>NC_140005.1:24898292-26250792 GCF_964263955.1 Coregonus lavaretus | reverse complement strand
TCTTACAGTAACTCAGTCCAAAAGTCCCATTGAAAAATGAAAACTTCTGGAGTCAGCTTGCATGCCTGGGCTTGCCCCGGCCTCCTCCAGCACTGTGAGTACTGGGAGGGAGGCTCACCCTGTGCCTGCTGGGAACAGACAGACTGTGTCATACCCTCTCATCAGTCACGCCAAACACCCAGAGTCTCCCAGGCAGGCGGGTAGGCAGGTAACCTGACCACAGGTGTGTGTCACAGTCACGCTTCGCACTGGGGGCCCAGAGCCCTGCTTAGCTTGCTCACTGGGAGTGTTCCCACACACACACTAACACATGTGTTATAGGCTCCATAATAACCTATATTAGCAGCTGAGAGCTTATCTCTTATGATAGTGCTGTAGATTCACATGCTACTTAAAGTGGACGAACTGTGTTTTGGTTAACTATTTTGGTTTGCAAGGGCTCAAGCCAAACCTGTTGATTGCATTCTTAAAGCTGTGATCCTATGGGACACTAGGCAGTGTCCCAGACTACTAACCATAACCTTAGATGGGTGAGCAGAAGCAAATATTAGCCAGTATGCACTTTAGAGATTCTGAAGTAAGACCCGGTAATAAATCCAGCCACTGAAAATAACAGTTTCCCAAGGGCCCTGTTCATTAGAGAAGTAGCTCACCTTCAAGCGCTAGTCACTCCTGTCATGTAGTGGGCTACGCTGTCACCCTCAGTAATTAGATGCCAATAGCGCCCCCACATGGAACGGAAGGGAGTGAACAGCTATTTATTTCTGGGAGCTTGATGACGGATGAGCTGTGTTTTTTCCTGAAACATTTAATGGAACAATGTATTTAACTTTTATTTTTTGTGACCAAATGTTTATTAGGGGTCCACATCGAATCTGTGAAACCTATTGTTATTATAATGTATTTTTTACATGGTCAAATAACTCAAGCATAGATTTGTTCTAATTTGTCACAAAGAAACTAGAGGCCATTAGTAATTTGGTCAAAAATAATGCCACCTATAGGTGGTGCTGTTATAAGCAGTCTCACTTAAACCCTCATATCCGTCACCATGTTTGACCTAGAGACTTGAAACTTTGTATGTAGGTGTCTTTCCTCATGCTGAACAGATTTCCCTCAAGGACCCATAAGGTCCATCAGGATAGATGTTCCTCCATCTTGGACATTTTTGAAAACCTTTGAAAAACGTATTCTCATTAACCATAAGTCCATAAGACAATTCGTTACGTAGGCCAATGGTACATCTCTTAACTTAGTTTGAGAAAAAGCTAAGGGACTGATTAAGAGATGGCTGAGTTATTGATAAATCAGGAAATCAGATTGTACGTGTCCATTTAAATCATTTGTAAATCCACTCCACAATGGCTTATCAACTTAAACATGTTAAGGGTCATCAAATACATTACCATGATGAAACAACCAACATTATAAAATAAGGAAACCATTAACAATTTACTTTTTGGACTATGTAACGCTAATGCTTAAAATAATCATAAAAAATCTTATTCTCATGGACTAAAGCTCAGATTCACTCCACATTTAGTATTTGGACTCATCACAATAGTCCCTAATGAATTTGATCTCAAAGATGGCCACACTGTACCAGTAGATGCATATCAGCACATATGCTAATATGCTAAAATATGCTAAAAATACTGTACTTCAAAAGTCTTCTTCTCATAAACCATAGGACCAATTTACACCACATTGCCCATGGTACATGTCTTAACTTAGTCAAAAAAAAAGCTGGTCAAAAGATGGCTGAGTTATTGACAAATCAAAAATCTGATTTTATATGTCCATTTAAACCACTGTAAATCCACTCCACAGTGGCCTATCAACATGAAACTTGTCATCACTATCATGGACGTCCAAAATAGCATAACTGGTGTATTTTAACACCAATAAACCCATTAGTTTAAAAATGAATTTAGTACAAGTTAATGGCGAGCTAATTACAGAAAATAGCTTACGGTTGCGAGTGTGACAAAAGAAAAGCAAGGCATTCTACTGGAGAATTTTAGAACTTGGACACTGTCTCGTTGGCCTAACATTATATCCTAATTTGACTTTGGTGCAGGTCATGTTGTTCTTCACATTACATCTCTGGTAAACACACACTATATCAAATACAATTTTAGTTTATTTGTCACATGCACAGGATACAGAAGGTGTAAACGGTACAGTGAAATGGTTACTTGCTTAGTGGAATCTTTTGTTTAGACATGTATCTACAGTAGCTAGCTAGCTAAACAATGAACCATAATCCCAACTCATAACGTTACTACCCTGCATGAATCTACAGGTAGCTAAAGCTAACCAACTAGGTTAGCTAGCTAGCCACCATTAGGCTATAACTAGCAATGCAAATGGCTCTGAGATATGAATAATATTACTACACAGATCATACACATAATGTTAGCTAGCGAGCCAGCCAGCTAGCTAATGTTAGCTAGCTAGCTAACAGTATGCTTTAATTTGCAATGAAAACTACTTCAAATCAAATCAAAATCAAATCACATTTTATTTGTCACATGTGCCGAATACAACAGGTGTAGACCTTAACATGAAATGCTTACTTACAAGCCCTTAACCAACAATGCAGTTTAAGAAAGAGAGTTAAGAAAATATTTACTAAATAAACTAAAGCAAAAAAAAAAAAAAAAAAGTAACACAATAAAATAACAATAACGAGGCTACATACAGGGGGTACCAGTACCGAGTCAATGTGCAGGGGTACAGGTTAGTCGAGGTAATTTGTACATGTAGGTAGGGGTAAAGTGACCATGCATGGGGGGGGGGAGGGGGTGTCAATTTAAATAGTCCGGGTGGCCATTTGGTTAATTGTTCAGCAGTCTTATGCCTTGGGGGTAGAAGCTGTTAAGGAGCCTATTGGACCTAGTCTTGGCGCTCCGGTGCCGCTTGCCATGTGGTAGCAGAGAGAACAGTCTATGACTTGGGTGACTAGAGTCTTTGACAATTTTTTGGGCCTTCCTCTGACACCGCCTAGTATATAGGTCTTGGATGGCAGGAAGCTTGGCCTCAGTGGTATACTGGGCTGTACGCACTACCCTCTGTAGCGCCTTACGGTTGGATGCCGAGCAGTTGCCATACCAAGCAGTGATGCAACCAGTCAGGATGCTCTCGATGGTGCAGCTGTATAACTTTTTGAGGATCTGGGGACCCATGCCAAATCTTTTCAGTCTCCTGAGGGGGAAAAGGCATTGTCGTGCCCTCTTCACGACTTTCTTGGTGTGTTTGGAGCATGATAGTTTGTTGGTGATATGGACACCCAGGAACTTGAAACTCTCAACCCGCTCCACTACAGCCCCGTCGATGTGAATGGGGACGTGTTCGGCCCTCCTTTTCCTGTAGTCCACGATCATCTCCTTTGTCTTGCTCACGTTGAGAGAGAGGTTGCTGTCCTGGCACCACACTGCCAGGTCTCTGACCTCCGCCCTATAGACTGTCTCATCGTTGTCAGTGATGAGGCCTACCACCGTTGTGTCATCAGCAAACTTAATGATGGTGTTGGATTCGTGCTTGGCCACGCAGTCATGGGTGAACAGGGAGTACAGGAGGGGACTAAGCATGCATCCCTGAGGGACCACCGTGTTGAGGATCAGCGTGGAAGATGTTGTTGCCTACCCTTACCACCTGGGGGCGGCCCGTCAGGAAGTCCAGGATCCAGTTGCAGAGGGAGGTGTTTAGTCCCAGGGTCCTTAGCTTAGTGATGAGCTTTGTGGGCACTATGGTGTTGAAGGCTGAGCTCTAGTCAATGAACAGCATTCTCACATAGGTGTTCCTTTTGTCCAGGTGAAAAAAGGGCAGTGTGGAGTGCGATTGAGATCGCATCATCTGTGGATCTGTTGGGGCGGTATGCGAATTGGAGTGGGTCTAGGATTTCTGGGTTGATGGTGTTGATATGAGCCATGACCAGATCAAAGCCCTTCATGGCTGCCGTCGTGAGTGCTACGGGGCAGTAGTCATTTAGGCAGGTTACCTTCACTTTCTTGGGCACAGGGACTATGGTGGTCTGCTTGAAACATGTAGGTATTACAGACTCGGTCAGGGTGAGGTTGAAAATGTCAGTGAAGACACTTGCCAGTTGGTCCGTGCATGCTCTGAGTACACATCCTGGTAATCCGTCTGGCCTCGCGGCCTAGTGAATGTTGACCTGTTTAAAGGTTTTGCTCACATCGGCTACGGAGAGCGTAATCACACAGTCATCCAGAACAGCTGGTGCTCTCATGCATGATTCAGTGTTGCTTGCCTTGAAGCGAGCATAAAAGGCATTTAGCCCGTCTGGTAGGCTTGCGTCACTGGGCAGCTCGTGGCTGGGTTTTCCTTTGTGGTCCTTAATAGTTTGCAAGCCCTGCCACATCCAACGAGTGTCAGAGCCAGTGTAGTAGGATTCAATATTAGTTCTGTATTGACGCTTTGCCTGTTTGATGGTTTGTCTGAGGAAATAGCTGGAAGTGTCCGGATTAGTGTCCAGCTCCTTGAAAGCGGCAGCTCTAGCCTTTAGCTTGGTGCGATGTTGCCTGTAATCCATGGCTTCTGGTTGGGATATGTACGTACGGTCACTGTGGGGATGACGTCGTCGATGCACTTATTGATGAAGCCGGTGACTGAGGTGGTATACTCCTAAATTCCATTTGAGGAATGGACACACTTTCTGAAAAAATAGAAACGTATAATATCTGAAAATGTAGCTAGCTAGACTCTCTTAATCGTATACAGTGGCTTGCGAAAATATTCACCCCCCTTGGCATTTTTCCTATTTTGTTGCCTTACAACCTGGAATTGAAATGGATTTTGGAGGGGTTTGTATCATTTGATTTACACAACATGCCTACCACCTTTTGCAGCAATTACAGCTGCAATTCTCTTGGGGTATGTTTCTATAAGCTTGGCACATCTAGCCACTGGGATATTTGCCCATTCTTCAAGGCAAAACTGCTCCAGCTCCTTCAAGATGGATGGGTTCCGCTGGTGTACAGCAATCTTTAAGTCATACCACACATTGAGGTCTGGGCTTTGATGAAGCCATTCAAATACATTTAAATGTTTCCCCTTAAACCACTGGAGTGTTGCTTTAGCAGTATGCTTAGGGTCATTGTCCTGCTGGAAGGTGAACCTCCATCCCAGTCTCAAATCTCTGGAAGACTGAAACAGGTTTCCCTCAAGAATTTCCCTGTATTTAGCGCCATCCATCGTTCCTTCAATTCTGACCAGTTTCTCAGTCTCTGCCGATGAAAAACATCCCCACAGCATGATGCTGCCACCACCATGCTTCATTGTGGGGATGGTGTTCTCCGGGTGATGAGAGGTGTTGGGTTTGCGCCAGACATAGCATTTTCCTTGAAGGCCAAAAAGCTCAATTCTAGTCTCATCTGACCAGAGTACCTTCTTCCATTTGGTTGGGGAGTCTCCCACATGCCTTTTGGCGAACACCAAACGTTTTTGCTTATTTTTTTCTTTAAGCAGAGGCTTTTTTCTGCCCACTCTTCCGTAAAGCCCAGCTCTTTGGAGTGTACGGCTTAAAGTGGTCCTATGGACAAATACTCCAATCTCCGCTGTGGAGCTTTGCAGCTCCTTCAGGGTTATCTTTGGTCTCTTTGTTGCCTCTCTGATTAATGCCCTCCACCACGCACCACTTTTCCGTTATTCATTTTTTAGAATTTCTTGAAACAAGTTATTTTTCTAATTTCACATCATCAATTTGGACTATTTTGTGTATGTCCATTACATGAAATCCAAATAAAAATCCATTTAAATTACAGGTTGTAATGCAACAAAATAGGAAAAACGCCAAGGGGGATGAATACTTTTGCAAGACACTGTACATGGATGAATGCTTGAAGACGTAATCCGGAGACAGGCGTTTTTTGCAGTTCTTTCAAAAAAGCTGCGTTAGAAAGGATTACCTACACATGTTACATGGCAGACCAATCCGAACTCATCTCTCGGCATGTCTAGCCCATCAATTATCTCACCCAACCATGGCTAGCGGGAAGGTTCCTATCTTTTTCCGTGGCTAAACCAACTAGGCTTGTAATTTAACCATTTTATTCGTATTTACAGATGGCATACAAGTTTGTTATTAAGGCACATGAAAGTTCACATGTTCCAGAAGGCATTTCTGCCAGAAAAAGCATTTATTTGTATTTTTTAAGAATTACGTTCAAATGCCTCTCCTGTGAAGTAGTGACGCGCGACATATGCCTAGTTTCCTGAAACGAGTCACATCAGTCTGATGGTTTAGATATATATTTTTAGCTGCATTCAAATATGGCCCCACCAGTGGCACCATAGGATACTAGAGCAATAACTAATGGTCAACTTTGTCTTATACAAATGAATGTTAGATTTAAAATATGTCGAACAATGTGAAATTTTGTGATTAGTATATCTGTATAATCACATATTGTTGCCCTATCATGTGGACTGAACGTAGTGAAAAGTGGATATTTTATTCAGGAAAATTAGAAACTTGAAGTCCTGCCGCTTGCGCAGTCAGCATATATACAGTTGAAGTCGTAAGTTTACATATACCTTAGCCAAATACATTTAATCTCAGTTTTTCACAATTCCTGACATTTAATCCTAGTAGAAATTCCCTGTCTTAGGTCAGCTGGATCACCACTTTATTTTAAGAATGTGAAATGTCAGAATAATAGTAGAGAGAATTATTTATTTCAGCTTTTATTTCTTTCATCACATTCCCAGTGGGTCAGAAGTTTACATACACTCAATTTGTATTTGGTAGCATTGCCTTTAAATTGTTTAACTTGGGTCAAACATTTCAGGTAGCCTTCCACAAGCTTCCCACAATAAGTTGGGTGAATTTTGGCCCATTCCTCCTGACAGAGCTGGTGTAACTGAGTCAGGTTTGTAGGACTCCTTGCTCGCACACGCTTTTTCAGTTCTGCCCACACATTTTCTATAGGATTGAGGTCAGGGCTTTGTGATGGCCACTCCAATACCTTGACTTTGTTATCCTTAAGCCATTTTGCCACAACTTTGGAAGTATGCTTGGGATCATTGTCCATTTGGAAGACCCATTTGCAACCAAGCTTTAACTTCCTGACTGATGTCTTGAGATTTTGCTTCAATATATCCACATAATTTTCCTTCCTCATGCCATCTATTTTGTGAAGTGCACAAGTCCCTCCTGCAGCAAAGCACCCCCACAGCATGATGCTGCCACCCCCGTGCTTCACGGTTGGGATGGTGTTCTTCGGCTTGCAAGAACCCCCATTTTTCCTCCAAACATAACGATGGTTATTATGGCCAAACAGTTCTATTTTTGTTTCATTAGACCAGAGGAAATTTCTCCAAAAAGTACGATCTTTGTCCCCATGTGCAGTTGCAAATCGTAGTCTGGCTTTTTTATGGCGGTTTTGGAGCAGTGGCTTCTTCTTTGTTGAGCTGCCTTTCAGGTTATGTCGATATAGGACTCGTTTTACTGTGGATATAGATACTTTTGTACCTGTTTCCTCCAGCATCTTCACAAGGTCCTTTGCTGTTGTTCTGGGATTGATTTACAATTTTCGCACCAAAGTACGTTCATCTCTAGGAGACAGAACGCGTCTCCTTCCTGAAAGGTATGACGGCTGCGTGGTCCCATGGTGTTTATACTTGCATACTATTGTTGTACAGATGAACGCGGTACCTTCAGGTGTTTGGAAATTGCTTCCAATGATGAACCAGACTTGTGGAGGTCTACAATTTTTTTTCTGAGGTCTTGGCTGATTTCTTTTGATTTTCCCATAATGTCAAGCAAAGAGACACTGAGTTTGAAGGTAGGCCTTGAAATACATCCACAGGTACACCTCCAATTGACTCAAATGAAGAAGCTTCTAAAGCCATGACTTATTTTTCTGGAATCATCCAAGCTGTTTAAAGGCACAGTCAACTTAGTGTATGTAAACTTCAGACTCACTGGAATTGTGATACAGTGAATTATAAGTGAAATAATCTGTCTGTAAACAATTGTTGGAAAAGTTACTTGTGTTATGCACAAAGTAGATGTCCTAACCGACTTGCCAAAACTATAGTTTGTTAACAAGAAATTTGTGGAGTGGTTGAAAAATGAATATTAATGACTCCAACCTAAGTGTATGTAAACTTCCGACTTCAACTGTATATATTTATAAATATTCATATTTATATATATATATATATACCAAATACATTAAGTAATGACTTTAAGAATGATTACCTGCTTCATTCAAATATGACCAACCTACAGCACTAGACTAAACTTCACTTGCATCATCCTTTTGGTATTGAGAGATAAACATGGTCATGCTTTCACTGATTGCACATAAAGGAAGATAGTTCCTACATGATAGAGTGCTTGCTTTGTTATCCAATTTATCTTGTGTCCTTTCTGTCATCCTGTGAACCCCGTTCATTGCTGCTCGGGGGGTTACAGGTACAATATACAAAGTCATATAATTTCATGTTCATATCGTATTTTCCATTCGTTATAAGAAAAAGGGTAAATACAAATTAAATAAAAAAAGTTACATGAATACAAAGTATTGATAATTTTGATCATATTACAGTGTTAAAAAGTAATAATAAATTAAGTATGTAAAGGAAAAGAAACAAAAATAAGTGAGTCTCTATCCAACCACACACCTACACCCCCCGGGTGAGGTTGGTCAGAGGTCAGGGGTCATCATGTTCTATGACTGAGTCGCTCAGAAGGAGCCAAGCTCAGCCCTTTATTCCAACATGGTCGGGTCTTACACTGCTCTGTGCTCTTTGAGTGGAGATAGATGTCTATCTTGACTCTTACTGGAGATGGAACAGGAGATAGAAGACAAAGACATGAGAAGAGAACATCAAGGTGATGTGAGGCTACATAAGGTGTAATTATAATTAGTAACAATGAATAACTTATGTTCATGTAACTTTCTGAAAATCAAACAAATAAATTATTATTTATCTAGCAGCCCCTACAAAACAGTAAAGATGAGTGTTTCCCTCTGACTCTCCCTTTGAACTCTGAGGGTTAATGGGAGGCAGTATGTACGACATGCTCTAAACACAATTGTTTGCCCTAACTGACCTGTGGGGCTGAGTTTGTTTAGCTGCTCTTAAAGTTGTCTTAAATGGAGATGTCTGTGGCTGTGGGACACAAGCAGACTCTCTATCCTGGGGTGATGAATTGTCCCTCCCTGCCCTCCCCCAATTTGAGGCTGATCACCTGTTCCTCGGTCACAGGGAGGGGGGCCAGGCAGGGGGAACTGAGATGTTATTGATTCTCTTCTGGAGCAGAAAAGGGTTGGCAGTTGGCTGTGTGGTGGCATGCGTGTACTGTATATGTATACGTGTGTGTGTGTGTTTGTTTGTGTTTGTGTGTGTGTGTGTGTGTGTGTGTACCCGTGTGTGTGTGCTTGTGTGTTACTGTCCCATATGGTCTTGGATGATTGAAATTTTTGCCAGTCCGGGCAAGGACAACTGTGTTTAGCACTGGAATCAATTAGTGCCAGAAAGACATGTGGGCTACTGGGGAGGTTCCTTTAGGGGTCAGAAAACAGAAACCAACTAAAGGACACACTACCTACAGAGATCTGCGGATGTCCCTAATTTAACCCCACTTTATTGATAATGCTCTCAATTTAGGAGTGATTAAACAAAATGTCAAATAATTGAGTGGAATGTGTTGTGACCTATTTAAAACATGTTTCGCTTCAGTATTCATGAAATGACACTCATAGACATGCTGTCAAACCCCAAATCCTAAGCCATGCGTCATTTAATCAAACATATCAAAGCAAAGACCCTATAATTGCCATTGTGTCATGTTCTCCATGAAACACTTTAGGCCTTGTAACATTGCCTAAGCCTCTCAGGAATTGTATTTTAGAAAGAGATCTGTAATCCTATGATCCTCACTGCTTTGTTTGAGGTGTTTTAACTCGAAGAAAATCACCAACAACCACCAAATAGGAGCATTTCAGGAGCTTTAAACATCAATGTTGCAAAAAGGCTTCTTGAGAAACTGAATCTGCTGTGATAACTTCACAAAGACCTGAAAAACCGGGGATGTCCACAAAAAATGTTTCTCCCACACGGACACATAATACCACATGAATGCACCCCTCCTTTGTCCATGGAGGAGTAGCGCGATTCTGCCTGTCATCTTTAGCAACAATAGCTACCAACTCCCTTTGTGCACCTAACAAGTGTCAGTCAACTTAGACTGTTGTGGTTTGAGATCAGTATGGGCTGATGTGATGCTTCTAGAGCTTCTAGTTCAGGACGCCCGGGAGGCAAGTGCACGGTTAGAGGGATGTTGTCATTATTCATTATCAGAGCAGGTAGAACAAATACAACTACCAAACTGATCACAGAGTTTTTATACCTGATGCAATTTTCAGAGAACGCACCGCTCTCAATGCCTTCAACGCCTGGCGCGTTGAACAATGCAGGCCATGTCATGCCAGTAACTAACCATCACTGTAATGGGGCAGTACGGTAGATAAAGCATGTGATAAGGACATGATCATTATGTTTGATATCAAACACTGTCCGGGCTCATGTTTCTAGGGCTTAGTTAAATCCACAGTCCCAGCGCTGGGGTAAGCTGGTGATCTCTGCAGCCAGTGCTGCTTTGTGCTGTACAGGAAGTGTGTAAAGATATCCCAATGCTTTCCCATATCCTGGGGGTTCCAAACCACATAAAGGAGCCCAAACAATACAGCTAGAGCGGATATCCTCTCACCACAGACAGGTGGGGTGACAATGGTACCCCTCCCTCTCTCTCTTTCTCTCCCTCTCTCTCCACTTCTCTCTCTATTGCACTCTCTCTCTCTAACTCTCTCTCTCACATGTTCTTTCCCACTCTTTTTCTCTTTAATTTTCTCACTCTCTCTCCATTTCACTCTCCCTCTTTTTGTCTCTCTGTGCGTCTCTCCTACCCCCACTTCTCTCTCTCTCTCTTACTAACATCTTCTTATCTTTATACTTGATCTCTTATCCATGTCGCCATCTCTTCCTCCTCCTCTTCCTCCTCCTCCTCTTACTCAGATCTTTCTATCTCTTTGTTACACCACCTCTGTGTTTTTGGTTTTGTTTCTGGCCTTGCATAACCATGATTACCCTCCTCTGCCTTCAGCCAGTGATACCCACCACTTGATTGAGTGTGGGAAGAAGCAGAGAGTGTTTATTTGGATTGCTTTGCTGTCTGATTTGTCAGGCTATGTAATTATCTCTTCAACATATGGAACAGCATGGTGCGAATGAGATTTGCTGAGCTGGAGCAGGAAGGGAAAGGGAGATGAAAGAGAGAGTGGGATATGTTGGGTGTGTGTGCGTGTGTGTGTGTGTGTGTGTGTCTGTGTGTGTGTGTGTGTGTCTGTGTTGCAAAATTCTGTGAACCTTCAATAAATTCCCTGGTTTTCCAATAATCCGGATTTCCTGCTTATTCCCTCCTCATTCAGGGAATCCTCCAACTGGGATTTTGGGAAAATCTGGGAATTTATTGAAAGTTCCCAGAATCTTGCAACCCTAGTTGTTGTTAACCTAGATCCAACTGTGCTAGTGTAGCACATATGGATGTGTGACACATACTCCTCAGCCTGAAGTGTCACCACTTGCGGCGTCGAATTGCTAGTGTCGTATCGAGTGAGTGGTGGCAATTATTGCTGATAAACAAAGGAGTCCGCTCATACTGAATCCTTGATCATAAGTTTATTCAGATCCCAAGCTTCAGCATAAGTGACAGGTGACATGACACCCGGAGAGACGCCTCAGAATGGCCGCTCTGCCTCTCTTCTTCGTTTACCCCTACTTATAAACAATGCAAAAAGATGGGCTCCCTCTTCTGGCCAATCACCAGTCTCTCCTGTCTACAACCCACTTCCTGTCTGTTGTATGTGGCGTTACACTAAAACATTCCCTCTTCTGTTCCTCTAAAACAGTCATACTGTTAATACACCACATTAGCTTTTCGCTTGGTGCTGACTGGTAGGATGCTTCAGAAGGGCAATCACGTGTGCTAGCAAGGCATTGAAGGCAGAGGTCCTGGGTTCGTGCCTCGGTGTGAGTCCAATCAGAAGGAAGTGGTACTCGATAAGCAAGCAGCGGGATGTCCTTTACAGTGCTGCCTAGTGACTCAGATCTTCAGTTGCTGTTGAGTGAGATTGAGGAGTGAGTGTAGCACATTGGGAAGTGTTGCCGAATATTCTAGCTTTTTGCATGACGCCAACTGGTAAGACGCTTCAGGAGGGTGATCACGTGCTGGCAAGGCAGAGGTCCTGGGTTTGAGCCTCGTGTGAGCCGAATCAGGAGGAAGTGGTACTCGCTAAGCAAGCAACGTGACGTCCTTTAAACTAGCATGGCTATGTTTAGGGGTCAGGGTGGGAATTGGGGAGGGGAGGCATACATACTACTTGTAAGTCACCTCAGGTTAAACAGCTTACACACTGATCCAACACACCCATAGGAGCCTGTCCTGTCCCAGTCTGACCCAGACTAGGCTGGCATTCTCCTGGCAGATTGATCCCATCGCTGCCCTGTTAGCCTCAGGGTCAATGGGTCTCAGTGACTGTGGCCATAACGGTCACCATCATGTTTGTGTGGCTTAAGCTTGAGAGGTGTGTTTGAGAGAGGGGAACAGGTGATGGTTATATAGAAAGAGAGAGAGGGAGAGAAAGACTTGGAGAGAGGGGACGGAGATGCGGAGGAAAGAGGGGGGTGGAGTTAGGGGCCAGGGGGGTAAGTTGAGTGATGGTTTGACAGCCGTACGTCTGACAGACAGAGCAGGCATGCTCCTGGGCGTGTGCAGGGGGACAGATGCAGCTGTAAGATGATCTCATTGTCTCCTCTTTAGCCCCCTTTACTGCATTTTTTATCAGTTGTTGTGTTGAAGGGGCCGGGCCGGGGGAGAGGGCTGTTTTCACAGTTGTCCAGCTCTCCTTAGAATGATTATTGGTGATCTCATTGTTTTTGTGGAGCCAAAGGTCAAAGGTCACAGCTCTCATACTGTAGCGGTCAATCCTGTATCACCTTCTGACCCGGAACAGAACATCCCCAGAATAAAGTCATCAGCCACATCCACACCACAATATTACAGTACATTGTTCTGTTGGGTTCTAACAAACGTCATACTGTATTTTTAGAGTTGAATGCATTGAGATCTTATATTCTGCCACACAATCCACCATGCCCTTTTACTGCACCAAGACGCTTTTAATGCGTTTTCACAAATAACTTTTACCGCCACAATGTCTAGCGTTAAAAGAGCTGACACTTTTATTTGGGCCTGATTTATTGATCGAAACAGGCTTTTATAAACGGCTGTAATTTTTCTAATGCTGTAATTACCCTCATGTGGTAATCATTTTATGTCCAAAACCTCCCCAAACTTTTAATCTCCATGCCAACGTATGATGTAGCTGCTTGCAGAGCTGAGCTAGGAGAACAGGGAGAGGGGAGACACAAGATAATGTGGAGACACTCAGGCTCTCTCAGTGGCACCAGCCCTGTCAAATGTGTTTTTCCATCCAGCACTACTGTTAATAGGAATCAAATGCTCACTTTTATGACTGCTGACTTCTATAGCAGTAGACTTTCACTGTTACACTGCGCTTGTATGTTTTCTCATCAGAGTGAACGTGCTGTTGACATTCCAGGAGTGGGGTATATATTATTATTCATCAAGAGTTATGCTGTGTTGTCTGTGGGTTGGATTTGCAGTCTAAGATTGTTGTTAAGTTTAAGGGTTAGGTCAGGGGTTCCTACCACTCCATTTTGATATCAGAAAATTCATGTAAAAAATGGGATGAAATCAAGAGCCAATGTTGACTTTTTTATTTGGGGCTATGACAGTGTTTTACAAATGATTCTGACAATATTTTTGACATTGTTTAATCTGAAGGAAGTATTGTTTTAAATTGACTGAAATGCATCAGAAGGTATTGGGAAGTTTAGGAAAACATGAAGATCATCAGGCAATAATTATATATGATTTTCTGTGTAGAACAGAACATCATCATTGCTTTCCTTCCCCTCTCTCCAAGTCATTTCGTTCTGATTTGATCTGGTGCCTGGTCCTAACCACTCTGTTCTAACGAGTCTTGCGCGGCTTGTGAAGGTTGTAGAGGGAAACAGAAGACACATACGTGTTCCTGAGAGTCTTAGCTTTCAGGAATGGGGTCATAATTGCTTCAACCGTTTCAAAGATAGAGCCAAATTTGTAGGAAGAAAACAGAAACCGCTTCATTAATTGTCCCAACCAGTAATAGTGGATATTGAAGATTACTCACGTAACTGGGGTTCTATGAACTAAGCGGCAATTATTTTGAAATGTTGGGTTAGGGCTAGGGCTAGGGTTGAGCCGAGGTGTGGACATGAAGCTAGAGTTAGTGCTAGGGTCCAGATACAAGGA
This sequence comes from Coregonus lavaretus, assembly GCF_964263955.1. Classification (NCBI taxonomy): domain Eukaryota; kingdom Metazoa; phylum Chordata; class Actinopteri; order Salmoniformes; family Salmonidae; genus Coregonus; species Coregonus lavaretus. The sequence goes on along the minus strand of NC_140005.1, from coordinate 26,236,382 downwards.
CAACACATCGCCATTGCACTGCACACTGCCCTATCCCAACTGGACAAGAGAAATACCTATGTAAGAATGCTGTTCATCGACAGTGCCCTCCAAGCTCATCACTAAGCTCAGGGCCCTGGGTTTGAATCCCTCCCTGTGCAACTGGATCCTAGACTTCCTGACGGGCCGACCCCAAGTGGTGTAGATAGGAAACAAAACCTCCGCCACGCTGATCCTCAACACGGGGGCGGGGCCCCACAGGGGTGCGTACTCAGCCCCCTCATGTACTCCCTGTTCACCCATGACTGCGTGGCCACGCACATCTCCAACTCAATCATCAAGTTTGCTGATGACAGAACAGTGGTAGGCCTGATTACCAACAACGATGAGACAGCCTACAGGGAGGAGGTGAGAGCCCTGGCGGAGGGGTGCCAGAAAAATAACCTCTCCCCCAACGTCAACAAAAATGAAAGAGCTGATCGTGGACAACAGGAGACAGCAGAGAGCGCATGCACCCATCCACATCAACAGGGCCGCAGTGGAGAGGGTCAAAAGCTTCAAGTTCCTCGGCTTGCACATCACTGATGACCTGAAATGGTCCCTTCACACAGACAGTGTGGTGAAGAAGGCGCAACAGCGCCTCTTCAATTTCAGGAGGCTGAAGAAATTAGGCTTGGCCCCTAAGACCCTCGCAAACATCTACAGATGCACCATTGAGAGCATCCTGTCGGGCTGAATCACCGCCTGGTACTGCAATTGCACTGTCCGCAACCACAGGGCTCTCCAGAGGGTGGTGCGGTCAGGCCAACGCATCACCGGGGGCACACTGTCTGCCCTCCAGGACATCTACAGAACCCGGTGTCACAGGAAGGCCAAGAAGATCATCAAGGACCTCAGCTACCCGAGCCATGGCCTGTTAACCCTGCTACCATCTAGAAGGTGGAGACAGTACAGGTGCATCAAAGCTGGGACTGAGAGACTGATAAACAGCTTCTATCTTTATGCCATCAGACTGTTAAACAGTCACGACTAGCCGGACCCCGCCCGGTACTCTATCCTGCACCGTAGAGACTGCTGCACTATGTACATAGAGTCATTGAACACTGGTCACTTTAATAATGTTACATACTGTTTTACACACTTCATATGTATATACTGTATTCTAGTCATAGCTCATCCTATATAACTACTGCTGTACACACCTTTTATATTCATATACTGTCCATAATGTCTATACACACCAGTATATATATATATTTATATTCTGGACTCTGACATTCAGATATTTCTTTATTTCTTTATTTGTATTATGTTTGTTTTGTTTTGTATTGCTAGATATTACTGTACTTTTGGAGCTAGAAACACAAGCGTTTCGCTGCACCTGCGATAACAGCTGCAAATCTGTGTACATGACCAATACACTTTGATTTGATTTGGTTAGTGTTAGTTTTAGGGTTAGGATTAGGGTTAGGGTTAGAGTTATGGCTAGTGCTAGGGTTTTGCCGGGGTGTGGACATTAAGCTAGGGTTAGGGTTAGGGTTAGGGTTGAGGGTTGAGCTGGGGTGTGGACATGAACCAAGGGCTAGGGTTAGGGTTAGACATCAGAGCTGTACCTTCAAAGGCTTACACGAGATCCAAACAGTTTGGTCAGGAGTGAAGATGAGACAATGATACAGTAGATGGCTGAGTCAGCTCTAAGGGGGAGCGTCTCTGTTTATTCTCATGAAGGAACTGTCCCACTACAGGAGCCAAGCAATCCAGGCACACACAGGGACGATATGTAAGCCAAGAGCAAAGAACCCAAGAGAGCCTATCCAACCCCTGACAGCCTTTCTATTTCACAATTTATGGACAGCCAAATGGCGCCATCACTCTACAACCCCCCAGCCACCACCACCCCTCCCTTTCTCTCTTTGTTCCCATTGGCTGCCTAAACCAGTGAAGACCACATAGTGCAGAGATGTCATTGATGCCCGTAAACAACTGCTGTTCGGTCTTCTCTGCTGCTGTGGCTTCTCTCACTTCTCTCACTTCTCAGTTCAGTCCACAGAGTAGAGACTGAGAGGGCTGAAAGGGAATCAGCTCCAATGCCACCAAAGCTCTCATTAAGAAACATGGGTTCATCCAGACGTGTTGTCCATGACCCTGTGACTTTACCAGTAGTAAAACTGGACAACCAGAAGCTCCATGAGAGCTGTTTGACCTACTGTGACCCCGCTGGACTCTCAGACCTCTCATTCCACCCACTTACTTTCCACACACACACAGTCCTCCCTGGGCAGCAGAGGCAGAGCTAGAACCCTGTTAGTAGTTTGCCACGCGAGGCAGCAGCCACAGAGTCGCCCACAGTTTACACACTGTGCTCAGCGGAGGAGGTCAAGGAGGCGTGCGTAGCGCTCAGAGCAGAGCTTGGCAGTGCTGGCCCATATAATCATCACTGTTACGCAAACATTCAGATGCACTATTCCCTGCATGATTTAAGAATTGTGGCATATTGTGAACCCAGTGTTGCTGCAAATTCATTTTCTATTCATATCTGCTGTTGTACTCTATGCTTATAGATAGAATTCATCATTATGATCTATTATGTTTCCGTGCACACGACCAACACAAGACCAACAAATTAGATTTATGGGGAGAGTTACTGCTTTCTCCTGCTTTTTGCTATTTTGAAACCTTCTGTTGGGAAATCATACTTGAAAAAGAAAAGGCACAATGGTCTCTCACCATTAAAAATGTGTTATTTTATTAAAAGCTTTGATGTTTCGGCCTTCATCAATGCCCTTCATCAGAACTCCAGGGAAATCATAGTATTACACACAACCTGAAAGTTGAGGATATGGCATTATAGGAGGGTGAAAGCATAGTTACATTTTAGCACAACGGCGCCAATATCCTATTGAAAATATATGGGTCTGGATCTAACCTTGTGTTACCATGCCTCCCCTGCCATGGTAACAAAACATGGCTATGTGTAAACAATGGCCACCACAGCTGTTTAACTGTGCCCACCAAAACTAGCACATACAGCAATTAGCCGTTTCTACTCAGGGGCCACTTGGATTTGAATGCCCTGAATTGTGCAGCCACTTGAGGGACACAGTGTTGGTTGATTACACACAACCAGTGCAGGATCTGTTCCAGGCAGAGGAGGCTGGTGGGATGAGCTATAGGAGGGCGGGCTCATTGCAATAGCTAGAATGGAACATGTGGAACGTAGTCAAACATGTGCTTTCCATATGTTTGATGTGTTTGAAACCGTTCCATTTATTCCATTCCAGCCATTACAATGAGCCCGTCATCCTATAGCTCCCCCCAGCCTCCTCTGGTTCCAGGGTATTGGTGTGGAGTGTAGAGTAGCACTACATCTCAGTACACATAATTAGCCTAATGGATGAGCTCTCCACCAGAGTGGCAAACTAAAATACTGTACAGTATGTGTGCTACATCAATGCTTTGTGGGGGTGGTGATGATAAAAACAGTAATATCTCCATAGATACGTTTCATGTGCAAAATCCTACAGACTGTAGAATGTCTTACGTAAACACACACACACACAGACACACACACACAGTCTTGAAACAGGCCATGGCGTCACATGATCTACCACTGCTGTGGTTGTGTAAAGTAGCAGCATCACAACACCTCCAAGATCCCAATCTGACTGCATCTGATCAATTTACGAATGGAGAAGAAAGGTGTCTCTCAATATGGACCGTGGAAGATCCGCAATATAGCGCTATTGACATTTAAAGGTCATTTCCAATTGTGCCGACATATACAGCATTTACCATGAATGCGTCTCCGTGAATGCAGTCTCCAGGAATGCAGTAACAATGCCTTTAAAAGGTGCATAACCGAAAAGGGTCGATTAGATTAAATCTAGTCCTTAAACTCTAAACTCCTTTATCTGCCAAAATAATGGAAACATCAAAATAAAGTGTCTTAATAGGGTGTTGGGCCAACAAGAGCCAGAACAGCTTCAACGCACCTTGGCATAGATTCTACAAGTGTCTCGAACTCTCTACTGGAGGGATGCAACACCATTCATCCACAAAAAAATCCATAATTTGGTGTTTTGTTGATGGTGGTGGAAAACACAGTCTCAGGCACCACAACAGAATCTCCCATAAGGGTTTAATTGGGTTGAGATCTGGTGACTGAGACGGCCATGACATATGGTTTACATTGTTTTCATGCTCATCAAACCATTCAGTGACCACTCTTGAATGGGGTCATTGTCATCCTATGGGGGCATAGCCATGCTAGCCAAAATACTGGCCTGCCCAGCATTTTTATACATAGCATGATGGGATATTAATTGCTTAATTAACTCAGGAACCACACCTGTGTGGAAGCACCTGCTTTCAATATACTTTGTATCCCTCGTTTACTCAAGTGTTTCCATTATTTTGTCAGTTATCTGTATGTTTACTGTATTTCCATTTGCTCCTCTCCTGTGATGGTGCACTGACCCAACTTGAGGAGCAGACAGGACAGTCACAGGACAGGATCGACAGAACCTGTCCTCTCTCTGAGGTTTTGAAACCTCCTTCTCTGTAACAGCCTCTGAGGAGGAGTTGGGTCAGTGAATATATGTTGTATGTCAACCCTCTCATAGAGCAACATGGCACAAAGGTCCCAGGGTTTGAAGGGCTTCAGGGTTATGTGTCTATGTTTTTTTATATGGCAGGGGTGTTACTCCATAGCTCATCCAACAGGGACAGGGAGCACCTCTTGGATGCCTCCTCATTTGAATTTTCTGAATGGAAAGGCTGCCCTCTAGTGGTGGATTTTGGTCCACTATAAATATATTCTCTAACGCTTATCTATTTTCCTCATGGAGATTAATAAACTTTTGAAGCAAGCCCTGAGCACACAAACTTTAATACTCTTTCTTTGTTTTAGTAACACATGGGAAATCTTCTATAATGAGTTTTCTTTTGACAATCCAGAGGCTTAAAGTGAAGTGTTTGATTTTGCTCCCACATTATTAAAATTGATCAGAAAAAGCCTGCGATTAATCAAATTAATTAAATGAATCATGTTCGAGTTCAACAAAGGTGGAGTGATGAAAACAAAACATTAATTTTTGTAAGTTTCCAAAAAGGTGAACATTTCACAGCTTTTTGCAATAAATCAGCTACACTCAATATGGTTACTTATATTTTCTAGCCCAGATTTTATTTATAATTCTCTCCTGAATCTCTTCGGTTGTCAGTGACAGTACAAAGCAACCTTTTTAGTCAGTCCCCATTGAGAGTGTAGTCTCCCTTATATGCCTAATAGTGTAATTTTAGAGCGTGGCCAGCAACCTATTTGTCTGTGTGACTCACCTGAGTGGAGAGGTTGTTTTTGTTTATGGACCAGCCAGTCTGGGTAGTCTGGTGAATAAAACATTAATGGATGTAATTGGTCTGCTCCATGTTTCCAGGAAGCTTATCTGATGCAGTGGATTCTTAGAATGGTTACCGGAGAGGCAATAGACTATGGATATCCCACTGGGCACAAACTGGTTAAATCAACCTAATTCGTCAACATATCGTGACGTAGAATCTACATGGAAAATATATTGGATTTGAAAATAGTCATCAACTGTTGTTTTGAGGGTGAAAGTTCAACCACAGGATTATGCCATCATGGTAACCAATTTCCAATATAGACAAACCTGGTATAAAATATGTGGAATTTGCCTTTGAAACAACGTCAGATTTTCAACATTATATCCAATATCAGAAGAAAACTATAGGCTGGGCAGCACCTCCTACTAGAGAGTTAATCTATCTACAGCTATCCCTTTGGTCTCCCATCCAGGGTTTGTCGCTGACTACTTCCAATGTGCTATCGTGAGGATGATTATTGAGAGATCTCCACTTAATAACTAAATAGATTCACTGTTGCTATCAAAGTCATTCCAAAGGGTAGGTTTAACAGAGCAAACTAATTGTAACCATACTTTATAAGTCGTATATCATAAGTCATATATCATCAATGATACTACAATTAACAAAAATATTAACGCAACATGCAACAATTTCTAAGATTTTACTGAGTTACAGTTCATATAAGGAAATCAGTCAATTGAAAATAATTTGTTCAGCCCTAAGGATTTCACATGACTGGGAATACAGATATGCATCTGTTGGTCACAGATACCTTTAAAAAAAAAGTTGGTGCACAGAAGATACATCTCCTTCAAATGTTGATATTTGGTTGTGTTGACAACCAAACAATTCAATATCACTTTTGCAATACAGTCAATAGCCTATTAACTTGTTAACAAATTAATGATATGTTGGATTCACGTCTCCAACTAAACCAAAAATAAAAGTTAAAGAATAGGATTAAGCCAGTGGCTCAGATGAAACTATCCAAGTATTAGATCTCCACAGTTCAATATTACTTTTGTAATCTGGTAATAGCCTAAAGTTAAGGCTATCTTACAAATTAATGTAACAGTATTTATTCAACCTTAAAATGAGGAACACATCCATGGCCACATTTTGAGGTTACTGTCACTATAAGAGTCTTCGTATGTAATCATAGAAAGCATGTTCAGATAGCATGCAAAGGTCACAGGTCTGTGGAGATCTCCACAATTGGTATAATAAACTGAGCAGAATCTCAAACACCATTGATCACTTGCACCATGTACTTTTAATGTAATCTCAGCTGCAATCCAGGTCATTTGGTTGTGCTAATAGATGAAGCACAGTGATAACAGATTAAGTTGTTGTATAAATACAAAATATCTGACATTGTATTCCCATTTGAACTTTGTTGCACTTTGAAATGGTTGAAAGCATAGTGATAACACACTGAGAATTCAACAAACTTCTGGTTGCGTTTTTGAGTGTGTCAAAAAGGTTGAACCAAACGTCTCAACCAAATATTATCCAAGCAGCCATGTTGAAATGACGTGGTGTGCCCAGTGGGATAACCCTAATAGACATGGTATTGGAACATATTAGATTCACTACTGACTCAAGTGATCAGATGGCATATTTTCAGGACCCGCCAGTCCTGAACATGTGAAAACTGAGTCAGCAAGACTTAAATCAGAGAATCAGGGCTATACAATAATCTGCAGCCTATATGTTTTTGTGGATTACTCTTCATGCAGGATTAATTTAAAGGTCAAGAACAATCATAAAAATAAATGTACAAGAAACAATCAGCTGTGATGAGATCTCAGGATAGATGGTTTCAGTAGATGGAGCCATTGAGCCTCTACATTGTATATTTTCTTCCATGTGGTTTCCTCCTTGAGTTGCCAAGTCAGTCCGTGATCAGTAAGTAAAGTTGTGATATGGCACAATCATTCTGCTGTTGATGAAACAGTTGGATGGTCTGTCTGGATTACATCAGTGTAATCAGGGGAGCACAGCAGGGCTTGGAAGGGGGAAACTGCATTCAGCAATCCCTCTACATACATACATACAGTTGAAGCCGGAAGTTTACATACTCTTAGGTTGGAGTCATTAAAACTCGTTTTTCAACCACTCCACAAATTTCTTGTTAACAAACTATAGTTTTGGCAAGTCGGTTAGGACATCTACTTTGTGCATGACACAAGTAACAATTGTTTACAGACAGATTATTTCACTTATAATTTACTGTATTACAATTCCAGTGGGTCAGAAGTTTACATACACTAAGTTGACTGTGCCTTTAAACAGCTTGGAAAATTCCAGAAAATGATGTCATGGCTTTAGAAGCTTCTGATAGGCTAATTGACATCATTTGAGTCAATTGGAGGTGTAGCTGTGGATGTATTTCAAGGCCTACCTTCAAACTCAGTGCCTCTTTGCTTGACATTATGGGAAAATCACAAGAAATCAGCCAAGGCCTCAGAAAAAAAATGGTAGACCTCCACAAGTCTGGTTCATCCTTGGGAGCAATTTTCAAACACCTGAAGGTACCACGTTCATCTGTACAAACAATAGTCTTCAAGTATAAACACCATGGGACCACGCAGCCATCATACCGCTCAGGAAGGATACGCGTTCTGTCTCCTAGAGATTAATGTACTTTGGTGCGAAAAGTGCAAATCAATCCCAGAACAACAGCAAAGGACCTTGTGAAGATGCTGGAGGAAACAGGTACAAAAGTATCTATATCCACAGTAAAACAAGTCCTATATCGACATAACCTGAAAGGCCGCTCAGCAAGGAAGAAGACACTGCTCCAAAACCGCCATAAAAAAGCCAGACTACGGTTTGCAACTGCACATGGGGACAAAGATCGTACTTTTTGGAGAAATGTCCTCTGGCCTGATGAAAGAAAAATATAACTATTTGGCCATAATGACCATCGTTATGTTTGGAGGAAAAAGGGGGCATGCTTGCAAGCCGAAGAACACCATCCCAACCGTGAAGCACGGGGGTGGCAGCATCATGCTGTGGGGGTGCTTTGCTGCAGGAGGGACTGGTGCACTTCACAAAATAGATGGCATCATGAGGAAGGAAAATGATGTGGATATATTGAAGCAACATCTCAAGACATCAGTCAGGAAGTTAAAGCTTGGTCGCAAATGGGTCTTCCAAATGGACAATGATCCCAAGCATACTTCCAAAGTTGTGGCAAAATGGCTTAAGGACAACAAAGTCAAGGTATTGGAGTGGCCATCACAAAGCCCTGACCTCAATCCTATAGAATATTTGTGGGCAGAACTGAAAAAGTGTGTGCAAGCAAGGAGGCCTACAAACCTGACTCAGTTACACCAGCTCTGTCAGGAGGAATGGGCCAAAATTCACCCAACTTATTGTGGGAAGCTTGTGGAAGGCTACCCGAAACGTTTGACTGAAGTTATACAATTTAAAGGCAATGTTACCAAATACTAATTGAGTGTATGTAAACTTCTGACCCACTGGGAATGTGATGAAAATACATAATTCTCTCTACTATTATTCTGACATTTCACATTCTTAAAATAAAGTGGTGATCCTAACTGATCTAAGACAGGGAATTTTTACTAGGATTAAATGTCAGTAATTGTGAAGAACTGAGTTTAAATGTATTTGGCTAAGGTGTATGTACACTTCCGACTTCAACTGTACACACACACACACACACACACACACACACAGAGTACACATACACACACGCGTAGACCCAGACATAATTATGTTCTTATGGTAGCAGAATTGTAAATGCGTGAGTTGCTAGGTTGGGAAGCAGCAGAGCATCCAGAAAAGCAGAGGGCTGAGAGGTCACAGTAGACAACAGAGAGATCAAGAGACAGTGCCACAAAGGGTTAAAGGGATGTTACAGTAAGTTTCCAAACTGTAGAGAAAAAATACCCAGTGAAGCAGTCAAATCTGGGAAGTGTAAGTAAGTATGTTATAAATATCTGGTGTGGTGGGGTTATGAAAACTCCACTCCATAATGAGTTGTAATTATTTTGATATTTTTGTCACTAATATCAAATATCCTATAGTACATACTACGGAGTGTGATGCATTTTGAAGTAGGACATTTTGCAGTATGTTAAGACAGACGAATGTGTCACCTCAGAGACCTGTAACATCACATATCACACAGACATGGTGTAGAGGATCATGGCTGACAGGAGAGGAGAGATGTGCAGGGACCTTCCTGATTGAATGGCCTTCTCTTTGTGCTGGCCACAATTCCCTGATTCCGTTCAGGATTTCAATTTCCGTCACATCAGGGCATTGAAAGGCCTTCACGCAGTGAACGAACAGAAAAGAAGAGAAACATCCTCCCTCAGAATATACTTTACCACTTCCAAACTTATATTAATCTCCTCCTTGTCTATTGTCAGAGATAGTACAGTCCCAACAGAGAAGAGTTTACCGCTGAATAGTGTCATTGGTATTGAGGAGGAGAGAAAACCCATTTGGTACATTAAAGTGTCTGTCAGCTCTGATATTAGGCAGAGATAGAGGGAAAAAGACAGACAGACAGAAAGAAAGAGAGAGAGAGAGAGTCCCTCTAACATGTCTGTATTTTGCGAAGGAACACCTAGCTGTAAATTGAAATTTCAGCCTTGAGATCCATTGTTAAAGCCTGAGTCTAATTAAATATATACTTCTCCTCAGAACAAATTTCCCTGCATGAAAATTCAGTCTTACCCCAGTCTCAGTTGTAAAGCCTGCAGGATTTAGAAGTACTTTACTTAACCTGAGCAAATGCTCCTCTCCCATTACAGCCACAAGGAGCAATAAAACATCTGTTTACTGTATCCCTCCCAAAATTAATGAATCTAAATGGATCTTAAAGTTAATAGCTGCAGATTGAGAAGATAATCCACCTCTCTTTACTGTAACTTCATGTCCAACGCTGCGACGGTTCCTTTTGACATAATGAACCTCTCGGATTTTACAGTTTAATTGTGATGGAAGAAATCTGTGTGTGTGTGTGTGTGTGTGTGTGTGTGTGTGTGTGTGTGTGTGTGTGTGTGTGTGTGTGTGTGTGTGTGTGTGTGTGTGTGTGTAAGGGATATAATATTCCATAGTACTGAAATGCTTCCAAATCACCATACTGTACATATATTTTCAGCCTGGTCTCATAGACTAGACATAACATAGTAAATGTAAATCCGAGACACTCAAATTACTATGATACTGTATCTGCTAAACTGTGTTCGCAACCAATAAACTTTGATTTTATATGTTACGTTTGGTATGATTACATAAGACATAAGGTTACTTAAAGCAAAAACGAAAGGATGGTGATTGGTTGGGGTGGATATAGGCCTATAACGCAAACATCTAGCATCCCACAGGTTGTGTGTTTGAATCTCATCACGTGCAACATTAGCATTTTAGCTAATTAACAGCTTTGCAACAACTTACTGCTTCATGAATCTGTTACATAACCATCATCAGTTTAGCTAAATACCCCCAAAAATGTCGGTACACAGGTTTCATTGTTAGCTATTCCTTGATTTGAGGACACTCCCTGCATAGAGATATTTCTCAATGAGTGCCAAGCTGATGCCAGGGCCCTTCATGGACGGAGAGGGAGAGATGTATTTTTCCAATATAATTTGACTATTATTTGACGTTATCAATCCATATCATGTTGATTTCTATGTTTTTGGAGGGATGGTGTGTGAGCAGGGGGTTAAGGTTAATGATACACTATTGAAACAGCAGACGATTCCTCTCTATTACAATGTGTTCTAGATGTAGAGAACACTTCAGCCATAAATTATCACTCAGCGCGTCTATAAACCAATAACACTTTCCAAGAGTTCCTCGGAGCTGCTCCACACACGCACGCATGCACACACACACACACACAAAGCCCATTTTACAGGCTCACAGACAATGATGAGGATGTATTATGCCTGTGTCTGTACTGTAGATGCTGGGTGAGAGGAGGCGAGGGGACCAAGGGTCCATTCACATGATGCCCCAGGCCCAGATTACGTAAACAGCCTCAGTTTCTCCATGGCAGCACAGGCCCTGTTGAAAGATGTTGTTGTCCCTCAGTGAATTATTTAAATGAAAAGGTCTCGAGCGGGGCTTTAGCTGCCACTGTGATTTCCTCTTAACCTCATTCCTGCTATTCTATCCCCAGTTGTGTGTGTGTGTGAACACACTGATGAAGGTCCATCGTACGTGTGTGTGCACATGTGCATGGTGTTAATCAGACATCATAACTGATGAGTCATCTCTGAGTTTGCTCAGAACTTCTTCTTACAGTAATCTAACTGGCTGTTATGTGAGCAGCAGGCATGCAGCCAGGCGTTTCAGAGAGCGGTTAGAGAGGCGAGCTAGCAGCTGGAGGGTTGCAAGTTTGAATCCCGGGTCCGACTGGAAAAATCTGGCGGGAAGTGAGATGGCAACTGGAGTTTTGCTGGTATCAAATCAAAGATGCTATTGCCTGGCATTGTGCCCTTGAGCACAACAACAGCTCCCTGGTCGCCCAGTGTGGCAGCCCCTTGCACCTCTCCAAAACCTGTATGTACAGTGAGGGAAAAAAAGTATTTGATCCCCTGCTGATTTTATACGTTTGCCCACTGACAAAGAAATGATTAGTCTATAATTTTAATGGTAGGTTTATTTGAACAGTGAGAGACAGAATAACAACAAGAAAATCCAGAAAAACGCATGTCAAAAATGTTATAAATTGATTTGCATTTTAATGAGGGAAATAAGTATTTGACCCCCTCTCAATCAGAAAGACTTCTGGCTCCCAGGTGTCTTTTATACAGGTAACAAACTGAGATTAGGAGCACATTCTTAAAGGGAGTGCTCCTAATCTCAGCTTGTTACCTGTATAAAAGACACCTGTCCACATAAGCAATCAATCAATCAGATTCCAAACTCTCCACCATGGCCAAGACCAAAGAGCTCTCCAAGGATGTCAGCGACAAGATTGTAGACCTACACAAGGCTGGAATGGGCTACCAGACCATCGCCAAGCAGCTTGGTGAGAAGGTGACAACAGTTGCTGCGATTATTCGCAAATTGAAGAAACACAAAATAACTGTCAATCTCCCATGGACTGGGGCTCCATGCAAGATCTCACCTCGTGGAGTTGCAATGATCATGAGAACGGTGAGGAATCAGCCCAGAACTACACGGGAGGATCTTGTCAATGATCTCAAGGCAGCTAGGACCATAGTCACCAAGAAAACAATTGGTAACATACTACGCCGTGAAGGACTGAAATCCTGCAGCGCCCACAAGGTCCCCCTGCTCAAGAAAGCACATATACAGGCCCGTCTGTAGTTTGCCAATGAACATCTGAATGATTCAGAGGAGAACTGGGTGAAAGTGTTGTGGTCAGATGAGACCGAAATGGAGCTCTTTGGCATCAACTCAACTCGCCGTGTTTGGAGGAGGAGGAATGCTGCCTATGACCCCACGAACACCATCCCCACCGTCAAACATGGAGGTGGAAACATTATGCTTTGGGGGTGTTTTTCTGCTAAGGTGACAGAACAACTTCACCGCATCAAAGAGACGATGGACGGGGCCATGTACCATCAAATCTTGGGTGAGAACCTCCTTCCCTCAGCCAGGGCATTGAAAATGGGTCGTGGATGGGTATTCCAGCATGACAGTGACCCGAAACACACAGCCAAGGCAACAAAGGAGTGGCTCAAGAAGAAGCACATTAAGGTCCTGGAGTGGCCTAGCCAGTCTCCAAACCTTAATCCCATAGAAAATCTGTGGAGGGAGCTGAAGGTTCGAGTTGCCAAACGTCAGCCTCGAAACCTTAATGACTTGGAGAAGATCTGCAAAGAGGAGTGGGACAAAATCCCTCCTGAGATATGTGCAAACCTGGTGGCCAACTACAAGAAACGTCTGACCTCTGTGATTGCCAACAAGGGTTTTGCCACCAAGTACTAAGTAATGTTTTGCATAGGGGTCAAATACTTATTTCCCTCATTAAAATGCAAATCAATTTATAACATTTTTGACATGCGTTTTTCTGGATTTTTTTGTTGTTATTCTGTCTCTCACTGTTCAAATAAACCTACCATTAAAATGATAGACTGATCATTTCTTTGTCAGTGGGCAAACGTACAAAATCAGCAGGGGATCAAATACTTTTTTCCCCTCACTGTATGTCTTTCGGAGGGGTTGGATTAAAAGTGGAAGTCAGATTTCGGTTTAAACTCATGAGCAATTGATCAATAAAATATTCTTAATCTTCTAAAGGAGCACAAATTCAAATACTTACATCAAAACAACAGACAGTCCATCTAAAGCCTGTTATCATATATCACAGTAAAGTGTCTGTACTGTGCGTTGTAGCATATTGCATCTGGAGCCTGTGGAGTTCTCCAGTGTTCCAGTGTTGAGCTGAGGAGCTCCCCCTGTCCTCTAGTCCTGTGTATGCTATGGCCTTGGGACATGGCTGATTTCTCATGCAAACTGTTTTTCAGAACCCCTTTCTTCTCAGGGCCACAGAGAACAGCCTCAGTCCTGCCAGAATATTCAGAAAGTACTAAATTAGTCTGACAGGGGAAGGATTTTCACCAAGGAAAGATCTAGGTCACCTGTTTACACTCCTCTACAGTTGTTGGTTGTAGACCCAGAACACAATTCAATTACTCCGAAACTCAAGTTCCAGGATCTTCTGGTGGGAAGTTGTTCCCAAAAGCTTTTCCGTAATAGCTCTGATAAGAAACACGAGACTATATGGATGGAGTTCTGTGTGTAGTGTCCACACAACATGAGCAGACTGTGTTCCCTCTCCCTCCATGCTGTTAGGGTAATGAAGTCAATGAATTCCTGTCTGTCAAGTCATTGCATTTAAACTGTTGGTTCTCCAAACCAGTCCTAAATTAAGTGATAATGCCAGAGAAGCTGTGGTTTGGAAGATATATTGGCATGGGAGTTGTAAGGCCCGAGATTGGTATCGTTGCCAGTCAAGCCAGCTGGTCGTTAGTTCTATGCCTTCTATGCCAAGCTAGCCTAGCTATCTAAGCTAAATAGTTATACTAGACAAGAGAAACACGAGACATAACCAAATGCTAGACTAAAAGTGTCTAGATGCTTTTTTACAGTGGAGATCAAGTGTATGCCCTGCACCTTAGATACTGCTTTGCCCTATGTACATAGTCATTGAACACTGGTCACTTTATATCCTGTTTTACCCACTTTATGCACTGAGTGTACAAAACATTAAGAACACCTTCCTAATATTGAGTTGCACCCCCTCCTCCCCTTTTGCCCTCAGAACAGCCTCCATTCGTCAGGGCATGGACTCTACAAGGTGTCGAATGCGTTCCACAGGGATGCTGGCCCATGTTGACTCCAATGCCTCCCACAGTTGTGTGAAGTTGGCTGGATGTCCTTTGGGTGGAGGGCCATTCCTGATACACACAGGAAACTGTTGAACGTGAAAAAACACAGCAGCGTTGTAGTTCTTGACACAAACCGGTGTGCCTGGCACCTACCATCATACCCCGTTCAAACGGCATTTAAATATTTTGTCTTGCCCTTTCACCCTCTGAATGGCACACATACACAATCCATGTCTCAATTGTCTCAATCTTCAAAATCCTTATTAAACCTGTGTACTCCCCTTCATCTACACTGATTGAAATGGATTTAACAAGTGATATCAATAAGGGTTCATAGCTTTCACCTCGATTCACCTGGTCAGTCAATGACTTGGAAAGTCACACACCTGTCTATATAAGGTCCCACAGTTGACAGTGCATGTCAGCGCAAAAACCAAGCCATGAGGTCGAAGGAATTGTCCGTAGAGCTCAGAGACAGGATTGTGTCGAGGCACAGATCTGGGGAAGGGTACCAAAAAATGTCTGCAGCATTGAAGGTCCCCAAGAACACAGTGGCCTCCCTCATTCTTAAATGGAAGAAGTTTGGAACCACCAAGACTCTTCCTAGAGCTGGCCGCCCGGCCAAACTGAGCAATTGGGGGAGAAGGGCCTTGGTCAGGGAAGTGACCAAGAACCCAATGGTCACTCTGAAAGAGCTCTAGAGTTCCTCTATGGAGATGGGAGAAGGACATCCATCTCTGCAGCACTCCACCAATCAGGCCTTTATGGTCGAGTGGCCAGACGGAAGCGACTCCTCAGTAAAAGGCACATGACAGCCCGCTTGGAGTTTGCCAAAAGGCACCTAAAGACTCTCAGACCATGAGAAACAAGATTCTCTGGTCTGATGAAACCAAGAATGAACTCTTTGGCCTGAATGCCAAGCGTCACGTCTGGAGGAAACCTGGCCCCATCCCTATGGTGAAGCATGGTGGTGGCAGCATCATGCTGTGGGGATGTTTTTCAGCGGCAGGGACTGGGAGACTAGTCAGGATCAAGGCAAAGATGAACGGAGCAAAGTACAGAGAGATCTGTGATGAAAACCTGCTCCAGAGCACTCAGTACCTCAGACTGGGGAGAAGGTACACCTTCCAACAGGACAACGACCCTAAGCACACAGCCAAGACAATGCAGGAGTGGCTTCGGGACAAATCTCTGAATGTCCTTGAGTGGCCCAGCCAGAGCCCGGACTTGAACCCGATCGAACATCTTTGGAGAGACCCGAAAATAGCTGTGCAGCAACGCTCCCCATCCAACCTGACAGAGTTTGAGAGGATCTGCAGAGAAGAATGGGAGAAACTCCCCAAATACAGGTGTGCCAAGCTTGTAGCGTCATACCCAAGAAGACTTGATGCTGTAATCGCTGCAAAAGTGCTTCAACAAAGTACTGTGTAAAGGGTCTGAATACTTATGTAAATGTGATATTTCTGTTATTTTGTAAATATACATTTGCAAACATTTCTAAAAAACTATTTTTGCTTTGTCATTTTAGAATAAGGCTGTAACGCAACAAAATGTGGAAAAAGTCAAGGGCACTGTATTCTAGTCAAGGCTCATCCTATATAACTACTGCTGTACACACCTTTTCTATTCATATACTGTCCATACTGTCTATAAACACCATTATATACAGTGGGGAGAACAAGTATTTGATACACTGCCGATTTTGCAGGTTTTCCTACTTACAAAGCATGTAGAGGTCTGTAATTTTTTATCATAGGTACACTTCAACTGTGAGAGATGGAATCTAAAACAAAAATCCAGAAAATCACATTGTATGATTTTTAAGTAATTAATTTGCATTTTATTGCATGACATAAGTATTTGATACATCAGAAAAGCAGAACTTAATATTTGGTACAGAAACCTTTGTTTGCAATTACAGAGATCATACGTTTCCTGTAGGTCTTGACCAGGTTTGCACACACTGCAGCAGGGATTTTGGCCCACTCCTCCATACAGACCTTCTCCAGATCCTTCAGGTTTCGGGGCTGTCGCTGGGCAATATGGACTTTCAGCTCCCTCCAAAGATTTTCTATTGGGTTCAGGTCTGGAGACTGGCTAGGCCATTCCAGGACCTTGAGATGCTTCTTACGGAGCCACTCCTTAGTTGCCCTGGCTGTGTGTTTCGGGTCGTTGTCATGCTGGAAGACCCAGCCACGACCCATCTTCAATGCTCTTACTGAGGGAAGGTGGTTGTTGGCCAAGATCTTGCGATACATGGCCCCATCCATCCTCCCCTCAATACGGTGCAGTCGTCCTGTCCCCTTTGCAGAAAAGCATCCCCAAAGAATGATGTTTCCACCTCCATGCTTCACGGTTGGGATGGTGTTCTTGGGGTTGTACTCATCCTTCTTCTTCCTCCAAACGCGGCGAGTGGAGTTTAGACCAAAATGCTATATTTTTGTCTCATCAGACCACATGACCTTCTCCCATTCCTCCTCTGGATCATCCAGATGGTCATTGGCAAACTTCAGACGGGCCTGGACATGCGCTGGCTTGAGCAGGGGGACCTTGCGTGTGCTGCAGGATTTTAATCAATGACGGCGTAGTGTGTTACTAATGGTTTTCTTTGAGACTGTGGTCCCAGCTCTCTTCAGGTCATTGACCAGGTCCTGCCGTGTAGTTCTGGGCTGATCCCTCACCTTCCTCATGATCATTGATGCCCCACGAGGTGAGATCTTGCATGGAGCCCCAGACCGAGGGTGATTGACCGTCATCTTGAACTTCTTCCATTTTCTAATAATTGCGCCAACAGTTGTTGCCTTCTCACCAAGCTGCTTGCCTATTGTCCTGTAGCCCATCCCAGCCTTGTGCAGGTCTACAATTTTATCCCTGATGTCCTTACACAGCTCTCTGGTCTTGGCCATTGTGGAGAGGTTGGAGTCTGTTTGATTGAGTGTGTGGACAGGTGTCTTTTATACAGGTAACGAGTTCAAACAGGTGCAGTTTATACAGGTAATGAGTGGAGAACAGGAGGGCTTCTTAAAGAAAAACTAACAGGTCTGTGAGAGCCGGAATTCTTACTGGTTGGTAGGTGATCAAATACTTATGTCATGCAATAAAATGCAAATTAATCACTTAAAAATCATACAATGTGATTTTCTGGATTTTTGTTTTAGATTCCGTCTCTCACAGTTGAAGTGTACCTATGATAAAAATTACAGACCTCTACATGCTTTGTAAGTAGGAAAACCTGCAAAATCGGCAGTGTATCAAATACTTGTTCTCTCCACTGTATATACACTGCCGTGTCTAGACTTGACAGTTCATGTAGCTTTAGTATTCTGATTAGAGTTCTGATCATGGAATTCCAAATGCGTCATCTGTCTACACCTACATTTAAATGTGTCTGGATTCCCTTTTCCCGAGATATATTCAAGTGCTAGGATGCATTCTACAAACGGTGGAATAGGCAAAATATGGTAGCACAACAACAACTGATAGCAGTAGCTAACTAGCTTAGCTAACCTCTGTAGCTAGCCAGTAAGCAACGCTAAAGGGATTGCAAACGGGTTAGCATAACTCTAGCCAAACAATAAATTGTTTTTCTAAATATTAGCTAGCTGGCTAGCATTTATGAGGCCAGCAAACACGTTCCTCACATGCTAGGAACGTATTTCCTTCAATTTTATAATGAAAAGGTACCTCTCGGTCCCAAAACATATGTATTTTGGAGACTTGTGGGAGGAGCGCTTTCCGTAGCCTGATTGCATCCAGACTGAGGAGAAATCCCACACAATGTATCCCTGACCACCTTCTGAAGTGGTCAGCCTGATCTGAACACAATCAGACCACAAAGCGACTTTTGTGCATCTAGACCTGTCATTTATTTTGGAGGGTGGGTGGTTTTCACCCCAGTTTCGATCTTGTCTCATCGCTGCAACTCCCCAACGAGCTCGGGAGGCGAAGGTCGAGTCATGCGTCCTCCAAAACATTACGTAGAGCCAAGTAAAGCCCCCTGGCCAAAACCTCCCCTAACCCGGACCAATTATGCACCGCCCCTTGGGACTCCTGATCACGGCCGGATTTGATACAGTCCGGGATCGAACCCGGGTCTGTAGTGACGCCTCTAGCACTGCGATGTAGTGCCTTAGACCGCTGCGCCACTCGGGAGGCCTAAAGCTGTCTTTTCAATGCGATCTTCGTATTCTGATAGCAGAAGTCGCATGTAAGTGTGAAGTGTAGACACGACTACAGACAGCAATACGGATTACTCGGTGCAGTGAGATAGGCATTTCGCCATCATAGCCGGTGGTAGTCATGAAATAGACATTGGCTCGAACGCGGTTTTAACCAATCAGCATTCAGGGTTAGACCCATCTGTTGTATGAACTACTAATAATCAGCTACAACTTCCCCTAACCCTAACCTTTTTCTCTGTATTCCAGTCATGTCCAGTCATAACCTGCGTAATGTGCAGTGTCCATTACAGACAGCAGGATACAATTATACCATTGCTAATATTTCATCATTCTTTTCCTGACCTAACCTGGAGCTTAGCTCTGGGGACACGATGCTGAATATGTGGTCTATTACCAGAGTAATAGGGCAGATGAAAACACCTGGAATCCAGTCCCTTCCTCCTGCCTCGCTCGGGTAGAGTATTGGGGCAATGGAAATAATTAAGGGATGAGTAAGGGAAGAATTTGTGGTCAAGATTAATTAACCTGCATGCGCAATGGAACCTCAGCTATGAATGTGCTTCCCTCTCTTCTCCGCTCCCTCTGGCCCCCACTCCACCCACATTATGATTCAGAGCTAGCATACGCTTGCTGTCTCCCCATGTCTCTGGGAAGTGCTACCCTCTCTGTTCCCTTGGAGCAGAGCTAACATAGGGGAGGGGAACAGAAGTGGGAACACACAGTTCCAATTCAAAGATTCCTTTTTCAATCAGGATTTTGGATATAAAATAGCCCACTAGTGATTACACATGTAATTTGACATCCTGTTACCATATGTTAGAGGGACTCAGGTAATAGGCTCAGTGTCATCATCATCATCATCAGAAGAAGATGGAGGAGAGGATGAGAGAGAGGGTACTGGATGAATACTGGTTGCTATCCTTCATTCTGAGTGAATTAAGTAACATAGTTTAGACTACTCAGCTTCCCAGGAACTGGGTCTATGTGGCCTTGTACTATGAAAAGAGTGGATGCTGTCCTCAGCTCCTGTCGTACTGAAGATCCATCTGGTAAACTTGTTCTAGGTTCAGCATTCCTTGTTCTGCACATGCTGTTTGTCATGTTCTCTCCCCAAATAGTAGGCCTACACATGTTATTTTATGTTTTAGGCAAATATTGTTTATTTTGTATTTTTTAATGCTGGGACACAATTGACTCCACTCTTATTGGACTGTGATGGCTGGGATTGCCAGGGGCCTCACAATACAGTATTATCACAATACAGTGCCTTCAGAAAGTATTCATACTCCTTGACTTAATTCACGTTTTGTTGTGTTACAGCTTGAATTATAAATGGCTTAAATATTTTTTTTTCTCACCCATCTTCACACAATACCCCATAATGACAAAGTGAAAACATGTTTTTAGAAATTTTAGCAAATGTATTGAAAATAAAATACAGAAATCTAATTTACATAAAATATTCACACCACTGAGTCAATACTTTGTAGAAGCACCTTTGGTGGTGATTACAGCTTTGAGTCGTCTTGAGTATGTCTGTATCAGCTTTTCACATCTGGATTTGGGGATTTTCTGTTAAGTTAGATGGGGAGCGGAGGTGAACAGCAATCTTCAAGTCTTTCCACAGATTTTTTATGGAATTCATGTCTGGGTTTTGGCCGGGCCACTTAAGGACATTCGCCGTTCTTGTTCTGAAGCCATTCCAGTGTTGCTTTGGCTGTATGCTTGGGAACATTGTCCTGTTGGGATGTACATTTTCGCCTCAGTCTAAGGTTGTTTGCACTCTGAAGCAGGTTCTCATCAAGGATTTGACTGTATTTGGCTCCATTCATTGTTCCCTCTATCCTTGCCAGTCTCCCAGTCCCTACCGCTGAAAAGCATCCCCATAGCATGATGCTGCCACCACCATGCTTCACGGTGAGGATGGTGTTAGCCGGGAGGTTTTCTCCAGACATAGCGCTTTGGATTCAGGCCAAAGAGTTACATTTTTGTCTCATCAGTCCACAGAATCTTTTGCCTTATGCTCTCAGCGTCTTTCACATGCCCTTTTGCAAACTCCAGGCGTGCTGTCATGTGTCTCTTTCTCAGGAGGAGCTTCAGTCTGGCCACTCTCCCATAAAGCCCAGATTGGTGAAGTGCTGTAGAGACTGTTGTCCTTCTGACAGGTTCTAGTGGTGTAAAGTACTTAAGTAAAAATACTTTAAATTACTACTTAAGTCGTTTTTGGGGGTATCTGTACTTTACTATTTATATTCTTTGACTACTTTTACTTTTACTTCACTACATTCCTAAAGGAAATATTGTACTTTTTACTCCATACATTTTCCCTGACACCCAAAAGTACTTGTTACATTTTGAATGCTTAGCAAGACAAATTCACGCACTTATCATCCGAACATCCCTGGTCATCCCTACTGCCTCTGATCTGGCGGACTCACTAAACACATTATTTGTTTGTAAATTATGTCTGAATGTTGGAGTGTGCCCCTGGCTTTCTGTCTGGTTTGCTTAATATAAGCAATTTGTAATGATTTATACTTTTATTTTGACTTTTGATACTTAAGTATATTTTAGCAATTACATTTACTTTTGACACTTAAGTATATTTTAAACCAAATACTTTTAGACTTTTACTCAAGTATAATTTACTTGGTGACTTTTACTTTTACTTTAGTCATTTTCTATTAAGGTATCCTTACTGTTACTCAAGTATGACAGCTGTGTACTTTTTCCTCCACTGGCAGGTTTCCATCTCCGCCAAGGAACTCTGTACTTCTGTCAGAGTGGTCATTGGGTTCTTGGTCACCTCCCTGACCCTTCTTGCCCGGTTGCTCAGTTTGGTCGGACGGCCAGCTCCAGGCAGAGTCTGGGTAGTTCCATATTCTTTCAATTTCCCAATGATGGAGACCACTGTGCTCTTGGAAACTTTCAACACTCTAGAAATTGTTTTATACCCTTCCCCAGATATATGCCTCATCACAATTCTATCTACGGACAGTTCCCTGGACTGCATGGTACAGTTTCTGACAGGTGTGTTTCTTTCTAAATCATGTCCAAACAATTTAATTGGCCACAGGTGGACTCTAATCAAGTTGTAGCGACGTCTCAAGGATGATCAAAGGAAATTGGATGCATCTGAGCTCAATTTTGAGTTTCTTAGCAAAGGGGTGTGAATACTTACAGTACCAATCAAAAGTTTGGACACACCTACTCATTCAAGGGTTGAGAGAATGCCAAGTGTGTGCAAAGTGTGTCCAAACTTTTGACTGTTACTGTATGTAAATTAGATATTTCTGCATTTCATTTTCAATACATTTGCAAAAATGTCTAAAAACATGTTTTCACTTTGTCATTATGGGGTATTGTGTGTAGATGGGTGAGAGCCATGACTGCTGCAGAGGGACAAGAGAGAGCCATGAGAAAACAAGTTTTGATCAGTCATGGAAATAAATGTGCTGAAAAGAAATTGCCATCCTATTTAAAAAGAAGATGGAGAACAAGCTATGAAGGAAAAATACTGGAGTTTTGGTGCAGGTACAGCCAACTATCGCAAAAATTATATTGCAATATTGTAAAAACTATACAATATATCATAAATGAATATCCCAATATGTAACTGTATCGATTTTTCCCCAATTACTAGTGACTATGGCACTGGGAGAACTGAGGCAAGGTGTGGATGGTCTGACACTAGTAGAATGGTCTTGCATGCCACGGTTGCTGTGTATGTACAGTCGTGGTCAAACGTTTTGAGAACGACACTAGTATTGGTCTTCACAAAGTTCGCTGCTTCAGTGTTATGAGATATTTTTGTCAGATGTTACTATGGTATACTGAAGTATAATTACAAGCATTCCATAAGTGTCAAAGGCTTATATTGACAATTACATTACGTTTATGCAAAGAGTCAATATTTGCAGTGTTGACCCTTCTTTTTCAAGACCTCTGCAATCCGCCCTGGCATGCTGTCAATTAACTTCTGGGCCACATCCTGACTGATGGCAGCCCATTCTTGCATAATCAATGCTTGTTTGTTTTTTTGTCCACCCACCTCTTGAGGATCGACCTCTTGAGGCCATCCTCCAAAGGTCTTCGCCTCACTGTGCGTGCAGATGCCCTCACACCTGCCTGCTGCCATTCCTGAGCAAGCTCTGCACTGGTGGTGCCCTGATCCCGCAGCTGAATCAACTTTAGGAGACGGTCCTGGCCTTTGCTGGACTTTCTTGGGCGCCCTGACACCTTCTTCACAACAATTGAACCTCTCTCCTTGAAGTTCTTGATGATCCGATAAATGGTTGATTTGGTGCAATCTTACTAGCAGCAATATCTTTGCCTGTGAAGCCCTTTTTGTGCAAAGCAATGATGACGGCACGTGTTTCCTTTCAGGTAACCATGGTAACAGAGGAAGAACAATGATTTCAAGCACCACCCTCCTTTTAAAGCTTCCAGTCTGTTATTCTAACTCAATCAGCATGACAGAGTGATCTACAGCCTTGTCCTCGTCAACAATCTCACCTGTGTTAACGAGAGAATCACTGACATGATGGCAGCTGGTCCTTTTGTGGCAGGGCTGAAATGCAGTGGAAATGTGTTTTTTTGGATTAAGTTTCATGGCCATTTTCATGGCAAAGAGGGACTTTGCAATTAATTGCAATTCATCTCATCACTCTTCATGACATTCTGGAGTATATGCAAAATGTCATCATCAAAACTGAGGCAGCAGACTTCGTGAAAATTAGTATTTGTGTCATTCTCAAAACTTTTGACCACGACTGTACAAATGCCATGATGGCATCTGCCTTTTAGGGAGTTTATATAAAAAGCTCATTGGAAGCAAAGAATTAAACAAATACTAGGTGAGGGCAAATAATGTCTATATACACTAGATGACTAACAGGGGGCACTGTTTTGAAGCCATCGCGCCTCCATCTTAGCACTCCTGCTCCATTGTAAAATATATTTAGGAAGCTACAGAAATGCATTTATTAATGTCTACATTCGTTTTTGCCACGTTTATTCTATTCTACTAATGTTACGGTCCCCACTACAACCACAAATACTTACATACATGTAAGTTTGTCCTTGAAACATTTCATTGAAATACTGTACAATTCCATTCATTCCTATGGAGGACTGCTTCTTCTGGGGAGTGCCAATATGGCCGACCGGTGGCTTCAAAGCCGCTCATTGGCATCAGCATTCCAGGGTTTATATAGCCTACATCATTAGTAAGGAGCTACACTACATGACCGAAAGTATGTGGACACCTCCTTGTCATTCCAAAATCATGGGCATTAATATGAAGTTGGTCCCCCATTTGCTGCAATAACAGCCTCCACTCTTCTGGGAAGGCTTTCCACTAGATGTTGGAACATTGCTGCAGGGACTTGCTTCCATTCAGCCACAAGAGCATTAGTGAGGTCGGGCACTGATGTTGGGCGATTAGGCCAGGCTCGTGGTCGGCGTCCCAATTCATACCAAAAGTGTTCGATGGGGTTGAGGTCAGGGCTCTGTGCAGGCCACTCAAGTTCTTCCACACAAATCTCGACAAACCCTTCCTGTATGGACCTCGCTTTGTGCACAGGGGCATTGTCATACTGAAACAGGAGGGGGCCTAGCCCGAACTATTGAAAACAGCTCCAGACCATTATTCCTCCTCCACCAAACTTTACAGTTGGCACTATGCATTCGGGCAGGTAGCGTTCTCCTGGCATCCGCCAAACCCAGATTAGTCCGTCGGACTGCTAGATGGCGAAGCGTGATTCGTTGACATTGCTCCCAGAGGCAGTTTGGAACTTGGTAGTGAGTGTTGCAACCGAGGACAGACGATATTTACACGCTACGTGCTTTAGCACTTGGCAGTTCCGTTGTGTGAATTTGTGTGGCCTACCACTTCGGGGCTGAGCCGTTGTTGCTCCTAGACAATTCCACTTCACAATAACAGCACTTACAGTTGACCAGGGCAGCTCTAGCAGGGCATAAATTTGACAAACTGACTTGATGGAAAGGTGGCATCCTATGACGATGCCACGTTGAAAGTCACTGAGCTCTTCAGTAAGGCCATTCTACTGCCAATGTTTGTCTATGGAGATTGCATGGCTGTGTGCTCGATTTTATACACCTGTCAGCAATGGGTGTGTTTGTTTTGCATTCTTGTTGGAATGAAGCAGTGGCAAAAGGGCAAATCCTGCTTAAGAGATGATGATTAGGCTGAGCTCTGGCTCTTGTCTAATTAACAAGCTTAAGACCAATCTTGTTTCAATGTCAATGCACTCTCCCTTAGTTATTGCAAACAATAGTATTCTGGTGAGGACTATTAATATTAGGACTACAGACACGTGCGCACCGCTGCAGTGTATCAAACAGCAGCTCAGATCAGAGAGGGTGTGGTCAGTGACATCGGCAAACATTTAAGAAGTAGCAAATGAATGACCCAATGGACAGTTACATTTTATCCACCACAAGATGCTTGTTTCTACATGCCTATGTTAGCAATGTAAATCATAGTCCACATTGTGACATACACTGAGTGGACAAAACATTAGGAACACCTTCCTAATATTGAGTTGCACCCCCTTTTGCAGTCAGAACAGCCTCAATTCGTCAGGGCATGGACTCTAAAAGGTGTTGAAAGCATTCCACAGGGATGCTGGCTCATGGTGACTCAAATGCTTCCCACAGTTGTGTCAAGTTAGCTGGATGTCCTTTGGGTGGTGGACCATTCTTGATACACACGAGAAACTGTTCTTGACATTACAGTTCTTGACATACTCAAACCGGTGCTCCTGGCACCTACTACCACCGTGGTTCCCAAACTGTGGGGCGTGCAAAAAAATACTAATCATATACACTACCAGTCAAAAGTTTGGACACACCTGTCCTTTAGTAGTGGTTTCTTTCCAGCAATTCGACCATGAAAGCCTGATTCACACAGTCCCCTCTGAACAGTTGATGTTGAGATGTGTCTGTTACTTGAACTCTATGAAGCATTTATTTGGTCTGCAATTTCTGAGGGTGTTAACTCTAATGAACTTATCCTCTGCCGCAGAGGTAACTCTGGGTCTTCCATTCCTGTGGTGGTCCTCATGAGAGCCAGTTTCATCATAGCGCTTTCAAAGTTTGTGAAATGTTCCGTATTGACTGACCTTCATGTCTTAAAGTAATGATGGACTGTTGTTTCTCTTTGCTTATTTGAGCTGTTCTTGGCATAATATGGACTTGGTCTTTTACCAAATAGGGCTATCTTCTGTATACCACCCCTACCTTGTCACAACATAACGTATTAAGAAATTCCACAAATTAACTTTTAAGAAGGCACACCTGTTAATTGAAATGCATTCCAGGTGACTACCTCATGAAGCTGGTTGAGAGAATGCCAAGACTGTGCAAAGCTGTCATCACAGCAAAGGGTGGCTATTTGAAGAATCTCAAATATAAAATATATTTTGATTTGTTTAACACTTTTTTGATTACTACATGATTCCATATGGGTTATTTCATAGTTTTGATGTCTTCACTATTATTCGACAATGTAGAAAATAGTCAAAATAAAGAACAACTCTGGAATGAGTAGGTGTGTCCAAACTTTTGACTGGTACTGTATATATACATTTTTTAAAGGAACTCATTCCAGCTTTAAACTTACTCTTGAAAGTTGTAATAGTAGAATGCACAAGGTGCAATTTCAAAATTGGGAAGTGCATCATCAATTCCTCTTGTCATGTTAGTCATTGCATACCTTAGAGAGCTATTTATAACTTGTCAGAAATGTCCAGATCAACTAGCCCATGTTAGCTAACATTATTTGACTTCATTTTTTTAGCCCATAGATATTGTTGTAGATATTGTCACTTAAATATCACATGAAAACACACTAGACATGGCAACATTTGTAGAATTGCAGGAAATAAGCTTTAAACCTGCTAAATTCTCTGCACCAACAAGAAGGGTGTGAACAGTTTGTGCCCTGAACAGTGCTTGAGCCCAGGGTGAAAAAGTTTGGGAACCCTTGTACTACCATACCAGGTTCAAAGGCACTTCAATCTTTTGTCTTGCCCATTCACCCCCTGAATAGCACACACTGTCTCAAGGCTTAACAATCCTTCTTTAACCTGTGTCCTCCCCTTCATCAACACTGATTTAAGGGGATTTAACAAGTGACATCAATAAGGGATCACAGCTTTCATATGAATTCACCTGGTCAGGCTATGTCATGGAAAGAACAGGTGTTCCTAATTTTTTGTACACAATGGGGGGCGGCAGGTAGCTTAGTGGTTAAGAGCGTTGTGCCAGTAACGGAAAGGTCGCTGGTTCTAATCCCCGAGCCGACTAGGTGCCCTTGAGCAAGGCACTATACGTTAATTGCTCCTGTAAGTCGCTCTGGATAAGAGCGTCTGCTAAATGACGTAAATGTAATGTAGCTATGCGACTCTGAGACCACTATCCGTGGGGAATGCACAGCCGAACGCGCACCTACCTCCCCACAATTCCCACCCAACGCGTCTCCGGTACGCGTCCTCTATTCATTTGGATGTGTTGACAGTTGGAGAAATTGCTCGAGCTGGGCTATGAAAGCCAACGGTCCAATATTCTAGAACACTGCTGCGCGCACGCATACACGTTTTCGACTATAATAAACTTAGGCTGCGTCGCGGTTTCTTTCTCTGTTTTCTCTAGTCGTGCGAGTGCGCGCTACAGTAACTCCTGCAAACCTAGGCAGCTGGCACTTGGCTCAGTTCACCGACTGAGAAAGAGGTCCCCGTCCACTGATGACAGGCTTGGCAGAAGATCAAACTACAAAGTGGCAGGTTGGTTTGTTCAAACTATTGTTTGTAGCCTATTAGTGTCTTTGAAATTGAGAAACAAATTGAAAGCAAAAAGCTTAACATGATTGTATGACAATGACAGCTAGATTTTGTTGAAAAAGTTACTCACATAATTGTCATAGGCCTATACGAAATTACTAGCTAGACTTTTACACTTTAATAACGTCACTGGGTTAAAGCTTTGTAAAATTGTGCTTTTTTATGTGTGATTTGGTAGACTATATTATTTAAAATCTAGAACTCGTATTGTGCTCTGTGGATATCGTTAGGCTACTGTCAGTGAATCAATGAGATATTTCGTTTAGGCTACATCTGTGATTTAGATTAACAGTAGTTTAAGATTTTATATATTATAGGTTTGGTGACAAACAGATAAGCGATCTGGACTCATCAAGTTTAATTACAAGCAATATTATGCAATATGCTTGGCACTCTACATTATTATATTTTACTGGAAATATCGGTAGCCTATATAGGCTACTCAGTGACACAGTAGCCTATGCATAATTGTACACCCTTTTATAATGTAATTAATGTATTATTACTGCTAGTTGACCATTACAAAAATTCCAGTTCTATTATTTTGACACACATACTTATATGTCTTACAATATGCTGAGTTTAAATAGCAAATTGATCTAGACTTCTACGAAAAGAAACACATGGGCAATTTGAGAGAAAAACAAGTGGCATGTAAACTTAGCAAAGGCTTTAATGAGGCATGCAAACTAGGACAATCAGAGGTTGAGGACGTGATATTTGGACAGTTGGGTTTGTCTATGGGAGATAACATAGGTTGATAAGATACCAGTAACTTAAGGTGATAAGAGACTCATGCCCTTATTATGGCTGCCTGCCTGCTCTCTCCTCAATTTAGAAAAAAAACCTGTCTAGATTGTGTGAAATAGAGGATTAATGGATAGACGGGTTGTTTGCATTGGTTGATTACAAGCAGATGATCACATTTAAAATGTACAGTTAGATTTGGTTTGGTATGGTTGTATAAAAACAAAATAGCAAAAAAAAAAGTTAAGTAAAATATTACCCCCCCAAAAAGATTTGGATTTGGTATGGATTTAAGATACAGAGGGTCAGAACAATAGTTCCCTCACTAACAAGCAATTATAAGCTAATATTAGGCAAATATTATTATATTCAACCATGGCTTGCATCACATCACACCTATGACCAAAATGACATGTGCCTATCTTATTTACACTGTTTCAAATATCTTTTTACGCACCGGAATGATATTTCCAATTCTCATCATCACATAAACAAAAATGGTCATATCAAAAATCAAACATGATTTACATTTGGCAATCTCCCCTGATAGCCTTGACACTGCTCACAGTGTAATAATAATCTTACTGTTACTGTGGGTTACTCTCCTCCTTTTTACTTACAAATAACTCAACTGTGGGGGAGCTATGTGTGGGGGATGTCCTGTCATGTACAAAAATAATAACCCAACTCTGTGCATCCCCTTCCGTCCTCCTGCATTTCATCCGCTTGAAACACATTCCGTTGGCAAGCACCTAAAAGACACCAAGGTCAGGCTTTCAAAAGACTCTCTTAGTTTATACATTATCCAAAAACTAGTACACTATGTTACTTAAACATGCCTCCATGCAGTAAACAAACGCAGCCCTCACTGCAGACACACACTGGCACACAGCCACACACTCAGTCACTGGCGGTCATGCCCATAACGGCTGCTGTAGGAGTGTGTGCACTGTACAGCCAGCTTTTGGCGACAGGTTTCAATTTACACCTCACACACTTCTACAACATGCCCATCAGGGATAGCATTGTACATGTCAATGTATCTACAATGAACCTCTTTAGTCGTGGTATTACATCATATTGTCGTCCATAACTGCCTGTCCTCCATTGCAGATGCAATCTCCTTTTCCATTCAGCTGCAAGCACAGTGGCTAGGAAAAACTCACTAGAAGTCAGGAACCTAGGAAGAAACCTAAAGAGGAACCAGGCTCTGAGGGATAAATTATTACTGGGCAATTTGAGGGAGGACACCAATAAACCATGTAGAAAACTTCATTCAGAAGGGTTTTACAATGTACAAACCAGGTCTGTCTGGTTGATGTTTGAGTGGTGAGGCACAGCTGGTGTTATTTGGAGCTGGGTGGTTAAGCGGTGAGTAGTTGAGGTAGCTGCTACAGCACAGAGGTACAGTACAGTGGGGCAGGCTCTGGTGCCAGCCAGGTGTAGGAGCTCCAGTGACAGGTGACAGGTAAATTACCTCCGAGCTCTAGGTGCCATAATCAGCCTGTCTGCTCCACTCAACTCCACTCTGCTCGGCTCAACTCTCACAATAGTTTTTACTCCGCCAAAAGCAGCCCCTCAACTCCTTCTCCCGTGTAATCTGCTTACAAGGCTCATTTCGCTCCCTCCTTCAAATTCAAGTCTTTTCTTGAGCGCTTACTTGTCAGGATTGAGGGAGAGCGAATGGAGGCTAAATGGGGCTGCTGTAGCTCTTTGTGTGGAGGTATGTGTCCCTGGCTCTTTGCCTCCGTCTGAGAGGGAACAAAGTGGGAGCATGGCTGTCTTAATCATTCTGCTTGAATCACTGTCTCAATCACTCTCTCCTCCACATTGTCTGACCAACATAGTCTGGAAATGTTCTAGAATGCAATCTTCTTAACGGATTCTTAATTTTTCATTCCAATTGACATTAGTCCAACTGGAACAGTATTCTAAAGGCACTAGCACTGAGGACATGAGTGAATCATTGCTGACCTTCGCTCACATTGCATAATGGCAAAGGTCTCCTGAACCGCGCTTTGATCTCAATGCTATCGAAACTGGTGGTGGGAGGAGTGTGCAATGAAAATATTCATTTTCTGAAGTTCAATCTCTCATTAGCAGCTAGAGAGAGAGCCCTGTACTTGAAACTACCTGTACAGCTGAATATCCTGTGCACAATAAAATGTGTGCAAGTGAAATAGACATGCAGTACTATCACTGAACAGAACCACTGTTTACAGGATAGGGGAGACCAGGGTTGGTTGTCTCACAGGTTGGTTGTCATAGTGTTTATTACTCAAAATTCAGGGGTGTAATAATTTCAAGATAAAAATGTGTGTCCTCTATAGGAGAGGTCATCCATGTGGCCAATTCAGGTCAGGATCACAGAACATGGAGGTGAGAGGAATATTAGCATTTTTCATGGGTGAAAGTAAATATTAATATGCTTGTTATTTCTTTAATAAATAGTTGTATGCTAGGAGTATCCATAAACAATTACTTTTATTGAAAAGAGGAAAGGGAGAGCTTTATTTTAAGTCTATTTGTGAGGTCCTAGGTCAAGCCATGTGGTAACTAGCATCTTAATTAGTGTTGGGGGGGGGGGGGGGGGGGTTGTCACATTGATGTTGGAGTTGCCTGTCACAATCTGACAACCAGCCTCATTGTAACAATGTATCCAGTAAGCTAAATGTATTTTCTGGATGTTGAAAAGATGTCTATGTCTCACAAGTTTGGACAGCACAGCACAGTACAGTCCAGTAGTTAAATTTAGCAGAGTGCAGATAGTACCGTGCACAGGGCCGGCTTAATGAAGGGGCTTACAGGGGCTGAAGCCCCTGGGCTCAAGCCCTTAGGGGGCTCAAGAGGTAGAGCTAGAAAATTCAAGTCCCTTGGGAGCTGCCATAGACTTACAAAAATGTCTAGGTATGCTGCTGCATAAATTATGTAATATGCCAGGGAGATATGTATACTGTAGCTAAGAAAGTAATACTAAGTGTATGTTGTGTAGTAAGCTGTTAGTCGCCCATGTGCCTCACCCTAATAATTTGGTCTAGTTTCCCCTCTTAATTTCGCCTACTATTCTGACTTGGTGGTGCACATGTAGCCTATAACCTGTTTTAGAGAAATGTAATCATCAAATATTGTAAGGGCTTTCATTGTCTGCTTATATGCCCCCTTTATTTATCCTACGGTTCTGACTTGGTGTACAGGGAGAATACTGTAAGAACGGCCCATGTTCTGAATTCTGTCGCTGTACATTTCAAAAGTGCTGAACAAATAGTTATATTGACTACGTCCGTCCTAGCTCACTCATTAATGTCTAAATCAAAATTACGGATTGCCTCTTATCCGCTTGTCGTCCCCTTATGCCATAGTTTGTACATCTCAATTGTCAGTAGAAACCACATTTGTTTAAGCAAGTCAGCCATATCAGCTATGTTTTTTTTAAAGGCAGTAAATGAGGCTGAATGAACTGTTTCGCTGCCAGACAAGGCTCCGCTGATAGCCAGGTGTACCAGTGGTAAGGTGATGGGACTGCTGTTGGGACTCTGCTGTTGGGACAGCTCTATTTAGGCCCTAACAGTTTGTGGGCACCGTTTGTCACCATTATAGTGCAATTAATGTATTGTTTAGTGTTGTGTTGTGTAGTGGCCTTACTGGCATGCATCCCACATTATTTATTTTTTTGCAAAGAAAAAGTCCAGTCTGTGTTCTTTTGCCCATCTTAATCTTTTGTTTTTATTGGCCAGTCTGAGATATGGCTTTTTCTTTGCAACTCTGCCTAGAAGGTCAACATCCCGGAGTTGCCTCTTCACTGTTGACGTTGAGACTGGTGTTTTGCGGGTACTATTTAATGAAGCTGCCAGATGAGGACCTGTGAGGCGTCTGTTTCTCAAACTAGACACTCAAATGTATTTGTCCTCTTGCTCAGTGGTGCACCGGGGCCTCCCACTCCTCTTTCTATTCTGGTTAGAGCCAGTTTGCGCTGTTCTGTGAAGGGAGTAGTACACAAGAATAGACTGATGAGTTTCAGAAGAAAGTTATTTGTTTCTGCTCATTGTGAGCCTGTAATCGAACCCACAATTGCTGATGCTCCAGATACTCAACTAGTCTCAAGAAGGCCAGTTTTATTGCTTCTTTAAATCAGCACAAGTTTTCAGCTGTGCTAACATAATTGCAAAAGGGTTTTCTAATGATCAATTAGCCCTTTAAAATGATCAACTTGGATTAGCAAACACAACGTGCCATTGGAACACAGGACTGATGGTTGCTGATAATGGGCCTCTGTACGCCTATGTAGATATTCCATTAAAAAAATGTCCAGCTACTCTGTGATTGGCAACAAGGGTTTTGCCACGAAGTACTAAGTCATGTTTTGCAGAGGGGTCAAATACTTATTTCCCTCATTAAAATGCAAATCAATTTATAACATTGTTGACATGCGTTTTTCTGGATTTTTTTGTTGTTATTCTGTCTCTTACTGTTCAAATAAAATTATAGACTGATCATTTCTTTGCCAGTGGGCAAACGTACAAAATCAGCAGGGGATCAAATACTTTTTTCCGTCACTGTATACAGTACCAGTCAAAAGTTTGGAAACACCTACTCATTCCAGGGTTTTTCTTTATTTGCACTATTTTCTACATTGTAGAATAATAGTGAAGACATCAAAACTATGAAATAACATATTGAATCATGTAGTAACCAAAAAAGTGTTCAACAAATCTAAATATATTTTATATTTGAGATTCTTCAAAGTAGCCACCCGTTGCCTTGATGACAGCTTTGCACACTCTTGGCATTCTCTAAACCAGCTTCATGAGGTAGTCACCTGGAATGCATTTCAATTAACATGTGTGCCTTCTTAAAAGTTAATTTGTGGAATTTCTTCCTTCTTAATGCATTTGAGCCAATCAGTTGTGTTGTGACAAGGTAGGGGTGGTATACAGCCCTATTTGGTAAAATATTATGGCAAGAACAGCTCAAATAAGCAAAGAGAAACGACAGTCCGTCCTTACTTTAAGACATGAAGGTCAGTCAATCCGGAAAATTTGAAGAACTTTGAAAGTTTCTTTAAGCGCAGTCGCAAAAAACATTCCGCCACAGGAAAGGAATACCCAGAGTTACCGCTGCTGCAAATCAAATCAAATTTTATTGGTCACATAGCAGATGTTATTGCGGGTGTAGCTTGTTTGTCTAGCTCCGACAGTGCAGTAATATCTAACAAGTAATATCTAACAATTTCACAACATATGCCCAATACACACAAATCTAAGTAAAGCAATGGAATTAAGAATATATAAATAAATATATGGACGAGCAATGTCAGAGCGGCATAGACTAAGATACAGTAGAATAGTATAGAATACAGTATATACATACGAGATGAGTAATGCAAGATATGTAAACATTATTAAAGTGACTAGTGTTCCATTTATTAAAGTGGCCAGTGATTTCTAATCTATGTATATAGGCAGCAGCCTCTAATGTGCTAGTGAAGGCTATGTAACAGTCTGATGGCCTTGAGATAGAAGCTGTTTTTCAGGCAGTGGCTCGGATGGTTGTTCTCCTTGATGATCTTTTTGGCCTTCCTGTGACATCGGGTGCTGTAGGTGTCCAGGAGGGCGGGTAGTTTGCCCCCGGTGATGCGTTGGGCAGACCGCACCACCCTCTGGAGAGCCCTGCGGTTGCGGGTGGTGTAGTTGCCATACCAGGCTGTGATACAGCCAGACAGGATGCTCTCAATTGTGCATCTGTAAAAGTTTGTGAGGATTTTAGGTGCCAAGCCAAATTTCTTCAGCCTACTGAGGATGAAGAGGCGCTGTTGCGCCTTCTTCATCACACAGTCTATGTGGGTGGACCATTTCATTTTGTCAGTGATGTGTACACCGAGGAACTTGATAACTTTCCACCTTCTCCACTGCGGTCCCGTCGATGTGGACAGGGGGGTGCTCCCTCTGCTGTTTCCTGAAGTCCACGATCATCTCCTTTGTTTTGTTGACGTTGAGTGACAGGTTATTTTCCTGCCACCACACTCCCAGAGTCCTCACCTCCTCCCTTTAGACTGTCTCGTCATTGTTGGTTATCAAGCCTACTACTGTTGTGTCGTCTGCAAACTTGATGGTTGAGTTGGAGGTGTACTTGGCCACGCAGTCATGGGTGAACAGGGAGTAAAGGAGGGGGGTGAGCACACCCTTGTGGGGCCACAGTGTTGAGGATCAGCGAAGTGTAGGTGTTGTTTCCTACCTTCACCACCTGGGGGCGGCCCATCAGGAAGTCCAGGACCCAGTTGCACATGGCGGGGTTCAGACCAAGGGCCTCAAGCTTAATGATGACCTTGGAGGGTACTATGGTGTTGAATGCTGAGCTATAGTCAATGAACAGCATTCTTACATACAATTGAAGTTGGAAGTTTACATACACCTTAGCCAAATACATTTAAACTCAGTTTTTCACAATTCCTGACATTTAATCCTTGTAAAAATTCCCTGTTTTAGGTCAGTTAGGATCACCACTTTATTTTAAGAATGTGAAATGTCAGAATAATAGTAGAGAGAATGATCTATTTCAGCTTTCATTTCTTTCATCACATTCCCAGTGGGTCAGAAGTTTACATACACTCAATTAGTATTTGGTAGCATTGCCTTTAAATTGTTTAACTTGGGTCAAACGTTTTGGGTAGCCTTCCACAAGCTTCCCACAATAAGTTGGGTGAACTTTGGCCCATTCCTCCTGACAGAGCTGGTGTAACGGAGTCAGGTTTGTAGGACTCCTTGCTCGCACACGCTTTTTCAGTTCTGCCCACACATTTTCTATAGGATTGAGGTCAGGGCTTTGTGATGGCCACTCCAATACCTTGACTTTGTCCCCATTTTGCCACAACTTTGGAAGTTTGCTTGGGGTCATTGTCGACCAAGCTGGAAGATCCATTTTGCGACCAAGCTTTAACTTCCTAACTGATGTCTTGAGATGTTGCTTCAATATATCCACATCATTTTCCTTCCTCATGATACCATCTATTTTGTGAAGTGCACCATTCCATCCTGCAGCAAAGCACCCCCACAGCATGGTGCTGCCACCCCTGTGCTTCACGGTTGGGATGGTGTTCTTCGGCTTGCAAGCATGCCCCTTTTTCCTCCAAACATAACAATTGTCATTATGGCCAAACAGTTCTATTTTTGTTTCATCAGACCAGAGGACATTTCTCCAAAAAATACAATATTTGTCCCCATGTGCAGTTGCAAACAGTAGTCTGGCGGTTTTGGAGCAGTGGCTTCTTCCTTGCTGAGCGGCCTTTCAGGTTATGTCGATATAGGACTCGTTTTACTGTGGATATAGATACTTTTGTACCTGTTTCCTCCAGCATCTTCACAAGGTCCTTTGCTGTTGTTCTGGGATGGATTTGCACTTTTCGCACCAAAGTACATTCATCTCTAGGAGACAGAACGCGTCTCCTTCCTGAGCGGTGTGACGGCTGCGTGGTCCCATGGTGTTTATACTTGCGTACTATTGTTTGTACAGATGAACGTGGTACCTTCAGGCATTTGGAAATTGCTCCCAAGGATCAACCAGACTTGTGGAGGTCAAAAATTTCGGCTGATTTCTTTTGATTTTCCCATAATGTCAAGCAAAGAGGCACTGAGTTTGAAGGTAGGCCTTGAAATACATCCACAGGTACACCTCCAATTGACTCAAATTATGTCAATTAGCCTATCAGAACCTTCTAAAGCCATGACATCATTTTCTGGAATTTTCCTAGCTGTTTAAAGGCACAGTTAACTTAGTGTATGTAAACTTCTGACCCACTGGAATTGTGATACAGTTAATTATAAGTGAAATAATCTGTCTGTAAACAATTGTTGGAAAAATTACTTGTGTCATGCACAAAGTAGATGTCCTAACCGACTTGCCAAAACTATAGTTTGTTAACAAGAAATGTATGGAGTGGTTGAAAAACGAGTTTTAATGACTCCAACCTAAGTGTATGTAAACTTCTGACTTCAACTGTAGGTATTCCTCTTGTCCAGATGGGATAGGGCAGTGTGCAGTGTAATGACGAGGATAAGTTCATTAGAGTTACCAGCCTCAGAAATTGCAGCCCAAATAAATGCTTCAAAGAGTTCAAGTAACAGACACATCTCAACATCAACTGTTCAGAGGAGACTGCGTGTATCATGCCTTCATGGTCAAATTGCTGCAAAGAAACCACTACTAAAGGACACCAATAAGAAGAAGAGACTTTCTTGGGCCAAGAAACACGAGTCTCCTTTGGTCTGATGAGTCCAAATTTGAGATTTTTGGTTCCAACCGCCGTGTCTTTGTGAGACGCAGAGTAGGTGAACGGATGATCTCCGCATGTGTAGATCCCACCGTGAAGCATGGAGGAGGAGGTGTGATGTGTGGGGGTGCTTTGCTGGTGACACTGTCGTGATTTATTTAGAATTCAAGGCACACTTAACCAGCATGGCTACCACAGCATTCTGCAGCGATACATCATCCCATCTGGTTTGGGCTTAGTGGGACTATCATTTGTTTTTAAACAGGACAATGACCCAAAACACACCTCCAGGCTGTGTAAGGGCTATTTGACCAAGAAGGAAAGTGATGGGTGCTGCATCAGATGACCTGGCCTCCACATTCACCCGACCTCAACACAATTTAGATGGTTAGGGATGAGTTGGACCGCAGAGTGAAAGAAAAGCAGCCAACAAGTGCTCAGCACATGTGGGAACTCCTTCAAGACTGTTGGAAAAACCTTCCAGGTGCAGCTGGTTGAGAGAATGCCAAGAGTGTGCAAAGCTGTCATCAAGGCAAAGGGTGGCTATTTTCAAGAATCTAAAATATATTTTAATGTGTTTAACACTTTTTTGTTATTTCATAGTTTTGATGTCTTCACTATTATTTAACAATGTAGAAAATAGTAAAAATTAAGAAAAACCCTTGAATGAGTAGGTGTTCTAAAACTTTTGACCGGTAGTGTATACATATAGAAGAATAAACAATAAAACACTAAAGTGCACTGTGCCTTTACTAGTCCTGTATTAGCAGACCGATATAAATGTAC
The DNA here is from genome assembly GCF_964263955.1 of Coregonus lavaretus. Taxonomy (NCBI): domain Eukaryota; kingdom Metazoa; phylum Chordata; class Actinopteri; order Salmoniformes; family Salmonidae; genus Coregonus; species Coregonus lavaretus. The sequence continues at coordinate 26,198,827 of NC_140005.1, read as the reverse complement.
CGTGGGGAAAACATTTTTTTCAGTATCTCTGCTTTGGCAAAAAAGGTAGTTGTGTAATTAAGAACAGTATCTTGCAGGATTCAATAGTTGGAATTGTAAGAGTTGTTGCCCTGTCCCATTCTCTGTGATCATCATTCTAATGAATCAAGAAATAACAAAACCCTGTCCTCAAACATTTATATAAAAAGGTGCAAAGTTATGGGCAAAGACACAAAACATCAACATCAAATTAAATATTTAAAATAACATGGAAAACAACCACTTTTTGTGCAGTATTAATTTACCATCCTTAATGTTAACAAACCACTTAATGTAAATGTACATTACTGTATTGTACATAGGCTGGTAATCTAGGTTTCTACCTGTAGACTTTCCATCACGATGAAGAAAAATAATGCACAATACAGTAATTGAGTACATTGAGACATCAAGTCGTTCGTGATGATATGATGTGATGATGTGGCTCAGTTGGTAGAGCATGGCGCTTGCTAGGGTTGTGGGTTCGATTCCCACGGGGGACCTGTACGAAAAAGTATGAAAATGTATGCACTCACGACTGTAAGTCGCTCTGGATAAGAGCGTCTACTAAAATGTAAAAGGAATGAATAGACCATTTCAGTTTTCACATAGAAATAATTTGCATTTGAAAAGTATTTCAAGAAACCGGAGAACATATCAAGCAAGTATTTTCATATTCCACAAGTATTATCAGATTAACTGTTTAATTATCAGACTGAAGTTACAAATGCTGGTAAACATTAAAACACAAAAGTAGTGCACTAGGCCTTTACTAGTCCTGTATTAGCAGACCGATAAAGACGTACAGTGAGTGAAAAAAGTATTTGATCCCCTGCTGATTTTGTACGTTTGCCCACTGACAAAGAAATGATCAGTCTATCATTTTAATGGTAGGTTTATTTGAACAGTGAGAGACAGAATAACAACAACAAAATCCAGAAAAATGCATGTCAAAAATTTTATAAATTGATTTGTATTTTAATGAGGGAAATAAGTATTTGACCCCTCTGCAAAACATGACTTAGTACTTTGTGGCAAAACCCTTGTTGCCAATCACAGAGGTCAGACGTTTCTTGTAGTTGGCCACTAGGTTTGCACACATCTCAGGAGGGATTTTGTCCCACTCCTCTTTGCAGATCTTCTCCAAGTCATTAAGGTTTCGAGGCTGACGTTTGGCAACTCGAACCTTCAGCTCCCTCCACAGATTTTCTATGGGATTAAGGCCTGGAGACTGGCTAGGCCACTCCAGGACCTTAATGTGCTTCTTCTTGAGCCACTCCTTTGTTGCCTTGGCCGTGTGTTTTGGGTCATTGTCATGCTGGAATACCCATCCACTACCCATTTTCAATGCCCTGGCTGAGGGATGGAGGTTCTCACCCAAGATTTGACGGTACATGGCCCCGTCCATCGTCCCTTTGATGCGGTGAAGTTGTCCTGTCCCCTTAGCAGAAAAACACCCCCAAAGCATAATGTTTCCACCTCCATGTTTGACGGTGGGGATGGTGTTCTTGGGGTCATAGGCAGCATTCCTCCTCCTCCAAACACGGCGAGTTGAGTTGATGGCACAGAGCTCGATTTTGGTCTCATCTGACCACAACACTTTCACCCAGTTCTCCTCTGAATCATTCAGATGTTCATTGGCAAACTTCAGACGGGCCTCTATATGTGCTTTCTTGAGCAGGGTGACCTTGCGGGCGCTGCAGGATTTCAGTCCTTCACGGCGTAGTGTGTTACCAATTGTTTTCTTGGTGACTATGGTCCCAGCTGCCTTGAGATCATTGACAAGATCCTCCCGTGTAGTTCTGGGCTGATTCCTCACCGAGATTGACAGATATTTTGTTTCTTCCAATTGCGAATAATCGCACCAACTGTTGTCACCTTCTCACCAAGCTGCTTGGCGATGGTCTTGTAGCCCATTCCAGCCTTGTGTAGGTCTACAATCTTGTCCCTGACATCCTTGGAGAGCTCTTTGGTCTTGGCCATGGTGGAGAGTTTGGAATCTGATTGATTGATTGCTTCTGTGGACAGGTGTCTTTTATACAGGTAACAAACTGAGATTAGGAGCACTCCCTTTAAGAGTGTGCTCCTAATCTGTCACGCCCTGGCTCTGGGGACTCTAGTATGTTGAGCCAGGGTGTGAGTTTTCATTTGTTTATGTTCTAGTTGTTGTAATTCTATGTTGGCCAGGGTGGCTCCCAATCGGAGACGGCTGTAGCTCGTTGTCTCTGATTGGGAGTCATACTTAGGTAGCCTTTTGGCATTCATTATTTGTGGTTTCTTGTTCTCATTTTGGTTTGTGTATGTAACCAGAGACATCACGTTTTCGTCAGTTATTTTGATCGTGTGATCAGTCTAATAAATACTATGTTCACTTTCAACGCTGCGCCTTGGTCCTCTCCCTCATTAGACGATCGTGACAGAAGAAACCACCAGAACTGGACCAAGCAGCCTAGTGAGGAGCAGAGTGGGTGGACCTGGCAACAGTGGAGGCAGAGCTTCGACTGGGTCAAGCCGAATGAGGAGCTGAATGGCGGAGATTGGAAGCAGAAGAGCGAGAGTTGGGCGAGAATTATCGAGGCCTGGCCCACGGGGAAGAGAGACTCCCAGAAATTTTTTAGGGGGGGGCTCACGACGTCGGACCAGCAGGAGGCCGCGATAGAGCGGCCCAGCGGGTTGCCAGAGGAGGCCGCCAGGTTACGGGGGCCACTGGTCGAAGAGGGGATGGAGGATGTAGAGGCACGGCGAGAGGTACTGGCGTGTGTTGCCAGTCCTGTCCGGCCTGTTCCTGATCCCCACGTAGGGCCAGTGGTGTGTGTTCCCAGTACGGTCCGGCCTGTTCCTGCTACTCCCACCAAGTCAGTGGTGCGTTTCGTCAGCCCGGCGCGGCCCGTTCCTGCTCCCCGCACCAAGTCAGTGGTGCGCGTCGTCAGCCCGGTCCATTCCTGCTCCCCGCACCAAGTCAGTGGTGCGCGTCGTCAGCCCGGTCCGGCCCATTCCTGCTCCCCGCACCAAGTCAGTGGTGCGCGTCGTCAGCCCAGTCCGGCCCATTCCTGCTCCCCGCACCAAGTCAGTGGTGCGCGTCGTCAGCCCGGTCCGGCCCATTCCTGCTCCCCGCACCAAGTCAGTGGTGCGCGTCGTCAGCCCGGTCCGGCCCATTCCTGCTCCCCGCACCAAGTCAGTGGTGCGCGTCATCAGCCCGGTCCGGCCCATTCCTGCTCCCCGCACCAAGTCAGTGGTGCGCGTCGTCAGCCCGGTCCGGCCCATTCCTGCTCCCCGCACCAAGTCAGTGGTGTGCTTCGTCAGCCCAGTCCGGCCTGTCCCTGCTCCACGCACCAAGCCTACGGTGTGCGTCGTCAGCCTGGTAAGGCCCGTTCCTCCTCCACGCACCAAGCCAGGGGTGCGTGTCGTCAGTCCAGCACAACCCGTGCCTGGGTCATGTCCGGAGCCGGATCCGCCGCCGAGGCGGAGTGCCCACCCGGTCCCTCCCCTGTTGGATTTGGTTGGCGCGGTCGGAGTCCGCGCCTTTAGGGGGGGTACTGTCACGCCCTGGCTCTGGGGACTCTAGTATGTTGAGCCAGGGTGTGAGTTTTCATTTGTTTATGTTCTAGTTGTTGTAATTCTATGTTGGCCAGGGTGGCTCCCAATCGGAGACGGCTGTAGCTCGTTGTCTCTGATTGGGAGTCATACTTAGGTAGCCTTTTGGCATTCATTATTTGTGGTTTCTTGTTCTCATTTTGGTTTGTGTATGTAACCAGAGACATCACGTTTTCGTCAGTTATTTTGATCGTGTGATCAGTCTAATAAATACTATGTTCACTTTCAACGCTGCGCCTTGGTCCTCTCCCTCATTAGACGATCGTGACATAATCTCAGCTCGTTACCTGTACAAAAGACACCTGGGAGCCAGAAATCTTTCTGATTGAGAGGGGGTCAAATACTTATTTCCCTCATTAAAATGCAAATCAATTTATAACATTTTTGAAATGCGTTTTTCTGGATTTTCTTGTTGTTAATCTGTCTCTCACTGTTCAAATAAACCTACCATTAAAATTATAGACTGATCATGATTTTGTCAGTGGGCAAACGTACAAAATCAGCAGGGGATCAAATACTTTTTTCCCTCACTGTATGTAGCGTGGGCATATATACATACACTGCTCAAAAAAATTAAGGGAACACTAAAATAACACATCCTAGATCTGAATGAATGAAATAATCTTATTAAATACTTTTTTCTTTACATAGTTGAATGTGCTGACAACAAAATCACACACAAATTATCAATGGAAATCAAATTTATCAACCCATGGAGGTCTGGATTTGGAGTCACCCTCAAAATTAAAGTGGAAAACCACACTACAGGCTGATCCAACTTTGATGTAATGTCCTTAAAACAAGTCAAAATTAGGCTCAGTCGTGTGTGTGGCCTCCACGTGCCTGTATGACCTCCCTACAACGCCTGGGCATGCTCCTGATGAGGTGGCGGATGGTCTCCTGAGGGATCTCCTCCCAGACCTGGACTAAAGCATCCGCCAACTCCTGGGCAGTCTGTGGTGCAACGTGGCGTTGGTGGATGGAGCGAGACATGATGTCCCAGATGTGCTCAATTGGATTCAGGTCTGGGGAACAGGCGGGCCAGTCCATAGCATCAATGCCTTCCTCTTGCAGGAACTGCTGACACACTCCAGCCACATGAGGTCTAGCATTGTCTTGCATTAGGAGGAACCCAGGGCCAACCGCACCAGCATATGGTCTCACAAGGGGTCTGAGGATCTCATCTCGGTACCTAATGGCAGTCAGGCTACCTCTGGCGAGCACATGGAGGGCTGTGCGGCCCCCCAAAGAAATGCCACCCCACACCATGACTGACCCACCGCCAAACCGGTCATGCTGGAGGATGTTGCAGGCAGCAGAACGTTCTCCACGGTGTCTCCAGACTCTGTCACGTCTGTCACGTGCTCAGTGTGAACCTGCTTTCATCTGTGAAGAGCACAGGGCGCCAGTGGCGAATTTGCCAATCTTGGTGTTCTCTGGCAAATGCCAAACGTCCTGCACGGTGTTGGGCTGTAAGCACAACCCCCACCTGTGGACGTCGGGCCCTCATACCACCCTCATGGAGTCTGTTTCTGACCGTTTGAGCAGACACATGCACATGCTACCACTAGAGTGAAAGCACCGCCAGCATTCAAAAGTGACCAAAACATCAGCCAGGAAGCATAGGAACTGAGAAGTGGTCTGTGGTCACCACCTGCAAAACCAGTCCTTTATTGGGGGTGTCTTGCTAATTGCCTATAATTTCCACCTATTGTCTATTCCATTTGCACAACAGCATGTGCAATTTATTGTCAATCAGTGTTGCTTCCTAAGTGGACAGTTTGATTTCACAGAAGTGTGATTGACTTGGAGTTACATTGTGTTGTTTAAGTGTTCCCTTTATTTTTTTGAGCAGTGTATTTTTGTAGGTTGAATTTATGTTTACTTATTTATTTATATTATTTTAGATAGAAATACGGTTCAATAAATAAAGGCTTTAATTTTCTTACAAATAAAGGCTTTACCTTTCTTTCAAATAAAGGCTTTACTTTTTCTAAAACGTAAATTGGTTCAATAGTTGCTGAAAAACTAATGAAAAACCCTGTGACAACCAACCCCATACTGTGTGAAAACCAACCCTGGTCTCCCCTACAAGATTAGGGATATACAGAAGGTCTACAGGGCGTGTGATTCACAAAATGGCACACAAGGCATAACAATTGTAAAGTACAGTACATGATCCAAAGGTGTGTTGTAGTGTATGCCCTCTGGGAAGTGTTATGAAAATGTGAGAGAGAGTACATGCCTGTGAATCATCCAGAGCTTCAACCAAATACAACGCTCAATTAGACTTGATGAATCATGCTTTGTTATTAATGTCAAAATCCTCGCTTGTGGTTTGGGTGATTGGTAGCTGCTAGCTAACTCTCTTCCCCCTTCCCAGCTATCTGTTGAATGGGGCTGGGGCTGTCAAGAGTCAATTATCTTAGTCGGTATTCAGAGTAAACTATCCCTTTAAAGATGGTATAGTGCAGGGGTATTCAACTCTTACCTTACGAGGTCCGGAGCCTGCTAGTTTTCTGTTCTACCTGATAATTAATTGCACACACCTGGTGTCCCAGGTCTAAATCAGTTCCTGATCAGAGGGGAACAATGAAAAAATGCAGTGGAACTGGCTTTGAGGTCCAGAGTTGAGTTTGAAGGGTATAGTGTGTTTGAAACAAGAACACTTACCCCCAGATGGACAAAGAGGTTCGAAGTTGTTTTTGCTAAACATCCAACTTGCTGTTTGCAATGTTTTTTGGGGAGGGATTTATTTTTTCCTCACAAAAGTAGTGCACTGGGCCCAGTTGCATAAAACATCTTAAGTGTTTCCCTTAAGGAATAATTGTATCCATACTTAATACAGCACTTAAGGGACCTCATCGGCACCCTTAACATTTTAACTTAATTTAAGGAGGAAATTCGCCTTAAAATGTTTTAAAGTTAAGGAAACTTTAAGGGAAAAGACAAGGGGGGAATTAACTTAAGATGTTTTATGCAACCGGGCCCTGGGCCTTAACTAGTCCTGTATTAGTGGACCAATATAGCCGTTTTTGCTTTTCATTTTTTCAGCAGAATGTTCAGATAGAAATGTATTGATCAAATATGACTGTCAGATAGATTGGAATAGTATAGAAGATTGTGTTTTCTATTCATTATATTTCTATCTTCAACATGCAGTTCCAGATACAGCCAATCCAAAAGTTTCTGAGAAGTAGTCACTTCCTGAGATCTGTATTCAAATATTTTGTTTAAGTAGTTGGTTTCTCAGATATGTATTCAAATAGTTTTAAAAAGTAGTCACTTTCAGAGATCTGTATTCAAATAGTTTTAAAAAGTAGTTATATTTGGGATATGTATTCAAAAAGTTTTTGTCAAAATAACACTTTCCACAAAGCATAGTTAAAACTATAGTTATCCCAGGCCTGGCGTGGGGTTCTCTCTTGGTAAGAACATTCCGTCTTCCAGGTATATAGTCTCATTAATAGAGCTGGCACCATGACCTTTGACATGTGATGCAGTGCTGGGTTTACCATGGACCTCTGCCAGGCTGCAGGTTCAACAACTAGACTGTCTGTCCAAAGACCAAACCACTGGACTGCCAGCATTTGACAAAACAGCGGGCCGTTCAGACTGTCAATAGTTATAACCCCTGTTCCATATCCTCAGCATGGAAACGTAAGTGACTCAGCCCATTCTTTTATGTTCTGTATGTAAATAAATATTTATTTGAGATTTTTGGGAAGGAATCTGTTGTAATATTTTTGTTTAAATATTAAATATTGATTTAATATTCAAACTGCATTATATATTTATAAAGATGAATAGCAATAAAACAATTTTTCCCTTCATCTGAATGTTGAGTTCTACAGTCTTGGTCTCATATTGAGGTTTGTGATGATGTGAAATGTCAAGTGTAGTATGGGCTGTAATTAAGAGTTATCCCACCCAGGCCTGACTGGATTGTTTTAGATCAAGCTATAAGTATGGAACTGACCTAAATAGGAATTGACGCTCAGCAACTTCAGGTGAAAGACTTTATTGGATGAGTTTCCTGGGCATGTGCTGAAATGGACGTCTTTACTTTGAATTAATGTGAGTGGGCCTGTTTTGGTGTGTGAATGGAAATGAAAACCTAACCAATGCCTGTCCTCAGTTGGTAGCTGTGCGGTTGGTACCTGTGCTGTTGGTAGCTGTGCGGTTGGTACCTGTGCTATCCACTCTGACACTGATTAACGTGCTGATGGCCTGTTTGTCCCAGCCTACAGTGCCATCAGAAAGTATTCACAAGCATTTACTTTTTCCACATTTTGTTGTGTTACAGCCTGAATTTAAAATGGATTAAATTTAGATTTTCTGTCACTGGCCTACACACAATACCCCGTAATGTCAAAGTGGAAGTATGTTTTTAGAAATATTTACAAATTCATTTAAAAGGAAAAGCGGAAATGTCTTGAGTCAATAAAGTATTCAACCCCTTTGTTATGGCAAGCCAACATAAGTTCAGGAGTAAACATTTGCTTAACAAGTAACATAATAAGTGTGTGCAATAACAGTGTTTAACATGATTTCTGAATGACTACCTCATCTCTGTACTCCACACATACAATGATCTGTAAGGTCCCTCAGTCGAGCAGTGAATTTCAAACACTGATTCAACCACAAAGGGGTTGTGCATGTCTGCCTTCACCAGGTTTTCCAATGCCTCGCAAAGATTTACCCATTGGTTAAAAAATTAAAGTATTGGGGGAAAAAAGCAGATGTTGAAAATCCCTATTCATTACACTATGGATGGTGTATCAATACACCCAGTCACTGCAAAGATACAGGCGTCCACTCTAACTCTGTTCACGGGAGGAAGGAAACCGCTCAGGGATTTCACCATGAGGCCAATGGTGACTTTAAAACAGTTACGGAGTTTAATGGCTTTGATAGGAGAAAACTGAGGATGGATCAACAACATTGTAGTTACTCCACAGTGCTAACTTAATTGACAGAGTGAACAGAAGGAAGCCTGTACAGAATAAAAATATTTCAAAACATGCATCCTGTTTGCAATAAGGCACTAAACTAATACTGCAAACAAATGTGGCAAAGCAATTAACTTTGTTATTTTTGGGGCAAATCCAATACAACACATTACTGAGTATCTCTCTACATATTTTCAAGCATAGTGGTGGCTGCACCCTGTTATGGGTATGCTTGTAATCGTTAAGGACTTGGGAGTTTTTCTTGATAAAAAAGACTTAGAACGGAGCTAAGCACAGGCAAAATCCTAGAGGAAATCTTGGTTCAGTCAGCTTTCCACCAGACACTGGGAGATGAATTCACCTTTCAGCAGGACAACAACCTAAAATACAAGGCCAAATCTACACTGGATTTGCTTAATAAGAAGACAGTGAATATTCCAGAGTGGCCGAGTTACAGTTTTGACTATGGCAGGAATTGAAAATGGTTGTCAAGCAATGATCAACAACCAATTTGACAGAGCTTGAAGAATTTTGAAAAGAATAATGGATCAATATTGTACAGTCCAAGTGTGCAAAGCTCTGAGACTTACCCAGAAAGACTCACAGCTGTATACACTGCCGAAGGTGATTCTAACATGTATTGACTCAGGGGTATTTCTGTATTTAATTTTCAAAACAGTAGAAAAAAAATCTAAAAACATGTTTTCATTTTGTCACTATGGCCTATTGTGTGTAGATGTGTGAGAAAAAAAATCAATTGAACCCATTTTGAATTCAGACTGTAACACAACAAAATGTGAAATAAGTCAAGGGGTATGAATACTTTCTGAAAGCACTGTATGTACAGCCTTACGCAAGGCCTGCACATCCAGTACATACCACATACCATATATACAGAACACATCTACTTACACACATAAAAATGCACACTTTTCCCAATTTTAATATACCATGTTACTTGATGTTGCACCTATTTATTTTTCATGTGTTTCTCCTGATCTGATCAGGCTTGTTATCAGTCTGATGCAGGTGCACCGTTTTCTTTCTGTACAACATGTTCTGTTATTTGGATATGATTATTCTCATGTTTCTGTCTTCCATCCTGCCTTAATTACACTGTTAGAAGAAGGCGTGTCCCTATAAGTGCACTGGAGTGGCAACAGTAAAAGTAACTGGTAGTCTAGACAAGGTTTGAGACCAAATTAAATACATTCATGCGTCTTTCGTGTTGCATCTGTCCTTTTACAGGCTCAATGTGAGCAGGATATATTACAACTATTTACTACTCAGGGTTTGCAATTGAAACTGTTCTAACTCTGAGCAATGTCAACAATCATTTTCTTCAAATAAACAGCTATGATCATGTAGTTTTTGTTGAGTATGTATGAAGAGTGAACACAACATTATTTTGTTGAGTGACTTTGTGTGCACTTGAGAATATCTATGTGGTATTTGAGTGTGACTCTGTATACACTCTCCATCCCTCTCTCCATCCCTCCCTCCATCCCTCTCTCCATCCCTCTCTCCATCTCTCTCTCCATCCCTCTCTCCATCCCTCTCTCTATCCCTCCCTCCATCCCTCTCTCCATCCCTCCCTCCATCCCTCTCTCCATCCCTCCCTCCATCCCTCTCTCCATCCCTCCCTCCATCCCTCTCTCCATCCCTCCCTCCATCCCTCTCTCCATCCCTCCCTCCCTCCATCCCTCTCTCCATCCCTCCCTCCATCCCTCTCTCCATCCCTCCCTCCCTCCATCCCTCTCTCCATCCCTCCCTCCATGCTGCAGTAGGACTTCGCTCTGACTGGTCCCAGTGAGGGATGCAATAGACAGCAGCAGCCACAACATCAGCCCAACGTCCGCCCAACGTTATCCCCAGCATGGCCTGTTCTCCTGAGAGTGGGACAGACATTTCTTCCCTGCTCCAGCTCCAGGATGTGGGCTCCAGCAAGGCCCAAGAGAGGGGGAGCTCCCCGGGACTCCTGCCCACCCTCTACAGCCCCCCGAGCGGCATGGAGAGCCGTACATTCTGCATCCCCTCTCCCTACACAGACAACAGCCATGATTACAGCCACAGCCACGGACCCCTAGCCTTCTACAACCCCTCTATGCTTGGCTACAGCAGACCACCTATCTCCGACAGCCCCTCTCTATGTCCCCCCCTCAGTCCCTCTCTCTTCTGGCCCCCCCATGGCCACGGCCAGCACAACATGCCCTCGCTGACCCTGCACTGCCCCCAGCCCCTGGTGTACAGTGAGCATAACCACCATGCCCCCTGGGTGGAGCCTAAACCCCACGGCCTCAGCCCCAGCAGGTAGCTACAACACCTGTCTTATTTGACCTTTTCTTGTCTCCTATAGCATCTCAGATGGGTAAACAATAGGAGACAGCCTCTTAGCAAAACTGAGGCTCCTACTTTGGAGTTTGTTTGTTAAACATTGTGATTGACGTTCCTTCTCATAGCCCTCTACTCCACCCTACCAAGCTGCTGGGGAAGAGACTGGAGGACGGAGAGGAAGTGAACTCCGCCCCAGCCAGCTGTGTGGTGGTGAAGGCAGACATGCACTTCTGTGCCGTGTGTCATGACTACGCTTCGGGCTACCACTACGGTGTGTGGTCTTGTGAGGGCTGCAAGGCCTTTTTCAAGAGGAGCATCCAAGGTAGGACCACTAGGGGAGCTGTGTGGTGTCATTACCATGTCTACCCTAGGGACTGGGGTCATGGTGGCCACCCTCTGTCTCAGTGCCCTGTAGGGTCTGATCTGATCACTGTGTTCTGTGCTAAGACCTCATCAGGTCTGCCACTCCCAAAAATATATGAAAAAATATATATAATTTTCTGGATGGTAAAATGTTTTCAGTGTAAACTTAAACAACTCAAACCAGATATAAAGTATGTAGCAAAGATAATGGAGCTGTATATTTTTTTAAAATAAGATCATCTTTGAGAACTAACAATCACCAAATTAAAAACTAGACAGTCAGGGAGAATCAAACATTTTCCAAATGCACTGCCCCCATTGATTTTGTTATAATGTTTGAGTCACTCAGATAGCATAAGAAAATGTGTAGAATTGCAAGAAACTAGCTTTAAAACAGCAACCTTTAGTCTCTGCCGCCAAGATGAGGGCCTCTAAAATGTATGTCGGAGACAGTGCCATTGGCCACTACCACGCCAAATTGGACAGCGCTGCTGAAAGAAATCCTAGAGGGAACGCTGAATAAGGTTGATCGGATGTGATGTATAGTACATACATGTAATATCTCCTACTGTCTCCATCTATCTCATCTAGGCCACAATGATTATATTTGTCCAGCGACTAACCAGTGCACTATCGACAAGAACCGCCGTAAAAGCTGCCAGGCCTGCCGCCTACGCAAGTGTTATGAAGTTGGCATGATGAAGTGTGGTAGGCAGCCGTCTTCCTTATCTAGTCTCTCCCATTAGTTGTGTTGTGAAACCTAACCTTATGTAGTCAATAGAACATTTGGCAAGAGATACTGTGAGCTTGTAGAGGTACAGTATCTGTAGGAGTGAAACCTCTCTGTTGCTTGTCTGTGTTGTTGTCCAGGTGTGAGGCGAGAGCGCTGCAGTTACCGGGGGGCAAGGCACCGGCGTGTACCTCAGGGGCGGGGGGCGCCAGGTGGGCTGGTGGGGGTAGGGGCCAGGGCCCAGATGCGTCTGGAGGGGGGCTCCCACCCTCAGCTGGAGGTGCAGCACTCGTCCCTGACCCCAGAACAGCTGATCTCCTGCATCATGGAGGCGGAGCCCCCAGAGATCTACCTGATGGAGGACCTGAAGAAGCCCTTCACTGAGGCCAGCATGATGATGTCACTCACCAACCTGGCCGACAAGGAGTTGGTCCTCATGATCAGCTGGGCCAAGAAGATCCCTGGTGAGACACCTGGAGGGTGTGTGTGTGTGTGTGTGTGTGTGTGTGTGTGTGTGTGTGTGTGTGTGTGTGTGTGCGTGCGTGCGTGCGTGCGTGCGTGCGTGCGTGCGTGCGTGCGTGCCTGTCAGTCAGTCAGTCAGTCAGTCAGTCAGTCAGTCAGTCAGTCAGTCAGTCAGTCAGTCAGTCAGTCAGTCAGTCAGTCAGTCAGTCAGTCAGTCAGTCTGTCTGTCTGTCTGTCTGTCTGTCTGTCTGTCTGTCTGTCTGTCTGTCTGTCTGTCTGTCTGTCTGTCTGTCTGTCTGTCTGTCTGTCTGTCTGTCTGTCTGTCTGTCTGTCTGTCTGTCTGTCTGTCTGTCTGTCTGTCTGTCTGTCTGTCTGTCTGTCTGTCTGTCTGTCTGTCTGTCTGTCTGTCTGTCTGTCTGTCTGTCTGTCTGTCTGTGTTGTGTGTGTGTGTGTGTGTGTGTGTGTGTGTGTGTGTGTGTGTGTGTGTGTGTGTGTGTGTGTGTGTGTGTGTGTGTGTGTGTGTGTGTGTGTGTGTGTGTTTGTGTGTGTGTGTGTGCCTGTCTGTCTGTCTGTCATTCTGTCTGTGTGCGTGCAGCATATGTGCAAGGCTGGGTTGTGTCCCAGGTCTATATGTGAGATAGGTACAGTACCAGTCAAAAGTTTGGACACAGCTACTCATTCAAGGGTTTTTATTTATTTTTACTATTTTCTACATTGTAGAATAATAGTGAAGACATTACAACTATGAAATAACACATATGGAATCATGTAGTAACCAAAAAAGTGTTCAACAAAATCAAAATATATTTTATATTTGAGATTCTTCAAAGTAGCCACCCGTTGCCTTGATGACAGCTTTGCACACTCTTGGCATTATCTCAACCTGCTACATGAGGTAGTCACCTGGAATGCATTTCAATTAACATGTGTGCCTTCTTAAAAGTTAATTTGTGGAATTTATTTCTATCTTAATGCGTTTGAGCCATCAGTTGTGTTGTGACAAGGTAGGGATGGTATACAGAAGATAGCCCTATTTGGTAAAAGACCAAGTCCATATTATGGCAAGAACAGCTCAAATAAGCTAAGAGAAATGACAGTCCATCATTACTTTAAGACATGAAGGTCAGTCAATCCGGAACATTTCAAGAACTTTGAACATTTCTTCCAGCGCAGTCGCAAAAACCATCAAGCGCTATGATAAAACTGGCTCTCATGAGGACCGCCACAAGAAAGGAAGACCCAGAGTTACCTCTGCTGCAGATGATAAGATCATTAGATTTAACTGCACCTCAGATTGCAGCCCAAATACATTTTTCACAGTTCAAGTAACAGACACGTGTGAATCAGGCCTTCATCGTCGAATTGCTGCAAAGAAACCACTACTAAAAGACACCAATAAGAAGAAGAGATTTGCTTGGACCAAGAAATACGAGCAATGAACATTAGACCAGTGGAAATCTGTTCTTTGGTCTGATGAGTCCAAATTTGAGATTCTTGGTTCCAACCGCGTGTCTTTTTGAGACGCAGAGTAGGTGAATGGATGATCTCCGCATGTGTGGTTCCCACCGTGAAGCATGGAGGAGGAGGTGTGAGGAGGAGGTGTGATAGTGTGGGGGTGCTTTGCTGGTGACACTGTCAGTGATTTATTTAGAATTCAAGGTAAACTTAACCAGCATGGCTACCACAGCATTCTGCAGCGATACACCATCCCATCTTGTTTGCGCTTAGTGGGACTATCATTTGTTTTTCAACAGGACAATGACCCAACACACCTCCAGGCTGTGTAAGGGCTATTTGACCAGTAAGGAGAGTGATGGAGTGCTGCATCAGATGACCTGGCCTCCGCAATCAACCGACCTCAACCCAATTGAGATGGTTTGGGATGAATTGGACCGCAGAGTGAAGGAAAAGCAGCCAACAAGTGCTCAGCATATGTGGGAACTCCTTCAAGACGGTTGGAAAAGCAGTCCTCATGAAGCTGGTTGAGAGAATGCCAAGATTGTGCAAAGCTGTCATCAAGGCAACGGGTGGCTACTTTGAAGAATCTCAAATATAAAATATATTTTGATTTGTTGAACACTTTTATGGTTACTACATGATTCCATATATGTGATTTCATAGTGTTGGTGTCTTCACTATTATTCTACAATGTAGAAAATAGTAAAAATAAAGAAAATCCCTGGAATGAGTAGGTGTGGCCAAACTTTTGACTGGTACTGTATATGTCTAAAGAAAGAAAGACTAGCTGTCTGGCTGTAAACCCATCACACCCTACCCTACTTGTATATTTAACTAAACGTGTTCAGTACTGTAGTAGTTGGCCCTTAGCCTTCTCGTTTATGCCACAGACAGTACTGCAGCCAGGCACACGGCTGTCTAGTCCTGTTGGACAGAATATCACACAGGCTATGAAGGGGTTACTACTCCTCTCCTCTCTAGCCTGCTGGAAAGCATTGTTCCCTCCTCACCCAGGGAGGTGAGCCCAGCAGGTGCCCTCTCAGGGGAGAGGGAACTGAGTTCACACACTCTCTTGTCTGAGATGGGGTTTTGGGGGTTTGGTGAAAGAAGGAGATGTGACAATTAGCTTGTATTGTCTGCTATAAAGAAGAACAAAAACTCAACAGACTAGATATGCATTGTGGATTTTTGTTTCATCATTGCAAGGTGCCTCAGTATTCGGCTTTGTTCCAATGTCCATCCTTCAGTACTTGTACCAACTAAGACTGCTGGGAGCTTGTGGTGTCCCTAGTGTGTGAGAGCTCGACTATTCATTTAATCTGTCCTTTATTAGTCCCTCTAAAGTTAGGGGTCCTTTAGTTCTTTGTATGTTCTCAGGTTCCCGGACTCAGTCCTAGTAAAGCTATACAATAGCTACAGTGAACAATGAACACTCATTTCCCCCACTTTCTTTTCATCTGTGTGTGTGTGCGTGTGTGTGTGCATGCACGCGAGCGTGTGCGTTTGTGTGTACTACAGGCTTTGTAGAGCTGAGTCTGACGGACCAGGTGCACCTGTTGGAGTGTTGCTGGCTGGAGGTGCTGATGCTGGGTCTGATGTGGAGGTCTGTCGACCACCCTGGGAAACTCATCTTCTCACCAGACCTAAAGCTCAACAGGTACAACTGCTTATGCTTTACTACTAAGCTCCAAAATACAGTATACTGGTATAAGATTAAATATCACGTCTTCAAGTAAAGTAGTTTGACATAATGAATTTCCTGTCAAATCAAATCAAATTTTATTTGTTACATACACGTGTTTAGCAGATGTTATAGCGGGTGTAGCGAAATGCTTGTGGTTTTCAATTATGTTAGAATAGCCCATAAATGAAAGTATCTTGGTCAGTATTAAGTTCATCCTTTTTTATCTAGAAAATACCAAACTATGCAAAATAATTGTTTTTAAATCATGTTTTTTTTAACTATTTGTCCAGTTAAAAGCATGTGTTTTAATATGTGGTGTTGTGTTAGAAAGACAGGCCTTGGGGTTGCCTCTCCTTTTTCACTGGTCACTCCCACAGGCTCAGGCTCATTAGCTTTCACCAATACGCCTGGCAAAGAATGCTCTCACATTCTCAGTACCCTCTGGGACCAGCATTATTCACTATGTCTGTGTGCGTGGGTACTGATAAGAATGATAGTGTTACAGTGTGTTCTCCCTAAAAATTGCTGAGGTTAACCTCCCATAAATCTATGAGCTATCTGAAAATGCAATAATACCGATATCAATGTTTGCTTCAAACATACAGTCGTTGTACGATTGAACAGAATATTTTCAAATTTAAGTTAAAATTGTGAGTTTTGTTTGACTTTGAACTTAGGCAATATCAAAGTCTGACTTTGCTGACAAAGCTCATTTTTGAATTGTCAGTAAACAAAAGTTTTGTGTCCATAAATCACACGTCCCACTTTGTTTGTCAGAATTATACATGTGTGTTATAGCCTAAAAAACTTTAACGTTGGGGTTTGTTAAGCATTGAATGTCGGTTATTTAGCTGTAGTTCTGGTGTTGGGTGAATCTGATCAGTCCAGAAGGTTAGAGGATTTATTGGCCTTGAGGAGAATGATCTCACCCCTGAGACTAAGATACAGTATACTGGATGTGTGAGTGCTTGTACTACTTGTCTATATGTGAGTGTGTGTGCTACTAACTTGTCTAAGGAGGTGTGTGGCTTTTGAATACAGCAGGTGTGCACATGTGCTCCTATATTTATTTGCCTATCTTTGAGTTTACGTGTCTGAAGCCTTATGCCAGTGTACGTGTCTGTGAGTGTGTGTTTTGTTGTGTGGGTTGGTGTGGTTGAGTAGTGTTTCACCTTTTCCACTACCACGGCGACTATCACTATAGGCTTAGCTAACCTTGACGTGTTCCCATAACATGGGACTTATTGTTCACAGTCCTCTGGCCATTGTGTGGCTTTGGCACTGTCTCCTGAGGCTGCCATGAAAAACACATAAAGTAGACAAATGGGTCAGCGTTTTCATCTGACTTTCCATTCATCTCCATTACTGAGATTGTTTTTATTACAGTATGTGGGTAACATACTGTTATACGATATGAATAATGTACAGTGCATTCGGAAAGTATTTAGACCCCTTGACTTTTTCCACATTTTGTTACTTTACAGCCTTATTCTAAAATGGATTAAATTGTTTTTTCCCCTCATCAATCTACACACAATACCACATAATGACAAAGCAAAAACAGGTTATTTGATTTGTTTGTTAAATAAATAAATAAATAAATGAAATATCACATTTACATAAGTAGTCAGACCCTTTACTCAGTACTTTGTTGAGGCACCTTTGGCATCGATTACAGCCTCAAGTCTTCTTGAGTATGACGCTACAAGCTTGGCACACCTGTATTTGAGGAGTTTCTCCCATTCTTCTCTGCATATCCTCTCAAGCTCTGTCAGGTTGGATTGGGAGCGTCGCTGCACAGCTATTTTCAGGTCTCTCCAGAGATGTTCGATTGGGTTCAAGTCCGGGCCACTCAAGGACATTCAGAGACTTGTCCCGAAGCCACTCCTGCGTTGTCTTGGCTGTGTGCTTAAGGTCGTTGTCCTGTTGGAAGGTGAACCTTCGCCCCAGTCTGAGGTCCTGAGCACTCTGGAGCAGGTTTTCATCAAGGATCTCTCTCTGTACTCTGTTCATCTTTCCTTCGACCATGACTAGTCTCCAGTCCCTGCTGCTGAAAAACATCCCCACAGCATGATGCTGCCACCACCATGCTTCACCATAGGGATGGTGCCAGGTTTCCTCCAGACGTGACGGTTGGCATTCAGGCCAAAGAGTTCAATCTTGGTTTGATCAGACCAGAGAATCTTGTTTCTCATGGTCTGAGAGTCCTTTAGGTGCCTTTTGACAAACTCCAATTGGGCTGTCATGTGCCATTTACTGAGGAGTGGCTTCAATCTGGCCACTCGACCATAAAGGCCTGATTGGTGGAGTGCTGCAGAGATGTTTGTCCTTCTGGAAGGTTCTGCCATCTCCACAGAGGAACTCTGGAGCTCTGTCAGAGTGACCATCTGGTTTTTGGTGACCTCCCTGACCAAGGCCCTTCTCCCCCGATTGCTCAGTTTGGCCAGGTGGCCAGCTCTAGAAAGAGTCTTGGTGGTTCCAAACTTCTTCCATTTAAGAATGATGGAGGCCACTGTGTTCTTGGGGACCTTCAATGCTGCAGAAATTTTTTGGTACCCTTCCCCAGATCTGTACCTCGACACAATCCTGTCTCTGGAGCTCTACGAACAACTCCTTTGACCTCATGGCTTGGTTTTTGCTCTGACGTACACTGTTAACTGTGGGATCTTATATAGACAGGTGTGTGCCTTTCCTTATCATGTACAATCAATTGAATTTACCACAAGTGGATTCCAACCAAGTTGTAGCAACATCAAGGATGATCAATGGAAACAGGATGCACCTGAGCTCAATTTTGAGTCTCATAGCAAAGGGTCTGAATACTTATGTAAATAAGGTATTTTCTTTATATATTTTTTTATAAATTTGCAAAAATATCTAAAAACCTGTTTTCGCTTTGTCTTTATGGGCTATTGTGTATAGATTGATGAGGAACATTTTTTATTTGATCGATTTTAGAATAAGGCTAAAATCGATTAAATGTGGAAAAAGTAATGTGGTCTGAATACTTTCCGAATGCACTGTACTGTATGTATAATATGCATATTTCCCTCTGTGTGTTTGTAGGGAAGAGGGGAACTGTGTGGAGGGCATTATGGAGATATTTGACATGCTGCTGGCAGCCACCTCTAGGTTCCGGGAGCTGAACCTTCAGAGGGAGGAGTACGTCTGTCTGAAAGCCATGATTCTCCTCAACTCCAGTAAGTCAAATAATCAGTACTTCTGTACTGTATGAGAGGCTGTGTGGGTGTTGAGTGTGTGTTTGTCCCCAGTCAGAGACCTGGAGGTGAAAGCACCTTTAGAGCTACTTTTGTACTTAGACACGTTTGCCACATTTCCAATAACGATTTACTCCAGTGTTTTACCCAAAAGGATCAGACTTTTCTGTTTCCATCTACACGGGCCGGCACCCGTGTCTCACGGACCTGCTCTAACTTGGAGCCAAGGCAAGGCCCTGGGTACTTTTCAGCTTGCATTTACATAACAATAGCTAACTGTGCATTTTAACACCTTCTCACAAAGCAACAGTCTTGAATAATGCAGAGGTCATTGATTCTGCTTGCCACAAGTCTTTAGTGTCACACTCCTGATGAAAACACGATAACACTATAGCTCACATTAACATAAAACACTGGCGGCCCACTGGTGTGGGGTTGTCTCAATGGAAAAGCACGAGTTGTTTTCCTCTCCCAGGGATCAAGGTGTCCTATCCCTATCTCTGTTCACCCCAGGTTTCAGTGGGGTGACTGACTTCTCTGTCTGTCCTCACTGGGGTCAGAGCTCTGCCACCACGCACACTGGCTCCCATCACTGCCAGAATCTCTGTTGATTCTCTTCCAAAAAAGCTGGAAAAATACAAATTGTGCAACAGAAATCTAGTTTAGAAACTCAGAGCATAGGATTGCAGAATTGTTTTGTTGGACAGAAATAAGATATGTCTCAATTCCTCAGGCCTTCATTTAATGTCTATTCTTGTGTGGAATGTCTGATTTATGAAGGAGATTTCTGTAGGTCGAAGCATTTTCTCCCCACCAGTGCCATCTAGTGTTTCAAATGCAAATTAATGATATGTTAAGTGATAGTAGGAATTTTTTTTTTAAGTAAGTGAACATAATAATAATAATAAGCCATTTAGCAGACGCTTTTATCCAAAGCGACTTACAGTCATGCGTGCATACATTTTTTTGTGTATGGGTGGTCCCGGGGATCGAACCCACTACCTTGGCGTTACAAGCGCCGTGCTCTACCAGCTGAGCTACAGAGGACCACATGCTCTCTCTGTGATGTGAGTGTGACAGGTAGAGGTTTGCCAGTGATTCTGCTTCATAAATGAATAGTTACATTGGGTCTATGTTTGTGTCCACCTGTAGACATCTGCTCTACCTCTCCGGAGAGGGCAGAGGATCTAGAGAGCAGGAGGAAGCTGCTGCGTCTGCTGGACTCAGTGACAGATGCCCTGGTGTGGGCCATCTCCAAACGAGGCCTGTCCTTCCAGCAGCAGTCATCCCGCCTGGCCCACCTCCTCATGCTGCTCTCACACATCCGCCACGTCAGGTAGACTACAGCTACAGCAGTCTCACTAGCAGCAACAAGAGTCTACTGTGTCACTGTCTGTTCAGTCAGTCAGTGACATAAAAGCACACCTGCAGATCTGTCCATTGTAATTTCAGTCAGCGACACTTTTTTTGGATCAATGCTGCGCACTCAAATGTTTTGGGTTGTTTATCAAAACGACATTCCCATGCTTCTCTTCTCTCCTTAGTAACAAAGGAATGCAGCACCTCTCTAGCATGAAGAAGAAGAATGTCGTGCTGCTCTATGACCTGCTCTTGGAAATGCTGGACGCCAACACAACCCACAGCAGCCGTATGTCCGCACCTCATGACCCCTCTAACAACAACCCCACCGAGCCCCCAGCAGCACCAGCCCTTACCCAGGCTCCAGCCACTGCTGTAGACACCCAGCTCCAGCCACAATCCCTACAGCTACCATTCCAAAACTCAGAGGAGAGCCAAACACTTGAGAGCAGTGAGTAAGTTAATGAAGTTGGGTTAGCCACTGAAGACGTAGAATGTATATTTATCGATACTCCATGAATCATAATCCAATGTGTTCTCCTTCTCCAGGTACATCCAGCCAGGGTGCTGGCCAGCCGAGAGAGGAGAGATGTGTACCTCAGTGAGAGGAACAGTGACAGGATACAGCGTGGGACAGGGGGACATGGATGGAGACTGCCTGATACTTTAAAGCACCCTAAAGGGGTGACTGGACTGAAGGAGAGGCCAGACTGGCACTATAGGACCAAAGTCCACTCTCTGGGACAGTGTACACCATTCTCAATAGGCTGACCGAGAGTAAAATCTCTTTAGAAAGATTGCAGAATGTGTCATTGTGAGGTAAATATTACAGTTATATCCTTTTTGGATGTTTTTGGTCAATGGAAAAAAAATGATTTGGAACAGTGAATTGACTGTATTTTTTGTGTAATTTCCTTGTAATAATGCAGTTGGTAATGTAGCTGGTAATGAGTACATATTTTAACCTCTACCAGTCAAAATGTGTCTCCTTTTGATATATTTCTAAACTTTTTCAACTTTATCAGTGTCTTTGCGAACAATTCATACCATGCTAACTGGCTTACTTGGAAAATGGTGCATGAAGTCCATGCTGTGAACATCATTTATCAAACAGAACTATAGCAATGAGATGTGCAGTGTATCTGACATTTTTACCAGATTGTGGGTGTTCTTTGCCTCATACCATGCTGGATGTGTGGAGGGGATGTGTTATGATGTACTCATTGTAAAAACCTACCTTTCAATTAGATGCATTTTGTGGCCTTTGATTAAGATGACTGCTAGTCTCCATTCAAGTTTATGTGAGAGATCAGGAGCCAAACAAAAACCAGCAACTGCTAAAACTCGCACACTTGTACTTATGAATCCTGATCATGCCCTGTCCTTTCTGTAATGATTTGGTGCTTGTGCTGTTTATCTGATGTTCAATGTCAAAGTCATGTTTGTATTAATAGAAAACCCACATACAGAGCTTGTCATATCGAGGCATTTTAGCCCCAATGGAATTGCAACCAAACATCTTAAAAGCAGCTGTAAAACGTGAATATAGTTCTATTGACATAAGCACAGATCATGGCAAACAATGTTTATTGTCAAGTAAAAATGAATTCAAGCTATTCATCATCCATAAATAAGCATAAAACAATTAATTCAACTGTACACACCATTGTTTTCTCTATGTTTCATTGTACTACTGAGCAGTACAGAGTGACTTGACAATTTACACTAATAATGGATCTGTGTAAATTAATTGTTTTACACTGTTCTTTGATCAGCTTCAGCTTGACTGTCATTTTTCCACTGCTGATTTATAAACATGAGTAAGCCTTCTTTGTGAAGAAAGCCAGAGCATATGGACAGGAGACCCTCTAGTCTATACACACTCTTTGATTCTGCATGTACCCCGTAACATTCATTGCTCACTGACTGACTGACTTGCCAAGCTTCATGTCACCTATCTATTCATGTACTGTAGTGTATATACTCCATTCTACAGCTATGACAGCATCAGATTTTACTCACATTATTCAACAGCAGGAAAGAAGTGTAAAAGAGCAGCTTCCAGATGGGAACATCCAAACATTATGTAGATTAGTTCTGTAGTGCTAAAATGATTTCTAAGCAGCACTCGATATATCCCCCATCAGCCCAGGGTGGCCCACAAACACACAAGGCCTCTGTGGAGATAGGGTTACTCACTCACATATGCACACACACATCGTCAATCATTTACCATTGCTTTGTCAGTAGTTATGTACAAATGCACTCATACAGACAAAATCATAGGTACACTGTAGTGTGAATAAAATATTTTCTAACAAAAAACTAATCTTTTCTAAAGCACTGACTACAGCAAGGCATGTTTGCAGTTGATTCGCTACCATTATTCAGTGAAAATGACATATCACTGTGTACATGATTCTAAATCAGACAAAAACTGAATCGCTTTCAGTCGATATGTACAAAAATGTGCTATCTACAATTGGTTGTCCTAAGTAAAATGGTAGAAACAGTAATGATCAATATCCTCAGTACTCTTATCCTTTGGTAGCAACTGCAGTTTACCATTACATGGGCCATTATTTTGAGTATACAGTATCTGCAATGATAAAACAAAGCTATCAAAATAACATTTAAAATATTTCTTTGTATGTGGAAAACAGCTTGACGGGGATAATAATCGACACATCTTCGCTACATATAAAAATGCTTTACTTCAAACCGAACCAATGATATGGCTTATTTTCTTATTTTCAGAGCCGCATACCTTCATGAGCTCTCAACATATATTAAATATAAATATGTATACATAAATACCTAATTAAACTTCACTTTAGACAACTTAAAAAAAACAAAAAAAACATTTGGAGTGGAGAAACACAGCTTGGCTCCAGTCTCTGTGTTTTTCGGGGCCGTTTCCGGCAGTGGTGGATGGGGACTTTAAAAGGCGGGTGCAGGGGGGTGGGTGTTAGGGGAGTGGGTGTTGTTGCTGTCTCATGTGGGCGGGGGGCCGTTGGTGTAGCGCAGCATGGGGTAGAAGGAGCGGGCAAAGTTGTTGGACAGGGCACAGCTGTAGTCCTCCTCAGACAGAGGCACCAGGCAAGCCAGCACCAGCAGCAGCAGGAAGAGCAGGTGGAGGGGGAAGGCAGCACGCAGCACCCTGTAGAAGAAGGGCCGAGCTGAGGAAGAGTTCCCCTTCTCCTCCCTGGCGATGGAGAGAGAGATGGAGAGAGAGAGGAATTAGTAAGGCTACGGACAGAGTCAAATGGATAAAAAAGGTTGGCTGAGGACAGTTACGGACACTGGCATAATCTTTCTCAGTAACATATTTACATCACTATTCAAGCCCAAGCTCTGTTCTTATCACTCAGGTATTTTGTTCCTACATGTTGAAAAAAGCGTTCAATTAAAAGGGTGTAAAAGGTGTGAAAGTTGTGAGAGAGCAGACGTTTAGTTCAGCACATACTTTCTGCAGCCTGCGGCTTGGACTCCTGCAGCTCCCATTCCAGCTTTCTCCTACACACATACACAACATACCATGCCGTTAGATCACATTCCAGTCAATGCAGCATAGCATAGCATTTAAAATAGATTCACAGTAGACATGCGAAAACATGCTAAATGTGTTCTAATCCATGGTTATTACACAATGTTCACTGTAAATCTTTTACTACAGAATGTTCACTAGCTTTGGAGGCTGGATTGAACGCAACAGTGAACAACCCTAGCAGCCAGCCACTATTTGCATAGACTCTGCATTAGAGCACCAGTCTACATGCGTGACTGAAGGTGTACCTTCTGCAGCTGGAGCTGAGAGCTGAGCGATCCCGGAGCAACACTATCCATCTCAGAGCTGGTTGGACAGGATTCCTGTGACACACACAGACGGTACACATACAGTCACATCATCAATCAGAGAGACAGACACACCAAACCAAACCTGTTGAGACTACAAACAATAATAATACTACTGTCAATGATTGTACAACAGCACATCAACCCTATTCACAAAATAAATGGATGATGGGGCCCTGGTATGGCATAGGTAAATAACCCAATGTTGACGTACCAGCCTGCCTTGCAGGATGTGCAGGTCATTGGCAACCTGGCGCAGCAGGAGTCTGAGCTTGTTGCCGATGACGTGGACCTTCTCCTTTGCCTCGATGCTGTCCTCGGCTGTGGCCTCCAGGAGGAGCTGGGAGGAGATCTCTTGCAGAGAGGAAACCTGACGCTGGCGCCCACGCAACTCCTCCTCCAGGGACTGCAGCATAGCAGGGAGCACAAGAGAGACCAGGCCTCAGTCGGCACACTCATACAGTAGGACAACTACAGTAACTATTACAACTTATAGGTCAGCTCTTTCTTAGAATCAAGCTTATTCTCTTTCAAATTGCTCTGTGCACATAACAGTAGGCCAGCTTGTGATCCTTTCTATGCCATGCTAGCAGCTATACTATATTATTGGCATATACTGTCCACTATGCTCTGTTATTTGGTGCTAAACGGTTCTATGGATGCTTGTTCTCCCTTCCTCACCATGAGTGTGTCTCTGTGCTCCAGCAGGACAGAGTGCTGTGCAAAGCGGTCATGGATGTGGATGGCGTAGCGTGTGCTCTCAGCCCTGGCCAGCCACAGCAACATGGAGTGCAGCGTCTCATGGAACTCCTAAACAGATAGGTCAGAGGTCAATAGGGCAAGGTTAGTCTTATCCATTGTTTTTTTTAGGTGCGTCTTAAATGACATCCTATTCCCTACATAATGCCAGGCCCCCAGGCCCCCAGTGTTTCGCTACACCCGCAATAACATCTGCTAAACATGTGTATGTGACAAATAACACTTGATTTGATTTGATTTGAATGTGAAGTCACAAGCTCTGACTGTGCCCTAGAAAGCCTATGTAAATTACGATTGTCAGAACGGCCAAATAAAATGTTTTAGACACCCCATTTTGGGCTCTAAAATGTGTTTATTATGATCAAGTTCGATCCCCACTGTGAATTATTTTAAAGTTCGCTACAAATCGAGATATTTAATTAAATAGTGATAAATTCTGACTACTACAGTGAGCTCCAAAAGTATTGGGACAGTGACAAATGTTTTGTTGTTTTGGATCTGTACTCCAGCACTTTGGATTTGAAATGATACAACAACTATGAGTCAGCTTTAATTTGAGGGTATTTTCATCCATATCGGGTGAACCGTCTAGAAATCACAGCACTTTTTGTACATAGTCATCCCATTTTAGGGGACCAAAAGTATTGGGACAAATTCACTTATAGGTGTATTAAATTAGTCAAAAGTGTAGTATTTGGTCCCATTTTCCTAGCACACAATGATTACATCAAGCTTGTGACTCTACAAACTAGTTGGATGCATTTGCTGTTTGTTTTGGTTGTGTTTCAGATTATTTTGTGCCCAATAGAAATGAATGGTAAATAATGTATTGTGTCACTTTTATTGTAAATAAGAATATAATGTTTTTAAACACTTCTACATTAATGTGGATGCTACCATGATTACAGATAATCCTGAATGAATCATGAATAATGATGAGTGAGAAAGGTATAAATATCATACCCCCACACCCCCCAAAAAAATGCTAACATCCCCTGTTATTGTAATGGCGAGAGATTAGTGTGTCTTGGGGGTTTGATATTTGTGCATCTGTAACTTTCTCACTCATCATTATTCAGGACTATCCGTAGTCATGGTAGCATCCACATGATTGTAGAAGTGTTTAGAAACATATTCTATTCTTATTTACAATAAAAGGTACTCCAAAATCAGTCACAAAATAATCTGAAACACAACCAAAACAAACAGCAAATGCATCCAACAAATGTGTAGAGTCACAATCTTGATGTAGTCATTGCGTGCTATGAATATTGGACCAAATACTGAACTTTTGATTACTTTAATACACATATAAGTGAGTTTGTCCTAATACCTTTGGTCCCCTAAAATGGGGAGACTACGTACAAAAAGTGCTGTAATTTCTAAACCTTCACCCCATATGGATGAAAATAGCCTCGAATTAAACCTGACAGCTGTACTTTAACCTCATAGTAATCACATAATTTCAAATCCAAAGTGCTAGAGTACAGAGCCCCCCCAAAAAATGATGTGTCACTGTCCCAATACATTTGGAGCACACTGTACATTTGTCGTCACACAGGACCACGTTCTGACACAGATCAATCACCGGCCGGCAGGCTACAAGGAGGCTCACGGTTGAATCTCTTAGGCAGGATGAAAACAACTACATCGCCATGATCCTTTGCTAGTTACGGCCACCTTCACCATAATCCTTAGCGATTCTTTTGTGCTATTCAGCCACAAGGGGTAACCCAGACTCGTCACAGGGGCTATAAAACTGAAGCATTCGTTAAAAACATTTTCTCACCACCAAATATGGCAGTGAGAGGAAGTCCAGTTGCAGGTAGTGGGAGAGGATAGAACTGGGCCGACATTCTGCCAATTTTCTCATCGATGAAACATCTGTTCTCAATACGTTTTTCTGTTCCCAAAACTATAATCTGTTACTACGAACACAGTGCACTAAGTTTTATAGACTTGACGCTTTTGACAAAGTTTTAAAAATTGCATTGTTTAGAAGGAGTGCAGGGTCGAATGGAGTTTGTGCACATGCCCACTTCACAGAGGAGGCGCTCCCTAACAGACATCTGCAAATACATGCTAAAATGCGCCAATAGGATCTCGCTAGCTCGTGCTTGGCTTTGCCCACTTCCTTGCTTGTTATGCCCACTATGCTTCATTTGCTCCCACTGTAAACGACAGGTTAGTTATACATATATTTGATTCAGCTCCATTCAGCAATATGGCATGCCTCAAATACTTCATGCGCCTGACGTCAGCGCTATCACTATCTACTGGTTTTCATTTCTATGCGTAGTGCACTATGGGAAATAGGGTGTCATTTGAGATTTGACCTCAGAGTGTATTGTATCCAGTTGTTTCCCTCACCTGGCACTGCATGAGTGCGCTCTGCAGTCGTTCCTCCCAACTCTCCAGGCCGACGCAAGCCTGTGTCCAGCTGTGATTGGCTGTCCTCAGGCCCTCCTGCAGCTCCTGCAGCTCAGCACTCTCCCCACACTGGAAGTCCCGCCCACTCAGGTTGATGGAGATCATCAGAGACTTGTAGCTGTTGAACGTCTTCTGCATCTCCTGGACAGAGAAGAGTAAAGCAGTGTTTCTTGTTTGCCCATAAATCAAAGAATGTTTCACAATCATCTCTTTTACTAATGAAATAGAATCCCTAGTTTTAGCCTATTGTTGCCCTACTGGCATTACAGGAGTCGTATCATACTTGGCCCCTCACCTTGAGTCTCCTGATGTTGCCTTCCATGTCTCGGATGCTGGTGGCCGGGGCCAGCCTCTGCAGCCTCTCTAGCTCTGGCAGCACATGGCCCAGCCAGGAAGTAATCTCATTGAGGTCAGAGTTCAGCTTCTGCCACTGCTGCAGGTCCTGTTTGATGCACAGCTCGTCACTGAGGGCCTGGGCCTGCAGCAGCTCCCAGCGCTCGATCACACCTGCACGACAACAGGTTACAACAGGTTAGTAACAGGTCACAATGGTTATAAAGGCCTTTGTGGCAGATATATAGCCTAGTCCCAGATCTGTTTGTGCTGTCTTTCCCAACTTTGCAACACAAAACAAACAGATCTGGGATCAGGCAAGCAGATATAGATATAGCAGACAGAATATGAATGGCTGTGGATCAGTGTGTGTTATCAATGACACCTACCAGTCTGTTTGTCCGCGGTGGTTAACGTGGTGAGGCCTTGGTCCTCCAGCTCCTCGTCATTTAAGATCAGTTTGACCCTCTTCACACTGTCGATGCTGCCACTGCACTCTGACATCAGCTTGACCTGGCCCACGGACACAGACATGCCAACGTCACTACCTATCATCACTAACATCAACTAACAGTTATGTGTTTATCCAATGATGTTACTGTATATACAGTTTAGATGGTGTCTATGGTTTAATCTGTGTGTTTGGAGAAATAACAGGCAGACAGTATGGTGACTTACATAGCCCTGCTGGAGAAAGGGGGTGCTGGTGATGTGGGTGGGAGAGGAGCCCAGGCCCAGGATGATGTCCCTGGGAACACGTTTCCTCTCCTGGGGCTCAGGGGAGTGCCAGCTGGGGGGGTCTGTCACCGACTTCACTGGGATGGGGAACAAGAGGAGGAAGCAAGTCAGATTCCATCAAGATGGTTCTAGATTCACTGAGCAGTCATGGGCAGTTGGGCAACCCTATCGCTACTTTGAGATTCACTTATGCTGCAAACACAGAAAACATGAGACCAAATGTACATGCACGCTTGACCAAAGGAAATGCCATGACAATGGCATGACAACTGACTATATGCATGCAGAACACTCAGAAAACAAATAGTGAATCTAGAAATATAAATATCATCAATAAAATCCAGTGATGTATAATCATGCAGTGTTGTGTATGAAGATATACAGATGGTTATGGTCAAGTCATGGTCAAGGCCTGTGGTGGGACAGTGTTATTAACATCCAATAATGTACAATAGAGTGGGTAAAACCTATCTGTAGGCCTGTATGTCCAGGGGAAGGGGGATAGCAGAGCTGGGATATTGGGATGGGGGGGGGGGATCATGCCTGGCCATCATAACCACATAGCAGTTCAGACACATGCAGGACAGGAGGCAGAGTGCCTACCCGAGACTGTTCTCAATGCTTTGGCAGTCGCCTTAACAAAGGACTCTGAGCTCTCAGTGATTTCTACATCTGCAACAAAAGAAGGGTGTCAATAGGTACTCTTCTCTTAGACCACTATGGATAGAATGGCCCTCTTCTGCACACTCTTCTTCATTCATCTTCATTCACCTGGTAACAAAGACTGAGACAGAGCCAGGTACAGGAGACTAGAGAAGTCTATCAGTGGTCGTTACCTGACATGGCGCTATAGTAGGTAGCATCCTCCTCATCCTCATGGGATGAAGATCCCCCCACGTCCACGGTGTGGTCCCACTCCAGGGGGATGGAGTCCACGCTGACCGGGGTCTCCCGCCCCGAACACTCCAGAGGGGGGGCCAAGAGATGGCACACAGCCTGCCGTCCCAATGACTCGCCCATTGCTCGGCACTCATCCTCCTCCTTTTCCTCCTCGTCTTCCTCCCCCCAGGAACTTCCAGCCAGCTCCGCTGAGTCCTCCAGGTCTGTGTCGCGGTCAGACATGTCCCGCTCTTCCTCCAGAACCTGAGGGAGAAATAGGTAGGGATACCAGGCCCACTTTCAGTCATACTGTATAGATGCATAGCATTTCCAATTATACTTTCCTAACACGCATCTTGTTTGTAAGTGTAATTGTCCAGGAATTAAATGGATTCATATCCACAGTTTCACAGACTGGAGTTATATGACTATTTCACTGTTAAATGAGGTGAGGTAGAGACTATCATAGTGTTGCGGTGAAAGGAGATGCAGTCCACTGACCGGGCGTCTGTTGATGAGGCGGTGGTGGAAGCGGGCCACCCTGCCAAAAACCTCCTGGCAGTAGGAGTGCAGCTCCTCCAGTTCATCCTCTATCAGCACGGCGTCCAGAGGAGCACTCTTCTGGATCAGGTTCTCCCCAAACACGATCAGAGCATCGATCTTATTGGTGTTCAGAGTGATCTCCTGCTGGAAGCCCTGAGGGAGGGGAGACCAGAGAGAGAGAGATCAGCTATCAACCCGCCAGCCAAACAACAAGACACACATTAAGCATAGACAGATCGTATCAATAGTTGAACAGAGGAAAAGTAAAGGAAGATGGATAGACTAGTGGCCAGTGGGAGTCAACGTACATTGAGCTGCCTCATCTTGTCCTCGATGTCGCTCTCTGAGAAGTGCTCGACGTTGGTTAGCTGCAGGTCCATCTCAGTGAGCCAGACCAGGATACCCTCCCGTGTGCCCTCAAAGTCTTCCCTCTGAGAGGTAAAGTGCTGTAGGGGACAACCGAATAGAAGATTAGCATTCAGACATTTAGTACAGATTTAGTGGATCACTTAAATTGAGTGATTTGTAAAACCAGCAGTAATCAGCATAGGAAATAACAGTGCATTGCTATTTAAAAATCTAAAATCATCAGCATTGATATTGAACTAGATTGAAACCAAGTTGATTCGATCTAATGTGAAATAATGTATTTATTCTTGGTAAAAGAGAAAGTATATTTATAGCATATATGGAAATCTCCTATAGAGAGAGAACTTAGCTGTTCTGTCCAGGCAATGTTGCGAAGGGGCAGAGGGCGACAGAAGTGAAGGTCCCTAATCAGATACTTCTTTAAAAATATATATATCCTCTATCTGGCTCCAGCCACATGCCACAATGGAAACAGCTGCTTGGGCAACGTGACTGTCCTTGCTTTTTCACCATCAGAGAAGTGACCTAAATACAGCAGGCTTAGTGCTGACGCTGAGCTAACGCATCACTCAGATCACTACTCACATCTACACTCCGAACCTAAAATAGCACACTGGTGACCTTACACATCAGCACTATAAAGATAGAGAGTGGTGTTACGTGACTCTTGAATGACCCCAATTCAGTGGCGACCCGTCATTCAGGGCAGGTGGGACCCTTGTTTTAAGCTAGAAATACAAATAATATATAAAAAAAAAAAATTGGGGGGGGGGGGTGCCTGATTTGCATGTTATTTTGCCATTAATACGTGTCACATATCAGTTTGCAAAATATGTAAAATAAATAAATAAATAATCATAATCATTGAGTTAATGCCTCCATACAAACATGGTCTCTTTTTTGCTCATCGGCCGTTGGACTTAAACATTACACAACAAGTTGGAAATCGCAAATTCAACAATGAGTGGTTTGGAAGGAATCAGTGGCTAACTGCAAGCATTGCAAAGCAATCACTAGTCTGCTATTCAGTGGAGTGGCTGTGTGGTCCCAATTCTGGGTTTAAGGGTCTCTTTTCCAAGCTTAAAATTATAAACATTCAACATCGGCCATGCTGTCAATCCAGCATGATTTCTGCCGCGTTCAAAACCACTGTTAACTCGGAACTGGGAAATCTGACTTCAGTGAGTTCAAGACAACTGGGAACTCGGGAAAAGACGAGCTCCGACTGGCAAAATAAGTTTTGAACGGTCATCCAACTCGGAATTGTAAGTAGGGAACTCAGGCCTCTTTCTAGAGCTACGACCTGAAGATCACTGATGTCATCATGATTTGACCTTGTTCTTTTCTGACTTCCCAGTTGTCTTGAAAGCACCATAAATCCAGAGAATGCCAGACTTTGATGACAAAGTTTGATGACAAAATCTGCCCACGAAGGACCTCTGCGCCACCTTCCTGTTCAAGTGAGCACAGCACAATAAGGTCCAAACATTTATGGTATGCTGCTGCATAAATGATGTAATATGCCAGGGAGATATGTATACTGTAGCTAAGAAAGTAATACTAAGTGTATGTTGTGTAGTAAGCTGTTAGTAGCCCATGTGCCTCACCCTAATGTCTAATCGAAATGACGGATTGCCTCTTTTCCGCTTGTCGCCCCCTTATGCCATAGTTTGTACATCTCAATTGACTGTAGAAACCACATTTGTTTAAGCAAGTCAGCCATTTCAGCTATGTTATTTTTTTAAGGCAGTAAATGAGGCTGAATTAACTGTTTCGCTGCCAGACAAGGCTCCGCTGATAGCCAGGTATAGCAGTGGTAAGGTGTTGGAACTGCTGTTGGGACTCTGCTATTGGGACAGCTTTATGTAGGCCCTAACAGTTTGTGGGCACCGTTTGTCACCGTTATAGTACAATTAATGTATTGTTTAGTGTTGTGGCTTTGCTGGCATGCATCCCAATTATGTTTAGTTTTTTTGCCCCACCAAGATTTACATGCTAAAATCGCCACTGCCCCAATCTGTTCACATTCCCATTCTGATTTGACCTTACCCACCAGAATTTCAGATGTTGACCTTAGCGTAACTGATTCAGTGAGGCAATACTGATAACTCCTCTGACCCTTAACCCCTAACCCTTGACATCTGACCCTCTCACCTTGAGTCTACGGAGAATGGCAGCCACCCTCTTCTGTAGGCTGTCCCAGCGCTGGTTGCCCTCGTGGACCATGACCTTGAGTTTGCTGGAGGCGTCGGTGCGGTTCTCTCTGGCCAGACGGCGATACTGCTTGTTGACCAGCTCCAGCTGGGTCAGCCTCTCATGGACCTGCCTCTGGAACGCCTGGGGGTGGAATCATGGGGGTAGGGGGGCAGGGAGATAGGTCTGTGTTAGGACTGACATCAAATATATTTTAAGAGTGACATTCGATTGATGTTGAATGGAGAAACATGTTGTGTTCTGCACTCTAGTTTCAATGCTTCCCAGTGAATACATGTAATCAATGCAAATATTGATTACTGTATTCGATATAGTTCAACAATTATATGCACGATTATGTCAATAAAATGTTCAATATCAACCATGGTTAATCTGGAGGCGAAAGAAACGCACACCTGTTTAGGCGAGGTGTTGGTTAACGGAGTAGAACACTTGAAAAAGAAACGGAGAGCTGCACACTCAAGGAGCTCAGATGCAATAATTTAATAACCAACATTTGGAAAACCAAGCTGTCTTCATCAGGGTACAACGTAATATCAGCCATGGAAACGTAAGAGCAAGACAATCATATTTGGTAAATAATAGTGTCATACTGCTATTCAGGTTGCTCTGAAGCAAAAGAGAGGGCTTCAACAGAGCCCAGATTACCCAGCCTAATCTCTGTTAGTAATCCATACAAACACGGAAGGCTGAAGGTTAATTGTCTCTAGTCACCGCATGAGAACCTGACTACTCATAAACAGAATGAATTCTCTGACCAAAGGCTTTCTCAAAAGTTCAGTGGCAGATGTGTCGAGAATGTTTTGGTGTAAGGGCTCATAGGTCATCAATGGGTGTTTTTGCTGACCTCAAACTTCTTGAGTTCCTCCTTGGCGCTGGTGTAGAGGACATCCGCCGAGACAGGGTTGGCCGCGGTGCGCTCAGCTGTCCTCAGCCAGTCCTCGAAGCGGGAATAGTCATCCAGGAACTTACACCACAGTCGCCATGTTTCCTCAATCCTTAGAGGAAGAAGTTGTAGAAATAATTTATAAGCTATGGCACAAATCATATATGAGGGGCTACCTTTTTTGACAGTCGTTCATCTGTGTCGGTGTGTGTGTGTGAGTTCATGCCTCACCTCATCCTCCTCTCCATGGACATGGCACAGATGTTCCTCCAGCGGCGGTCCAAGCTGCGGGTGGTCTGTTGGATGGAGTCGTTCTCTGTGTCGCTCCCACAGGCGTCCGCATCGTGGAGAAGAACATCACAGAGAGTCAGAACTGACGCTACGCCCTCCGTGTGCTGCTCAATGTCCCGCTGCAAATCCTGCATACAGACACAGGAAGATTTAGTCAACTGTTTAGATACATCTGAGTAACACCCATTGCTTTTGAAGTAAGTCCTCAACCTCCACAACACATCTCATGTCAGAACAATAGAAGCTTTCATAAGCGGTTTGTTCTCTAGAATCTGGCGTTGCTCTGGCGAAACCTGGAGGCCTGGAGAGCACAGCAATGTCAGTGTCATTTCCAAATGCATCTGAGTGTTCCCTCACTCTCTGTAATGACCAGAATAGCCCTTTCTCAGGAGCCGCAGGAGACTGTTTTTCCCTCTCTCTGACACACGGCTCCATTACACTGTTCCCAAAGAACATGTGTAGGAAGCGGGAAGCAGGACTATTAAGGCTAAAGTCCATTTCTACCTTCATTCCGTGCTCTCGGAAACCTACAGTAGCTTTCATTACAGCACATTTCTGCCCTCCCCCTCTGGTGTGATAGCATATCTCCTAACAGGTCCTGCTCTCTGGAACCCGCTGGGACTCCACTACTGCATAACACATACAAAATGTGTAAAAATATATATTTCACTCTACATTCCTCACATTTCTCCCCTCAGCTTTCTGACCCACAGAGACTATATAAACTAAAGGTATGCAGTTAATGTTAAACAGCCTGTACTATATGGTGGTTTGTGGATAGTGTATGGAGTGTCTGACATCAGGCCCCTGGCCCCTGGTACCCACCTGCTGCTCAGCCAGCTTCTTCTGGATCTCATCACTGTGGCAGACGCTGTAGACCACGGGCTTGGCCAGCTCAGCCTCGATCCGTGACAGCCACGTCCGCAGGTTGCTCATGTTCTTATCCAGCTGCTGCACTGTCACCAGGGTCTCCTTCAGCTTCCTCACCCTGGGGAGTCAATCAAATCAGTGAAATTAGGAAGTTTCTTCATCCTGTTTGTCACCAGTGGCACAATTCTTCACCTATTTACTATATCTCCCAAGCAATGACATTGAAACCAGATACACACATACTGCCTAAATAATGGAAACACTTGAGTAAACGAGGGATACAAAGTATATTGAAAGCAGGTGCTTCCACACAGGTGTGGTTCCTGAGTTAATTAAGCAATTAACATCCCATCATCTTTAGGGTCATGTATAAAAATACTGGGCAGGCCATTATTTTGGCCATTATTTTGGCTACCATGGCTATGCCCCCATAGGATGACAATGCCCCCATCCACAGGGCACAAGTGGTCACTGAAAGGTTTGATGAGCATGAAAACAATGTAAACCATATGCCATGGCCGTCTCAGTCACCAGATCTCAACCCGATTGACCGCTTATGGGAGATTCTGTTGCGGTGCCTGAGACAGCGTTTTCCACCACCATCAACAAAACACCAAATTATGGATTTCTCATGGAAGAATGGCGTCGCATCCCTCCAATAGAGTTTGACACTTGTAGAATCTTTGCCTACAAAAGGGGACCGCCAGTTGCCCATCCCTACATTAGAGCATGACCTATATCAGCACGGTCCTCTGAATGACGTCTGTCAGAAATGTAGAGCACTGCACTGCACTACCATTCCATTTCCACTCACTGGTCAGTGACCTAAATCAGTGCATTCTTCTGCAGGCAGTGACACAATGCATGAAGAGCATTCCACTGTCATGTGACCAACCAGTGAGCATTACACTGGAATCTCCCACAAACAAACCTTGACCACTGGCTGGACTCTTCATTATACGGTCCAGAGAGATACCCACTTACTCCCTCAGCTTATGAGACACCACCATTGTAATGCAAGGTGACCGGTGCTTGTAACCTGACTAGCAAACCAGAGATCTGATGCAACACAAGAGAAAAACCAGAAATGCTGCTATCAGGCTAGCTCATAAATAGACAAGGTACAGACTCCCATTCTAAACGGATTGGCTGTGATAGAGCAACACAGAGAAAGAGGAAGAAAGACAGACATACAGTGTTGTTGTGTGTCTATTTTTGGCTGAGTAATTGTGTTCATCACTGAGGCATCCAGAGCACACCGCTGCAGGCTGGGATGGATTAAGGTTCTGTGTACCTGAGAATGATGCCTGGTAGTGGAGGAGAGACTGAATGAATAACATGCACTATACTGAGACAGACTGGAGCTACGGACAACTCTGTCTGAACATGAATGGCAAATAAACATACACATATACTGCACCATGCAAAAATACACAATGAGCCATGCTTGTGTTAGCCATCATGCTGAGTCTGAATGGCAAAAGCTGCGGCTGTGGCTGCTACTTGCATGCACTGACAAAGCACAGCCCATCCCCCCTCATTCTTGCTCTCCATCTCTCCCTCCTTCTCGCTCTCCCTCTCACACAGACACAACACAACACCCTTTTCCGCTCCTCTTTAACCCAACCACCTACTGAGTCCCATGCTTGCTGTGTGTAGGGGCATGAGGGCTGGGGGATTAGGGAGAGAAAGGTACTTACGGCTGGGCTAGTGAGGAGGCTACTCCACGGCGGTTCACCCGTTAGCAAGCGCTTCCCCCCGCTCTGCCTGCCTCATGCTCTCCGCAGTCAGCCTGTCCCCTCCCCCCTCCCTCAGCCTCAGCCACGCTGGACCAGACTCCTCAGCAATATGCACGGGCACAGGGAAATACTGTACTTACATATCACACACACACGCGCGCACACACACACACACACACACTAATGGGGGGGCTGGTGGGGGGGTAAGTGTACCTGAGGGACATCCTTGAGTCCTGTTGCTGCCTGGAGATTAGAGCCAGGGCCATTAAAGCTCATTAAAGTTAGTCCAGCACTGAGGGGATTACAGGACCCAGGCCCGCTACTGTTACTGCCACCACACTGACAGGTGGGCACCTTGGGCCCCAGTCGCCCCACTGTCAACAAGGGCAAGGCCAGAGACACAGTGCTGCCTGCCAGGAAACACTGCTTAACTCTCACCTACAGTATATCTGTCATTCACCCAAGCAATTAAAG
Source organism: Coregonus lavaretus (assembly GCF_964263955.1). NCBI lineage: Eukaryota > Metazoa > Chordata > Actinopteri > Salmoniformes > Salmonidae > Coregonus > Coregonus lavaretus. The sequence goes on along the minus strand of NC_140005.1, from coordinate 26,162,275 downwards.
ACACCATACAAAGAACAGCATAGAGCAATACCCAGCAACTCTTGCAATATCTAGTGACACCAATTTACATAGAAAACTCAGGGTAAGTCCTTCATCTGTCATAAGAATAGATGTCTCTGTCACAGAGGAATCCTATGCAATATTAAGTCTTACATTCACTTTGTAATGAGATAAGAGACAAATCCCTGTGGCATGTTAAGTATGTTACTGTGTCTCCCACAAAAGGCTTGAAAAGGTTCACTTCAGTTACCCACTGTCTGAGCATGTTGCATGCTGTCACCTTTATGACAGTTTATGAGTCTGTTAAGCTAAGAAACTTGCTATGGTTCAATATAATGTGAGTGCTGAACAGTGATCCAATCTATGACTCAATACCCATTAGTATCACCAGACTACCTCCTTCTCCACGCACGCACGCACACACACACACGCACACGCGCACACACACACAAAGACGCACTCCCAACCCCCCAACCCCCTACACACACCCTCAGACAGACAACTCTATTTCTCACCCCCTTGTCTGAACTCAACCAATCACCATGGCAACTGAGCTGGCAACCTGATGCCGAAGTTCTTTGAGAAATACTGCATCGCCATGGCTACAGGAACTTCAACCATAAAGGGGAGACGACTGGCCAAATAAGTGTTTTTTTAACAGCCGCACTCAAACACTGAATAAAATATTGCTGAATCCTGTACTTAAAGCGAAGAAAAACAGAGATGTAAATAAAATCCCTGTCTCTTCAGACTTGGTAAACAAAGGAAGTCGATTTGTGAGCACTGAGCTGACTCCTGGCGTAGAGGGGGTTGTTTTAACAAAACATCTGCCTCACACGCCCCTCGCTCAGACAATGGTGAGGAGTGCGGGGGCCTTGGGTAGGGGAAGCTGGGGCTACGGGCCCTACGGATGACACAATGCCTCGTGTCAGCAGACGGCAGCTGCTGGACAGGGTGACGAAGCACCCAGTTTGTTTTGGGGGACAAAGGCGACCGGCGAGCCTGAGCCAGTGTCAGCGCATCTAATCCTCACCAAGTCAACTTTCACTAATCTTCCATATCACACTGCACTGGATCGGCCCAGACACTGGCACAGGGTGAGGCACGGTCTTCACTCATCACCACTCAGAATCGTCCCGTCTGTAATCAGCACTCATCCAAATAGGTGACACATCATTTCAGGACCCTATGATAGGCCAACATGAACTGTCAACCTCCAAATCAACTCAGTTACAACACTTCCTGTTCTAAGCATGATATAATGAAGAATTATTAAAATCCCCTTTATGAGGTCGATGAGCAACAAATAGCAGAGTTAAGACCACTCATTGCTTAATAATGCAGTAGATCTACAGTGTAGGCATCATTGAAGACTTTAGGATTAGATTTCGACTGAAATTGTTAAATGCTATACACATGTATTCTATTTCAATGATGGCATGCTCTGGTCTTGGTGAGGGAAGGTTGTGTACCACCTGTACACAGGATTATATTGCATCATGGGATGACCGGAGATGATGGGAAGTGGAGCTGACAGGCTGTGAGGAGGCTAATTGAGGGCCAGGGGCTATCCCTTCATCTCCCCTCCCTCTTTATCTCTCTCTCTCTCTTATTACCCTGTCTCTCTCTTTCACCTCCCTCTCTCTCTTACCCTCTCACTCACTTACCTACTGATCTAAAGCCAATTTTAGCCCTCTAACTTTTACCCCCAACACACAAAGTCAATTGTAGCCTTAGTTTTCTAGTCTATACTACACACAAAGACAATTGTAGCCCCTCCTCTCATTGTGGTGAAATTAAAGCCTTAGTATGGGCAAACTCCTTTGATAAAACTAGAAGGTAACTGAGCATGTTTGTACTAGAAATTAAGAGTTTCTGCTCACAGAACTAATTTGATATGTTTCTCTTGAACCTCAGTAGAGTGAGCGGAGCACTCACAAGACGATATAATTGTAACCGTTAGCTGACTGTCATACACACTTATGTACATGTCGTGAGAGGGAACTCAGGGCAGAGAAATAGCAACAGGTTAAATGGTTTCCACATCGCGTTAAGCAGCTTGTTCAAGTGCAACAGGCAGACATTCCTCATGTTTATCTGCTTACAGGGGGTTACAGCGCTCATCTACACTACAAAACAACCATGGAGACTGAGGCCCAAATCCTGTCCTCATGCGATCTAAAACGAAATAATTTAATCCCACATTTTACACCATGTCTCTGGAATAGTGGCAGAATATGTAGGCTAAACTAGGGGTCCACACATTCCTTTGCATAGCACCACATGGACCAGTACTAAGTGGCAGAATGGACTAACTAGCTCATTAACAGGATAAGACATCCATGCAAGCTTGGCTTAAAGGGCAGTGTGTTAGTGGGCTGGGCAGACTGCCCTCCATTCTGCGTGTTACTCCATACTATATCTACCCGCAATCCTAAAGACCTCAAAATGTAGGCTCCCTGTCATTCATAGAGAGAACCCTCACCCTGTCCCTTGGTCCACATGGCCATAGATAAGACAAGACTGTCACTCAAATAGAAACCCCTCCCTTTGCCTGTTGTTTCTATGCAGGCAGACTCCTGTTAGTGAGAGAGAGACAAGGCAGCTGGACACCATGTTCGAGAGAGCCAAGAACAGCCACCATATGGCCCAGCTAAATCCCTCATTCTCATGGAGGATAAGTCATCCCCCTCCCTCCCCTTCGCAGTGACTCTGTATATCTGGCCACCATGGCCAGAGTAAAACCATTCCACTGAAGAGCAGGTTAGCTGGCTCTCTCTGACAAGTGGGGCACATTGGGGCTTCTGAGTTTCAAAGTACCCACCCACTAACAGCCTTGGAGGTGAGGGGCTAGTATGGGCTATAGTAGTGCCTGCCTAGGGACATGTCTAGACAAGTTTCTGTGAACAACAGCAATGACGCCAGAATGTTAGATTGAATAACCTACTTCCCTCTTGAGATCTAATGCCAGAGCACTCTATGCTACCCACAATAATGAATAGCAATTGAATGAATGCTATTAACTAACATGCGATGCAAAAAGCTTGGATGATTAGAATGACTCAAAAGTCTCTTAAAAATATTTTAGCAGATGTTTGTAGACAGGCTGCAGCAGAGAAGACTGCAGACATCAATATACCGATGATGTCCAGAGAAAACAAGACCACATCAGTGACCAGAGTTCGAAACACTTCACCTAATGATCTCCATCTCAGAAATAAATATTGTTAGTGGCAAAAGAAAACACATTAAGGAGGACACAGTTTTAAGCCCCTGCACACAACACACTGACGAGACTAGTGTTCATTATCAGACGCAAGGTGAATCATTACAAAAAAACGACAATTGTAATAGTCTCATAGTCCCATAATACATTAGTCCTCCCTGATGCATTAGATTAGAACATATCGTTTTCATCTCATTAGTCCTATGGTATTCTATATATCCGGCTTGATATGCCTCTAAATGGATCATGTGTTTACTGCTCTCCGACGCACGCATGTACCATCAATAATTGCATCATGCTGTATGATGATACATAAGAGGTAAGCCTGTGTAAAGGTATTTCAGCAGTTCTCTTCATTCCGCTCTGTGTTGGATTGGGATTAATGTTTCTGGATTAATAACTATAGCCCGGTGATGGCTCTCTGAAGCTTTCCCTGTTATAATCTCAAAGCTTGGAACAGCAGCTGTTCTGTCCTGTCTTCACCTAACCCTAGTAGAACCAGTTCTGAAAGTGGTCGGACCACGGACTTACACTGATGCATTGTTGTAATACATCCTCTGTCTTGTTTTGAATAACAAAGAGAAATCAATCAATTTGCATGACTGATATACTATGTACTCGGTATGGCCTAATCAAGCTAATATTGTGGTCAGAGTTGTAATGGGCCAACTGTGCTCTTACCTGGCCTCTATGTGATCAAAGAGGTGCCCCCAGCGGTCGTTGATGTCCTTCAGCTTGTCGTTGACCTCGGTCTCCTTGGTCTTGTTGCTAGCGGTGATGAGCTGCTCTCCAAGCTGCTTCAGGTGGGTTTTATTCTCACTGAAGAGGTTGATCTCCTCCATACAGTCCTGGGAGTCACACAGAATGGGAACGAGTATCTGAATGAGTGTGCATGTGTTGTGTCGAATTAATGTTTGTATGAGAAAGAGGGTATGTGAGTGTGGGTTGAAAGGTTTTGTGAATGATGGTATTCTATAGGAAGACATTTCCCCCAATAGCATGTATTATTGTATCAATGTTTTTAAAAGTCCAATATTGTCCAGTCAACAAAGTGTGACATCACCATCCCCCCTCACCCCCCAACACACAAACAAACCATAACAAACAAAGGGGCCTGCCCCGCCACGCGGACGTGCTGCTGGGATTAAAACAGCTGTCATTCCATTCACTGGCAGGGTAATTCACAGCACATTGAAAACTCTGGATCCCTCCCTCTTTCTCTCGGTCTCCTCATTCAGAACACAGAACATTCCCCACCACTCTCTCTTCTGTTTGCTAGCATGGGCTACTTGTAGAGAGCTACTTTATCTGTTTACTTCCCTACTTTCATACATTGGACTTTGATCAGCTGTTGATGAGGAGCCAATCAGTGGAGTGAAAGAAACCACTCTGGATATTGTTTAAAAGTCTAACCGTTGAACTCTGGCTGTTGGTTTAATCTAATCTACAAGACAATAGATACATTAATCACTGTTTACGTCCACAGTGCCAGGCCGGTTTATTGTTCTAATAATCCAATTAAACTTGAAACTTTTCATAATTCTGACCTAAACTTGATTTAGATAACTCTGACCAAGCTATACACCAAAGGGATTGAAACTGTTCAAACTGTTTTGATTATATTTGAATCACAGAGATTCAGGACCCCCCTCGTGGGCCAAGCAGCATGGTACAGCCACCTTACCTTCTTCAGCTTCTCCACCATCTCCTCGATGCTGATGTCGGCATTGTGTGCCACTTTGTTTTCCATCTGCGTCAGCCATTCACAAAGCTCCTTGTTTTTCTCATTAAAGATGATCCAGGCGTTGAGACGGTCTGCTATCTCCTGTTTGCGTAGGGAGACCTTAAAGGAAACACAGAATATGGACAATATATGCTTAATGGGCAATAATAGATGGACAATATACTGTATATAACTGTCAGCATATCTACTATATGAGTGAGTTAGGTGGGCATGGATTCTGCAAGGGTTTCTCCAGACTAAATAACAGTGACAGTAAGATTGCCAAGGGAATGTCAGGGAAACCAGTTAAATTGCTTCACCAAAGTTCCCTTCAGGTTAGTAATGATGTAATGACAAATAATGATGACACAAAGATCTGGAGCATTCACACAGACAGGTATGATTTCTCTTCAACCAGGACTTGAGTAGAACTGTACTTCAATGCACGGCTAAATTAAGTCTGATCGTACTACTCTGTGTGACACGAGTGAGAAGGATTTGTTGTGGCAGGTTCACACTATTAATGGCTGCCGTGATTATGAGTACTTCATGGCGATGCCACCTCACTTCCCCACCCAAATAACAGGCAGGTGTAGTCCTATCCTCACAGATAAACCAATATCATCTACACTACATGACCAAAAGTATGTAGACACCTGCTTGTCGAACTTCTCATTCCAATATCATGGCCATTAATATGGAGTTGGTCCCCCCTTGCTGCTATAACAGCCTCCACCCTTCTGGGAAGGCTTTCAACTAGATGTTGAAACATTGCTGCGGGGACTTGCTTCCATTCAGCCACAAGAGCATTAGTGAGGTCAGGCACTGATGTTTGGCAATTAGGCCTGGCTCGCAGTCGGCGTTCCAATTCCTCCCAAAGGTGTTCTATGGGGTTGAGGTCAGGGCTCTGTACAGGCCTGTCAAGTTCTTCCATACCGATCTCGAGAAAACATTTCTGTATGGACCTCGCTTTGTGCTTGGCCATGGAAACCCATTTCATGAAGCTCCAGACAAACAGTTATTGTGCTGATGTTGCTTCCAGAGGCAGTTTGGAACTCGGTAGTGAGTGTTGCAACCGAGGACAGACATTGTTTACGCGCTACACGCTTTAGCACTCAGCATTCCTGTTCTGTGAGCTTGTGTGGCCTACCACTTTGCGGCTGAGCAGTTGTTGCTCCTAGAAGTTTCCACTTCACAATAACAGCACTTACAGTTGACCAAGGTAGCTCTAGCAGGGCAGAAATTTGACGAACTGACTTGCTGGAAAGGTGGCATCCTATGACGGTGCCACATTGAAAGTCACTGAGCTAATTTGAAGGGGTGTCCACATACTTTTGTATATATAGTGTATCGTACTCAGGCAGAGTTGCCACAGCAGTACAGAAAGAGATAACCAAAAGTTAGGACAAGAAAGTCAAAGGTAAGATGGATTCCATCTGCTATGAACATCATGTGCTTATTCACCATTTATCAAAAACAAATGCAAAATAAATCAGTCTTCTCTTGATCTACATTCACTTCCACTAGTAAAAACACCTTGCCAAAGACTTCGTGTTCATTTTCTGCCACTCGCCTGAGTGATTGTGAGTCTAACAGAGCCAGTCTGATGGGTGGTGGATGGTGTCCATGGTGGATGGTGTGGAGGAACATTAGGAGAGGTGTAAGCAACACCCTTCAGCTGACTGCTGCACCGTGTTCCCATGGGACAGATTTTGGGATGAGCACCAGGCACTCCCCTTCAAATCAAATCACCAATTCCATCAGTAAAGTTGTCAAAACTGTACCGTACTCATTTTGTCATATAAGCCTGAAAACATTGAATCTGGGTTTTTTTCTCCACTCACCCGGTCGAAGTGAAAGCCTTATAATAGCCATAGCAACGGCCCTAGCCTGACGACAGGCTGATTTCCAATACAAAGGGCCTGCTTCCTGAAGCCTAAACTCATTTCTTCATCACCATCTGGCCCCCCATTCCCACACAGCCATCTCCCCCAAACCTGTTGGTCTATACCCCAGAAACTAACCCCAAACCTCAGGCTCTAGCACAGATCCACCAAACTTGGTTTTCATTATATGGTTGGTTGACCATACCATAAACAAAAAATTATACAATAATATTTCAGAAAATGTTACATTTTAAAGTTCTTGAAGTGTACCACTACCAACTGGGTTATATTTATATAAAACCAAATCAAATCAAAAGAGTCATCAGATCAGAGTCACATGACAGCTTGTTGCCCTTTCAAAACAACTACTGATTGGATTAAGAAATTGAGTTTCTGCATTTAGTCATCTGGACATGAAATTCATGCCAACCAACTTTTTCTATATATGTCACTGCAGCAGCTGCTGTCCCAACACAAACATACACACACAGGGACTGTTTGGCTACTGCCTACACACTAAACACACTCAGCCTAGTGAGCATTGAGCCTGCAGGCTGTCCAGCCCAGAGCCCAGCCGTCTCCCCATCCCCAGCCAGCCATGTCCCCTACCTTGAGGCAGAGTTCCTCCCATTGACAGTGGAGGTGCTCCACCTGCTCCTGGAGTAGCAGCACGTCATCAGCGATGATGTACTGGGACAGGTCCGTCTTCATGGTGGCCAGCTCAGTCAGGCTCTCAGCCCAGTCATCCAGTGAGTTCTCAGCCTCCTGCATACCATAACACAGCACCAACAAACTGTCCTGTTAGGCCCCCTCAACTCCAATCCACTCGCCCTCTCTCTCTCTGTCCTGCCCCTTCTCTCTGCTCTGCCTCTCTTTCTCTCTCTCTTTTTCTCCCCGCCCCAAGAGAGGATTAAGGGCCACAGCAGACCAGGACAGAGGGAGGGAGAGAGGAAGGGGGAGGGGATAAACCCATGATGGGCCAGAAGGGATGAGTTGAAAAGCCAAACATGTTACTAACTTGGCTCTGCTCTTGTGTTCTGACAGGCACTTGATCTGTTTTAGATCTGCTTTAGTGGGCTAACTAATGACTTCCCAGTCTCATCAGCTTCTACTGCACAGCGCACACAATAAACTTTGATAAAACAAAACAAATTACCACATGAACACCATCATGAAACATGCTATTCAATGGAAAAGGACTCTCTTTGTTCCTAACTTTTGGTCTATCCATTCTGCCCTGAAAGGGTAGAGACATTTGGGAACAACTGTGTTGGCCACTTACCTTAGTGAGTTTCTCTGTAACTTGGAGCTCATCGTCATGTTCTGGGATCGACTGCTTCAGTCCGGTCTGCATTGTGTCCAGCTGCTGCATGCTATCGGATAGTCTGGCCTCGCAGCGCTCCCAGTTCTGAGAGTAGAAAGGTAGTCATGTAAATAGATGTAGATATACTCTAGTTGAAGGAGTAGTTGAGAAGGTTAGTAGAAGTTTAGAGGAGTATTTCTGTTTTTAGCATTAAAAATTATTTTTAGTGCCTCCATTGTCAGGGTGGATGAAAAGGGAATTTATGTAATTTATTGATGTCAGTACAATCACCTCCTTCGCCTATTACTTCCCTCATTATTGCTCATCTATTGTCTGAGGAATGGATTAACATATTATGTCAAAGCAAAGAAAGACTTGGCCAAACAGCAGACAAAAGGGGAGAGGGTTAATGTTTCCAAGAACAGACACCTGAGACCTCCCACAGAAGGAGAGGCCAAGTGTCAATTCAGGTCAGTGAAATATCAACATATTTCATGCCTCAGCCCTTTGTAGAGTATCTCTAGATAATGCCAGATGAACAGCAGGGCCAAAACAAGCAGGTTTACCCAGTTGGAGAGAAGAGGCTCTGGTCTCCATGTCCACCTTAGTGCTCCTGACAGCTCAGGGACTGGAGGGGTTCAAGTGCTCTAATACCCAGACGGGCTTACACTAAGCTGCCTCCCGGCCTGCCTGCCTCCTCCCTGCCTGTATGCCTGCCTCGTCCCTGCCTGTCTCGTCCCTGCCTGTCTCGTCCCTGCCTGCCTCGTCCCTGCCTGCCTCGTCCCTGCCTGCCTCGTCCCTCCCTGCCTGCATTCCTGTCTCGTCCCTGCCTGTCTCGTCCCTGCCTGCTTCGTCCCTGCCTGCCATGCCTCGTCCCTCCCTGCCTGCATGCCTGCCTCGTCCCTGCCTGTCTCGTCCCTGCCTGCCTCGTCCCTGCCTGCCTCGTCCCTGCCTGCCTCATCCCTGCCTGCCTCGTCCCTGCCTGCCTGCCTCGTCCCTCCCTGCCTGCATGCCTGTCTCGTCCCTGCCTGTCTCGTCCCTGCCTGCTTCGTCCCTGCCTGCCTGCCTCGTCCCTCCCTGCCTGCATGCCTGTCTCGTCCCTGCCTGCATGCCTGTCTCGTCCCTGCCTGCCTCGTCCCTGCCTGCCTCGTCGCTGCCTGTCTGCCTCCTCCCTCCCTGCCTCCCTGCCTGCCTCCTCCCTCCCTCCCTGCCTGGCTGTCTTTTCTCCCTGCCTCAGCATGTCTAGAGCCACAGCCAGAGCTCGGAGAGCAATTTGCTGTTCCCTCCATAATGCCCATAGCCTCTAATTCAGGTTTGGGAAACTTTGATGGGGGTGGGGGCCACATAAAAATGGTGGGTCTGCGTACCCACATCCATTCCCACACATACAGTCAGAGCCGGTCCTAGCATTTTGGGGGCCCTAAGCAACATTTTAGCGGACCCCCTCTTGACAGCGGAGAAAACAAAAGTAGAGTTTTAGAGTATTAGAGTTAATTTCCTGCAATTCAACACATTTTGCCATGAGTTGTAGAGAAGACTTTGCAATTTTATAACGAATTTCATACAAATTCTTCCAAATGGCGGAGAGAAATATTAGCTGTTTTACACATTTTGCCATAGGATGGAGAGAAATGTTTGCAGTTTTTAATATGATATCCGAGTGAGAGTGACTAACAAAATCAATGGAGGCCCCCCGGTCGGTAATTCAATCATGATTACTACAAGTTTAGATAGCTGGCCGCTAGACTAACTTACAAAAACAAATAATTTTAGCTGACATGGGATAATTGAGTGACTGTCAGTGACTAACATAACAAGAGAAAAACTGCTGATGCACAACCAATTTTCGAAATTGCACCCCGACTAAGTTCCTGGATGGGGAAATTGATCCGCGGGGTCCAGGCAGTTGCCCAGGCAGTTGCCCATCCCTGCTCTAATTCATGCAGATGTATACCTTTGATCACATTATGGCCTGGCATGGCATTTGCTATGCTGACATACAGAGTCTCACACAACTGGACCAGTGTAGATCAAGCCAGTCTATTAGATGATGGGTCAACAGCGGCTGCGGAGGCATTGGGCACAAGATGATTTCAGCAGCATTTCTGCACAAGCGCGTATTAGACGCACAAACCCAAATGGGCTGACTGCTTCTGAATCACCTCCTCATCTATGGGGATCTGTGTCTATGATTACTCACTCTGAAAAGGGCCAAATCACTTTTACAGGCCTACTCGATGGCAAAATATTTCCTCCATGAACCACAAGCTGTCATAAAGAGCCTTAAATTTACTGAGTGCTGTGGGTCAAAGAGCTTTCTCATGATTCAATGATTAATAAAGTCTGAAAGCTGACTAAGGCATTCCCTCTGACAAAAGGTTGACCAGTAATCAACTCAGTCAATCGGTCAGTAAAGTACCCCACAGTGCCAGAAACCCAAATCAGTGCTAGATTAAGCCAGCCTATTGGATGACTGGATAGAGGGTTGTTATAGTGAAGATCAGGGAATGTACTGTAGGTCACTGGGCTGATCTGTGTGTTTCAGGCCCAAAACTGCAACATTTTACTTTACTGCTTGGAGCCCAATGAGGGAGGAAATGGACTGCGGGACTGCCTGTAAAAGCTGGGGTAGAATGTGCATTTAAAGGTAGAATGTAACCACAGTAGGGTGGTAGGGGCTCAAATATAATAAGGTCTAAAATGTTTCAGTAGAAGTACTATGGCGTAAAGTAGACCTCTGACTGTAGAGAATGCCAGTTTCACATCAGACATTTCAAGGCTAAGCTAAGATCTCTCATTCTATTGTAAACCTGTGCCTCTGACAGAACATGTTACTCCATTCTATTGATTCAAAGATATCCTCTTAACTCGGACCTATCATTTGAATCAATGATTTTACAATCAAATAAACTCTAAAAATGTAATTTCACTAAACTGCGATCCACAGATAATGATCTTCCTATAGGTCAGCTGATTGAGTAGTCTCTTCCCCCAGCTGCTGTCTCCCACTGATTGAGGGGCAAGTAGGGCACCTGAATGATAGCGTTTATTATGTCCTTTCTCTTTTCCAGCAGTCCTTGCATGTTCTCCCAGTCCTCCTGCAGGGTAGCCAGCTCGGTCTGCAGCTGTGTCTGAGTCTGTTCGTCCCCCATGGAGAAGAGCTGACGGCCCAGCTCCAGAGTGTGGATGTAGCTGCACTGGTACCTCAGGAACAGCAGCTCCGTGTGCTACAGTACACAGGATACAGAAGGGATGCACTGTCATTTATGAACCCCTCCCCTATCCCTTTGGCTGTATTGTCTCTCTAACCTCTTACCTTTATGTCGTAGAGGGAGCTTCGGAGCTGCTGCAGGCTGCAGTGGGCTGGCCCTGTGGGGGGCAGAAGGACCTGGGCATCTGCTATGAACCTCTGGAGCTTCCTGAGGCTGCGGCTGTAGAGGTGCCAGTGTTTGACTAGCCCCTCCACCAGGGAGTGTCTCTGAGCTGCCCTCTGAACAGCCCCCTGCCAGTGCTCCCTCAGCTGGGCCAGCTTCAGGATGAAGTCACTCCTGTGGGACAGAGAAGGGTAACAGCATACAAATGAATACAACTATAAGAGTAACTCAGAAAGCTAAAATCAATGATGATGATTGATAATGATCAAAAGGTGTAACTAATCACCAGCTGATGATCAAAGGACCACGACGCCCGTTAATAGAGGTGGATAAACATTAATGGTGCAATAGTTTCTACAAAGACTCTAACATTGATCATGTGAGCAGAGAGTCTCTGTCCTGTCCTCACCTATCATCCACGTCTCCCCTCTGCAGCAGACGTAGAGCATCGTTGATGACAGAGTGCAGGATCTGATGACCAATAGACATCTCTATCTGGAACCTCTGAGACACCAGAATCACAATATTACTGTCATATTCACTGTCCTAGTTAGTGTTACTGAATAGATACCGATAGTGGTTTAATTGTGTGTGTGTGTGTATGTGTGCGCGCATGCGTCCGTGTGTGCGTGCGTATGTGCGTATGTGGAGAATGGCGCCGGAGGGGATGGCTGCAGTTTTATGGACTCTTAACCAACCGTGCTATTTTGTTTGTTTTTTCACATTGTTTGTAACTTATTTTGTGCATAATGTTGCTGCTACCGTCTCTTATGACCAAAATAAATTTACTCACCTTGAACTGGACAAATAGTTTTTCTTTAATGAGTCGGACGAGAGGGATTTGCTCCAGACACCCGACAGGGCCCTCATCCCCGTCATTCACAGTAGAAATAAAAGGAGATATCGCGGAAGGAGATCGGGGTGCCTGGTAAGGAGCCGGCGATGAGTGGCTAATCTGCCTTTGCCATCGATACTATTGGCCAACGTACAATCGCTTGATAATAAAGTGGACGAACTACAAGCACGTATATCCTACCAACGGGACATTAAAAACTGTAATATCTTATGTTTCACAGAGTCATGGCTGAATGACGACATGAATAACATACAGCTGGAGGGGTTATACACTTTATCGGCAGGACAGAACAGCTTCCTCTGGTAAGACAAGGGGTGGCAGTCTATGTATATTTGTAAACAACAGCTGGTGCACAATATCTAAGGAAGTCTTGAGGTTTTGCTCGCCTGAGGTAGTATCTCATGATAAGCTGTAGACCACACTATCTACCACGAGAGTTTTCATCTATATTCTTCGTAGCTGTCTATTTACCACCACAAACCGATGCTGGCACTAAGACCGCACTCAATGAACTGTATATGGCCATAAGCAAATAGGAAAACGCTCATCCAGAGGCGGCGCTCCTAGTGGCCGGGGACTTTAATGCAGGGAAACTTACATCCGTTTTACCTCTTTTCTACCAGCATGTTAAATGTGCAACCAGAGGGGAAAAAAACTCTAGACCACCTATACTCCACACACAGTGTACAAAGCTCTCCCTCGCCCTCCATTTGGCAAATCTGACCATAATTCTATCCTCCTGATTCCTGCTTACAAGCAAAAACTAAAGCAGGAAGCACCAGTGACTCGGTCAATAAAAAAGTGGTCAGATGAAGCAGATGCTAAGCTACATGACTGTTTTGCTAGCACAGACTGGAATATGTTCCGGGATTCTTCCGATGGCATTGAGGAGTACACCACATCAGTCACTGGCTTCATCAATAAGTGCATCGATGACATCATCCCAACAGTGACTGTACGTACATACCCCAACCAAAAGCCATGGATTACAGGCAACATCCGCACTGAGCTAAAGGGTAGAGCTGCCACTTTCAAGGAGCGGGACTCTAACCTGGAAGCTTATAAGAAATCCCACTATGCCCTCCGACGAACCATCAAACAGGCAAAGCGTCAATACAGGACTAAGATCGAATAGTACTACACTGGCACCGACGCTCGTCAGATGTGGCAGGGCTTGCAAACTATTACAGACTACAAAGGGAAGCACAGCCGCGAGCTGCCCAGTGACACGAGCCTACCAGACAAGCTAAATTACTTCTATGCTCGCTTCGAGGCAAGTAACACTGAAACATGCATGAGAGCATCAGCTGTTCCGGACGACTGTGTGATCACGCTCTCCGTAGCCGATGTGAGTAAGACCTTTAAACAGGTCAACATTCACAAGACGGATTACCAGGATGCGCTGACCAACTGGCAAGTGTCTTCACTGACATTTTCAATCTCTCCCTGTCTGAGTCTGTAATACCAACATGTTTCAAGCATGTTTCAAGCAGACCACCATAGTCCCATAGTACACTAAGGTAACCTGCCTAAATGACTACCGACCTGTAGCACTCACGTCTGTAGCCATGAAGTGCTTTGAAAGGCTGGTCATAGCTCACATCAACACCATTATCCCAGAAACCCTAGACCCACTCCAATTTGCATACCGCCCCAACAGATCAACAGATGTAATCTCTATTGTGCTCCACACTGCCCTTTCACAACTGGACTAAAGGAACACCTATCTGAGAATGCTATTCATTGACTACAACTCAGCGTTCAACACCATAGTGCCCTCAAAGCTCATCACTAAGCTAAAGACTCTGGGACTAAACACCTCCCTCTGCAACTGGATCCTGTACTTCCTGACGGGCCGCCCCCAGGTGGTAAGGGTAGGTAACAACACATCCGACACGCTGATCCTTAACACGGGGACCCCTCAGGGGTGCGTGCTCAGTCCTCTCCTGTACTCCCTGTTCACTCATGACCGCATGGCCAGGCACGACTCCAACACCATCATTAAGTTTGCCGATGACACAACAGTGGTAGGCCTGATCACTGACAACGACGAGACAGCCTATAGGGAGGAGGTCAGAGACCTGGCCATGTGGTGACAGGACAACAACCTCTCCCTCAACATGATCAAGACAATGGAGATGATTGTGGACTACAGGAAAAAGAAGAGGACCCAGCACGCCCCCATTCTCATCGACGGGGCTGTAGTGGAGCAGGTTGAGAGCTTCAAGTTCCTTGGTGTCCACATCACCAACAAACTAACATGGTCCAAGCACACCAAGACAGTCGTGAAGAGGCCACGACAAAACCTATTCCCCCTAAGGAGACTGACAAGATTTGGCATGGGTCCTCAGATCCTCAAAAGGTTCTACAGCTGCCCCATCGAGAGCATCCTTACTGGTTGTATCACTGCCTGGTATGGCAACTGCTCGGCCTCCGACCACAAGGCACTACAGAGGGTAGTGCGTACGGCCCAGTACATCACTGGGGCCAAGCTTCCTACCATCCAGGACCTCTATACCAGGCAGTGTCAGAGGAAGGCCCTAAAAATTGTCAAAGACTCCAGCCACCCTAGTCATAGACTATTCTCTCTGCTACCACACGGCAAGCGGTACAGGAGCGCCAAGTCTAGATCCAAGAGGATTATAAACAGCTTCTACCCCCAAGCCATAAGACTGCTGAACATCTAATCAAATGGCTTCCTTGCTGAGCGGCCATTCAGGTTATGTCTATATAGGACTCTTTTACTGTGGATATAGATACTTTTGTACCTGTTTCCTCCAGCATCTTCACAAGGTCCTTTGCTGTTGTTCTGGGATTGATTTGCACTTTTTGCACCAAAGTATGTTCATCTCTAGGAGACAGAACGCGTCTCCTTCCTGAGCGGTATGATGGCTGCGTGGTCCCATGGTGTTCATACTTGCGTACTATTGTTTGTACAGATGAACGTGGTACCTTCAGGCATTTGGAAATTGCTCCCAAGGATGAACCAGACTTGTGGAGGTCTACAATTATTATTTATTTTGATTTTCCCATGATGTCAAGCAAAGAGGCACTGAGTTTGAAGGTAGGCCTTGAAATACATCCACAGGTACACCTCCAATTGACTCAAATTATGTCAATTAGCCTATCAGAAGCTTCTAAAGCCATGACATCATTTTCTGGAATTTTCCAAGCTGTGTAAACCTCAACTATGTAAACTTCTGACCCACTGGAATTGTGATACAGTGAATTATAAGTGAAATAATCTGTCTGTTAGTACTCCCGAGTGGCGCAGTGGTCTAAGGCACTGCATCGCAGTGCTAGCTGTGCCACTAGAGATCCTGGTTCGAATCCAGGCTCTGTCGTAGCCGGCCGCAACCGGGATACCCATGGGGCGGTGCACAATTGGTCCAGGGAAGGGGAGGGAATGGCCGGCAGGGATGTAGCTCAGTTGGTAGAGCATGGCGTTTGCAACGCCAGGGTTGTGTGTTTGATTCCCACGGTGGGCCAGTATAAAAATAATGTATGCACTCACTAACTGTAAGTTGCTCTGGATAAGAGCGTCTGCTAAATTACTAAAATGTAAATGTCTGTAAACAATTGTTGGAAAAATTACTTGTGTCATGCACAAAGTAGATGTCCTAACCGACTATAGTTTGTTAACAAGAAATGTGTGGAGTGGTTGAGAAATTAGTTTTAATGACTCCAACCTAAGTGTATGTAATCTTCCGACTTCAACTGTACATATTACCTCAACTAACCGGTGCCCTCACACATTGACTCGGTACCGGTACCCCCTGTATATAGCCTCGCTATTGTTATTTTACTGCTGCTCTTTAATTATTTGTTACTTTTATTTCTTATAATGTTTTTATTTAAAGTATTTTTGGTATTTTTTTGGTATTCTTTCTTAAAACTGCATTGTTGGTTAAGGGCTTGTAAGTAAGCATGTGACAAATACAATTTGATTTGATGTGTGTGATGTTTGCGTGCGAGCTTATGTGTGTTTGTCACCTGGTGTGTGCGTAGCTGCTCTCTCAGGCCGGTGTAGGTGCTGGCCAGGTCTACTGCTAGGCTGTCCTCTATCGTCTGTAGGAAGTCCATCCAGTTCTCACACTTCTCCTGAAAACTCTGCTGCCTCAGTGCCTCTGTCTGCAACTCACTGACACACACACAAGACACTTTAAACCTGCCATACTGTTTGTTAGTGTAATAGTAGGGCTTAGCCAGGATTTGAGGTAGCGTGGAGGCCTGCCTGTCTGTTAGTGTCTCTCACTTTACTCACTTTACCACGCTGACAGTAAAACACTTCTACTGTACTGACCTGTAGGTCTCCACAGCGCGGGCCGTGGTCTGAGCCCAGCTCCAGTTGAGGCTCTGTAGTCTGTTGGTGGCAGGGTCACTGAGGGTCAGCCTGTAGCTCAGCTCATTCAGTACGTCCAGGTCAGGAGAGAAACCACTTAGCTCCAGCAGACCCGTCTGGAACACATGGAACCACAGTCAGTCTCTGGATATACAGTATTCAATACAGAGGTCTGAGTTTAGTATGAGGACTGTTTTGTGTTGGCCTACCTTGGATATGTACATATGTGGAGGCACGGTAACACTTTTCAGTCTCTCCTCCCAGTCTTCAAGGTGTTTCTCAAGGGATGCCAAGACACTCTCAAACTCCTGGAGCTGCTCATGCTCTTCCTACACACAGATAAACACATTAAATAAACACATTAATAACATGGTCAGGGATCAGGCATCAGGCATAAAGGCATAGATAACAGAATTAAAACTATAATGTAATGTCATACAAGCATAGCTCTAAAACAATAAGGCCTATATCACCACACAGTACCTGGAGATGCACAAGCTTATCGGCCAGTGACTGGCTCAGATGTAGGACACCACGGGTCAGCATACGGCTCTCTGATTGGATGAAGACAGCAGCTGAGGGTTCCACTCGTCCACTGAGTTCCTTAGAGGCCTCTAGCACCCCCTCCAGGTCGGTCTGTAAACTGTCTGTTCTCTCCTGCAGGCTCTGGGACAGGGGCAATGGGAGACATACAGCAGCGAGGATGACAGAGTTCTCACAATAACTGATTCAGGATCAGTCTGATCTATACTATCATACGACTCATTAACAATGTACATTTTCCCTCTACCATGTAGCTTTCACAATATCCCACTTACATGGATGGCCTGTATCTGGGCTGCAACCAGTTGTGCTGTGTTGTCCTGACTGGGTGGCCGGTTCATCAGAGCTGTGACATCACCCCTCAGTGTTTGCAGACGTTGGGAGAAAGGTACAGAGAGATGGGCATAAGCCCCCCAGACCCGGAGCAGTGTCTGGGTTCTATTCAGGTGATTCTCCAGCTCACGATTCACCTTCTTCCACCTTGAAAGTCCACAAAAAGACCACTCAGTGTATGTGTGTGTGTGTGTGTGTGTATGTGTGTGTATGTGTATGTGTATGTGTGTGTGTGTGTGTGTGTGTGTGTGTGTGTGTGTGTGTGTGTGTGTTTATGCGTGTTTGTGTGTATTGTAGTTTACACTGACCTGGTTCTCTCTCTGTCCAGTTGCTCTGACATGAGGACGGTGGCAGTGGGACTGATCATGTCCCTGAGGATGGTGAGAGTTTGGCTCAGACCGTCCCATTCTGAGTCACACCCCTCAGTCTCCTTCCTTAGAAGCTAGATACAGGAACACATACACAACAGTTTGATCGCCTGCTCATAAACTGTATTATAACAGGAACTGTGCAATGAAGGGTTAAAACACAGAGGTCATATACCCAAAGTGTAACTCTAAGTTACAAATCAACAGTGGCAACCTGTCATTCAGGGCAGGTGGGGCAGATAATACGTGTGACATATCAGTTTGCAAACAATGTAAAAAATAAAAAATAAAATCATTGAGTTAATAAAGCCGCATACAAACTTGATCTCTTTTTTGCTTTCTTGAGTAAGGCAGCTCCAAAATGCAGGTGTTTCAGCCTAGCTCAGTGCTTTCTGTGGTGGTGGTGGGGCAGACAGCGGAAAATATGGAGCGTAGGGGTTGGTAATGTTCTCTAGTTGCGCCGTGATTGGGTAATGTTCTCTAATTGCGCCGTGATTGGCTCAGTGTTCTGTCACTCATGGGGACACCACGTCACCGCCAAATCTAAGGGTAGAGCTCGAAATTTCAAGCCCCTTGGTGCTGCCATAGAGTTACAATAGAAGTGCCCATCCAAGAAGGCTCAAGGTCATTGGCCACAGATAAAATGACATCAAATCACGTTATATCTACAGTAGCTTTGATTGGACTGATAATGTCAACATCATACTTTCAAAATCTTAGCTAGCAAGCTAGCAGTCATCATCATGAATCAAGTCGACAACCTACTAGCAAATGCGTGTTAATCCTTGTCATATGAAGAGAAATAATGAAGAGAAATTATAGATAAACTGTATTGGTGCTCATCGGCCGGCCATTGGACATAAATATTACACAACAAGTTGAAAATCGCTAATTCAACAATGAGTGGTTTGGAAGGAATCAGTGGCTAACTGCAAGCATTGCAAAGCAATCACTAGCCTGCTATTCAGTGGAGTGGGTGTTTGGTCCCAAGTCTGGGTTTAAGGGTCTCTTTCCCAAGCTTAAAAGGATAAACATTCAACATTGGCCATGCTGTCAATCCAGCATGACTTCTGCCACGCTCAAAACAACTAGAAACTCAGAACTGGGAAATCTGACTTCAGTGAGTTCAAGACAACTGGGAACTCGGAAGAAAAACAAGCTTCGACTGGGAAAATACGTTTTGAACGGTCATCCAACTCGGAATTGCAAGTCCGGAACTCGGGCCTCTTTCTAGAGCTCCGACCTGAAGATCACTGACGTCATTATGATTTGACCTTGTTTTCTTCAGAGTTCCCAGTTGTCTTGAAAGCACCATAAATCCAGAGAATGTCAGACTTTGATGACAAAGGTTGATGACAACCGCGCCACCTTCCTGTTCAAGTGAGCACAGCACAACAAGGTGAGTCCAGAAATGTATTGTATGCTGCTGCATAAATTATGTAATATGCCAGGGAGATATATATCCTGTAGCTAAGAAAGTAATACTAAGTGTATGTTGTGTAGTAAGCTGTTAGTCGCCCATGTGCCTCACCCTAATAAGTTGGTCCCTTTTCCCCTCTTAATTTCGCCTCCTGTTCTGACTTGGTGGTGCACATGTAGCCTATGGCCTGTTTTAGAGAGATGTCATCATTGAATATTGTAAGAGCTTTCATTGTCTGCTCATATGCCCCCTTTATTTATCATACGATTCTGACTTGGTGTACAGGGAGAATACTGTACACCAAGTGTTCTGAATTCTAAACAAATAGTTATATTTGACTACGTCTGTCCTAGCTCGCTCATTAATGTCTTAATAGAAATTACGGATTGACTCTTTTCCGCTCGTCATCCCCTTATGCCATAGTTTGTACATCTCAATTGACAGTAGAAACCACATTTGTTTAAGCAAGTCAGCCATATCAGCTATGTTATTTTAAAAAGGCAGTAAATGAGGCTGAATGAACTGTTTCGCTGCAAGACAAGGCTCTGCTGATAGCCAGGTGTACCAGTGGTAAGGTGTTGGGACTGCTGTTGGGACTCTGCTGTTGGGACAGCATTATGTAGGCCCTAACAGTTTGTGGGCACCATTTGTCACTGTTATAGTGCAATTAATGTATTGTTTAGTGTTGTGAATTTGCTGTCATGCATCTAAAAATATATATATTTTCGTTTGCCCCACCAAGATTTACATGCTAAAATCGCCACTGTAAATCAAACTTCACAGGTATACTGTAGTACCTACCTGAAGCTTTTCATGGAGTCCTTGCAGGGCCTGGAGAGAGAGCTGAGGGAAGCAGTTGTATTCCATAGCCTGGCAGGTCTTCACTGTGTCCAGTGTTGCATCATTCAGTCCTTTCTCAAACCCAGCCCACAGCTCCAATACCTGTTTCAGTCTCTGTCCCAGAGCTGGGTTCTGTAGGTGGAAACAATGAGTCAAAATAGGAGCCACTGCACCCTACAAATTGAAGGTTTTTACAACTAGTATCCATGCAGTGAATACATGTACAGTGGGGAAAAAAAGTATTTAGTCAGCCACCAATTGTGCAAGTTCTCCCACTTAAAAAGATGAGAGAGGCCTGTAATTTTCATCATAGGTACACGTCAACTATGACAGACAAATTGAGGGAAAAAAATCCAGAAAATCACATTGTAGGATTATTTATGAATTTATTTGCAAATTATGGTGGAAAATAAGTATTTGGTCACCTACAAACAAGCAAGATTTCTGGCTCTCACAGACCTGTAACTTCTTCTTTAAGAGGCTCCCCTGTCCTCCACTTGTTACCTGTATTAATAGCACCTGTTTGAACTTGTTATCAGTATAAAAGACACCTGTTCACAACCTCAAACAGTCACACTCCAAACTCCACTATGGCCAAGACCAAAGAGCTGTCAAAGGACACCAGAAACAAAATTGTAGACCTGCACCAGGCTGGGAAGACTGAATCTGCAATAGGTAAGCAGCTTGGTTTGAAGAAATCAACTGTGGGAGCAATTATTAGGAAATGGGAGACATACAAGACCACTGATAATCTCCCTCGATCTGGGGCTCCACGCAAGATCTCACCCCGTGGGGTCAAAATGATCACAAGAACGGTGAGCAAAAATCCCAGAACCACACGGGGGGACCTAGTGAATGACCTGCAGAGAGCTGGGACCAAAGTAACAAAGCCTACCATCAGTAACACACTACGCCGCCAGGGACTCAAATCCTGCAGTGCAAGACGTGTCCCCCTGCTTAAGCCAGTATATGTCCAGGCCCGTCTGAAGTTTGCTAGAGTGCATTTGGATGATCCAGAAGAGGATTGGGAGAATGTCATATGAAACCAAAATAGAACTTTTTGGTAAAAACTCAACTCGTCGTGTTTGGAGGACAAAGAATGCTGAGTTGCATCCAAAGAACACCATACCTACTGTGAAGCATGGGGGTGGAAACATCATGCTTTGGGGCTGTTTTTCTGCAAAGGGACCAGGACGACTGATCCGTGTAAAGGAAAGAATGAATGGGGCCATGTATCGTGAGATTTTGAGTGAAAACCTCCTTCCGTCAGCAAGGGCATTGAAGATGAAACGTGGCTGGGTCTTTCAGCATGACAATGATCCCAAACACACCGCCCGGGCAACGAAGGAGTGGCTTCGTACGAAGCATTTCAAGGTCCTGGAGTGGCCTAGCCAGTCTCCAGATCTCAACCCCATAGAAAATCTTTGGAGGGAGTTGAAAGTCTGTGTTGCCCAGCGACAGCCCCAAAACATCACTGCTCTAGAGGAGATCTGCATGGAGGAATGGGCCAAAATACCAGCAACAGTGTGTGACAACCTTGTGAAGACTTACAGAAAACGTTTGACCTGTGTCATTGCCAACAAAGGGTATATAACAAAGTATTGAGAAACTTTTGTTATTGACCAAATACTTATTTTCCACCATAATTTGAAATAAATTCATTAAAAATCCTACAATGTGATTTTCTGGATTTTTTTTCCTCATTTTGTCTGTCCTAGTTGACTTGTACCTATGATGAAAATTACAGGCCTCTCTCATCTTTTTAAGTGGGAGAACTTGCACAATTGGTGGCTGACTAAATACTTTTTTTCCCCACTGTATTTTCAAGTCAACCGCCATTATTCCCCTGAGCTTACCTCTTGACTGAGGGCTGCACAGGCCTTAATGACATCATCTGTCTGAGTGATGAAGGCACAGGTGCCATCCTCTTTTCCTGTATGGTGTTTTTCTCTCAACTCTTGAAGTGCTGTATAATTTAGCCAGAGTTTCTCCTTCAGACCCTGACAAAGACAGAAGTAGTAGTAAGAAAACACAGTAACACATGCATGTTCAACTGTATGTCCAATCCCCAATGTATTTTATTTATTTATTATGGATATTTGAAACAGGGACAATGTACAACAAAACATAAGTCTCAGAAGTAAGAAGTGATGTGTTGCACCAGATGTAGATAATATCTCATTTCCATCTACAGTCCCCGGGCAGGTGAACATATAAACATGAAAAAATTATATACAAACAGACAACATTCATGCATCAGACATCTTTTAAAAAGTCAAGACATTACACATAAAAATCCTTGCACATCATTTCTAATAAATTGCTGTTGGACCTGATAATATTGGGGTTGTAAAACATATAAATACCTAGTAAAAACAAAATATTGCACATAGCCCAGTCATCATAGAAATAACTAGAGGGCAATTTACTTGACACCTGTGGTACTGTACACCAGGGTCTGTTTTTCAACATACCTCACACGTTTTTAAGCTCTTCTCCGCTACAGACTGACTGACGGGCCTCTGGGCTGAGTCCATCCACTCTCTCTGGCTGGTGAGCCAGGTGTGGTGGTGCTGCAGTCTGACCTCTCTCTCTGTGCACATCCTCAGCTCCTGTTCAACATCCTGGGTCTGCAAAGGGAAAGTCAGGGTCACATTCAATAGATATGGGATCAAATCATAATCAGTGGGAATGATTGGTGCTATAAAATAGGAGGTGTCACTAAAAATGATCAATAGATATGGGATGAAATCATGAATGGGATGGATTGATGCTCTTAAAATAGCCTAGGATTTGTTAAAAATCAAGGGGGTTGAGCATCACGTTGATATGTTATATCAAAGACGTTCCATAGGTTGAGGTTCTGTAAGCTATTTTCTCATTTCCCTATTGAGTTCTCACCTGGTTGTTGAGTGTGCACTGTAGACTGAGCCAGCGGTGGTTAAGACCGCCCAGCTCATCAGCATAGTCTGTGTGTTCATATCTCCCTCTGCTCGCCTGTAACTCCGACTGGTTGACATAGTCCACTGTGAGCTGGCGGACTGCTATCTCAGCCTTACACACCTGTAGGAGAGAGAGAGACGTCGGGAATCAACCAATTTGTTTATCCAAATATAAATATTTTTACATAACGGATATCACCAGGTATTGAATAAGAGAGGAAAAACTGAATATGTCAGTTGCTACCTTGAAGCTCTGAAGGACTAGGTTGAGGTCCGCGTTGGTGGAGGTGGTCTGGTGGACCCTATCCTGCTGCTCTACTAGCCTGGCCTCAGTCTCTCCAACCCAGGCTAGTAGCTCTGTCAAGGCGCCCTGTGGGGACAGCCTCTCCATCAACAACTGACAGACGGAAGAAGAGGAGGGGGAGGAGGAGAGGAGAGAGGAGACAGTCAGACAGAGGGAGACATAGGTTCACACCAATAAGGAAGTGAAGGAAGCTTCAGCTGCCTTGTGCTCCACAGCTGTGGTGTTTAAGACTGGCCATTGTTGAGAGGAGCCTCACAGGTAAAGAGTGTGCGTGACAGTGTGTGTTGCAGTTTAACAAATAACCCGTATTTGTCCATTTGCAGAGGGTAATATGATGTGATGAAGTTATCGTACGGTTTACATGTATGATGCTACTGCAATATACACTGAGTGTACAAAACATTAGGAACACATTTCTAATATTGAGTTGCACCCCCTTTTGACCTCACAACAGCCTCAATCCGTCAGGGCATGGACTCTACAA
The DNA here is from genome assembly GCF_964263955.1 of Coregonus lavaretus. Classification (NCBI taxonomy): domain Eukaryota; kingdom Metazoa; phylum Chordata; class Actinopteri; order Salmoniformes; family Salmonidae; genus Coregonus; species Coregonus lavaretus. Next base: position 26,138,331 of record NC_140005.1, on the reverse strand, counting down.
GGTGTCGAAAGCGTTCCACAGGGATGCTGGCCCATGTTGACTCCAATGCTTCCCACAGTTGAGTCAAGTTGGCTGGATGTCCTTTGGGTGGACCATTCCAGCAGCGTTGCAGTTCTTTACAGACTCAAACCAGTGCGCCTGGCACCTACTGTACTACCATACCCCGTTCAAAGGCACTTAAATCTTTTGTCTTGCCCATTCACCCTCTGAATGGCACACATACACAATCCATGTCTCAATTGTCTCAAGGCTTAAAAATACTTATTTAACCTGTCTCCTCCCCTTCATCTACACTGATTGAAGTGGATTTAACAAGTGACATCAATAAGGGATCATAGCTTTCACCTGGATTCACCTGGTCAGTCTATGTCATGGAACACTCATGTTTTGTACACTCAGTGTATGACCCACTCACCTGATGCAGAGTCTGCTGGACAGCTGGTATATCAGACAGCATGCCAGCCCAGTCCTGTTCTATCTGTCTTAGCTGGGTCTGTACAGAGCAAGGCTCTGGGGCAGCAGACTGAGGCTCTGGGGCTCTCTCTGCCTCTCTCAGCTGCAGTAGCTGTGTTCCAGTAGTGATCACTGAGGCCTTCAGAGCCAACCTAACATCCAGCTCTTTGGTGAAGTCCTACAAACATGACAACAGACATGGTCATATTCACCTGAGGGAACATTCACCCCAACATGTTCTCACAGGCGTTGACTTGACTGGAAAAAAACTGTCCATATAAGATTCTGGGTTTACCATATACTGGTTAAGGTGGGAGTGAATAGGTTCAAGTTCTCGCTCCTGATTGGCTGTGAGAGTGAAAATAATCCAACTGTTGATACGTTCCCTGGCCCCACCGATCCACTTGCTCAGTGCCACAAAGTCATGGGAAAACCTGCAGTGGTGAGATTTGGGACATTCTTCTCAACTTCTGATTTTGGTTTAAAGGTCCAATCCAGACATTTTTATGTCAATATAAAACATATGGGTAACAATTAAGTACCTTACTGTGATTGTTTTAAATAAAAATGGTTAAAAAAATAATGTATATAGCTTCTTAGCCAAGAGCAATTTCTCAAGCAAGAATTTTGCCAGGACTGTCTGGGAGTGGTCTGAGTGGGGAGGTGAAAACTGCTCTTACACTGAAAGGGCATTATCATAATTTTCAAAATGTCACAGTATTATTCCAACCTCATAGTGTGGAAATACAGTATATATAAAACACAGGAAAATCACATTTTTGATTGCATTGGCATTTAATAAGTAAATGCAACACTACTATTCCAAGTTTCAAAATGTCGAAGCTGAAAACTTGGCAAATGCAATTATGAATGTTCATATCTTATCTCTAAACACTGTATCAAAGTCCTTACCTGCTCCATAGTTTCCTGTTCCTGTCTGTGCTGACTCGTTGTTGCTCCAGCCTCAAGTGAAGGGTGGTCCAGCGTGCCTCCAGGCCACGCCCGGACACACCCACCCCTTGGCAGCCCGCCTCCTGCAGCCACCTCCCCTGCTCCTGCATCCGGCTGAACTTTGCCCCACTCTCCTCCAGGACTGCTCTCATTTTCTGCCCAAGAGAGAGAACCTAATCATCAGTCTCTTCAACATAAGCCTATTCACCCCATCATATTCCACATCCCATCTCTACTGTAACACACTATAAAACCCCATCTCTCACACATGGCCCCAGCCCCATCCATCCCCAGCCCCAGCTCCTCAGAACCAGACTGTGAATGAGGAAAACACTCATATTTCTAATAGAACACCACAAGAAGGGCATCTGGACGAGGTGCACCACTCTGGCCATTTTGGATGATTGAGAAGAAAAAGTAGCAGAACCAGATATAGCCATGGAGCTGGCTGGGGTGATATAAGGGAAAATGACTGCTAGGCTGAGAATATAGACTGAGCTGACATCAAACCCAACACAAGGGGACAAGTGTTGTTGTATAAAATTCCTCTGGTTCCGGTGGCATGCATTGAAACGCGTGGCCTTTTCGTGGCTTTCTTCTGCAAAATACAATGAATTAGCAGACTTATTTCCTAAAACTTGTCAATGCTAAACATCAAATGAAGGTGTGGGACATTCATTGTGTGACTAGCAGGTTTATTACGCTCCAGCAGCTAGAATTTGTCTGTCCACAATTCAACTGTGGGAACATGGCATCTCTCAACACCAGCCAGCAGAAAGAGTTGGTCGCTATTATAGAGAGATGGTTCATGAGATTACTTCTGCCCTGGACTTACAATTAAAACTGGTAAATGAATCATTGGCAGTGCTCACTGCTAAAGTGGATACCTATTCAACCAAAGTGGAAGGTCTGGAGAAGACAGCCAATACGACAGAGGTGCGGCTCCATGACCTGGAAACAGCGCAAGATAAGTTGGAAGGGACAATCAAACTCCTAAAAAAGAAAATGAAATCACTTGAAAATCGTTCCCGTGAATTCCATGTGCGGGTCACAGGACTTGAAACTGGTGTGGAACGTCCTTCATGAGCAATCTTTTCTATGAACTGTTCGGGTCAAGTCAAGCGGCAAATTGTTTGCCTTGCAGCGGAATCTGGGGGTCTGACCTATGCAGGGAAGAGGATTAGCATCTACCCAGACCTGAGTGCCGAACAGAAATGCCTTCTGGAACATGTTTTCATTGCAAGGTAAAGTGTACTGTTAGTTAGCTAGAACATTTTAGCTTGCTGGCTCACTAGCTAACGTTACGTCTATGATCTGTGAAGAAATATTATTCTAATCAGAAATCCATTTGCTAGTTATAGCCTAATGAGTACATTCCAAGATTTGAAAGACACAAACACATTACAGGCAACTCCATAGGCCAGCTATGCAGGCCTATGGAGTCCCTGGGGAAACCCAACTACCAAACCATCCAATGATGGGATTTATAAATAATAGTGCTGAGCGATTAACCGAAATCTCTGTAATTTTTTAGTTTTTAAACAACTAATTCAGTTCAATTATTTGAATTCCATTTCGTTCATTTTTTTTCTGTGTGCTCAATGTGCGTGAGGGGATATAGATCATGAGGGGATATAGAGAGCAGCTGCTGCTTCGCGAGGTATCTCTACCTGAAAATACATTATCAAAGTGATTGATACAGTTGTCGGTATTCAGCAGTCATAAAAGTATGCCTTATTTACTTTGAAGAAATACAAAATAGTGATTTTGTCAGACAGCATAGGCAGCAGCTCTATAGAGATGAGATGACTTGGAATGAAATAATAAAGTCAACATATAAAACAAATGAAATATACACAACAACTGAAATATTTTAGTAAAGTAAAGTAATGTGAATAAATAACGGTTAATAAGTGATAAGCAGTAATGGGCAGTCACTACCATCATGGGACTTTTATGAATTGTATTATTCTGTGTTGTTACAGATTTCAACCAAAATAATCGAAATCGAAAACCGGGAATATTTTTTCATAATCTAACCGAAACCGAACCGACCTCAAAAAGCACTAATTGCTCAGCGCTAATAAATAAATAATCTGGGCTCTTGAAAGGACAGATCTATATCATATTTAAACAACTTTTGGAAAGCTCATATTCTGAGCAAGATAGAGATATGGGGTGGTGGGGACTGACAACCAACCTGTGTTGCTAGGCGTGGTGGGAAGGGGTGGAAAACATGGGTGGGGGGGGGGATAGTTCTCCTTTGGGGATAGCCGAAGAACCCTTAAAGGTTCTAGACAGCACCTTTTTTCTAAGAGTGTACAGACATTCCACTGACCTGTGATCAGTGTTCATTTCTTTGATAACACATTTTTTATGTTTTATTTTCTATTAATAAGACTGCTGTTCTGAACAGTTAGATGTTAAAGCACATGGAGTGCTACCTGATAGACAGAGAGTTTCTCGGAAATCTGTTCCACTGAGTCCTCCTCCAGGTGCACCTTGGGTAGGCCAGCTTCCACATCCCTAAACAGGGTGTCCAGACTGGTACTTTCCTCCTCCCACTGTGTCCATATCTACAACCAAACCAACAATAACAATTCAACACAACTGCACATAACTCAACACACGTTTTTCAATACACCATCTCAAACAGTCACACCAGCACACCTCAATATGAGCCCATATCTAGCTTAACAAAGCCAATGTTTCCTGTGCTGTGCCTACCATATAAATCCTATTCAATTACTAGAGGGGCTATGTCATAAACCTTCAAAGTTCCAGAATGGAATGAAAATGGCAGCCATATTGGTCAGGGAGAAATCCAAACCAGTCTAATTGGAATGAATGGCAGTAGAGGCATAGTCATGATTTTATTTATGCAGGAAAATAAAAGGAAGGCATGTGATATATAACAAATTGTGTAATAGAATTATTGTCAACCTAAAATATTGTAATATCATTATCAATACAGTTTATAGGGGTTTGATAACAATTGTCTCTATAAATAGCCTCTAAAATATATGTAAACAGACCATAAATGTCTAAATTCTGTTTTCTTGGAAAGCTGTGAGTGCTATTATATGATACAATATCAGTACTTGTTGCATTTACAACTTGTCTAAGTCATATAGTCAACTGATTTCAGCCAGTGTATGACTGTGGATTGACTGCATTGTTTGAAAGGCAGTTCATTTGAAACATTTATGGAATAATTCCTCTAAAACTGGCTGGCTAGCTAGCGAACAGAAATACAGTGCAGATAAATTCTTCAGATTCATTATTTTACACAATATCTTATCACAGCACTGGCAAAACCATGGTTGACCAACTCCCTGACCAAAATGTCTGACCTTTATTCCATCATAAGAAGGTTCATGTCCATTCTAGTATTCTAATTCCTAATTCTATGGTGCCTACCAGTAATATCCGCTGCATCCTGGTGCCTCTCTCCAAGGCCTGCTGCTGCAGTTGGGTCACCTCCTCCTGGAGGCCCCTCATCACTCCCTCCCACCTCTGGAGGGTGCTCTCTGGGACTCTCATGGAGAGGTGCTGCAGGGTCCCCAGGTGGATCCCCAGGAACTGGAAGAACTTCTGTCAAATCCATAAGAACCATAGCAGGAAGAGAGAACACAAAACAATAGCATCAATGCATGCTGTATCAATACCAACGATTACACAATAAGTAATCTCTTGGTTTCTATGGTGGCTAAATGAAAACTGAATCCAAGGTAGCTATCTAATCACACTTGATAGGATCAGTACACAATGGAGGACCTGAATGGTGTGTGCTCACCGAGTGTGTGCTAAGGCAGTCCTGTAGCTCAGTCCTGGTGTGGAGCTCCAGACCAGGCCTCTGTGAGAGGCGTTCTGAGCCCAGGGTGACCAGCACTTCCAGGCCATGTAGCAGCCTCTCAAACTGCTGCTGGAGATCCACACTGGCCCTCAGCTCCTCATGCCTGGCCCCCACAGAGCCCAACACACTTTCCAGCACAACCTGAACACACATTATAAACCTTATGATATACACATCCAGTAAGTGTACATGATAACACACATGGTCGTACGTAACCACAAGATCAGAACTGATATCTTCATCATTGTGTATAGGGCCATGGTTTCAGCATTCAAATTTATGGGTACCAATCACTCCCACCGAATGTGTTGATTACTCCGATCCCATTAGCACATTGAGCAAGGCCTTGTTTTAATGGAATGTAGTTCCAAAGATAAGTGGGGCAGCAGTCATTCTGAGTCAAATAATCATAAATAAAACAGGGAGAGGTTGAAAGTAAGGTCAGCTCTATTCCAAATAATTTAACTGAGGTGACTTATTTCATTGGGTAATATCATAGACTAATGTCATATCATGGAGTCTCAGCATGGTCCATGTAGTTCAGTATATAAATGTGCTCAGGTGTAGGTGTTATACAGGACTATACTGCACCTCCAGCTTGTAGGCCTCCTCTATGAGTGTGGAGGGCAGACCCTGTCTCTCTGCCCTCTCCTGCAGGGAGGACACCTGGCTGGACTGAAGCTGCAGCTCTCCCTCGACCTGCACCACAGCCTAAACACATACCATGCAAATACACAGGTCAAACAGCCCACACCCTCAGCTGATCCCTCAGACCCATCCATCATCCTCCAGCCCCATCCCTCAGATGTTTACCAAGTGACTGCTTTGTTGTTATTTGAACTGGATATAGCCCCTTCAAAGGTGATCACTAAATATATTTGTCATATAATGTCAGTTTGTGGATGGTTCATCCAGATGAGAACATCTTTAAGTCGAACATGAATTAATTTCTTAGCTGTAAGCTATCCACATAGAAGGATTTATAGTAGGTCTAAGTAACTATTTAACATGGATAGATTTACTAATGACTATGGATGGCTACATACTGTATGAATGTGTTTACAGTACCTGTAGCTGCTTGCAAGTGTCTTGAGGAACAGCTTCGTTAGTCATTTGTTGTACGGCCAACTTATTAGCAAGAAGGGCTGCATGCAACTCTTTTAAGAGTGTCTGTTGAGTTAGACAAACACAAAGTACAGTATACCAAAATAATTACTGCACAGTGCAACAAATACATATTTTATGCTGTGTTACATATCATATCCTTAGGGTAAGTCAAAGCATTACAAACTGTACAGTTGTAAGTGAGACAAGGCGACGTTATAGGTTAAGTTAAGAGTGCATTTCAAAACCCTATCCACCAAGTTAACACAATCTAAACATCTAACCAGACAGACTAAAACCCACCATACAGTAATACAACATACTGATGTGCACTGTACCGAAACTGTAATGCAGTAGCCCAGTTGTTGTTATGAATGTTATATTATAAACTGGGTGGGATCGGGCCCTGAATTCTCATTTGCTGAAAGCTGTAGGATATCAGACTGTATACCACGGGTATGACAAAATATTGATTTTTACTCTTCTAATTACGTTGGTAACCAGTTTATAATAATAATAATAATATAATAATAATATGCCATTTAGCAGACGCTTTTATCCAAAGCGACTTACAGTCATGCGTGCATAAATGTTTGTGTATGGGTGGTCCCGGGGATCGAACCCACTACCTTGGCGTTACAAGCGCCGTGCTCTACCAGTTGAGCTACAGAGGACCAATAAGCAATAAGGCACCTCGGGGGTTTGTGGTATATGGCCAATATACCAAGGCTAAGGGCTGTATCCAGGCACGCCGTGTTGCATCGTGCATAAGAACAGCCCTTAGCCGTGGTATGCTGGCCATATACCACACCCCCTCGGGCCTTATTGCTTAAATAAACCACAGTGGTGGTTCTGACCTGGTAATGGCCTGTCTTCCCCAGCTGGGCCTGCAGCTGCTTCTGTCTGGCAGCCAGGCTGCTCTGGACCACAGGCAGGAGTTTACCCAGGTGATCCACACACAGATGACCTCCATCTGACCCCAGAACACCAATGACCTCTGACCCCTGGGAGGTCAGCTCACTGCCCAGGGTCACCAGCTCTGCTGCCAGAGTCTGAGAACAAAGATCAAACACATAGACACACAAATAGTCAATAGTCTCATTCAACTGACTGAACTCTGCACTGAACATGCATCAAACAAAACACTGTTACGCATATGAAAACCAAACCATATGGTTTAAAGTACTTTAGTGGGGATTGAGAGTACTTTAGTGTTGTCCCTACCTCGAGCTGCAGCAGCTGGAGCTGTGTGTCCTCATGTGACTTCCCTGAGGGGGACTGCAGGAGGCGGGTCAGTGAGGACAGAGATAGGCCTACCCCACATAGCACCTCAAACAGACCCTCATCCAGCCTCTGATGAACCTCCTCGTGCGGGACAGCCTGGAACAACATCACAAGCCACAGAAACATCAAATGTGGAGAGTGATCATTAAAACCAACATGGAGAAAAACTGATTTTAAAGAATACTTGGTCTGACTATTTTTCTCACATGGAATTTAATCTCTTCTCACATAATCTCATTTAATCTCTTCTCCGGTGACACCCTTTTCTCCATTACATGAAAACTGTGATATGTTAAAGAGACATGAACTCTACACCCATGGATCAGTGCCCTCACCTGAGTCACCACCTCACTGGCAGTCTGGCCCAGCTCTCGCAGCCGACATATGTGTGTCTGCATCTCCTGAAAGCTGTAGGAGTCAATGAGACTACTGGCTGATCCATTACTCCGACTCACAGATGAGTCTGTCACCTTTAGAGTGAAAGAAAGAAAGAACTCACATATGACCCCATTTGAACTCCACATGAATTTACACAAACATTTACATTTACATTTTAGTCATTTAGCAGACGCTCTTATCCAGAGCGACTTACAGGAGCAATTAGGGTTAAGTGCCTTGCTCAAGGGCACATCGACAGATATTTCACCTAGTCGGCTCGGGGATTAGAACCAGCGACCTTTCGGTTACTGGCACAACGCTCTTAACCACTAAGCTACCTGCCGCCCCGAACACACATACCCACTATGGAACACTACACACATGGAAATGTGTGTCATTTAAGAGCGGGAGCTGCTTACATCAGAAGGACCTTGCTGTGCAGTCTCCTCCAAAGCCAGAAGCTGGTTGTGAAGGTGTGTCCACTTCCTTTGGACCCCTGCCTCCCCCTCTCCTTCAGGTTCAACAGGAACTCTAAGGAATGAGTTGCAGTTCAGCCTGGTCTCATAGACTAGACGTAACATAGTAAATGTAAATCCGAGACACTCAAATGAGTATGATATGTTACATTTGGTATGGTTACATAAGACAGAAAGTTACTTAAGGCAGAAACGAAAGGCGGTGATTGGTCAGGATGGATGGGTGGGCGTATGACGCGAACATCTAGCAACCCAAAGGTTGCGTGTTTGAATCTCAACAACTTTAGATTTTGAGCTAATTAGCAACTTTTCAACTACTTACATATTTTTCATGTTAGCTATCCCTTCCCCTAACCCTAACCCTAACCTTAACCCTTTAACCTAACTCCTAACCTTAACCCTACTCCCTAACCTTAACCCCTAGCCTAGCTAACGTTAGAATTGGAATTCGTAACATATTGTACGTTTTGCAAATTCGTAACATATTATACGAATTGTCATTTGTAACATATCATACGAAATGGATGATGGACATCCACAAATTAATACATACCATACGAAACATAACATATCCAGCTAAATTGATTGTTTCAGATTTACGTACATAATAATACAAAATGCTTTGAGACCAGGTTTTGCAGTTAGATGGTTGTCAGAACCACACACAGCCTTGGAGAACTCCACTGAGAACACAATCCTAATAATTTCTATAGAGCTGACATTTTTTGTCTCTGAGAAGAAATTAAGGTCCATCTAAATGAACTCAGAACAATCTCTCCCACTCTCACTGAAGAGAAGCACAAAGCAATGAAAATGTAACAGACTACAAACAAAGTAATTACTTCTAACTCTCTGTGCCATGCTGTGTTTTTTTCCAATGACAATGGCAAAGATCACATTGTAAAATGATTATTTGGGGAAAGGGCTGATTCTATTTCAAGAACATGATTATGCTTATGGAACAAAAGCATACAGTATACATTTGTAGAGAATGTGGCTACTCTTCTTACTTGTCAATCCCCTTCAACCGAGTGAAGGAAAAATACCATCAAAAGATGATTGTCTAAAAATACTGTATAGCATTGTTATAGACTTATTCCAGCTCCAAAGCCTACAGACTGGATCAGTAAGGGGACCAGTACCGTGCGGATGGCTGAGGTTGGTCCTCTTGGGCCTGGCTGTGGAGACGACCTCTACTCCCCTGCTGGGCGATAGCCTTGGTCAGGCCTCTCTGCTCACTCAGCTCCTGCTCCAATTCCTGCATGGGGACAATGACAACAGCCATGACTAGCATACACTGTACTTTACATTCTTCACTGGGCTGTCAGATGTGAATTTGTCAATACAATTCAAGTCCAATAAATAGCCAACCACACTCTCCGTTCAGACGTGCTTTGGACGGTTTACCTTCTGCTGTTGAAAGCTGGTCTGTCTAAAGAGTTTGCTCTTGGAGGAAGAGAGAATCTCCTGGACACTGGCGCTACGCTGCTGTCTGCCCTCTAGAGGGGGCTTTCTGGGTGACGACGGTGACGGTGACGGTGACGGTGACGGTACCTTCAGAGGATGGAGAAAACCAGGATGAGGGCAAGAGAAAGAGAGAAAGAGAGAAAGAGAAAGAGAGAAAGTTCTGTTGTTTGAATAAAATGTTCACATTATCACCTGAACGTTTTCAATTTAATCCCAGTCGTGACTTGGAACATAATGCCCAGTCTCAGGATGTATTCCTCATCAACATTACAAGGCTTGTTTGTGTGTTTTCATCAACAGGCAGGTTTTACACCCATTGTTAAAATAAAAACTTGAGAAAGTGCCACAGGAATTAAAGCATTAGGAAGTGCTAATGATCTCTCTTTGACATGTCACTTTAACAACAGCTGTTTGTTTATCTGGAAGCTTGTTAACATTGTCAGGGAGCGATGACCAAATAGACAAAACACCTACTTCACTGTCAGTGTCATCAGCAGACAGCTCTTTTGCAGACATTCAGTGAGTGAGTGTGTGTGTGTGCACGCATGTGTGTTTACGTGCGCACATCCGTGTGTGTGCACATGACTCTCTGTCTGGATGTACCTGCTCCTCTGTATGTGTGCTGGTGTGCATCTGCTCATGGCTCTGTCTCTCCTGCAACAACAGCTGGAAGGTGACCAGGCTGGTCTTGAGCAGCTCCAGTTTGGAGGAGAGGGCCTCAGCCTCCTGGTGGGACCCTGCTGAACCCTCCTGCTGCCCCAGGACAGACAGACTGGCCACCTTCTGCTCTATCTCCAGGAACATCTCCTACACACACAGACACAGACACAAATATATATACACACACACACACACACAAAACATTGCCTCATTTTAGCACCTCATTCTCACGAAGAACAACAAAAGGAAACTGACTGAGACACCTGCAGCAGCATGAGAGCTAATGTAAGCAGAACACAGAGTGCTGGGAGAGTAAGTAGAGCAGAATCCCATTCACACTGGTTAATCCCCTCAGGGTGTGAACCTGAGCACACAGACTCTCTCCATGGATCAACTATACCTAGGGAATAGGGTATACACTATACACTGTACAGTACAGACACATACAGTACTATGAATACAGTACATTTTCCATAGATTCAATGACATGTTCTTACAATGTGCAAAGGGAAAGAAACACTGCCGCTACCTCGCTCTCCAACTAGGGTGCATGCAAAACCCTGATGAAGGCTAAGGAACGAAACGTGTTTGTTTTATCAATAAAGAAGAGTTTTTATCAACTCCCACTGTCCTCCAAGAATTGCTGATGCTCCTATAATATGTCACTTTAATAGGTTGACCTACATCCCCTGCCAGAGTGTACTAGGTTTGACTGACCTACATCACCTGAGGCAGGTGCTAGGAGTCATAAGGCTCCATGTGAAAGGCGCTCCTGCTAGGGTTAGAGTCCATTTGGAATTGAGGTCGTGAAAAGGGCGGTTACTGGACAAAGGGTGTACAGGGTTCTCTAAAGGTGTTGATCAATTTGAATATGAGGCTAGATCCAATCAGATGCTGTGTTTTTGTTTGCCTCCAAAGCCTTCATTCAAATCTGTCGTGCTATAGGAATGTGTTTACCCTCTGAAACTTTAATGCTGGGATCTGATTACACGCCCAGAGAATCCAGGCTGGATAATACCTGGTTTATTCTAGATTGAAATGGTGATAGCTAAGAATATATTCTGAACACTGCACCATTTATGTAAAAAGCAGTGATGTAAAGTACTTAGGTAAAAATACTTGAAAGTACTACTTAAGTAGTTTTTTTGATTATCTGTACTTTACTTTACTATTTCCATTTTTGACAACTTTATACTTTTACTTCACTACATTCCTAAAGAAAATTATGTACTTTTTACTGCATACATTTTCCCTGACACCCAAAAGTACTCGTTACATTTTGAATGCTTAGCAGGATAGGAAAATGGTCTAATTCCCACACTTATCAAGAGAACATCCCTGGTCATCCCTACTGCCTCTGATCTGGCAGACTCACTAAACACATGCTTCATTTGTAAATGATGTCTGAGGGTTGGAGCGTGCCCCTGGCTATCCGTAAATTTAAAAAACAAGAAAATGGTGCCGTCTGGTTTGCTTAATATAAGGAATTAGAAATTATTTATACTTTTACTTTTACTTTTGATACTTAAGTATATTTGAGCAATTACATTTACTTTTGATACTTAAGTATATTTAAAACCGAATACTTTTAGACTTTTACTCAAGTAGGATTTTACTGGGTGACTTTCACTTTTACTTGAGTCATTTTCTATTAAGGTATCCTTACATTGACTAAAGTATGACAATTTGATATTTTTTCCTCCACTGGTAAAAGGTAAGAACATAATAGTATATATTCAAGAACTGGCTGGTCCTACAAGTGCTTTTTCACTGATTTGCCCACATCACCACAGAACATAACTAATGCTTCATTTCTGCATGTCTTTTGTTTAGCCTGTTTAAAGTCATGCAAGGCAATGAAACTTTAAAACAATTAGCTAATTCCATTTTCAAATAGCCATTTGGAGTAATTCCCTGCTAATCAGGACAGTTAGTGCACTTGATAAAAGCCTATCTAATACAACTGATCTTTGCCATGTGGCCAGCACCTCTAGAGAATACACCGCACCCTGAAGACAAATACCAGCAACACATTAGCTGGCCTTTACTGTTTGTTCAACCTTGCCTCATTTCAAACAGTAACCTATATGCCTGTGAGACAGCAGCACTTTCTATCCAACAACTGGCTGTGTTTACTAAGACTGAATGAAAGCAACCCCTCCCATCTGCAGCAGTAGGCAAAGCAGCTACAAAGCAGGAAAATGACTGTTGATGAACCCTGATCACCGGTGATTTAGAAAGGCTTTGAACTATGGACAAGGCAGGTCAATACATAAGAGATGTTGTTAAGGAAAGAAAAGCTCTACCTAATAGTCAAAGCAGATGATTGGCATGACATCAGAATGACTTCCTTAAATGTGATTTACAAGTTAGATACATTGTCTTATTCTGTAGGTGCTAAATGTAAACCAATGTAGTGAATGAATAATAGTAGAAAGGGCTGTAATCACACCAGTATAATAGTAACAGTGGGAAAGACGTCCTTTCTGAGGCTCTGACTGGGATGCAAATCATTAATATGATGCTGCTATTTGTGGTTGTAAGTAGATACCGAATCACTCTCATGTGCTAAAGAAAAGCAGGAGCAAAGTGATAAGACGGATACACACATGATAATGATACTGAGGCATCTCTTATATCCTTGCTATTGACTCCCATGCCTGGGGAAGTTCCTGGATAAAGCCCCACGCGGCACCATGCCTGGGGAAGTTCCTGGATAAAGCCCCACGCGGCACCATGCCTGGGGAAGTTCCTGGATAAAGCCCCACGCGGCACCATGCCTGGGGAAGTTCCTGGATAAAGCCCCACGCGGCACCATGCCTGGGGAAGTTCCTGGATAAAGCCCCACGCGGCATGCCCTCCACAGAGCTGAACTTTGACACCCATCTGCAGTTCTTACCTGGCATGTGAGGAGCTGCTGCTCCACACTGTCCTGCATGCTGGCAGTGGCGGCTCGCTCTAGCACTCCAAGGCTGTGCTGTGCTCTCTCCAGCCAAACCTCCAGCTGGGTGGCCTGCTCACTGCAGGCATTGAGCACCCCCAGAGTGGGGCAGGGCCCAGTCAAGGCTGGGGCTGGGGACACCCCTGGGGCCTGGGACACAGACACACAGCCACTGAGATTCCTCCTGTACCAACCACCTCCTCTTCACAATCGGCCAGTAGGGACAGCAGGAGGAGATAGGAGGAGAGGGAGTGGATGACAGTCTTAACTAATACTAGTATACACTGACGGTAACTGACAGGTACTGGCCGGGTGTGTACTCAGGCAACAGCTGACTGTCCTGGGGATGTCGGCACTTGAAAATCTACTTCTCACACCCTCCCATTCTCTTTCTTTCGGTCTCCCTCACTATTTCTCTCTCGTTCTCTTCCTTGTACTCTGTCTCTCTTTCTGTCTCTCTCTCTCCCAGACTGACTCTCCCTCTAGTTCGCTCTTTCTTTCACCCATGGCGCCCCACCCATCTGTGGCCAATGCCACTTCCTGAAAGCAGTGGCAGGTAGGCAGGCAGGCTCAGAGGGCGCTCCGGTGACAGGGACTCATTATCAAACACCCAGTTAGAGGCCCCAGGCCGCGGGGGCGGGGCTGAGATAGAGGAGGTGGGTCTACTGGCAGATCTGTCAGCTGAATCGGCAAACCTCCTTATTCCACTCCTTCAATCTTTTATCTTTCTCTCTGCTGTTCTCTCTGCTGTTCTGTTTCCCCTTCTGTTATGCCAATTCTTTTACATTTGTTCTCCCTTTTCTCTCTCTGCTGTCAGCACATATGCACATATAGATGTTTGAGGCACAGACTGTGAGAGTGTGAGAATAAAATGTAACACCAGGTTAGCACCATGAGTCACTCAAGCCCTCTACACTGCTGTCCCATAGTCTTTACTTTACATCAAACGGATCACTCAACAGGGATTATTGAACTCATTCACAAATATGCATAATTATGATAAGTATCAGCATCATTACTGTGTAAACCCATTCCATTAATGAGACACTACAGTTGTGAACAAACCTGGGTTCAAATACTATTTTAAATATTTCAAATACTTTGAAGGTTTGCTCTATGCTGCCTCTAGTGACAGATGGGTGTGGTTTTGCAGTTTTGGGACCATTCTATTGGTTCCATTAAGCTCAATCAAGCACAGGTAAAGTGTTTGAAATTATTTCAAAAAGTATTTGAACCCAGGTCTGTTTGTGAAACATCGTTTAAACAGACCCACTCATGTATGCACTCTTAGACCACTGTGGTTGCATGTTAGCGGGGGTTAGGACTGTTGGGCCTGTATTGTACTGGGAAGTTTCAGTGCTTACCAGGGCTGCCGCTGGATGCACACCCTCTGTGTCCTCTTGGGTGGGTTTGAGTGTGGTCTGGGGGGCAGTGTGTGTGCTGACCACGCCCAGGGGGGTGGTGGTGGTGGGGATCTCCTCAGGTGCTGCTAGAGGGGTAGGAGCCTCAGCTTGCACAGGTGTCTGGTGTGTGAGATTAGAGGCTGTGTGTGTCTGTCCAGTGGATACAGTGAGTGCTATCTCTATAGGCTGGGACGGTGCCGTGAGCGACCCTGTCTGAGGTGCCCTTTTTTTCTTTCTGGGCATTGGCTGGGGCACTGTGGGCCTCTCCTCTGGAGCAGCCGGAGCCTTCTCAGAGGGTGGCTGAACCAGACAGGCCTGCCCTGCCTCAGATGACACCAGCCTACTGTCCACCTTTGACAGGCTCCTCGTTGGTAAAGGGACTGGAGTTACAGTCTGGATGTCTTTGGGGACACTTGTGTCCACTGCGACCTCAGGGAGTGTGTGTATGTCCTCTGTGAGTGTGTGTGCAGCAGGTGAGCCCCCTGGGTGTGTGTGTGTGTCTCTGATGTGTGTCTTCAGCCCCTCTGGGTGGCTGTCATCCCCCCTCCATGCAAGCCCCCTCTGTCCCATGAGCTCCTGACACAGAAAGAGAGAGACGGGGGGAGTAGATCATTTGGCTGGATTTATTTATATTTTCTTTAGTTTTGCCACATAAGGAGAAGCAGCTGTATTTGTTCACAAGGGAAAAAGGAAAAAGAACATCCTACAGTACAGTACATGCAGATGTATTAAGACTAAGTACTATATTAATATAAATTAAGTTCAATCAGTGCATTTTCATGGCCAACAGTCATCTTGGTAGTGTATACTTTCCTATAAACGTCCTTGCTTCGGACTGTATCTAAAGTATAAATGGAAAATCCTAATTCCAAGAATATAGTTTTCCACTCCGTCCTGCTTCCAGGCAGTGGTGGAATAGTGTGTAAACAGCATATTATGCAAAACGGTCATAACTTATTGAAATACAATGCATATGTGTGTAAGCAAGCACATAGAGTAATACACTAAACAGATACGCATATTGCTTCGAGGCATTGGCAATTATACTCAGAGTCTAAAGGGTCAACAATGTCTACTACATTTATATTATACATTATAAAACAGGATTCACAAATGTGATTACCAGAATACGATTTTATGGAAAGTCCAAAGAATTATCAACGTATCTATATCAAGTAAGTTTTTTAATCATCAAACAACAAAAAAGGACCCATGCAATACAATATTGTATCCTTTTTAAAAACGCACCCCACATCATCAAATCCTTGTCTTGCCCTTCCAGTTAGAGGAATTGTCTTTGTTGTAAAATAGGTGGTCTGCCAGCTATCAATAACCAGGGATGAACCAGATTCACATTAGCCTACTCCCTGACAGTTCACTGGATAGCATGCTCAGTTGTCCTTTATCACGAAAACATATAAAACTATAAAAATCTGAATTCGAATTCCTGACAATGTGTTAACAGAATTTTCAGACTCACACGGCAACCTGTGAGAATCAAACTGCAGTATGATATAATATCTGGGATTCTTCTGCCATGTAAATGCACTGAACGTAGGTAGAGATAGAGGGATTCTAAACAAGGGGTTCTACTCCAGACTAGGTCTAGGACACTATACATTGGGACTTGGAGGAGGACTTGGAGAGTTTAATGGAGGGGGGTGTGTTTACCATGCTTTCAGACAGAGGCTGTGTTCTAACTGTGCCCACAGGTTTTGATAAAGCTTCGGACACACTTGTTCCTGAGGCGACCGAGAGGCCCACTACAGAGAGGTCCTGAAGAGACATGAGCAGTGTTACAATATGGACACACTACTCAGATACAGTATCAGTCATTATTATGTTATCATCCATGAGAAAACCATACACAGTCATTCATTAAGGCACTAAAACAGTCCTGTTATATGTAATGTTATGTTGTTTCATATGAGTGTTGTTATTCATGATACATCATACAGTGCTGTTAGGTGCCATTGTCTGACTCCCATAGATAGAGGTGTCTGGTACCTGTTCAGTTGTGTCCTGACTCTGTTCCATGGCTGTGGTTCCACCTTCTTCCTCAGCTGCAGCCTGGCTCTCTTCTGCAGCAACCTCGGGGTCCTGACCAGAACAGCAAGACAGTGCAGACAGTCAGTAACAATCACAAACATGTCAGGTCAAACATGTAAATTAAATAATAGGCCAGAACAACACACCCTATACTACCAAACTATGGTTCTAAAATAAGGTGCAGATATATGAGTAAAAACAAAAGTTTTAAAAAGCAAAGTCTTCTCATAGATGTTTTGTTAAAGGTCATTGGCAAAGATTGCACCACATTGCCCCCTAGAGGTAATCAAACACATCGGCAGCAGTACCCTCAACACTCTGAAAAGTAAAGAGGAAGACTGAAACAAAAAAGCAACATAGAGAATTGAAAAAATTAAAATAGAGAAAATACTTGAACAGTTTTATTGTCAAAGAAAAAAGATGTGGAAAGAAACTTTGAACACAGACAAGCAAATTGCCAGAGAGTGTGTGAGACCAGCAAGGAGAAGGAGGAAGAGGAAAAATGGGAAAAGGATTATAGGGAAGCGGGGTTGGATACAGTGCCTCCCAGTGCTGCAGTGAAACAGGGGGCAGAGTGACCCACGGGCATGTCACAGGAAGCCCAGGGGCAGTGATGTCAGAGGGTCCAGGAGGACAGAGGGGGCAGAGCAGAGTGAAGCGGGGCAGGACACGGCTGGTTTGGCAGCCGGGCTTCTCTTTACCTCTGGAGCTCTGCCCCTGACAGGCACCACAGAGAGCCTCCTCTCCCCCCTCCTCCTCCTCTTTCTCCTCCCCTCCTCTCCCCCCTCCTCCTCCTCTTTCTCCTCCCCTCCTCTCCCCCCGCCTTCTTTCTCCTCCCCTCCCTCTTCCTCCTCAGGACGTGACACACTCCTGGACTCCTGCCACGCCAAGTCAAGGACACATGCACACACATACAAACAAGCTGACTGATGGGAACACATGCACGTCCAGGAATAGAAGCACACTCTAAAAGAGGGTATGACAAAGATAGCTTGCGAATTAGAAAGAGCAATGCACTTATTTGGTATACATTTAAATATCATTGGGGTAGTCATGCTTCTGTGTTGTGAGTTGCTTTAAGCACATGGAACATTGTCATGAATTGTTGGCTGCTGAGTTTTGCAGAACCATAAACCCATACTAGAAACTGTAGGAATGGGCACTATCTTTGAGACTTACTCACTGTACTCACATCGGTCGCCTTACTGCAGGTCAAGGGTCATGTGTGGTGGGCTGGACGGGGCTCATGTGTCATAGGCAGGGGAGGTCTCTATGTCTCTCTCTCTCTTATACACAATCTATTCAGAAACTCCTATCCACCCACTTTTCTCTCTCCTAATATTAAGTCACTTCCCTGGAATCTAGGATATCCTCATCTCTAGAACTTTAATGAGTTTACTGTATCTTTGTGTTATATGACTAAATCTCAGATTACTTTAAATTGATGTCCCACTGCTTTCACAGGTTATAGGTTCACCCACTTTTAGAATATTTAGCTAATGTCGGTAAACTGAATGCATGGCAATATATACAGTATGTTGACAATATGACCTTTAATGATGGGTTGTTTGATGCCATATATATATATATATCTAAGTCTCTCTCCTATTTTCAAACCTTTTCTCCTTTTGATAAACCTATATCCCCTATGTTATAAAAATATATCCCCCAATACCTATCCCCTACTAATGTTATATACAGTTGAAGTCGGAAGTTTACATACACTTAGGTTGGAGTCATTAAAACTTGTTTTTCAATCACTCCACACATTTCTTGTTAACAAACTATAGTTTTGGCAAGTCGGTTAGGACATCTACTTTGTGCATGACACAAGTAATTTTTCCAACAATTGTTTACAGACAGATTGTCACAATTCCAGTGGGTCAGAAGTTTACATACACTAAGTTGACTGTGCCTTTAAACAGCTTGGAAAATTCAGGAAAATTATGTCACGGCTTTAGAAGCTTCTGATAGACTAATTGACATCATTTGAGTCAATTGGAAGTGTACCTGTGGATGTAGTTCAAGGCCTACCTTCAAACTCAGTGCCTCTTTGCTTGCCATCATGGGGAAATCAAAAGAAATCAGCCAAGACCTCAGACAAAATATTGTAGACCTCCACAAGTCTGGTTCATCCTTGGGAGCAATTTTCAAACGCCTGAAGGTACCACGTTCATCTGTACAAACAATAGTACGCAAGTATAAACACCATGGGACCACGCAGCCGTCATACCGCTCAGGAAGGAGACGTGTTTTGTCTCCTAGAGATTAATGTACTTTGGTGCGAAAAGTGCAAATCAATCCCAGAACAACAGCAAAGGACCTTGTGAAGATGCTGGAGGAAACAGGTACAAAAGTATATATATCCACAGTAAAACGAGTCCTATATCGACATAACCTGAAAGGCCGCTCAGCAAGGAAGAAGCCACTGCTCCAAAACTACGGTTTGCAACTGCACATGGGGACAAAGATCGTACTTTTTGGAGAAATGTCCTCTGGTCTGATGAAACAAAAATAGAACTTTGGCCATAATGACCATCGTTATGTTTGGAGGAAAAAGGGGGGGCTTGCAAGCCGAAGAACACCATCCCAACCGTGAAGCATGGGGTGGCAGCATCATGCTGTGGGGGTGCTTTGCTGCAGGAGGGACTGGTGCACTTCACAAAATAGATGGCATCATGAGGAAGGAAAATGTTGTGGATATATTGAAGCAACATCTCAAGACATCAGTCAGGAAGTTAAAGCTTGGTCGCAAATGGGTCTTCCAAATGGACAATGACCCAAAGCATACTTCCAAAGTTGTGGCAAAATTGCTTAAGGACAACAAAGCCAAGGTATTGGAGTGGCCATCACAAATCCCTGACCTCAATCCTATAGAAAATGTGTGGGCAGAACTGAAAAAGCGTGTGTGAGCAAGGAGGCCTACAAACCTGACTCAATTACACCAGCTCTGTCAGGAGGAATGGGCAAAAATTCACCCAACTTATTGTGGGAAGCTTGTGGAAGGCTACCCGAAACGTTTGACCTAAGTTCAACAATTTAAAGGCAATGCTACCAAATACTAATTGAGTGTATGTAAACTTCTGACCCACTGGGAATGTGATGAAAGAAATAAAAGCTGAAATAAATCATTCTCTCTATTATTCTGACATTTCACATTCTTAAAACAAAGTGGTGATCCTAACTGACCTAAGACAGGGAATTTGTACTAGGATTAAATGTCAGGAATTGTGAAAAACTGAGTTTAAATGTATTAGGCTAAGGTGTATGTAAACTTCCGACTTCAACTGTACATGATACAGTTAGAGGAAAAAAGTATTTGATCCCCTGCTGATTTTGTACGTTTGCCCACTGACAAAGACATGATCAGTCTATAATTTTAATGGTAGGTTTATTTGAACAGTGAGAGAGAATAACAACAACAAAAATCAAGAAAAACGCATGTCAAAAATTTTATAAATTGATTTGAATTTTAATGAGGGAAATAAGTATTTGACCCCTCTGCAAAACATGACTTAGTACTTGGTGGCAAAACCCTTGTTGGCAATCACAGAGGTCAGATGTTTCTTGTAGTTGGCCACCAGGTTTGCACACATCTCAGGAGGGATTTTGTTCCACTCCTCTTTGCAGATCTTCTCCAAGTCATTAAGGTTTCGAGGCTGACGTTTGGCAACTCGAACCTTCAGCTCCCTCCGAACCTTCAGCTCCCTGGCTAGGCCACTCCAGGACCTTAATGTGCTTCTTCTTGAGCCACTCATTTGTTGCCTTGGCCGTGTGTTTTGGGTCATTGTCATGCTGGAATACCCATCCACGACCCATTTTCAATGCCCTGGCTGAGGGAAGGAGGTTCTCACCCAAGATTTGACGGTACATGGCCCCGTCCATCGTCCCTTTGATGCGGTGAAGTTGTCCTGTCCCCTTAGCAGAAAAACACCCCCAAAGCATAATGTTTCCACCTCCATGTTTGACAGTGGGGATGGTGTTCTTGGGGTCATAGGCAGCATTCCTCCTCCTCCAAACACGGCGAGTTGAGTTGATGCCAAAGAGCTCCATTTTGGTCTCAACTGACCACAACACTTTCACCCAGTTCTCCTCTGAATCATTCAGATGTTCATTTGCAAACTTCAGACGGCCCTGTATATGTGCTTTCTTAAGCAGGGGGACCTTGCGGGCGCTGCAGGATTTCAGTCCTTCACGGCGTAGTGTGTTACCAATTGTTTTCTTGGTGACTATGGTCCCAGCTGCCTTGAGATCATTGACAAGATCCTCCCGTGTAGTTCTGGGCTGATTCCTCACCGTTCTCATGATCATTGCAACTCCAAAAGGTGAGATCTTGCATGGAGCACCAGGCCGAGGGAGATTGACAGTTATTTTGTGTTTCTTCCATTTGCGAATAATTGCACCAACTGTTGTCACCTTCTCACCAAGCTGCTTGGCGATGGTCTTGTAGCTCATTCCAGCCTTGTGTAGGTCTACAATCTTGTCCCTGACATCCTTGGAGAGCTCTTTGGTCTTGGCCATGGTGGAGAGTTTGGAATCTGATTGATTGATTGCTTATGTGGACAGGTGTCTTTTATACAGGTAACAAGCTGAGATTAGGAGCACTCCCTTTAAGAGTGTGCTCCTAATCTCAGCTCGTTACCTGTATAAAAGACACCTGGAAGCCAGACATCTTTCTGATTGAGAGGGGGTCAAATACTTATTTCCCTCATTAAAATGGAAATCAATTTATAACATTTTTGACATGCGTTATTCTGTCTCTCACTGTTCAAATAAACCTACCATTAAAATTATAGACTGATCATTTCTTTGTCAGTGGGCAAACATACAAAATCAGCAGGGGATCAAATACTTTCTTCCCTCACTGTATAATATAATACATTATTCATAATTTCTTAGGTGTTCGTTTTGTCTTTGGCACTTTTGTCTTTGAACACTGTATGTCCCTCCCCCTATGTAATAGTGAGGCCATCTTCTAAAAAATAAAGAATAGTACAAAAACAAAGACATACTGAGCAGCTGAGTGAGGGTGAGACAGCTGAGTGGGAGTGAGACAGCTGAATGAGGGTGAGACAGCTGAGTGGGGGTGAGACAGCTGAGTGAGGGTGAGACAGCTGAGTGAGGGTGAGACAGCTGAGTGGGAGTGAGACAGCTGAATGAGGGTGAGACAGCTGAGTGAGGGTGAGACAGCTGAGTGGGAGTGAGACAGCTGAGTGGGAGTGAGACAGCTGAGTGGGAGTGAGACAGCTGAATGAGGGTGAGACAGCTGAGTGAGGGTGAGACAGCTGAGTGGGAGTGAGACAGCTGAGTGGGAGTGAGACAGCTGAGTGGGAGTGAGACAGCTGAGTGGGAGTGAGACAGCTGAGTGGGAGTGAGACAGCTGAGTGGGAGTGAGACAGCTGAGTGGGAGTGAAACAGCTGAGTGAGGGTGAGACAGCTGAGTGAGGGTGAGACAGCTGAGTGGGAGTGAGACAGCTGAGTGGGAGTGAGACAGCTGAGTGGGAGTGAGACAGCTGAGTGAGGGTGAAACAGCTGAGTGGGAGTGAGACAGCTGAGTGAGGGTGAAACAGCTGAGTGGGAGTGAGACAGCTGAGTGGGAGTGAGACAGCTGAGTGGGAGTGAGACAGCTGAGTGAGGGTGAAACAGCTGAGTGGGAGTGAGACAGCTGAGTGGGAGTGAGACAGCTGAGTGAGGGTGAGACAGCTGAGTGAGGGTGAGACAGCTGAGTGAGGGTGAGACAGCTGAGTGGGAGTGAGACAGCTGAGTGGGAGTGAGACAGCTGAGTGAGGGTGAAACAGCTGAGTGGGAGTGAGACAGCTGAGTGGGAGTGAGACAGCTGAGTGAGGGTGAGACAGCTGAGTGAGGGTGAGACAGCTGAGTGGGAGTGAGACAGCTGAGTGGGAGTGAGACAGCTGAGTGAGGGTGAAACAGCTGAGTGGGAGTGAGACAGCTGAGTGGGAGTGAGACAGCTGAGTGAGGGTGAGACAGCTGAGTGGGAGTGAAACAGCTGAGTGGGAGTGAGACAGCTGAGTGAGGGTGAAACAGCTGAGTGGGAGTGAGACAGCTGAGTGAGGGTGAGACAGCTGAGTGAGGGTGAGACAGCTGAGTGGGAGTGAGACAGCTGAGTGGGAGTGAGACAGCTGAGTGAGGGTGAAACAGCTGAGTGGGAGTGAGACAGCTGAGTGGGAGTGAGACAGCTGAATGAGGGTGAGACAGCTGAGTGGGAGTGAGACAGCTGAATGAGGGTGAGACAGCTGAGTGAGGGTGAGACAGCTGAGTGGGAGTGAGACAGCTGAGTGGGAGTGAAACAGCTGAGTGGGGGTGAAACAGCTGAGTGGGAGTGAGACAGCTGAGTGGGAGTGAGACAGCTGAGTGAGGGTGAAACAGCTGAGTGGGAGTGAGACAGCTGAGTGGGGGTGAGACAGCTGAGTGAGGGTGAGACAGCTGAGTGAGGGTGAAACAGCTGAGTGGGAGTGAGACAGCTGAGTGGGAGTGAGACAGCTGAGTGGGAGTAAGACTTCTAAGGCTTCTAAACTAGAACAGACAGCACAGTCTATGGATGCGTGTAGTCAGACAGGTACAAGACACTACCAGGTAAACACATGCTAACAAGATGTCAGACTATCTACATATGGGTGTCTTGGTTTTTACCCGACTCTTCTCTGTTCTCCAGCTGAGTCTCTGTTCAGGAGAAGACTCCTCTACGGTCATCAGTGAAGCTCCAGACTTCTTCAGTGCGTCTTCCTCCACGTGGACTATCTGGATCTGGCCCTGCGCCACTCCATTCTCCTGCAAAAACAGAATATCAATCAATCACATTTATTTATAAAGTCCTTTTTACATCAGCAGATGTCACAAAGTGCTTATACAGAAACCCAGCCTAAAACCTGAGGTTCATTATAGTGAGGAGATTACTCATGCAATGGTGTGGCTGTAGGGAATAATCTCACCTGTGCTTCCTCAGTGGCTGGTAATGTTGAGCTGGGCACAGAAACCTTCTCTGTGGAAAAGGTGGGTACAGTTGGGCTAGGTGCAGGGACCTTCACTGGCGGGACAGTGGGCGTCTGTTTCTTCACTATGAACTCCCCTGGAACCATCTGAAAATAAAGGAAAACACATTTATCCAGAGTGTAAATTTGAGAAAGTGTGTTCATGTGTAGTGAGGAGTTTCTTTGCCCAGTCACCTTCTCCAGCTCCTCTAGCTGCTGTTGGAGCTGGTCTACTCTCTGGAAGACAGTGAGGGTCTCCTCAGCCTTCTCTGGCAGACACAGGCCTGGCTTACAGCTCTGGATCTCTGCTATGGTCGTCCCCATAGACTGGATCCTGTCCACACACACCTATATAAGGAGACACACACAGTGACTGACTCTGGGGCACAGGAGGGAGACCAGGGCCTGTATTCACAAAGCATCTCAGAGTTGGAGTGCTGATCTAGAATCAGGTTTCCCATTTGTTATTCATTATGATCTGAAAGTCAAAACTGATCCTAGATCAGCACTCCTTCACTGTCCCCGGGCTAAACATGCCAGGTACTCCTTTCACCCAGCTCACCTTCAGGCTCTCCTCTCTGGGGCTGGGGAGAGTGTCAGGGGACGATAACAACGTCCTGATCTCAGTCACGTCCTTCTCCATCGTCTTCACCTCTGTCTCTATAGCTTCCACCTCCTACACAATCAGAGATTAAACATTGAGCCATGCAGAGAGAGAAAGCGAGAGAGAGTGAGAGAGAGAGAAAGAGAGCGAGAGAGAGAGAGAGAGAGAGAAAGCGAAAGGAGGAGAAATGAGGAGAAGTGGAGAAAGAGAGGTGGACTCACGGCGGCGGCGTGGTCTAGCTGGGAGAGCGGAGCCACAAAGCCCTGCTGCACAGCGGCCACATGGCGGTCAGCCTCGGCCAGCAGCTCCTGCTGTGCTGTGATGTCACACACCGGGGAGATCTCCTTCAGCACGGACACAAAGCCCTGCAGAGTGATGCGGATCTGCTGCGAGTCATCCAGCACCATCTACAAAACAGAAGGATAGAGATCAGTAACATCTACAGGAGACCATAATCTGAACTATCTACAGTCAAAATATGATTATTCAGATAATATAGAGTAACCTTAACATTCAGTATGTGGTGATAAATCAAATTATGTTGTGCACTTCACTGTAGTACATTTGACTTCGGTGAGTGTAGGGAAAGTGTTTGGTAAGAGTTGGGCTGTACTGGCCTGTAGTGCGTGGACGTAGCTGGCCAGATCTTTGGCTGTAGTGTAGGTACAGGGAGCAGTGAGCCAGGACTGAGCCTCAGTTAGCCAACTGTTAGAGCTGTTGATCATCTCATCATGCTCCTGTAACCATGTGCTGATCTGCACCCAACACAAATACATAGTCAGTATTACAGTTTTTCTCCATTGGTTTGGCTCATTTCTTGAAACAGAAATTACATTCTCAAAACTACATGGACAAACCTCCAAACCACTTGGCAATTGTTCACAACAGAATTGAATTTCTCATTCATTTCATCAAATTGCAAATGTCTAAGTACATGTCTCAATGTCTCAGTACATCTTTGCAAATGATTAAGTACAGGTAGCCTACATTTAGCACAATTTCCAAGTGAATAGATCTTGTTGATCTAAACTGATTGTTGATTCTCAGTCTAATGGTTGTTCGCTCCAAAACGTGTCAGCGTCATTTCATTGTATAAGTCATCACATGCACAATAGTCTGTTCAATTGTCAAAATTAGTCAAGAACATAATACCATGAATACCATATATGAATCCCTTGGAACATTTGATAAATTTATTACAGCAATTGACAGTCAGGTGAAACCTTACTCTCCTTTCCTCAATCCTATTGAGGAGTATTTCTCCGCTTGGAGGTGGAGAGTGTATGAGCATCGGGCTCAAGATCAGAGTTCCCTGCTCCATGCAATGGACGCTGCGTGTGAGGATATTACAGGAGATCAGTGTAGGGGATGGTTGCGACATGCACGCCGTTTCTTCCCTCGTTGCATCGCAAGGGAGAATATACGCTGTGATGTGGACGAGAATCTGTGGCCAGACAGACAGCAGCGTGTGGATGGCCAGGAGGGTGAGGACAGCGACCAGTGAAGAACTGTTAGTTGTGAAACTCCAGCTTTATTTACAGCACTGTAGGCTGCATATAATTTTCATTGTTTTTTGTTTGTGTGTTTATATTACAGTATATTATGCTGTATACATTTTCTTTTTACTCTGATGTATGGAAGTTACTTTATGTGTGTGAATGATAATGGTTACAATTTCCTTGGCAGTATGAGTGCAATGTGTGATGTCAAACCTTGGAGGCTACTCTTACCCTAAAATCCTATTTATTTTTTTCAGTTTTATACACAATTGTATTCTGTTAGCTAGACAAAAAACAGTACAGTAACCATTGTCAATGAAGGACTGGGCTAAGACTGAAAGGTGGACATGAGGGATATTTCAATGGTCCTCTGCCATAGTGACAAAACATCTAAACATTTTGACTTGCAGTGCTTACACAATGCCAAAGGGACGAAGCATTTTGGGGGCACTGACTGTTTAAATGAGAAGGAAATTTAGTTTTGACACATGCGTGAACTGTTTTGGGAGAGGTATGAGCTTTTGCAGGTGAACCATGGTGTTGTGCCGAACCATCCACGTTATTTTGGCTAAAGCACCAAGAGTGTTGAGAACGTCCGGTCTGTTTCAAGAAATGAGCCAAAGCAATTGAGAAGGATCTTTGCCATTTTCGTGGCACTGACTCCTTATATGGGAAAGGAATTTAGTTTTGAAGCATGAGTGAACAGTTTTAGGAGAGATATGAGCTTTTGCAAGTGAGCTATAGTGTTGTGCTGAACTGTAAGACTGTTTTGCCAAATGATCTTAGAGTTTTGAGAATGTAATTTCTGTTTCAAGAAATGAGCCAAACCAATGGAGAAAAACTGTAAATCAGGTATAAAGTCATCATATACAAAAATCATAACATCAGACGTGATATGATATCATCATCCACAAATACAAGTCAACCCTGATGTCATCAAATTAAAACATGATCTATCTATCACACACTATGAACACAGGGGCTAACACTACCCAATGGGGTTAACTGAACCTGTGACAGAGTAACCAGAGGGGATCTGGGAGTTGTAGTTCCTCACCTTGCTGAGGAAGGCGGTCCTCTCCTCTGCCTGCTTGGCCATGTTTGAGTGGAGCAGTTGGGCCTCCGCCAGGCTCTCTGTGAGGACCTGGGCCTCCTCAGCCTGCTCCAGATCCTGCACCTCCATCTCCAACGCCGCCACACGGGAGTGCCACATGTCCAGCTCATCCCACACACGCTACACACACACACACACACACACACACACACACACACACACATATGATCAAATGTGATAACACAGTCTCTTTCTGCTATGTACATCAGCCTGATAAACTCTGATCCTAGATCAGTTCTCATATCTGCTATCTTAGCACTCACCTTCTGTGTGCTCTCTGCCTCCGACAGAGAGGGGCTTCTCTGCTGCAGTTTATCCTGCACTGATCCCAGACCAACCTTGATCTCAGACACCTTGGCTCCCAGTCTGTGCAGGGGACTGTTCTTCTCCATTACTTCCCCTACCTGGTGGGCAGTCAGACAATCAGACACAAGTCGCGGAAATACATGCAGCTTGGTCATGACATTCATTGAAAATGAAATATACCAATATACAAATTAGGTCCTTACAAATAGATACATTACAATGCTACAAGCACAGGTAAAGGTTTCCTCAAGGTTTCAGCTACTGTACCTTCTCCTCTACTTCCTGCAGTGAGTGTGTAACTTCCTGTAGCGGTCCCTCTATCTCCACAGGAACCAGGGTGTACATGTCAGAGTACTTCATCCTCAGACCCTCCATGATGCGCTGCAGCACGGCCTTCTGGGTACACAGCTGGGTGTGAACCTCCTGAGGAGAGAGAGAGAGAGGGAGGGAACGAGAGAGAAAGATGGAGAGAGGATGAGAGAGAGAGAAGAGATAGAAAGAGATAGAAAGAGAGATGAGAAAAAACAAAGTTCAGCAAGCCTCATTCTACAGCACAGTTGGCTGGTGGCACCTTAATTGGGGAGGAACGGGCTCCTGGTAATGGCTGGAGTGGAATAAGTGTATCAAATACACCAAACTCATGGTTTCCATGTGTTTGATGCCATTCCATTCACTGCGTTCCAGACATTATTATGAGCCGTCCTCCCCTCAGCAACCTCCACTGTTCTATAGCCTATACCCTCTCTCTGCCATCATTATGTCTCCAAGGTCACAAACACACATTCATACATTCATTCACACACTCCATAGGGTCCATCTCTTACCAGACAGTATGTACAGCCGAGTATGTCGACCCTCTCTCTCTCCTCCTGGGCTGGTTTAACTAGCTCAGAAAGGCTTCCTTTTTAAGTCTTTCATTCCTGCAGCTACTTAGCATGAACCCTCTTCACCTCCCACCCAGCAGCAAACAGCTAATGAGAGGCTATTCACAGTCCTAATCCACAGACTGAACATGAACATGAAACGAGGATAGGACAAACACGACCAGTGATGCAGATGAGATACAGCACCACCTGGCTCTGAGACAGGGACCAGGGCAACGCCAGATAGGAAGGTGCATGTGTTTGTGTGTGTGTGTGTGTGTGTCAGGGAGGTGACATCAGTGCTGGTCTGAGACTGGGACAGAGGCACCTAGAGGATCCACTTACAAGGTGGAACAAAAAGAGGAAGGTATGGAGGGGAGTCCTTTCATAGACCCTCCCTGAGTAGAGGGGGGTGGGGAGACAGAGAGAAAATGTTGGACAAGACTCAGGTCTTTAGACAACACTAACATTGGTCCCCTCTCATCCACTGAGTAGCAAGACAACGGTTAGATTCAAATGTGGCAGTTTGTTGGGGCACTCTGTCACTGAGCTAACAGTCTCACTGAAGACCTTCATTACAACAACCTTCAACAACCTTTCAGCAGTGAAACTCAAAACCAACCGCCACATACAGTTCATGGTGGAATGATGGAGTAGGGAAATATATAGTACAGTCATATACTGTATAGTACAGTCATATACTTCAACTTGAGCTTGAAATCATTAATTCTATGAATTTCACATTAGATAAAACTGTGAACAGTGCAGTTTGGAGGAGATATTGTCGTTGTAAACGTTTCCTCTGAGTTGATCATTTTTGTTTGCAGAGTACAGACACAGCATTGTGTTGTGGGTCCAGGGATGGGACAGACCTACTCATTAGAAGCCCATTACTCATGCATCACTGTACAGAGGGGAGGGGGGTGTTCATATCTCAACTATGCACTGATCACTATTAAATATATTATCATTTCTCAGTAGGCTATCCTATAATTTGTCAAGAACACTGAAACAACCAAAACCACCTCAATAAGCAACACACTAAATATAAAATAAATACATACACCTGTATATATATATTAAAATATGGACAATTCCATAAAATATTGTAAATGACTGAAAATGACAAGTAAACAGTATTTTGTCATCAATTCTACTAATTGTAGACTACCGTATGGTTCCATAGGAGGATGATAAAAGCAAAGACCCCAAATTCGATGCTTCAACTGTGGAACCTTTCAATCTGGCAATCTTAACTCCTGCATGCTGCTGAGAATATTTGCTCAATTTCTCCACTCTGGGTACATTGTTGTCCACACAATGTTAAGGGGTTGTGAGACGGGGGGTTACCCACCTGTAGCTCATGTGTGCTGGGACACTGCTCCAGCTGTGAGAGGAGGTCTTCTGCAGACACCAGCCATGCCTTCACCCCACTCAGCTCCTCCCTCACCTTGTCCCTCTCCTCCACCTCCGTCCGCACCACACACCGCCCCAGCATGCTCTTCTCCTTCAGACTGTAGACACAAACAGACAGACAGGTCTATAGGCCACCAAACAGCTGGCTAAAGTCTTAGTTATATCACTGTGAATCAAATACAGCTAGCATGGTACATAACCAATATAGCACATTGTCCATTTAAAAAAGAGATTTAAAAAAACTCTAGTCTCTTACCTTGACTTCATAAAGCAAAGAGTTTCCTTTGGGCACTAAAGCTGACACCAAACTCAGGATGCAGAGCGTCATCTCAATTCAGGTATTTCACAACCTCTGTGTCTGTGATTGTCTATCTACACGGTACGCATGTGTGTGTATGCTGTGGATGACTGAGTGGGTATGAGTGTGCATCTTTCTGAGCTTGTTGTCCTTAGTGGAGAGGCACAGCAACCCTTTGCCGATCCACGTTTCCCAGAATGCTCATCCAAGTGTGAATGTGTGGAGCTGCTGGGAGATTGAGTCCCTATACCCTGCACTACCACAGAAACACTGACTGGTATGATCATCAATGCAACAAGTTTGGCTTTTAACATTTGTCTTAAAGCCTAAAGGTGTTAATTCATGCCGTATGCTGGCTGTGGGAATGTGTGTATTTGAGAAACGTGAATTAAGTGTAATATTTGAGGCACCATACACTCAGCTCCTGAAACAATCCTACCAAACAATGTGTTTCCTGTCCTGTCTGTTGTATGGTGGTTGACCTCTCACCTGCCATAGCGGTCCTGCATGACCTGTAACTGCTGACACAGAGGGGTGGGCGGGGCCTGCTCCAGGTGGGCGGGGACGCCCAGCAGTCTGGCAATGCGGAGCTCGAGAGCAGAGAGAGCTCGGTGCTCACAGTCCAGCCTGTCCTGGTACTGGTCCCAGTACAACAGCAGCACTTGCAGCTCTTCCCCACACACCTTCTCCCTGGAGTCGTCTGGCAGCTCAGCCTCCACCTGCTCCAGCACGATGGACGCTCGCTCCACCTGAAAGGATAACAAGAATTGGAGTTAATGAGTCAGTCTGTAAAATGGCTGCTTCCAACCTGACTTTCTGTGCTGGGTGTGTAGGGAAGAGTGAGGTCTCTATATTGTGTCGATCATTGGCTGACAGAGTTTAGTAGATTTTATATCACAGGGGTTGAAAATAATTTAATTTCAACTCAGTCATTTTAGGAAATGTATAGCCATTTAGGAAATGTATAGCCATTTAGGAAATGTATAGCCATTTAGGAAATGTATAGCCATTTAGGAAATGTATAGCCATTTTTAAGATTGAGGTAGAGGTGTCCAGTATCTATCGTGTAACTCACGCTCTTTGTAATGTCACTCCATTCGGCTGCCCTGTGCTTTGAGTGGGTCTTCAGATCGCGGGTGCAACGCTGCAGTCTTGCCACCTGCCTCCAGAGGGCACTCACCGCCCCCTCCCTGCTGCAACAGCAACCCTGCTCCGGGCACCACTCCCTCAACCACTTTAGAAGCCCAGTCACAGAGTCCACCTCCTCTGACAGAGCCTGTAAAGGAGAGAGAGTGGTGGGTAAAAAAAAACAAATTTCTTAATGTTAACGCTATGAAAAATTAGTTTAGCATTCTTTCCCCATACCTTTAGCTTAGCTTGCTGGTCGGTGCAGTCTGTGAGAGAGCTGACTTTGTGAGAGTGACAGTAGGCGAGATGGGTCTCTGCGCTCTTTACACACTGGCAGATCTCCTCATGGCACTTTCTATACCTTCTGTGATACTCAGCACACCTACCAAACACAAGCCACACATCAACCAGGCGTCACATCAATAAGACTACTACAAATGGCATTAAGCATTAGGTTGGCTTGACTTGGCTGTTGAGTATGATCAATTCACTAACATGACTGTATCTAAGGTTAAATATGGGCCCTTGACTCTAAGAGACAGTGTCTACCTCTGCAGGGCCTCCAGTTTGAGCTGGGCCTGGGCCTGGACGGTGGACATCCGCACCAGGAGCTGGCTCAGCACCTCCCCCTGTAGACGCTCCACCATCTGGGGGCAGAGGTAGTCATGCTGGAGGGCCATGGTCTGGAGCTGGCTTATATGGGAATGGAGCTGCTCCTCCATGGATGCCAGGGCCTGCTGGATGTCCCTCAGCCTCTCAAGACAACCTCCGACTGGGCCCAGAGAGGGAAGGAGCAGGGCCTCAGCCTCCTGGAGGAACCGGACAGCACCACTCACAGCTCCAGTGTAGTCTCTCAAAGTGTCCCGTGCCTGGGAAACGCTCTCCTGAAAAATCATCACAATTTTTTACATTAATAGTCAATTACCTTTTAAATTAATAGAACATGCATTTAATATGGTTTTGACACCAAAAACAAAAAACAACTTGCCATTCGTAAGTCACATTCGTTCAGGATTGCATTCTTCAGGTCCATCAGGTCACTATACTCCTGGGATCCATCATGCTGCCCAGTTCCTTTCTTGCGCTCTAGAATCTCCAACACCCTCAGTCTGCACTCCACAATCTTCCGCAGGGTCACAATCCTCCTGTGCTCCTTGTCGATGGCTTCCTCTGTGGGCTCCACTTGGCGTGGCTGCTGCAGCTCCCGCTGGATGTCCCTGAGGAAGGCCAGCACAGCTCTCTGCTCTGACTGGAGGTGCACCTCCTTCAGCAGGCCCCACTCCAGGATCTGGATGTTGTTGATCACAGTCATCTCCCAGGTGTGGAGGCTCTCCAGGTTCTGCTTAAGCCTCCCGTGCTCTGCGGTCAGCTGTGAGGGATAGAGGTCCTGGGAGATGTTCTGCAGCTCATCTGCAGCCTCCTCACACAGTCTCTTTATCAGAGGGAGCTGGGTG
The DNA here is from genome assembly GCF_964263955.1 of Coregonus lavaretus. Lineage (NCBI taxonomy): Eukaryota > Metazoa > Chordata > Actinopteri > Salmoniformes > Salmonidae > Coregonus > Coregonus lavaretus. Next base: position 26,105,638 of record NC_140005.1, on the reverse strand, counting down.
AGGATGACCTGACAGATCGTGTACCCCTCCTCCTTCCCCCTGTTCTCCTCCTTGGTCTGGAGGACCTGCTCCTCCACATTTTCACGCAGGTCCTCCACACACTGCCTGAAGGTTAGGTACCTCTCGTGTTCTTTGGCCTTCATATTCAGCATGCTCATTTTCCCGTGCAACTGGGAAATTACACACAACAGCTCTTGTTTCTTCTCCTCAGGGATGCAGGGCTGCAGCTGGACCACCTGGTACTTGTGCTCCATGATCATGTGTTTAAATGGCTCCATGGTGCTCAGAGTCTCCCTGGTGACCGGGAACCTGTGTCTGTTCAGGTCCACCAGCATTTGTCTCAGGCTCTTCTCCACCGTGGTCACCTTCTGCCTGGATGCATCCTGAGTCTGAAGGAGTTCCTCCAGCTCCTGCTGGTTAGCTTTCTCATAGCTGATGATGCTCTTGATGTCCTCCTGGAGGTTTGTGAGTTTGTCATTGAGGAGGCAGTTCTCTGTGATGCTGAGCTCAGAGGCGATGTCTCTGCTCCTCATGAGAAGAGCCTCGGACACAGCAGCCTGTTTCTCTGCCTCTACCATGGTCTCCTGAATCTGTCTGACCCAGCGATCCAGGTCTTTAGAACTCTGGCCCTCCCCCTCTCCTCTCCTCGAGGCTTCTCTATGGAGGTGACCCACCACCCAGGAGTCCAGGTCTGCTATCTGCTCTGACATATTCTCTCTAGTCTGCAGGCCTGACTCCATCTCCCCCACAGCCCTGGCTAGCATCTCTGTGGTGGACCTGGACAGACTCTCCAGGCTGACCAGGGAGGAGTGCACCATGGGGACCTCGTCAGCCTGGTCCAGCTCTGGGAGCAGCTCCTCCACCTCCTCCACCAGGGCCTCCAGCTGGGCCTGCTTGGCCGCCATCTCCCACTGCAGCTTCTTCAGGTCTTTGATCTGCCGATGGACCTCCTCAGGGAGCAGGGCCACCTTCCTCCTCCGGCCCTCGATGTCGCTCTCCGTCTGCTTGGCCCAGGCAAAGGCGTCCATCATTACCTTGTGAATCTTACTCATGATAAGGTTGTCGCTGCAGGGGGTCTGAGAGGACACCTGCTCTCCAATACGATCCAGCTGCTCCTTGACCTGTTGGAGCCCCTTTTCTATCTGCTTCATCTCCTTCTCCCACTGGGAGCTATGGGCCAGAGCCTCTGAGCCCTGCTGCAGGTAGAGGTATCTCTGCTGAGCTGCAGTCAGCTCAGCATTCACCATCATCAGCTCCTGGGCCCTCTTGCTGTCCCACTGGATTGTAGGGGAATGGGGTGAGCCCATAGCCTTTCCTATGGTCTCCAGTTGCTCCTGAAGAGAGGAGATCTCTGCGAGAAGGCTGCTGGTTTCCCTGGCGTGGCCATTGACACAGTACAGGGTCTTCTCTGCAGCTCTCTCCAGTGATCTCCACTCTTCCTGCAGGCCTCTCTGTTGGATCTGTGCAGCAGCTCGCTCTGCCTGGTTCAGGTGGGGGGACAGCTTGGTGAGGGTGAGGATCAGCTCCCCCAGGACGGTCCTGTCCTCCTCCATACCCCGCAGAAAGGAACGTAGCTCCTCAGCTTCTGCTGAGCTGTTCTCCACTGGAGATCTGCACACAGCATGGTAGAGGGGCGTTATTTCTAAAACTGAGAATTCTAGACATATTCTCCATTATTCACTAGGCAGTATGACCGTTAAGTTGTACTGTGAAATTATAAAATGCCTAATATTCATACTGATAAAAACTAAACTATCAGAGACTGCATTGACAACACTCACGTTGTGAGGGCCTCCAGCTCTGCAGACAGTTTCTCCAGAGTGGCCTTGACTGTCTGTGTCTGCCTGTCCGCCTCAGTGACCAGCTGCAGCTGGGCCTCCTTACAGTGGACAACAGCCGAGGCATCCCACACTGCAGCGCCCCACTGGCTCTCCACATGCTCAAAGGACTCCCGGTCTGCAGCCTGAGGCTCTCTGGGCTGGGAGAACACAGACACCTGGGTCTGAGCAGCCTGTCTGCACTCCTGGAACCACAACATACAAAACACATACTCAATGGCATGTTCACTCTAGGAATAATGATGAACTGATTCAATAGGACAGACTTGAATAGCTTATAACTTCAATATCAACCTCTGTGTTTCTCTGAGGAAGGACATTTAAATGGGTTACTATTGTGAGTTGAGCTGTGGATTATGTTGTGGGTTTCTATTGTGCGTTGCTGTTGGGTTGCTGTTTATTTTGGCCTGGCTCTCACCTCGGCCTCCTCCACCTGCAAAGCCATGGCTACAGGGCTGAGGTCTGCAGGGCGGTTTCTGCAGCCCTGTACCCTGACCACCAGCCTGCTCAGACGCGCCTGCAGGTCAGCCAGAGACGTGTCCAGAATCCTCATGGGGTCCTCCCAAGGTTTAATCTGGGGTTACACACAAAGAAACAGTATGATCATGTGGACAGTGAACAGTGTAGCGCTTCGACAAAGATAGAGATGCTAATAATTCAACCTATTGTAATTGTTCTTGCCAGGGCAATTTTTTAAGTGTTCTGACACTGTATAACTGCTCACACAAACGTTCAAATATCAGACACATTTCAAACCCTAATACAAAGCATTACGATCACAAACTCAAAAATGTGTATCTGCAACTCTGCACAGTAACCTTTGAGTGTACCTTGATTAGAAGGCTGTTTGGTCCAGTTTGTGACAGGCGCTGGATGTCAGTGAAGATGTCCTGCATGGTGGGTCCTTCTGGTACTGCTGGGGTCTCTTTCTTCACAAAAGGGGCTGGGGTTAGAGTCTCCTTCTTCACAACAGGGACTGCTGCCTCAACAGGAGCTGCTGGCTTCTCTGTGCTGCACACCTGTTGCTGCTATGAAAATCAAAATAACAATTAACCTGTGAATGAATAGCAGGCTTCCAGGCATTCACCAAAGCCTACGTCAAACCTGTGGTGTCAAAAACCATGGTTGGGAGCGGTGAAAAATAATACTCCCCACAACAACTCTCCCTGCAGTGAAGTGAACACTAGAGTAGGCAGGATCAGTGTTTAATCTTTCTGCCTATGACATCAAAGAGAGTGACATCATGAGAGAGGCGGGCGGCTCACATTCCTGTCCAGGAGTCGTGTGTTCCGTGCAAACACAGATAAATCCCATATATATACAGTGAGGGAAAAAAGTATTTGATCCCCTGCTGATTTTGTAAGTTTGCCCATTGACAAAGAAATGATCAGTCTATAATTTTAATGGTAGGTTTATTTGAACAGTGAGAGACAGAATAACAACCAAAATATCCAGAAAAACGCATGTCAACAATGTTATAAATTGATTTGCATTTTAATGAGGGAAATAAGTATTTGACCCCCTCTCAATCAGAAAGATTTCTGGCTCCCAGGTGTCTTTTATACAGGTAACGAGCTGAGATTAGGAGCACACTCTTAAAGGGAGTGCTCCTAATCTCAGTTTGTTACCTGTATAAAAGACACCTGTCCACAGAAGCAATCAATCAATCAGATTCCAAACTCTCCACCATGGCCAAGACCAAAGAGCTCTCCAAGGATGTCAGGGACAAGATTGTAGACCTACACAAGGCTGGAATGGGCTACAAGACCATCGCCAAGCAGCTTGGTGAGAAGGTGACAACAGTTGGTGCGATTATTCGCAAATGGAAGAAACACGAAAGACCTGTCAATCTCCCTCGGCTTGGGGCTCCATGCAAGATCTCACCTCGAAGAGTTGCAATGATCATGAAAACGGTGAGGAATCAGCCCAGAACTACACGGGAGGATCTTGTCAATGATCTCAAGGCAGCTGGGACCATAGTCACCAAGACAACAATTGGTAACACACTACGCCGTGAAGGACTGAAATCCTGCAGCACCCGCAAGGTCCTCCTGCTCAAGAAAGGCCATATACAGGGCCGTCTGAAGTTTGCCAATGAACATCTGAATGATTCAGAGGAGAACTGGGTGTAAGTGTTGTGGTCAGATGAGACCAAAATCGAGCTCTTTGGCATCAACTCAACTCGCCGTGTTTGGAGGATGAGGAATGCTGCCTATGACCCCCAAGAACACCATCCCCACCGTCAAACATGGAGGTGGAAACATTATGCTTTGGGGGTGTTTTTCTGCTAAGGGGACAGGACAACTTCACCGCATCAAAGGGACGATGGATGGGGCCATGTACCGTCAAATCATGGGTGAGAACCTCCTTCCCTCAGCCAGGGCATTGAAAATGGGTCGTGGATGGGTATTCCAGCATGACAATGACCCAAAACACACGGCCAAGGCAACAAATGAGTGGCTCAAGAAGAAGCACATTAAGGTCCTGGAGTGGCCTAGCCAGTCTCCAGACCTTAATCCCATAGAAAATCTGTGGAGGGAGCTGAAGGTTCGATTTGCCAAACGTCAGCCTCGAAACCTTAATGACTTATAGAAGATCTGCAAAGAGGAGTGGAACAAAATCCCTCCTGAGATGTGTGCAAACTTGGTGGCCAACTACAAGAAACATCTGACCTCTGTGATTGCCAAAAAGGGTTTTGCCACCAAGTACTGTCATGTTTTGCAGAGGGGTCAAATACTTATTTCCCTCATTAAAATGCTAATCAATTTATAACATTTTTGACATGCGTTTTTCTGGATTTTGTTGTTGTTATTCTGTCTCTCACTGTTCAAATAAACCTACCATTAAAATTGTAGACTGATCATGTCTTGGTCAGTGGGCAAACGTACAAAATCAGCAGGGGATCAAATACTTTTTTCCCTCACTGTATATATACAGTCTATTGTTCATGGTTCAGACTACATTGTATTCTAGTAAAAAAAAATCTAAATGTACCTTGGGTAGTTGTCCTTTGCTGCATTATGAGTGAGAACATTACAAGGGAGTAAATGTTAACATTATCAACATTATTAACAGTTATCAACTGCTATCAACAGTTATCAACAGCTATCAACGTCATTAACATAAGACTTGGCATTCTTTGTAGACCCAAGCTACAACATACAGAAAAGAACAGGTGTTTTTTCATGACCACCTAGAGCCATGCAAATGTGGTGGTTTTAATAAAATTTTGGCTATAGCATTACTTCTCTGAAGCAACGTCACTCACTGTATTCACTCTCTTCCCTCCAGCTATTTCTCTCACTCTGCCCTCTCTTTGTCTCTCTAGGTAAGACCTCTAAACCCTCCTAGCAGCTTTGAGGTACAGGGGCATTCAAAACGTTCTGTCCTTTAGAACAATGTGCCAGAGAACCCCAGAGATAAATCAGACTAGAATCAAGCCTGTCTCGCTTATACAGCTCATATTGCAGAGACTAGAGATAGAACCCCACACTTTCTCAAAACAAACATGGGGGTATTTTACGGCTTTGAGTGAGTGAGGGAGCGAGCGATGGACTCACCTGTGGCAAGTCACTGCTATCCGGCTTTGCCCTCTCCGTGCTCTCGGTTGCCATAGCAACAGGGCCTGGTCCCTCCTTGAGCTCCTTCCTCTTTCGCTCCTCTTCATCTGTCTGTTGTTTATCTAATTTGGCCACACTCACCTCTGGCTGGGCTTTAGTGCTGCTTTCCCTGTCCTCTTTTCTGGTGATCTCAGTTGCAATTGTAGCTCCATATTGCTTGATTGGTTGGGCAGCATCTCTCTTTGGCTGTTTTTCACTCACTGACTGACTCTCACTTTCGGTTTTAGCTGACTGTTTTCTGTCTGGTTGAGCAGTAGCCTCCAACTTCACCTTTGATTCGGTCAGACTTTCTTGCGCCTCACATTGGTCGTGTTCACTTCTCCACTCTTTAGCATGCTCTTCCCAGGTCCCTTTGCCCTCAACCTCAATAGCTCTGTCACTTGTTGCTTTGGAAGGTTCTGGTTGAGTCTGTGGTAGGCTTGCTTTGCTAACCTCTGGCTTAGATATGTCAATTTCAGTCCACACTGTCTCTGCTTTCTCTGACTGCACTGTCTTAGTGACATGTGTCTTTGTTTTACTGGGTTGATCAGAACCAATTACTTTGCTCTCCGGTTTAGTCACAGCTGAAGCTTCTTGTTTGACTGGTATGGTTTTCTCTTTGACAGGGGTGTGTGACAGTGGTATGGTTTTCTCTTTGACAGGGGTGTGTGACAGTGGTATGGTTTTCTCTTTGACAGGGGTGTGTGACAGTGGTATGGTTTTCTCTTTGACAGGGGTGTGTGACAGTGGTATGGTTTTCTCTTTGACAGGGGTGTGTGACAGTGGTATGGTTTTCTCTTTGACAGGGGTGTGTGACAGTGGTATGGTTTTCTCTTTGACAGGGGGGAGTGACTGTGGCTTAGCTTGCTGACTGTCCTGGGTGGGAGCCTGTTGGCTCTTGGCTGTCTTCTTGGTCCGAGGTAGTGTGGATGGTACTGGTGCTTTTGGTTCGACTTGTGTCTGGATAGAGGTGACAGCAAGAGGTACAGCCACATCGGCCTTCTGTTTACTCCTCTCAGAGTTCAGGGGTGATGCGGATGGTGCTGGTGGAGTTGGTGCTTTTGGTTTGTCCTCTTTCCCAACAGGCTCTTTCTGGACATCACTCACTGTGGGCAGGTCCAGTGCAATGTACCGCTGTTCCGTCTCAGCCTTGCTGTCCTTCCATAACTCCTCAGTGTTATACTTGACGTTGTTCTCCACAGCTGTGTCAGGCTGTGTGTCAGAGGGCTGGGGTAGAGGGGCCTGGGTTGGAGCCTGCTGGCTCTTGGCTGTCTTCTTAGTACGAGGCGGTGTGGATGGTGCTTTTGCTTTGTCCTCTGTCTGGATTGAGGTGACAGCAGGAGGTACAGCCACATCGCTCACTGTGGGCAGGTCCAGTACAATGTACCGCTGTTCAGTCTCAGCCTTGCTGTCCTTCCATAACTCCTCAGTGTTATACTTGACGTTGTTCTCCACAGCAGGCTGTGAGTCAGAGGGCTGGGCCTGCTGGCTCTTGGCTGTCTTGGTACGAGGCGGTGTGGATGGTGCTTTAGGTTTGTCTTCTGTCTGGATTGAAGTGACAGCAGTAGCAACAGGCTTTTTCTGGACATCACTCACTGTGGGCAGGTCCAGTACAATGTATCGTTGTTCAGTCTCAGCCTTGCTGTCCTTCCAAAACTCCTCAGTGTTATACTTGACGTTGTTCTCCACAGCTGTGTCAGGCTGTGTGTCAGAGGGCTGGGGTAGAGGGGCCTGGGTTGGAGCCTGCTGGCTCTTGGCTGTCTTCTTAGTACGAGGCGGTGTGGATGGTGCTTTTGCTTTGTCCTCTGTCTGGATTGAGGTGACAGCAGGAGGTACAGCCACATCGCTCACTGTGGGCAGGTCCAGTACAATGTATCGTTGTTCAGTCTCAGCCTTGCTGTCCTTCCAAAACTCCTCAGTGTTATACTTGACCCTGTTCTCCACAGCTCTGTCAGGCTGTGTGTCAAAGGGCTGGGGTAGAGGGGCCTGGGTGGAAGCCTGCTGGATCTTGGCTTTTCTCTTGTTACGAGGTGGTGTGGATGGGGGTGGTGCTTTCACTTCTGTCTGGACAGAGGCAACAGCAGTGGGCTGAGCCACATCAGGCAAGTCCAGTATAAGGTCAGGTTGTTCAGTCTCAGTTTTGCTGTCCTTCCATAACTCCTTAATGTTATACTTGACCTTGTTTTCCACAGCTCTGTCAGGCGGGTCCTGTGATTCTGTCTGCTGTGGACTGTGACTGGATGGACTGTGGGACTTTGATCCTGGATATCCAGAACTGGTGGACTGAGAGTCAGAGTCCATTTTGTCAGTATCAAGGACTACTGCTCCGGAGGATATGATAAGTGCGGTGTCACTGCTCATCAGTGGCCACATCTCTGGTGTCTGCACATACACAGTGTCAGTGTCCAGAATGACCGAGGACACTTTCTTCTCTAGTGGCTGCAGTGTGTCGACATCATAACGCACTAGGCTTTTTGTGTCAGGGACGTGAGATTGTTTTACCTGAGATTGTTTTACTTGTGTGTCGTCATGACTACATTGTGTTTCAGAGTCAATGACGTAAGCATGCTGTGAGCATAGGGTGTCCGCCAGAGATGTCTCCTGATCAAGGCCCTGGTCTTTCTGGTCAGTTGCCTGACTAACTGCCTTCACAGTGGTAGTCTCTACTCTTGTGACATGAGTATCACCATGCTCCTTGACTGCAGTTCTCTCTGTCATCAGAGTCTCAGCTGATCGACTCTTGGTCTCTTGTATTTGGATGGTGGTGGAAGTTCTGTCTGTCTTCAGGGTTTCAACCGATCGAGTGGTCACTATCGCGCTCTGTTTCGGCTCTACTGTAGCTTTAGTCACCTGTGTGACAGCAGTTTTATTCTCCTTTGTTGGTTCTGATGTCATGACAGACCCTTGACTTGGGGCTTCAGTATGAACCATGGCAGTGACAGCTGAAGTCTCTTGTTTGACTGGTATGATTTTCTCTGTGACAGGGGGGAGTGGCTGTGGTATGGTTTTCTCTGTGATATGGGGAAGCAACTGTGGCGTAGCTTGCTGACTCTCCTGGGTGGGTGTCTGCTTGGTCTTGGCTGTCCTTCTAGGTGGTGCGGCTGGTTTGTCTTCTGTCTGGACTGAGGTGACAGCAGCGGGCTGAGTCACATCTATTTTCTGTTTACTCTTCTCAGCTACATCCTGGGAGAGAAAAGGACAGAAAATATTAATACAAAATGTTGTTGCATTAAACAATGGGCTGGTTGGGAATCAGCAAAGTTCTCACTTTCAGAGTCTTGGTGAGAGAGGTGCTGTGTGTGTCTGCATCCCTGAGTTTTGCAGTGAAGTCTTTCTCCAGTCTGTCTGCTTGGTCAGGCTTCAGGCAGTCCACCAGGAACTTTCTGTGAGACAGCGCCTCCTTCAGGGCCTTTTGGAACTGCACACCCTCCTCTAATGCAGCCTGAAGCAGGAAGAACCATTGTCACATGTTCTACATTTAGCAGACACACTTATCCAGAGTGACTTACAGTAGTGAGTGTATGCATTTTCATTCGTACTGGTCCCCCGTGCGAATCGAACCCACAACCCTGGCATTGCAAGAGCCATGCTCTACCAACTGAGCCACACGGGACCGTCAGCAAGTAATGAGTGTTTCCATGTTTACTCAAAAACTCAGAGTTCTTGGAATAGTTTATATCCTTGACCTCAGTAGCTCTGATTCATGTTGTTTCAACAATCTAGCAAATGGACCACAGCGAGTGGTCCTACGTCACTTATTACAGGATGTACCCATAAGCACTTAACAAAGTCCTTCATAATGTTGCTGTAATAATTGGAAATAATGACTGAATTCAAAACATTTATTGGATGTAATTTCTGACTATACACTCACGCACCCTGGCAACTACTTCAGCATGGCATACAGGAACATTGTGTTCCCTCTACAGTTCCAATAATTTGCTCCTATACCCAGGTAGCCAACATTACAAACATTACTGGGAAACTTTCATTCGTACAGTATGTCATGCTCATAAAACCAGATTGTCAAAAAATGCAATGAAAGTAACAGAGCTGACTCAAACCAAATCACATATCGATTTGGATATATTGAAGATTTTAAACTTTCATCATATCAACTTTCATTTGACATTCATATCAACATTTATTCTGTTTGAGAGGCCTGTGTTATAACCTGGATGGAGGGGGCTGTCCGTGTGGGTGAGGAGTGGTTCCACTGCTGCAGAAGCTGAACAGAGGCTGTGAGGCAGCGAGCTGTGTTCTCAGTGCAGCAGCTCTGCCTCTCACCCAACCTGGTCTTCAGACTACACACACACACACACACACACACACAGCGAGAGCGAGAGCGAGAGTGAGAGAGAAAGAGAGAGAGAGAGAGAGAGAGAGAGAGAGAGAGAGAGAGAGAGAGAGAGAGAGAGAGAGAGAGAGAGAAGAGAGAGAGAGAGAGGATAGCATCAGCACTCTGACAGGATATTCACATGTACAAGCTGGTACAATCTCTTGGATTAGTTCATAGCTACCATACTAAACATCCCAGCTACTCATTTATATAGAAATTCCATGTCTCTATCTTTTACAACTTGCTATCCCTCAAACTACAAAGAAGGACCAGCATGTTCTGTTATCTATGATATAAGGGAGCAATAACAATTAAAACTGCAATTGAAATGGAAGAGAGCCAGCTGAGTTTAAACTGGGAGAGCAACAGGAAAAGGTTATGTGCACTGTGTTCAGGTTGCCCATGCATGCACAGTTTGATAATGAGCTGAATGTTTGGGATGCCAGGTCTGGTACCTGTCGTGCTGCTGGCTCAGTAACTCCATTATGGAGATGACATCAGCTGGAAGGTCCTCCTCTGTGGATGCAGATGTGGTAGCCTGACACAGGTCATGAACTTTAATCCCTAACCCCTCCAACGACCTCTCACAGTTCTAAAGGGTACAGAAATCAAAAGTGTAAGTCTCGGAGCGATATAGAAATATAATTTATATGTATTTACTTTGTTGCAAATGTCCCACAGACGGTGTAAATTGACAGTTTGCTTTTAAGGAACTAAATGATCATGCATTGACCCAGTGCAGTAGTACAGTGCCAAACAGAGCAGAGTCATTTGGAGCAGCGGGGGTACCTTGAGGCTGTGCCAGTGCTGCTGGAGCTGGGCTATGTTGGGGTGTGGCTCGCTGTAGCTTAGGGCCTGGTCCAGAGAACGGAGCTCCCACTGCAGGGCTTTGGCCCTCTCCCTCAGGCCCTGGGCCTTCATGGCCGTCTTCTCATCCAGCTCCTTCAGCCGGGCCTCGCAGCCTGTCAGCCTTTCCCTCATCTCCCTCTCAGAAGAAGTGAGGAGGTCGTGGAGGTGGCTGACCTCCAAGGTCAGGGTGTCCCTACCGGCAGGGGTGCAGCGGCTCAGCAGGGTGTCTCGAATTGCGTCCAGCTCCCTCATCTCCCTCTCCTCCCTGTCGACAGTCTGGAGCAGGGCCTGGGGGAAAAGGGAACATACAGTATTTACAACCCTCAGAATAGCAATACGGAGGACACTAGAAGAACCAGCGCAATGCTACAATTTTTTTTAGCAGAACACACAAAGCTATGACAATGCTTCTAGAATGAAGTACAATGTTCTGACTTAACACATACAGTAAAACGATAGTATGACATATTTATGCGAAGCACAAAATAAGTAAATAGCAAATGGCAGGTTTCATTGCAATACAATTCTGTTCTTTCATGCTCTTTTCCATGCTCCTGTAACCAACCTTCAGGGTGTTGGCGTAGCTGTGTAGAGCCTGTCTGTCTGTGGGCTGGGGGCCCAGACCCTTCACATGCTCCCTCAGCCAGTCCTGGGCTGCCCCATGCTGCTCCACTAGCTGGGCACAGAGGCTCTCCATGTGGATGCCCTCCTCCATCCTCACACAGGCCTCCTGGAACACACACACACATTAGAATTACCACCACGTCTTTCAATGGGCACTGATTCAAAGAGGAAAAGTACAATTATAACAATTTCTATACAATATACAGTGCATTTGGAAAGTATTCCCTTTTTCCACATATTGTTACGCTACAGCCTTATTCTAAAATGGATTAAATAATTTTTTCCCCTCATTAATCTACACACAATACCCCATAAAGACAAAGTGAAAACAGGTTTTTTGAAATGTTTGCTAATGTATTAAAAAATACAAAACAGAAATACTTTAATTACATAAGTATTCAGACCCTTTGCTATGAGATTCGAAATTGAGCTCAGGTGCATCCTGTTTCCATTGATCATCCTTGAGATGTTTCTATAACTTGATTGGAGTCCACCTGTGGTAAATTAACGATTTGGAAAGGCACATACAGTTGAAGTCGGAAGTTTACATACACCTTAGCCAAATACATTTAAACTCAGTTTTTCACAATTCCTGACATTTAATCCTATAAATAATTCCCTGTCTTAGGTTAGTTAGGATCACCACTTTATTTTAAGAATGTGAAATGTCAGAATAATAGTAGAGAGTGATTTATTTCAGCTTTTATTTCTTTCATCACATTCCCAGTGGGTCAGAAGTTTACATACACTCAATTTGGTAGCATTGCCTTTAAATTGTTGAACTTGGGTCAAACGTTTCGGGTAGCCTTCCACAAGCTTCCCACAATAAGTTGGGTGAATTTTGGCCCATTCCTCCTAACAGAGCTGGTGTAACTGAGTCAGGTTTGTAGGCCTCCTTGCTCGCACACGCTTTTTTAGTTCTGCCCACACATTTTCTATAGGATTGAGGTCAGGGCTATGATTTCCACTCCAATACCTTGACATTGTTGTCCTTAAGCCATTTTGCCACAACTTTGGAAGTATGCTTGGGGTCATTGTCCATTTGGAAGTCCCATTTGCGACCAAGCTTTAACTTCCTGACTGATGTCTTGAGATGTTGCTTCAATATATCCACATAATTTTCCTTCCTCATGATGCCATCTATTTTGTGAAGTGCACCAGTCCCTCCTGCAGCAAAGCACCCCCACAGCATGATGCTGCCACCCCCGTGCTTCACGGTTGGGATGGTGTTCTTCGGCTTGCAAGTACCCCCTTTTTCTTCCAAACATAATTATGGTCATTATGGCCAAAGTTCTATTTTTGTTTCATCAGACCAGAGGACATTTCTCCAAAAAGTACGATCTTTGCTTTTTTATGGCAGTTTTGGAGCAGTGGCTTCTTCCTTGCTGAGCGGCCTTTCAGGTTATGTCGATATAGGACTCGTTTTACTGTGGATATACAGTTGAAGTCAGAAGTTTACATACACCTTAGCCAAATACATTTAAACTCAGTTTTTCACAATTCCTGACATTTAATCCTAGGTCAGTTAGAATCACTCACTTTGTTTTAAGAATGTGAAATGTCAGAATAATAGTAGAGAGAATTATTTATTTCAGCTTTTATTTCTTGGGTGAATTTTTGCCCATTCCTCCTGACAGAGCTGGTGTAACTGAGTCAGGTTTGTAGGCCTCCTTGCTCGCACACGCTTTTTCAGTTCTGCCCACACATTTTCTATAGGATTGAGGTCAGTGCTTTGCGATGGCACTCCAATACCTTGACATTGTTGTCCTTAAGCCATTTTGCCACAACTTTGGAAATATGCTTGGGGTCATTGTCCATTTGGAAAAACCATTTGCGACCAAGCTTTGACTTCCTGACTGATGTCTTGAGATGTTGCTTCAATATATCCACATACTTTTCCTTCCTCATGATGCCATCTGTTTTGTGGCTTTTTTATGGCGGTTTTGGAGCAGTGGCTTCTTCCTTGCTGAGCGGCCGTTCAGGTTATGTCGATATAGGACTAGTTTTACTGTGGATATAGATACTTTTGTACCTGTTTCCTCCAGCATCTTCACAAGGTCCTTTGCTGTTGTTCTGGGATTGATTTGCACTTTTCGCACCAAAGTATGTTCAGCTCTAGGAGACAGAACGCATCTCCTTCCTGAGCGTTATGACAGCTGCGTGGTCCCATGGTGTTTATACTTGCGTCCTACTGTTTGTACAGATTAACTTGGTACCTTCAGGTGTTTGGAAATTGCTCCCAAGGATGAACCAGACTTTTCTGAGGTCTTGGCTGATTTCTTTTGATTTTCCAATGATGTCAAGCAAAGAGGCACTGAGTTTGAAGGTAGGCCTTGAAATACATCCACAGGTACACCTCCAATTGACTCAAATTATGTCAATTAGCTTATCAGAAGCTTCAAAAGCCATGACATAATTTGCTGGAATTTTCCAAGCTGTTTAAAGGCACAGTCAACTTAGTGTATGTAAACTTCTGACCCACTGGAATTGTGATACAGTGAATTATAATTGAAATAATCTGTCTGTAGCAATTGTTGGAAAAATTACTTGTGTCATGCACAAAGTTGTCACGCCCTGACCTAAAGACTCTAGTTAGTTTGGTCAGGGTGTGAATATGTGTGTGTGTTTTTCTATGTGGGGGATTCTATGTTTGTATTTCTATGTTTGGCCGGGTGTGAATCCCAATCAGAGGCAGCTGTCGCTCGTTGTCTCTGATTGGGGATCATACTTAGGCAGCCAGTTTTCCTGCCTGCGTTGTGGGATCTTGTTTGTGTTCGGTGTTTGGCTTGTTAGTGTATAGCCTTCCGACGTCACGTTTCGTTGTTTATTGTTTAATAAACATGTATGCATTTCACGCTGCGCCTTGGTCTGACCCGTTCTTCAATGACCGTGACAGAAGATCCCACCACCAATGGACCATGCAGCGTGCCCAGGAGGAGCAGAGAGTATGGACTTGGAGGGAGATAAGAGAGGATCTGGCCAAGCAGATGGAGGCCCTGAAAGGGATCAGGGTGGAGAAGGAGAGACAGCCCCAATAAAAAAAATTGGGGGGCTAAAAGGGTGGTCGGGGAGCGACAGAGAGGAGCCTCGACCACTGCACTCGTGGGGGCTCAAGGAGGAGTCCTCACTGGAGGAGGACGGGGCGCGGAGTGTAAAGGAAGGAGACAGTCGTAGACCTCCAGCGCCAGTTCCCAGTCCGGTACGCCCCGTACCTGCTCCCCGCACCAAGCCAGTGGTGCGTGTTCCCAGTCCGGCCCGGCCCGTTCCTGCTCCTCACACCAGACCAGTGGTGCGTGTTCCCAGTCCGGCCAGGCCCGTGCCTGCTCCTCGCACCAGACCTGTGGTGCGTGTTTCCAGTCCGGCACTGCCCATGCCCGTTCCACCGGTGCCTGGTCCAGCACCGGTCAGCTGCTCCACTCCGGAGCCAGAGTAGTCCGCTCCATCGGTGCCCAGTCCAGCTCCGGTCAGCAGCTCCACTCCGGAGCCAGAGCAGTCCGCTCCACCGGTGCCTGATCCAGCTCCGGTCGGTTGCTCCACTCCGGAGCCAGAGCAGTCCGCTCCACCGGTGCCTAGTCCTGCTCCGGTTAGCAGCTCCACTCCGGAGGCAGAGCAGTCCGCTCCACCGGTGCCCAAGCCATCTCCGGTCAGCGGCTCCACTCCGGAGCCAGAGCAGTCCGCTCCACCAGACGTCAGCCCCTCTCTAGGTTCGGAGTCTCCCACACCATGGTCCAGACAGGGATCAGTGCATCGCGGGAGGCCTGAGAGGGGAAGCTCCGCGTTGAGGTCCAGACAGGTCCAGGGGTGCAACACGGAGTCAGTAAGGGAGGAGACGTCAAGCCCGGAGCCGGAGCCGCCACCGAGGCTTGAAGCCCACTTGGACCCTCCCCTGTTAAGTCAGGATTGTGCGGCCGGAGTCCGCACCTTTTGGGGGGGGGTACTGTCACGTCCTGACCTATAGACTCTAGTTAGTTTGGTGAGGGTGTGAATATATGTGTGTGTTTTTCTATGTGGGGGATTCCATGTTTGTATTTCTATGTTTGGCCGGGTGTGATTCCCAATCAGAGGCAGCTGTCGCTCGTTGTCTCTGATTGGGGATCATACTTAGGCAGCCAGTTTTCCTGCCTGCGTTGTGGTATCTTGTTTGTGTTCGGTGTTTGGCTTGTTAGTGTATAGCCTTCCGACGTCACGTTTCGTTGTTTGTTTTGTTGTATACTTAATAAACATGTATGCATTTCACGCTGCACCTTGGTCTGACCCTTTCTTCAACGACCGTGACAAAAGTAGATTAAAAACGAGTTTTAATGACTCCAACCTAAGTGTATGTAAACTTCCGACTTCAACTGTACCTGTCCATATAAGGTCCCACAGTTGACAGTGCATGTCAGAGCAAAAACCAAGCCATGAGGTCGAAGGAATTGTCCATAGAGCTCCGAGACAGGATTGTGTCGAAGCACAGATCTGGGAAGGGTACCAAATAAATTCTGCAGAATATAAGGTCCCCAAAAACACAGTGGCCTCCATCTTTCTTAAATGGAAGAAGTTTGGAACCACCAAGACTCTTCCTAGAGCCGGCCGCCCGGCCAAACTGAGCAGAAGGGTCTTGGTCAGGGAGGTGACCAAGAACCAGATGGTCACTCTGACAGAGCTCCAGAGTTCCTCTGTGGAAATGGGAGAATTTCCAGAAGGACCCTCATCCAGAAGGACCCACCCTCAGCACTCCCCCAATCAGGCCTTTATGGTAGAGTGACCAGACCGAAGCCACTCCTCAGTAAAAGGCACATGACAGCCCACTTGGAGTTTGCCAAAAAGGCACCTAAAGGACTGTCGTGGAAATTCTACACAGGGACACTCAAAGTCAATCTTAAATGAATCGTTGTTTATTATCAGCACGCTGGAGAGGTTCCAACCAACTCAATGCACCAAGTACACATGTCGATCAGGAGCTCCATCACAGGACTCAAGATTCTCTGGTCTGATGAAACCAAGATTGAACTCTTTGGCCTGAATGCCAAGCGTCACATCTGGAGGAAACCTGGCACCATCCCTACGGTGAAGCATGGTTGTGGCAGCCTCATGCTGTGGGGATGTTTTTCAGCAGCAGGGACTGGGAGACTAGTCAGGATCAAGGGAAAGATGAACGGAGCAAAGTACAGCGAGATCCTTGATGACAAACTGCTCCAGAGCGCGCATGACCTCAGACTGGGGAGAAGTTTCACCTTCCAACAGGACAACAACCCTAAGCACACAGCCAAGACAACGCAGGAGTGGCTTTGTGACAATTCTCTGGATGTCCTTGAGTTTCCCAGCCAGAGCCCGGACTTGAACCCGATCGAACATCTCTGGAGAGACCTGAAAATAGCTGTGCAGCGATGCTCCCCATCCAACCTGACAGAGCTTGAGAGGGTCTGCAGAGAAGAATGGGAGAAACTCCCCAAATACAGGTGTGCCAAGCTTGTAGCGTCATACTCAAGAAGACTCGAGGCTGTAATCGCTGCCAAAGGTGCTGAGTAAAGGTTCTGTATACTTATGTAAATGTCATATTTCCGTTTTCTTATTTTTATACTTTTGCAAAAATGTCTAAAAACCTGTTTTTGCTTTGTCATTATGGGGTATTGTGTGTAGATTGATGAGGGGAAAAAACTATCGAATCCATTTTAGAATAAGGGTGTAACGTAACAAAATGTGGAATAAGTCAAGGGGTCTGAATACTTTCCGAATGAACTGTAAGTAAAGGAGATTATTACTACAGATGAGTGTATCACTGATCAGTATGAGTGGGAAGATCTAACACCCACTGTCAGTTCTTTGAGCAGGGCAGGGATGCATTCCTCCATGGTGGCCCAGGAGGGGTCTGTCCAGCTGGGGTCCTGGGTAAGCTGGAACATTTCCTTGCCCTGGGTGTGGAGGACAGAGAGGGCTGGGGCCAGGTTCCTGGTTTTATCCAGCAGGGTCCTGGCCGTCTCCACAGCCTGCCTCCGGTCTCCCAGCCCAGGCCAGGGGAAGTGACGGGGCAGCTCTGCCGTCTGGTGCTGGAGCTCAGCCAGACGGGACTGGGCCTGACACCTCTGGTACTGACAGGACACCAGGCACTCCACCACACCCTGCAACAGTCTGACACACCAGGGAAACATCTCAGCTGTATCACATGGTCGTTTTTTATTCATTACACACCTTTACATGCAATACAATGTCACTGTACCTGTGCACCACCTCAGCCTTGTGTAAAACTTCTCCCCACTCCTCCTCCATGTCTCTGACTGTCTGCTGAACCTCTTGTCTCCTGCTCTCCTCCAGGACCTGGTGTTCACACAGACTCTGACCTCCTCTCCTCAAGTCCTGCAGCTTAGAGTCTCCCTCAGGTCTGGAACTCAGGACAGCCTGAAGAGGACATTTGAGTTAAAGGCCCAATAAAGCCGTTTTTATATCAATATCAAATAATTTCTTGGTAACAATTAAGTAACTTACTGTAATAGTTTTCCATTAAAATTGTCAAAAATAAATAAGCATTTCTCAAGCACTAATTTGGCTAGGACTGTCTGGGAGTCGTCTGAGTGGGGAGGGGAAAACTGAAAAGTAGCTTTTATTGGCAGAGAGGTTTGGAACTCTCTTTGTTATTGGTCTATTAACTAATTTACAACCTGGTGATGTCAACAAGCAAGCCGAAACTCCACCATTGAAAAACCTGCTGATTAAAAGGTCCAGTGTAGATTGTATTTTCAACCAGCAACTATCAGGAAATAACACAGATCAAATGTTTTCACACTTTTACAGTGTTAGTTTTATCAGCTGTTGTAAAATATGATGTAAAACACAGGAAAAACAGAATGTTGACTGCACTGTGCCTTTAATGCAACAGAATATACAAGGAATGGTCTACCTACTGTAAATAGTATAAACTGCTTGAAGATTTGGCCATAAATTGGCTTTGCAATCTTAACACAACATTTTCATATTTTTAATCAGTCAATCAGTTGTGACAATACAAATATCCTGCAGTGTAGTGTAGCTCTCACCTGTGCTCTCTGTAGCCTGTCCTGGATCTCTTCCTGGCTGCCCTGGGTTCCTGTGCCCAGAGACTGTATGTTCTGCTGCTGCTGTTTGAACCAGGCTCTGCTGCTCTCCTCCAGGGCCTGGAAGGCCTCTAGCTGCCTGGAGAGAGAATACCACACCTGGGCCTGACTCAGTGTCTCCTCAGCAATCTGTAGGACTATCCTCCACTCCTCCTCCATGTCTCTGACTGTCTGCTGAACCTCTCGTCTCCTGCTCTCCTCCAGGTCCTGGTGTTCACACAGACTCTGACCTCGTCTCCTCAAGTCCTGCAGCTTAGAGTCTCCCTCAGGCCTGGAACTCAGGACAGCCTGTGGATAGAGAGACACAGAAAAAGAGTAGAGCCTTAGGGCATCAGCTAGATCGGACCTAAGTTGGAAGTGTTACTGACTTGACTATGTGTTACTGACTTGACATCTGAAGTTTCTTTAGGCACAAGTAGCAATAGACTTACCTGTGCTATGTTTATTCTGTCATCAGTCTGGGTCTGGCTGCCCAGAGAGTGTAGGTGTTGTTTGTGGTCTCTGACCCAGGCCTGAGTGCTTCGCTTCTGGGTAACATATTCACTCATTTCCCTCTCTAGGACATTCTGAACCTCTGCCTTATCCAACGCCTCCTTTGCAGCCTTAAGAACTTCTTCCCACTCTTCCTCCATGTCTCTGACTGTCTGCTGAACCTCTCGTCTCCTGCTCTCCTCCAGGTCCTGGTGTTCACACAGACTCTGAGCTCGTCTCCTCAAGTCCTGCAGCTTAGAGTCTCCCTCAGGTCTGGAACTGAGGATGGTCTGAGGAGAAAAGATAAATACAAAATTAATGTTACCTGAAGAAAATAACAGATGTACTGGGTTGTCTGGGGACCGCCTTATACATATAGCCTTCAAAAGCCATAACGAGAGATGGTTCCAACAATGAATTTAAGTCAAGATTCAACAATGAATCATGGTGGGAGAGCCCTTATTCTTAATAGCACTATCGCAGCTGTAGACTAACCTGTGATTTGCGTAGTCTGTCTTCAGGCTTAGCCTCACTACACAGAGAGTGTAGGCTCTTCAACTGGCCTTGGACCCAGGCCTTGGTGTTCTCCTTTTGGGTTTCTAAGTCTCTCAACTGGCCTTCGATAGCGCTCTGCATCTCAGCCTTGGTAAGAGTCTCCTCTGCAGTCTGCAGGACTCTCCTCCACTCCTCCTCCATGTCTCTGACTGTCTGCTGAACCTCTCGTCTCCTGCTCTCCTCCAGGTCCAGGTGTTCACACAGATTCTGACCTCGTCTCCTCAAGTCCTGCAGCTTAGAGTCTCCATCAGGTCTGGAACTCAGGACAGCCTGAAGACAAAGACACAGATACTAAGTCAAAATTGAACTAGGCAGTTTAGAGAAAGACCAAAAGCCAAATCCATATTTCGAATGCCAAGTAAGACTCTGGTGGAAGAGCCATGAATTGTAACATCAGAATGAATGCTGAAAACAACAAGAAGTCCATATCTTCGGAGGATTTATAAGCACTTCCAGCTATACACAGACCTGTGCGGTATGTAGTCTCTCCTCAGTCTTGGTCTGGCTGCTCTGAGAGTATAGCTGTTGTTTCTGGTCTTTGACCCAGACCCGAGTGCCTTCCTTCCGGGTTTCAAAAGCTCTCAGCTCTTTGTCTAGTACCTCAGCCCGATCCAGCGCATCTTTTGCAGCCTGTAGGACTCTCCTCCACTCCTCCTCCATGTCTCTGACTGTCTGCTGAACCTCTCGTCTCCTGCTCTCCTCCAGGTCCTGGTGTTCACACAGACTCTGACCTTGTCTCTTCAAGTCCTGCAGCTTAGAATCTCCCTCAGGTTTGGAACTCAGGACGGCCTGGTAACAGACACAAACACTAGGTAAAGACTAAGGTAGTATAGTAAGCATTATGGACTTAGACTTAGCACAAAAAATACTAATAACAACCTTAGTCCAGAACTGAGCCTAAGCTCAAGCCCTAGTCTTTTCCCTACTGTAACCCAGACCCAAACACTAACCATGTCTACCATTAACTGTAGACTGACCTGTGCGGTTTGTATTCTGTTCTCTGTCTTGGCCTGGCTGCCCAAAGAAAGTAAGCGTTGATGTTGGCCTTTGATCCAAGGCCTGGAGTTCTCCTTCTGGGTTTCGAAGTCTCTCAGCTGGCCTTCGATAGCACTCTGCATCTCAGCCTTGGTAAGAGTCTCCTCAGCAGTCTGCAGGACTCTCCTCCACTCCTCCTCCATGTCTCTGACTGTCTGCTGAACCTCTCGTCTCCTGCTCTCCTCCAGGTCCTGGTCTTCACACAGACTCTGACCTCGTCTCCTCAAGTCCTGCAGCTTAGAGTCTCCCTCAGGTCTGCAGCTCAGGATGGTCTGAAAAGAAACACATATTGGTTAATAAGTACTTTAAGCATGTCTAATATGCAGCTGGCCAAAGGCATATCCAAAACTGTATACCAAACCAGTGCCCATACAATGACTCTTACATTAACCCTAAAGTAAGTGCCACTGTTAGTCACCCATACAGTGTTTCATACCATACGTGTCTGCAGCAGCTATAGACTGACCTGTGCTGTGTGTTTATGGTCCTCAGTCTTGGCCTGGTTGCCAAGGGAGTGGAGTTGCTGCTGCTGGTCTCTGACCCAGGTCCTGGTACTTTCTGTCTGGGAGTCAAACACTCTCAGCTGGCCATCGATAGCACTCTGCATCTCAGCCTTGGTAAGAGTCTCCTCAGCAGTCTGCAGGACTCTCCTCCACTCCTCCTCCATGTCTCTGACTGTCTGCTGAACCTCTCGTCTCCTGCTCTCCTCCAGGTCCTGGTCTTCACACAGACTCTGACCTCGTCTCCTCAAGTCCTGCAGCTTAGAGTCTCCTTCAGGTCTGGAACTGAGAATGACCTGGAGAGAGTAAAACACATGAACATCTTAAGGGAATCCTCTTAATATTCTTTGGGGGAAGTTTTCCATCATCTCCTATAGTTATACCTGTGCTGTGTGTATTCTCTCCTCTTTCTGGGTTTGGTGATGCAGTTGTTGTTGCTGGTCTCTAACCCAGGTCCTGGTGCTGTCAGTCTGGGTATCAAACCTTCTACTGGCCTCCTCCAGGACTCTCTGGGTCTCGGCCTGCTGCTGCAGTCTGGCCTCCAGATTCCGGTAGCGCTGCAGGAGGTTGTCAGTGTCAGTCAGCAGGTTGTCCCCTCTCAGGCCCTGCCTCCGCACCGACGAACACAGCTCACTGAGGGCCTCCACTCTCTCACTGGACCACAGAGAAGACAATGTATCACCACTACTCACTACATCACACCACGACACCACTACATCACTGCTCTACATTAACCCTTGAGTGTCTCTTTTGGTAGATTATTTGCTACACTCAAGATGTGTGCAAGTCTACAGTAACTCAATTCACCTTTCTTTGTGGAGATCTTTGAGAAAGTTGTTGACTTGTTCTCCTTCCACTGACTTGTGTTCCCAGGCCTGAAGCCAGTCATGGAAACGGTCATGTGCCTGCTGTAGACTGAAGAACACAAGAAAGACACCATGTTGACTAAAATGATGCATGCGACTGATAATGACCCATCGTCAAATGACTGATTGACTGATTGCTTACATCCTTCCTTCAGTATAATTGTGGTGCCATCTAGTAGTAACAGTGCTTATAGCAGTGTATAGTAGTAATGATGTATTGTATCACTATTAGGAATAGCAGTGTATAGTATTTAGTAGTGTGTAGTAGTAATAGTGATTACCTGTTGAGGGTTCTGAGGACAGTGTCCAGCTGGCTCTGCCTGCCCTCGCAGTGGGTTCTGAATGTGGCCAGCTCCTTCACCTGCTCCCCCAGCCAGCCCTTCAGGTGGGCCAGGTGCTCTGGCGGAACCTGCTCTCTGCCTCTCTCCAGGTGCTCTCTCACCTGACGCAGACGCTTCTCACCATCCTTAGACGCCAGGAAACACTGGTAGAAAAAGAGAGACATTATAACTCAGACAGAGCTGATGCTGGAGTTTCAAGCAATGTATCAGTCATGTCAAGAAGGTATTGGGATATTCTAAGAGAAATAGAGGTTCAATAGAGAAAATTCTGTCAATCCCAACCAATACTGTGTTCACCCATGTGATTACAGATCAAAAGATGTGATCAAGACCAAAACTCATCCTCCCCTTATGTCCATTTACATTGTCAGATGATTCTGTAAGATGTGATATCAGGCCTGCTACTCACAGCCAGTCTTTTCATGGAGGCCTCCACGTCCTGTTTACACTCTGGGTTCTCAAAGCACTCGTTCACAGACAACTGCAGGTCCTGGAACCACTCTTCAAACAACTGGCTCTCATCTGACGAAGGGAAAGATGACAAGAGAAGTAGTGAAGAAATGAGGGGGAACTGATACCTGACTAAACCAAGTAACCACTGAATGAAACTAGATTTCTTATGAATATTACTAACAACAGATTAAACAACTTTTGGCCAAGGGATCCGTGGAATAAATGTAAAGTGTGTAATACAATACAATATAATTTTATTCATCTACAATTTATGTTCTTAACCCTGGGCAACATGGTTCTGGGCGGCTCACAGGGATATTGGTATACACAGTACTCCACCAATTATAAATCTTTCAACTCAATACTATTCCTAAATGCGCTGTAATTTAAGCTTGAAAACAAAGTTTTGTCTCTGCCCCATGACACAATGTGTCGAATTGCAGGATATTAGCTTTAAAGCTGCAACAACAACAAAAAGATGCCAAGAGGCGGGCCTTTTAAATGTTCTTTGTCCAGCCATGCACTGCAGACTGTCACGACTCCCTTCAAAGCTGCCACTTCTCCTTGTTCGGGCAGGCTTCGGCGTTCGTCGTCACCGGCCTTCTAGCCACTGCCGCTCCTCATTTCATCATTCCATTGGTTTTGTCTTGTTCATTACACACACCTGGTTCATATCCCCTCATCAGTACCTATAAGTGTTCCCTCTGCCCCCCTGTCTTTGTGTGTGATTGTTTATTGTGAGGATAGTGAAGATCGGTGGAGCTCCTTGTATTTTGTATCGCAGGGTTATTTTCCCCGTGTGCCTTGTTGGTTCCAGTGCGCCTCTTTTGCGCACTGGACTGTTTTGACGCATTTCTGCGTAACTCTGTTTTCCGGAATAAATCCTGTTATTCTGTGATTTACCCTCCTGCGCCTGACTCCTTCAACTCACCCATCACAGAATCACACACCCGCCATGGAGTCAGCAGGAGAGGAGCACATGCCTGGAGTCGTGGCACGGGTCCGGGAGCATTCAACGATGCTAGCCAGCTTGGGAGAAGCGATGGATCGGGACTAGCTGGCCGACCGTATCCAGCCACCCACACCCCAGCACCCAGAGGGATCCATATATCCCGACCAACGGGATTTCGACGGGACAGCTGCTCTCTACCAGGGATTCCTCCTACAACTGGAGTTGTACTATTCGAATATCAGCCCAGCTCCATCGGAGCGGGAGAAGGTGTCCGCCCTCATCTCCTGCCTCTCTGGGAAAGCCCTGGAGTGGGCCAACGCGGTCTGGAGTGAAGGAGGAGCCGCGTTGGACAACTACGGAGAGTTTGCTCGCCTCTTTCGGGCCGTCTTCGATCACCCGCCCGAAGGTAGAGAGGCGGGCGAGCGGCTGGTCCACCTGAGGCAGGGGACGAGGACCGCGCAGGACTTCGCCCCCTGGAGTTTCGGACTCTAGCGGCTGGGTCTGGGTGGAATGAGTGGGCCCTCATCGACCACTTCCGGTGCCATCTACAAGAGGACGTCAGAAGGGAGCTAGCCTGCCGGGACACCATGTTGTCCTTCAATCAACTGGTGGACATAGCCATCTGGTTGGACAACCTGCTGGGTGCTAGAGGACGTCCTGGAAGGGGCCTGCCCATTCCACCCCCCCTCCCCCCAACCTGGATGGGTGGAGCGGCAATCCGGGAGAGCTGAGGACGACAGCGCCAGTGTCACTCTAGCGGCACGAGAGGAAATTCTCCTGCACGCTGTCGTCGACGTTCTTTTGGGTCTGTAGGCAGCAGGCAGGGCACTCTCGCGTCACCCCAGGTATCGAACACCCAGATTTGTTCAGAGCCCTCTGCTGCGCACTGTACCCTACACGTCCACTTTCCTTATTGCACAGTAGTTCCCCAATGTAAGGCGCTGGTCGATTCAGGCGCAGCTGGGAACTTTATGGTCATTTGCACATAGTCTAGGCATTACATTGGTTCCCCTTTCCATTCCACTCCCCATCAGAGCACTTGACAGTCGACCACTAGGGTCCGGGTTCGTTAGGGAAGTTACAGCACCAGTCACTATGGTTAAACACGAGACCCATAGAGAGAAAGTCACCTTTTTTATTATTGAGTCTCCTGATTTCCCTGTTGTGTTAGGTCTTCCCTGGTTAGCACTACACAACCCCACCTTTTCATGGCCGCAGAGGGTTCTCACGGGGTGGTCGCGAGAGTGTCAGGGTAGGTGTCTAGGTGTTTCTGTTGATGCAACCACGGTGGAAAGTCCAGACACTACCTCCACCGTGTACATTCCCCCTGAATACCTCGATTTTGCGCACGCGTTTCCCAAAACGCAGGCGACCAAATTACCACCTCATCGTGTGGGGGATTGCGCGATAAACCTCCGGGTAGACGCTGTGCCTCCCAGGAGTCATGTGTATCCCCTGTCGCAGGCTGAAACGGAGGCGATGGAGACATACGTCTACGAGTCCCTTTGTCAAGGGTTCATGAGTCCCTCCATTTCGCCCGCCTCCTCAAGTTTCTTTTTTGTGAAGAAGAGAGACTGAAGTATGCACCCTTGCATTGATTACCAAGCACTGAACAAGGGGACAATATGTTATAGTTATCCTCTACCCCTCATTCCATCTGTGATTGAGTCAATGCATGGGGGGCGCTTCTTCACAAAATTAGATCTCCGGAGTGTGTACAACTTGGTGCGTGTCTGAGAGGGGGATGAGTGGAAGACAGCATTCAGCACAACCATGGGGCATTACGAATACCTGGTGATGCCGTACTGTTTGATGAATGCTCCATCAGTGTTCCAGTCCTTTGTGAACAAGGTGTTTCGGGACATGCTTGGTCGCGGTGTAGTGGTCTACATCGATTTCATTCTGGTGTATTCCGCTACGCGCGCCGAGCATGTGTCCCTGGTTCGCAAAGTGCTGGCCCGACTGTTGGAACATGACCTTTATGCCAAGGCAGAAAAGTGTCTGTTTTCCAACAGTCCGCCTCCTTCCTCGGATACCGCATTACCACCTCAGGTGTGGAAATGGAGGGAGATCGCATTTCAGCCGTGTGTAATGTGTAATTGGCCGACTCCAACCACGGTTAAGGAGGTCCAGCGCTTTATTGGCTTTGCCAACTACTATCGGAGGTTTATCCGGGGCTTTGGCAAGGTCGCAGCTCCCATCACATCTCTGTTGAAGGGTGGGCCGTCCCGGCTCTGCTGGTCTGCTGAGGCTGACAGTGCCTTCAGCAACCTGAGGGTTCTGTTCACCTCAGCCCCGGTATTGGCCCATCCTGATCCATCACTACCTTTCGTAGTGGAGGTGGATGCATCCGAGGTAGGGATAGGCGCTGTCCTATCTCAACGCTCGTGCACGCTACCCAAGCTCCGCCCCTGTGCCTTCTTCTCCAAGAAGCTCAGTCCGGCGGAGCAGAACTACGACGTTGGTGATCGGGAGCTGTTGGCTGATGTCCGAGCTCTGACCGTGTGGAGGCACTGTCTCGAAGGGGCGAAACACCCTTTCCTCGTCTGGACGGAACACCGTAACCTGGAGTACTTCCTGGGCAGCGAGGAGGCTGAACCCTCGCCAGGCCAGGTGGGCCCTATTCTTCATCCGGTTTGAGTTTACTCTGTCATACATCCCGGGTACGAAGAAGGTGAAGGCAGACGCGCTGTCATGACTGTACGACACAGAGGAGAGTTCTATAGACAAGTTCTATAGTACGCACAAAGCCATCTCCACCTCAGTGTCCAGCTGGGCTGCAGTACGTGCCGTCTCTTGTCCGTGACCGTCTGATCTATTGGGCACACACGTCCCCCTCCTCTGGTCACCCAGGTATCGGTCGTACAGTGCGCTGCCTGACTGGAAAGTACTGGTGGCCTACCTTGGCTAAGGACGTGAGGGTGTATGTCTCCTCCTGCTCGGTGTGCGCCCAGAGTAAGGCACCTAGGCACCTCCCAGTGGGTAAGTTACAGCCATTACCAGTTCCACAACGGCCATGGTCCCACCTGTGTATTGACTTTCTCACTGATCTTCTCCTCTCTCAGGGTAACACCACCATCCTGGTCGTTGTGAACCACTTTTCAAAAGCCTGCCGCCTCCTTCCTCTGCCCGGTCTCCCCACGACCCTGCAGACTGCGGAGGCCCTGTTTACTCACGTCTTCCGGCACTACGGGGTGCCAGAGGACATAGTGTCTTACCGGGGTCCCCAGTTTACATCCAGGGTCTGGAAGGCGTTCATGGAACATTTGGGGGTCTCGGTCAGCCTGACCTCTGGTTTTCATTCACCCCGAGAGTAATGGGCAGATGGAACGGGTGAATCAGGATGTGGGTAGGTTCCTGAGGTCCTACTGCCAGGACCGGCCGGGGGAGTGGTCAGTGTTCTTGCCATGGGCAGAATTTGGCCAGAACTCTTTTCGCCACTCCTCCACTAACCTATCACCCTTTCAATGTGTTTTAGGTTATCAGCCGGTTCTGGCACCGTGGCATCAGAGCCAGACCGAAGCTCCTGCGGCGGATGACTGGTTTTGGCGCGCGGAGGAGACGTGGAACGCTGCTCAAGTCTCCTCCGGGATATCCTCGATCCCTCCCTATTGCGGGATTTCCACCATCGCCATCCGGCTCGCCCTGCTGCACGTCCTCCTGGCCGTCCCCGAGGCCGGTGTCAGCACGCTGCTGGAGCTGCGCGTCAAGGGGAGGGTACTGTCACGACTCCCTCCGAAGCTGTCACGCCCTGGCCTATATAACTCTAGCTAGTTTGGTCAGGGTGTGAATAATCTATGTTTGTATTTCTTTGTTTGGCCGGGTGTGGTTCCCAATCAGAGGCAGCTGTCGCTCGTTGTCTCTGATTGGGGATCATACTTAGGCAGCCAGTTTTCCTGCCTGTGTTGTGGGTTTTTGTTTGTGTTCGGTTAGGGTGGCTTGTTAGTGTTAGCCTTCCGACGTCACGTTTCGTTGTTTTTGTATGTTTATTCAGTTCAATAAACATGGATGCATTTCACGCTGCGTCTTGGTCCGTCCCGTCTATGAACGATCGTGACAGAAGCTGCCACTTCTCCTTGTTCGGGCAGGCTTCAGCGTTCATCGTCACCGGCCTTCTAGCCACTGCCGCTCCTCATTTCATCATTCCATTGGTTTTGTCTTGTTCATTACACACACCTGGTTCATATCCCCTCATCAGTACCTGTATAAGTGTTCCCTCTGCCCCCTTGTCTTTGTGTGTGATTGTTTATTCTGAGGATAGTGAAGCTCGGTGGAGCTCCTTGTATTTTGTATCGCAGGGTTATTTTCCCTGTGTGCCTTGTTGGTTTCAGTGTGCCTGTTTTGCACACTGGACTGTTTTGACGCATTACTGCGTAACTCTGTTTTCCGGAATAAATCCTGTTATTCTGTGATTTACCCTCCTGCGCCTGACTCCTTCAACTCACCCTGTCACGCCCTGACTCTGGGGACTCGTATTTGTTGAGTCAGGGTGTGTATTTTCTGTGTGGTATGTTCTATGTTGTGTTTTCTAGGTTTAGATCTAGATCGTCTAGATCTATGTTGGCCGGTGTGGTTCCCAATCAGAGGCAGCTGTCGCTCGTTGTCTCTGATTGGGGACCATACTTAGGCAGCCTATTGGCACTAGTGGGTTGTGGGATCTTGTTCCGTGTAAGGTATGTTGTGTTGTGCTGCCTTGGACTTCACGTTTCGTTTGTTATTTTGTCGTTGTGGTTAATATTTATTATTTTATTATACATATATACATGTACGCATATCACGCTGCGCCTTGGTCCGTCCCGTCTATAAGCGAACGTGACAGAAGATCCCACCAAACGAGGACCAAGCAGCGTGTTCAGGAGCAAACGCCGGGAATTCAACAGGAGGTTACATTAGTAGATGTCCTCCTCGGTTGGGGGAGAATTACGGAGGAGGCCGTCCGTTACCGGAAGGCGATGAAGGAGGATGCCCAGGTAGGAGAGGAGAAACGGCGCCAACAGTGCCGACGACGGAGACCCAAGAGGCAACCCCAAGATAAAAATTTTGGGGGGGCACACGGTGTGGACGACGAGGCAGCAGGAGGCCGTTAAAGGGCGGATCTGCAGGTTAGGAGAGGAGGCCACCATGTTACGGGGGCTATTGGTTCAGAGGGAGCAGGAGTTATTCGGTCAGAGGGAGGTGCTACAGGAGGCTAAAAGGGAGAAGGAAAGTGTAGAGGCACGGCGAGAGGAGCTGGTTAGGCAGCAGAAGGAGCGGGGGTTTATAAAGGAACCCAGTCCCGCTTCTCGCACCAAGAAAGTGGTGCGTGTCACCAGTCCGGTCCGGCCCGTTCCTGCTCCCCGCACCAAGCCAGTGGTGCGTGTGTCCAGCCCGGCACGGCCTGTTCCTGCCCCTCGCACCAAGCCAGTGGTGCGCGTCGCCAGCCCGGCCCGGCCTGTGCCTGCCCCTCGCACCAAGCCAGTGGTGCGCTTCGCCAGCCCGGTCCGGCCTGTTCCTTCCCCTCGCACCAAGCCAGTGGTGCGCGTCGCCAGCCCGGTCCGGCCTGTTCCTGCCCCTCGCACCAAGCTAGTGGTGCGCGTCGCCAGCCCGGCCCGGCCTGCCCCTCGCACCAAGCCAGTGGTGCGCGTCACCAGCCCGGTCCGGCCTGTTCCTGCCCCTCGCACCAAGATAGTGGTGCACGTCGCCAGCCCGGCCCGGCCTGTTCCTTCCCCTCGCGCCAGGCCAGTGGTGCGCGTCGCCAGCCCGCCCTGTTCCTGCACCTCGCACCAAGCCAGGGGTGCGCGTCGCCAGCCCGGTCCGGCCTGTTCCTGTCCCTCGCACCAAGCCAGTGGTGCGCGTCGCCAGCCCAGTCCGGCCTGTTCCTGTCCCTCGCACCAAGCCAGTGGTGCGCGTCGCCAGCCCGGCCCGGCCTGTTCCTGCCCCTCGCACCAAGCCAGTGGTGCGCGTCGCCAGCCCGGTCCGGCCTGTTCCTGCCCCTCGCACCAAGCCAGTGGTGCGCGTCGCCAGCCCGGTCCGGCCTGTTCCTGCTCCTCGCACCAAGCCAGTGGTGCGTGTGTCCAGTCCGGCACGGCCCGTGCCTGTTCCACCGGTGCCTGGTTCGGCACCGGTCAGCTGCTCCATTCCGGAGCCAGAGCAATCCGCTTCACCGGGGTCCAGTCCAGCTCCGGTCAGCGGCTCCACTCCGGAGCCAGAGCAGTCCGCTCCACCGGTGCCTGATCCAGCTCCGGTCAGCTGCTCCACTCCGGAGCCAGAGCAATCCGCTTCACCGGGGTCAAGTCCAGCTCCGGTCAGCGGCTCCACTCCGGAGCCAGAGCAGTCCGCTCCACCGGTGCCTGATCCAGCTCCGGTCAGCTGCTCCACTCCGGAGCCAGAGCAATCCGCTTCACCGGGGTCCAGTCCAGCTCCGGTCAGCGGCTCCACTCCGGAGCCAGAGCAGTCCGCTCCACCGGTGCCTGATCCAGCTCCGGTCAGCTGCTCCACTCCGGAGCCAGAGCAGTCCACTCCACCGGGGTCCAGTCAAGCTCCGGTCAGCGGCTCCACTCCGGAGCCAGAGCAGTCTGCTCCACCGGTGCCTGATCCAGCTCCGGTCAGCGGCTCCACTCCGGAGCTAGAGCAGTCCGCTCCACCGGGGTCCAGTCCAGATCCGGTCAGCGGCTCCAGTCCGGAGCCTGAGCAGTTCGCTCCACCGTCGTCGGGTCCAGCTCCAGTCAGCGGTTCCAGTCCACACCCAGACGTCAGGGGCGCAACAGGGAGGTGGAGAGTAAGTGGTCGTCACGCCCTGAGCCGGATCCGCCTCCGAGGCGGAATGCCCACCCGGCCCCTACCCTGTTATGTTTATGTTGTGCGGTCGGAGTCCGCACCTTTGGGGGGGGGGGGGGTACTGTCACGCCCTGACTCTGGGGACTCGTATTTGTTGAGTCAGGGTGTGTATTTTCTGTGTGGTTATGTTCTAGGTTGTATTTTCTAGGTTTAGATCTAGATCATCTAGATCTATGTTGGCCGGTGTGGTTCCCAATCAGAGGCAGCTGTCGCTCGTTGTCTCTGATTGGGGACCATACTTAGGCAGCCTATTGGCACTAGTGGGTTGTGGGATCTTGTTCCGTGTAAGGTATGTTGTGTTGTGCTGCCTTGGACTTCACGTTTCGTTTTGTTTGTTATTTTGTCGTTGTGGTTAATATTTAATAAACATGTACGCATATCACGCTGCGCCTTGGTCCGTCCCGTCTATAAGTGAACGTGACACACCCATCACACAGACATCATAGTAAAACTCCTTGTAGGCTATTTTTATCGCACTCGAGTTGTGTTCTGATTATGAGGGGTCCCTGATGAATTTGCTATCACAAAATGGGTCCCCGGCCCCAAAAAGTTTGAGAGCCCCTGTCTTAAACAAAGTTCAAATGAAAACAACAACCAATTAAACAATAAATCCTTACTTTTGATGACCTTAATGAGGCCCTTCTCTCCCTCCTCCCGTTTCTGGTGGATCATGTCCTTGGTGTGTGAGATGGTCTCTCTGAGCCTGGTGCAGTCTGTAGACAGGGTCTGCAGCACCTGGGGGCTGGCCACGCTGGACATGAGGCCCACCTCCTTCAGCAATGACCCTGCCTGCTCCTCCTGGGCCTGTAGCTGCACACACAGATCCTACACCATGACAGAAAACATGTTCAATATCAACACAGAGACAAGGGTCCAGTCAGGCTGTATTATGGTCTATGTTGGTAGATATGTTTTATCTGGATAGGAGTTTGTTTGTGTCATTAAAAATAGTCATCTGAACTATTCATATGAATGATACATTTCACATAGTATAAACAATGACAGGTGAGTTTTGTCATTTAGTTGTCAGATGAGTTTAGTTAATGAAAGTTGTACAGTACGAGGAGGATGTACAGTACCTGCATCTGGGCCTGGTCTCCTGGCATACTGAGCGTGCCCAGAGAGGACTGGATGGTGTGCAGGGCAGACTGGCACTCTGTCATCTTCTCTGCCAGGTGTCTCTTTACAGCGATCAGCTCCTGGAAGACATCAGTGCTGTCGGAGAATAGCTCGTCCACTTGATCCATCTTCTTCCTCAGCTGGGTCTCCATCACCTGACGCAGGGGGAGTGGGGGGGGGGGGGGGGGGGGGGGGGTCACATGACACGGTGTGTGTTGGGAGGGTGGGTCAGTTGAGTTGAAAGTTATTGCCATTCTAGATGTCAATGCTAAATGACACCCTTTCCAATAACATGTATCATGTTTACAGTAAATACAGTAAATACTATGAAATAGAGCTACCTGTAGACTGGTAATAGCTCTGCTAGTTAACTTACCTGTAGCTCCAGTGGGGCCTCTTGGGTTTGAAGAAGCTCCTGGATCTCAATGGACTTCTTGTGGAAACGCTCGATGTTCTCCTCATGGGCATGGATCTCATCCTGAGGAAAACAGCACAATGTAACTAAAATAGATAGACTGCTGTAGAAGACTAATGACTTCAAACAAGCATTACTGAACCACACTAGTATTTAATCGATGATGATATAGGATGGTGGTTTGTGATAAGGATTGTATTGTGTCTTACCCTCATGGTCAGGACCTCCTGTTCGTTCTGAAAGGGGTGGCTCTCTGCAAACAGGGCAAGTTTGGCCCCCGCCCAGCCGTCCACCTCTCCCCCTAACATCAGCTGCTTGTCCCACAGCTCCAGCCCCAGGCGCAGGTTATCTATGTAGGAGTCTGTCTTCTCTGTCACCTGGGTCACCCAAAGACACACAGTGTCAATGTGAGAAGTGTCACTGTGACGTGTGTGTGTGTGAGTGTGTGTGTCTTTATGTGTCTGTGTCTGTGTCTGTGTATGCGTGCGTGCGTGTATGGTGTAGTGTAGTTCAGTGTAATATAATGTATTGTTTTGTGCTCCTACATCCAGCCACTGGTCCACCAGTCCATCAGCCTCGGCCTCAAACGGAGTCTCATTACAGTCAGGGATCTTCTTCAGATGGGACTGCAGCTGTCTGCACACCCCCTTGATATCCTCCATGCCTGTCCCCAAGCCACTCAGATCCTCCTTTATACCATGGACCTAGGGAAACGCATGTTATAATATAATGCACTATTAAGGCAGAAAATGAATCTAAGGTAGTGGCTGCCATCTAGTGCTATGTACAGGGGCAACTTCTCTCTGACAGAGGTGTATGTACAGTATATTTAACTAAGTGTGGAGTGTGTTACCTTAACTATAAGCCTCTGCAGGTTCTCCTTGCCCATGTAAGAGGCCTGCTCACTGATGGTCTGCTCCGCCCTCTGCATGGTGGTGCCTAAGTAACTGCGACAGCTCTGGAACATCTTTAGTAGTTCCAACAGGATGTTGCACTGCTCCTGTCTGCAAAGGGAACAAAAATTGGGATATATGTAAATATTATTGAACATGTATGATTGTCAATTTGCTTTATTCACAGTTCTGTATACTCTATCCCTCTAATAGTAGACACATTTTATTCCTCTATTCCTCCCACTTTCCTATTCCCCCATTTGTTCCTGTTCCTCCATCTCTCTCCTGTTCCTCCATCTCTCTCCCGTTCCTCCATCTCTCTCCTGTTCCTCCATCTTTCTAATCTGTTCCTCCTGCTCACCTGTCAGCCACAGCTCTCTGGGTGTCTTCCCACTGGGTCTTCAGCTCCTCCAGGGGGTTCCCTTCTCCCTCCTGGCCCTGAGAGTGGGCCTCTCTGAGTCTCTGGAGCTCAGAGCGCTGGGAGTTCAGCTGGCCCTCCAGGTCAGACAGGACACGCAACCTGAAAAAATAAAGAGGATATATGGAATAAGCCTCTGAAAAATTATGTCCACTCAAAGGTCCACTGAACTCTATTTCAATGTCATTCATTAAAATAGTATCGGAAGATGGGGCAAGAGTTTGCATGTATGGTCACAGTCCTTGCCATCTCACACACACAAACACACACCTCAGCTGCACAGCAGGCATGGTTGGCTCCTTTAGTCCCTGCCTCTCTGCTGCCTCCTGCACCTTCCTCAGCTCCCCCAGCAGAGTCCTCCTCCTCAGGCCTAGGCCCCTCGTCTCCTGCTCCCTCTGGACACTGTGCTGCTGGCTGGCCAGACTGCCGTCAGCCTCCTCAAGCCGCAGCACCAAGGCAGACACCATGTCCAGGCAGGAGGCTGGGGCCCCGTCCCGAGTTACAGACAGCCTGGCCCCCTGGAGTAGCAAGTCTAGCTGGGGGGCCTTGTCCCCCAGACTGTCCACACTCTGCCTGATCAGGGCCAGCTTGGAGCGGCAGTCCTGCAGTACCCGTGCATCACTACAGGGGGCACCCTGTACTCCAGAGATGTCCTGCTCTACGGTGCGCAGGGACATGAGGAAGCGGTCCAGGGCCCTGGCGGCTGCCTCGCTCTTACGGACTTGCTGTCTCAGCTTGTCCAGACTGTTTCTGTGGGTCTTGACCACGTGGGTCAGAGGTGAGCGGTCACTGGGATCCAGCTCACTGGACTCAGAGTCAAAACTAGACAGCTGGTCCAGCTCTCTCTGAATGCTCTCATCCAGGTCCTGTTGAGAGAGGAGAGAGACTATAAAGATAATGTACAGAAAGTTGGAATTATCAAAGTTGTTTGTGATTATCATTGGGATACAGTATACAGTACATTACAATTTATTTAATAAGGATCCAGTTATTATCTTTAAATTACACTAATCACTCAACTCAAAACCTAATAACAAATGGGTATTTCTTCCCTTAAAGGTAGGCCGTATTGTGTACCTTGATGTCCGTCAGGATGTTGGTGTTGGCCAGTGTAAATGCATTGATGTCCTTGGGCTCTCTGATGAAGCAGTCGAGGCGTTCGGAGAAGTCAACAACATGGTTCTCTATGGAGTCTATCTGTCTCAGAGCTGCCCCCAGAGAGCTGCCTCTCCTCTGCAGAGCTGACTGCTGGCCTCTCCACTGCTCCATCAGCTCAGCTCGGTCATGCTCCACACTCACACCACCACCACCACTCTCCCCACTGTACTGGGAGGTCTGGGAACACTGGTGGCCAAACTCAGACCACAGAGACTCTGTGTCCTGGCACAACGTCTGGATGAAAGAAATATAATCACTCATAGAAAAATACAAAAACCTTCAAACTAAAAGGCCCCTTGAACTAAGAGGTCAAGTAATATGCAGTGTACCTGTATCTCCTGTAGACGTGTGTGCAGGTCTTTGAGAGAGACTGAGTCAGTGGTCAGGTCTCTCTGGGAATTCTGTTCGATCTTGGCTAGTTGAGCCTGCACAGCCTTCTTAGTAATGTCATATCTGAGAGGGAAATTAGTCATTGTGATGAAGAAATTGATCAATTGAGGATTATTGTGATATTTGCAATGCTGGTTCGTGAAATCAACATAGCCTAAGTTCCAGACTGTTTTGGAATTCAAAAATAAATGATCATTGCCTTGTTTGGTAATACAACAACAACAGAGTTGGTTAAGACAAGAACAGACTTGCACCCAGCCTTACACTCACCAAGCGGTAAGCCTACCTTTCTAATGCCTCCTTTTTGGCAGGATCCTCCTCTATGACTGGCTGCTTGTCAATCTCCTTCTTGTCAACAACCCTCTTCTCAACAACCGCAGTCTTCACAACAACTTGTGAAACCTACAAAAGAGAAATGATCAGATACATTATTTCTTAAATCAGGGCATGTGTCTTTATCATAGGTACGGTAGGTACCAGGTCCTACCTCAGTTGGGCCTGGAGGTTTGTCACTCTTCACTGTAGATTCCTTCTGTGGGGTCAGATCTTTCCCCAGGTCAAGGGGAATTCTATTGGAAAACATTGAAAAACAATCCAGTCATGTATTGCAATTGCAATTGCAATTGTCAGTCATACATTCTGCAGGTAATGTCTTGTTCACAGGCCCGGTCCTGGCCATCCTGCTACCCTAGGCAGACAATACAAATTGCCGCCCTCCTCCCCTGCAAAACTAGAATACTGTAGCCTACACTGTTGGGCCGCAATGGAATTTTATGAATGCCCATCCATGTGCTAGGCCCACCATTTGTAAAACAGGTAGTAGCATTGGCTTTATTAGTCCTGATTACTGTGACTAATCAATTTGGCTATTTGAGCTCTGCATCAGCTACCCAACTTTATCAGGAGTTATCCTGAGCCTATTTTCAATGAGAATCCATGTGTTTACACAGTGGAAAATGCAGAAGTATTTTATTTTTCGCTATGATGCATCTCATAACATGTTTTACGAATACAAACTTGAAATCACTAAATCATAATGACAATTTAGCCCAGACAGTAGTTGTGAGTAGCCTGATTGTCCATTCTATATTTAAGCAATAAGGCACGAGGAAGTGTGATATACGGCCAATATACCACGGCTAAGGGCTGTTCTTAAGCACGACGCAACACGGAGTGCCTGGATACAGCCCTTAGCCGTGGTATATTGGCCATATACCACAAATCCATGAGGTGTCTTATTGCTATTATAAACTGGTTACCGACGTAATTGGAGCAGTAAAAATAAATATTTTGTCATTGCTGTGGTATATGGTCTGATATACCATGGCTGTCAGCCAATCAGCATTCAGGGCTCGAACCACCCAGTTAATAATGTCCATTTTACTTTGACCTGTCCTGTTTTAGGATATATTGTTTGTTAACATGTCATATTCAAATCGAAAAGCATTTTTTATTTGATTGGGCACTAGGTTAGGCTATTTGATCTGAGAAACGTGCATGATGTAAAGTGTCTGTCTCATGACATTGTCATAAATTTGATCTCCAGCCTGTAGGCTACAGACAACGCCACAAACTCTTTCTACCATAGGCTATAGGCTACATGATTTATGTTTTTGACGGAACGTTGGTGGAGCGCCACAGCGGTGCGTCTCTCCAACAACACCCTGCAGAGGAGCACTGGGCATGGACAAGCTAAATATTTTTGCACCCCTGCCTTTGACAAAGTTGGCACTGCTTATCACGGGCAGCATCAGCGCTCACCTAAATAGCCCATATGCCACTGGGTGAGAGAAATTGTCATTGTTTTTAGGCAGAATTATGTGAGGTGTTATGCATTGTTGGAGGTGCGTCTTGGTCAGTTTAGCTCTGAAAATGGCGCCCTCGTCAATCTGCCGCCCTAGGCAGCCGCCTAATCCTGTCTAATGGGCGGGCCGGCCCTGCTGGTTCATTCCTTCTTTTCTAATTTTTTCAACCCAGTCTCTCTCCTCTGTGTCTTACCCAGGTGTGTCGGGGGGTGGTGTGTCCCTGTCCCCGCTGAACTGGCGCTGGATGGCGGCCAGTCTCTTCTCACACTCCCTGAGCTGAGCCTGGGCCAGACGGTGTGCATCCTCGGGGCTCAGGGTGTCACACAGCTCCTTCAGGGCCTCCAGGTGCTGCCCAGCCTGGGCTAGGCTGCCCTCTGCAGAGAAACACGCCTGGAGACACAGCAAGAGAGTCATCAGTCTACAGGTGTCTGATGTACTGCCACTGTCGACCTAACAGGTGTCAACAACCCGCAGCTGTTTGTAAACAACCCACAACTCACACTCATTTTGCAGTTATTGCCTACTACATAACGGTCTCTTTCATCTCCCGAGACCAGAATCCTAACTCAACAAAGGCGAGAGGAGAGCTACAGAAAGTTGTAATTCAGTCAAATCGGGTTAAAAGTCAGTGCCTTCACAATGTCAAATCACCCATTAGTAATATGAAATTTTCTGATCTAGCATCAGGAAGCAGATATTGCTTAATTATCATTTATAGAACTTCAATAGAGAATAGAGAACAGAAGACAAAACAACATTTTGCATGCAGTTTAGACACCTGTTTTTTCATGCACCTGTCCACCAGAGCATGCGATGGGGTTAATGTTAGGTTAGAGTTATTTTACCTTCGCTTTGGATGCTAATTTTGAGTTAAAGTGCATCTCACACTGCAAGGCAGCTGTGTTAAAGTCTTTTCTCTTAATCTCAAATCGTAAATGCTGCAAAAACACCGCTGTCTCAGCTCTCACAGCCTAGATCACAAAAACCGAAAGCATACACAAACTTAATCTGATGACACACATACAGTAGAATGCTTGTTAGGGATTTCATTGCTCATACGAATAACAAAACGTAGTGGAGTAAATTAAAAACGATTCAGAACAGATTTTCATCCAAGTGAATATCACATAGACATGCAGTGTAGAATTCATTCAATATGATTAGGGACACTGTGGTCATACACACAGAATTAGATGCTTTATATTTACATTTTAGTCATTTAGCAGACGCTCTTATCCAGAGCGACTTACAGTTAGTGAGTGAATACATTTTCTTTCATACTGGCCCCCCGTGGGAATCGAACCCACAACCCTGGCGTTGCAAACGCCATGCTCTACCAACTGAGCTACACAGGACTATATTTATATATCTGTAAAACAAACTCATACAGTATCTATATCCTAAAATACACACACAGACAGACAGACAGACACACGCCCTACCTCCCATTGGGTCCTGACAGACTGTGTGAAAAACTCCATATCTCTGAGCTGAGGCATGGTGCAGAAGGCCTCCATACCCTCTGCTGCCCTCAGGAACACTTTCAACAGCTCAGGGTCCAGGGTCCTCAGGGTCTCCTGGTTGAGGGAACACAAACACAATCAGACTGGGTAATAATGTGGCTTTAGAACAACTATAAACCAACAAAAATTATTCAAATTCCTTACCTCCTTTACTGAAGCTTGTTCGATAGATATGTGTTTGTCTTTGAAGACATTAATGGCAGCCAGGATGTGCTCTTGCAGGCAGTGCTTGGCCTCCTCAAACTGGTTCCTGGCCAGGGCCTGAGCCTTGGCATAGGCCTCCGTGTAAGCCTGGGGTGGGGCCTGGGCCAGAGCTGGGGGTTTCATCTGGAGCTCCGGGGAATCTGGTGGTGACTGGGGAAGGAGATGAGGCTCAAAAAGAGGCTGGGGCTGGGTCTTAGGCTGGAACTGGGGCTTGACCTGGGGCTGAGGCTGAATATTGGGCTGGGGAGGTGGCTGGGGTTGGGTCTGGGGCTGAGGCTGGGTCTGGGGCTGAGGCTGGATCATGGGCTGGGGCTTGTTCTGTGGCTGTGCGTGGGGTTGAGCCTGGATCTGGGGCTGAGAGTGAGGCTGAGGGAGGGGCTGAGGCTGCAAATGGGTTGGGGGTTGAATTTGGGGCTGGGGAGGTGGCTGAGGCTGGAAATATGGCTGGGGTTGAATTTGAGTCTGGGGATGGGCCCATGGCTGCTGTTGGAACTGGCCTTGCTGGGCCTTAACATTGGTAAGGTTGTAGGCTATCACCTGAGGCTGCTGTTGAACATGGCTTTGGGGCCGTATTTGGGCTTGAGGTTGGCCATAAGGCTGGCCATAAAGATATGCCTGGGGGACTTGCTCTGGCCTGATTGGGGCCCATTGCTGTGGTGGAGCTTGACCTAGTGGGTAAGCCTGAGGAAGGGGGTGGCGTTGGACCATGGGCTGAGGATAGGCTTGTGGCCGTGGTTCAGGTCTGACTTGGGTTACCTGGGTTAATGGCTGGGGATGACCCTTTGGCTGAGTGTAAGTTGGGCTGAAGGGTCTGACTGGGGCCCATTGTTGGGGTTGAGCCTGAGCAGGGGAATAAGGCTGAGGATGAAGCTGGGCCTGGGGGTGAGGCTGAGCTTGAGGGTAAGGCTGGGCCTGGGAGTGAGGCTGGACCTGGGGGTGAGGCTGGACCTGGGGGTGAGGCTGGACTTGAGTGTGAGGCTGGACTTGAGTGTGAGGCTGGGCCTGGGGGTGAGGCTGAACTTGAGGGTGAGGCTGAGCCTGGGGATGAGACTGGACTTGAGGATGAGGCTGGGCCTGGGGGTGAGGCTGGACTTGAGGATGAGGCTGGGCCTGGGGGTGAGGCTGGACTTGAGGATGAGGCTGGGCATGGGGGTGAGACTGAACTTGAGGGTGAGGCTGAGCCTGGGGATGAGGCTGGACTTGAGGATGAGCCTGGGCCTGGGGGTGAGGCTGGACTTGAATATGAGGCTGGGCCTGGGGGTGAGTCTGGACTTGAGGATGAGGCTGGGCCTGGGGGTGAGGCTGAACTTGAGGGTGAGCCTGAGCCTGAGCCTGGGGATGAGGCTGGACTTGAGAATGAGACTGGGCCTGGGGGTGAGGCTGGACATGAGGGTGAGGCTGGGCCTGGGGGTGAGGCTGAACTTGAGGGTGAGGATGGACATGAGGGTGAGGCTGGGCCTGGGGGTGAGGCTGGACTTGAGGATGAGACTGGGCCTGGAGTTGCGGCTGAGCCTGGGGGTGAGGCTGGGCCTGTGGATGCATATGGACCTGACGGTGCGTCTCAGTGAGTGTTTGAGGCGGCCTGACTGGGGACCATGCTTGGGGATGTGGTTGAGCCTGAGCTTGAGGCTGTGGATGCATCTGTTGCTGAACCTGTGGCTGAACCTGTGGCTGGGGTTTCTGGACCTGTGGCTGAGTATTCTGGACCTGTGGCTGGGGTTTCTCGACCTGCTGTGGCTGTTCCTTTATCTGAGATTGACCTTGAGTCATCCAGGATTGAGACATGGCCTGCATCTGTGATTGTGAGTAGGACATAGGTTGAGATTGACCATAGGTCATGGGTTGTGGTTGGGCTTGGGTTATGGGCTGGGGTTGAGTGTGAGTCATGGTTTGGGATGGAGCATGGGTAATAGTCTTGGGTTGCTGTTTGGTTTGGGCCGTTGGTTTAGGTTGAGTGTGGCTCTTGGTCTTGGCTTGGGGTTGGGTCAGAGACTGGGCAGGAGGCTGGC
This sequence comes from Coregonus lavaretus, assembly GCF_964263955.1. Classification (NCBI taxonomy): domain Eukaryota; kingdom Metazoa; phylum Chordata; class Actinopteri; order Salmoniformes; family Salmonidae; genus Coregonus; species Coregonus lavaretus. The sequence goes on along the minus strand of NC_140005.1, from coordinate 26,065,396 downwards.
CATAAAGATATGCCTTGGGGACTTGCTGTGGCCCTGATTTGGGTAGAGCCTGAGCACTAGCCATGGCCTGTGGTTGAGAAGGCATCATAGTCCTGGCTTGTGCTTGAGGCTGGGGCATGGGTGTTCCTGCAGGCTGTGGAACTACCTGGACAGGGACTTGAGACATGATTGGTTTCTCTGGCTGTGGTTGAGCCTGTATTTGACTAGAAGCCTGGGCTGGAGCTTGGGATGGAGCCTGGGCTGAAGCCTGATCCTGATCCTTGTCCTTCCTCTGGAGCCAGGGTCGGTTCTTCATGGCCTGAGGTTGCTTCTTCCTGCTCTGCATCTCTTCCTTGGTTAGAGGCTGCTTCTGTGTCTTTTCCGGTTGCTGAGATAGAGCCTGTTTCTGGGCCTGTGCTGGTTGTTGGGCCTGTTTCTGGCTTTGAACCTGCTGCTGAGCAGATATCTGTTGTTGAGATAGCACCTGTTGTTGTAATAGTACTTGTTGCTGAGATAGTACTTGTTGCTGAGAGAGTACTTGTTGCTGAGAGAGTACTTGTTGCTGAGTTGGACGCTGTTGTTGAAATGGTGGCTGTTGCTGCACTAGTGGTTGTTTCTGGGTTAGGGGTGGAGAGTGTTTTTTGCTCTGGGCAGCAACCTGTGGCTGAGCCTGTGGCTCTGGAGGTGACTGTGCTCGGTCCTTTGACTGGGTCACAGCTTGTGCATAGGAATAAAGGAGCTGAGGACTTGGACTTGCCTCCTTCTCTCTGTATTCCTGGACTATAATCTGTGGTATTGGTGGGTGTTGGGCCTGGGCTTGTGGCTGAGGGGTAGGCTGGGACTGGGGCTGTGGTTTCACATCAGGCTGAGATGCTAATTGATCAAAGGCCTGAGTTACATGCACGGCAAGAGAGAGTGATTGAGGCTGTTCGGGTTGAGCTTCAGTCCACTCTTCAGGCTGGATGAAGATCTTGGGTGGGGGCTGGTCTTCTGTGGGGCTTCGGCTTCTGTCTCTTCTGGCTCCCAGAGAGCTCAGCATCCCAACCGCCTCCTGTAAATAAATCAAAGTTATAGCTTTATCAACCACAATTTCTATCAATGTCAATAAAGGAAAAAGGAAAGTGATAAGAGATAAGAGAGAGGGACTACTGGCCTGTGACTGAGCCACGGCAGCTCTGACTTTGTCCTGCATGGCGGAGACAAGGAGGTACTGGAGGGGAGAGTTCTTCTGTCCTGTCATCACCATCACCTGCAGGTCCTGCTCCTCTGTCACCACCTGACCCTCCAGCTGCAGCCCACGAGAGATCAGCACCTGGAGAAAACAGCAAACACGATGAGCAATTGTAAATTACAAAAGTAAATGACAATATTCATAAACGAGGTAATACTCTGATCTTCACCCAGCACATAACTATCAATGCTTGTCTAGCACCTGTGTTGAACATGCTTACTTACCTTGCTTCTACATTCCTAACCAGGCTAGCTAACTCTTCTAGTAAAGCTACTGCTGTTTACCTTATTCCTTTGGCACTTTATGATGTTTTCCTTAGTCTAGTATATTTCTATTGGTCCCTGTCTAAGTCTTACCCTGGCGCGGGAGTCCTGTCCCCGTGGAGCCCTGTGTTCTCCTGCCTTCAGGATCTGGTAGAGGTCCCGGGCCTCTGTCTCCCAGTGCAGCAGCTCTGCCAGGCGGCCATCCAGACCAGACACACTGTGCTGCAGCTCCACACACACCTGCTCAGCCTCAACCAGCGTCTGCATCACCTACAGACACACACACACACACAGAGAGAAACAAACAGCGTACACATTCAGTATCCACTCATCTGGTTAACCGCAAACAAAAATCTCACGTAATTTGGTCAGATGTAGTCTGTCCACGAGATATTAAGAACCCACAGACCAGACACAGGACCGTAGGCATAAGAAAAGGTTAATTTCATATTTAAAGTAAATATATGAAGGAAGTCATCATCCTCACCTCAGGTAAAGCCAGCTTGAGTTTCTGTAGAGTCTCAGCTGAGCATTCTGTGGAGGGGGAGAGGGCATCCATATCCACTTCCTTTATCTTCCTCATCATGAACTGAACAAGGTCAAAATATACAGCACCATTGAAATGCATTTTTTTGTGAAAGAAAAATATACAAAAGGATCAGTTATAGTTATAAAACTCTGAGACCATTGTAAAAATGTTGTAATAACAGTGTACCTGTAGTTTCTTTGTGTAGGTCCTCAGGGGCCCAGACATGGCCTCCACAGGTTCCTTCAGGATCTGGGTAGCCTCTCTGAAGAGGGCCTGGAGGTCTTGGGGTCTGGCTGTGGCTCCGCTGGGCACAGCTACAACAGCCTTGGGGAAAAATAACAGCTTTTATTGAACTGCACATCATTTTCACAGAAATTGATCAAGCGAGCATAACAACATTGCATTCTCATTTTGTAATGGAAGTGTTATCTCTGACTTACAAATTGTGTTATCTTGACAAAGTCCGCCCAATGCAGGTTGAGCTTGCAGAGGTCATCTGCCAGAGCTCGGCTGGTCATGGGGTCAGTCAGCTGGACCAGGAAGTTCCCCACCTCATTCAGATGGGCCTGGCGGGAACTCCACTCTGACATACTCTCAGATGTTACCTAAGCAACACACAAATCTCATAATCAATATTGAAATATAATCATTTTGAACACTTTGTTCTTCAGGATCACATGTGGGGAAGTGATGGCAATAGGTTTGTTAAGAGCAGGCATGGTATACCCCTGCATTGTGGACAAGGTTGCAGGTTAGTGGAGGGTTTCTGTCTGTACCTCTGGCCTCTGTGCGAGGGCGTGGGAGGCTGAGCCCTGCTCCAGCCAGGCCTGCAGGGAGCTGTAACAGTCACAGTAGGAGTCCCAGGCAGACAGCACGCGGCCCATAGTGCTCTTCACCGTAGACACTCCCTCCAGAGCCACAGCACCCTCCTCTTCCATCTCCTTCACTTGGCACATTATGTATTTGGCGTCTGCAGCTGGGGGAACAGCCAGGAAAACCGCTCTTAGATCAACCAATCAATTAACCATCAATAAATACATTTTCTAAGAAAGACTGGTACACACAGTTCTGTCTTTGGCAATGTATTTTGGATCAGAACGCATTGAGTCAGAACACATTACCTCACATTACCACACACACACACACAAACACAGTCCTCTTACCTAGGGCAGATTTGCTAGTATATTTGCTGGCAACAAGCTTCAATTTAAGGAGAGTCCCCTCCAGCAAGGATGGTAGGTCCTGTTTATCCACTAACTCCTGTGAGAAAACAAATGTAGAGATTAGTCAATGACTTATAACTCATACTATTGTGAATCCAGTCTGCCTCTTGTCTGCAGAAAGTCGTCAAACCCTGTCATTAAACTGGATCACTTACATGACAGTCCTGCAGCAGCACACGCACAGCCTCCTGGGATATGTAGGGTCTCTTCCAGACACGGAGCTTGCTGTTGATCTGGCCCAGCAGGTCCAGCACTGTGTGCCGATGCTCCTGGTACTCCAGTTTGATCCCATGGTACTTGGCAGTGACTCTTACACTGGTGAACCTGAGGAGGAGGTAGAGAGAGGTGGGTTGTTGAAGGCTCTCTCTGACGTTCACGCTACAGTCATGGGCAAAACAGGGAGACAAGTGCACACCTTCTCTTCATCTCTTCCAGTTTGTCAGTAGGCACCAGAATGGCTCCATATTCATCCATATTCTGGAACTTCTGAAAGGACTTAAGTTGTTGGGGCATCTCGTCCAGGGATCTCTATAAAAAAATATACAGTCATTTTGATTTAAAGGCCTGATGTTACAGGTTGGTTAAGAGGCAATTAACTTTTTTTAGTGATGCATGTTGATTGTGAGATATTACCTTGAGCAGCTCCAGTTTCTCCCTGGCCTCCTCGGCGGCGCGGGCGTGGTCCTGAGGGTCCCCCTCCTCCTCTGCCAGCGCCCCCTCAGTCCTAAGCAGCCAGCGGCCCACCATGTCCAGGGGAGCAGGCAGACTCAGGTCCAGCTCTGTCTTATACTCACGCAGCTGGGTGGGAACAATCACATAGAAATGTAACCAAGCAAACACATGAAAAAAACAAACCCAGACACACACACAAAACAATATATTTTTGTATACTGTAAAAGCATAAATAGATGATTACTGCAAAACCACATCAACACGGTATATCATGCTTTATCCGTATACCATGATAAATATAGTATATCACAGTATCATGTTTATATAGTATATATGACATCATGTGATTTGACTTAGTGTGTAAGATAACCAGTGTGAGGAGTGAGCAGACCTTCTCGGCGAGGGTGTCCCAGGCCCCCCTGAGGTTCCTCTGTTCCTCACTCAGCTGGGGGGTGCGCTTCATGGCTGTCAGGAGAGGCATCACGGGGCGACGCTGCTCATTAAAGGACACCACAAAGGTCTGGAACACCTGGGAGACACACAAACACATAGACACACACACACAGACATGTGCACACAAACAGGAAAAGCTCTCAGATAGTGCTGTGAGGTTAACACTATTTAAGTATCAGACTTGAATGGAATGCAAATGTATCCCCCTAAACTATATAAAAGATACAGTCCTTCACTCCAAATAAACCTGGCATAACTCTACGTGCCATTTTCAATCCATCTAGCACCATCCACATACATGGTATCTCTCTGCATAGCTCTCGCCTTCTGTGGAGTCCCATCCTTCCAGTAACTCCTGATAGGCCTGCACCAGCCAGCAGGTCACTTCCTGGGCCTTCTGATTGGTTGTGGTCTTGAGTCACAGCAAAAAGACAAATGAGTTATCAGACAAATTATGGCCCAAAATAAAGCACTAACCCTGACCATAACCTAACGTTAAACTTTCAAAACACCCTTTCCACTATACGTAGCCTGAAGATTACATTCCAAAGAACCTCTTCACATGGGAAGTGAAGTATTAGTGGGTAAGGTGGAGTAAGGTGGAGCTCAACTCTAGTATGTAAAGTTCTCCCGCATGAGTTGATGATTCTAAGATATATCTTCCTTTTAAGATGTGTCCAAATGAACAGCAGTCTGTGAAACAGGCAGGGGTGAAATCAAGCAGCTGATTTTCGATCGTTGTTTAGATAGTTATGGGAGAGGGAAGCCTTGAGGGAAGCCTTGGGACCAGGCAGAGGAGAGAAGATGAACAGGGTTTACCGCAGTAGCAGCAGCTCTGGAGGGTTCAGGTTCTTGACAAGAAGTTGATCTGATAAGTAGGGGTTGGAGCAGGTGAGCCTGACCAGAAAATTGACAGACATGACAGTGAATGGGGGCTAGGTACTTCAGGCTTCAGGGAAGATCCTAGATAACATTACAAACTCTAATGCACTCGTTTCCAATCCTCTTATATCTCAGTTTCTCTTTATGAAAAGGATGCCTCAAAACGAACCCCTCTAAAAAATAAATAGGGCACAACATGGGGAATTGGGCTTCAAGGGATCTGAAAGTTCACCACATGTGCATGGTCTCTCAGATTACTTCTGAACTATCCTATACATCCAGATCACTAGAACTATGCAGGAATCCAGCTTTGGTTAAAGCTGAACCTCCAACCTCAGGCAGTGCTGAAACACAGCAGGAAACATGAGCTGAACAGTGGGCCTGGTATGACTGATCTGGCAAGAGTTCCCTGGGACATGACATGCGATACCCTGGTCTCAGTGGAAATAATTACTGCCACCCTGATTTTTAAGGTGGGGAATATCAACACACCCTCCTGTGGCTCAGGGCTGGCACCAACCAAACAGGGAAAACAGGGTGAACTGGTTGTAAAACAACCTAATCTCTCCTCTGACTTTAATCACTCTGACATTTAGAGGTAATCTTGGCTTTGAGCGATTCAATGGTTTTCAAAAGGAAGACAGTATTCTTTACATCTCAGTTGGTATGCCTGGAATATGTGTCATGTGTTTGTTTGTACTGCAGGTATGTTGTCATTGTGGACAGCATTATGTTTGATTGATATATTATATTGTGTAATGTATAGGGTATCCGTTGGTGGTGGTAAAGTATAGTTGTACAGTTGTCCTGGGGTACTACAAATCAGAGGCCGCTTACATCTAAAAAATATAGTACAAGAGACATTATTTCTGTTTCAAAACATAGTTACTGAGAAAACTGCTTTATAAATCATTTTTAAACTTCAAACCAAAGTAGAACTCTGTAGCAGTGGGTGAGGTGCTGATTGGGAATCAGATTGATTTCATGATGTAACATGTTGCTCTGAGTGCGAGAGGTGAAATAAACAGAGCTGTAGGCAAAGTCAGGGATAGGCTACCTGGCGCAGAGGTGAGGCAGCGATGGCAGGAGTGAAGTGAGTGGGCAGGTTGACAGGAGAGAGGCTTTTAGGAGAAGTCATATAGTACATCTGAATAGATACAATGGAGAGTGAAGAATAGAAAAGGTGAGGTAAAAGAAATAGAATAAAAGTGAGAAGAATTTAGATTATACTGAAGAGTCACAATAAGGAGCCACAGTACACAACGAACCTGAGGAAAGCCAAAACAAAAGTGGAGAAGATAGTACATGCTTCTACATCTGCATTGCTTGCTGTTTGGGGTTTTAGGCTGAGTTTCTGTATAAGCACTTTGTGACATCTGCTGATGTAAAAATGGCTTTATAAATACATTTGATTTGATTAGCTAGGAGTGTGACCAAAAATAATTTTAAATAAAACGCAATTAAAAGAGAGTGAGTAGATGACAGTGGTACAAACCTGCATGTCCTCCTCTGTCACAGGCATGTCTCTGGAGTACTGGAGGAACTGGGACACGTAGGTCATGATGGACTTCTCATCTGGGTCTCTCACATCAACATCTGCACCAAGAAAAGTTCCTTGAGAAATTCACACTTTTGTCCAAAGCAACTGACACAAACAATATACATTTGGATGCACTAAAGTGACTTTCTAAAGCCCTGTTTATACCTGGTGCATACATGGAGGCACCATCTAATCTGGTCACAATGTGGACACAGTGGACGGATAAGAGACACATTTCAATACAATGTGTAGACTTGACAAACCTTGATAAGATAGTGATTGGATTATATTGATCAGATCATGAAACTCACATGTTAGCAAGGTAGTGTAAACGGGGCTTAAAAGGCACAACAACAGAGTGCATATCTGATTTAACCAGGGAACTGAGCTAGACATCAGATGTCATCCCTCCCCCTAGGTTAAGTGAACACCACCCACGCACCATCAGGCTCCAGTAGTCTGGGGATGCGCAGCTCGTGCTCGGCGGTGCGGAAGGCCTCCTCCAGGTTCTGACGGTTAGTTCTGGTTCTGGCCTTGGACAGGTCCACCAGGTCAGGTCTCAGGGCATACAGGATGGCCAGGAAGATCACACCGCTCCGCCAACTGGCCTTGAAGTCCTTCACATTCAGAGTACAGCCAGCCCTATGGAGTGCGCCACATCATATAATAATGGCAATAATGGCAACAGACAGAACACCCTTTCATCAGTGGATTTCAATGTGTGTGATATTGTGTAGAGAGGCATGAGGTCTCATCAAGAACCAAAACAACAACAACATCTTGAGATGAATTTGGACAGTGAATATGAGAGGTGTGAGGGCTTAAACGGGAGGGGTGAGGGTCTGAGGATGGAGGGCCTAAAAAGGGAGGGGGGCTCACTTGTGGCACTGTTCCCTGACCCAGAGGAGCAGGGCTTTCTTGGCAGAGACACGGAAACGCTGGTGTAGAGGGGAGCCCCTGGGGGGCACGGGGCTGTTGCTAGTAGAGCGGGCCGACAAGGTGGAGCGAGAGTCCAGGCTGGCCAGTGACTCCAGAGAGGACTGACGAGAGCTGAACGACAGGCTGCTGGCCAGCTCCTCAATCTGCAGGGAGAGAAGTTTAATAAAGTAGCCCAGGAGGGAACAATAGACGAACTACAACAACAATGTATTACCGTGGACATGTAGCTACAGCATACATTTTCTCATAAAAGCCAGTGTCTAAGAGTGATTACAGCTAATTATGACTGAGACTCACGTGATACTGCATAATGATTGTCCAGATCAAGCCCAGGATAATGGATGGTTTACCGTCAATGATGTCGGGAATGTTAATGTTGACCAGTTTGATCTGCGTGAGAAGGACAGCTTAACATTACCAGCGTTTCAATACAAATGGCTTTGCAACTCACATGAGCTTGGACCCAAAGCATGAAAACGGTCTCTTACCGATTTCTTCTTCAAGAAGGACAGGGCTGTTTCAATGTTGCTCCTGTGCTGAAAGATGCCTCTGCCTCTCTCCCGACTCTACAAGAGCCAACAACAGATATCAGAGCATAGACAAAGGAAAGGGGCACAACAGATGGCAGAGGGCCAAATAGACCTACAATGAAATGAGGGAGAGGAGAGGAAAAAATAGAAAATAAGTTATTGAGAGGAAAGGATTGATGCTGATGTACAGGGTTAAGAGAAAGGAAGGAGAAGGGAGAAATACAGTCACAGAAAAAGAGGGGGAGACACTACAGCAGGTGTTCCTTGTCTATTTAGGACTAGCCTTCTAAGAGTTCACTTGAGATGAGCTTGTAATGTATATACAGTAGAGTGTGTTAGAGTTGATCTGAGACAGAGAGAGAGACTTACCATCCGCTGGCCACTCATCACCTCCAGCAGGTCCAGCAGCTTGGACCCGTCCCGGAAGTCATTGAACAGGTCCAACACCATGCACGGGGGAATCCTCTGAGACAAGACCACAGAACAGCTGCTGTTAGTCTCTTTCATAAGGCATAGTGACTATTACAGTCAATACACTTAAACCACTTGTCAACTGTGTTCTCACTCTAATCATTACATTCACTTAGGCTTAAGAGCGTGCACGGCATATGAGTAATATCTTGGGACATAAAACAGCTAGGTAAGGATGATTCTCATGGTGTGTGTATTAACTTAGAAAGCAGAATACATTTCATGACTTTCCACTGGACTTAAAACTCTACTGCAAACTGCCACTAGAAGATTAGCAATTAGCTCAAACAACCCACAGAGGTGTGGGTCCAAGTCAAACCACAGCTGAGGCTCCACAACTCTGACTCAGCCCAGTGTTGGTCAGACTCCACGGGGTGAGAGGGCTGGGGGGGGGGGGGGGGGACTTCTGTTGCTGTCTGTCTGTGTGTGTGCTCTAAACCCCACTCCAAGGGGCTATATTTACATGATTCCCCTCTGCTCCTCTCCACCCTGCCCCTCCCCCAGCCCTCCCCTGTCACATGCACAACTGACCTCTCCCATGAGCAGGAGAGCAACACAACCCTTCTCTCCAGGTGGATGAGTGAGTGAGTGAGTGAGTGAGTGAGTGAGTGAGTGAGTGAGTGAGTGAGTGAGTGAGTGAGTGAGTGAGTGAGTGAGTGAGTGAGTGAGTTGAAGACATACAGTATTTCAGATAGTGTTACCTTTGAGAGCTGAGCATTGATCCAGTTGGTGAAGGTTCTCTTCTGAATTTGCTCTTGCTCCACTGTGAAAGGGAGGGGCAAAATAAATATGAGAAGATTGTATCGTAGTTTACATAAATAAACACTCAAGAGTACATATGTGATGTATACAAATTCTGAAATATAGCAGCAATATGTTTTCTTTAATATATAAGCCTTCAGTAACAGTAAGGCTCAAGGTGCTGCCAGAGGGATCGTACGTTTTTAAATACACCACAGTCATGGTCACATGTCTAACATGCTGCTGAACACACCCAATAACTTCCCTCAAACCCATTTACAGAGTTATAGACTTCCAGCTTTACCGGCAGAGGCCCACTCACCATTATACATCTCTACAAAGTCCATCAGGTCCATGACTGAGTGAAGCATCCCAACATTAGTCCATTATCCCCAAGTACACTTTCTGAAATCTCTCAAGCTTCTCACTAACACCTCAAACAACACTTCCTCTGTGACAGATCTTTTATACCTTCAACTGTCTTCAAAATATGTCCTTGATATCAGAACTGTTGATCTGATACTTGCTCTTTCTAGCCCACTTGCTTTAGGCCCTCTGTATTCTTGTGCACCACTAGCTACTCCATGGTAAGCCCCTGTCCAAGTCATCCCAGTCTTCTCTACTGAGCTCTGTGATAAAAGGACAGAGACTGATAGACCCATTAAGCTGTTTTACAGAAGGCCAGTCTTGGCTCCAGTCGGTGTCTAATGTTAATCATAAGGACCTGCTCCAAGTGTGTGACTCAGGTCTATTCCTGTTTCTGGAAGGATGTGGACTGTGGTGTGAGGGGATGACAGAGCCTCGCCTTGTAGGTGACTGTTACTGATTACTGCCGAAGTGTGGTGGTCTCTCAGGTGCTTATAGCTGCCAAAGCATCACCCAATTGGGTGCTACACATTCAGTGGTGGATGTTCCAGCCTACCTACAGAGGAGGAGTAAGCCTTGCTGTGAACTTCAGAGACAGGTGCCTGATGAAAAGCTCCGGGCCTGCCTGTCTGACTGATGTTTCTCCCTCCCTGGCTGTACAATCAAAGTCACTTCCACTCAAACTACTCCTTTTCTGAACTGCATCATCATCTACATTTTACATTTTAGTCATTTAGCAGACACTATTATCCAGAGTGACTTACAGGAGCAATTAGGGTTAAGTGCCTTGCTCAAGGGCACATTGACAGATCCCCCCCCCCCCCACCTAGTCGGCATAGGGATTCGAACCAGCGACCTTTCGGTTACTGGCCCAAAGTTATTAACCGCTAGGCTACCTGCTGTGGAAGACCATCTCCCATCAACTGCCAGCTCCCTGAATTCATTTTTGTTTGTTTTTTAAAGCGACTTTGAAATACTGTATGAAAAGCACTAAAACAAATACATCTATTATTATCATTATTATTATTATTATTATTATTATTAAAATAGACATGGTCGATTTTAAGCTTTTCAAACATATTCTAACAGTTACAAATATAGGTGGATGCCTTCCATTAATGCTGAGGAAGTTGAAACCACAGCCCTTTTGAGCAAAGTTGTTTTCAACCTGCTCAACATAGACACACAATTAAGGTACAGTAGCTGGGGTGTATTCATTATTTGCAGACTGTTGCAAAACGTTTTGCAACAGAAACAGTTTACCGTTTACTCTATGAACCAAACAGAAGCAAACAGAGCAAATGGAACCAAACGGGGCGGGACCTACCTGAATTTGTCCAATAGAAACTCTTGTTTTGGAGTAAACAGTTTCCGTTGCAAAACGTTTTGCAACAGACTAAACATTTTGCAACGGAATTCGACTAATGAATACACCCATGTACTCTTGGCTCTAAGCCACCTGACACTGCTCCAGGTTTTGATGTTTCTAATAAGGTATTTGAGATTTTTTTTTTAAGATGTTGGAGAACAGTTGCAGAGGCACAGCTAGTGCTGTAGAAGTATTTATATAGATGCAGCAGCAGTAGCTCGAGAAGTAATCATATCAACATATCAACAGGGCTTTGTCTGCTGTCAGTTTATAAAAACATATTAGTTATATGTTTTGAAGAAATTACATTTTTATTTTAAACTGTAATTGGGCCGTCATAAAGTGATTGATATTTCACATACAATCGCAACAAAGGGAGAAAGAGACCTGATCTGGCCTGAGAACCAGTCTCATCTGACAAGGTCAGGCACGTGGTCAAATGAACAGCTGACAAAGCATTATGTTTAAGTATGACAGTTGTAACAAGTAGCCTAACATATTCCGTTTTCCAAGACATTATTTGCGCTTTGCTCAAGAAAAGTTCAACCCCCAGAAATCACAGATTTCAGAAATGTAACAGCCATACAAACTAATGTCAATGTACTCACTCATGATGTGAACATCAGTGCTGCGTCAGACAAGAAAAAAGTGAATATTTAATAAAAGTTCTGTAAGCTAAACCTCTTCTTTCTGCTGCTGTATGAGCATGGTTTGCATATACAAGATACCAGCCTCTGTCTGAGATGTGCTGTATTCTTTATGAGCAACAAGCAGCATCTATGGGACCCAATGGGAAATGTATCATTGGAACGCGAAGTTCGTTGGTGAGTGAATCCTGTATAACCAGCAGTCACCCACCCAGCCTGTTGTGCTGCGCCTCCAGGGGAGGCAGGTGAATGGTCTCAGCTCAGCTCAGCTCCACCCATCCAAATGGTAAGGCGTGATGGATTTGGGCCTGCCTGCCCAAACAAAACCTGGTTCTCAAGCCGTCCTGCAAGTGCCATCACAAAAGAGAAGAGTCCATCCCGTAGAGACAAAGAGGGGTGCTGCGTTACCTACTTTAGATCATTAATGATTTTATCTATCTGATGATACAATGTCCATTATGTGTATCCCTAGATATCCCTAGACATGGGACAGTCTGTGATGAAAGCTGTTGTTGCCTTCAGACTGAGAGCGGGAGAGCTTAGCAAACAGTGGAGAAACTCTGCTAACTCAACTAGTCGCTCACATTCAAAGGAGGGGAAGTGCTTCATGGTCAACTGCCACTGTACATGTGTATGTATAACAAAACGTTAAAAGATTTAAGAGTAAGATCCCATCAAACTGCAGCCGTATGTAAATAGTGTTAATCCATCAGGACTCTCCTTGTCCCTCAAAGTGCCACGGGGAGGGGAAACGGAAAACATTAAAGTCTGCATATTTTCCCAGCTTGGATTTCTATTACTTTCTAGTAACTTTCCTGTGTAATCCTGTTCTTGTTAGTCTAGGTCTAGGAATTTACCACGGCCTAATGATAAATGTGTGAGAATATCAGTGAGTTCACATGTGAACTATATTTAGCTGCATTCTTGTATCGTTACGACTCCAAATATGCAAAGAAAAACAGACTTTCAGACCATTATTTTACAAGCTGACTTGTCAGTGGGCAATCAGCATACAAGCCTTGAATAAATAGATCCAGAAACAGTTGTTTCTAAATAAGGTTAACAGTCATGGGTCTAAAATAGTGCAGCTGATGGCCTCTCAATAATGGCACTCAACAGAGAGAGAGAGAGAGAGAGAGAGAGAGAGAGAGAGAAGGGAAAACGGGCATGAGGACATAGGCAAGGCAGATATTCAGAGAGAGGCAGTGTCATATTTATCCCCCTAGGAAGAATACCTGTATACAGAGAGTGCCAAAGTACAAGACGAGAAGCCTCTGTGCCATGCCCAAGGTCAACTCTCGATTACCCTCTCCTCTGCCAATGAAAACGTATAGCTAACCAACAAACGCTCTCTACTAGCAATCAAATAGAGAAAACCTCTTACAGGAAAAGAGCACAGCTCATATATATACAGTAATTCAAACCATAAAGTGAATAATCTCTGCTATTGTATGTAAAACTGTGAGAAGCCTTGGAGACAGTGACTTCATAGGCATGCCACATGACATTTCACGACCCACTATTGAATTCCACCCACTTGATCCCCTTTGGATGACTGTTTAACATATGACTCATATCTCATTGGGTTTACATTTCAACAGTAAACACAACATGTCCCAAAGTGACTACTTTGAGCCAAAACAGGACCGAACAGGCACAAGTTATCACTGGAGTGAGAGAAGTTCATTTGATTGTGAAATTTCCCCTGAGTGTAAGAAAATCCTTATTATTATTAATAATATTAGGTTGCCTCAGAAACTAAAACAAGTTAGCTCAAATATTAAGACATTAATAACTAGATTGTTTTCTCCTCATGTACAATATGTCCACAGAGCTGCTTTCCAACACCACATCAACTTTATTGTTTAAACACTGAAAGAAACACAGAGAGTCAAGGGGAAAGAGTAGAAAGGCAAAAAGAGGGACAGAGAATCAGGGAGAAAGAGCGAAAGAGGAAGGCACACAGAGAGCCACTGACCCTGCAGAAGCATGTGGACATTGTCAATGTCCAGGGGGATGTATCCCCTCTCCACCGGTGCATCTCTGTCTCCTGGCGACGCCATGCTTCCTGAAGGGGGGGCTCATCCACGTACCCACAACAGCATGGCACCTTTCTGGAGACAAACAGAAACAAACATGACACACAGATACGTCAATCTCCTGTTTGAAACACATGCGGTATAGGACCATATTTACATGTTACATTTGGCACACACTGAATTACACTGACATAACACTGACATAACACTGACATAACACTGACATAAGGAGTGTAGAGAATGTTTCTTGCTTCTGTTATGTTTATTGTTTATGAGTGACACCTTTAATTTGATACAATACCCTTTACAAAAGAACAGTCATTGAGATGCACACATACTCTGAAATCCACTTAATAGTAGCAATAGCAGACCGATCCATGTATTCACACTTAAAGCCTGTAAATCACAGTCACCTTTTTCCTCATTCACCCAGTTATACCTCGTTATGACTGTTGCAACCCTACCACTCACCAGATGAAGACAGAAATCACAACATGGAGAACACCAAGACACTGCATAATCCAACATTTTGTCAAACATGTATTTTAATTTTTTAGGGGGTAGATCAGCTTTAATATTTGCAGATAGATTGTAGATTACATCAATGTACTGTATAACATTCTATTGGCTGCAAGAATTTTGCATAAACATTTTAATTGAAAAATGTTACGTTTTGAATCCGGCGTCGTTTTGCGTATCAGTTCATAAACCATGTGCCATGGAATCGATACATCAAAAATCTCTTCTCATCTATTTTACAATCTACAGTGGGGAAAAAAAGTATTTAGTCAGCCACCAATTGTGCAAGTTCTCCCACTTAAAAAGATGAGAGAGGCCTGTAATTTTCATCATAGGTACACGTCAACTATGACAGACAAATTGAGATTTTTTTTCTCCAGAAAATCACATTGTATGATTTTTAATGAATTTATTTGCAAATTATGGTGGAAAATAAGTATTTGGTCACCTACAAACAAGCAAGATTTCTGGCTCTCACAGACCTGTAACTTCTTCTTTAAGAGGCTCCTCTGTCCTCCACTCGTTACCTGTATTAATGGCACCTGTTTGAACTTGTTATCAGTATAAAAGACACCTGTCCACAACCTCAAACAGTCACACTCCAAACTCCACTATGGCCAAGACCAAAGAGCTGTCAAAGGACACCAGAAACAAAATTGTAGACCTGCACCAGGCTGGGAAGACTGCATCTGCAATAGGTAAGCAGCTTGGTTTGAAGAAATCAACTGTGGGAGCAATTATTAGGAAATGGAAGACATACAAGACCACTGATAATCTCCCTCGATCTGGGGCTCCACGCAAGATCTCACCCCGTGGGGTCAAAATGATCACAAGAACGGTGAGCAAAAATCCCAGAACCACACGGGGGGACCTAGTGAATGACCTGCAGAGAGCTGGGACCAAAGTAACAAAGCCTACCATCAGTAACACACTACGCCGCCAGGGACTCAAATCCTGCAGTGTCAGACGTGTCCCCCTGCTTAAGCCAGTACATGTCCAGGCCCGTCTGAAGAGTGCATTTGGATGATCCAGAAGAGGATTGGGAGAATGTCATATGGTCAGATGAAACCAAAATAGAACTTTTTGGTAAAAACTCAACTCGTCGTGTTTGGAGGACAAAGAATGCTGAGTTGCATCCAAAGAACACCATACCTACTGTGAAGCATGGGGGTGGAAACATCATGCTTTGGGGCTGTTTTTCTGCAAAGGGAACAGGATGACTGATCCGTGTAAAGGAAAGAATGAATGGGGACATGTATAGTGAGATTTTGAGTGAAAACCTCCTTCCATCAGCAAGGGCATTGAAGATGAAACGTGGCTGGGTCTTTCAGCATGACAATGATCCCAAACACATCGCCCGGGCAACGAAGGAGTGGCTTCCTAAGAAGCATTTCAAGGTCCTGGAGTGGCCTAGGCAGTCTCCAGATCTCAACCCCATAGAAAATCTTTGGAGGGAGTTGAAAGTCTGTGTTGCCCAGCGACAGCCCCAAAACATCACTGCTCTAGAGGAGATCTGCATGAAGGAATGGGCCAAAATACCAGCAACAGTGTGTGAAAACCTTGTGAATGTCAGTAGCTGAGTGTAGATGTGGTGAGGAAATCAAGCGCAGGAAACACGGGCGTACGTCAACAGACTTTAGTGAACAAAAGGCAGCACCAAACAGGCGAACAGCCAACCCAACCGGGAGGCAAAATACAAAATACGCACAACACACACAGTGCGTAAAATGAAGAACGCGCACACAGTGCGGACTCTCTGAAAAACAACACACGAGAGTAAATACAACAAGAGCAACAGCTTGACAAATATACAATACCACATAACACCTGCCCCCACACACGAAAACTAAATAGGCAACCAAATCAAACACTAACAAGGGACAGGTGTACAAACAGACAAAACCAAACAAACATGAAACATCGAACGGTGGCAGCTAGTACTCCGGGGACGACGACCGCCGAAGCCTGCCCGAACAAGGAGGAGGAGCAGCCTCGGCCGAAACCGTGACAGTACCCCCCCCCCCCCCTTGACGCGCGGCTCCAGCCGTGCGCCGATCCCGGCCTCGGGGACGACCAGGACGACGCGGAGCAGGGCGCGTAGGATGACCCCGATGGAACTCGGTCAGCAGGGACAGGTCTAATATGTCCCTCCTCGGCACCCAGCACCGCTCCTCCGGGCCGTACCCCTCCCACTCCACGAGATATTGGAGACCCCCCATCCGGCGTCTCGAATCAAGGATGGACCTCACAGTGTACGCCGGAGCCCCCTCGATGTCCAACGGGGGCGGAGGAGTCTCTTCTATCTCATAGTCCTGGAGTGGACCAGCTACCACCGGCCTGAGGAGAGACACATGGAACGAGGGGTTAATATTCCTGTAATCAATAGGCAGTTCTAACCTGTAACACACCTCGTTCAACCTCCTCAGGACTTTGAATGGCCCCACAAACCGCCGACCCAGCTTCCGGCAGGGCAGGCGGAGGGGCAGGTTTCTGGTCGAGAGCCAGACTCGATCTCCAGGTGCGTACACAGGCCCCTCACTGCGGTGGAGATCGGCGCTCGTCTTATGCCGACGGATGGCCCGCTGCAGATGAACGTGGGCAGCGTTCCATGTCTCCTCCGAGCGCCGCACCCACTCATCCACCGCAGGGGCCTCGATCTGGCTCTCGTGCCAAGGTGCCAGAACCGGCTGGTACCCTAACACACACTGGAAAGGGGTTAGTTGGGTGGAGGAGTGGCGGAGAGAGTTCTGTGCCATCTCGGCCCACGGAACGTATCTCGCCCACTCCTCCGGCCGGCCCTGGCAATAAGACCTCAGAAACCTACCCACATCCTGGTTGACACGTTCAACCTGCCCATTACTCTCCGGGTGGTAACCCGAGGTAAGGCTCACCGAAACCCCCAACCGTTCCATAAACGCTCTCCACACTCTGGAGGTGAACTGGGGGCCTCGATCAGACACTATATCCTCGGGTACCCCGTAATGCCGGAAGACGTGAGTAAACAGAGCCTCAGCGGTCTGTAGGGCAGTAGGGAGACCCGGCATGGGAAGGAGACGACAGGCCTTCGAGAACCGATCCACAACGACCAGGATGGTAGTATTCCCCTGTGAGGGGGGAAGGTCTGTAACAAAATCCACCGAGAGGTGGGACCAGGGTCGTTGTGGAACGGGCAGGGGTTGTAGCTTACCCCTGGGCAAATGTCTGGGCGCCTTACACTGGGCACACACCGAACAGGAGGAGACATAAACCCTCACATCCCTGGCTAACGTTGGCCACCAGTACTTAGTGCTAAGGCAGTGAACTGTCCGGCCGATACCTGGATGTCCAGAGGAGGGGGACGTATGAGCCCAATAAATGAGGCGATCGCGTACCTCGAGCGGAACGTACGTCCGACCCACTGAACACTGTGGAGGACTTGGGTCGGTGCGTAACGCCCGCTCGATCTCTGCATCGACCTCCCATACCACCGGTGCAACCAGACAAGACTTTGGTAGTATGGGAGTCGGCTCAACGGACCTCTCCTCCGTGTCATACCGCCGAGACAGGGCATCTGCCTTCCCGTTCTGGGACCCAGGGATGTAAGTGATTTTAAACACAAACCGGGCTAGAAACATAGTCCAGCGGGCCTGGCGAGGATTCAGTCTCCTAGCTGCCCGGATGTATTCCAGGTTACGGTGGTCAGTCAAAATGAGGAAAGGGTGTTGAGCCCCCTCAAGCCAATGCCTCCACACCTTTAGGGCCTGTACCACGGCTAACAGCTCCCTGTCCCCTACGTCATAATTCCGCTCCGCCGGACTGAGTTTCTTAGAATAAAAAGCACAGGGGCGGAGTTTAGGTGGTGTGCCAGACCGTTGTGAGAGAACGGCCCCAATACCGGCCTCGGACGCGTCTACCTCTACCTGGAATGGTAAAGCGGGATCCGGATGCGCCAACACCGGCGCCGAGGTAAACAGGTCCTTCAGTCTCCCAAAAGCCCTGTCCGCCTCAGCTGACCACCGCAAGCGCACCGGACCCCCCTTCAACAGAGACGTTATGGGAGCTGCCACCTGTCCAAAACCCCGGATAAACCTCCGGTAGTAATTCGCAAAACCCAAGAACTGTTGCACCTCTTTCACAGTGGTTGGGGTTTGCCAATTACGCACAGCTGACACCCGGTCAACCTCCATCTTCACCCCTGACGCAGACAACTGATAACCCAAAAAGGAGACCGACTTCTGAAAGAACAGACATTTCTCTGCCTTGACATATAGGTCATGCTCCAACAGCCTCCTCAACACTCGCGCACCAGGGCTACATGCTCTGCTCGGGTAGAACTGTACACCAGAATATCGTCGATGTACACGACTACTCCCTGCCCCTGCATGTCCCGGAAAATCTCATCGACGAAGGATTGGAAGACTGAGGGAGCATTCATTAACCCATATGGCATGACGAGATACTCGTAATGACCGGAGGTCGTGCTAAACGCTGTCTTCCATTCATCGCCCTCTCTAATGCGCACCAAGTTATATGCGCTCCTGAGATCCAATTTTGTGAAGAACTGAGCACCGTGTAATGACTCCGTCATAGTCGCAATCAGAGGAAGTGGATAGCTGTACTTCACCGTAATCTGATTGAGACCGCGGTAATCAATACACGGGCGCAGACCTCCATCCTTTTTCTTCACAAAAAAGAAGCTAGAGGAAGCGGGTGAAGTGGAGGCCCGTATGTATCCCTGTCTCAGAGACTCGGCGATGTAAGTTTCCATCGCCTTCCTCTCCTCTTGAGACAAGGGATACACATGGCTCCGCGGGAGGGCTGCTCCTAACTGGAGATCTATCGCACAATCCCCCTGTCTATGAGGCGGCAGCTGCGCCACCCTAGTCTTACTAAACACCAGTGTCAAATCCTCATACTCGGGGGGAATGTGCAGTGCAGGCATTAGATTCGGACTTTCCACCGAGGTCGCCCCTATGGAAACACCCAGACACAGCCCCTCACACTGAGCAGACCACCCTTTAAGAGCTTTCTCTCGCCACGAAATAGTAGGGTCATGGGTAATCAACCAGGGAAGCCCCAGCACCACCGGATACGCAGGAGAGTCAATCAGATAGAGCTGAATCGTCTCCTCATGACCCCCCTGCGCCTCCATCTTAAGGGGCGCTGTGACCTCCCTAATCAACCCAGACCCTAACGGACGGCTATCTAGGGCATGTACAGGGAAAGGCTTATCAACGGGAAGGAGAGGAATCCCTAATTCTGCACAGAACTGGCGATCTACAAAGTTCCCAGCTGCGCCTGAATCGACTAGCGCCTTATGCTGGGAACGAGGTGCTACCTGTGGAAAACAAACAGGCAAGGTTATGTGAACGACAGAAAGCTCTGGGTAAGTAGGGCGCCTACTCACCTGGGAGGACTCCCCAATGCGTGGCCTGCCTTCACCTCCACCGGGGGACCTTCCCCAACACCTAGCCGCGGTGTGCCCTCCACGGCTACAGTTGGTGCAGGGGACGGCCCCCCTCGGGTTCCTACTCCTCCTTTCTCTAGCGCCAGCACCTCCGAGCTCCATAGGGCTCGGCTCGGAGGTGCTGGAGGGTGAAATGGGCGACCCCCATCCGGGGCGTCCACGGGTGGCGAGCAGGGTGTCCAACCGAATGGCCATGTCGACTAGTTGGTCAAACGTCAACATGGTATCCCTGCACGCCAACTCTCTTTGGACGTCCTCCCGGAGGCTACAACGGAAGTGGTCTATGAGGGCCCGCTCATTCCACCCTGCATCTGCCGCTAGAGTCCGGAACTCCAGGGCAAAATCCTGTGCGCTCCTCATCCCCTGTCGGAGGAAGAACAGACGCTCCCCCGCCGCCTTCCCTTCTGGTGGATGGTCGAACACGGCCCGGAAGCGGCGGGAGAACTCCGCATAAGTGATGGTAGCGGCGTCCATTCTCCTCCATTCGGCGTTGGCCCACTCCAACGCCTTGCCGGTGAGACAGGAGATGAGGGCGGAGACGCTCTCGTGTCCCGAGGGCGCCGGGTGTACGGTGGCGAGGTAGAGCTCCACC
The DNA here is from genome assembly GCF_964263955.1 of Coregonus lavaretus. Lineage (NCBI taxonomy): Eukaryota > Metazoa > Chordata > Actinopteri > Salmoniformes > Salmonidae > Coregonus > Coregonus lavaretus. The sequence goes on along the minus strand of NC_140005.1, from coordinate 26,044,965 downwards.
TGTAGCAGGAACCCTTGACACCCGGCAGCGGAGCCGTCGTACGCCCTCGGGAGCGAGAGCCGGATCCCACTGGGTTCCGGAATGTGGACAGGAGGACTGACCGATGGGGATGGTCCGGTAGGTGGGGGCGTGGGTACCCCGCTGCTTTCCCATCGGTGGAGAGTGTTCATCACCCGATCCAAGGCGTGACCGATCTGGTCAAAATGAAGAACGCGCACACAGTGCGGACTCTCGGAAAAACAACACACGAGAGTAAATACAACAAGAGCAACAGCTTGACAAATATACAATACCACATAACACCTGCCCCCACACACGAAAACTAAATAGGCAACCAAATCAAACACTAACAAGGGACAGGTGTACAAACAGACAAAACCAAACAAACATGAAACATCGAACGGTGGCAGCTAGTACTCCGGGGACGACGACCGCCGAAGCCTGCCCGAACAAGGAGGAGGAGCAGCCTCGGCCGAAACCGTGACAGTGAAGACTTACAGAAAACGTTTGACCTGTGTCATTGTCAACAAAGGGTATATAACAAAGTATTGAGAAACTTTTGTTATTGACCAAATATTTATTTTCCACCATAATTTGCAAATAAATTCATTAAAAATCCTACAATGTGATTTTCTGGATTTTTTTCCCTCATTTTGTCTGTCATAGTTGACGTGTACCTATGATGAAAATTACAGGCCTCTCTCATCTTTTTAAGTGGGAGAACTTGCACAATTGGTGGCTGACTAAATACTTTTTTTCCCCACTGTATATGGCACAGCTGTCAATTTTTTTGTCCTACATTTTTTTGGTCCTATATTTCTTTATTTATAACAATTTTCTTAACACAGGCAAATTCCTTACTTTTTCCCCCTTCCACTTGCCTCTTCCATTTTTGTGGTAATGCTGCAATTAGTTGGTTGTAATTTTGGGTAGAGGAGACATTTCCATATATTTTTGTTAGCTACATGTGTGACATAACTCCACCAGTCCTATAAAGATTATACCGTTGTTTTTTTTAATAATGTTTTTGTAAATCAATTAGTATATTTGAGTTTAACCATAATATTTGATGTTTTATTTGTTCTGTCTTTTCTGGTGGATTAAACTGAAATTGCAACCATCTTTCTATGGCTTGTTATAAAATAGCGATATTTTGGAGATTATCTGAATAAAGGGAAATGGGCCATTCTTGAACATGGGGTGAGACATTCTTACTAATCTGCTAGAGAACCAGTTCAGATTTAAGTATAACTTTTGTATGACTGAAGCATTTAGTGAGAGGTTTAATGCTTTAATATTGAATAATCCTTCACAATTTGTCCTAACCTGAGTCTCAAGCCATGATTGCTTCTATCAGTTTAAGTTCTGTCTCTGGTGGGGGTTGGAGAAGTTCTGTTTTGTCTTGTTTCATGTAGCTCAAGGATGCAAATAAGTGATAGGAAATATGTGTGACCTTTAAAGATCTTTGTAACATGTCTGCTTAATCTCTCTGCTCTCTCTCTGCTCTCTCCGCTCTCTCTATTATCAAGCTTGACTGACAGCTATGAAAAGGCAACAGGTGACTGTGGCCAAAATACTCAATACACAATAACAGAGTCTTAACCTACAGCTCTTCACCTCTCCCTATATAACAGAGAACAATGGCAATAAACATAGGGTGAACTTTAAAAAGCATAAACACGAGGTGAGGCATTATCCACCACTGCTAACGGGTCATTCCACCAATTTGGTCCTTCTGAGAAGTGTAACTTGGTCCCCCAAAAAAACCCAGTTGATTTCACCTAATTTTTACATTCTGTCATAAAGAGCACATGTTCAACTTAATAAAAACACGTTTTCCCATCTCAAGAGGTAAAAAATATACACTATACTCAACCTGATTTTACACTATGATTTGACTATTAGATGTTCAATCTTTCTTTTGAATAATAAAAAAAAGAACAGTTTCAATATATTAAAAAGAGAGTTAAGTTAAAATAACAGGGTTGACCTTACAATGAAGAATCACTAAACAAATTAAATAAATAATAATCTTCAGAAATGACTTTGTCAAAGCAACAAAATAACTAGGTCTTTACAGTGATGGTGAAAACTTTTGGAGACATTTTGTGGTTAAGTGGGTTAAAATCTTCCTAGAAGTCATAGAGGGTGCACAGAGGGATATGTACTTTTATTTTATTTTGGCACTTTAGCAAGTCTTTATTCATAATAAAAATCACTTTGATTGAATTCTACATGTGGTCTATATTAAAGGGTACTTTATTTAATATAACAAGCTTCATTTATCGTTTTTCTGAATTGCTAAAACACTAAACCCCATTCTCTGAACCAAATGCTCAGTGGCCTAAACCCATTTGTCGAATCAATCACTCTTTTTGCAAAACTTTTAACACATTCTCACTCACTATAACACATTTCGCACTGTGATGCACTTGTGTTACAAAATGGTAAAACACAGGCGGCAAAAGTTAAACACAACTACAACACAGTTGTCATCGTTTACACACAACGACTCCAAATTGTTCACACTTGTTTCTAATTTTACATTTACATTTTCGTCATTTAGCAGACGCTCTTATCCAGAGCGACTTACAAATTCTAATGATGTGATCAAACCAATTGTACAGAATATAAGCCAGTTCAGAGTGCACAGGTGCGTTGAATGTTGATACCAACAATGGATGGAAACAATCTGAGAGGCAGAGGAGGAAGAGTACGTGTAAGAGGTGGTGGACAAGGAGGAAGAGTACGAGGACGAGGAAGAGCAAGACCAAGAACAGTAATTTCAGAAGAAGTAACTGTGATAGACCATGTTGTTGTTCATGGAATGACAATGAGGGAAGCAGGACAAAGAGTACAACCCAATTTGAGCAGATTCTCTGTGGCCACCATAATCAGGACATTCAGAGAAGAGAACAGGTAATTGTTTCTTTTTATTTTGGTCATTGAAAGTTTACTGTATACATTTGATTCAGTACATCACTTTGTCTGGGGAAAAAAATAATAATTTTCTTACCATACAATATTTTACGTATAGAAGTAATGTCCATTACTATTTTTACTGTATGTATATGTTTGTAAGTGCATTTTCCCTTTTTGTAGAATTGCAAGACTACCACATGAGGGTGGAAGGCCTGCTATGTTCTCCCAACAGCAAGAGGCTCTCATTGTTGATATGGTCCTTCAAAACAATGCCATCCGACTGCGTTTAATACAGCAAAGAGTTGTTGAACACAATGTAAACTTTGAAGGAATCAACAGTGTCAGCCTTTCTACCATTGACCGTGTCCTCCAGCGCAACAGGGTATGCATGAAGCAAGTGTAGAGTACCCTTTGAGCGCAACTCAGAAAGGGTCAAAGATCTACGATTTCAGTATTTGCAAGTAAGTGTACACTCAGACACTTTCAGCGCTGATGCTTACAGTACAATGCTATGCTACTAACCTACTGTTACTGTAAACTGCACTAAATTGTAGTGTATGTAAATGCACTATTGCAGAAGTCTGTCTTTCTGTATCACTTACTAAACTACTTATTTATCTATTTTTATATAGAGAGAGTGTTTGAATTGGATTCCATGGAAAGGCCCCATGAATACATTTTTGTAGATGAAGCAGGGTTCAATCTGGCGAAGAGGAGAAGGAGAGACAGGAACGTAATTGGCCAACGTGCCATTGTGGAAGTCCTTGGCCAGCGTGGTGGAAATATCACCCTTTGTGCAGCCATAAGTAATCGTGGGGTTCTCCACCGTCATGCAACCCTGGGGCCATATAACACTGAACATCTTCTTACATTTCTGGGTGGTCTTCAGGATGTTTTGTTTGAGCGTGAGCAGCAGGATCATCAGCAGGCAGTGCATCATGTCTATGTCGTGGTTTGGGACAATGTCAGCTTTCACCATGGTGTCCAGATACGCGAGTGGTTCAACATCAACCAGCGATTCATAAATGTTTGCCTTCCACCATACAGCCCTTTCCTCAACCCAATAGAATAGTTTTTCTCTGCGTGGCGGTGGAAGGTCTATGACCGAAACCCATATACCAGGGAAAATCTCTTACAGGCAATGGAATTGGCCTGTGGTGACATAGGTGTGGAGTGTTGTCAAGGCTGGATCCAGCACACCAGAGGGTTTTTCCCCCGTTGCCTGGCAAGGGACAACGTTGCCTGTGATGTGGACGAAGTCCTCTGGCCGGAACCAGAATGAATCTCTCATTGACTTTGATTTCGCAGTTGCACAACATTTTTGAGTGTACTGTAATGTGCTTTTCTGTCACGTACGTTAAGAGACGGGTCGGACCAAGGTGCAGCGTGAAAGGCGTACATGTTTATTAAACTAATAAACACACGACACAGTAACCAAAATAACAAACTTAACCGTGACGGTCCAAAGGGCTAACACACAAGCCTAAACAGGAACACAACAAGATCCCACAACACAGGCAGGAAAACTGGCTGCCTAAGTATGAACCCCAATCAGAGACAGCTGCCCGGCCAAACATAGAAATACAAACCTAGAATATTCACACCCTGACCAAACTAGCTAGAGTTCTATAGGCCAGGGCGTGACAGTACCCCCCCCCCCCCAAAGGTGCGGACTCCGGCCGCACAAACCTGACTTCCAGCTTCGGTGGCGGCTCCGGCTCTGGAGTGGAGCCGCTGACCGGAGCTGGACTGGGCACCGGTGGAGCAGACCGCTCTGGCTCCGGAGTGGAGCAACCGACCGGAGCTGGATCAGGCACCGGTGGAGCGGCCTGCTCTGGCTCCAGAGTGGAGCCGCTGACCGGTGCCGGACCAGGCACCGGTGGAACTGGCACGGGCCGTGCCGGACTGGCGACGCGCACCACTGGCTTGGTGCGAGGAGCAGGAACAGGCCGGGCCGGACTGGCGACGCGCACCACTGGCTTGGTGCGAGGAGCAGGAACAGGCCGTGCAGGACTGGCGACGCGCACCACAGGCTTGGTGCGAGGAGCAGGAACATGCCGGGCCGGACTGGACTGGGAACACGCACCACTGGCTTGGTGCAAGGAGCAGGAACAGGCCGGGCCGGACTGGGAACACGCACCACTGGCTTGGTGCGAGGAGCAGGAACAGGCCGGGCCGGACTGGGAACACGCACCACTGGCTTGGTGCGAGGAGCAGGAACAGGCCGGGCCGGACTGGGAACACGCACCACTGGCTTGGTGCGAGGAGCAGGAACAGGCCGGACTGGGAACACGCACCACTGGCTTGGTGCGAGGAGCAGGAACAAGCCGGGCCGGACTGGGAACACGCACCACTGGCTTGGTGCGAGGAGCAGGAACAGGCCGGGCCGGACTGGGAACACGCACTACTGGCTTGGTGCGAGGAGCAGGAACAGGCCGGGCCGGACTGGGAACACGCACCACTGGCTTGGTGCGAGGAGCAGGTACGGGGCGTACCGGACTGGGAACCGGCGCTGGAGGTCTATGACTGTCTCCGACCTTTACACTCCGCGCCCCGTCCTCCTCCAGTGAGGACTCCTCCTTGAGCCCCCACAAGTGCAGTGGTCGGGGCGCGGAGTGAAAAAAATTGTTCTTTGGGCTTTTGCAGTTGGACTAATGTATTTTTATGCAAGTGCTGAATATACAGACATTCAATACTGTATTACTTGCAGTACTTACAGTATACAATATATTCACTGTACTAAGTTGTGATTACTTTTTGTTGTTTACTATATACAATTTTTTTTAAATCTGTAACTACATGCCCTGGACGCTGTGTTCTCCATTTTTTGATGTAGTGTCTAATGAACGCTCTGTAGTGTTTATATATTGACTGGCTGTGTGTATGATCTGAAAACATTGTTTGATTTTGAGCACAGATTAAATGGTTTTGAGGCGATTGTTTGATTTTGCCAGAAGAGTCAGGGGTTTTGTGAATGTAGTTTGAAGATTTGGTTTTGTGTTTAAAGTTTTGAGAAAATGGGTGAAGGTTTCAAGAAATGTGTCTTAGCAATTGAGAAAAACTGTAATATCATAATATTTCATAGTTATTTAAATATCAAAGGGACACAAAAGGCACTCATTTCGTGGAACGACCCTAGTGTCTAGACTCAGAAACACTGAGAAGCAACTCAATCACAGTCCTACAGACCCAATGTGAAACTGTGTCGCCGCTATCCTCACTATAGTGTGGCATCTGTGCTATCCAAAGGTTCATGTCAGCTGAAGAGAGAGAGAGAGAGAGAGAGAGAGAGAGAGAGAGAGAGAGAGAGAGAGAGAGAGAGAGAGAGAGAGAGAGAGAGAGAGAGAGAGAGAGAGAGAGAGAGAGGAGATTGTGTGTCCCTGAGACAAAGTCATACAGGGTTGCTCTAATTGTGGATACAGTGGGGGTGAAAAACACATACTGTAACAATGCACTGGAAAAAGACCAGGGGGTGGGGAGGCAATAACACAATAACACAGGCTTCAGACATTTGTTTGATGACATAGACAGATAGCACTGTATGTTTGTCCACTGGAACACATGTCCAGTCCATTCACCTAATGACTCCATGAATGGACAACGAGGTGGAGGGTTACACTCCATGAAGGGTCCACTCCATAACTTCTATTTCCGTCAACAGTATGGCCCTAAATCTTCTTTGTTTTGTTTTTGGAGGACTGAGGGGAAGGGCCTATGCAAGGGTGATATCAAAGAAGAAGAGGTGCTGGTGTCCTCTTTTGCATAAATTGAACAATATTTTGTGTGTGCGCATTTGTTCTGTTTCAGTGTGTATATAATTGGTCCTGCTACCACAGAGGCAACAAAAAACAGACCTTTTGTCATGTTTGAACAGGGGTAATAAATCCTAGTGTGTTGCGCTAGTTCCACCCATCCAGCCATGCATTCTGACACACACGTGACACAAATGGGGAGAGATGAGGGTGAGGAAAAATAGTATCTTGTTTCATTTGAAGAGAGAGACACTGGGAAGGGCAGTTTGGGGCATATACAGTATCCTGTGTAAGATTGTGGAGAGACATGAGTGTTCAACAGAGAGAGGGCATTGTTTTCTTTAATCTGCCGACTCAGAGGAGGCAGAGGACAGACAGGCAGGCCTCCCTATATCAGAACCACTCAGCCAGCCTAGCCAAGGCCTCACTGGAACAGAGTGGCCAATAGGGTCAAGGACATGACTCCCACTCATAATGACTAAGTCATACTGCTCTGATCCGTTCTGCATTTCATTGTTAGTATTTAACATCCAATATGCATGCTATGCAGAGACATTGTTATTGGCAAAGACACCAATTACTTGACAGAGCTTGTGCTGTATATCTCCCTCTGGTTGTGGCTTACATTCATCGGCTCTACAAGCCAGGAAACATGATTTTACATGTCAGATAATCATTTAATGAGCATTCAGGTCCAAACAGATTCTATGATTGACTAAATGTACATGAGGAGGTCTACATGAGGGAAATTCTTATACTAAGAAAAAGTTTTACAAATCAACTTCCACCTTGTAAAAACGAACAGAGACAGATTAGGCTATCTCTGAATTTATTCAATCCAAAATATTTGGTCTCTCTGATAGTTTCAAGGCAAAGTTTAATACAAGTAAAGTCATTGTAAACTTTGCCAGACATCTGACTTTTCACAGCATCTACTTTCTGGGTCTAACTCAAGTCAATCCAACATCAATCATGACTGTGTCATTTCCCTGACCTAATGTTATGGTATGTGCTCAGAAGAACTTAGAAAAAAAGGTGCTATCTAGAACCTAAAAGGGTTCTTCGGTTGTCCCCATAGGAGAACCCTTTGAAGAACCATTTTTGGTTCCAAGTCTAACCGTTTTGGGTTCCATGTAGAACTCTTTCCACAGAGAGTTCTACATGGAATCCAAAAGCGTTCCACCTGGAACCAAAAAGGGTTCTCCTACGGGGAAAGCCGAAGAACCCCTTTGAAACCGTTTTTTTTTAAAACAATCAACAACTTAAAAGTAATATGCAAAGATCTCAAATAGAACAGCAACAAAGCAGTACATTTGATCAATTGTATGTAATGCAAGAACTTCATCGACATGGAAAAAGAGTCAATGCTAATTCAAGTAGATGTATAATATGTTTTTACAAAGCTAATAATAACCTGTAGCATTATTTCCATTCATAAAGAAACTATCAGAGGTTCTTGTCTTACAAATTGGCTGCATGAATGAAACTGAATGTGTCCCATAAAAATGCCTGTCATACACTGTTGAGAGAACAGTTAAACATAATCCAACAAGTAAGCCTGTTAGTAGCCCATTGGGCAAAAACCGGTTGAATCAACGTTTCCACTTAATTTCAACAACAAAATATAATGTGATGAAGTTGAATCAACGTGGAAAACTGATTGGATTTGCAAAAAGTCATCAATGTAAGGGAATTTTGTAATAAACCTAAATCCAATGACATGGTGAAATTTGTTGTTGAATTCACGTTAGTTGACAACTCAACCAAATGTCAATCAAAACTAGACGTTGAACTGAAGTCCGTGCCCAGTTGGAGGATAGTTTTTCCCATTACAGTTTTAAATATTCCTCACATAGGTCGAGTTAAGAATAAATGGCGTGCACTTCGACTCGCGAAATGCTAGATAGCACGACAGACGTGTTGACATTGTGAACTTGTCACTGCCTAAAATAGCGCACTAGTGGGCACGTGTTCAGTGTGCCTCCAGTGCGCTTCAAACCCCAGTTCTGTACTGTCATAATGAGTCCTTGAGTCAGACCAGTATGTCAAAATATGGTGAAGTTGCCTAATGAGAAACTCATCATAGGCCACAGGCTACACGATTTATAAATAGAGTGGGGACCAAAAACTCAAATATGCTAATTAGAGTTGCCATATTGGCTAATATGCTTATCTGAACACATAGAGGGGTGACTAGAGAGTCAAATATTGTAACAATAGGCCTAAAATCAAACATCGAAAGCTTCTTCATAGTAAGTCAAGTAATATTACGCTTTTCCAAACTGAAAGCCACTATCATTCATTCGCCAAAAGGTGTCTACTTACATGTAACAAAGTTGAATAGACGTGTTTCAGTTGTCTGGCAATCACATGCAGGTCCGGCAATAACAATACTCATTGATTGGAATAGGGAAAACAGAGCGCGTTGTACAGTATAAATTGTGTAGCACCAGCACAGTTACACGTCTCCCAACGCGCGCAAATGTGGAGATAGTAAAGCAAGCCTCTACCGCTCGAGGAGTGGGTTTCAGACGGAGGCCGGCCGGCTAAATATAGCAACCAGTCAGGTCGGACATACTCCCCATTTTGTCACACCTGTAGGGGTTGGGGGCTATAGCCTACAAAAGTGTATCCGATTGTAGCCAGTGGAACAACAACATGATAGTCACTGCGAGATCAACTTCTTCTTCCTCTTCTTCTTCTTCTTCTTCTTCTTCTTCTTCTTCTTCTTCTTCTAATTCATTTATTATATTGATGTAAAACCCACCCACTTCACCAAACTCAGATCTTAAGGATAGATAGGCTTAGAGTGTCCTTTTTAGATCTGGCATATCCTTCAGCAACACTATTGCCAGCCAGGCTAGTGGCTTTAATGGAATCAGAATAATGTCACACTAGCAAATAAACACTCCACTCCCTCTCCTCCAGTGGGTCTCTATAGCTGACTAGAGACTAGAGTGTCAGTGTCACATATCAATTGCTGTATGCATGGAACAGAGGGCAAAATTAAACTGTCTCACCAGTTTAAGGTCTGCTGTCTGCTAGGGGCCATGTAATGACATTAGTATTTGTTGCAGATTTAATTTAGAAAAGAAATAAACATAATATACACCTGGCCTTTTGTACAATTATTGACAACAGCAAAGGCAGCCAGTCCACTATCATTGTATTGTTTTTGAGAATTGCCCATTTTTTTCACCCAACAACTCATACCGTGTCATTAACTAAACATCCATGGTTGGATGAGGTCCTTTGCTTTATGGGAATAGTCAGTACTGCCAGCAGGAACAAGAGGTCACTCATTTATCATCTTAACCAGAGCCAGAGATATACAGGTATTAGAAAACCTGATTTGAGCTTTAAAACATGGCTTGAGCTTTAGTACTCTTTAGAAAATACCTGGTAATATGTGATATCTAGGAAGGGAGGAGGTGGCTTAGACGACTGAGATCAGGTGGAGACCTATCCTCCCTGACTCCTCCTCCCTCCCTGCTACTCTAATCTAACTGTAATAGGGTGGAGGTTGAGGTTCATTTCCTAAAGTACTTGAATTCTACTTGAGTTCTTCTGCTCCGATCCCCAGTATCCTGAGGGCTTTGGGAGATAGTCATTTCATGATGAACGAAGTATTTACTCATCCAAATAAACCCTCAGGTCTTCTCGTCTCTCTCTCTCTCCGCTCTCAGACGCTCTTATCCAGAGTGACTTACAGGAGCAATTAGGGTTAAGTGCCTTGCTCAAGGGCACATCAACAGATCAGACCAGACCGTACAATACTCCTCTGTCTCCATGGGCTCCACACACCAAACATCCAAATTAGAGCTACAGTAAGTGCTCTGTGAAAATAACAATAAATATTTACAAAATGTAATTACACTTACAGACTGAAATGGATAAGAAAACACTGGTTAGTTAGCGCTCCAGGGCAAGGATCTCACCTGTAAGAACAGCTCCTGAGGGCCTTCAGCTAAATTAGCCTGGGTGTAGATCTACAGGTATGAGTGTGTTTCCCCCCTCTTCCATGTGGATGGCTATAAACAAAGAAGCAGCCACAGTCCCTAATCAGGCTAATGGCCTGTAGTTCACTGGTGACTGTGCTGATGGGGTAGGGAGGTAGAGGAGGTACAAAGGCCTAAGGGGGATCAGACAGGAGCCTGGCTCTCTGGCAAGAGAGTCCCTGACTGGCTCCTGATTGACATGACATGCTGGGATAAATAGCTGGGAGTTCCTCCCTGGGATCCATTAGCAGGTGTTTCTGCTGTCAGAGACATCACAGCTACCGGAGTTACTGCAGCTCCTGATTCAGAGGTTCAGTGGTAGTCCTCTTCAGTGGAGATCTACTGCAGTGAGACCAGTTGTGTGCCCAGATGACCCAGAGGAGAGGTACTCAGTGGTGAATTATAACACTTTAGTTAGATCAGTCACACTTACGCTTTATGGAGTTAGGGTCAGGAATCACAGAGATCTCTGGAATATTTCATTTTTTAAGATTTTGCTTAATAACTTTTTTCAACAATCTAAGTTTGCTTCAGTTGATTGGTTTCATTAAAATACCAACAATATTGTCAAAAAATACTCACCACATTAACTTGCTATACACTAACTATTTGAAGACTTCGATAAAAGTGAGATATAGAGAGAGCATAACATGTTAGGCATTAGAGATAACCCTGTGGTGTGCTGCGCTGTGCTGCTGTGCTGTACAGTGCTGTGATCATGGCTTCACCCAGAGACACTGAGCCAGGCTTCAGCTGTCAACCTGTTCCGCTTCATTGGCTGTGCCATTGGGAGTGTACCTTCCTGGCCAGGAAACCAGGCTGTGGAGGGCTGCACATCACCACGGACGCCTGCTGGGGGCGCTGTGAGACCTGGGAGGTGAGGCTGGAGAACAGGAGAGAGTCCTATGCAGTCAGACTGCAGATAACTGTTAGAAACCAGTAGATGTCAGCAAACTCTGTAAACATTTTCATTATGAATAACTGAACTACAGTATGATGATTATTGCAGAACAATGCATCACAGTATCACGGCTAAATCCACCCTTGACAAAATGAAGTAAATAATAAACTAATTTATTATAAACTAATTTATCATAAACTGTACTTCAAATGGAGTAACTTCATTGTGGAGATTGTTGAATAAATGAACATGTTAATCAAAATGTACCTTGTATCTGTCTCTTCAGAAGCCTGTCCTGGACCCTCCCTGCATAGAGTCCTACAAGCGTGTGTGTACCTACAACGAGACCCGCCTGGTGACGGTGCAGCTGCCTAACTGCTCAGCCAACCATGGACCCCATGTACACCTACCCTGTAGCCCTGAGGTGTGATTGTGGAGTGTGTCTGACCAGCACCACCAAGTGTATCACCTCTGTCTGACTGCTACCATCACTAGTACTGGATAGGGAGAGCAGCGCTGGACATTTATTCTATGGAGAGAATGGAAATCGCCTTTCTATTTATTTTTCATCTTCAAGTCATTATACAACTTGGAAAAACTTGAAACATGGTAATAAATTATGTAATCTGAATCTAAATAGTTTATTTCAATTAGATATAGCTCACTCAGCTCTTTACTGAAAAAGCAGATGAGAAGAAAAAAAAGAAATTCAGAGCATAGTGGTTGATAATGAACTTGAAATCATTCATAAAGAGGATATCAACTTGTTTTTCTAAGCATTATGGATATGCATGAGAAGGAGCATTATATAACCGGTGTCACTAAGGTGCTTCAGGGCTGTGTTTGAGCTCTCATGCTTGCAGCATCTTCACTTTGTGGGTAAGGTTAGGAAGACTGTGGAGCACTCCCTAGACAGTCAAACACACTCACAGTGGCACACACACATTTGCTCACAGTGTCACACACTCACACAGGAAGACCCCAGGAAGAGTAGCTGCTGCTTTAGCAACAGCCAATGGGGATCCCCCCAAAAGATATACAACAACAAAAATACACACACACACCCTATGGTGTCAGGGGTGTCAGACTCATTTAGAGTGCCTCTTGGGTTCATCACAAAATCTTCAAGACTCGGAACATAAACACACACATTATCACCCTCTCCCCTCAGATATTAATATTAATAGTACAGTCTCTCTGTGATTCATGCTTTTGGGCTTTTCATGTTGTGGCACCAGGATCATCCAAAAGGACACATTAAGGGGTCAACAGAGTTCCACCATTTTAGGATGGGAAATAACATTGAGAGGGAATGAAGAGATTTCTGTTGAACATGACCATGGAAAAGCCACCAACAGTTCTACCATCTTTAATCCTTGTTTGACTCCACGTCACATCTGAAAATCCAGACATGGTAAAAACTACATAGTGCCACACGTTTGACCCAGGACACCTAACCTGGAACAGTGAACAGACCTGTGCCTCTGTGTCAGCTGGCCCTGTCTCCTGGGTCTCCCTCTGAAACACACTGATGATCTACAGCACTGTTAAACACAACATACAGTTGAAGTCAGAAGTTTACATACACCTTAGCCAAATACAGTTGAAGTCGGAAGTTTAGATACACTTAGGTTGGAGTCATTAAAACTCGTTTTTCAACCACTCCACAAATTTCATGTTAACAAACAATCGTTTTGGCAAGTCGGTTAGGACATCTACTTTGTGCATGACACAAGTACTTTTTCCAAAAATTGTTTACATACAGATTATTTCACTTATAATTCACTGTATCCCAATTCCAGTTGGTCAGAAGTTTACATACACTAAGTTGACTGTGCCTTTAAACAGCTTGGAAAATTCCATGGCTTTAGAAGCTTCTGAAAGGCTAATTGACATCATTTGAGTCAATTGGAGGTGTACCTGTGGATGTATTTTGAGTCCTACCTTCAAAATCATTGCCAATTTTGCTTGACATCTTGGGAAAATCAAAAGAAATCAGCCAAGACCTCAGAAAAATAATTGTAGACCACCACAAGTCTGGTTCATCCTTGGGAGCAATTTCTAAACGCCTGAAGGTACCACGTTCATCTGTACAAACAATAGTATGCAAGTAACTGAGTTTAAATGTATTTGGCTAAGGTGTATGTAAACTTCCGACTTCAACTGTACATTTAAACTCAGTTTTTCACAATTCCTGACATTTAATCCTAGTAAAAATTCCCTGTTTTAGGTCAGTTAGGATCACCACTTTATTTTAAGAATGTGAAATGTCAGAATAATAGTAGAGAGAATGATTTATTTCAGCTTTTATTTCTTTCATCACATTCCCAGTGGGTCAGAAGATTACATACACTCAATTTGTATTTGGTAGCATTGCCTTTAAATTGTTTAACTTGGGTCAAACGTTTTGGGTAGCCTTCCACAAGCTTCCCACAATAAGTTGGGTGAAGTTTGGCCCATTCCACCTGACAGAGCTGGTGTAACTGAGTCAGGTTTGTAGGCCTCCTTGCTCGCACACGCTTTTTCAGTTCTGCCCACAGATTTTCTATAGGATTGAGGTCAGGGCTTTGTGATGGCCACTCCAATACCTTGACTTTGTTGCCCTTAAGCCATTTTGCCACAACTTTGGAAGTTATAGGACTCGTTTTACTGTGGATATAGATACTTTTGTACCTGTTTCCTCCAGCATCTTCACAAGGTCCTTTGCTGTTGTTCTGGGATTGATTTGCACTTTTCGCACCAAAGTACGTTCATCTCTAGGAGACAGAACGCGTCTCCTTCCTGAGCGGTATGACGGCTGTGTGGTCCCATGGTGTTTATACTTGCATACTATTGTTTGTACAGATGAACGTGGTACCTTCAGGCGTTTGGAAATTGCTCCCAAGGATGAACCAGACTTGTGGAGGTCTACAATTTTGTTTCTGAGGTCTTGGCTGATTTCTTTTGATTTTCCCATGATGTCAAGCAAAGAGGCACTGAGTTCGAAGGTAGGCCTTGAAATACATCCACAGGTACACCTCCAATTGACTCAAATGATGTCAATTAGCCTATCAGAAGCTTCTAAAGCTATGACATCATTTTCTGGAATTTTCCAAGCTGTTTAAAGGCACAGTCAATTTAGTGTATGTAAACTTCTGACCCACTGGAATTGGGATACAGTGAATTATAAGTGAAATAATCTGTCTGTAAACAATTGTTGGAAAACTACAAAGTAGATGTCCTAACCGACTTGCCAAAACTATAGTTTGTTAACAAGAAATTTGTTGAGTGGTTGAAAAACGAGTTTTAATGACTCCAACCTAAGTGTATGTAAATTTCCGACTTCAACTGTAAATAGGCGAGATTAGCAGACCTGGCTGTGTGTCTCAAGAGAGCACAGTTCTGTGGCCCTGTTGAGAGCTGCTGTAACGGCCCGTTTTTCTAATTGTTTCTGACATTATCGCCGCTTTCTCCTCTGGCTGGGGGGGGGGGGGGGGGGGGGGCAGGAGAGGAGGGTGTAAGGGGGAACTGTAACAGCTCCTGGCAGGAGGACTGAGGGGGGAGGGGAGGGGGGGGGGGACCACACTGCAACATCCTAATGGAAAAAGAGGGAGGCAGGATCTGAGAGGAAGAAACAGATGATGATTATGACTATGATAAGGATGAAAGTGATGATGTTGATTATGAAGATGATGACAACAACTTGGTCATTCAGACCTCACTTACAGCAGTGAAGCCCTCCTCTGCTGAGATCATGTGATACGATTTTCACTCAAAAGGTCAATTCTTAAAAAAACATGAACATTGATAGCCTTAGCAAAGGCCCTGCTGAACCCAAATCCACCTCTAACTGACCACTGTAAAATAATGACCACATACTGTATTTGGTGGTTTTACTGGAAGATCTATAGTGGTCCATATTGAGTGGAAATGGAGCTTGGTCTTTTTCTTTTTCGATCTTAGAGGTCTGATAATCACTTAAGAGTACACCAAAGAGAAGATACACCCAAAATGCTTTAAATTTGTCATTTTAGCCACAATCAATAATATTTCAAGAGAATTGAATGGCATGATGCTCCTACAGTATATTGATGAATGTCAGTTTCAGAGGAAGAAGACCGGCTCAGTTTTTAAGAGCACTTAACCAAGGGTAATGGGTTCAGACTCTGGCCAAAAACTATTACAGAAAATAGTCATCACGTCGTACTTTTTCACACTCCCACAGGAGTCATCGATTCAATTGCAGCTTTATTTTTAGTAGCTCTTGAGAAGCTAATTTCTCTTGACTGTTTCTCTTCAGCTTGGTGTCAATACACACAAATGATGGTAAATTAACCATGATAATTCCTGTCAACCTGCTCAGTCTTAATTGGAGGTTCAGATTAGAACCCTTCACTCCACCCTACCTGTGCCTGAACAAGGACTGTAGCTCCAGCGTTAATGAGCGTACTGGAGTCAACACGACTTATCACAACACAGGAGTTGAGTGGACAGATTATTGGAATGCAGCCCTCTTGCCAAATCAAGCCCGACAAAGTATCTCAAAACGCTTTCTAAAAAACATAAAAACAAAAAAGCTTTGAGGTACCTCAATACCATTTATGTTAATTATTTAAATGATTTAACATCGGACCGTTTCAGTCTAAAAGATCGCAGCAGATTACACTGATCCTCTTAGAATCAGAACCCTGTATCCAACCATTAGAATTCCACTCACACACGCAACACAGAAACATGAATATCTGCAGATGAGCCAAAGTGGAGATGCTGGGGGAAAGGGCCAATAACACACAGACAGTATCAGCTTGGAAATCTAATTTCTGGAAGTTCTGATTTGACTACTATATGGTATCACAGATTGGATTTTGCAGTAATATCAATGATGTACAGTTGAAGTCGGAAGTTTACATACACTTAGGTTGGAATCATTAAAACTCGTTTTCAACCACTCCACAAATTTCTTGTTAACAAACTATAGTTTTGGCAAGTCGGTTAGGACATCTACTTTGTCCAACAATTGTTTACAGACAGATTATTTCACTTATAATTCACTGTATCCCAATTCCAGTTGGTCAGAAGTTCACATACACTAAGTTGACTGTGCCTTTAAACAGCTTGGAAAATTCCAGAAAATGATGTCATGGCTTTAGATGCTTCTGATAGGCTAATTGACATAATTTGAGTCAATTGGAGGTGTACCTGTGGATGTATTTCGAGGCCTACCTTCAAACTCAGTGCCTCTTTGCTTGACATCATGGGAAAATCAAAAGAAATCAGCCAAGACCTCAGAAAAATAAATGTAGACCTCCACAAATCTGGTTCATCCTTGGGAGCAATTTCCAAACGCCTGAAGGTACCACGTTCATCTGTACAAACAATAGTATGCAAGTATAAACACCATGGGTCCATGCAGCCGTCATACTACTCAGGAAGGAGACGTGTTCTGTCTCCTAGAGATGAACGTACTTTGGTGCGAAAAGTGCAAATCAATCCCAGAACAAGAGGACCTTGTGAAGATGCTGGAGGAAACAGGTACAAAAGTATCTATATTCACAGTAAAACGAGTCCTATATCGACATAACCTGAAAGGCTGCTCAGCAAGGAAGAAGCCACTGCTCCAAAACCGCCATAAAAAAGCCAGACTACGGTTTGCAACTGCACATGGGCACAAAGATCGTACTTTTTGGAGAAATGTCCTCTGGTCTGATGAAACAAAAATAGAACTGTTTGGCCATAATGACCATCGTTATGTTTGGAGGAAAAAGGGGGTTGATTGCAAGCCGAAGAACACCATCCCAAACGTGAAGCACGGGGGTGGCAGCATCATGCTGTGGGGGTGCTTTGCTGCAGGAGGGACTTGTGCACTTCACAAAATAGATGGCATCATGAGGAAGGAAAATGTTGTGGATATATTGAAGCAACATATCAAGACATCAGTCAAGAAGTCAAAGCTTGGTCGCAAATGGGTCTTCCAAATGGACAATGACCCCAAGCATACTTCCAAAGCTGTGACAAAATTGCTTAAGGACAACAAAGTCAAGGTATTGGAGTGGCCAATACAAAGCCCTGACCTCAATCCTATAGAAAATGTGTGGGCAGAACTGAAAAAGCGTGTGCGAGCAAGGAGGCCTACAAACCTGACTCAGTTACACCAACTCTGTCAGGAGGAATGGGCCAAACTTCACCCAACTTATTGTGGGAAGCTTGTGGAAGGCTACCCGAAACGTTTGACCCAAGTTAAACAATTTAAAGGCAATGCTACCAAATACAAATTGAGTGTATGTAAACTTCTGACCCACTGGGAATGTGATGAAAGAAATAAAAAGCTGAAATAAATAATTATCTCTACTATGTATGAAAAAAATTATAACTCACTAACTGTAAGTCGCTCTGAATAAGTGCGTCTGCTAAATGACTAAAATGTAAATACTATTATTCTGACATTTCACATTTTTAAAATAAAGTGGTGATCCTAACTGACCTAAGACAGAGCATTTTTACTAGGATTAAATGTCAGCAATTGTGAAAAACTGAGTTTAAATGTATTTGGCTAAGGTGTATGTAAACTTCCGACTTCAACTGTATATAAACCCTGGATTGCTGATGATACAGTGGGGAAAACATGTATTTAGTCAGCCACCAATTGTGCAAGTTCTCCCACTTAAAAAAATGAGAGAGGCCTGTAATTTTCATCATAGGTACACGTCAACTATGACAGACAAAATGAGAAAAAGAAATCCAGAAAATCACATTGTAGGATTTATTTTCAAATTATATGGTGGAAAATAAGTATTTGGTCAATAACAAAAGTTTCTCAATACTTTGTTATATACCCTTTGTTGGCAATGACACAGGTCAAACGTTTTCTGTAAGTCTTCACAAGGTTTTCACACACTGTTGCTGGTATTTTGGCCCATTCCTCCATGCAGATCTCCTCTAGAGCAGTGATGTTTTGGGGCTGTCGCTGGGCAACACGGACTTTCAACTCCCTCCAAAGATTTTCTATGGGGTTGAGATCTGGAGACTGGCTAGGCCACTCCAGGACCCTGAAATGCTTCTTACGAAGCCACTCCTTCGTTGCCCGTGCGGTGTGTTTGGGATCATTGTCATGCTGAAAGACCCAGCCACGTTTCATCTTCAATGCCCTTGCTGATGGAAGGAGGTTTTCACTCAAAATCTCACGATACATGGCCCCATTCATTCTTTCCTTTACACGGATCAGTCGTCCTGGTCCCTTTGCAGAAAAACAGCCCCAAAGCATGATGTTTCCACCCCCATGCTTCACAGTAGGTATGGTGTTCTTTGGATGCAACTCAGCATTCTTTGTCCTCCAAACGCGACGAGTTTAGTTTTTACCAAAAAGTTCTATTTTGGTTTCATCTGACCATATGACATTCTCCCAATCCTCTTCTGGATCATCCAAATGCACTCTAGCAAACTTCAGACGGGCCTGGACATGTACTGGCTTAAGCAGGGGGACACGTCTGGCACTGCAGGATTTGAGTCCCTGGCGGCGTAGTGTGTTACTGATGGTAGGCTTTGTTACTTTGGTCCCAGCTCTCTGCAGGTCATTCACTAGGTCCCCCTGTGTGGTTCTGGGATTTTTGCTCACCGTTCTTGTGATCATTTTGACCCCACGGGGTGAGATCTTGCGTGGAGCCCCAGATCGAGGGAGATTATCAGTGGTCTTGTATGTCTTCCATTTCCTAATAATTGCTCCCACAGTTGATTTCTTCAAACCAAGCTGCTTACCTATTGCAGATTCAGTCTTCCCAGCCCGGTGCAGGTCTACAATTTTGTTTCTGGTGTCCTTTGACAGCTCTTTGGTCTTGGCCATAGTGGAGTTTGGAGTGTGACTGTTTGAGGTTGTGGACAGGTGTCTTTTATACTGATAACAAGTTAAAACAGGTGCCATTAATACAGGTAACGAGTGGAGGACAGAGGAGCCTCTTAAAGAAGAAGTTACAGGTCTGTGAGAGCCAGAAATCTTGCTTGTTTGTAGGTGACCAAAATACTTATTTTCCACCATAATTTGCAAATAAATTCATTAAAAATCCTACAATGTGATTTTCTGGATTTTTTTTCCTCAATTTGTCTGTCATAGTTGACGTGTACCTATGATGAAAATTACAGGCCTCTCTCATCTTTTTAAGTGGGAGAACTTGCACAATTGGTGGCTGACTAAATACTTTTTTCCCCCACTGTATGTATTGGCCATTGAGAGGCTTTGTGTACATAAATTATTGGGTAAAACTTTGTCTGCTTAGTCATTTGAAAGTATAAAGAGGGAATACATTGATTGAGTGATTCTGACATTCTGTAGATATCCCAGTAATAATACATTTCCTTTCCTGTAGAGAAGCACATTTTAAAGTTGACAAATAGACTAGAAAGCCTCAGACAGAGATGTACCAGACAGTAGTTTATTTAGTTGATGCTACAGTTAAGGTGTGAAACTGTAAAACAATACATGAGCCATAGTGGGAATCATCAGTGCTACTTATTAATGACATTGCTTTAACAAATGGTAGAAAACAGTAACATTCCAGTAGAAAAGGATTGGAAATTATAGTCCAGGTGTGATCAGATGCTTCCCAGTCCTGCCAGTCCTGTCCCCATATGGAGAGGTATCCAGTCAGCACAAATAGAGAGAGAGAGAGAGAGAGAGAGGGGCTAGATATTAGCATGCTCAAGACACAATCAGTGAGTTTCGCTAGAAGTTCTTCAGAGAGAGAAGAGAGAAAGAAGAGAGAGGGGGACAGAGAGAGCGTGCAAGAGAGAGAGAAAGAGAAAGGGATTGAGTGACTGCGAGCGACCAGTGTGAGGTGAGAAGGAGAGATAGGAGAGAGGAGTGTCAGGTGAGAGAGGGATGGAGGGTGCAGCTATACATTCAGGTGTCTGAGACTGAGATGTGATGTGTTCTCTCCCTGTGATGAAGGGAAGTCTGGCCAGGCTCTGTCTCTCTCTCTCTGGGGAGCACACTCAGATCACAGGAGATTATTTTCAGTCACTTGTCAAATAAAGACTAAAGGTAGAAGCAGAAGAAACTCTCTCCATCCCACTGCTCCTACTCCCTGTGTCCCTTCATGAACATCAAAAGTCAGTTTAAGTCATTTGAGAGAAACTTGGCATGTGATGCATACAAGAGTGTTACAGTATGAATGACTTATATGCACAAATCCATCGACTGAATGCAACCACTGCATCCTAATGTATCTCTGTATTATTACGTAGTACTAGATCCCAGTGTAGCAGACAGGCATTCATTAGTGGACTTAGAGCAAGAACCATACACATTTATACTGTATATAAGACTCTGCTGTGAGCTTACGAGTGCCATTGAGAAAAAATCTGTTCTCAATCACCAGGAGATCACAGCTTGCGATATTCAATACATCTTCATAACCATGAACGTGGTGGTAAAATGGACAGAAGACATCCCCATTGGTACTACACACCCCAGGCAGGCCGCAGAGGGAGCACTTTGCAGCAGGCTAGGCTAGCTGAGAAGAGATCGGTTTTAAACAGAAGCCAGCCCAGCCCAGTGCTGCAGTGCAGTTGAGTTGAGTTGGGGAGAGGCTGAGAGGCAGGCAGGCACCCACCACACAAGATCTAACGCCTCCCAGGCTCTGTCTGCTTGATGTTCTGACAGCCAGGCCAACTGATCTGCCTCTGTGGAAACACCTAGATCAAGAGATCCTCACACTGTGTGTGTGTGCATGTGTGTATACATCAGTTACAGTACCCTGGGGCATAAAACTGCTCCTCGGCATGCAGATTTACAAATATAAATGGATTTTCTATTTTTATTGAGATGAGCCTTTAGTGGTGACGGTGCTCTCAACAAACTAATCTTCAATAATAGAACTTGGTGCAGGCTTTGTGACACACCGTGTCACTGTGTAGAGAGGCTGTCTCGTGTCATGTGTAGGGACTGTGGGACTGTGTGTCACTGGATGGAGTGGACTTTTATGTGCATTAAACTGTATGTCCCAGAAGCCATGCTGTCAGTCTGTCTCAGACGTCCCTACTTTATTTACCACAGTGCAGTCAGTCTGCACATCTAGTTCATGCGCCAGGGTGAACTTAAAAAGCCTTCTTTAGACATCATGGCAACATACGGTCGGTACATAACATGTACCTAAATTATGCATAGACACGAGGATAAACTGTTATGCAATTAATGCTAAAATACTTCTGAAAATAATCTTTCTCTCTACAGGAAATCAGACAGTGATAGGGGATATATATGTCGATCATCAAAAATATAAATCAATGTACAGTATGTAGCAACAACTTACTGGAACTGACCAAGGCTTGAGAGGAAAAAAAAGGACTCATGCCTTCAAATTATGACGGTGCTCAATAATTGACACTCAATCATTATTATCAGTTTATCACTTGCATTGGCACTCATATCATCCAGAAACTAACAGATAAGTTTAGCCTATAGCTACTGGACTTTCTTTCTGTGGGAAAAGCATTAACCTTATGGATTTCCCCATTCGCCAAGTATCAATGCAGGGTTTCAGTACCCATTGGAAAGTCATGGTTAATAGTGCTACCTCTATACATACCCTGAATGTCAACATTAGAAATGGTCAATAATTTAAAAATATTCATATATAGAGTAGATCAATAAAATCTTGGTTCTCTTTCAATACATTTGCATGCAGTCAACTGCATAATATACAGGCAAGAAGTAAATAGAGTCAGGGGCGCAACTTTCACTGGGGACGGTGGGGGGACATGACCCCAACATTCTAAAATTGCATTTTTGTCCCCCCCAGTTTTGCCATTGCACTGTGGTACTAAAAGCGGCATCGGTGTGCTTTAGGACCATGCGGACGCCTCAGAGCGGTCGGGTTGGCTGTTTGGCGGGTTCAGTAGGCTGGATTTAGGACCATGCGGACACCAAAGACCGTGCGGACAGGCTGTGTGAAGGCAAAGCTTCTGAAAGGCACGGTGCTGCTGTCTGCAGCTACTGTCTCTCTGTGTGTTACACTTTTTCTCCGAGTTGTAAAAGCAAGCTGAGCAAAAACTGGCTACTCTTTATTTGACTGATGTAGCTGGCAAGGTAACTGCTGTTTGACTTAACAGAAAAAAAAGATGTATTCCCAGTGCTGAGCTAGTAGTGTAACTGACGTAACGTTAGCTACAGTAATGTTCCATCCCCTCTCGACTGAAGTTCTGCCTGAAGAGAATTAACTAGCTAGCTAGGAGCTACCGCAGCCAGTTCAGCTCTAGTCTCTAGCTATCTGTCAGGTAGCTGTATCTAACAGCTGTTGTGTGTATGAAATGTTTTGTAGCCTTTAAATTAACGTTGCTAGTTTTCGTCTAACGTTGGCTAACGTTAGCTAGCTAGCTCACTCACTTTAGCTATTACTTATGCCTCAATCACATTAGACCTGAATCAAACAATGAAACCAGTTGCCAAACGACTGAAAAACGGTATTCTGATGTTTTTTGACAGCGCAATGTGAGTTTTTATTGGAGTCAGTATAGCAATGTAACATTATTGATCTGTCAGTTTTCCTAGCTAATTCCCTACTTTTCACACTGACATGGTATAAACAGCACAACAGGCTACACTGTCATTGTGCACAGTCAGTACACAATACTATGCTCATCATGTCTTAGTAGGATCAGATGGGGTTGTGATCTGGAGACTGGCTAGGCCACTCCAGGACCTTGAAATGCCTCTTACGAAGCCACTCCTTCGTTGCCCGGGCGGTGTGTTTGGGATCATTGTCATGCTGAAAGACCCAGCCACGTTTCATCTTCAATGCCCTTGCTGATGGAAGGAGGTTTTCACTCAAAATCTCACGATACATGGCCCCATTCATTCTTTCCTTTACACGGATCAGTCGTCCTGGTCCCTTTGCAGAAAAACAGCCCCAAAGCATGATGTTTCCACCCCCATGCTTCACAGTAGGTATGGTGTTCTTTGGATGCAACTCAGCATTCTTTGTCCTCCAAACACGACGAGTTGAGTTTTTACCAAAAAGTTCTATTTTGGTTTCATCTGACCATATGACATTCTCCCAATCCTCTTCTGGATCATCCAAATGCACTCTAGCAAACTTCAGACGGGCCTGGACATGTACTGATTTAAGCAGGGGGACACGTCTTGCACTGCAGGATTTGAGTCCCTGACGGCGTAGTGTGTTACTGATGGTAGGCTTTGTTACTTTGGTCCCAGCTCTCTGCAGGTCATTCACTAGGTCCCCCCGTGTGGTTCTGGGATTTTTGCTCACCGTTCTTGTGATCATTTTGACCCCACGGGGTGAGATCTTGCGTGGAGCCCCAGATCGAGGGAGATTATCAGTGGTCTTGTATGTCTTCCATTTCCTAATAATTGCTCCCACAGTTGATTTCTTCAAACCAAGCTGCTTACCTATTGCAGATTCAGTCTTCCCAGCCTGGTGCAGGTCTACAATTTTGTTTCTGGTGTCCTTTGACAGCTCTTTGGTCTTGGCCATAGTGGAGTTTGGAGTGTGACTGTTTGAGGTTATGGACAGGTGTTTTTTATACTGATAACAAGTTCAAACAGGTGTCATTAATACAGGTAACGAGTGGAGGACAGATGAGCCTCTTAAAGAAGAAGTTACAGGTCTGTGAGAGCCAGAAATCTTGCTTGTTTATAGGTGACCAAATACTTATTTTCCACCATAATTTGCAAATAAATTCATTAAAAATCCTACAATGTGATTTTCTGGAAAAAAATTTCTCAATTTGTCTGTCATAGTTGACGTGTACCTATGATGAAAATTACAGGCCTCTCTCATCTTTTTAAGTGGGAGAACTTGCACAATTGGTGGCTGACTAAATACTTTTTTACCCCACTATAGAAGTAGGACTAGTCTACCTGGCCTGCGCGCAAATGTAGGCCTATAAATGTGCCCGTTTGGGGATGTCTGATAGTATTTCTCATTGTCTTAACTCACCACCACTAATGAGCTGTGGAGCTTCTCAAAGTAATTTTTCTTCACCTCAAACAGCAAGTAAACAAAGTCTGTTTTTAGAATCAATTGAGAATGACAATAGTTCCTCTAAGTATTTGAATAATATTTCCAGCTCTCTCCCTTTCAATAGCCACCCGGCATGAAAGGGAAAATGTAATGCTCTGATCCAGTGGAAACGTCATAAAATGACTTCTTATCCCTTGCACAAATAGCCTACAGCTGTGTCTGTCCCGAGCTCACTGGCACTGGAAACTCTGAGGGCCCAGAATATTTTATACAATGTTTCAAGTTTGCTAGCGCAAGTTTTGGGCGACCCAGTTGATAGTTTACATTTCGTTGCAGACAGGCCATGCGTAGCCAATGTGAGTTATAGGATATTTATTTTTATCAGGATATTTTCTACATGCAGGCTGCAATGTTTTAATGTGTTGGCTTTATGTAGGCTATTTTTACATAGTTGGCAATGGCAATAAAAGTTACTTTTAGATTTGTATAATTTTCATTTAGATAGACTGTAGATTAACCACAGACAATGATTTTGAGATACAAAGACTATTATAAATGAAATGAAACTGTTCCACAAACATTTGCATATGAAAATCATAACTGGCACACAGATTGGTAGAAATGGTAAGATAAATTTGCACTTCAAATGTAAAAGGTTGCCGACCGCTGGTGTAGCCTATTACCGGCAACTTCAGGAGCATAAAGGCAGAATCAGCGAAGGCCAATAGCAGCGAGAAGAGGGTCAGGAACACGTTGTTTTCTTCTGGTTAGGCTATCTTGATCTCTGGCTGCCTCTTGAGTCATTTTTGTGTTGTAATTATTTAATCAAACAGCGTGCTCAAAGCATCAGACAATTTCAGTACATATAGCCTAGTTGATTTTATTAGAACACATAGGGTGTGTCTATATATGGAAAAATACACGTTTTAAAATTCGACAAAGATTCTTTTTTTTTTTTTGTCGGGGACAGCCCTAGTAGAAATGCAGGAAATGAGCTTTAGATGCCCCAAACAATTCTGAGGGACCCCCAGACCCACCGCCAGGTGATGTCCCCCCCACTTCTAAAACCAAAGTTGCGCCCCTGAATAGACTGATAGTTTCTTTGGCAAGCCAGAATCCAGCTGGACATGCATAGAGAAGTATTTACAATCAAGAAAGGTCTCATGATGGACATGAGTTAAAAGTTTGTGTGCAAATGTTAAGGTATGTCGAACAGTGGTGTTATGTCCTCTTCAGATGTGCCCGTCATCGTCCACTGAGTCAGGAGAAACGGGTCTGGAGACAGTAAAGATGTCCTGACGTTTGGTTTTGGTTTTGGGGGTGGCGGCCAGAGGTAGAGACGGCCTCCTCTTCTCTGTAGAGGTCAGCAGTTTGAGGATCTGAGCCACCTGTTTCTCCAGGGCCCCCAGCCGGCCCCCCAGAGTCTGGAGGTCCCCCCGGAGCTCCAGCCGGGTCTCCTGCAGCGCAGCCTGCAGGGCCTGCTCTGGGATGGGGCCGAACGGGTGTGGCAGGGGGGCCTCCCCGGCCCTGTCTATACGCAGCTCACTCTTAGTGATGCCGCTGTCACAGGAGTCTGTCTTATGGAGGGGGTTGTCCTCTCCCTCTCCTCCTCTAAGCCCCGCCTCCTGACCCCTGCCCTTCTGTGATAGCATCTCCACAGAAACGGCTTTAGCTACATTGTTTAGTCCCTCCTTCCTGACCACGGGAGGTGGGGCAGCCACGTTTTTGAGTCGCCCCCAACCCCTGGCAGCAGGAGGCTTTACCAGAGCAGGGCTGCTGCTCACCTTGAGCTGGACTGGAGGCGGCTCCCCCACGGCAGGGCTAGACTGCATGGGGGTGACCTGAGACACGGTGAGCACACTGCTGCTGCAGCCCGTAGGGGGAGCCCCGTTCTGGAGCCCCTGCAGGGAGGAGTGGGGCCCGGGCCGCTGGATGTTGAGGGGCAGGGAGTGCTGCAGGCTGGAGTGGGACAGCTGCAGGCTGTGCGGAATGGGGTGCAGGTGGTGCTCCACTTGGAGCTGGTTCTTCTCCAGGTCCAGTTGGGAGGATGCCCCCTGATTCCTCTGCAGCTCCTTCTGCTGCTTGAACTTCTGGAAGAGCTTCCTGACCGGATGGTCCTGGGGGATGGTCAGCTGAACCTCGTTCTTCTGGCGCTGGCGCTCCTCCTCCTCCTTCTTCACGTCACTGATCTTACGAAAAATCACCTGCAGAGTACAAAAAACAGAAGAGTCATTTATATAAACATGTATTCTTTCAAATTTTTATACATTATTTATGAATGAAAAGTAATACATGATTCTGTTAATGTATACAGTGCATTCGGAAGGTATTCAGACCCCTTGACTTTTTCCACATTTTGTTACGTTGCAGCCTTATTCTAAAATTGATTAAATAAATTGTTTTCCTCATCAAACTACACACAATACCCCATAATGACAAAGCGAAAACTGATTTTTAGAAATATTTGCAAATGTATAAAAAATAAAACACAGAAACCTTATTTACATGTATTCAGACCCTTTGCTATGAGACTCGAAATTGAGCTCAGGTGCATCCTGTTTCCATTGATCATCCTTAAGATGTTTCTACAAGTTGATTGGAGTCCACCTGTGGTAAATTCAATTGATTGGACATGATTTGGAAAGGCACACACCTGTCTATATAAGGTCCCTAAGTTGAGAGTGCATGTCAGAGCAAAAACCAAGCCATCAGGTCGAAGGACTTGTCCGTAGAGCGCCGAGACAGGATTGTGTCGAGGCATAGATCTGGGGAAGGGTACAAAAAAATTTGTGCAGCATTTAAGGTCCCGAAGTGGCCTCCATCATTCTATATATATATATATATATATATATATACAGTGGGGAAAAAAAGTATTTAGTCAGCCACCAATTGTGCAAGTTCTCCCACTTAAAAAGATGAGAGAGGCCTGTAATTTTCATCATAGGTACACGTCAACTATGACAGACAAAATGAGAAGAAAAAATCCAGAAAATCACATTGTAGGATTTTTAATGAATTTATTTGCAAATTATGGTGGAAAATAAGTATTTGGTCAATAACAAAAGTTTCTCAATACTTTGTTATATACCCTTTGTTGGCAATGACACAGGTCAAACGTTTTCTGTAAGTCTTCACAAGGTTTTCACACACTGTTGCTGGTATTTTGGCCCATTCCTCCATGCAGATCTCCTCTAGAGCAGTGATGTTTTGGGGCTGTCGCTGGGCAACACGGACTTTCAACTCCCTCCAAAGATTTTCTATGGGGTTGAGATCTGGAGACTGGCTAGGCCACTCCAGGACCTTGAAATGCTTCTTACAAAGCCACTCCTTCGTTGCCCGGGCGGTGTGTTTGGGATCATTGTCATGCTGAAAGACCCAGCCACGTTTCATCTTCAATGCCCTTGCTGATGGAAGGAGGTTTTCACTCAAAATCTCACGATACATGGCCCCATTCATTCTTTCCTTTACACGGATCAGTCGTCCTGGTCCCTTTGCAGAAAAACAGCCCCAAAGCATGATGTTTCCACCCCCATGCTTCACAGTAGGTATGGTGTTCTTTGGATGCAACTCAGCATTCTTTGTCCTCCAAACACGACGAGTTGAGTTTTTACCAAAAAGTTCTATTTTGGTTTCATCTGACCATATGACATTCTCCCAATCCTCTTCTGGATCATCCAAATGCACTCTAGCAAACTTCAGACGGGCCTGGACATGTACT
Source organism: Coregonus lavaretus (assembly GCF_964263955.1). Classification (NCBI taxonomy): domain Eukaryota; kingdom Metazoa; phylum Chordata; class Actinopteri; order Salmoniformes; family Salmonidae; genus Coregonus; species Coregonus lavaretus. The sequence goes on along the minus strand of NC_140005.1, from coordinate 26,016,724 downwards.
GGCTTAAGCAGGGGGACACGTCTGGCACTGCAGGATTTGAGTCCCTGGCGGCGTAGTGTGTTACTGATGGTAGGCTTTGTTACTTTAGTCCCAGCTCTCTGCAGGTCATTCACTAGGTCCCCCTGTGTGGTTCTGGGATTTTTGCTCACCGTTCTTGTGATCATTTTGACCCCACAGGGTGAGATCTTGCGTGGAGCCCCAGATCGAGGGAGATTATCAGTGGTCTTGTATGTCTTCCATTTCCTAATAATTGCTCCCACAGTTGATTTCTTCAAACCAAGCTGCTTACCTGTGGTCCTCTGTAGCTTAGCTGGTAGAGCACGGCGCTTGTAACGCCAAAGGTAGTGGGTTCGATCCCCGGGACCACCAATACACAAAAAAAAAAAAAAGAATGTATGCACGCATGACTGTAAGTCGCTTTGGATAAAAGCGTCTGCTAAATGGCATATTATTATATTATATTATATTGCAGATTCAGTCTTCCCAGCCTGGTGCAGGTCTACAATTTTGTTTCTGGTGTCCTTTGACAGCTCTTTGGTCTTGGCCATAGTGGAGTTTGGAGTGTGACTGTTTGAGGTTGTGGACAGGTGTCTTTTATACTGATAACAAGTTCAAACAGGTGCCATTAATACAGGTAACGAGTGGAGGACAGAGGAGCCTCTTAAAGAAGAAGTTACAGGTCTGTGAGAGCCAGAAATCTTGCTTGTTTGTAGGTGACCAAATACTTATTTTCCACCATAATTTGCAAATAAATTCATTAAAAATCCTACAATGTGATTTTCTGGATTTTTTTTCCTCAATTTGTCTGTCATAGTTGACGTGTACCTATGATGAAAATTACAGGCCTCTCTCATCTTTTTAAGTGGGAGAACTTGCACAATTGGTGGCTGACTAAATACTTTTTTCCCCCACTGTATATATATATATATTTTTTTTTTTTTTATTGGTGTATTTTGTACCCCTTTATCTCCCCAATTTCATGATATCCAATTGGTAGTTACAGTCTTGTCCCATCGCTGCAACTCCCGTACGGACTCGGGAGAGGAAGGTCGAGAGCCATGCGTCCTCCGAAACACAACCCTGCCAAGCCACACTGCTTCTTGACACACTGCTCGCTTATCCGTACAACTGGCAACCGAAGTCAGCGTGCATGCGCCCGGCCCGCCACAATGAGTTGCTAGAGCGCGATGGGACAAGGACATGCCGGCCAAATCCTCCCCTAACCAGGACGAGGCTGGGCCAATTGTGCGCTGCCTCATTGGTCTCCCGGTCGCGACTGGCTGCGATCGAACCCGGGTCTGTCGTGACGCCTCAAGCACTGTGATGCAGTGCCTTAGACTGCTGTGCCACTCGGGAGGCCCGGCTCCATCATTCTTAGATGTAAAAAGTTTGGAACCACCAAGACTCTTCCTAGAGCTGGCCGCCCTGCCAAACTGAGCAATCGGGGGAGAAGGGCCTTGGTCAGGGAGGTGACCAAGAACCCAATGGTCACTCTGACAGAGCTCCAGAGTTCCTCTGTGGAGATGGGAGAACCTTCCAGAAGGACCCTCATCTCTGCAGCACTCCACCAATCAGGCCTTTATGGTAGAGTGGCCAGACGGAAGCCACTCCTCAGTAAAAGGGACATGACAGCCCGCTTGGAGTTTGCCAAAAGGCACCTAAAGGACTCTCAGACCATGAGAAACAAGATTCTCTGGTCTGATGAAACCAAGATTCAACTCTTTGGCCTGAATGCCAAGTGTCACATCTGGAGGAAACCTGGCACTATCCCTACAGTGAAGCATGGTGGTGGCAGCATCATGCTGTGGGGATGTTTTTCAGCGGCAGGGACTGGGAGCCTAGTCAGTGCTCAGGACCTTAGACTGTGGCGAAGGTTCACCTTTCAACAGGACAATGACCCTAAGCACACAGCCAAGACAACGCAGGAGTGGCTTCGGGACAAGTCTCTGAATGTCCTTGAGTGGCCCAGCAAGAGCCCGGACTTGAACCCGATCGAACATCTCTGGAGAGACCTGAAAATAGCTGTGCAGCGACGCTCCCCCATCTAACCTGACAGAGCTTGAGAAGATATGCAGAGAAGAATGGGAGAAACTCCCCAAATACAGATGTGCCAAGCTTGTAGCGTCATACCCAAGAAGACTTGAGGCTGTAATCGCTGCCAAAGGTGCTTCAACAAAGTACTGAGTAAAGGGTCTGAATACTTATGTAAATGTGATATTTCCGTTTTTTATTTTGAATAGATTTGTGAAAATTTCTAAAAACCAGTTTTTGCTTTGTCATTATGGGGTATTGTGTGTAGATTGATGAGTGAAAAAAACGATGTAATCAATTTTAGAATAAGGCTCTAACAAAATATGGAAAGAGTCTGAATACTTCCGAATGCACTGTACATTGAAAACAAGAAAGGAATCAGAGAGATGAATATGCAAACTGATATAAAGAGCACCTGTCTGTCTATCTGGCCATCTATTCATCACGTGTCCCATTGACACCGCAGTGCAGTCAAGTCCTCTAAACTGCAGCTGGCTTTAGAGGGGATCTCTATTAAATTATCCATCTGCACTTCTGACTGCCTCACTCTATTATTCAACCTGATTTGCCTGGCGCCGCCAAACTGCTCTCCTCTCCTGGCGCTTAGATACTAATTAAATTGGGAAAGATAGGGATCTCAGCCAGCCAGAAGACTAAAGTGTTATTCTTGGTTAAAATAATGGTCCCTCTGCAGCTGACAGTCCAGGCATGTGGCTCTTTAGCATGGCGGGAATATATTATTATTCCCTCATATTCCTTCTCTCAGCCTTGTCAGGACATGCCCCCTCCTCGCTGTACCCGGCACCTCTGTTGGAAGTGGCTGCGTAATGTCACTTAATGTCATTGTATCAAGTCCCCTGCTGGGTCAGTGGGCTAGTGTAGGGACAAGGATGGGGAAAGAAAGGACTTGTCAATCACATCACCTGCAGATAGCCTGTAGGCTTAATTGGGAGGCAGTGACTATTCATCATTAAAACTAAAGCTTTTTCTGAAACGTAGTCTACATTTATGTGATGAGTCACTGTCTTGGTTCATACAGTGCAGGGACCGCAAAATTGTGTCGATTTTTCTCCACAAGACAATAGCTCTGGTGTTTCCCACTTCTTTTGATTACATCATGAATTTAACAGGTTAGCTTTTCTCTCAGTCAACCAGAGATTCTCTAGAGACCATGACTTGGGCAGCTTGAGTAGGTGGGTAGATCTGAATAAAGTTAAGGGGGGGAAAAGGTCTAAACTTTGTAAATCAAAGAGTTTTCATAAGCTTTGATTGACAGGTTAAGTGCTATACCGATTTGCATGGACCTCTTGAGTGAGAGGCAATTCAGCTTGGAGAAGAAACAAGGTTATGGTAGTTATGATTGGCATACTTGGGAAGCTAAAACTCAAGACAAATACTTTCACCACATGGCTCTCAGACAAGTGGCTTGACTTATTTTCCTTATTCAACCTAATTTCACTGACCCAATTATTCTCTCCTTCTGTCTGTTATGGAACTTTTCACTTTATTTTACATCCATATGACAGAGCAGGAAAAATTATAAACCATTGCTATCTATAGTGATGAATGGCCTATTCATTACGGTTTACTGAGGAGTACTCTTCATAATACCCACAACATCTGACCACATTACAGTCGTTCTGCCTGAGTCATTCTGCCTCAGATACGGCAGCTTTACATCATATGTGGGAACTGAAGCCATATCATTCAAACATAAAATGGGGGATATCAGTTAAGGGAACGATAGGTTAATGATATCAGGAAAATACAAGCATTATTTGTCGAAACATGTTTGGGAGACAAAATGGATGTGCATTTAGACATCGTCCCCTCCAAGTTCACCCTGCCTTCCCCTTAGAGAGGGGCATTGAGCTCCTAGAGAGACAGGACAGTATGCAGATGTCATAATGTGTATGGTAATGGAGAGGAGAATTAGCAGTGTAGCCAGAAGGGGAGCAGCTATGAGCTCACTCCACAAGATGGTACAGAACAAAAAAAAGCCATCAAACATAAAACAACAAGAAACACGGACACAGACGCAAACAGACAGATTAATTATTCAGATGAAAAGAGGGCCTGGAGTACTTTAAAGTTTTATTTTATTTTAGAGAGGGGCAGTAAGGGTGAGTTGATAATCGAAACCTAAAAACAGACATACTACACCTGTTCTACCCTACAGAGATTGATCGCAGCAATATCCCAAAAAATTTAATTATTTCATTTATTTTGCCTACAACTAGGTAAGTAATTGAGAACACATTCTCTTTTACAATAACGACCTGACAAAGATGGAGAAAATACAAATGCACCATGATGATGTGATTCTCTCAACTCAAATTTGTTTGTTGTTAATACAAATCCAACCTTTCTAACCCCATTAGAAGTTTTTGTTTTTTAAACTAGAAGAATGGCTGTCACTGAAAACTCTAAAATATGTAAAGAAATAAATAAATACTTTTTTTGGTGCTAATTTACATATTTAAGAAAAACCTGGAATATTACATTTACATAAGTATTCAGACCCTTTACTCAGTACATTGTTGAAGCACCTTTGGCAGCGATTACAGCATTGAGTCTTCTTGGGTATGACGCTACAAGCTTGGCACACCTGTATTTGGGGAGTTTCTCCCATTCTTCCCTGTAGATCCTCTCAAGCTCTGTCAGGTTGGATGGGGAGTGTTGCTGCACAGCTATTTTCAGGTCTCTCCAGAGATGTTCGATCAGGTTCAAGTCCAGGCTCTGGCTGGGCCACTCAAGGACACTCAGAGAATTGTCCCAAAGCCACTCCTGTGTTGTCTTGGCTGTGTGCTTAGGGTCATTGTCCTGTTGGAAGATGAACCTTCACCCTAGTCTGAGGTCCTGAGTGCTCTGGAACAGGTTTTCATCATGGATCTCTCTGTACTATGCTCCGTTCATCTTTGCCTCGATCTTGACTAGGCTCCCAGTCCCTGCCGTTGAAAAACATCCCCACAGCATGATGCTGCTACCACCATGCTTTACCGTAGGGATGGTGCCAGGTTTCCTCCAGACGTGACGCTTGGCATTCAGGCCAAAGAGTTCAATCTTGGTTTAATCAGACCAGAGAATCTTGTTTCTCATGGTCTGAGAATCTTTAGGTGCCTTTTGGCAAACTCCAAGCGGGCTGTCATGTGCCTTTTACTGAGGAGTGGCTTCCATCTGGCCATTCTACCATAAAGGCATGATTGGTGGAGTGCTGCAGAGATGGTTGTCCTTCTAGAAGGTTATCCCATCTCCACAGAGAAACTCTAGAGCTCTGTCAGAGTGACCATCGGGTTCTTGGTCACCTCCCTGACCAAGGCCCTTCTCCCCCGATTGCTCAGTTTGGCCAGGCGGCCAGCTCTAGGAAGAGTCTTGGTGGTTCCAAACTTCTTCCATTTAAGAATGATGGAGGCCACTGTGTTCTTCGGGACCTTCAATGCTGCAGACATGTTTTGGTAACCTTCCCCAGATCTGTGCCTCGACACAATTCTGTCTCGGAACTCTACGGACAATTCCTTCAACCTCATGGCTTGCTTTTGATGCACTGTCAACAGTGGGAACTTATATAGACAGGAGTGTGCCTTTCCAAATCATGTCCAATCAATTGAATTTACCACAGGTGGACTCCAATACATTTATAGAAACATTTCATGGAAACAGGATGCACCTGAGCTCAATTTCGAGTCTCATAGCAAAGGGTCTGAATACTTATGCAAATAAGGTATTTCTGTTTTTCTAACTGTTTTCACTTCGTCATTATGGGGTATTGTGTGTAGATTGCTGAGGATTTGTATTTATTTAATACATTTTAGAATAAGGCTGTAACGTAACAAAATGTGAAAAAAGTCAAGGGGTATGAATACTTTCCAAAGGCACTCTATATCAACAAGCATTTTTCTTTTTCTTGCAGACAGTTCGGCAGACTGAGGGAAAAAGAACTCCAAGCAGCATTGCGTAGGCTCTATTTTTGGAGCAGACTTCAAAGCTCGTTGAAAAGACAGTTCGAATTACAGTGAACCTCAAATCAATAAACTCCTACCCTGGTTCAAAGTAGAATTAGAACAACAATCCTATGTTTACACAGTGGATGAATTCATATTTGGGCCAAAGGGGAAGAAAGGGTTCAATGTCCTTATGAACCGCTCACTACAAGGGTATGTTTGGTCTGACTTTGAACTGTCTTTTCTTCTCTGAGGCTCCATTGTAACAATCTACCTCTGGCTCAAGAGAAAGAAGGGAGGGAGAGAGTGGTAGAAACAGAGTGGGGAGAAAGAGAGAGGGAAGGGGACAGAGAGAAATCGAGAAACAACGATTGTTGTCTTATATTTATTCATGATAGTGCACTGGGAATTGTCCAGTCAGGCTCATTCATTGTTGCGGTCTTGGTAAGCCTGATAGGCTACAGTGTACAGCACCGTGCCAAGATTGGCTGGGATTGTTTAAGAATGACAAACAAGCCTGTTAGAAAGGTAGTGTACCACTGATGTCATAGGTCACACATTGCCACCACAACACTATCAAACCCTGCCTCCATGCAGTATTGTAGGAAAACACTGTAGGTTGTGCTGCTTATTACAGCTGATGGCTGAGATGCATGCTGATGAGCTACAGTGGGGAAAAAAAGTATTTAGTCAGCCACCAATTGTGCAAGTTCTCCCACTTAAAAAGATGAGAGAGGCCTGTAATTTTCATCATAGGTACACGTCAACTATGACAGACAAAATGAGAAAAAAAAATCCAGAAAATCACATTGTAGGATTTTTAATGAATTTATTTGCAAATTATGGTGGAAAATAAGTATTTGGTCAATAACAGAAGTCTCTCAATACTTTGTTATATACCCTTTGTTGGCAATGACACAGGTCAAACGTTTTCTGTAAGTCTTCACAAGGTTTTCACACACTGTTGCTGGTATTTTGGCCCATTCCTCCATGCAGATCTCCTCTAGAGCAGTGATGTTTTGGGGCTGTCGCTGGGCAACACGGACTTTCAACTCCCTCCAAAGATTTTCTATGGGGTTGAGATCTGGAGACTGGCTAGGCCACTCCAGGACCTTGAAATGCTTCTTACAAAGCCACTCCTTCGTTGCCCGGGCGGTGTGTTTGGGATCATTGTCATGCTGAAAGACCCAGCCACGTTTCATCTTCAATATCCTTGCTGATGGAAGGAGGTTTTCACTCAAAATCTCACGATACATGGCCCCATTCATTCTTTCCTTTACACGGATCAGTCGTCCTGGTCCCTTTGCAGAAAAACAGCCCCAAAGCATGATGTTTCCACCCCCATGCTTCACAGTAGGTATGGTGTTCTTTGGATGCAACTCAGCATTCTTTGTCCTCCAAACACGACGAGTTGAGTTTTTACCCAAAAGTTATATTTTGGTTTCATCTTACCATATGACATTCTCCCAATCGTCTTCTGGATCATCCAAATGCACTCTAGCAAACTTCAGCCGGGCCTGGACATGTACTTGCTTAAGCAGGGGGACACGTCTGGCACTGCAGGATTTGAGTCCCTGGCGGTTAGTGTGTTACTGATGGTAGGCTTTGTTACTCTGGTCCCAGCTCTCTGCAGGTCATTCACTAGGTCCCCCTGTGTGGTTCTGGGATTTTTGCTCACCGTTCTTGTGATCATTTTGACCCCACGGGGTGAGATCTTGCGTGGAGCCCCAGATCGAGGGAGATTATCAGTGGTCTTGTATGTCTTCCATTTCCTAATAATTGCTCCCACAGTTGATTTCTTCAAACCAAGCTGCTTACCTATTGCAGATTCAGTCTTCTCAGCCTGGTGCAGGTCTACAATTTTGTTTCTGGTGTCCTTTGACAGCTTTTTGGTCTTGTCCATAGTGGAGTTTGGAGTGTGACTGTTTAAGGTTGTGGACAGGTGTCTTTTATACTGATAACAAGTTCAAACAGGTGCCATTAATACAGGTAACGAGTGGAGGACAGAGGAGCCTCTTAAAGAAAAAGTTACAGGTCTGTGAGAGCCAGAAATCTAGCTTGTTTGTAGGTGACCAAATACTTATTTTCCACCATAATTTGCAAATAAATAAATTAAAAATCCTACAATGTGATTTTCTGGAGAAAAAAAATATCAATTTGTCTGTCATAGTTGACGTGTACCTATGGTGAAAATTACAGGCCTCTCTCATCTTTTTAAGTGGGAGAACTTGCACAATTGGTGGCTGACTAAATACTTTTTTCCCCCACTGTATGTCATGTTGACACAAGTCACTCCTCTCCCCCAACTCATTATGACAGAGATGATAATCAAAAGCCTAGTTAATTTCTCCTCTTTCCAGGGCTGATGTAAAAATGTATCTAATCAGCAGTGCTCCAGCGGCAGAGCCGAGCCTAGTCAGCACACTGACTGAAAAAGGTCCAAGCACTTAAATATACAGCTGCCAGCATGCAGACCTTCTACTAGTATAAATTATGCAAAGCACTCAGAGTAATAAAACATGATACAACTGCAGTGAAACACTTCTCCAAGTTCCTCCCCCCACCCACATCAGCAGGAATAATATTTAAAAAATGTCCCAAGCCTGCAGGAGAATGCAGGGCCAGGGAGTGGGAGGTACAGTAATTGTGTAATTCCTGGGAGGAGATATTGGTCAGGGAAGCTAATCCTGGTAGCTGGAGGGTCTGGGGGTGTGTAGGTGGTCTCATCACTCATCTTGATTAGATTTAGAGTTATATTACAGAGTTATATTTATCCCAGTAAGCTAGGGAGTGGATGTTCCTGGAGCATGGGGTATGTGATAGATACTCTGTTGGCTCTCTAACAATACTCGCACAATCACAGAAACAGAATGAATAAAGGATCCAAACTGTACCCCTGACTCCCGCACCGCGTGCCAACCCTTCTCTTCAAACTCATAATCAAAATGTAACGCTGACTTGGATGTGAGGCTGAAATCCCACATTCATATATTGAAGAGGGATAAATGATGCAGAGCTGTGGAGGAACAGTCAGAACTCCAGTCAGAACTCTGTCATTCTGTTACGTTTTCCTGGAATATGAGGAGAGATGCTTGTCTCTTGACCATTTCTCCATACTGCCTTCTCTCTATGGCTTTCTCTCTCTGGCCAGCCCCATACACAGGCCCTGGGAGTGGGGGTAAGAGATAGAGGGAGAGAGAGGGACTTGTACTCCCCCTCTGGGAAGCATCTCTGTAGGCGAGTGGATGACACATCCCTGCTCCCTAGGTAATCCAGCCTGTCATCCTCCTCCCACACCGGTCACAAATATACAGACCGTGGGGGGCAGGGAGCCACACACAAGCACACACGTATATGAGCAAGCACACACACACACACTGGAAAGCACATGTACGCACATGCACGCAGACACACAGGCACACGTGCACACACGCACACAAATACACACACAGGCCTTAGGGAGTGTCATCATGGAGGCTAGGAGATATTGCAGTAGGAGCTCAATCTAGACTTGTGTGGTGAAGAAGCATCTTAAAAAGCACAGAGCAGATTGGAGAGCAGTACAGGGAGTGGCTTCATGGAGTGGCTTCTTCTCCAGAGAAAAAAGTGGGTCAATTTTCCTCTTAAGTTCAGCAATTCATTATTTACCAGACAGAACAGAGAAAATGAGACTCTCTACATGGGTGACTTCCTCATCTCCCCTCCTCCTCCTCCTCCTCCTCCAGCTCAGCTTTCTCCATCTCACCTGATCACTGCACAGCCTTCCACACACACATAGACATGCTGTTCTCTTGCTGAAATCAGGAAAACATTTCCAACAAATCACCATCTTGGACTTCAGCCTGCACTTTTCTGTATTAAACTCCCTACCCCACCATATCCTCTCTCACACACACACACACACACACACACAAACTTCTCCAATAATCCCTATAGTCACAGAGTGATTCCTCTCCATAGTATTTAATCTGTAGGTGCTACAAAGTAACCATTGGTGTCATATGAAGCTTTACCGCTTGCTCTGTAATATGAGTAGTATTTAGTACTTTTTTTGAAACATTCATTTATGAATATTGACAAAATATAAAGATGAATACTGAAAATATACAATTTATGATTTGGCACATTTTTCGGTAACACATTATTTGGATAGTCCATCTGTAGATGCTCTATAGACTATCTGTAACATTTAAACTAGCTATCTACTAACCCCAATCCTAGCCCTAACCTTAACCCTTATCCTTATCCTAACCCTAACCTTAACCCTTACCCTAGCCGTAACGCTAACCCTAACCCTTATTCTAAAACGTACCCTAACCGTAACCCTAGCAAGCAGCTGCTTATCAACAGATAGTCAGTTGCTTATCAACAGATATTTTGTTGATAGCATGACCATCTGTAGAGCATCTACAGATGGACGATCCAAATAAAGTGTGACCAATTTTTCAATATATTGTTGAACATAATGTACTCTATGGTCATATCAAAGTTCCAGAGTGGGATCTCTTCTACTTTTAGAGTTATGAGCCAATTTGTAAGCATTACCAAAAGAGTGAATCTGAAAATGGATTCAAAATGGTCATCATCTGCTGGTGATTTGCAGGATGTAAAAGGAGGGCTGTGATTGGTTACATTGGGTTGGGACAATACAGTTTACATACACTTAGGATGGAGTCAATAAAACTTGTTTTTCAACGACTCCACAAATTCTTGTTAACAAACTATAGTTTTGGCAAGTCGGTTAGGACATCTACTTTGTGCATGACACAAGTAATTTTCCAACAATTGTTTACAGACAGATTATTATAATTCACTGTATCACAATTCCAGTGGGTCAGAAGTTTACACACACTAAGTTGACTGTGCCTTTAAACAGCTTGGAAAATTCCAGAAAATGATGGCATGGCATTAGAAGCTTCTGATAGGCTAACTGACATAATTTGAGTCAATTGGAGGTGTACCTGTGGATGTATTTCAAGGCCTACCTTCAAACTCAGTGCCTCTTTGCTTGACATCATGGGAAAATCAAAATAAATCAGCCAAGACCTCCACAAGTCTGGTTCATCCTTGGGAGCAATTTCCAAATGCCTGAAGGTACCACGTTGATCTGTACAAACAATAGTATGCAAGTATAAACACCATGGGACCACGCCGCCGTCATACCGCTCAGGAAGGAGACGTATTCAGTCTCCTAAAAATGAACGTACTTTGGTGCGAAAAGTGCAAATCAATCCCAGAATAACAGCAAAGGACCTTGTGAAGATGTTGGAGGAAACAGGTACAAAAGTATCTATATCCACAGTAAAACTAGTCCTATATCGACATAACCTGAAAGGCCGCTCAGCAAGGAAGAAGCCACTGCTCCAAAACCGCCATAAAAAATCCAGACTACGGTTTGCAACTGCACATGGGGACAAAGATCGTACTTTTTGGAGAAATGTCCTCTGGTCTGATGAAACAAAAATATAACTGTTTGGCCATAATGACCATCGTTATGCTTGGAGGAAAACGGGGGTGGCTTGCAAGCCGAAGAACACCATCCCAACCGTGAAGCACAAGGGTGGCAGCATCATGCTGTGGGGGTGCTTTGCCGCAGGAGGGACTGGTGCACTTCACAAAATAGATGGCATCATGAGGAAAGACAATTATGTGGACATATTGAAGCAACATCTCAAGACATCAGTCAGGAAGTTAAAGCTTGGGCACAAATGGCAATGACGCCAAGCATACTTCCAAAGTTGTTGCAAAATGGCTTAAGGACAACAAAGTCAAGGTATTGGAGTGGCCATCACAAAGCCCTGACCTCAATCCTATAGAAAATGTGTGGGCAGAACTGAAAAAGCGTGTGCGAGCAAGGAGGCCTACAAACCTGACTCAGTTACACCAGCTCTGTCTGGAGGAATGGGCCAACATTCACCCAACTGATTGTGGGAAGCTTTTGGAAGTCTACCCAAAACGTTTGCCCCAAGTTAAACAATTTAAAGGCAATGCTACCAAATACTAATTGAGTGTATGTAAACTTCTGACCCACTGGGAATGTGATGAAAGAAATAAAAGCTGAAATAAATCATTCTCTCTACTATTATTCTGACATTTCACATTCTTAAAATAAAGTGGTGATCCTAACTGACCTAAGACAGGGAATTTTAACTAGGATTAAATGTCAGGAATTGTGAAAAACTGAGTTTAACTGTATTTGGCTAAGGTGTATGTAAACTTCTGACTTCAACTGTATATGATTATATCGAATATTGTGATATTTGACATTGACGATATCTCAGGAAGTGCAAGATGATATATTGTGATGTCAAGACTGTACTCTATTTCAATGGTCACCAACCGGTTGATTGCGATCAACCGGTTGGAGATGGCGCCAGAGAAGATGGCTGCCGTTTTACAGCCCTCTAACCAATTGTACTATTATGTGTGTTTTTTCGCATTATTTGTAATTTATTCTGTACATAATATTTCTGCCATCGTCTCTTATAAGCAAAAAGAGCTTCTGGATATCAGGACAGTGATTACTCACCTCGTATTGGACGAATATTTTTTCTTCAACAAGTCGGACCCGAAGGATATCCTACAGACAACCGACAAGGCCCAAATCCCCGTCATTCGCAGGAGAAAGAGACAGAGATATCGTGGACGTAGGTCGGGTGCCTTGTAAGGATCCGACGGCGAGTGAGTAAACTGCCTCTTCCATCAATCCTATTAGCCAATGTTCAATCATTTGAAAATAAATTAGATGACCTACGATTACGGTTATCCTACCAACGGGACATTAAAAACTGTAATATCTTATGTTTCACCGAGTCGTGGCTGAACGACGACATGGACAACATACAGCTGACGGGATATATGCTACATATAGGCAGGATAGAACGGCTGACTCCGGTAAGACAAGGGGTGGCGGTCTGTGTATATTTGTAAACAACAGCTGGTGCAGAAAATCAAATACTAAGGAAGTCTCAAGTTTTTGCTCGCCTGAGGTAGTGTATCTCATGATAAGCTGTAGACCACACTATTTACCAAGAGAGTTTTCATCTATATTTTTCATAGTTGTCTATTTATCACCACAAACCAATGCTGGCATTAAGATTTCACTCAATGAGCTGTATAAGGCCATAAGCAAACAGGAAAACGCTCATCCAGAGGCAGCGCTCCTAGTGGCCGGGGATTTTAATGCAGGGAAACTTAAATCCATTCTACCTAATTTCAACCAGCATGTTAAATGTGCAACCAGAGGAAAAAAACTCTAAACCACCTTTACTCCACACACAGAGACGCATACAAAGCTCTCCCTCGCCCTCCATTTGGCAAATCTGACCATAACTCTATCCTCCTGATTCCTGCTTATAAGCAAAAACTAAAGCAGGGAGCACCAGTGACTCGGTTAATAAAAAAGTGGTCAGATGACGCAGATGCTAAGCTACAGGACTGTTTTGCTAGCACAGACTGGAACATGTTCCGGGATTCTTCAGATAGCATTGAGGCGTACACCACATCAGTCACTGGCTTCATCAATAAGTGCGTCGATGACGTCGTCCCCACAGTGACCGTACGTACATACCCCAACCAGAAGCCATGGATTACAGGCAACATCCGCACTGAGCTAAAGGGTAGAGCTGCCGCTTTCAAGGAGCGGGACTCTAACCCGGACACTTATAAGAAATCCTGCTATGCCCTCCAACGAACCATCAAACAGGCAAAGAGTCAATACAGGACTAAGATTGAATCGTACTACACCAGCTCTGACGCTCGTCGGATGTGGCAGGGCTTGAAAACTATTACAGACTACAAAGGGAAGCACAGCCGCGAGCTGCCCAGTGACACAAGCCTACCAGACGAGCTAAACCACTTCTATGCTCGCTTCGAGGCAAGCAACACTGAAGCATGCATGCTGTTCCGGATGACTATGTCATCACGCTCTCCGTAGCCAATGTGAGTAAGACTTTTAAGCAGGTCAACATTCACAAGGCCGCAGGGCCAGACGGATTACCAGGACATGTACTCAGAGCATGTGCTGACCAACTGGCATGTGTCTTCACTGACATTTTCAACATGTCTCTGACTGAGTCTGTAATACCAACATGTTTCAAGCAGACCACCATAGTCCCCGTGCCCAAGGACACTAAGATAACCTGCCTAAATTACTACCGACCCGTAGCACTGACGTCTGTAGCCATGAAGTGCTTTGAAAGGCTGGTCATGGCTCACATCAACACCATTATCCCAGAAACCCTAGACCCACTCCAATTTGCATACCGCCCCAACAGATCCACAGATTATGCAATCTCTATTGTACTCCACACTGCCCTTTCCCACCTGGACAAGAGGAACACCTACGTGAGAATGCTATTCATTGACTACAGCTCAGCGTTCAACACCATAGCGCCCTCAAAGCTCATCACTAAGCTAAGGATCCTGGGACTAAACACCTCCCTCTGCAACTGGATCCTGGACTTCCTGACGGGCCACCCCCAGGTGGTAAGGGTAGGTAACAACACATCTGCCACGCTGATCCTCAACACGGGGGCCCCTCAGGGGTGCGTGCTCAGTCCCCTCCTGTACTCCCTGTTCACCCATGACTGCATGGCCAGGCACGACTCGAACACCATCATTAAGTTTGCTGATGACACAACAGTGGTAGGCTTGATCAATGACAATGACGAGACAGCCTATAGGGAGGAGGTCAGAGACCTGGCCGTGTGGTGCCAGGACAACAACCTCTCCCTCAACGTGACCAAGACAAAGGAGATGATTGTGGACTACAGGAAAAAAAAGAGGACTGAGCACGCCCCCATTCTCATCGACGGGGCAGTAGTGGAACAGGTTGAGAGCTTCAAGTTCCTTGGTGTCCACATCACCAACAAACTATCATGGTCCAAACACACCAATACAGTTGTGAAGAGGGCACAACAAAGCCTATTCACCCTCAGGAGACTGAAAAGTATGGCATGGGTCCTCAGATCCTCAAAAAGTTATACAGCTGCACCATCGAGAGCATCCTGACTGGTTGCATCACCGCCTGGTATGGCAACTGCTCGGCCTCCGACCGCAAGGCACTACAGAGGGTAGTGCGTACGGCCCAGTACATCACTGGGGCCAAGCTTCCTGCCATCCAGGACCTATATACCAGGCGGTGTCAGAGGAAGGCCCTCAAAATTGTCAAAGACTCCAGCCACCCTAGTCATAGACTGTTCTCTCTGCTACCGCATGGCAAGCGGTACCGGAGCGCCAAGTCTAGGTCCAAAAGGCTTCTCAACAGTTTCTACCCCCAAGCCATAAGACTCCTGAACAGCTAATCATGGCTACCCAGACTATTTGCACTGCCCCCCCACCCCATCTTTTTACGCTGCTGCTACTCTGTTAATTATTTATGCATAGTCACTTTAACTCTACCCACATGTACATATTACCTCAACTAGCCGGTGCCCCCGCACATTGACTCTGCACCGGTACCCCCCTGTATATAGCCTCCCTACTGTTATTTTATTTTACTTTACTTTACTTCTGCTCTTTTTTTCTCAACACTTTTTGTTGTTGTTGTTTTATTTTACTCTTTTATTAAAAAATAAATGCATTGTTGGTTAAGGGCTGTAAGTAAGCATTTCACGGTAATGTCTACACCTGTTGTATTCGGCGCATGTGGCAAATAGAATTTGATTTGATTTGATCTCAAAGGCATTTCTTGTTGATCACCAACCATTTCTGTAAAAAACCCAACAATAAAGCCTTGCGTTCCAATTTTTTTATCTTGCGCTGTTGGCGGTAGGTGCACTCGATTCAGCTGTCCAGCACGCCAGTTAGGCGAAGTGTTCCGATTCTGCACCATTTCATGTGTCTGAAGGTACAAACTCTGCCTTCCCGGCGGGCCCGGAGAGCAAATCAAGTACACTATAGGCCAATCGGATGGCTCAGATTACCGTGTCTGCAGAAATGTAGCAGGCGTAAAAGAAAGCTACAGCAAAGTTAATACTGTGAGATTTCAAAACTTTTAAAACAATGACTAGAGAGAGACTGTCAACGAATACAGCCTACCTAAAAATGGTCCGAACAACAATGCATTGGCAGGGCAATTCAAGAAAAGCCAATATCTGGTGATAATGTATTGGGCCTATAGTTTACTGCACAAACCTCATTGCTAGAGTACTGTTTTTAATAGGTTAATGTTGCCTAGGCTTACGTTTTGAAGTCATGTTCCAAAGAAACCACAGGGGTAGATCTCGGCTTGCATTTTGACTCAGAAAGTGATCTTGATTAAAAAAGGTTGGTTACCACTGCTCTATTTGAACTTTACAAATCAAAACGGTGCAGTTCTATCAGTTATGCTGTATCACTGTGTTGAAAATGAATAAATACACTAATAAACAAATTTTTCAATAATATTTTTTACATTCATGTTTATATTTTTAAATATTCATAAATTCATTTAAATGTTTTTATTGAAATCAAAATACTACTTATATTACTACTCATATGACACCTATTTTTGCTTTACAGCATCCCCAAAATCATGGTATTTCTTTTGTCTGGGTTTTGTGAGGAAACACTCATTACTAATACATCAGTCGGCTGGTAAAAGTATCCTTGTCTGCAGGGTCTAGCGTCCCTTACCATTGTCCTTCAAGCACACAAGCTGTCCCAGCTAACAAAAATAAACCATCCCAAAGAGCCTCTAATGACACAGATATACTGGAAATGTTTGTTTCTTAGGCTTTCAACCTAAATGTAAAAGAGGAATACTCCAGAGATCTAGAATTCTCTGAAAAGTATTGGTAGCCTAGTATTCGACAGCACTGTGAAAATCTTCAAAACGGATCCTTTTTATATCAGAACCTTTAAGCTCTGCAGAAGTACAGCATAGGTTTTGCTTAACAAATTATGTGCAGTGGCCCCTCTAGGCAAAAGAAAAAGAGCAGATTTGCATGTTAAAAAAAAAAAAGTAATATAGCTCTCTTTAGTCAGGGAAAGAGTCTAGAAGCCCTGAAGTGCTTTCTTAAATGACAAAATCGTTAGGTAACTTAATGCTCATTTTACCAAGATAGAAACAATCGCTGAGACTAAGAAAGAGAAAGAAAGGTGCTTTGGGTTGAAAATTCACAGTGGGCCATTTTTAACATGCGCGTTCAACTTTGTCTTTTGAAATAATTTGTCAAGTGTTGTATGAAATAATTTGATCAGATGAAGGAACAACTTAAAATACATGAATTAAATGTTTTTAGAATCAAAAGGATCAACAGCTTGAGTATTTGTTTCTGCATACCAGAGCATATGAGCGGAGTGGAGCGGGAGCGAGCGTGGAGCGTGAGCGGACGGTTTTTGAACAGAGCGCAGAGCGGCATTTTTAAAAGGACGGAGCGTCGCCCTATGTCCCGCTCCAATTTCGCTCGCTCACACCACGAGTCTGAAGCATGTTCAAGCCTGACCCAGAATCCATCTGTTTAATTTAATTTGTGTCGTCCATGAATTTGTATTTTATAGAGCGAGAGGAGCAGCAGCAGCAACAAGAGAAAAGGGTTGAGGAATTCAAAAGTTTATTCACTGCACGCAAAGGCCCAACCATAACAAGGGAGAGAAAAAGAGAGCTGGATGTAGCATTTTAAAAAATGATTTTCATGGACTATGAACCGCTGAGTAAAGGAGAACGCGAAGGGATGCAACACTTCGCCAGCGTAGCTCAACCGGGCTACACCCCCCCAAGAAACTATGATAAATCAGTACTTTACTTTATCAAATTTACATCTGAGATGCCCCATTCACATGCTTCAGCTGGCGATCAAAAACGCCGTTAACAAGCACGACAACATTAATAGTCTGTTAGTGAAAGTCGGGCACCTGGTGAAAAGTGTACGCAAGAGCACAGAGGATACCGACCAATTAGGTGTCCGCCCCACAAATGCCTGCGCCATTCGATGGAGCAGCCAGCTGCGGATGATTCAGTCGTTCATCCGGTTGTTCCAAAAAGACCCGTTATGGCAAAACAAACTCAAGTCTAATGTTGCTAACATCACCCTGAATCAAGTACGGCAGCTGACGCACCTTGTCAGTGTGCAGACACCACTAGCAGACCTCACAGACAAAATGCAGAAGGAGCTGGGGAACCTGGGGATGATCCTCCCTGCTGTCACAGAAATCAAATCCCTGCTCACCGATTACACTCACGCTGCACTTCCAATGGGCATCGCTGCTTTTGCAGAAACATTGGCAAACAACGTGTCAATTCGTTATGGAATACAGTGGGGGAAAAAAGTATTTAGTCAGCCACCAATTGTGCAAGTTCTCCCACTTAAAAAGATGAGAGAGGCCTGTAATTTTCATCATAGGTACACGTCAACTATGACAGACAAAATGAGATTTTTTTTCTCCAGAAAATCACATTGTAGGATTTTTAATGAATTTATTAGCAGATTATGGTGGAAAATAAGTATTTGGTCAATAACAAAAGTTTCTCAATACTTTGTTATATACCCTTTGTTGGCAAAGACACAGGTCAAACGTTTTCTGTAAGTCTTCACAAGGTTTTCACACACTGTTGCTGGTATTTTGGCCCATTCCTCCATGCAGATCTCCTCTAGAGCAGTGATGTTTTGGGGCTGTCGCTGGGCAACACGGACTTTCAACTCCCTCCAAAGATTTTCTATGGGGTTAAGATCTGGAGACTGGCTAGGCCACTCCAGGACCTTGAAATGCTTCTTACGAAGCCACTCCTTCGTTGCCCGGGCGGTGTGTTTGGGATCATTGTCATGCTGAAAGACCCAGCCACGTTTCATCTTCAATGCCCTTGCTGATGGAAGGAGGTTTTCACTCAAAATCTCACGATACATGGCCCCATTAATTCTTTCCTTTACACAGATCAGTCGTCCTGGTCCCTTTGCAGAAAAACAGCCCCAAAGCATGATGTTTCCACCCCCAAGCTTCACAGTAGGTATGGTGTTCTTTGGATGCAACTCAGCATTCTTTGTCCTCCAAACACGACAAGTTGACTTTTTACCAAAAAGTTCTATTTTGGTTTCATCTGACCATATGACATTCTCCCAATCCTCTTCTGGATCATCCAAATGCACTCTAGCAAACTTCAGACGGGCCTGGACATGTACTGGCTTAAGCAGGGGGACACGTCTGGCACTGCAGGATTTGAGTCCCTGGCGGCGTAGTGTGTTACTGATGGTAGGCTTTGTTACTTTGGTCCCAGCTCTCTGCGGGTCATTCACTAGGTCCCCCCGTGTGGTTCTGGGATTTTTGCTCACCGTTCTTGTGATCATTTTGACCCCACGGGGTGAGATCTTGCGTGGAGCCCCAGATCGAGGGAGATTATCAGTGGTCTTGTATGTCTTCCATTTCCTAATAATTGCTCCCACAGTTGATTTCTTCAAACCAAGCTGCTACAATTTTGTTTCTGGTGTCCTTTGACAGCTCTTTGGTCTTGGCCATAGTGGAGTTTGGAGTGTGACTGTTTGAGGTTGTGGACAGGTGTCTTTTATACTGATAACAAGTTCAAACAGGTGCCATTAATACAGGTAACGAGTGGAGGACAGAGGAGCCTCTTAAAGAAGAAGTTACAGGTCTGTGAGAGCCAGAAATCTTGCTTGTTTGTAGGTGACCAAATACTTATTTCCCACCATAATTTGCAAATAAATTCATAAAAAATCCTACAATGTGATTTACTGGAAAAAAAATGCTCAATTTGTCTGTCATAGTTGACGTGTACCTATGATGAAAATTACAGGCCTCTCTCATCTTTTTAAGTGGGAGAACTTGCACAATTGGTGGCTGACTAAATACTTTAAATACTTTTCCCCACTGTATACTATACTGATTAACATCTCATTTTAGCGTCAGTGTTAGATCCCCGTTTCAAGACAGAATGGATAATCCGAGATGAGTCTGTATGCAACAAATTCGGTGAGATAAAGTAAGGCTGTGGTTTAAGCTAAAAGTGAAATACATGCAGATTTTGTTCCTTTTTTGGAGTGAGCGGGGGGTGATTTGAGTGGAGCGCGATGCAAACTGCGTTGAGCGCTGAGCGATAATGAGCGGACTGGCCTGATGTGGCTTTGAGCGGGGGGGGGCGGAGGGGTGAACAGCTCCGTGAGCGAGGAGCTGAGATTCTCACCGCTCCACTCCGCTCATATGCTCTGCTGCATACCAACAAAGTATGCATTTATGAGATTATTTGAGAAAGAGAAAAGTTTTGTTTGTTATGAAAGTATACTGTATCTGCTGAAATAGTAGCAAGAAAAACACCTTCCACACTTATTTCCACCAGCCACAGTCACTAATGGACTGAATAAGAGACATACAGTATGTCACAAGCTCCAGGTGCAGAATAGCAAGCAGGCCTGCCTCAGTACAGGTCCAGGGCTGACCCAATTACTAGCTGTGTGACATCTCTCACACTGCATTGTGACTAATAAGATGATGGGTCATGGAGATGGAGCTCAATCAGTGCTCCACAACACCAGTTCATCACACACACTCTCAAGCACCAGCCATGGTACCAGCT
This sequence comes from Coregonus lavaretus, assembly GCF_964263955.1. Classification (NCBI taxonomy): domain Eukaryota; kingdom Metazoa; phylum Chordata; class Actinopteri; order Salmoniformes; family Salmonidae; genus Coregonus; species Coregonus lavaretus. The sequence continues at coordinate 25,996,246 of NC_140005.1, read as the reverse complement.
CACAAACAAACAAGGACCAGCCATGGTACCAGCTCACAAACAAACAAGGACCAGCCATGGTACCAGCTCACAAACAAACAAGGACCAGCCATATAGCGGCAGTTCAACGCACGCACACACAAACACTATCTCTGCTATTTCTCACTGGGAGATAGGAGACTGCCAAGATGTCTGTGGGTGTTAACTGCTAAAAGGCCACAGTAAGTAATGAGTCTATTGGTATTTAATATAATTCATTATGTGAAAATGGCTCTGACAAAAGACCTATTGAGTGTAGAGAGAATAAACATGGTAAATACCTTTAGGATTAATACCCTAATAATGTGAGAATTACGGTTTCGATTATTTTTTTAAACATTAAATACACTATGCATTATGTGGGTTGAATGCTGTAAGGGACAGATCGCAATTTACTGGGGGGGAGGGTTGTCAAACTTAGTTTTTTGCTTTGGGGAGGGTTGTGTGGTTTTTTTATTGGACAAAGGGGAGGGTAGTGCATTTTTTCCATGGTGTACATTTGCTCTTTTGCAGGATTTACTATATAATTTCTTCCATCCTTGCCAAATTTCCTCATCTGCTTGCATGCGCCTCCTCTTTATCAAGGTGTTTTGGTACTTCCCTTATGCACTACGCTTTTCCGTGTGCTAACCTTTACTATACCACAGGTCAGTATAGTCTAACAGTCTGTCCTGCCCTCTATCCACCATTCATAGACAATAGTGGTAGGTGGATCCTTTGTCCGTATCTGCAATAGGCTAACTAGCAATCATACAGTGCATTCGGAAAGTATTACATTTTACATTTTAGTCATTTAGCAGACGCTCTTATCCAGAGCGACTTACAGTTAGTGAGTGCAGACCCCTTGACTTTTTCCACATTTTGTTATGTTACAGCCTTATTCTAAAATTGATTAAATAGTTTTTTTTCCCTCATCAATCTACAAACAATATCCCATAACAAGTTTTTGCTTTGTATAAAAAAAATAAAAAAATTAAATATCACATTTACATAAGTATTCAGACCCTTTACGCAGTACTTTGTTGAAGCACCTTTGGCAGTGATTTCAGCCTCGAGTCTTCTTGGGTATGACGCTACAAGCTTGGCACACCTGTATTTGGGGAGTTTCTCCCATTCTTCTCTGCAGATCCTCTCAGGGAGCGATGCTACACAGCTATTTTCAGGTATCTCCAGAATGTTAGATCGGGTTCAAGTCCGGACTCTGGCTGGGCCACTCAAGGACATTCAGAGACTTGTCCCGAAACCACTCCTGCGTTGTCTTGGCTGTGTGCTTAGGGTCGTTGTCCTGTTGGAAGGTGAACCTTCGCTCCAGTCTGAGATCCTGAGCGCTCTGGAGCAGGTTTTCATCAAGGATCTCTCTGTACTTTGCTCCATTCATCTTTCCCTTGATCTTGACTAGTCTCCCAGTCTCTGCCACTGAAAAACATCCCCAAAGCATGATGCTGCCACCACCATGCTTCACAGTAGGGATGGTGCCAGGTTTCCTCCAGACGTGACGCTTGGCATTCAGGCCAAAGAGTTCAATCTTGGTTTCATCAGACTAGAGAATCTTGTTTCTCATGGTCTGAGAGTCTTTAGGTGCCTTTTGGCAAACTCCAAGCGGGCTGTCATGTCCCTTTTACTGAGGAGTTGCTTCTGTCTGGCCACTCTACCATAAAAGCCTGATTGGTGGAGTGTTGCAGAGATGGTTGTCCTTCTGGAAGGTTCTCCCATCTCCACAGAGGAACTCTGGAGCTCTGTCAGTGTCCCTGACCAAGGCCCTTCTCCCCCGATTGTTCAGTTTGGCCAGTTCTAGGAAGAGTCTTGGTGGTTCCAAACTTCTTCCATTTAAGAATAATGAAGGCCACTGTGTTCTTGGGAACCTTTAATGCTGCAGAAATGTTTTGGTACCGTTCCCCAGATCTGTGCCTCGACACATCCTGTCTCAGAGCTCTACAGACAATTCCTTCAACCTCATGGCTTGGTTTTTGCTCTGACATGCACTGTCAACTGTGGGACATTTTACATTTACATTTTTAGTCATTTAGCAGACGCTCTTATCCAGAGCGACTTACAGGAGCAATTAGGGTTAAGTGCCTTCCTTAAGGGCACATCGACAGATTTTTCACCTAGTCGGCTCGGGGATTAGAACCAGCAACCTTTCGGTTACTGGCACAACGCTCTTACCCACTAAGCTACCTGCCGGGACCTTATATAGACAGGTGTGTGCCTTTCCAAATCATGTCCAATCAATTGAATTTACCACAGGTGGACTCCAATCAAGTTGTAGAAACATCTCAAAGATGATCAATGGAAACAGGATGCACCTGAACTCAATTTTGAGTCTCATAGTAAACAGTCTGAATACTTATGTAAATAAGGAAATGAATAATTGCATTATTGTTTTCAAGTGAGTACAACATTCTAGCCTACTCTAGGCTGCAGTAAAAATGTCATTTGAATAACGGCGCAAAAGCCCTGTGATTTAAATGTTTAATTCGATTTGGATCAGTTGTGGGTCTACTCTTGACAGTTTATAAGGTCTAGAAAGGCACAGTAGCAGGCCAGTCTGGCTGTATTTTTACTTCTGATATTGATTGCGCTGTCTGTTGCAGATTATCATTCTCCCAAGTCGTCCTATAATAATGTGGCCACATATGTTCCCGGCAGACCCAGTTATTCAGGAAAGCTTAACACATGCTCTGTCTCCTCTCTAATCCGAGCGGTTATTCACCTAGAACCCTTCAATAGAGCCTAAATATTTACCATTTAACTTTTTTAATGTATTACCTTTTATATGTGGCATAAATACTACCAGTCACAATGTTTTAATCTGATTAGGCTACTTCAAAAGTCTCCTGTAGGCATGCGCACATTCATCCAAAATATAATTCCAGAATCCTCAAAATGGCTTGACATTAACCAGGTTTCCATCCAACCTTTTTAATGCAAGTAAAGTAGCCTACATGTCTGATTTAAAAAAAATTCACCACATCATGGGAAAGCATGCAGTTCATTAGGCTACAGATGAAATAAGTTATGATGAACTTCACAGGGTGGTGAAAGTGCACAGTGATGCTCCTTTCAATAAATATCGAGGGTCTTATTCTGGTGACATGATGATCGATGCTTGGCTGCCATTTGATAAATAAAAATAATCTTGCACTTTTGCCCATAATTATCTCATCATGTAGTAGGCTATGTATCTGCAAGCTGTTGGCTAGAGCGCATGTGCCAATACCAGAGTGGGCACATTCGCTACACCTTTTCAACATTTTTAGTGACAAAACCATCAGTATGCCTAGAGTTGAAAAAGCAATGGAAACCCATTTTACTTGTATTTTTTTATCGGTACATGGGTATTTACCATCAAAAGGTATTTTTATGTGCACTATGTATTTACGCACAGACTTTTATCTGTAACAAGTCAATTTGATGGAAATACAACTCTGATGGGAAAATGCTCCAAGGTTTGGCCGATAAAAAAAATGAAAAGCCAATAAATGAAATTGTAGCAGGCCAAATTGCTCAGGAGAGGCCGTCTATCATAGCCTACACCCCGAATTCGGCTTCAGCACCATTCTCTTACGCCTTGCGCACAGGTACACCTTGCGCGCAGGTGTGCCTGCTGTTGAGGAGAGAGAGAACAGAGGAGCCTTGGCCTAGGCTGCTGTTGAGGAGAGAGAGAACAGAGGAGCCTTGGCCTAGGCTGCTGTTGAGGAGAGACAGAACAGAGGAGCCTTGGCCTAGGCTGCTGTTGAGGAGAGAGAGAACAGAGGAGCCTTGGCCTAGGCTGCTGTTGAGGAGAGAGAGAACAGAGGAGCCTTGGCCTAGGCTGCTGTTGAGGAGAGAGAGAACAGAGGAGCCTTGGCCTAGGCTGCTGTTGATTGTGAAGATGTAAAACAAAAGTTAGAGGAAAAAGAGTATGCCTATAGTGAAAAGTCTACAAGGGGAATTGAATATAAGTTTTAATATTGTAGTGGACTAAGATTAGAAGAATGCAGGATACTGTGCAACTCCCTATTCAGCTATAATGCAATTTTGGAACTTAAAATGTATTTATAATAATTTGTTTTAACATTATTATTATTATTGTATATCATTGTTATTATTGTAAGCCTATTTATTAATCTAAACCAGTTCTTTAAATATGCTAAACCTGTTTTGTTTAATTCTGTTGAGACATTTTCATTGGCTAAATTAAATGTGATCTGTCTTTTCAACTGGGTAATCCGTATTTAGTTTAAGATAGGTTATAAGTAGGTCTGTTGTAAAATAAATAACATTAGCCTATTTCTGTCATTTGTTGGGTAAGGTAGGCACTTGCCTTTGTTGGTAATTGCTGCAATATAGCCTGTGAAGTTTTAAAGCAGTTCACAAGTGTTTTGTTTCATTCGGTTGAGCCATTTTCTTTGGCCTAATTGTTCCAACTGTAATGCTGTGTTTGCAGCAATATAATAGCCTGCTCGTATTTTCCCTATAAACAATGGCTTGACTTACTTTTGATATTAGCCTAATAAAGTTCAGAAACTTTTGTGAAGGTTTGGTGTGGCTATTATTAAGCTTTAGCTACTGCAAGCCTATGATATGAAGGCAGTGTGCACCTCCGACAGTTGAACTTGATGTGAGGAAGACTACCAGAGTTACTCCTATAATCTAACAATATAATGCTTATCTTTATACAAAATATTCTGATCTACAAAAAAAACGAAAAGGAATTCAAATAAAAACAGTTTCAGTTAATGCTCAGCACTATTGATGGAAGAACTACAGTGCCTTGCAAAAGTATTCATCCCCCTTGGCGTTTTTCCAATTTTGTTGCATTACAACCTGTAATTTAAATGGATAAAAGTCTGTGCGTAAAAATACATAGTGCACATAAAAATACCTTTTGATGGTAAATACCCATGTACCGAATAAAAGCCACTGTAACTATCTGCAGTCAAGGAGAAAGGCAAAAAAAACTCTGCAAAAGTTTTACATGAGAAAATAGGTTACAGAAGAGGGAGGAAAAAGAGTGACGTGTTTGTCAGTGTGTGTGTGTGTGCGTGTGCGTGCGTCACTGGGTAACTCATACCCGCTTGCGTAGGTTGCAGGTGAGGATGAGGTTGCGTGAGAAGGAGTTAGCGAAGGCTGTGTAGAACTCCAGAACCTTGAGCAGTGCCTCTCTCTTGATGACATGCAGGTCGCAGTACGTCAGCGCCCGCACGTTAGCACACGCGTGTGCAAGAGTGGTCTCTTTCCAGAACACATCTCCAAACACATCTCCTTTACCTGAGAGAGGGGAAAGATACATTTAGAGATTTGTGTGGGAGACAAAATAGTACAATATTTAGTATTTTCACAGTGAAATCACCAGTCACAGAAGTCATGGATATTTTGAGATCTGAGGTTTCAAGGTTTCCTTAGCGATGAGGTTACCTGGCTGAGCCCTTAGCAACCAAAGATACTCATTACTCAGAGCACAGTAAAATGTTACAAGCTGATTTACTCTACAGCCGGTAAAGACCAACAAAAAAGTATTCTTCTCATTTCAACCCATCTAAAATTATCATAAAATGTCAGTTGAATATCAAATCAATGTTCAATTGGTTCACATTCAAGGGATTGCACTAGTATCACCAAATGAAAACCAATGAAACTCAATCCAATCAGTCTACCCTTCAGCAGAGAGAACCCAAACATCAGAACCACAACACAGACAGGATGTGTGAATCTTATCTCTCCTGTACCATTTCCCTATTGGGTCTGAGGAACCATCCAACTAGAGTCCTGCGGTGCTGGATACATCTAGAATGAGCCCCCCTTAGAGACACAGCACGCCACCAATTATTGGAGCAGATATGGAGAAGGTCAGAGAGATCAGCATGGTGGCTCTAGAGGAGCTAGAGGTCAGGCTCAACCTGAGAGGAGGTGTCTTACTGTCTGTGGTTGAAGATCAATGCAGCGCTACTCTCACACTACAATCATCCTTTGTGGAGGTGGATGGGAGTGAATTCAGTGTTTCATGTTTGTCCTGTTTGTGTGATCAATTGTGGTAAGCTAGCAGATCTCTGTGACTAAGGCACAGTGCTGAGAAGGACTGATACGGTCTCATCTCCCTCAGCTTACTGCAGATCCAATCAGTTCACTGGGCCAGAACATATTGCTGTGTGAATACTTTCCCCCACTAAAATCCCCTTTCTCATAACGCAGCATGAATAATAGATTGCGAAATTAATCAAATCATAATTTCGCGAAACACAACAAAGCCAGAACAGAGGAGAAAATCATAAACTGATAAGGCTGACGGAATATTGTTTGATGGAAAGTTCCTGTAGCCCTGTGGCCAGTGTAATGGATTTAATAATGTGAAGGTGTGTGATTCTGCAGGTTGTCCAGGTATAGGCTTGTTACAGTGGGAGTGTTGCAGGCAGCTCCTCTCCTCTGCTACTGGGCTGCTAATGAAGAAGAGAGAAAAGACCCAGAGTTTAAAGTTAGCTTAGTGATAGCCAGGGGAAATCAGAGGGGTCTCTCTTTCTATCTCACTCGGCCTCTGTCTCTCTCTCACTCCCCCAGTCAGCTATGAGCCCTAGCTATTCCTCTTGCCTGTTTACATCTCTTACTTCCAGGGGGAGGGAGGCACAGAGTTGGCCAAGGCTAAAGGGAGGTGTTCCACTGTTTGCCCATGAGACATACAGCACAGTCAGCTGCCACCCTGTCTCTAAGCAACCACCTGTTACCATAGTCTTGTCAGGTTTTGCAACCAGAGTCTACAGTATGACTAGAATCACATACCTACAGTAAAGTGGAATTGAGCAGGGTGAATGGCAACAGATCGGGCACCAAATGAGGCGTGACAGATCTTATTTTTTTACACATGTACACTGACTTGTCTCTAAGTAGTGCACATAACTTACCATCAACAATATTAAACATGATAGAACAAACGTACAGACTACCATTGCGCCTCCTTCCTCTCGTGCTGCGCCCAACCCCCCACTGCTCCCCCACCGTGAGTCTCCTGCAGTGTCGATCTGCTCTAAATCGAAGACCGTAAATGTGATCCCGGACCCACCCGTGGTGGCGAGACAGACGCCTCGCGTTGGCGTCCATTTGAGCTGCTGATTAATGTCCTCCATGTTGTTTGTGAGGCAAATCATCTGTAGCTAATACACTTTTTATGAAGCTCTAACTACAGCCCTACTCTAGCTCCTAATGAAGTCAAGGAAGTGGAAAAGCAATAAAAGACCCTCCGCAAACACCCGCCGGCACTACAGCCTGCTCTGCTGGTCTCCAACTCTGTCTTTATCTTTCTTTCTTTATATATCTTTATCTATTTTTTTTTATTTTATTTTTTTGCTGTTTGAGTTTACAAGGCATTAGCCTAACCCCTGAAACAACATCATCCACAACAGTGATGCGCGGGTCATTAAATATTGTATGGCTGAAGTGCGGGTGGAAGAGACACAATACCATAAAAAAATCCATAAATGCATAATTATTGTGCAATTTATATAGTCTACATTGAGGTTTTTCTTTCATTATTTTAGGCTATCTGCTATTAGTGCATAAGCCTAAACTTGTGGGTTTACGCGTGCCAAATTGCCTACACAGCCAATCGCCAAATAATGCTTTTGGGAACTGGCAGAAAAAGTTAACAACAATCCACGGAAGCAAAATGTACATTGTCGAAGTTTAATTCAATAAGACAAAAGCTGCAAAAGGAGAGTTAAAAATAAAGAGAAGGGGGGGCCAAAAAAGTAATGTTTGGAAAAGATATTGTGAAGTGGTAAAAGAGGATGATAGCAGTGCCGGCTATGTTATGTGTGATGATTGTGAGGCACTATACAAATTCGACAGTCACAAGACGGGACTTCAAATAGGTCTAGGGCACGTCAAGGAAACTGTAGCCTAGATGGGTTAAATGGAAACTGAAATCTGGACATTGACTAACCAAAATAACGTACTGTTTTTTTTGCCAAACTCCAAAGTCCTTTGATAATACTACTCACGTGCGAATCGACATCCCTGTGTTTTGAGAGAAATATCTGAGTTTTACAGGTGTTGCTCGCGGTTTGAGCAACAAAACAATAACTGATTCGATAAATTGAACGAAGTGCTGCGCATAGCCTATATATGAATGGCCTACATGTATCAACTTTCACAGTCAATGTTTTTGTTTATACGTTTTGTGCGATTGAATTGAACATCGCCAAATTCATCATTTCAAAAAAATTGCACCTGTTTAATGCAACCCTTGCTGTTAAGAGATCGCAAAGCAGCTTACAACTGAGCTAAACGTTTGGAACAACTTCACTTTCTCATTCATAGCCTAAAAACGCATTTCAAATGCAAGTTAAGCTCACATCTGAAGGCTCCCCCACATTTAGAATGTCTTCTACTGCGGATCGCTAAAATATCCTAATGATTATGATCACACTTCCTCAATTCAAATATTATGGGGACACTATACCAAAGATGGTTTGGTATGGTTTAGAAACTTGGGAACCAAGCTCGAGCTATCAGTGTAGCCTGTTATCGCCTGGACCTTTTGAAATATCTTCACACTTTGAAAAAAACATCCAGGCTTCCGTCATAACTGTCAATTTATATATATAAATAATTACAGGGGGCAGTTTGGAAAAAAACGTATCCCGTCCGAATCGTCCTCTGGAATAACTGACATTCTGGTGTATTAAATACATAACCAACGTTCTCTAGTATAACTACTATTAGTCCCGTGCGAATAGGGCTATAGCCTTAATAATAACTCCTGCAGAATTAAACATTTCTTGCAGTAAAATTATACACCAAATGTAGGTAAAATTTGGATTTGGGAACATTGGAGAAATATGATTAATTTATTTCTGCATCTCGAGAGAATGCAATGCTCAGTTAGATACCATCTGTAGAGGTGCTGTCTTCATCATAAAAGCTGATAGTATTTCAACCACATAAAATATGCATCGAAGCCGAACTGAAATCGTATCAGAAACACGTCGGGTCGTTTTCACAGCTTTCTTTTTCCTTACAAACGGTCAAACTGATGTCATTTGGACATTTTGTACAGAAAATCTTTCCCGTTTGTTTTTGCTTTATTGTATTTTCTCCCCAGTACCTAAACATCTTTGCTCTGCGAAAGATGACAGAGAAAACTTTACCGATGTCAACTAGATTGAAGCATTCATTCTATCGATATATTACATTCTGTTGAGCAAGGGTTTATTTAGTATTCTAGGGAAACATATAATGACAAAAGAAAAGCTACATGTATCCAGTAGCGACCCGTCATATTGAGCACCACCTTGGGGTTGACTGTTTTGCATGTTATTTTGACATTAATACAGTGGCTTGCGAAAGTATTCACCCCCCTTGGCATTTTTCCTATTTTGTTGCCTTACAACCTGGAATTAAATTGTATTTTGGGGGTTTGTATCATTTGATTTACACAACATGCCTACCACTTTGAAGATGCAAAATACGTTTTATTGTGAAATAAATAAGACAAAAAAACTGAAAACTTGAGCATGCAAACTGCTCCAGCTCCTTCAAGTTGGATGGGTTCCGCTGGTGTACAGCAATCTTTAAGTCATACCACAGATTCTCAATTGGATTGAGGTCTGGGCTTTGACTAGGCCATTCCAAGACATTTAAATGTTTCCCCTTAAACCACTCAAGTGTTGCTTTAGCAGTATGCTTAGGGTCATTGTCCTGCTGGAAGGTAAACCTCCGTCCCAGTCTCAGATCTCTGGAAGACTGAAACAGGTTTCCCTCAATAATTTCCCTGTATTTAGCAGCATCCATCATTCCTTCAATTCTGACCAGTTTCCCAGTCCCTGCTGATGAAAAACATCCCCACAGCATGATGCTGCCACCACCATGCTTCACTGTGGGGATGGTGTTCTCAGGGTGATGAGAAGTGTTGGGTTTGCGCCAGACATAGCGTTTTCCTTGATGGCCAAAAAGCTCAATTTTAGTCTAATCTGACCAGAGTACCTTCTTCCATATGTTTGGGGAGTCTCCCACATGCCTTTTGGCGAACACCAAACGGTGCAACGTGGCGTTGGTGGATGGAGCGAGACATGATGTCCCAGATGTGCTCAATTGGATTCAGGTCTGGGGAACGGGCGGGCCAGTCCATAGCATCAATGCCTTCCTCTTGCAGGAACTGCTGACACACTCCAGCCACATAAGGTCTAGCATTGTCTTGCATTAGGAGGAACCCAGCGCCAACCGCACCAGCATATGGTCTCACAAGGGGTCTGAGGATCTCATCTCGGTACCTAATGGCAGTCAGGCTACCTCTGGCAAGCACATGGAGGGCTGTGCGGCCCCCCAAAGAAATGCCACTCCACACCATGACTGACCCACCGCCAAACCGGTCATGCTGGAGGATGTTGCAGGCAGCAGAACGTTCTCCACGGTGTCTCCAGACTCTGTCACGTCTGTCACGTGCTCAGTGTGAACCTGCTTTCATCTGTGAATAGCACAGGGCGCCAGTGGCGAATTTGCCAATTTTGGTGTTCTCTGGCAAATGCCAAACGTCCTGCACAGTGTTGGGCTGTAAGCACAACCCCCACCTGTGGACGTCGGGCCCTCATACCACCCTCATGGAGTCTGTTTCTGACCGTTTGAACAGACACATGCACATTTGTGGCCTGCTGGAGGTCATTTTGCAGGGCTCTGGCAGTGCTCCTCCTGCTCCTCCTTGCACAAAGGCGGAGGTAGCAGTCCTGCTGCTGGGTTATTGCCCTCCTACGGCCTCCTCCACGTCTCCTGATGTACTGGCCTGTCTCCTGGTAGCGCCTCCATGCTCTGGACACTACGCTGACAGACACAGCAAACCTTCTTGCCACAGCTCGCATTGATGTGCCATCCTGGATGAGCTGCACTACCTGAGCCACTTGTGTGGGTTGTAGACTCCGTCTCATGCTACCACTAGAGTGAAAGCACCACCAGCATTCAAAAGTGACCAAAACATCAGCCAGGAAGCATAGGAACTGAGAAGTGGTCTGTGGTCACCACCTGCAAAACCAGTCCTTTATTGGGGGTGTCTTGCTAATTGCCTATAATTTCCACCTGTTGTCTATTCCATTTGCACAACAGCATGTTCAATTTATTGTCAATCAGTGTTGCTTCCTAAGTGGACAGTTTGATTTCACAGAAGTGTGATTGACTTGGAGTTACATTGTGTTGTTTAAGTGTTCCCTTTATTTTTTTGAGCAGTGTAGTTTGGTCCCCTTTCCCCTCTTAATTTCGCCTCCTGTTCTGACTTGGTGTTGCACATGTAGCCTATAGCCTGTTTTAGAGAAATGTAATCATCAAATATTGTAAGAGCTTTCATTGTCTGCTTATATGCCCCCTTTATTTATCCTACGGTTCTGACTTGGTGTACAGGGAGAATACTGTAAGAACGGCCCATGTTCTGAATTCTGTCGCTGTACATTTCAAAAGTGCTGAACAAATAGTTATATTGACTATGTCCGTCCTAGCTCGCGCATTAATGTCTTAATCGAAATTACGGATTGCCTCTTATCCGCTCGTCGTCCCCTTATGCCATAGTTTGTACATCTCAATTGACAGTAGAAACCACATTCGTTTAAGCAAGTCAGCCGTATTTCAGCTATGTTTTTTTTAAAGGCAGTAAATGAGGCTGAATTAACTGTTTCGCTGCCAGACAAGGCTCCGCTGATAGCCAGGTGTAGTAGTGGTAAAGTGTTGGGACTGCTGTTGGGACTGCTGTTGGGACTCTGCTGTTGGGACAGCTTTATATAGGCCCTAACAGTTTGTGGGCACTGTTTGTCACCGTTGTTTAGTGTTGTGTTGTGTAGTGGCATGCATCCCCCAATTTTTTTTGTAGTCTGCCCCATCAAGATCTACATGCTAAAATCGCCACTGCATGTATCTAATTATAGACAAGTTGACTAACAAATAGCCTACCAAAATGTGGGAAATTATAAGCTGAAACATATCTAAATCAGGCAAAACAAAATGCTGCACCCCCTGTCCTCTGGTGGTCCTCTGTAGCTCAGCTGGTAGAGCGCAGCACTTGAAACGCCAAGGTAGTGGGTTCGATCCCCGGGACCACCCATACACAAAAAAAAAAATATGTATGCACGCATGACTGTAAGTTGCTTTGGATAAAAGCGTCTGCTAAATGGCATATTATATTATTATAAAAAATCGTTCTGCAGTCTTTGACTGTAGCATACAGTGCATTTTCCATATTTGCGGGTTAAGGTTGGGTGCGGGCCTCAGATTTTCACTTTATCATATATAGTCGGGCGTTGCGGATGGGTTATTAGCAATTGCGGTCCGCTGCGGGTAAACAAACAGCTGACCCGCGCACCACTAATCCACAGACAAACTCAAGAACTCACCAGTAAGTTGGTGTGGAAACTGGAGAAAGATGCCATGATGCATTTTGCTGCTCACCTAGAATAGCGATGACCTCATCGTCCTGAATGACCTCCAGTGACCCTGACACCACAAAGCAGAGTGTGTCAACGCTCTCCCCAGCGTGGAAGATGAGGTCCCCGGGGGCACAGTGGATGGTCTGGAACTCCCCGGCTAGAGAGCGCAGGCAGCCGTCACTGGCCAGGCGGAACGCAGGGTGTTCATTGAACACCTTCCGATTCAGGTGGACACAGATGTCCGCCCGCATGTCCTTAGGACAGATAGACAGCACCTGGAGAGAGGACAGACAGACACCTGTCCATCAGGCTTTCAGGTTGTTTGTATTACTTTGCATGGTATAGTATGGGTTTCACCATTGTACTGAGCCATTGCGGTATTGTGTATTCCCATTCATTAGAATCCAATGGGAGTTCTACAAGCTTTCTGCAGTTCTCATAACCATACTACTACTGTATCTGTGCTCTAACCCCAGCCATGGTGTTGTTAGAGCCCATCCCTCCTGTGCTCTAACCCCCAGGCAGCCCTGGTGTTGTTAGAGCCTTTCTCTCCTGGGTCCAAGCTCAGGGGCATGGCTCACCTTCTCAGTGTCGATGCCCTTGGACATGGACCATGTAGAGACGATGTAGTCCATCACCCTCTCACTCAGTCCATTGGGCACCTGGTAGAGCTTGAGGAAGTCCCTCACGTTGTTCAGCATCTCGTGGTAGCGGTTGGTGTTGGCGTACATCTGCTGGAAGATGGTGGTCACATTTCCAAAGATGGTGGCGTACAGGAGAGCTGGAGAAGAAAGGGAATTTATCTTCCAAATACATTTGTCATAAGATGAAATGAGCTGAAGTGAGTGGTAATGACAGGTGACAGATTGTGTATATAATGGTGTTAATGTAGACCATAGAAGAGCGAAGAGGGAGAGTTCCAGAACCACTAGAGCTCCACAGAGCTGTTTACTGACAGCCTCCAACACCATGATTGTAAGCCAGCTCGCTGTTACCATAGAGACCTTACCCAAAAATAGTTCTGTCTTCTTCTCCCAGCCAATAAAAAGACAATCAAATACAAAAAATAACAACTTTAAAGACTTTACAATGGGGGAGGGATCCGCGCTGGCACATGATCCAGAGAAAAAGAGTCTGGCAGGCTGGCTGTTGAGAATGATTCAGCAGGCAGGAAGGGCACGTGTTCCTTCCTTCCCTGTGGAATTATTCATAACTACTCTGCTCTCAATGCAGACAGATTCAAACAGCTGCTCCTCACACCTGACATCAACGCACCTGTGAACGACTGCTGACAGTATTGTTTAGTCAACTGCAGCGGACAGCAGGGTGACAATACCAACTTGTACATTTCAGATTTTAAAGTCTAGTTTCTAAATCTAAAATACCTCTGGAAATAAATCCAGGTATTTGGATATTTGTTAATGTAACTCAAAAACACAAACTGAAGATAGCATTGACATTCTACCTTATCTCTTCAAGTCAAAGGGCATGTCCTTAGCTCTGCGCTTGCCAGCCTGGCCTCAGAGCCAAACAAAACATACTTTACGTATTTCTGAGCACCTCTAAGACATATGATACCTACTAATGGTCTAGTTACTTTAGACAGAAACGAAAGTAGGGAGGTTGGTTGGGGAGGATGGGTGGGTGTAATCTGCGACAGTCTAGCAATCCAAAGGTTGCGTGTTCGAGTTGCGTCGGAGACAACTGGAGCATTTTAGCTAAGCCTTCCCCCTAATCCTTATTCTAACCCAATTCACCAACATGCTACATTGTCGTTTTAGTTCCCCTAACCAACCTTTCACGTAAATTCTCCTCATAATTCTCCTTTGTTGTTACAACGCAACAAGCAACCTGGACTCAGAGAAAGACTCCAAAACTATACGTCCTCCAAGAGGTATGATAACTTACGTCATCCAATTCGTATGCTATTGTACGACATGGTAAGACGTATGATACTATACGTCCTCTAATTCGTATGATATTGTACGACCACTATTCCATTCATAATGTAACCTAACATAACATAACATATCATACTAAATGGAGTGTCACAGATTTAGTTAACAGAATAATACGAATTACCTTGAGACTACGTTGCAGAGCCTTGTCTAAAACCACAACTCAGCACATTAATGTCCAATAAATGTCTATGACGCAATGGTCAAGCAGTCAATCACTGGCACTAACAGCCAATTTAAACTACTTTTCTTTCCAAAAGTACCACAACCGTGTAAATCTATTTTGACAAGGTGTAATTTTGTATCAGGCCTTCCCTTTCTAAGTAAACAGTCTTGCAGTGTCTCTAAATAAGAATTGACTAAACAACGTGCAGAGGCAGCAGGCATAAGTCATACTCTCACCCCCAAGAGGGAACTATCATTTCTATAATCATAATTCTCAATGAGTAAAGAATATTATTTTGCGTTGCCATTGTGGGGTTTATTTTTCATTAGGTCAACTTAATAGTCAATTTGATGCTATTTAGAGAAGATAATGGCTTTTGTAGAGCCCGGGGGGGGGCTCTACAAAAGAAGTAGTGCGCTTTTTCATAACAGTCCTTTATAACAGTCATACTGAACAATGACTGATATCATAAATGGTTATGTATATTTTTCTCTCACTGAAAATGGAATTTGAGAGGAATTTCCATTAGAACACACAGACACTGCCAATAAATACAATTTTATGAGCAAAGATAAATCGCCTCGTTCAATTCTTTAATTCCATTAATTCATCATGATTAAAATAATAACCAGACTGATGACCACAAGCGACCACCTTGCTGTATTTGTTGCATGAATGTTGCACTTTGTTGTGAGAAGAAGTTAACAGTGGCAGCACACCTGGGGGATTGAATTAAGCTGCGAAACAAATATAACCAGTCCTGTGGGTTTTCTGTTGAAGGTAACAAGGCCATAGGGAGTCTCCCGGTGACTCCCTCAGGGGCTTAAAGGAGAACCATAATGAAGTCATGGAGGACCACCTGGCCAGGTAAACACTGGGCCCACTCACCCTCATTACTCACACGGTGATCACACCAACAGGTATATACAGTGGGGGAAAAAAGTATTTAGTCAGCCACCAATTGTGCAAGTTCTCCCACTTAAAAAGATGAGAGAGGCCTGTAAGTTTCATCATATGTACATGTCAACTATGACAGACAAATTGAGAGAAAAAAATCCAGAAAATCACATTGTAGGATTTTTAATGAATTTATTTGCAAATTATGGTGGAAAATAAGTATTTGGTCACCTACAAACAAGCAAGATTTCTGGCTCTCACAGACCTGTAACTTCTTCTTTAAGAGGCTCCTCTGTCCTCCACTCGTTACCTGTATTAATGGCACCTGTTTGAACTTGTTATCAGTATAAAATACACCTGTCCACAACCTCAAACAGTCACACTCCAAACTCCACTATGGCCAAGACCAAAGAGCTGTCAAAGGACACCAGAAACAAAATTGTAGACCTGCACCAGGCTGGGAAGACTGAATCTGCAATAGGTAAGCAGCTTGGTTTGAAGAAATCAACTGTGGGAGCAATTATTAGGAAATGGAAGACATACAAGACGACTGATAATCTCCCTCGATCTGGGGCTCCACGTAAGATCTCACCCCGTGGGGTCAAAATGATCACAAGAACGGTGAGCAAAAATCCCAGAACCACACGGGGAGACCTAGTGAATGACCTGCAGAGAGCTGGGACCAAAGTAACAAAGCCTACCATCAGTAACACACTACGCCGCCAGGGACTCAAATCCTGCAGTGCCAGACGTGTCCCCCTGCTTAAGCCAGTACATGTCCAGGCCCGTCTGAAGTTTGCTAGAGTGCAAATGGATGATCCAGAAGAGGATTGGGAGAATGTCATATGGTCAGATGAAACCAAAATAGAACTTTTTGGTAAAAACTCAACTCTCTGTTTGGAGGACAAAGAATGCTGAGTTGCCCGGGCAATGAAAGAGTGGCTTCGTAAGAAGCATTTCAAGGTCCTGGAGTGGCCTAGCCAGTCTCCAGATCTCAACCCCATAGAAAATCTTTGGAGGGAGTTGAAAGTCCGTGTTGCCCAGCGACAGCCCCAAAACATCACTGCTCTAGAGGAGATCTGCATGGAGGAATGGGCCAAAATACCAGCAACAGTGTGTGAAAACCTTGTGAAGACTTACAGAAAACGTTTGACCTGTGTCATTGCCAACAAAGGGTATATAACAAAGTATTGAGAAACTTTTGTTATTGACCAAATACTTATTTTCCACCATAATTTGCAAATAAATAATTAAATTTTTTCCTCATTTTGTCTGTCATAGTTGGCGTGTACCTATGATGAAAATTACAGGCCTCTCTCATCTTTTTAAGTGGGAGAACTTGCACAATTGGTGGCTGACTAAATACTTTTTTTCCCCACTGTACTGTAATGAGGTGAAACTAGCAACGTAAGCTGAAGTAACACCCCAGTTATTTGATGGCTTTACTATACACAAGGCTACATACTGGTAGCATCAGATACTGTAACTACAGACATGGACATTAATTCAAGTTTCATTTAACTCTAGGTCGGGTTAGGTGTCTGAGGGACTGGGAGGGTTTTTGAAGGCTGTGTAAGCTGAGAAGGACATCTTCTAAAGGCTCCTACTTCTAAAGGCATTATTCACCACTCGTTGAATAAAGGAACCCTTAAAGAAGAGCAGGTGAGCCGGTTCATCCTCTATCAGCGCTATGAATAAAGGTTCACGGCACGTGCAGCCAGACCCCAACTCACACTGTCTGCAATTATACTTAAGAGGTCCAATCCATCATGCCTGGCACCTGCTTCAGTTATCCCCCACTGCCAGTCAGACTGCAGACACTACACATTCAGCCCTGCATAAATCGCTGTGAGAAATTAAAGAATTCTAATAAAAAATTGATTGCCCATATTTCAAGACTTTTCACATGGGAAGATTGGTCGATGGAAAATAAGAATCACGAATGAATGAGTCAGGGAGATAGCCCACAGGGACAATTAGAACGGTGATAATTATGGAAATGGTGTCAGAATCAGTACAAAAGCAACCCTTGGGTAATTTGCATGGAGAGTGCAAATATGAAACTGGTATTCATGAGTTACTGATTAAGGATCACATAATACTGTAATGCAAAACTGGTGATTTTGATTAGTAGAGGTTCAACTATTTTACGAAACACTTGCATAACCCTTGCACACTCACACACTTGAGCTAGGTCCACCTGACCCGTTGTCATGCCAACATGTCAAATGAGGCAGGTCGTACTGACAGTGGAACCCCCTACTTAGCCCTGCGATGCAAGAGTAATAGCGGAAGTCCCCACAACCTCAGTCTACATGCTGTGCTCCAAAAGGAGGGAGAGCCTAAACTCTGACACAAACCTCAGCTAGAAATATTCCCAAACATTTAGTGAGAAAGTACTAGGTCACAATGTCAGTGGGATTAAAGGGAAACAGCGAGATTTCGAAATGTAGGTCGTTTTTCTACTTACCCAGAGTCAAATTAACTAATTGATACCATATTTATGTCTCTGCGTGCAGTTTGGAGATCATTGAAATTAGCATATTTTTAGCTTAGCGCAATTGCTGGAAGTCTCCAGGTACAGTAGCCAGCTCCTCTCAAAAGCAGAGAAGTACACATTCTAACTCAGGGCTGGACAGAGTTTTTGGCTCGAGGGCCACGTCGGGATTTCGATATACATTACCAGTCAAAAGTTTGGACACACCTACTCATTCAAGGGTTTTTCTTTATTTTTACTATTTTCTACATTGTAGAATAATAGTAAAGACATCAAAACTATGAAATAACACATATGGAATCATGTAGTAACCAAAAAAGTGTTAAACAAATCCAAATATATTTTATTTTTGCACACTCTTGGCATTCTCTCTACCAGCTTCATGAGATAGTCACCTGGAATGCATTTCAATTAACAGGTGCGCCTTGTTAAAAGTTAATTTGTGGAATTTATTTCCTTCTTAATGGGTTTGAGCCAATCAGTTGTGTTGTGACAAAGTAGGGGTGGTATACAGAAGATAGCCATTTTAGGTAAAATACCAAGTCCATATTATGGCAAGAACAGCTCAAATAAGCAAAGGGAAACGACAGTCCATTATTACTTTAAGACATGAAGGTCAGTCAATCCGGAAAACTTCAAGAACTTTGAGAGTTTCTTAAAGTGCAGTCGCAAAAACCTTCAAGCGCTATGATGAAACTGGCTCTCATAAGGACCGCCACAGGAAAGGAAGACCCAGAGTTACCTCTGCTGCAGAGGATAAGTTCATTAGAGTTACCTGCACCTCAGATTGCAGCCCAAATAAATGCTTCACAGAGTTCAAGTAACAGACACATCTCAACATCAACTGTTCAGAGGCGACTGCGTGAATCAGCCCTTCATGGTCAAATTGCTGCAAAGAAACCACTACTAAAGGACACCGATAAGAAGAAGAGACCTGCTTGGGCCAAGAAACACGAGCAATGGATATTAGGCCGATGGAAATTTTGAGATTTTTGGTTCCAACCGTCGTGTCTTTGTGAGACGCAGAGTATGTGGACGGATGATCTCCGCATTTGTAGTTCCCACCATGAAGCATGGAGGAGGAGGTGTGATGGTGTGGGGGTGCTTTGCTGGTGACACTGTCAGTGATTTATTTAGAATTCAAGGCACACTTAACCAGCATGGCTACCACAGCATTATGCAGCAATACACCATCCCATCTGACAGAGCTTCAGAGGATATGCAGAGAAGAATACGAGAAACTCCCCAAATACAGGTGTATTGTAACGTTATACCCAAGAAGACTCGAGGCTGTAATCGCTGCCAAAGGTGCTTCAACAAAGTACTAAGTAAAGGGTCTGAATACTTACGTAAATGTGATATTTAAGTTTTTTGCAAAAAAATCTAAAAACCTGATTTTGCTTTGTCATTATGGGATATTGTGTGTAGATTGATGAGGGGGAAAAAACTATGTAATACATTTTAGAATAAGGCTGTAACGTAACAAAATGTGGAAAAAGTGAAGGGGTCTGAATATAATGTATAATGTGGATCCTAATCAACTAAACTAAACAAACTCACCCAACCACACACAGAACCCCTACACACACTCTCACGCACACACGCATGCATGCACTCGTGCACACGCAGCCGAACATGCATGTGCACACACGCACGCGCGATACGGAAGCACCCACACACAGGATACAGACAGAGGCAGCACAGTCACCTCCAGAGTAAGGAAGCTGGTTTTGGGCTGAGACTCCCCTGATTTGGGCTACTTGATGTGGGATTAGCAGTGACCCTGATGAGTCAGTTTAGAGGACTCCTGGAGAGAGAGAGTGCAGAGAACGACACCCCTTTATGGATTAGACTAATCATCCTGCAGACAGAGCAGCCAGAGAAAGCAAAGCTCTCCAATTCCACTGCAGGATGGATCAGGGCAGGCAGGACAATACAGCTCCCTCCCTCTCTCTCTTTGTCATCACTTGTTCTTCAACCTACTGTGTATCTTTTTATGCTTCTGTGTCTGTTCCTTGAAATCTCTGTCCCTCTTCCCCCTCTCTAACCCTCTCTCTCTCCATTAATCAGGGCATCGGAGCTCAACAGCCTGAGGGGGAGAGACAATCCGAGCTGCTTCTCTGTCAAAGCCCTCAGACCTACTCCACCCACCCCCTATCCCTTCTTCTCAGGCCTGACTGGGGGCTGATCACTGGATAAGGGGTCCTCAAAAGGGGAGGGGGACTGGGGGTCAAAATAAATGCCAATCTGCTTGGTGAGCTCTATGGACATCATGGCACAGAAACAGTAGATATTGTAGCTTCCTCTTTGCAACTGATAGAATGAATCCTGATCCTTAAACAAAACCCCAATCATGTGTTATGGTTTTCAATACACTTATACATCCGCCAAAGCGATTCTGCTCAAATAAAACCTCTCTCTAGTTCACTGCTCTGCCTCTCTCGTCTCCTCTCTCATTCCCTCACTCACTGGGGAGAAGAAGTCTCTACTGTTTTACAGACTTGGCCATCAAGCGTGGGCTCCTCAGGCAAAACCCGTCCGTTCCTCCATCCTTCCGCCCCAGCGCCCTTGCCATCAGCCTGCTGAAGAGCTGAGTTCATGTAATTCCCATAATTCCCAGTGACTGGGATACAGTCGACTGATAATCCATGTCTTTGATTTAATAACTCTCTTACCCAACGGGGGGCCAGTATGAAAAATGTATGCACTCACTAATTGTAAGTCGCTCTGGATAAGAGCGTCTGCTAAATGACTAAACTGTCAAATAATAAAACCTCAACCTCACAGAAACACAGACAGCATTGAGGTTGGAATGTGCTTTCATTTCTCTACTTTTATTACAGCTGATGCAGTCACAACTGTACTGTATTTGTGTGCTACTGTGTATCAGAGTGTAAGTGTGTTGCTGTGCTCGCATTGTATGTGTGCGCACGTGCATGCGTGCGTGTGTATGCATGTACCTGTGTGCATGAACCGACAAATGCATATAAGTGTGTGCATTTACAGTTGTACTGGCATGTATTCAAGACGATGTAGAGGCAATTATGTACATGTGAAGAGTTTCATTCCAAAACGCTATATATCCATTTTCAGAAATGTTGGTAAATGAGCTTTTATTGTTGAAAAAAATTATGAAAGAGATTGGTGTGTTTTTCACTATATAATCATGGCATTGGGTTGTATGTATTTATTTCAAATCTATCACTTGATGGTTTCATTTCAGAGAGACAAATAATCATGTTTTTTTGCAAAATGCTATATATCCGCCTCACTCTCAGAGAAATAAGTAGTACTGAGGGGTTTTATACAGTCACATAATTCAATACAGTAATATGAAATCTGTATGTAAAATATTTACATTTGACATTTTTGTAATTTAGCAGATGCTCTTATCCAGAGTGACTTACAGTATGTGCATTCATCTTAAGATAGCTAGGTGAGACAACCACATATCACAGTAAAATATACAGGATACAAACATTCCATTCTAGCTAAACAATGCATATATAGCGTTTTGCAAAATAACACATTTTCATACACATTTCAAATCTATTAATAAAAAATCTGAGAACACACTTAAGGATCTGACCTTTTTTTCCATTTTCGCCTAAAATGACATACCCAAATCTAACTGCCTGTAGCCCAGGACCTGTCACGCCCTGGCTCTGGGGACTCTTAATTGTTGAGCCAGGGTGTGGATTTTCTATGTTTAGTTTTCATTGGGGTTTTGTTCTAGATCGTTTAGTTTCTATGTTGGCCAGGGTGGTTCCCAATCAGAGACAGCTGTAGCTCGTTGTCTCTGATTGGGGACCATACTTAGGCAGCCTTTTGGCATGTTAGGGTGTGGGATCTTGTTCCGTAAGGTTTGTTTTGGTGTTAACCTAGGACTTCACGTATCGTTTGGTTTGTTGTTTTGATCGTGTGTTGAGTACAAATAAAATGTATGCTTATCACGCTGCGCCTTGGTCCGCTTCATCTGTCAGCGATCGTGACAGAAGATCCCACTATAAGAGGACCAAGCAGCGTGCCCAGGAGGAGAAGATGGCGATGTCGCAGGTGGGCAAATGGTGGTCTTGGGAGGAGATCTTCGCGGGCAAAGGGCCATGGGCAAAGGTAAATGCCCAGGCAGGAGAGGAGAGACGGCGCCAACCGCGTCGACGACGGACACGCGAGAGGCAACCCCAAGAAAATGTTTGGGGGGGGGGCACACGGCGTGGATGACGGGGCAGCAGGAGGCAGCTACAGGGCGAATCGGCGGACTAGGAGAGGAGGCCACCAGGTTACGGGGGCATTTGGTCATGAGGAAGAGGGAGAGTGTAGAGGCACGGCGAGAGGAACTGGTTAGGCAGCAGAGGGAGCGGAGGTTTAGAAGGAAACCCAGTCCCGCTCCTCGCACCAAGCAAGTGGTGTGTGTCACCAGTCCGGTCCGGCCCGTTCCTGATTCCCGCACAAGGCCAGTGGTGTGTGTTCCCAGTACGGTCCGGCCTGTTCCTGCCCCTCGCACCAAACCAGTGGTGCGCGTTGCCAGCCCGGTCCGGCCTGTTCCTGCCCCTCGCACCAAACCAGTGGTGCGCGTCGCCAGCCCGGTCCGGCCAGTTCCTGTCCCCCGCACCAAGCCAGTGGTGCGCGTCGTCAGCCCGGTCCGGCCCGTTCCTGCTCCCCGCACCAAGCCAGTGGTGCGCGTCGTCAGCCCGGTCCGGCCCGTTCCTGCTCCCCGCACCAAGCCAGTGGTGCGCGTCGCCAGCCCAGTCCGGCCCGTTCCTGCTCCCCGCACCAAGCCAGTGGTGCGCGTCGTCAGCCCGGTCCGGCCCGTTCCTGCTCCCCGCACCAAGCCAGTGGTGCTAGTCGCCAGCCCGGTCCGGCCCGTTCCTGCTCCCCGCACCAAGCCAGTGGTGCGCGTCGCCAGCCCGGTCCGGCCCGTTCCTGTCCCTCGCACCAAGCCTGTGGTGCGCGTCGCCAGCCCGGTCCGGCCTGTTACTGCCCCTCGCACCAAGCCTGTGGTGCGCGTCGCCAGCCCGGTCCGGCCTGTTCCTGCTCCCCGCACCAAGCCAGTGGTGCGCGTCGCCAGCCCGGTCTGGCCTGTTCCTGCTCCCCGCACCAAGCCAGTGGTGCGCGTCGTCAGCCCGGTCCGGCCCGTTCCTGCTCCCCGCACCAAGCCAGTGTTGCGCGTCGTCAGCCCGGCACGACCCGTGCCTGTTCCACCGGTGCCTGCTGCTCCACGCCGGAGCCAGAGCAATCCGCTCCACCGGTGTTCAGTCCAGCTCCGGCCAGTGGGGCCAGACCAGACCAGGGGCGCAACGGGGGGGTAGAGAGAGAGTGGTGGTCACGCCCGGAGCCAGATCCGCCTCCGAGGCGGAATGCCCACCCGGCCCCTACCCCGTTGTGTTGGTGTGGAGCGGTCGCAGTCCGCGCCTTTGGGGGGGGGGGGGGGGGGATAGTGTCACGCCCTGGCTCTGGGGACTCTTAATTGTTGAGCCAGGGTGTGGATTTTCTATGTTTAGTTTTCATTGGGGTTTTTTTCTAGATCGTTTAGTTTCTATGTTGGCCAGGGTGGTTCCCAATCAGAGACAGCTGTAGCTCGTTGTCTCTGATTGGGGACCATACTTAGGCAGCCTTTTGGCATGTTAGGGTGTGGGATCTTGTTCCGTAAGGTTTTGTGTATAACCTAGGACTTCATGTATCGTTTGGTTTATTGTTTTGGTTCGTATGTGTACGCAATAAAGAATGTACGCTTATCACGCTGCGCCTTGGTCCGCTTCATCTGTCAGTGATCGTGACAGGACCTGAAGCAAGGATATGCATATTCTTGATACCATTTCAAACACTTTGAAGTTTGTGGAAATGTGAAATTAATGTAGGAGAATATAACACATTAGATCTGGTAAAAGATAATACAAACAAAAAAACATGTGTTTTCTTTTTTGCATCATCTTTGAAATGCAAGAAAAATGCCAGACAGTGACGTAGGATTCTAGATGTAATTTAGATGTTGTCCACCAGATGGCAGCAGTGGGTGTGCAAAGTTTCAGACTGATCCAGTGAAGAATTACATCACTACACAATATTTTGTATCAAGTCTGCCAGGAGTTTTCCCAAATGTATCGAATTGGTTTTCAAGTACATAACTATAGAGAACATACAAAAATGCTATGGTAATACAACATTTAAGTTTGCACACTCCCAGGAATGTCATACATGATGGATCATTAGCTTCCCTACAGAAAAGACACTAACCTTCACACATCTAGATGGCCGGGCGGGGTGGGTGTGGAGCCAGAGGTCAAACTGTAGAACCTAGTTCCAACATTTGAATATAAAAATTTATTTTTCAAACAAAACTACATCACATTTTATCTCTGGGACCCTCAGGATGACAAATCAGAGCAAGATTACTGAATGTAAGTACATTATTTACCTTCAGAGGTGAATGTACCAAACCAGTTGCCGTGATAAAAGTGTTTTGTTGTTGTGCACTATCCTCAAACAATAGCATGGTATTTTTTTAGCTGTAATAGCTACTGTAAATTGGACACTGCAGTTAGATTAACAAGAATTTAAGCTTTCTGCCCATATAAGACATGTCCCGGAAAGTTGGCTGTTGTTTACAACACCATTCTAGTCACATATCGCATATTAAGCAGCAACCGTCCCGTATAAGGGACACCGTTCCCATAGAGGTTGGTACCCATAAGCAATCATTTCTGATGAAAAAACAGAAATGTGAAAAATTGATGGATATAGCATTTTGGAAATAAACTTTGAATGTGCATTTAGTATATGAGTAATGGCATAATGTATGCAATAGTGTAGGTAGGTGCTAACATGTGCATTGCATGTAATGTAAGTGTGTTCGTGTACATACATGCTAATACAATTTGTACCACCCACCCTCCTATCAGCTCCTGATAGCTAAGTGGATCATTAATCTAAAAGTCATTTCTGACAGCCAGAGAGAGAGGTGGTAGGGGGAGGAGGTGAGAATGGCCTTATCCAGAGTAATGGGGAAAGGTGTCAATTAATAAGCCTGTGATCACTTCACTGAGCGAGCTCCTCTGACTGGGGCTGCTGAACCAATCTTATCTCTGTCCAGCTCCACTACTCAACACTCACATCGGTCCAAAACACAAACGACACAGTGTTGTCTGTTTTGTGTGCTAGGTGGCTGTGGCACAGTGGCACGCCATGCCAACACTATCAACTATGCCCAGACAACTCAGAGGGAACCACAGATCATTTTGCTCTGTTGTTTATTGGCTAGCCTCGCTCTGACAGTCTACAGAATCAGACTGACACAGTGTGAGCCCCTGACTATCACAGGACAGGACAGGACAGCCCAGAGGACTTGCAGAGTTAGCAGATAGAGGAGGCTCAAATACCATCAGATCTGTTTACAGCAGTGGAGCAAAGCATTCTCTACAGTATGTTTCTGTCGCTCTATCTGTGAGTAGCCTATCCTTATCTTTCTCTTTGTTGCTCAGATTGCCACTAAAGATTATGCTGACAGACGATGGGGAGTATTGTGTGTCATTAATCATCATCGTGTCACCATTGCTCGCTATCGTAATCATGGAGATCTATTCTCTCCATCATCACTCCGTACTATCAGCGATCTCCCTGGAACAGCTGCCCACCCAACTAACCACCCAAACAACCATCCAACCATCCATCCATCCATCCAACCAACCAACCAACCAACCAACCAGCTAGCCATCCAATCAACCAACCAACCAACCAACCAACCAACCAGCTAGCCATCCAACCAACCATCCATCCAGCTAGCCATCCAACCAGCTAGCCATCCAACCATCCAACCAACCAACCAGCTAGCCAACCATCCAACCATCCAACAACCCAACCAACCTACCAACACCATGGAGAAGGGAAAACAACCACGCCCAGTTACTTACAGCCCACCATCATCATGGCCACAGAGAAGATCTTCTCTCCATCCGTGGTGGGGGCGATGTTTCCGAACCCGATGGTGGTCAGGCTGGTCATGGTGAAGTAAAGAGACGTGATGTACAGAGAGTCTTTCCCGGGGCCACCCTCCCATTGGCCTGAGCCGCTGGCATTGTAGCAATATGGCGAGCCGAGGTTGATGGCTAACTGGTAGAGCCAGCTGTCCGTCTTGATGGTGTTGGTGACCTCATCAATGACCTCGTAGTCGCCAATGCTGTACCAGATGCAGGCCAGCCAGTGGGCCACCAGGCCAAACACACACACCAGTAGGACCAGTACAGCTGCTCCATACTCCAGATAGTGGTCCAGTTTACGGGCCACCCGGCCCAGACGCAGCAGGCGCACCACCTTCAGAGAGCTGAACAGACTGCTAATACCCTGGAGGAGACACAGAGAGGGAACAGGGGACATGGTAAAGGGTTAGTTAGGGTCAGGGTCATTGGGCAAAACTACATGGAATGTGCTGACATGTAGCACTAACCCCTCGGCCCTCAAATTAGCATGATGTAATCAACCCAACTGGTCCTGGGGTACAAAAACATGGATTCATTTCCATCTTGGTGAACGTCATCTGAATAAGGCTAAACAAAGTTCTATGAGTGGAGCTGAATAAGATAAAAGTAGGCATAATTGCAGCTTTCCCACTAGCCAGCCAAAACATAGAAAACACAATACAATGCCTCATAAAACCAGAATGCAGCTGTAATTTAGGTTCCATATCTCACTTCACACAAATTCTGTTGTATCCGAATCTAACAGCTTGTCTTGTATTCAGTGTTTTATCTCTTCTGACATAAGTGACACGTTCTCCAAAGTGCCTTTGTACTGTCTCTGTAATAAACACAACTTTCCCAGAGAGAGGACACAAAAGTAATTGGCTGAAAAACAAGCAGACAACAAACAAAAGGATTTTGCTTATATGGTAAAACCTTTAGTAGCCCGGAGCATGTGTATTGTGCTACTGTATCCACTTTATTTGTGTACACATTGAGGAACGGGTGGTAGGCAGGGGAGTCTCCACAAGGCAACAACAAAACAACATCCAGAGATAGTGTAATGTTTACAAACATGAATCTCAATACACTGCTTTTATCAGGTGAAGTATTGCAGCAACATAAAAGTACATGAAAGGCGAAAACATTGTATTCACTCGGAGTCAGCAGAGGAGCTGTCCCATCCCATCATCGCCTCCCCTCGGCCCCTCCCCTCTCCTCACTTCTCCCCTCCTCCCACAGCATCAAAGGCCTCCCCGGAGACCCCAGCTAAGCTCATATGTAAATGAGGAGCATATAACTATCCACATTAGAGAGGCTCACCGATAGGGCATTCAGATGAAAAGATAACAGTCCCCTGTAGCTCAGTTGGTAGAGCATGGCGCTTGCAACGCCAGGGTTGTGGGTTCGTTTCCCACGGGGGGCCAGTAGGAAAATGTATGCACTCACTAACTGTAAGTCGCTCTGGATAAGAGCGTCTGCTAAATGACTAAAATGTAAATGTAAATAACAGCACGGGTCGTAAAAAGCAGCAACACATGATGATGAATGATTACTGCTGGTAAGCACCTGTTTAATACAGATCAGCCTTGTTAAGTCATGTGTTGGGAGCAGTCATGCATGAATGTAAGAAATGGAGGGTGGTGACCCCTGGGCCTAGGCTATGTATGCCCCTACTGTTTTATCTTTTGTTTTATGTGTAATGTAAGTGCCTTAATGTGTTTGGACACCAGGAAGAGTAGCTGCTGCCTTGACAGCAGCTAATGGGGATCCCTAATAAATACAAATACAAAATAGGAGCAACATTAGACTAGACTGAGGAGGAGAAGAAGAGTTAATAGATTGAATACAATAATTATTTCTGGACAAAGTGTGCAGTTAATCAAATTGATAGCAAATTGCCACCATGATCTTGATCATTTGATTAAGATTCAAAGCTTTGTAGATGAAGAAATAAAGGAGTCCAGAGAGGTTTTCATCCTGAGGCATTGACTATTCAAGCCAATAAGGCAAGCTAATAGGGATGGGGTACCCTGTTTACCGGGTAACATGCTTCTTCTCCCTTGGGAGGGTTTAATGAATTTGTTTCCCCCTAGTTTCCCTACTCCAAGACAGTAGGCTGCATTATAATATTATACCTGAGTGCTAAATTAGCCTAATGCTAACCCAAACCCCCACAGCCAGCCTTAGCGCTAAGCTAATGCTTACCCAAACCCCCACAGCCCTAAGCGCTGGGCTAATGCTTACCCAAACCCCCACAGCCAGCCTTAGTGCTAGGCCAGGGTTTCCCAAACATTTTGATATCTGAAAATTCTTGCAACCCCAAACGTGAAAGAAATTGTGGAATTAACAGCCAATGTTTACTTTTCTATTTTGGGCTATTGCAGTCAATTGAAAAACATTCTAACAGTATTTCTGATTGTCTTCTCAAATCACCATCACATACTTTTAATGTGGGTCTATGACAGTCAATTGCAAATTAGTCTGACATAATGTATCTTATCTCACCACCACTAATGCTTGATGCATGTCGCGTCAGAGATTCTCAAAGTCAAGGGGCCTGGTCAACAGTGTGCACCTCATCTCTGCTGTCACATCCAACCGGGATCGATATTTGGTTTTAATGCAGACGAGAGCACAGAATCCAGCTTCACAAATATACTGTATGAGCTGGCATTTTATTGTGCTTTCAAGACAACTGGGACCTCGGAAAAATACGAGGTCAAATTATGTCAAATAATGACATCAGTGATCTTCAGGTCGGAAAGTCGGAGCTCTAGAAAGAGGCCAGAGTTCCCGAGAATTCAAATCAAATCAAATCAAATGTATTGGTCACATACACGTGTTTAGCAGATGTTATTGAGGGTGTAGCGAAATACTTGTGCTTCTAGCTCCGACAGTGCAGTAATATCTAACACGTAATATCTAACAATTTCACAACATATACCCAATACACACAAATCTAAATTAGGAATGAATTAAGAATATATACATATATACAGATGAAGTCGGAAGTTTACATACACCTTGCCCAAATACATTTAAACTCAGTTTTTCACAATTCCTGACATTTACTCCTAGTAAAAATTCCCAGTCTTAGGTCAGTTAGGATCACCACTTTATTTTAAGAATGTGAAATGTCAGAATAATAGTAGAGAGAATGATTTATTTCAGCTTTTATTTCTTTCATCACATTCCCAGTGGGGTCAGAAGTTTGCATACACTCAATTAGCATTTGGTAGCATTGCCTTTAAATTGTTTAACTTGGCTCAAACATTTCGGGTAGCCTTCCACAAGGTTCCCACAATAAGTTGGGTGAATTTTGGCCCATTCCTTCTGACAGAGCTGGTGTAACTGAGTCAGGTTTGTAGGCCTCCTTGCTCACACACGCTTTTTCAGTTCTGCCCACAAATTTTCTATAGGATTGAGGTCAGGGCTTTGTGATGGCCATTCCAATACCTTGACTTTGTTGTCCTTAAGCCATTTTGCCACAACTTTGGAAGTATGCTTGGGGTTATTGTCCATTTGGAAGACCCATTTGCGACCAAGCTTTAACTTCCTGACTGATGTCTTGAGATGTTGCTTCAATATTTCCACATAATTTTCCTTCCTCATGATGCCATCTATTTTGTGAAGTGCACCAGTCTCTCCTGCAGCAAAGCACCCCCTCAGCATGATGCTGCCACCCCCGTGCTTCACGGTTGGGATGGTGTTCTTCGGCTTGCAAGCCTTCCCCTTTTTCCTCCAAACATAACGATGGTCGTTATGGCCAAACAATTCTATTTTTGTTTCATCAGACCAGAGGACATTTATCCAAAAAGTACGATCTTTGTCCCCATGTGCAGTTGCAAACCGTAGTCTGGCTTTTTTACGGCGGTTTTAAATAACGGAAAAGTGGTGCGTGCATATGTATTCACCCCCTTTGCTATGAAGCCCCTAAATAAGATCTGGTGCAACCAATTACCTTCAAAAGTCCACCTGTGTGCAATCTAAGTGTCACATGATATCAGTATATCTTCACCTGTTTTGAAAGGCCCCAGAGTCTGCAACACCACTAAGCAAGGGGCACCACCAAGCAAGCGGCACCATGAAGACCAAGGAGCTCTCCAAACAGGTCAGGGACAAAGTTGTGGAGAAGTACAGATCACGGTTGGGTTATAAAAACATATCAGAAACTTTGAACATCCTACGGAGCACCATTAAATCCATTATTAAAAAATGGAAAAAATATGGCACCACAATAAACCTGCCAAGAGAGGGCCGCCCACCAAAACTCATGGACCAGGCAAGGAGGGCAATAATCAGAGAGGCAACAAAGAGACCAAAGATAACCCTGAAGGAGCTGCAAAGCACCACAGCAGAGATTGGAGTATCTGTACATAGGACCACTTTAAGCCGTACACTCCACTCATCACCCCGAGAATACCATCCCCACTGTGAAGCATGGTGGTGGGGATGTTTTTCATCGGCAGGTACTGGGAAACTGGTCAGAATTGAAGGAATGATGGATGGCGCTAAATACAGGGACATTCTTGAGGGAAACCTGTTTCAGTCTTCCAGAGATCTGAGACTGGGACAGAGGTTCACCTTCCAGCAGGACAATGACGCTAAGCATACTGCTAAAGCAACACTTGAGTGGTTTAAGGGAAAATATTTAAATGTCTTTGAATGGCCTAGTCAAAGCCCAGACCTCAATCCAATTGAGAATCTGTGGTATGACTTAAAGATTGCTGTACACCAGCGGAACCCATCCAACTTGAAGGAGCTGGAGCAGTTTTGCCTTGAAGAATGGGCAAAAATCCCAGTGGCTAGATGTGCCAAGCTTATAGAGACATACCCCAAGAGACTTGCAGTTGTAATTGCTGCAAAAGGTGGCTCTACAAAGTATTGAATAATTCTCAATAACGCTCAAGTTTTCTGTTTTTTTGTCTTATTTCTTGTTTGTTTCACAAAAATAAATATGTTGCATCTTCAAAGTGGTAGACATGTAAATCAAATGATACAAACCCCCAAAAAATCAATTTTAATTCCAGGTTGTAAGGCAACAAAATAGGAAAAATGCCAAGGGGGGTGAATACTTTCGCAAGCCACTGTAGAATACAGTATATACATATGAGATGAGTAATGCAAGATATGTAAACATTATTAAAGTGGCTAGTGTTTCATTTCTTAAAGTGGCCAGTGATATCTAGTCTATGTCTATAGGCAGCAGCCTCTAATGTGCTAGTGATGGCTGTTTAACAGTCCGATGGATGATAGCGGGGTGGACAGGCAGTGGCTCGGGTGGTTGATGTCCTTGATGATCTTTTTGGCCTTCCTGTGACATCGGGTGCTGTAGGTGTCCTGGAGGGCGGGTAGTTTGCCCCCGGTAATGCGTTGGACAGACCGCACCACACTCTCTGGAGAGCCTTGCGGTTGCGGG
This sequence comes from Coregonus lavaretus, assembly GCF_964263955.1. NCBI lineage: Eukaryota > Metazoa > Chordata > Actinopteri > Salmoniformes > Salmonidae > Coregonus > Coregonus lavaretus. Next base: position 25,964,962 of record NC_140005.1, on the reverse strand, counting down.
TGGTGCAGTTGCCGTACCAGGCGGTGATACAGCCCGACAGGATGCTCTCAATTGTGCATCTGTAAAAGTTTGTGAGGGTTTTAGGTGCCAAGCCAAATTTCTTTAGCCTCCTGAGGTTGAAGAGCCTCTGTTGTGCCTTCTTCACCACACTGTCTGTGTGGGTGGTCCATTTCAGTTTGTCAGTGATGTGTATGCCAAGGAACTTTAAGCTTTCCACCTTCTCCACTGCGGTCCCGTCGATGTGGATAGGGGGGTGCACCCTCTGCTGTTCCCTGAAGTCCACGATCATCTCCTTTGTTTTGTTGACGTTGAGTGAGAGTTGGATGACCGTTCAAAACTATTTTTCCCAGTCTTTGCTCGTGTTTTTCTGAGTTCCCAGTTGTTTTGAACGCACTAAAGTCGGAAGTCAGAGATTTCCGAGTTCCGAGTTCCCAGTTGTTGTGAATGTGGCATTAATGCTCAGAGGGAGATGGCAGGGTATTCCCTTTGAGTCAGGAACCAAAACTCCTCCGTAGTGACCCGTGAATGCAATCGGTCACATGACAGCTCGCTCAGCTGTTCGATTTTTGGCATGTCAACTGAGCCAGGATCACAGTCAAACGGATTGGGAAGTAGGTCCCAAAGTGCTCTTCCAAGCGTTGAAGGTGAGCAGTCATCACCGTTGTGGGAAACTTACTAATGCTGTTTTCTGTTTGAAAGACTCTCTCTCCAATAAGAAGTATTTCCTCTGAATCCACTGATTCGGTCACTCATCTGTATACTTTTTTTGCATTACCCGTGCATGCTTGCGTTCAGTTTCCCTAATATGTCTGTTACATAGGCAAGGAGGCACATTTTATTTTCATTACACAGAAAGTCAACCAAGTCAGTTTTTTTTTTTACATCCATTGTGAATGACAACAGTTCCTCTCTCAATGCGAAGAAATCTTGCCAACACTCCCCCTCGACAACCACCAAGCCTCTGTGTGAAATAGAACATTGTCATGCTATGATCTCATATCTCCAAATAGTGGTTTGATGTAGTTTACAATCGAAGTTACCTGCTGCAGTATATCTCGTAGTTCTGTGCTCAGCTCTTTTGCCACCAATTGCTCTCGGTGTATCATACAATGCGTCCATATGGCAGAGGGAGACACATTCATAACTAGAGTGCAGAGGCCTGCCTGCCGTCCCGCCATAGATGGAGCCCCATCTGTGCAAAAGCCCACCATTTGATCCCATGGAATCTGTTTTTCGTCAATATAGCCACGCAGCACACTGAACATCCCCTGTGCCATTTCATACTCGGGAATCGTGAGACAGAACAATATGTCCTTGTGAATAGCATCCCCCAACATGTATAGCGAACAAAAGTCAATGCGTGGGCATCTCAGTCCTCACAGCTAACATCCATTTGGAGAGCATAAACTGGGGAGTTTTTGAGTCGTTCAGTCAGAGTTTCCTCATGATCGCTAGCAATAGCATAAATTATTCGTTTAACAGTGTTATCTGACATAGGTATCGATGTGGGTTTCTGTACCTCGGCCTCCCCACACATTGTTTTCACCATATCAATTGTGGCCGGTAATATCAAAGTCTCTGCAATAGTGTGTGGTTTCATAGCGTAGCAGGCCTAGCCATTCAACGTGGGAATGATTCAAGTGCAACGGTGAAGTGCAGCCTTTTCCCATGATCTAAGGGCACTCTCTGGTTGAATTTGATCTTTTAGATTTGAATAATTTTCATTTAGATTTTTAAGGTTAACCATATTACAATGATTTTGAGATACAAAGGCGATATTATAATATATGTACAGTACCAGTCAAAAGTTTGAACACACCTACTCATTCAAGGGTTTTTCTTTATTTTTACATTGTAGAATAATAGTGAAGACATCAAAACTATGAAATAACACTTGTTTGGTTACTACATGATTCCATATGTGTTCTTTCATAGTTTTGATGTCTTCACTATTATTCTACAATGTAGAAAATAGTAAAAATAAAGAAAAACCCTGGAATGAGTACATGTGTCCAAACTTTTGACTGGTACTGTATATACATATATATCTTATATATCTCCCATGACCCGATTTTCATAACAGGTGACCCCACATGGGGTTGCGACCCCTAGTTTGGGAACTGCTGCGCTTGGATAATGCTTACCCAAACCCCTACAGCCCTAAGTACTCGGCTAATGCTTACCCAAACCCCATCAGCCAGCCTTAGCGCTAGGCTAATGCTTACCCAAACCCCCACACCCCTAAGCGCTAGGCTAATGCTAACCCAAGCCCCCACAGTGCTGAGGGAGAGGCTCCCTTGGGCCTGTCAGATTGTTTTTGTTCAGTGCAACATGCATGGCACACAAAAAGGTCACGCTGGATTAGCCAGTGCTGCCGTGGCCCCTGCAGACAGGAAAAGTGCGTCTGAGTGCACTTTACTGGGGCTCTGTGCCAGCAGGTAGCAGCCCAAACTACAGGGGGCTGCCTGCACCCTCCTCCCCTCCAAGACCTCAGGGAGCCTCAGCAGTCAGCAGCACACAGCAAAGAAGACTTGTGAACACATTACATCATGTCACATTCTAGCAGTCCTTGCTGCTAGAATGTGACTGTGTAGCCTTGTACACAAGTGTGATTCTCTGTGTGAAATATCTGCATGTTGTGTTTTGTGAAATCTTAAAGCATCCCCCTCACTATAGCGTACATCAGGGGTCCCCAACTACATTCAGCTGCGGACCGATCTTTTCTTGAGCAGATGGTCAGGGGGCCGGAACATAGTTATAAATAATTTGTACACTGCACATTGACCGCAAGAAGCCCAAACAGATATAGTATTTGACAAAAACATAATCATTTCAAACCTTGATCACATTGGAATACGATCACATATGTCTCTCTATTTATGCGTGGGAATACTTTAGGGCTGGGAATTGCCAGGTTCTTCACGATACGATATTAACATGATACTTAGGTGCCGATAAGAAATGTTTGCGATTCGATACTGTGATTTTATTGCGGTTCGATGTTCCAAACATATTGCTCACCATATGTCTGCTGCAGAGGGACAAGAGAGAGCCCTAATAAGAGTTTTGATCAGTCATGGAAATAAATGTGCTGAAAACAAATTGGCTCCCTATTTAAAAAGAAGATGGAGAACAAGCTATGAAGGAAAAATACTGGAGTTTTGGTGCAGGTACAGCCGAATTGTGCAAAACTAATATTACGATATCGTCAAAACGAATATCCCGATATGTAACGGTATAGATTTTTCCGCCGTCAGTAGAATACTTGGGAACAGATTTCCTAAATTAAAATCCATTTGAGCTGATTTCCTGGTGATTTTACAGTCTTTTAGGTGCAACAACAAAAATTCAACAAAACTTGGGTGGACAAATAAATTCACAGTTGGGGAACCCTGGCGTACAGCGACTAAAGCTCAACATGCATGAAAGCACGTGCAGCAGCTTAAGACATTTCAATGTGCAGCATAGCACTTGATATTTAGAATAGAACCTGATTTAAAATCAACCATAGAGCCATAGACGACACAACAGTAGTAGGCCTGATTACAAACAATGACGAGACAGCCTACAGGGAGGAGGTGAGGGCCCTGGCGGAGTGGTGCCAGGAAAATAACCTCTCCCTCAACGTCAACAAAACAAAGGAGCTGATCGTGCCCTTCAGGAAACAGCAGAGGGAGCACGCCCCTATCCACATCGACGGGACCGCAGTGGAGAAGGTGGTAGGCTTCAGGTTCCTCTGCGTACACATCACTGAAAATCTGAAATGGTCCACCCACACAGACAGTGGGGTGAAGAAGGCGCAACAGCGCCTCTTCAACCTCAGGAGGCTGAAGAAATACGGCTTGGCCCCTAAGACCCTCAGAAACTTTTACAGATGCACAATTGAGAGCATCCTGTCGGGCTGTATCACCGCCTGGTACGGCAACTGCATCGCCCGCAACCGCAGGGTTCTCCAGAGGGTGGTACGGTCTGTCGAACGCATCACCGGGAGCACACTACCCGCCCTCCAGGACACCTACAGCACCCGATGTCACAGGAAGGCCAAAAAGATCATCAAGGACATCAACCACCCGAGCCAATGCCTATTCACCCCGCTATCATCCAGAAGGCGAGGTCAGTACAGGTGCATCAAAGCTGGGACCAAAAGACGGAAAAACTGCTTCTATCTCAAGGCCATCAGACTGTTAAATAGCCATCACTAGCCGGCTACCACCCAGCTACTCAACCCTGCACCTTAGAGGCTTCTGCCCTATATAGACATGGAATCACAGGCCACTTTAATAATGGAACACTAGTCACTTTAATAATGTTTACATACTGCTTTACTCATCTCATATGTATATACTGTACTGTATTCTATTCCACTGTCTCTTAGTCAATGCCACTCCGACATTACTCATCCTAATATTTATATATTTCTTAATTCCATTCTTTTACTTTTAGATTTGTGTATTGTTGTGAATTGTTAGATACTACTGCACTGTTGGAGCTAGGAACACAAGCATTTCACTACACCCACAATAACATCTGCTAAATATGTGTATGTGACCAAAACATTTGATTTGATTTACATTTACATCATTGAGCAGACGCTCTTATCCAGAGCGACTTACAAATTGGTACATTCAACTTATGATAGCCAGTGGGACAACCACTTTTTTTTAATGGGGGGTGGGGGAGGATTGCTTTTATACTATTCCAGGTATTCCTTAAAGAGGTAGGGTTTCAAGTGTCTCCGGAGGGTGGTCAGTGACTCCGCTGTCCTGGCGTCGTGGGGGAGCTTGTTCCACCATTGGGGTGCCAGAGCAGCGAATAGCTTTGACTGGGCTGAGTGGGAACTGTGCTTCCATAGAGGTATTGCGGCTAGCAGGCCAGAGGTGGATGAACGTAGTGCCCTCGTTTGGGTGTAGGGTCTGATCAGAGCCTGAAGGTAAGGAGGTGCCGTTCCCCTCACAGCTCCGTAGGCAAGCACCATGGTCTTGTAGTAGATGTAAGCCTCAACTGGAAGCCAGTGGAGTGTGCGGAGGAGCGGGGTGACATGAGAGAACTTGGGAAGGTTGAACACCAGACGGGCTGCAGCGTTCTGGATAAGTTGTAGGGGTTTAATGGCACAGGCAGGGAGCCCAGCCAACAGCGAGTTGCAGTAATCCAGACGGGAGATGACAAGTGCCTGGATTAGGACCTGTGCCGCTTTCTGTGTAAGATATTCTGTGTAAGGTAATTTGATTTGATTTGATTTAATGTTGAAAGGCAAAAACTGTCATCAAAATGTAAACCTCCAGAGAAAAAAGGGCAAAAAACCAACCCAGACATAAAAGTAAAAGTATCCTTATTACCCGTTGTATCTCTTTCTGTTTGACATCTCTTTTGTCTTTCCCTGTCATTCTCTCTCTCACCTCTCACTCTCTAGCTCCTCTATTATATTTTCTCTGTTCTCTCTCTCTACACTGCATGTTTCAGAGTGACGATAGGTCTTGGGAACGCACTACAATACATTGTGCACATTGGCCACCACACCCGGGCTGTACATGACCCTTTTCCCTCAATATGAGCTCACAGCTTGACACAGAGACAAATCATCACTTTGAGTTTTGAAAAGTGGTTGTGGTTGTGCATTTGAATCCTATTGATTTCCTATGAGCCCCTCATGGCTGCTCCTGCCCCTCTCCCTCTGTGAGCTAGTGGACTTCACAGCCATATCCCAGCAGGAGCTCTAAGAAACTATCAGGCCCACGGGAGAAACCCCAGAGAGGCACACAAACCTGAACTAACATACAGCAGGAGACCATTCACCTACTGTATCCTGACCAGACACCAATACAAAACATATTTCACCCCTTCACACCAGCTTCAAATAACAGCAGGGAACCAGTTCTCCTATTCTAGCAACTTGGGCACCTCAGCCATCAATACAGCAGACATGTATTTTATATAACCTACAGTCAATGTTCCCTCTAAGCTGCGTGTACAGCTCCCCTCAGACTGCTGCTGCACAGAATAAATGTTTCGCTCTGCTGTGGGAATTGTGCTCGAATCAACGCAATATTAGTCACTTTCAATGTAGCATACTGAAACAAAATAAACTATGCAAGACTTACTATGCAAAATGAACTGTGCAAAATATTTTATTGCATTGACATGCACGACTCAGGCCCGTACTCTACACAGACGGGTGCGCCATAATTAATCAGAGCTGCAGTAGGCCCATATAGCCATTGCCATATATGGATCTGTGCCATTCACTTTGAACTGGACAGCATGAGCGGTCGTGAGTAGATGCGCCTGTTTTGAGATCAAAGCGAGAGCTGCATGTAGCCACCTGTGCACATTTGTTCATATTCTTTGCTAGTTAGTGAGTTATTAGCCCAGTTATAGCTAATTTCTAGTCAACAATGGGGGAGTGGTTAATACCTACAAGAGCACAAACAGTGTGCATTCCTAGCCATCTTTGAAAAGCAAGTCAGGTAAAGAGCTCTTTTAATGTCTAAAAGGGGCAGTGTTGTATTTTGAGACAGGCTTGAATAAGCTAAGTAGCCAATAGGCAGAGGGTAGCATAATGTGTCTGATTCTCTGTAATAATGGTATGGGAATAATAATGAATTTTATTTTGTAAAGTGGTTTCTTGCATCAAACAACACAACATTTTCAGTTACATCCTTGTCTGAAGGACAAGTGGATAAACAGGTTAATGTCAAGCCCTGCATGTTTTTTTCAAAAGTCTCATGGAATGAACACCACACATTGGCTGCTACTGTAGGCTGAATGATAGAACACCTATTTCCTAGTTAAAATGTTATGGGATGCATTTTCTCAATTTTTTTTATGGTAGGCCACTCTGGTAGGCCTACATTATGTATTGCCTTACCTCCATAACTTACTACATTCGCACACACTGTATATATATTTTCTGTTGTATTTTTGACTTTATGTTTTGTTTACTCCATATGTAACTCTGTGTTGTTGTTTTTATCGGACTGCTTTGCTTTATCTTGGCCAGGTCGCAGTTGTAAATGAGAACTTGTTCTCAACTGGCTTACCTGGTTAAATAAAGGTGAAATAAAAAAATTAACATTTTTTAAAAAAGAATAATGATCAAATAGCCACAGTAGCCTTCTTGGCCACTGTTAAAACTGTAACTTAAAGCGGGTACAGCCCCAGTGTTCACAGTAAACACGCGCCGGAAGTTGCACAGAATTTTCATAATGTTCAAGTTTACGCTCAGCAGACCTGAAATTTACTCAGTGCCGAAAAAAATTAGGGAACATTGCCTACAGTATATATAACGTATATAAACATGTATTTTTTATAACCTACACAGCAAAGTACAGTATCATTGACCTGGATACACACAAACACACACTCACTCACTCTCTCCTAAAACATGTGTTTTATGACCTATACTCAAGAAATGATGGTGATGGAGAGCCTATCATTGAACTCTAGAAAAGCAGTGACACCGTCCATAGGTTTTTCTGTTTAAAATGCAATTAATTGTGTTCTATATGATTGGGTTGAAGGAGTATTGATCATTGCTTCTCCTGGAGGACTGATAATTGTCTAGAGCTCGTCAGCCTCAGAGCTTTTTAAAGAAGACCTAATTTCTGGATTTCAGAGCCGACCTAAGAAGCAACTGTTAGAAGTACAACTGACTTTAATGTACCTCCCGGCAGGAGTACCTTTAGATTATGTCTAACCCCTTTCCCCAAGCCAGCCTACCGTACCTCATCCACGTTCTCAAAGGCATTGATTATGTCATAGGGCAGGCAGGACAGCAGGTCAATGACGAACCAGGTCTTCAGGTAGTTCATCCTGATCAGCTTGGGGTCTGAGATGACCTCCCCACCTGGCCCCACGAAGGTGGTGTGGAAGTTGAGTACGATGTCCACCAGGAAGATGACATCCACCACACTGTCCAGCACCAGCCACACAATGTTGTTCTGCTTGGTCTTGAAGGACACGTTGTAGGGCACCATGATGGCCGTGTAGAAGGTGAGGACGAGGATGACCCAGTCCCAGGTGGTCTTGAAGGTGCAGTAGTGGAGGATGATGTGGGGGGGAGTCTTAGGAGCCTCCTGTTTGTACTGTGGGAGGATGTCTGAACCTAGCTGGAGAACCTGAGAACACAGAGGGATTGCGAGAGAGAGAGAGAGAGAGAGAGAGAGAGAGAGAGAGAGAGAGAGAGAGAGAGAGAGAGAGAGAGAGAGAGAGAGAAAGGGACAGACAGTTATAAGAGGAGGAGACACTTTCAATTTTAATGTGGATAGTTCTCATCTTTTTTATTTTTTATTTAACCTTTATTTAACTAGGCAAGTCAGTTAAGAACAAATTATTTTTACAATGACGGCCTCCACACGACGACGCTGGGCCAATTGTTCGCCGCCCTATGGGACTCCCAATCACGGCCGGTTGTGATACAGCCTGGAATCGAACCAGGGGGTCTGTAGTGACGCCTCAAGCACTGAGATGCAGTGCCTTAGACCACTGTGCCACTCGGGAGCCCTAGATCTCATACAGACTATATCAGGAATGGGGCTGCCTGACTCCATGTTATAAAAGTGGGTTGGGTGCTCGCTGAGAAGAGTAACAGAGGCTGCAATTCTCATCTAATCCTCATCATCAGATGTGCCAATCAAACAGGCCTCGGTCAAGACCAGAACCGCTGTTCAAAATGAGAACTTAAATTAAGCACACAAAAGCCTTCTCAGAGAAATAGCAGCACATCTGACATTCCGTGTACTCAATGTGAGATGTCAGATGCTCTTCAGATGAATCACCTGCCTAATCTATTGAATGTTCCCCAGATTTGATTTGATTTGATATTACAAAACCACTCAGACATCTTGTTCTTGGTTATGTAAATGAGGAGAGATAGTAAAACTCATCCTTCTTTTCTTTTCTTTTCTTGTCTGAGTTTTGATTTTGTCTTACCTCTCTGTCTGAGAGAGACCAGTAGGGGTAAGCAAATCACAAAATCCAAATCACAATCCCCTTTGCATGAATTAACTGTAAGTATAATTTGATGGTGATAGATATTGTTCATCGGTACTTACCAAAGGGGCAGGAGTGAAAATCCAACACTAAGGTTTATGTTAAATAATCCACTGCCCTGAAACATCAAAAGATGACTCAGGACAGGAGGCCAGTCAGGTCAGGTCACTTAACTAGGGTAAAGATAAGGTAAAGTGAACATGGCTCGTCTCAAAACAAGTCATCTGAGTTTCCAGCAGACGGAGACAGTGAAAGTGCTCGCGGCACACTGCCTCCGTCTCTCTGCTAGGCATGCAATATTAATGACACCCAGTACAGCCGCAGCCCACAGCGAACTGTACAAGATCATTAGCCAGCAAGAATCCTCTCATCCGGAAGCTGTCTTTATTGTCGCGGGTGACAGAGGACAGAGAAGGCAGACTGTTTTGAGAATAGTCATTGGAAAATGTTCAAAGATTCACCCACCCGGACTCATCCATCAACATTGAGGAATATACATTGTCAGTCACAGGCTTGTGTTGATGATGTTTTACCCACAATAACAATCCGGACATACCCCAACCAAAAACTCTGGATGAACAGAGATATCCGTATCATGCTGGGAGCCCATACTGCAGGATTAAACTTGAATTGATGTTTGACAACTCAGACTCGCGAAACATGTGGCAAGGACTACAGACTATCACAGACTACAAAGGAAAATCCAGCTGTGCTGTGCCCACCGAAGCCTCCCTCCCAGAATTGCTTAACACATTCTATGCTCGTGTAGTATCGCGTCAATGCTGGTAATTATTGCTGTCAAACAAAGAGTCCGCTTAGGCTGTACTTTGATTATAAGTTTTATTTATATCACAAGATTTCAGCATAAGTTTACAGACCCTGCAGGGCTGGAGAACAGTGTCCAAAGATAATCTGTCTGTTCTAACCCCTTCTTTGCCTAGCCTATACTTATAAGATATGCAAAAATATGGGTTGCTCCCTCTGCTGTCCAATCACCTGTCTCCCCTGGGGCGTCACCCTAAAAACGGCTCTTTTGGAACTAAAATAAACATCCCCTCACGTTCCATTAGAATAGTCATAATCTTAATACACTACACTCGCTTCGAGGCAGACAATACCATGCCATCCAGGAAGACTCTCGCTGCTCTGGACAACCAGGTGCATTTCGCTCTCCGAGGCTGAAGTGAGGAAAACTCTCAAAAGAGTAAATACTCACAAAGTCGCAGGCCCAGATGCCATCCCTGGCCACGTCCTCAGAGTGTGTGCTGACCAGCTGTCTTCTCTGACATCTTCAACCTGTCCCTGTCCCAGGCTGTAGTCTCCACTTACTTCAAGGAGACCACCATCGTCCCAGTGCCCAAGAAAAATAAGGTGACATGCCCAAATGACTATCATGCCTTCCCACTCACCCCGGTCATCATGAAGTGGTTTGAGAAGCTGGTGATGGCCCACATCAAGGCCAGCATGCCAGGTACACTGGACCCACTCCAATTTCCCCACCGCTCCAACAGATCCACGGAAGATGCCATTTCCATAGCTACTCACACGGCCGTAACAATCTGAGAATGCTGTTCATTGACTATAGTTCAGCATTCAGCACTATTGCTCGCTCCAAGCTCGACACCCTCAGAGCCCTGGGTCTGGACACCACCCTCTGCAACTGGATCCTGGACTTCCTGACGGGCAGACCACAGGCTGTGAGGATTGGCAACAACACCTCCTCCACACTGACTCTTAACACAGGGGCCCCACAGGGGTGTTTTCTCAACCTTCTGCTGTAATCCCTGTTCACCCACGACTGCATGGCTTTGCACGACACCAAATCCATCATCAAGTTTCCTGACGACACCTTGGTTGTAGGCCTGATAACCAACAACGATGAGTCAGCCTATAGGGAGGAGGTAAGTGAACTGGTATTGTGGTGCCAGGACAACAAACTCTCCCTCAACGTCAGCAAAACAAAGGAGTTGATTGTTGACTTCAGGAAGCAGAAGAGGGAACATGTCCCGATCCACATCAACGGGAATGCAGTAGAGAGAGTCAGCAGTTTTAAGTTCCTCAACATCTACATCACAGAGGACTTGACATGGACCAACAACACCACAATTCTTGTCAAAAAGGTGCAACAGCGTCTCTACTTCCTAAGGCGGCTGAAGAAATTTGGCATGCCACCCCGGGTCCTCTCCAAATACTACCGCTGCACCATCGAGAGAGTCCTGATCAGTTCCATCACAGCCTGGTATGGGAATTGCTCCGTCCACGACCGCAAGGCCCTTCAGTGGGGGGTGAAGACGGCCCAGTACATCACTGGGATCGGCCTCCCACCCTTTCAGGACATCTACTCCAAACGGTGCCAGAGGAAGACCCGCAGCATCATCAAGGACCCCATACACCCCAGCCACGAGCTGTTCACTCCCTTACCGTCCAGCAGACAGTATCGGAGCATGAGGTCTGATGCCAACAGGCTCAGAGACAGTTTCTATCTACAAACCATCAGACTGCTGAACACCCTTCACTGGACTGACCACCTGCTCTGATTTTCTGCACCTTAGCACACACACTCACTCACGCACACACCCACACAGACATACACACATCCACACACACTCATATACATTCATGCTACACACACATCACAACTGCTGCTAACAGACTGTTGTTATAATAGCTAAATACTGCACAATTTAAACACTTGCCCCGCAATCCCCCCTTCTCCAAAACACGTGTAAATATTGGATTATAAATTGTGCCTTCTTGTGTTACGCATATGGTGTATACCAAGAGTATGCCGTACATACAACTAATAAAACTTGAAACTTGAACGTACAGTATGTATGAGGAGGTATGTATGTGTGTGTGTTTGTATGTGTGTGTGTGTGTGTACAGTGAACAGTGAACAGTTTGTACAGTATGTGTGCGTGTGTACAGTCAAACATCAGGTCATGCAATCTTCACCTAGAAGTCCTCTCCTGTGTCTCTGCTCTTCTGTCTCTTATAAAATAAAATAAAACGATTTGGCCATCTCTGTTTCTCTCTCTGTTTAGGCCCTGTATGTTAATAGTTTGTCTTCTCTCTCTGCACTAGGCCCAGGACCTGAATGTGATCGAGGAGATAATCAACTGGTGTCTGTCTAACTCCCTACACCACAACCCTAACCTGGTCTATACCTAGCTCTACATGTGACACAGCACTTACCTCTGCCAGACGGGATTGCTTGGGTTGGCTGACCTCATGGCTGCTCATAGGAGTGAGCTGCTGTGGTGTGGTATGGTGGCTGGTGTTGCGGTTATTATGTGTCAGTGCCCGGGTCAGCCGTGCAAACTTGGTCCATCCTGCAGACATAAAAAACGTTGACACATTTAGCACAGCTTGGCCATATGGAAAAGGTACATAAATAATATACATTTCAAAACCACTTGGAGAAACACTAAAAGCATACGCTATTAACCATACATAAATAATATACATTTCAAAACCACTTGGAGAAACACTAAAAGCATACGCTATTAACCATACATTAATAAATGACTTCATCTAAAGATGACTTAATCTTGTTGTAAAACCAGCAGCTATGGATTCAAAGCCACAGTAATGAGGTAGGCACTAGGCATGCACAGCAAAAGTCTGGGTCTTCTGTAGCTCAGTTGGTCAAATAAAATAAAATAAAATAAAATTGTATTTGCCACATGCGCCGAATACAACAGGTGTAGACCTTACAGTGAAATGCTTACTTACAAGCCCTTAACCAACAATGCAGTCAGTAAAAAATAGAAAATAGCAAATAATTAACGAGCAGCAGTAAAATTAAATAACAATTGTGAGGCTATATACAAGGGGTACTGGTACAGAGTCAATGTGCGGGGGCACCGGTTAGTTGAGGTAATTGAGGAAATATGTACATGTGGGTAGAGTTAAAGTGACTATGCATAAATAATAAACAGAGTAGCAGCAGCGTAAAATAGGGGGTTGGGGGAGGGGGGCAATGCAAATAGTCCAGGTAGCCATGATTAGCTGTTCAGGAGTCTTATGGCTTGGGGGTAGAAGCTGTTAAGAAGCCTCTTAGACCTAGACTTGGCGCTCCGGTACCGCTTGCCGTGCGGTAGAGCATGGCACTTGCAATGCCAGGATAGTGGGTTCGATTCCAGGGACCACCTGTACGTAAAATGTATGCACGAATGACTGTCAGTTGCTTTGGATAAAAGTGTCTTTGAAATAGCCCTCAGCTCCAGGGTCTCTAACCTTATATCCTCCTTCACTTCCTCTCAAAAGGAGGTTAATTCAGCTATTTTTCCCAAAGTGCAGCGAGGTGAAAGGAGACCAGTGGCAGAGACCACACAGGCCACAGCGGCAGCCCACTCACAATGGTACTGCAACAGATGCAACTGACCTCCCCCCGGATGAAGAGAGTGTTAGGAGTTGTGTAACTCATTGTATGCCGCCAGGGCAAAGCAACACTCCACACTGACCATGTAAAGAGCCCCTAATCTTTACTGTAATAGCCCAAAAGAGCCTTGTAAAACAGGCTAATGCACATTCTGCTAGCCCTCGAGAACACAAAAAGAAAACAACCCGACCAGAACAACCAAATACAATGTGGCGACGCTAAAAATAGTAAGAACCAAATCAAAGCATCACCCCTGAAACAAACTGCATATGATGATCAAATACTTTCTGCTCAAATACAGTCAGTGTTCCCCCTATAATAATTTAGCACCCACCGCTGCTGAATTGTTGCCACCGCTGCAAAAAATATGATGTATTTTTTCAGAATATATATCTGCCGAGATAGTTGTTGGCTCAATGACTGAAAGTCTATGGGAACAGCTAGCATGTCATTGCACTAACATTAGTAGCAACCCCCCCCCCCCCCCCCCCCCCTAGGGGAAACACTGACAGTGAATACTTGACACTTTTGAATTCAAAGCGTGGACGAATGGAACGGCTAATTAGTCTAGTTGGATTCTCTCCTCCTCAGCTGATGTGAATGGGTGTTGACATGCTGAGCTGTGGGAGCAGCTTGAGCTATAGCATGAGGAGGTTGTGTTTCTATAGTGTGAGCATTCAGTTTCCATACCCTTCAGACCCGTCCATGTCTGCCATCCCATCCCAGCCCCCTATAGCTCAGTTGGTAGAGCATGGCGTTTGTAACGCCAGGGTTGTGGGTTCGTTTCCCACGGGGGGCCAGTATGAAAATGTATGCAGTCACTAACTGTAAGTCGCTCTGGATAAGAGCGTCTGCTAAAATGACTAAATGTAAAAAAATAACACTGAACACTGCGACAGTCCACACTGCAGCCCTGCTCTGGGTCCACTCCTAATTAGTGACTCCTTAACAAGGTCTGGACACACAGCAGTCATCCTATGGTAAGGTCATCACGAGCAATTAGAGGACAGATGCTAATAAGCTCCTAATAAAATACAAAATAGTGGAAAATATAAATGGATTGGAGTAACGTTAAGGGAACTGCGGGCACTGTAGGCAGTGCTGATTTCACACCGGAGGATTTCGATGGCTTCATGATGGCAGTTTACATATTGAACTTTCAATGTTAAATTGTAAATTGAGACTGTATAATTTTATTTGTAAAATGTATGAATGGAATGTATACATGTCATTTGACTCGTATTTGTATGTTTTTTTTTTTTTTTACAAAAGATGAAAGCCCCTTAACTTGACTAAAAACAACAACAATAGAAGTTGCATGTCCTGTAAAATGTGGATGGAGTGGCATGGCTTTATGGTGAGGTCAGAAAAAGTCATCTTTTGACAATATCCCTGACTGTCATGGTATTGTTTCTGGTCAACCTGCTCCCAACATTAACAGCATGTAAAGCCCATGTTAATCATCATGTGTTGATTCTCATGTGTTAGTTATCTTCCAATCCCATGAGCTTCGTTTTCCCAGCGGTAGATCTCTGACGAGGTATGGTGATGTGGAGTCTGCGCTGTGTGTGTGTGTGTGGGGGAGGGGGGTCCCTCGGGGGGACAGGATTCTTCTTGTCTTAGGTCAAACACACCCGCTTAACGCTGCTAAGAACAGAGCCCAGGGCAAAGTCCTGACAACGTACATCACTCATCTAGGAGAGGGGAAAAACACCCACATCTTCTGGAGGTTCTGCCACAACAGTCACAAGACCTTTTCCGTTCCAGTAAATCATAGACTGGCTCTTCAGAACAAGCAAATAGCCACAGTTCAGCATGATCGAGACCCACAGAGAGACTTACCCGAAGTGGACTCGTCCTTACCCTTAGTGGACTCGTCCTCGATGGGCTGCTTGAAGACAGTGATGTCTTTGAAGGTGCACAGGAAGAGAACCACTTTGTCATTCTCATTCCTGATGGGGGCCACCTGCATATAGAACCACACTGGCGCCCCTGCAGACAGAATGGATTCTTTACAATGTAGGAGTAACAGTTGCTTTTCTCATAAGGTGCATTTTGTTTATTTATACAATACAATATAGTATACAATACATATATAATGTGAACAATTAAATGTGAACACTCACTGTTCTTCCTGTATAGCAGGACCTCAAAGCAGTTGGACTCATAATTATCAAAGGTCTCTCTGACTTTGTCTATTGTCTTCTTGTCCGTCAGCTCTCCATACATAAAACTGGAAGAAAAGTGACAAATAAAATCAAAAGGATTAGTTATTTGATCCTAACCACAGTTCTATATGCCAGATGTCATAAAGCATCAATTATGACAGTGTTATTAATCAATTAATTATATAGCTCATAAAATCTCTACTCCTCTTCATAGGATCTGAATGTTCTACCTTATACTGGTGTGGGACCAATCAAGAAAATAACTGTGCCTTCGGCACACCTGCTCCTGTGGTTCCTGAGCTTACCACCACTAGACTACCCTTCCCTGATCAGGGCTGAGTTTAGATAGCCTGAGGTTAAAGGCTAGGAAGCATTCGTTTTTACTCACCAAAGTAACAACACAGTGTGGTCAAAGACTTAGTAACTTAGTTGTAGTCACGATCTGGTTACCTATAACTACAAACATAGTTATGTTTTGCATTTTTACATATTTATTAACTTATTTCCGGATATCTTCGGAACCATCCACAATGCACTATTTCTCAACGTCATATGGAGAACCTGTGCTACCTAGCTAGTTCCAGCTGGCGAACGTTAGCTACTAGCCATGCTAGCATGTAATTACATTCCAAACCAAGTGTTGGAGCTGGTGAGCTACTATGTACATCCATGAAGAAGAGACCATATAGCTAAATTCATGCGAAAAACTGCATCTGCTCTTCTCCTGTGCAGTTAGTAGTGGTGGTGGCTGGGTGCAGTAATACCCACAAGGACAGGGTTACAACTCAATTGTGGCCCAAAAATTAGACGCTAGTTTTGAAATGGGACCGGTTTGTCCAGTTGAAGCGAGCGGATTGGAGTAACGTTAAGGGAACCGCGGGCACTGTATGGAGTGCACATTTCACTCCGGAGGAAGGCAGGATTCGGAATGAGACTACGACTGAAACCAGGTGCTGTGCCGAGTGTGAATGTGAAGCCTGCAACCTCTGCTTCCTACTGACCTACCGGTACATCGCGAGTGTCAGCAGTGATGGAGATAAACCGGGTAAGTTCAATGTAGTAAACCTCTAATATAGCTGTCTAGCACCTCTAAACCTCTAATATAGCTGTCTAGCACCTCTAAACCTCTAAACCAGCTCTGTCTAGCTGTGTAAACCTCTAAACCTAGTGTTTAGCACCCAGTGACCTGGATGAGCCTTCTCCTATTGAGGGACCTTCTTGTGTAGTCTCTGCACCACCATTGCATCACCTGCATTGCGACCAACTGGAACGTGTAAAGAAGGCACACAGGTGTCATTTCTAATTCCACATACAAGAAGGATTGGTGAGTCATCATCTTATATATCTGCCCTAGTTACTTTGGATTTGATATGTTGTTTTGTCTTCTCGTATGCCACATTTATACTTCTCACCTCATGACCAGGCAGTTATTGTGAAACAGCTGTCAATACCAACAATTGATTTAATAAAAGCTGAGGAAGAGGAAGATGATGTGACCATTGGGTGAATAGTGATGTGCATATTTTGAACACAATTTTGTTCGCCCTACAGCATCTGTAAAAATGTCTGACGTTATAATAATGTCTGACATATATTTTATTCACTCTCAGGGAGCCTGAGGCTTCAGCCAGTCTGGATGAGGAAAATACGTTTTTTGTGTTCCAGTCCCAACTGATGCAGCTTTTCCAAGTCTGTGTTGGTTGTGGTGCGGAGATTCCAGGGAACAGCCATACGAACAGCGCTCAACATCACACAGATCTGCAGTTCGTCCAACCATGTGAGGGAATGGTCCAGCCAGCCTATGATTGGGAGGGTGCCAGCAGGCAATCTGCTCATTTTGCTGCCATTTTGGTGTCAAGTTGTATGCCGACCAAAGTCTGCCGAATGCTTGGCATGATGGGAGTGGCCACCATTCATCGCAGCACATTCTTCCGTCATTAGCATAACCACCTTGAGCCAGCAGTCTTCAAGACATGGGGATGTCGAGCAGAGTGGCACCATCGAAACCCTCAAATAAATGGGTGGAGATCTGGTCTTGGCAGCAGACGGAAGGAGTGATAGTCCTGAACATGTCAGCATCCTGGGTATGGTCCTGCTGCTAGGTATTGTAGGCTGTGCGCAGCACATTGACATCCAGGCAGACTGTGGGGAAGCCAGAATGTTGCATTATACAACCCACTCCTTCCTCTGTTATTGTGGACGTTGTCTTACAGTATTCCTGACAGCACACAGACTCCATGGCTGTCAGCATGGGAATACAACTGCTGCAAGTTATTTTTACGTGGTTCAGCCATAGTTACGAAGGAAGTGATATTATAGGGTGTATTATCAGTAGCAAACTAGCTAGCCATATTACCAATCAACATTCCCTACATGTGGAGCCGCATCCTACACTACCAGCACGCTCTCGGTGCCTTGCTTAGGGCTCAAATCGAAACGGGAAAGTGATCCCTGCCTCAGCTGCCTGCTCTGCCACCACCTCGTCTTCATCAGATTCTCCAAAAAGGTCAGGTCAGGCCCAGGGGAAACAGAGTTCCTGCTCGGAGTCGCTGCTTTTGTCGGACAGCTTGACATTTCATATCTGTTGGAAGTTTCCTCTGCAGAGATATGCTAGCTGGCAAGGCTAGTTAGCTGGCTAAAATAGCTAGCTAGGCTTCTCACATCGGAAGTGCCTCTCTCCCTGGCTCTCGCTTTGTTTTGTAGCTAACTCAGCCTACAGTTCTTGCCATGATGGGCCCCAGCAGTCAATATGTAAGTCTCTACTCTCTCTTAGCTTTTTTTTTTAATCTGTTGGCGGGTTTTGTTTTAGTTATATTCTGTGGGTTACTGCCTGTGCTCGCTGGTCTTCATTGTTATAACGTTAACAGGCTGGCTAGTTTGCTGGCTAAGATAACATTAACTGCATATAAAATTCTGTAGAGGAGTGTCGAATGAACACATCCACGCCAGATGTCAACCACAATAACAATACACAAGGATACACTCTCTTCACTGGCCAGAGAACAAAGGAAGAGGGAGGGCTACTCACAGCAAGCTCCCAGCAGGAGTCGGCCTTCCCCTTGCTTATCTCACACCTCCAGCAAAGATGTTTATAACTAACCCAAGATAGATCACATCCTGTCGTTTCCAATAGGAACAAATGAGTCATAGTGGGCAGAACAAAGAAGGAGGTGGGCAGAGCCAAGCACGAGCTAGCGAGATCCTATTGGCACGTTCTAGCATGTATTTGCATATTTCCTTTAAGGAACACCTACAACGCAATTTTTGGAAACTTTGGCAAAGAGTCAAGTCTACAAAACGTAGTCCACTCTGTTCATAACAGATGATAGTTTTGGGAACAGAAAACTGTTTTGAGATTTTACATTTACATTTAGGTCATTTAGCAGACGCTCTTATCCAGAGCAACTTACAAATTGGTGCATTCAACTTATGATAGCCAGTGGGACAACCACTCCTTTTTCTTTTTTTTTTATGGGGGGGTAGAAGGATTACTGTTATACTATTCCAGGTATTCCTTAAAGAGGTAGGGTTTCAAGTGTCTCCGGAAGGTGATCAGTGACTACGCTGTCCTGGTGTCTTGGGGGAGCTTGTTCCACCATTGGGGTGCCAGAGCAGCGAATAGCTTTGACTGGGCTGAGCGGGAACTGTGCTTCTGTAGAGGTAGGGGGGCTAGCAGGCCAGAGGTGGATGAACATAGTGCCCTCGTTTGGGTGTAGGGTCTGATCAGAGTCTGAAGGTAAGGAGGTGCCGTTCCCCTCACAGCTCCGTAGGCAAGCACCATGGTTTTGTAGTAGATGCGAGCTTCAACTGGAAGCCAGTGAAGTGTGCGGAGGACCGGGGTGACATGAGAGAACTTGGGAAGGTTGAACACCAGACTGGCTGCAGCGTTCTGGATAAGTTGTAGGGGTTTAATGGCACAGGCAGGGAGCCCAGCCAACAGCGAGTTGCAGTAATCCAGATGGGAGATGACAAGTGCCTGGATTAGGACCTGTGTCGCTTTCTGTGTAAGGTAGGGTCGTACTCTGCGAATGTTGTAGAGCATGAACCTGCAGGATCGGGTCACCGCTTTGATGTTAGCGGAGAACAACAAATGTTTCATCGATGAAAACATTTACAGAATGTCGGCCAAAATCTTCTCCCACTGCCGGCCACTAGGCTTCCTCTCACCACCATATTTGGTTTCCCCTGTAGCTCAGTTGTTCGAGCATGGCGCTTGCAACGCCAGGGTTGTGGGTTCGTTTCCCACGGGGGGCCAGTATGAAAATGTATGCACTCACTAACTGTAAGTCGCTCTGGATAAGAGTGTCTGCTAAAATGACTAAAATGTAAATGTAGTAAGTGGAAACGCCAAGCAGATGCTTCACATTTATACATCTGGTGAAATATCTGTTATTGTTCTATCTGTGCCTCTAGTCTATATCAAAGCTTCTCCAATAAGCAACAAGGGTGGCAGGTTTGAACCAAAGAGCACTCCAACTTCTGCTGGAGACATGGACACAGCAGGGTTCTGATGAAGAGTTACGATGATGACGACTCAGCCAAGGAACTTCTCCATTGGAGGACAATACACTGCGAGCAAAAGTGCCTCAACCTCTTATTTCCTCAAGCAAACAGTGTAAACAGACTGAAAATGAAATGGTTAAATGTGCTGAGATATAATTTTAGGATGTGTGTGATATGCTTTTATGACAATTAACAGGAATGATTACCATTATTCGTCCACAAAAAGGATACAGTTTGATATCTGTGCGATCACAGTCTTCACACAGGCAGTGGAAGATGTTATGAGAGTGTACAAAGTACCCTCCATTTATGTGAACAATACGGTGCATTCGGAAAGTATTCAGACCCCTTGACTTTTTCCACATTTTGTTACGTTACAGCCTTATTCTAAACTGGTTTCAATTGTTGTTTTCCCTCATCGATCTACACACAATACCCCATAATGTATAAAAAAATAATATATATATGAAATATCACATTTACATAAGTATTGAGACCCTTTACTCAGTACTTTGTTGAAGCACCTTTGGCAGTGATTGCAGCCTTGAGTCTTCTTGGGTATGACGCTACAAGCTTTGTACACCTGTATTTGGGGAGTTTCTCCCATTCTTCTCTGCAGACCCTCTCAAGCTCTGTCAGGTTGGATGGGGAGCATCGATGCACAGCTATTTTCAGGTTACTCTAGAGATGTTCGATCGGGTTCAAGTCCGGGCTGTGGCTGGGCCACTCAAGGACATTCGGAGACATTCGGAGTCCCATTCGGAGACATTCGGAGTCCCAAACCCATTCCTGCGTTGTCTTGGCTGTGGGCTTAGGGTCGTTGTCCTGTTGGAAGGTGAACCTTCGCCCCAGTCTGAGGTCCTGAGCACTCTGGAGCAGGTTTTCATTAAGGATCTCTATGCACTTTGCTCCGTTCATCTTTCCCTCAATCCTGACTGGTCTCCCAGTCTATGCCGCTGAAAAACAACCCCACAGCATGATGCTGCCACCACCATGCTTCACCGTAGGGATGGTGCCAGGTTTCCTCCAGACGTGGCGCTTGGTATTCAGGCCAAAGAGTTCAATCTTGGTTTCATCAGACCAGAGAATCTTGTTTCTCATGGTCTGAGAGTACTTTAGGTGCCTTTTGGCAAACTCCAAGCGGGCTGTCATGTGCCTTTTACTGAGGAGTGGCTTCCGTCTGGCCACTCTACCATAAAGTCCTGATTGGTGGAGTGCTGCAGAGATGGTTGTCCTTCTGGAAGGTTCTCCCATCTCCACAGAGGAACTCTGGAGTTCTGTCAGAGTGTCCATCGGGTTCTTGGTCACCTCCCTGACCAAGGCCCTTCTCCCCCCGATTGCTCAGTTTGGCCGGGCGGCCAGCTCTAGGAAGAGTCTTGGTTGTTCCAAACTTCTTCAATTTAAGAATTATGGAGGCCACTGTGTTCTTGGGGACCTTTAATGCTGCAGATATGTTTTGGTACCCTTCCCCAGATCTGTGCCTCAACACAACCCTGTCTCTGAGCTCTACGGACAATTCCTTTGACCTCATGGCTTGGTTTTTGTGCTGACATGCACTGTCAACTGTGGGACCTTGTATAGACAGGTGTGTGCCTTTCCAAATCATGTCTAATCAATTGAATTCACCACAGGTGGACTCCAATCAAGTTGTAGAAACATCTCAAGGATGATCAATGGAAACAGGATGCACCTGAGCTCAATTTAAAGTCTCATAGCAAAGGGTCCTGAATACTTATGTAAAAACCTGTTTTTGCTTTGTCATTATGGGGTATTGTGTGTAGATTGATGAGGGAAAATAAATATTTCACCCATTTTAGAATAAAGCTGTAACGTAACATGTTGAAAAAGTCAAGGGTCTGAATACTTTCCGAATGCACTGAATGTGAACAATTGCCCTGGCCTAAATTAATCAAATAGGCGACTAATCAACCTGTTCCCAACCCTTAGTAAACTTTTTGAAAAAATGGCCAGATACAATGCTATTTTACAGTAAACAAATTGACAACAGACTTTCAGCACGCTTATAGGGAAGGACATTCAACATGCACGGCACTTACAAAAATGACTGATGATTGGCAGAGAGAAATTGATGATAAAAAGATTGTGGGACCTCTTTTGTTAGACTTCAGTGCGGCTTTTGACATTATCAATCATAGTCTGCTGCTGGAAAAACATATGTGTTATGGCTTTACACCCCTTGCTATATTGTGGATAAAGAGTTACCTGTCTAACAGAACACAGAGGGTGTTCTTTAATGGAAGCCTCTCCAACCTAATCCAGGTATAATCCGCAATTCCCCAGGGTAGCTGTCTAGGCCCCTTACTTTTTTCAATCTTTACTAATGGCATGCCACTGGCTTTGAGTAAAGCTAGTGTGTCTATGTATACAGATGACTCAACACTTTACACGTCAGCTACTACTGCGAGTGAAATTACTGCAACACTTAACAAAGAGCTGCAGTCAGTTTCAGAATGGGAGGCAAGAAATAAGTTATTCTTAAATATTTCAAAAACTAAAAGGATTGTATTTGGGACAAATAATTCACTAAACCCTAAACCTCAACTAAATCTTGTAATGAGTAAAGTGGAAATTGAGCAAGTTGAGGTGACTAAACTGCTTGGAGTAACCCTGGATTGTAAACAGTCATGGTCAAAACATGTTGATGCAACAGTAGCTAAAATGGGGAGAAGTTTGTCCACATAAAGCACTGCTCTGCCTTCTTAACAACACTATCAACAAGGCAGGTCCTACAGGCCCTAGTTTTGTCAAACGTGGACTTCTATACAGTCGTGTGGTCAGGTGCCACAAAGAGGGACTTAGGAAAATTACAATTAGCTCAGAACAGGGCAGCACGGCTGTTCCTTAAATGTACACGGAGAGCTAACATTAATAATATGCATGTCAATCTCTCATGGCTCAAAGCTGAGGAGAGATTGACTTCATCACTACCTGTTTTTGTAAGAAGTATTGACATGCTGAATGCACCGAGCTGTCTGTTTAAACTACTAGCACACAGCTCGGACATCCATGCACACCCCACAAGACATGCCACCAGAGGTCTCTTCACAATCCCAAAGTCCAGAACAGACTATGGGAGGCGCACAGTACTACATATAGCCATGACTCACAGGAGGTTGGTGGCACCTTAATTGGGGAGGACAGGCTTGTGGTAATGGCTGTAGCAGAATTAGTGGAATGGTATCAATGTGTTTTCCATGTGTTTGATGCCATTCCATGTACTCCATTCCAGCCATTATTATGAGACATCCTCCACTCAGCAGCCTCCACTGCCATGACTACATGGAACTCTATTCCACATCAGGTAACTGATGCAAGCAGTACAATCAGATTTAAAAAAAAACAGATAAAAATACACCTTATGGAACAGCGGGGACTGTGAAGAGACACAGACACAGGCACAGACACACGCACACATGATAACACACGCACTCTACACACACGTACACATGGCTTTTGTATTGTAGATATGTGGTAGTAGAGTAGTGGCCTGAGGGCCCACGCTTAATGTATTGTGAAAAGTGTTATGTAATGTCATGTAATATTTTTACATCTATATTACTGCCTTAATGTTGCTGGACGCCAGGAAGAGTAGGTGCTGCCTTGGCAGGAACTAATGGGGATCCAAATACAAATAAGTCACAGAACAATGCAGATGGAACTATTCCCTCACCTGAGTCAATCACAGCTCTCCTGACAGGAGGCCTCACCTCTTCCTGTCCAGGACTATAAACTGAATGTGTAAACACCACTCCTTGTGTTCGGACGGCGACCAGCCACATGGTTGCTGTCATTTATGAACTACAAAATCATTCAAAGACTATGAGATACAGAAATCCTTTGTTTTGTACTCTGCTTGCATGGAGAGTTCTCTGAAGACAATTGGTTCCAGACAGATAGTTTTCCAGCTCAACATCACCTTCTTTTCTCTGATTTGATGTGAGCGTGTAACTGTTACTTTATTATTATTAGCTATTTTTCACCTATAGAAATACCCATCTCTGTTTATATTATATTATAATAAGTGTCTTGCTTTTGTCCTTTGAATCACATGCTAGAAATAGGTTAGACAAACTCCCTTATCCCCTTTATTTTCTTATTATGAGTTTTCTATACATTTTGCCATAACAATCTCCATTACTCATTCATCCTGTACATTCATTATGTTATCCTGGTTATTTCTAAATAAAGATATGTACTGTCTCCAAGAATACATTGCCTGTCATTTTGAGAACTGAATTGCCTTCAGAATTATAAGTTGACTGTAGTTATAATTGTAACTATTTTATAGTTTCATGCTGACTTATAGCAAGTGGTGCACCGTTAATAATTTCATAGTAATAAGCGTACGCACTCCCTTACAATTCTTTGATAACTGGTTAGCTGTGGTTATGTATTTCAAAAACGTTGGTTTACTTTAATGTAGCTGTAAGCTAGGTGTTGATAGCAACTAGCTGACTCATGAAGTGCTAACGTAACATTAGCAGGCTGGTAGGGATAACGTTAGCAGGCTAGTCTGCTAAATGACTAAAATGTAAAATGTAAATGTAGTAGGGCTAACGTTAGCAGGCTAGTTGGCTAGCAATCTTTCAAGCTGATTTGTAACAATGTATTCATACAGTATTTGCTTGTAAGTTGGCTGAAAAGGTAATTGAAACCAGTAGTCATGAGTGCAAACGATTTGGTTTAATTTGATGTTATACATTTGAAGTTATTTCTATTGGAGTTTACATTATAGGGAACAGGCTGGCTTGCCGGGTCCTCCATATTACATAACACCCCGCAAATGTTTTTTCCAGCATGACTTTGTCATTCTGATCAGTTTTATGAAATAACTAGAAAAATTGTGAGTGAGGTGTAACTTTGCATTGGGACTTTTGATGCATATTCTAATGAAAATCCATATGTTACATGTGGTTACATTTATACTACCTACCCTTTAAGGCCGATGCTCAACCACTCCCATAGAATAACATGTTAAGGATGGCTTTAGTCCCTGGCTTAACAAGCCCTTAGCCCTGGGCGAAGGCCAGGAAGACCTTGAGTGAAGATGAGACCTTGGCTTTTGGAGTCATATTTCAAAAATGTGAATGACAGTGACCCAGATGGCCTCACCTGGGGCAGACTGACTGGTTCCCCTTTGCAACAGTAATTGGTTCCATTTGAAACTCTTTCTATGAGCAGCAGGTAGTACATGTGCACTCATTCAGTACTAGTGAAACACCAGATGCCTAGGGTTTTTCAGTGAGACTCTTGTAATGTGTTGATCAGACCGCTCAGGCGATAAACTGACTTATTTCACTTTAATGAAGGCACAATTTCAAAGCATTCTACAGTGGTTTAGTGATAATTTATAACAGCAGATACAGTACACATACAAAGGGGCATAATCAAATGATTAGTATACTACCATACAACAACCATCCTTACCTGCAAGTGCTGCTCTTTTGCATAACCTCAGCCCTGTGGAACCCTGAGAGCTTGCAGAACCCGTCATTACTGTAGACTACAGGCCACTCCACGATCTGGGCGTTCCCCAGGAGGAAGCTGGTCTCTGTCAGGAAAGGTCAGGTAAACAGGTGTGTGGTGAGGGTTTGGGCTCTGGTGTAAAATGGCTGCAAACACTCAGATGGTCTGGCACAACCCATTGGGGATGCGTGAGGAGAGTGACCCCACACAATGAAGCCTAACACAGTGATGACGTGTCCCTCAAATGTCTCTCTCTTTTGTGGTCCATATAATTACGGCACTACACTCAGTAGCTTGTTCTATGTCCACAACAACAACAACCATGCGTTAATCGGAGAGGGAGAGTTTACAGCACATATGCATTAACTTTACTGCCAAGTCCACACCAGCCTCCGCATTAGGGATTCTATGCCTCAGCTGCTGCAGTTTTACTGACTTTTCGCTGATAAACAAGAGTGATTAATTTCTCAGGTTGTTGATAGCACAATATGGATAATCACAATTCTATACGCAGAAACGTATAGAGAAATAACAATGTATATACAGAGCTATGGATTCAGGGACTGACCATCCATGATTTCATAATTATAGTTTTAACCATGTTTTGAGGTTTTGTTTACATTTACTTTATTTAGAAACATTGGAGTAAAACAAGCTTATAGTTTGGGTTCTGATGAGGTACAACAGTTGATTTAAGCTCATGAGGCATTTACAAGTTATGTTCTTCAAGAATCAATTGGTACATATCATTAATTTATAAGTCCCAAAATTGATGTAGCAACTGCAGATAGCCCCTTTAAGTAATACAAATATTTTTTTTATGCATCCTGCATGTTGATTTTTTTTTACTGCAGCTTTATAAAGCCTATAGCTTAACACTTTTGCCAAGAAGTGATATTCCCTCTACACACACTAGAAACAGCCAAATATAAGAGAGTAGTCTAATGATTGCTAAATGGATTGCAAACTAAGCTATTGCTATTTATTTTTTATATAGCCTACAAATGAACTTACAAATAATCACTAAAACAATAAACATAATTTCTGAAAATTTATATATTTTATATTGACCCCATATTAAATATCATTTCCGTGCAACCTGACTGGCAGCCTAACCCATACAGCAGCCTTTGCACTACCATGATGACCGACAATTAGCCTTGGCATAACGTCATCGAATAAACTTTGTAAACAAACAACCAGATAATTTTAACATTAAAGACAAGTCATGTAAAAGACAATGAATAGACTAGAATTATCCTTTGAACAAAAATGGGAAGACAATCATCCAAACTATTTAAAGCTTTCTGTTATGGTACCCCACGAACAGGTACATTGCTTACCACTTGAGCGCCGGACAATGTTTTCCAAAAAAGTATTCTGCGGTGCCACAAGCCCTCTCTTTCCCCCGGGCATCCTGGGGCCAGGCGGTGGTGGTCAGGGTGGTGGACGGTTTTGATGCTGCTTATCGGAGGACGGCAGTGTGGGTGGGTATCAGCCGGTGGGATGGAGAAGCTCATTGTAACACTGCGCTTCAGCTGCTGAGAGCGCACTGTGGCACAGAAGCGCGCCTCCCCGAAACGCTGCATTCTGCAGGCTCCCGGAGTCTGATAACGCATGCGTATCACCACACACAACACGCTCCTCAAAACATGCGTCCGGGGATCTCTGCGGTGGACCTCTAGGTTTCCCAGTATGCAGGGGGGAAATGTTTATGCACTTGCTTTTTGGCGAACTGTTTTCACTGACACCTTTTCAAACAATTAATGCAACATATCCACAAAACAATGTGCCTCCGTGTCGAGAACGTTAAATAGGTAAACTAGACAATACAGAATAAACAACTTCATTAATTTTATGAAGATGATCTAAAGACATTGGATTGTGTTGACTGAGCAGACTACTTTTAAACGGTGAGTAATCTCCAGTGAAGACAGAAAACACATTAGAAGTCTTGTATCTACCGAGTCAACAATGGATGCTAATTACCTCGTCTGAATGGGTTAATAGCACCCAGGGGAACGGAGTCCCCCACCAAGAGACATGTAACAACTGCAACAGGTGTTGCATAAGGGGCCACTTGTGACTGTCAGTGTGACAGTGTTTTGTTTGTTTTTCATGCCATGACACAGGTTGGTCTTTCAATATGGCTGTATATACAATACATACAGGGCAAGCTAAACAAAGGTTTATGCCAATTTTTCCATCCTATTATCGGCTATATCCATCTTCATAGAAATTCCCTTTCTGTTCAACAGAAGATGCCCTGAATATCTTCAATATGTCAAACAGACTGTCAGAAGCAGAAGCACTTCAGAAGAGATATCCAAATAAATATGTGTGAGAAAGCGGGTAGGGGTGGGAGTGTGTGCACCGCCAAGTGTTCCCACAGGACGTCTCTAATTGGCCCACTTGCATCACAGAGTATGAAACATATGTGACAGTGCAGGTTGGACAGCTGCCTTCCTGAGCTGTAATGCTAATAGAACCCAGGATCCTATGCACAGGCAGGCAGTTGGACAGGAATGGATCATCTCCTCCACACCTATTACTCAGAAATGAAATGTGTGCCACCACCATGCAGCTGAACATGGACATGCTGCATAGACAGCTCTCAGCTCTCACTCAATTCTGAGTGGCTCTGAGACATTGACATGTGATTGAGGTGGAGAGGAGCCCAAACGTCACTGTAGGATATAGGCAAGAGAGTGAGAACCTGTCAGGAGGAGAAACAAGGAGAATCCAGATAAAAATCCACCTCTTACCGGATATGCACTATTTATTTAACTCTACCTCTTGACTCAGATATAACACTTTTTTGCTCAAAGTTTCTTACAGTGAACTGAAATGTAAAAGCTGGGGCGAGTGCAGAAGCACATGTGTCGGGCACTTAGGACACCTCTGCAGGGAATTGATTACTGTAATCACACTAATTACCATGCCTCACTAACCACCAATTACACCCAATCAGCATTCAACAGGACTCTCATTGTTCACTGGGAATAGTCAAAAAAACGATTTGAAAGTCCACTCACACAACAACAAGGCATACATCAGTGTACTTACTGTATGTGCCTAACAAATGTATTTCTGGACTTAACATCATTGTCCTCCCCAGGAGGAAGCTGCATATGACAACACAAAGCACAAAGTTATCCGACCACAGTCAGGAAGATATAATGAATTATGAGAGAAACATTGTTCTAGAAATCCCTTCCAGGTGTGAGAGATTCAAGATTCCCTCTATTTGTATTATACAAGCTGTAAATGTCACAGACAAATTAAAACAAAAAGCAGAAAAAATATCAAACTTTTACCCCAATCAATGCAACACATCTGGTGAAATCTGTCACCATTCTTCCTCATTGATCTGATAATTAATTAATGTGTTCCATGGTCCCCTCGTTAGTCCTTTCTGGGCTAAAAGGAGGATCGGATATCAAAGCCCCCTCTGCTTCATTCTACTGGAGTGCCAGCAGCTCCATCAAAGCTAAAATAGACCATGAAAAACGATTCAATTGAGAAGTCAATGCCCATGTCCCAAGATGCAATGGCTTCACTGAACAGTTCAGAGTGGGTCAGAGTAGGTGTAGTAAATAGATCAGAAAGACAAACTTTGCAACTTGGCTATTCTCTCTGTAGTATTGCCATTTATGCTCTCAAGAAGTCTGAATGTGGCTAAATTGCTGCATTAGTCAGTAAGAGACGTAATGTGCTCCAAACACAATGTGGACAGATGACACGACTCTGCTTCCTCGCTGTAAAGTGTATGTGTGCGTTCCAGATACCTCAGCTCGTGACTCCTTGTATAACATCATAGTTCATGGCATTTCAAACGTGTTTCCTTCAGCTGCAATTGCAAACAGCACTACTTTGATAGGCCTACAAATGAGAATGTTCAGATTGAGCCGCAAACTGTCACTGGATATGCTGCCTGAGAGCAAACTCCTGAATAACGTCTTCTCATTAGGGCTAATTAAACGGCTACTAGTCTGTGGGTCTGTATTAAATACTCTGTACATGCTTCCCTGTGCCAGTCAGAATACAATACATAATGGCTTAATTGGAGTCATAATGTAGCAGCTTTTACTGAGTCAAACTCAACCCAAACTCCACCCACAACACCAACCACACACCTCAACAGCGGGGCCAATAGAGAAGTACTCTGGGGATCACATCTACTGCTGCTAGGGAACTAGACTCTGAAGACTGTCAGTGAAATAGCAGCACAAGCATATGCCAGTAGTCACTGTGGTG
Organism: Coregonus lavaretus; assembly: GCF_964263955.1. NCBI lineage: Eukaryota > Metazoa > Chordata > Actinopteri > Salmoniformes > Salmonidae > Coregonus > Coregonus lavaretus. The sequence goes on along the minus strand of NC_140005.1, from coordinate 25,935,175 downwards.
GCCGAACATGCTGCAATGCTGTGTTGACAAGGAATCCGCTGACACTGTACTTGATTATAACTTTTATTACATCATAGATTACAGCATCAATTTACAGACTTCTGCAGATAGTAACACTTTCCAGATGTTTCAGCACAGCAGAGCAAAGTTCATTTAACCAACAATATGAAACCCTCAGATACTACATCACAATGAGCACAAGTTCGATCTAGAAGACGCAATATGAATCACACCTTTCGTCACATACTGTGTAGCCTACAGTCTTCAAAGGAAAGATCTCAACACCACAAAATGAAAACAGAGCTGTATGGGGCAGGATGGGAGGTGTTTTGTAGTGCGTGTTTTCTTTCAACCACTGGTGGTGAGTTAAGTGGTTAAGTGAGAAATGACCAGGCCCTTCCTTTTCCCTAGGATAAACAATTGAATAAGAACTAGCTCCTTGGTTAGATTGTGAGAGAAAGTGGGGGGAGAGAAAACATTTCACATATTCGGACAGGCTGTACCTCCGCACGGTGCATTTAGTGTCTTGAAATATTTATTTTGCGTTACCAATCAGATGCAAAATTGGATGGTTTAAGAAGCCACAGTAGCATTGTGACCACTGGCCTGGATAGGTCCTACTACTTCACAGCATTCCGTTTAAAGCTATGTACATACATCAATTATACAGTTACCACCTTACCTTGCAAATACTGGAATAACATATTTACTACACGTAACATATGGCCTACTGAACACATAAGTAAAGAATTCCCCTCACCTCTACTAAGCAGACAGTAACCAATCCCCACCTCTACAGGTTTAACATCAGTTCAATCGAGGACAGGCTAACTGAATGAACAACAAAGACAAAATGAAAGCATGAACATTTATTAAAATAGTTTGGGGAGGGACCTCGTCTCTGACGGATGATGATCCTCGGAGCCAGATGTTGTGATGCCGGTAGCCCCCCTTGTTTTTCTTAACATGGTTTTGTCATGGTAACAGGGAGACTTCTATAAACACTATGATGAGTAGTTTTACAGCACATTGTGGCCCTTCCTGCACAAGCAGCAGGTTTGTTGGGTTTCCCTACACTACCTACATTATGGATACGTAGTAGGGAGGTGTGGCGCGCGGAGGTCCTCTGTATTATTTATGGTACCCAAGTGGGTGGTGATTGCGCATCATGCATTGTTTTTCTTAGCATTGAGAAAACAAGGCAAAGCTATAATCTGAATCTCCTGTAAGAAGAACAGGAGTTTAAAACACCAAATATTATGTAACAGAGTCTGGACACAGACGGTAAGGGTTTGTTGTGGTTGCATGAACATCCACAATGATCACATTATCTGAGCACCTATAAAATGGGTTGAAACACAAATAAACAAACAGGTTTGTTACTTTCAAACTTCCACAAAAACAGGTTATATTTCCCAGACATGCTGTTTGGGGTTTTAGGCTGGGTTTCTGTATAAGCACTTTGTGACATCTGCTGATGTAAAAAGGGCTTTATAAATACATTTGATTTACAGCCCAGTGTGAAATTAATGGCATTAGATTCCCATAATACCTCTATACTGAATATTAATGTGGATTTAAATATTTGACTGATATTCCTTCTACATGTATTACAGCAGATGACAGAGATTAGCTGAGAAGTGAGAACAATAAGGGATTAATGGGATTATAATAGGCTACATACATTACTCATGGATATCCTATAGTATGATATAGGTACACTGCTAAGACAGGCCAGTAATGCTTAACCAAAGAAAGGGAGGGCTGAGTGACGCTTCACAGAACCACAGAAAGCTCTGAAACAGAACATTAAAGAAGTTAGATCTTACACCTGTATACCTTGTTCTTTATAGGCACAAATGTCCTCCTTGTCTAGGAAGGGAGTGAATCCTTGGAAATGTGACTCTCAGGGAAAACCCTCAACCTATCTGTGTTTGAGCGCAGTCTAGCTCTCTCTGCCCTTTGGGCTGAACGGGCTCTGAGTGACACCTGGCATACCGGAGTCTGTGTAAAGTAGGGACTCCCCCTCCTGGTGAAGACACACCACCGCAGGTCTGTGCTGATGTTGCCTGATAAAAACAAATCTATAGTTGTAGGAAACAAAGGCAGAGTTCCAAAAGTCAACAGACATAAAATCACCAGTTAAACAACCTCAGGAAGGGATGTTTGAAGTAAACAATATAATGTATTTAGTCTACTCTGTTTTTATTCATTTATGAGGGTGTGTTGCCCTACAGCCTGCAGGAGAGGGCATTGATGCATGCATCTGATGAACAAGACAGAGTAATAATGAGCTGGGTGTGTAGAGAGAGGAGGGGGCAAATCAGTAATCTGAATTATCAGCACTATAATTAATTATGACAATGCCCTCAGTGTGTCACTGCCTCACCCCAGTTCAGGCCAAGTGTGCACTCAAGGGTGGAGAAGCGGAGACAACTTCCAGTAATTGCTTTGACATAATAAGAAAAAGGTGGCAGTCTTTAAAGGCCCAGTGCAGTAAAGAACGTGATTTTACTGTGTTATATATATATATATATATATATATATATATATATATATATATATATATATATATATATATATATATATGTTTCCACACTGAGGTTGGAATAATTCTGTGAAATTGTGTAAATGATAATGCCCTTTAGTGTAAGAGGTGTTTGAAAAGACCGACTGAAATTTCTGCCTGTTTTGGAGGGATGGAGTTTTGGCCCAGTAAATTAGTTAACGGACCAATAAGAGTTCCAAACCTCTGCCAATAACAGCCTCCCCACTCAGACCACTCCCAGACAGTCCAAGCTAAATTCTTGCTTGAGAAATTGAGCTTTGCTAAGAAGCCGTTTTTGTTTCTTTTTTATGATTTTAATTGAAAACAATCACAGTAAAGTAGTTAATTGTTACCCAGAAATGATTTGATATTGAGATAAAATGGCTGCATTGGACCTTCAAGAGCCCCTCCCCTCCCATGTCTGGATGTGTGCCCGTTGGGTGATGGTAATGAGATAAAGCATTTTCATCCTCCTTTTCCTAATTGGCCTGCTACTGTTTCCCAGGGCATTACCTTGTGCCCAAACATGGGAGCAGGGCTTTGAGAATGCACTGTCCCTGGTTATTAAGCCAAAACAGTCCTCTCTGTCTACAGCTGCCAAATCCTACTAGAATCCATCTAATTTAAGAGAATCCAGTTCCCATGTTGAACATTGTTAACAGTCAAAATGACAGGGAGTAGAAAAACAAGAGCCACACTTAGAGCAGATCACAATCACAGCGCCAGCAGCACCGCTTGGCCCTTTCAAACACAGCAGTCAGAACTACTAGGGACTAAGACTTCTTTAAAAAAGAGGTGTACTCTGAGCTCTGCCTCGATAGCAGCGGTGGAAATGATAAACACTGCTAGACACACAGTAGAAATACCTAAAATAAAGCAAAACCAATCAGACTGCCTAAAAAACAGCAGAACTCCCCAGAAAAATTGCCATTAGCAATAGAGAAAGGTTGCTACTATGTAATAATAATGAGTTATTCTCGTTGTCATACAACACTGGACAGATCATCTCTTACCTGTAGTTGAAGACATCACAAATGCATTTTCCTTGGGGATGATCGTGGCAAAAAATCTAAAAAGGAAAGCTCCATTGTCCTCGTAAAGCTTTGCCTACCAGCTATCTACAACAAAACATTCAGTGGTTACCCAAGGACAATACACTAGTGACTAGTCTGAGTGTGATGGTGTGTGCGCATCAAGTCAACATTACACCCACCTTCCACACTCCAAAGGGTCTCACACAGGTCAGATCACGTCACACCTTAAGTGACAAATGAAATACAGATCTAGTTAAGTGTTTTCATAACTTTGGTGCAGATATCTACATTCTTCACTGATATTGTAACAGGGCTGAATAAAAGCTCACAAATTACATATCAGATACAAATCAACTACATAGTGACTCAATGGCTGCTATGGGGTCCATCAGATGTGAAGTCTTGCTGCCCTCCTGTGGCACTCCAAGGTAGATTTACATTTGTGGTAATGTAAAATGATCTTTACTTGAAAATGGAAAAACAAAATTAATATGTTCTGCTAATTGTTAGTGAACAAGTCAATTAAACACAAACAATGAGTCAATTCTTCTAAATCGATCATTCGTCATATCAAAGGATATTGAGACGGTCTATGTTGACTGCAGACCGCTTTACAGCTGTCGCTTGGCTAGTCAAACGACAACAAGCAGAATCAATTAGTCATGAAATGCACAGCACCATTTCAGAGTAGCTAAGCAACAATAAAAAACACAAGACTCCTTCATTCGTCCTTTCACCTCTCCATCAAACACAGGCACAAAACAAAAAGCAGTCTAAGGTCTGAAAATAAGGCAATCCAGCATCTGGGCTTTATCACAAAACAGGTTTAATTTAATATCTCTTTATTTTTTTAAAATAATTAAACATTTGTATTTCTCCAAACCTTTTTTTTCTTCATTTTAATCATACATCTTGGCCATCCTAAAGCACACATTAATTCTGTCAACAATGGGGTCAACCATGCTGAACTTAAATTTGAACAGGATATCAACTGCTCCATGCCTTTCCTCTCTCCGCCATGCCTTTCCTCTCTCCGCCCTGCCCTCCCTCCCTCCCTCTCTCCACAACTAAAAAAAGATCTGATGGTCAAAGAAACTTAATCCAAAAATCCAAAAAGAGCTAAAAACCAAGAAGGAAACAAAAAGAGAAAAAAGAAAGCGGGGAAAACACTATAATAAATACCAGGAAGTCTTCTCTTATAATACCTCTTATATACTGGATACTCCTCGACTGTTCCTAAGCAAAAATATATGCTAAATTACTACAAGATACAAGATATCAGTGTACTGCATTTAATAACAATATACAATTTTGTAATACTGTGAAAATCACACCCGGGACTGATGCTCCTTTTCACAATATGAGAGTTTGGCGCTCCTCTACAGCTCACAATCGTTTTACATTTTTCATATTTTCTGTGTGGCTGGAGGGTACCAGTGCCAGACTGATACCAGGCTGCCTGGGACTGCAGAATCAAAGTCCACAAAACCAAAGAGAGACAACTGAACTGACAGAAACCAACCAATCATTGGGGAGCCAGATGCACACAGATAAGTGAACAGAAACAAATGTGGAAGTGGGGAGAAAATAGTGCGAGAGGGTGGAAGTAAGTGTGTGTATGAACACCTTCCCTTTACCGTTTTTTCTTTTACTCCCTGTACATACAGGCCCTTAACATGTTTGCCTCTTGGAGGAGGGGTCGAGTAAGACGAGGGATTCAATTCATTTCCTCATGGCTAATGGGTCCATAATACTAGCTTAGCTTGAGCATGGAGAGAGGCAGGTCAGGAGGGGTCAGAGGCTGGTCCTTACGGAGGGAAGGGGTGTCCTCTTGGTCAGGGCGGGGCCTCCCAGGTATCTCACTCAGTCAGGACGTCCCACACAGGGAGAGAGGTACAGAAGCACCACAGGAGACCGAGTGAGAGCAAGGAGTAGAACCAGAGATGGAAAATGGGTTTGTATTCAGGGAAAGTGGGGTCCTCAAAGGGCAAGGTTAAAACAATCTATTTTCTTTCGCAGTAGATTTTTTTTCCAAGAAGAGTTCATTCCAAGTCCTACTGTCCAAAGTCTTTTTCTCTCACACAACTTATTTTTCTAGTTTTTTCTTCCTTTTTTTATAATTTTTTTTTCGCAGTAATATCAGTTTAAGGGAAAAAGAAAAAAAGTTATTTACAGTGATGTTGAAATAATGAAACAGACGTGTGAATCTACCGTAAAGTAAGTCGCACAATACAGAAAAAAAGAAAGAAAAAAAAACACGGTTGCTCCATGTCGTTCCAGAGGGCGTGCTCCGGTGGACATGGATGGGAGGGGAGCGTGGCGCTTCGTTAAGTGGGAATGATCCCGTCGCTCCTAAGGCCCCTCTTCAGCTCCAGGTCCCCCAGCTTCTTCCAAAGCTCCTCCCTCTCCTTCTCCTTCTTCTTCTCACTGCAGACAGTACAGAACACACACGGGGGGGGGGGGGGGGGGTGTTTGGGGTTACTGAGATTACTGAGAGATTACTACTGGGTTTACCACCACAACAACTCTTGGCCAAGTACCACCCAATCAAAATGTCTTATGCTGCCAGAGTCAAGAATCACAATATTACACACCACACAGTGTATGAGAGATAGTGAGATTCTGTATATAAAAGAACAGTAATTGTTCGGTATGAACCAGTGTAGTGAGCATGGCCCTATATGAGTGAGTGGGTGTTTAAAAAACTACAACAGCGCTCTGAGCAGGACCACACCACACAGGCTCCTTTAGTGATGCTGCATATCTTACCGCTGGCGGTCTGACTTGTAAGTAGCTGTGAGTTCATCAAACAAGGTACTGTTCATCTCCATGAAGGCTTTTAGTACGTTGTACACCAACGCCACTATCGCCCTGCAAGAAAAATTGAAAACGTAAAAACACAGCCAACATTAACTCTTTTACACTTTATTTTTCCGCTAATGAGCCAAGAGTCTAAACAAATAAAATAGAATTCAACCAAATACAAGACGAAAAATCAAGGTTTCTGATTGGATCAATCTATATGTGACGGGTGTGTTGAGGTGAACTCACGGGTTCCAGTGCTCTTTGGAGATCCTGTAGAGGCTGGCGAACATGATGGGCAGGATAACGCTGGAGTTCTCCTCGATCAGACTCATGATGTACTCGTTGTTCCAGTAGTACAGAGCCCTCTCCGCCACCTGCCAGGGACAGGGACACACACACAGATTGAATACACACAGCCATAGAAAGTTGGTTGCAATTTCAGTTTAATCCACCAGAAAAGACAGAACAAATAATACAAAAAAGATTGTTGTTAAACTCAAATATACTAGTTGATAAAAAAAAAAAAAAAAAAAAAAAAATTAAATAATTAAAAACTTTTTAAAATGTATAATCTTTGTTAAATTATATCATAAATAGGACTGGTGGAGTTGTCACACATGCAGCTAACAAAAATATATGGAAATGTCTGCTCTACCCAAAATTACAACATTTAAAACATTTTCAGTCATTTAGCAGACGCTCTTATCCAGAGCGACTTACAGTTAAGTGAGTGCATACATTTTCATACTGGCCCCCCGTGGGAATCGAACACACAAACCTGGCGTTGCAAACGCCATGCTCTACCAACTGAGCTACACAGGGCCATCTAATTGCAGCATTACCGCAAAATGGAAGAGGCAAGTGGAAGGGGTAAAAAGTAAGGAACTTATCTGTCGGCCCTGCTTTAAAGACCAAAATTGGTTAAAGAAAATTGGCATAAATAAAAAAGTATACCAGTTTCATTTAAGGACCAAAAAATGTACAACTGTGCCATATAGATTGCAAAATAGTTGAAGAGATTTGCGATGTACCAATTCTATAGCACATGGTTTATGAACTGATACGCAAAACAACGCTCGATTCAACATTTTGAATTTTTCAATTTAAATTATTATACTAAATTCTTACAACCAATAGAATGTTATATAGAGTGCATTCGGATAGTATTCAGACCCCATCACCTTTTCCACATTTTGATATGTTACAGTCTTGTTCTAAAATGAATTAAATTATTTGTTTTCCCTCATCAATACCCCATAATGACAACGCAAAAACTGGTTTTTAAACATTTCTGTACAATTAATAAAAATGTAATACAGAAATACCTTATTTATGTAAGTATTCAGACCCTTTGCTATGAGACCTGAAATTGAGTTCAGGTGCATCCTGTTGTCACGGATTCTGCCGAGGCTGCTGCTCCTCCTTGCTCGGGCAGGCTTCGGCGTTCGTCGTCCCCGGAGTACTAGCTACTGCCGATCGATGTTTCGGTGTTTGTCTTGTTCTGTCTTGAGTGGTTACACCTGTTGTCTATTATGTTTGATTGTAGTCCCTATATTTACCCATGTCTCTCATTTGGTATTGTGTGTTATTGTTTTGTGTCTATGCTGTATCGGCATTGCTGTTTTTGTCGTATACGTGTATTTGTTTTCCTCCCTGTTAGGAGGTTTTGTTTTGTATGTGCTTTACTATTAGTAAAGTACGTCTGCTAGTATCTCTGTGTCCTGCGCTTGACTTCACTCACCACATACACGTCGCCCCTGACAGAATAACACACCTTCATGGAGTCAGCAGGATCGGCGGTGCCAACGGGATCACTGGAGGAGCGCGTAATCCACCAAGCAGCCATGATCCAGGACCTGGGCACCGCCATGCAAGGGGTGATGGACACCTTGAGGCGATGGGAGAGAGGAGGTTTGCCCACACCTCCTCCAACGATACCACCACCATCAGCCATACCCATCGTTCCATCTCCGGAGTCCAGTTGGATTTGGCTCTCGCTCTCGAGGGCTTATGATGGCACCGCGGCCGAGTGTCAGGGCTTCCTGCTCCAAGTAGAACTCTACCTGGCAACCATCCACCCGGCGCCCTTGGGATACGAGAGCGTTTCCGCCCTCATCTCCTGTCTGTCCGGCAAGGCACTGGAGTGGGCCAACGCTGAGTGGAGGGGAATAGACGCCGCTACAGTCAGCTATGCGGAGTTCTCCCGCCGCTTCAGGGCGGTTTTCGATCATCCCCCAGAGGGGAAAGCGGCGGGTGAGCGTCTGTTCCAGAGGACACACTGCGGTTCGGTGCTGGGGGGGGGTCTCCTAGGGATCGAGGGAGCAGGCCACGCACTGATGAGTCATTCCAGGTGAGTAAGCACCCAACTCACCCAGAGCTCTCTGTTGTACACATGTGTATTAAAGTTGTGTTTCCCGAGGTTTCTTCTCACTCCCAGCATAAGGCGCTAGTCGATTCAGGCGCAGCTGGGAATGTTATCGATCGCTGTTTCTCGTATATGTTAGGGATTCCCCTTATACCAGTTGATGTGCCCTTCCCCATCCATGCCCTAGACAGCCGCCCTTTGGGGTCGGGATTGATTAGGGAGGTCACAGCGCCACTTAAGATGAAGACGCAGGGGGGTCATGAGGAGATTATACAGTTGTATTTGATTGACTCTCCTGCGTTTCCCGTGGTGTTGGGGCTTCCCTGGTTAATATCTCATGACCCCAACATTTCATGGCAACAGAAGGCTCTCAGGGAATGGTCTGATCAGTGTGTCGGGTGGTGTATAGGTGTTTCCGTAGGGGCAACGACGGTGGAAAGTCCGAACCAAATGCCCGCAATGCACATTCCTCCTGAGTATACAGATTTGGCACTCGTCTTCAGTAAGAAGAAGGCGACTCAATTACCACCTCATAGACAGGGGGATTGTGCGATAGACCTCCAGGCAGGCGCTGCACTTCCTCGTAGTCATGTGTATCCTCTGTCTCAGGAGGAGACGGCAGCTATGGAGACATACGTCACCGAATCTCTGGGACAGGGATACCTACGGCCATCCAATTCTCCTGCGTCCTCGAGTTTCTTTTTTGTGAAGAAGAAGGATGGGGGTTTGCGCCCGTGTATTGATTACCGTGGTCTCAATCAGATTACCATTAAATACAGCTATCCTCTCCCTCTGATTGCGAGTATGACGGAGTCATTACACGGGGCGCGATTCTTCACAAAATTGGATCTCAGGAGAGCTTACAACCTGGTGCGCATTAGGGAGGGAGATGAATGGAAAACAGCATTTAGTACCACCTCGGGTCACTATGAGTATCTCGTCATGCCATACGGTTTAATGAATGCTCCTTCAGTCTTCCAATCATTTGTGGACGAGATTTTCCGGGATTTGCATGGACAGGGTGTAGTGGTGTATATTGATGACATTCTAATATACTCCGCTACACGAGCCGAGCATGTGTCCCTGGTGCGTCGGGTGTTGGGTAGACTGTTGGAGCATGACTTGTATGTGAAGGCGGAGAAATGCCTGTTTTTCCAGGAGTCCATCTCCTTCCTGGGACATCGGTTGTCCGCGTCAGGGGTGGAGATGGAGATTGACCGCGTTTCAGCCGTGCGTAATTGGCAGACTCCCACCACGGTTAAGGAGGTGCAGCGGTTTTTGGGTTTTGCCAATTACTACCGGAGGTTTATCCGGGGTTTTGGACAGGTAGCAGCTCCCATCACCTCCCTGCTAAATGTGGTCCGGTGCGTTTGCAGTGGTCGGCTGAGGCGGACAGGGCGTTTAGACATCTGAAGGACCTGTTCACCTCGGTTCCGGTGCTGGCACATCCGGACCGCTCTTTGGCGTTCCAAGTTGAGGTGGATGCGTCCGAGGCGGGGATTGGTGCTGGACTGTCTCAACGCTCGGGCACGCCTCCAAAACTCTGTCCCTGTGCTTTTTATTCTAAGAAGCTCAGTCCGGCGGAACGCAATTATATGACGTGGGGGACAGGGAGTTGCTAGCGGTGGTTCAAGCCCTGAAGGTGTGGAGGCATTGGCTTGAGGGGGCTAAACACCCTTTCCTCATTCTGACTGACCATCGTAACCTGGAGTACATCCGGGCAGCGAGGAGACTGAACCATTGTCAGGCTAGGTGGGCCATGTTTCTTACCCGGTTTGTATTTAAGCTCACGTATATACCAGGGTCACAGAACATGAAGGCAGACGCCCTGTCCCGGCAATATGACACAGAGGAGAGGTCCATTGAGCCCACTCCCATACTTCCGGTGTCTTGTCTAGTGGCACCGGTGGTGTGGGAGGTCGATGCGGAGATCGAGCGGGCGTTACGTACAGACCCTACTCCTCCTGAGTGTCCAAAGGGGCGGAAGTACGTGCCGCTCGAGGTCCGTGATCGACTGATATATTGGGCTCACACGTCACCCTCCTCTGGTCATCCGGGTATTGGTCGAACGGTGCACTGCCTTAGCGGGAAGTACTGGTGGCCCACTTTGGCTAAGGACGTGAGGGTTTACGTTTCTTCCTGTTCAGTGTGCGCTCAGTGTAAGGCGCCTAGACACCTGCCCAGAGGGAAGTTACAACCTCTACCCGTTCCACAATGGCCGTGGTCTCACCTATCGGTGGATTTTGTCACGGACCTTCCCCCCTCCCAGGGGAATAACACGATCTTGGTCGTTGTGGATCGGTTTTCTAAGGCCTGCCGTCTCATTCCAATGCCAGGTCTCCCTACAGCCCTACAAATGGCCGATGCCTTGTTTACCCACGGTCCGGAGGAACGGTGCTGGGTCCCTAGGAGGGACATCCTAGATCCCTCCCTGTTGACGGAGTTCCACCGGAGTCATCCGACTCGCCCTGGTCCGCGTCCTCCTGGCCGTCCCCGAGGCCGGGGTCGGCGCACGGCTGGGGGGGTACTGTAACGGATTCTGCCGAGGCTGCTCCTCCTCCTTGCTCGGGCAGGCTTCGGCGTTCGTCGTCCCCGGAGTACTAGCTACTGCCGATCGATGTTTCGGTGTTTGTCTTGTTCTGTCTTGAGTGGTTACACCTGTTGTCTATTATGTTTGATTGTAGTCCCTATATTTACCCATGTCTCTCGTTTGGTATTGTGTGTTATTGTTTTGTGTCTATGCTGTATCGGCATTGCTGTTTTTGTCGTATACGTGTATTTGTTTTCCTCCCTGTTAGGAGGTTTTGTTTTGTATGTTCTTTACTATTAGTAAAGTACGTCTGCTAGTATCTCTGTGTCCTGCGCTTGACTTCACTCACCGCATACACGTCGCCCCTGACACCTGTTTCCATTGATCATCCTTGAGATGTTTATAGAATTTGATTGGAGTCCACCTGTGGTAAATTCAACTGATTGGACATGATTTGGAAAGGCACACACACCTGTCTATAAGGTCCCACAGTTGACAGTGCATTTCAGAGCAAAAATCAAGCCGAGACAGGATTGTGTCGAGGCACAGATCTGGGAAAGGGTACCAAAACATTTCTGCAGCATTGAAGATCCCCAAGAACACAGTGGCCTCCATCATTCTTAAATGGAAGAAGTTTGTAACCACCAAGACTCGTCCTTGAGTTTGCCGCCGGCCAAACTAAGCAATCGTGGGAGAAGGACCTTGGTCAGAGAGGTGACCAAGAACCCGATGGTCACTCAGAGCTCCAGAGTTCCTCTGTGAAGATGGGAGAACCTTCCAGAAGGACAACTATCTTTGCAGCACTCCACCAATCAGGCCTTTATGGTAGAGTGGCTAGACAGAAGCCACTCCTTAGTAAAAGGCACATGACAGCCCGCTTGGAGTTTGCCAAAAGGCACCTAAAGGACTCTCAGACCATGAGAAACAAGATTCTCTGGTCTGATGAAACCAAGATTGAACTCTTTGGCCTGAATGCCAGCGTCACGTCTGGAGGTACGTCACAAAGTACGGAGAGATCCTGGATGAAAACCTGCTCCAGAGTGGTCAGGACCTCAGACTGGGGTGAAGGTTCACCTTCCAACAGGACAACGACCCTAACCATACAGCAAAGACAATGCAGGAGTGGCTTCGGGACAAGTCTATGAACGTCCTTGAGTGGCCCAGCCAGAGCCCGGACTTGAACCCGATCTAACATCTCTGGAGAGACCTAAAAATAGCTGTGCAGCAATGCTCCCCATCCAACCTGACAGAGCTTGAGAGGATCTGCAGAGAAGAATGGGAGAAACTCCGTAAATACAGGTGTGCCAAGCTTGTAGCATCATACCCAAGAAGTCTTGAGGCTGTAATCGCTGCCAAAGGTGCTTCAACAAAGTACTGAGTAAAGGGTCTGAATACTTATGTAAATGTGATATAAAAAAAAAAAAATTGTAATGAATTTGCAAACATTTAAAAAAAAACTGTTTTTGCTTTGTCATTATGGGGTATTGTGTGTATATTGATGAGGGGAAAAACAATTTAATCCATTTTAGAATAAGGCAAGGGAAAAAAAACAATTTAATCCATTTTAGAATAAGGCAAGGGAAAAAAACAATTTAATCCATTTTAGAATAAGGCTGTAATGTAACAGAATGTGGAAATGTGAAGGGGTCTGAATAATTTTGAATGCACTGTATATGGGGGATACAACCATCCCAGCTCTGCAGATTTTGGTACTGTCCATATGTAGCTTGTTTTTGGTCGCAGGTCCAGAAATGGCTGAAGAATTGCTAAATTTACCTGGAGCTAACTCTGCAGATAACACTACTAATGCTGCAGACATTGTTTTGATACCCTTCCCCAGATCTGTGCCTCGACACAATCCTGTCTCGTAGCCCTACGAACAACTCTGTTGACCTCATGACTTGGTTTTTGCTCTGACATGCACTGTCAACTGTGGGACCTTATATAGACAGGTGTGTGCCTTTCCAAATCATGTGTAATCAAGTGAATTTATCACAGGTGGACACCAATCAAGTTGTAGAAACATCTCAAGGATGATCAATGGACACAGGATGCACCTGAGCAAAATTTTGAGTCTCATCGCAAAGGGTCTGAATACTTATGTAAATACATTTGTTTTATTTTTATACATTTGCAAAAATGTCCAAAAACCAGTTTTATGGGGTATTGTATAGATTGATGAGGAAAATCATTAATTAAATCCATTTTTAAATAATGTTGTAACGTAACAAAATGTGCAAAAAAGGGAAGGTGTCTGAATACTTTCCGAATGCACTGTATACAGTCGTGGTCAAAAGTTTTGAGAATGACAAATATTAATTTTCACAAAGTCTGCTGCCTCAGTTTTTATGATGGCAATTTGCATATACTCCAGAATGTTATGAGTGATCAGATGAATTGCAATTAATTGCAAAGTCCCTCTGCCATGAAAATGAACTTAATCCCAAAAAAACCATTTCCACTGCATTTCAGCCCTGCCACAAAAGGACCAGCTGACATCATGTCAGTGATTCTCTTGTTAACACAGGTGAGAGTGTTGACGAGGACAAGGCTGGAGATCACTCCGTTATGCTGATTTAGTTATAATAACAGTCTGGAAGTTTTAAAAAGGAGTGTGGTGCTTGAAATCATTGTTCTTCCTCTGTTAACCATGGTTACCTGCAAGGAAACACGTGCCGTCATCATTGCTTTGCACAAAAAGGGCTTCACAGGCAAGGATATTTCTGCTAGTAAGATTGCACCCAAATCAACCATTTATCGGATCATCAAGAACTTCAAGGAGAGAGGTTCAATTGTTGTGAAGAAGGCTTCAGGGCGCCCAAGAAAGTCCAGCAAGCGCCAGGACCGTCTCCTAAAGTTGATTCAGCTGCGGGATCAGGGAACCACCAGTGCAGAGCTTGCTCAGGAATGGCAGCAGGCAGGTGTGAGTGCATCTGCACGCACAGTGAGGCGAAGACTTTTGGAGGATGGCCTGGTGTCAAGAAGGGCAGCGAGGAAGCCACTTCTCTCCAGGAAAAACATCACTGACAGACTGATATTCTGCAAAACGTACAGGGATTGGACTGCTGAGGACTGGGGTAAAGTCATTTTCTCTGATGAATCTCCTTTCCGATTGTTTGGGGCATCCGGAAAAAAGCTTGTCCGGAGAAGATAAGGTGAGCCCTACCATCAGTCCTGTGTCATGCCAACAGTAAAGCATACTGAGACCATTCATGCGTAGGGTTGATTCTCAGCCAAGGGAGTGGGCTCGCTCACAATTTTGCCTAAGAACACAGCCATGAATAAAGAATGGTACCAACACATCCTCAGAGAGCAACTTCTCCCATCCATCCAAGAACAGTTTGGTGACGAACAATGCCTTTTCCAGCATGATGGAGCACCTTGCCAAAAAAGGCAAAAGTGATAACTAAGTGGCTCGGGGAACAAAACATCGACGTTTTGGGTCCATGGAAACTCCCCAAACCTTAATCCCATTGAGAACTTGTGGTCAATCCTCAAGAGGCGGGTGGACAAACAAAAACCCACAAATTCTGACAAACTCCAAGCATTGATTATGCAAGAATGGGCTGCCATCAGTCAGGATGTGGCCCAGAAGTTAATTGACAGCATGCCAGGGCAGATCGCAGAGGTCTTGAAAAATAAGTATATTGACTCTTTGCATATACTTAATGTAATTGTCAATAAAAGCCTTTGACACTTATGGAATGCTAGTAATTATACTTCAGTATACCATAGTAACATCTGACAAAAATATCTAAAAACACTGAAGCCACAAACTTTGTGAAGACCAATACTTGTGTCATTCTCAAAAATGTTGACCACGACTGTATATACTCATTCAAGGGTTTTTCTTTATTTTTACTATTTTCCACATTGTAGAATAATAGTGAAGACATCAAAACTATGAAATAACACATATGGAATCATGTAGTAACCAAAAAAGTGTTAAACAAATCAAAATATATTTTATATTTGAGATTCTTCAAATAGCCTCCCTCTGCCTTGATGACAGCTTTGCGCAGACTTGCCATTCTCTCAACCAGCTTCACCTGGAATGCTTTTCCAACAGTCTTGAAGGAGTTCCCACATATGCTGAGCACTTGTTGGCTGGAAAACAAATGATGGTCCCACTAAGTGCAAACCAGATGGGGTGGCGTATCGCTGCAGAATGCGGTTGTAGCCATGCTGGTTAAGTGTGCCTTGAATTCCACATAAATCACAGTGTCACCAGCAAAGCACCCCCACACCACCTCCTCCATGCTTCACGGTGGGAACTACACATGCGGAGATCATCCGTTCACCTACTCTGTGTCTCACAAAGACACGGCGGTTTGAGCCATAAATCTCAAATTTGGACTCATCAGACCAAAAGGACAGATTTCCACCAGTCTAATGTCCATTGCTCATGTTTCTTGGCCCAAGCAAGTCTCTTCTTATTATTGGTGTCCTTTAGTAGTGGTTTCTTTGTGTGAATCAGGCCTTCATGGTCAAATTGCTGCAGTCTTCTCTGAACAGTTGATGTTGAGATGTGTCTGTTACTTGAACTCTGTGAAGCATTTATTTGGTCTGCAATTTCTGAGGCTGGTAACTCTAATGAACTTATCCTCTGTAGCAGAGGTAATTCTGGGTTTTCCTTTCCTGTGTTGGTCCTAATGAGAGCCAGTTTCATCATAGCACTTCATGGTTTTTGCGACTGCACTTGAAGAAACTTTAAAAGTTGTAGAAATGTTCCAGATTGACTGACCTTCATGTCTTAAAATAATGATGGAATGTCATTTCGCTTTGCTTATTTGAGCTGTTCTTGCCATAATATGGACTTGGTCTTTTACCAAATAGGGCTATCTGCTGTATACCCCCCTACCTTGTCACAACACAACTGATTGGCTCAAACGCATTAAGGAGGAAAGAAATTCCACAAATTAATTTTTAACAAGGCACACCTGTTAATTTAAATGCATTCCAGGTGACTACCTCATGAAGCTGGTTGAGAGAATGCCAAGAGTGTGCAAAGCTGTCATCAGGGTAAAGGGTGGCTACTTTGAAGAATCTCAAATATAAAATATATGTTGATTTGTTTAACACTTTTTTGGTTACTACATGATTCCATATGTGTTATTTCATAGTTTTGATGTCATCACTATTATTCTACAATGTAGAAAATAGTAAAAATAAAGAAAAACCCTTGAATCAGTAGGTGTGTCCAAACTTTTGACTGGTACTGTATGTGTATATTGGAAATGATGCAGACAATGACATTGATGGAAGCTACAATCTATCTGCAATATTAAAGCTGATCTACCCCCAATAATAATAATATATATATATATTTTTTTAAATACACATAACTGTGCTACTAGAGATCCTGGTTCAAATCCAGGCTCTGTAGTAGCCAGCCGCGACCGGGAGACCCATGGGGCGGCGCACAATTGGCCCAGCGTCGTCCAGGGTAGGAGAAGGAATGGCCGGCAGGGATGTAGCTCAGTTGGTAGAGCATGGCGTTTGCAACGCCAGGGTTGTGGGTTCGATTCCCACGGGGGGCCAGTATGAAAAATAAATAAATAATGTATGCACTCACTAACTGTAAGTCGCTCTAGATAAGAGCGTCCGCTAAATGACAAAAAAAAAAAGGATTTGTGTTCTTCTCTATAGACTGACTGACCTGGAAGTGTGGGCTGGACACACATCTGGATATCTGTTTGAAGAGCGGCTCCTGGATCTTGACGAACTGTGTCGGCTCGATCACGTCTAGGATCTCCTCCAGCTCCCCCAGGTACATCACCTGAAAACACACACAGTTAAAAACACACCTGAGCAGGACAACACATCACATCCTTACTATCCAGGTACCGTATCTAAACTCTCATTAACACTTCCCAACAGCAGCAGGTCAGTGCTCCAGCCCCAGGGAGGGCAACGGCCAGGGCTCTTACCTCTTTTTGACTGCAGGTTTTTGGCCAGAACTTCAGTAAGCCCCTGATGACCTGTGATGAGAGATGGTGGAAGTAGATTAATGAATGGAGACAGTGAGATATCCGATCCTGTTCATTTAAAGATCCTTCTGATTAGAGGATTGGTGTGACCATGGGGGGGCACTTACTGGTTCTGTTAACGCTGGGTCTTTCTCTAGGAACTGTACAATGCAATACGCCAGCTGGAAAAAGAGGTCACAATAAAGAAAGGAATATCAACACATTGTCAATCTTATGGTTGGAAAATGTGTAACACTAATTAGGATCAACTCACTGGACAGAAACGTACATTATTTGGGACACAGACTCAATCATGGAGAACATTATCAACACAATCATGATTGCACACCTGGACATACACACACACGCATACACACACTACCTGTGCGTGGAAGAGGGACAGACTCCTGACAGTGTGGAGGGGGATCAACACTTTGACCAGGAACTGTTTATGCTCTGCTTTGAGCGGCAGGGCGAAACCATTGATTATGCTGCGAGAGAGAGAGAGAGGAGAAAAGCAGAGCTAAGCCAGTAGGGCAAATTATACATGTCCATACAAAGAGGCCAGAATATACTAGAGGCTTTTACATGGGCCAACACAAATTACACAGGTACTGTAGCTACTTTATGCAAGGTAACCAACAGGCCTTAGCCTGGACTACAGTACTACAGTGCCCAGGGAGGATGAAGAAGTAAAACATGTTTTACTCCATTAAGACAGCGCCAGAGAACAAAGGCGTCAGAACTAACCACAGGTCAAACCAGAGTCACATACCTTCCCAAGATCTCCAGCAACTCAGCAACCCCGTTGAAGTGCTCAGTCTCATAAACAAAACTTTACGAGCGAGAGAGAGAATAAACTTTAGTGAAACATCCGTGAAAGTACCATGTCAATATGAGTACAGTCAGAATGAGGAGCGCCGTCTTACCGTAGAAAAATATTATTTATCTGTTTTCGTATAAAAGCCCTCAGCCCCAGGAATTTCCCATAGATTCTGTGTAAGACTGTTTTCAGGTAGTCTCTCTCCCGAGGGTCTTCACTGTCAAAGAGCTCCAAGAGCTACAGAGCAAGGGAGAAAGAGAACGAGAGATTCAACAACTACAAACTACTCAAACTTGTACAACACTAGTCTACATTTTTGAAGTGCATCTCTACAGCATCCCCAATGTAAAAAAAACATCACTCACCTGTAGAACGAATTTCTGGTCTATGTACTTTTTGGCAATGCTGGGCTGGAATTCCTGACTCTCCAAGAATCGTATGAAGAACTCATATACCAGCTATGACACAGAGAAAGATAAAGAGCGGTGGAGAGGTTAGGTGATGGATTCTTCATAAAACAAAGGTAAGGCTATGGAGAGACTGGAGCAGAGGACAGAGAATGGGAGGTCAATAGGTCACAGAGGGTCAAAGGTCACAGAGGCACAACGTGGTAGGGTCATTATTACCTTTAGTGGTAACCAGGGTTACAAGGCCAGGGGGAGGGGGGCTTATGACTGGGCGGGTAAATATAAAAAATGTGGTCAAGTGAATTTGGCTATTTTATAAAAGATAAATTAAATTAAAAGTTTTACCAGGAAGAATCTCCTTGAGATATTCATCTCATTTCTAAAGGAGTCCTGGGAGGCAGAGCAGCAGGTACACAGAAAAGGGGGTGAGAGACAGAGCACCTGACACTAGACCTGTAGCCATATCTTAACCATACTACACAAGGGACTCAGTCTCCAATAGAAGGCAGTACACACACACACACACACACACAAACTGATACATACGCACACAAACACCCATCAATTGTAGCGTCAGTGTTACCTGTAAGTGTGGCCATGAGGCCTCCAGTGTGGGTTCATCCTCCTCTGGGTCAAACTCATTACTGTCACTGGGCGGAAGGGTCCGGAATATGTTGTAAGACACCTGGGAGACAGGACAGAAAACAATAGACAATCAACTGACTTCACTGGAGATTAAGGCAGTGGACATGTGAGTTGCGTGAGTAATATGAAAATCAGCTTTATAGGCAACTCAGGCACTTCAACATGGATGTGAAACAGAAATGTTGATTAAGGTTCCTTGTTGATGTCAACTAAATATGATAAATACAAACTTAAATTGTCTGGAAGCGAGTATATTTATGACATGAGTGCGTGTTCTGTTTAGTGTGTTGTAGCCTCACCATTTTGACAACCTCCGGGTAAGCCTGTTCTGTCAGGTAGCCCCTGCTGACAGTGACATAGTCCACCAGCTCGTTGAGCGTGGAGCGCTTGTACTCCTTCATCTTCAGGTCAGACAGCGTGTCCATGAAATCAAACACAGTACAGCACTGCTGCAGCTTCTTCAGGAACAGCTCCGGCTGTTCCGGTGCCGGCACGTCTACACACACACAGGGAGAGAAAGAGATGTGAAGAGGACAACATTGCAAAAACAGAAGAGAAATCTGAACAGAGCCCTGAAACCAATAACAAAAGAAAGCTGGAGTAGAGATGGAGAGCGAGAGAATGAATGAGAAAGGATGAGGGAGAGAGAAAGGAGAAGATGTGACTTTTAAAAAGGCCTTTAATTGATCATTTGTTACACCACACAGCAACTAAACACTGTATACAAGAAGTCGAAGTTGCACATAAGCCATCAGTATTTATTCATAAATGGAATGGACAGTTGTGAGCCCAACATTCAGCTAAGTTATTTACATGCAAACCCCTGACGTTTCTGTCCAGGGTTCACAGTAGATTGAGGGTTACAGAGAGTTCAGAGCAGTTCCTGTGGGGAACACATTGCTAAAGTTCAGTCTCACTCTAATGCTGAATGCAGCCCTGATGTACCAATCGAACTAACTCAGTCTTCCATTATGTAAGACATAAGCTGCTATAAAAGGCAATGGACCAGTATCGTAAGTAAGCATTTCACTGTTAGTCAACAACTGTTGTTTACGAAGCATGTGACAAATAAAATTTGATTTGATAATCTCTGTGCCCACACGCATGCACGCGCCATTTGACCTTACAGGTCACTCATTATTGCAGAATGTGGCTCTAGTCAACATGTATAAGAGTGGCATCCACAGTAAACAGTGTAGCACAGGTAGGAGAACAAAGAACATACAAACCAGAGGAATGGGTATTTGTCCCAGAGATTGGGAAACTGATCAATAAAAATGTAATAATGTAAGAGCTTTCCATCAGAGACCAGTTTGCCCAAGAGCTTCAATCGAGGCTATATGTACTTGTACTTATATCTAGGTAGTCTAGTCTTGTGAGTCTCCTACATAGTGCATTAGAGTCTGTTCCTGCAGTTGAAACAGGTGGTATAAAACACACAGACAGTATTATTAAAAAAGTGACCTCATCACAGACCATCGCTAAGACACTAACTATATACCCTGTCTTCCTCAGCCAAGCATCTGTCAACATGACATTACACAGAGCAATATTTCAGCCAGCCAGTCAGGCAGCATGGGTAAGACAGAGCACAGGAGAGGCCAGGGTCACAGAACACTGTAAAAGTCAGACTTTTTTTATCAGTATTATTTCCTGAGAGTTGCTGGTTGAAAATACAAATCTACACAGGACTGTCTAAAATCAGCAGGTTTGCATGGATGCGGTAAAATGGTTAATAGACCAATAACAAAGAGAGTTCCAAACCTCTCTGCCAATAACAGCCAGTTTTCAGTTTCCCCCTCCCACTCCCGGACAGTCCTAGCAAAATTCTTGCTTGAAAAATAATTTTTTGCAAAAAGCTATTTTTGCCCATTTTAATGGAAATATATTACAGTAAGGTACTTAATTGTTACCCATAAATTATTTGACATTGATATAAAAATATGTTATGATAAATGTACTATATAACATATTGGATCAAAAAAATATATAAATAAATTACATGACCGTGTAGTTTACCAATAAAATGGTCCGATGGTGATGTGGATATACTCGGTATACATATCCCAAAATAAATAAATGATCTCACTTCAATAAATGTTAATAGAAAGTTAGCAAAAACAGATAAGATCTTGCTACTATGGAAAGGTACAGTGAGGGAAAAAAGTATTTGATCCCCTGCTGATTTTGTACGTTTGCCCACTGACAAAGAAATTATCAGTCTATAATTTTAATGGTAGGTTTATTTGAACAGTGAGACAGAATAACAATAAAAAAAATCCTGAAAAAACGCATGTCAAAAATGTTATAAATTGATTTGCATTTTAATGAGGGAAATAAGTATTGGTCAGCGCATGCTCGGAGTACACGTCCTGGTAATCCATCTGGCCCTGCGGTCTTGTGAATGACCTGCTTAAAAGTCTTACTCACATCGGCTACGGAGAGCGTGATCACATAGTCATCCGGAACAGCTGGTGCTCTCATGCATGCTTCAGTGTTGCTTGCCTCGAAGCGAGCATAGAAGTGGTTTAGCTCGTCTGGTAGGCTTGTGTCACTGGGCAGCTCACGGCTGTGCTTCCCTTTGTAGTCTGTAATAGTTTTCAAGCCCTGCCACATCCGACGAGCGTCAGAGCTGGTGTAGTACGATTAAATCTTAGTAACAACAAGATAACTAATGTAAAACATACTGTGTCCATAATAAGTATATATGTTACAGGTTGAGAACTTTTGTGAAAGAGCAGTTTGAAAGATATGGCACATAGAAGCAAACCGGATGGACATCATGAAAATGATAGGTTGAGGGTATAGGAAGTTCAGAAATCAGAGATCAAAAATAGAACTATTGTAAAATTGACTGTGTCCATAAAATGTATATAGTATGTATAAGCTGGAAGTAGAGGCCTAAGCGTTGTTGTTCACTAGTTTACTCCCATTAGGGGAGGGGTGGTGGTGTTGGAAAGGAAAATATATTTTAAAAAAGGATGTGTATATACACTACCGGTCAAAAGTTTTAGAACACCTACTCATTCAAGGGTTTTTCTGTAATTTTACTATTTTGTACATTGTAGAATAATAGTGAACATAACAAAACTATGAAATAACACATATGGAATCATGTAGTAACCAAAAAAAGTGTTAAACAAATCAAGATATATTTTATATTTGAGATTCTTCAAATGGCATTCCAGGTGAAAACCTCATGAAGCTGGTTGAGAGAATGCCAAGAGTGTGCAAAGCTGTCATCAAGGCAAAGGGTGGCTGATTTGAAGAAACTCAAATATAAATTATATTTTGATTTATTTAACACTTTTGGTTACTACATGATTCCATGTGTGTTATTTCATAGTTTTGATGTCTTCACTATTATTCTACAATGTAGAAAATAGTAAAAATAAAGAAAAACCCTTGAATAAGTAGGCGTTCTAAAACTTTTGACCGGTAGTGTATATCTATGTATGAAAAAAATTAATAATAGTGGGAAAAAAAGTATTTAGTCAGCCACCAATTGTGCATGTTCTCCCACTTCAAAAGACGAGAGAGGCCTGTAATTGTCATCATAGGTACACGTCAACTATGACAGACAAATTGAGAATTTATTTTCCAGAAAATCACACTGTAGGATTTTTTATGAATTTATTTGCAAATTATGGTGGAAAATACCTATTTGGTCACCTACAAACAAGCAAGATTTCTGGCTCTCACAGACCTGTAACTTCTTCTTTAAGAGGCTCCTCTGTCCTCCACTCGTTACCTGTATTAATGGCACCTGTTTGAACTTGTTATCAGTATAAAAGACACCAGTCCACAACCTCAAACAGTCACACTCCAAACTCCACTATGGCCAAGACCAAAGAGCTGTCAAAGGACACCAGATTCAGTCTTCCAGGCTGGGAAGACTGAATCTGCAATAGGTAAGCAGCTTGGTTTGAAGAAATCAACTGTGGGAGCAATTATTAGGAAATGGAAGACATACAAGACCACTGATAATCTCCCTCAATCTGGGGCTCCACGCAAGATCTCACCCCGTGGGGTCAAAATGATCACAAGAACGGTGAGCAAAAATCCCAGAACCACACGGGGGGACCTAGTGAATGACCTGCAGAGAGCTGGGACCAAAGTAACAAAGCCTACCATCAGTAACACACTACGCCGCCAGGGACTCAAATCCTGCAGTGCCAGACGTGTCCCCCTGCCTAAGCCAGTACATGTCCAGGCCCATCTGAAGTTTGCTAGAGTGCATTTGGATGATCCAGAAGAGGATTGGGAGAATGTCATATGGTCAGATGAAACCAAAATTGAACTTTTTGGTAAAAACTCAACTCGTCGTGTTTGGAGGACAAAGAATGCTGAGTTGCATCCAAAGAACACCATACCTACCGTGAAGCATGGGGGTGGAAACATCATGCTTTGGGGCTGTTATTCTGCAAAGGGACCAGGACGACTGATCCGTGTAAAGGAAAGAATGAATGGGGCCATGTATAGTGAGATTTTGAGTGAAAACCTCCTTCCATCAGCAAGGGCATTGAAGATGAAACGTGGCTGGGTCTTTCAGCATGACAATGATCCCAAACACACCACCCGGGCAACGAAGGAGTGGCTTCGTAAGAAGCATTTCAAGGTCCTGGAGTGGCCTAGCCAGTCTCCAGATCTCAACCCCATAGAAAATCTTTGGAGGGAGTTGAAAGTCTGTGTTGCCCAGCGACAGCCCCAAAACATCACTGCTCTAGAGGAGATCTGCATGGAGGAATGGGCCAAAATACCAGCAACAGTGTGTGAAAACCTTGTGAAGACTTACAGAAAACGTTTGACCTGTGTCATTGATAACAAAGTATTGAGAAACTTTTGTTATTGACCAAATACTTATTTTCCACCATAATTTGCAAATAAATTCATTAAAAATTCTACAATGTGATTTTCTGGATTATTTTTTCTCATTCTGTCTGTCATAGTTGACGTGTACCTATGATGAAAATTACAGGCCTCTCTCATCTTTTTAAGTGGGAGAACTTGCACAATTGGTGGCTGACTAAAAACATTTTTTCCCCACTGTATGCATCCACTAACTGTAAGTTGCTCTGGATAAGAGCGTCTGCTAAATGACTAAAATGTAAATGTAAAATGTGAAAACAATTGGTAACACACTAGGCCGTGAAGGACTGAAATCCTGCAGCGCCCGCAAGGTCCCCCTGCTCAAGAAAGCACATTTACAGGGTCGTCTGAAGTTTGCCAATGAACATCTGAATGATTCAGAGGATAACTGGGTGAAAGTGTTGTGGTCAGATGAGACCAAAATGGAGCTCTTTGGCATCAACTCAACTCGCCGTGTTTGGAGGAGGAGGAATGCTGCCTATGACCCCAAGAACACAATCCCCACCGTCAAACATGGAGGTGGAAACATTATGCTTTGGGGGTGTTTTTCTGCTAAGGGGACAGGACAACTTCACCGCATCAAAGGGACGATTAACGGGGCCATGTACCGTCAAATCTTGGGTGAGAACCTCCTTCCCTCAGCCAGGGCATTGAAAATGGGTCGTGGATGGGTATTCCAGCATGACAATGACCCAAAACACACGGCCAAGGCAACAAAGGAGTGTCTCAAGAAGAAGCACGTTAAGGTCCTGAAGTGGCCTAGCCAGTCTCCAGACCTTAATCCCATAGAAAATCTGTGGAGGGAGCTGAAGGTTCGAGTTGCCAAACGTCAGCCTCGATACCTTAATGACTTGGAGAAGATCTGCAAAGAGGAGTGGAACAAAATCCCTCCTGAGATGTGTGCAAACCTGGTGGCCAACTACAAGAAACGTCTGACCTCTGTGATTGCCGACAAGGGTTTTGCCACCAAGTACTAATTCATGTTTTGCAGAGGGGTCAAATACTTATTTCCCTCATTATAATGCAAATCAATTTCAAACATTTTTGACATGTGTTTTTCTGATTTTTTTGTTGTTGTTCTGTCTCTCACTGTTCAAATAAACCTAACATTAAAATTATAGACTGATCATGTCTTTGTCAGTGGGCAAATATACAAAATCAGCAGGGGATCAAATACTTTTTTCCCCTCACTGTATGTATGTATGTACAGTATCTCACAAAAGTGAGTACACCCCCCAATTTGGACATTTTCACTTAGGGGTGTACTCACTTCTGTTACCAGCAGTTTAGACATTAATAGCAGTGTGTTGAGTTATTTTGAGGGGACAGCAAATGTACACTGTTATACAAGCTGTACACTCACTACTTTACATTGTAGCAAAGTGTCATTTCTTCAGTGTTGTCACATGAAAATATATACTCAAATATTTACAAAATGTGAGGGGTTTACTCACTTTTGTGAGATATATACAGTGGGGAGAACAAGTATTTGATACACTACCGATTTTGCAGGTTTTCCTACTTACAAAGCATGTAGAGGTCTGTCATTTTTATCATAGGTACACTTCAACTGTGAGAGACGGAATCTAAAACAAAAATCCAGAAAATCACATTGTATGATTTTTAAGTAATTCATTTGCATTTTATTGCATGACATAAGTATTTGATCACCTACCAACCAGTAAGAATTCCGGCTCTCACAGACCTGTTAGTTTTTCTTTAAGAAGCCCTCCTGTTCTCCACTCATTACCTCTATTAACTGCACCTGTTTGAACTCGTTACCTGTATAAAAGACACCTGTCCACACACTCTATCAAACAGACTCCAACCTCTCCACAATGGCCAAGACCAGAGAGCTGTGTAAGGACATGGGATAAAATTGTAGACCTGCACAAGGCTGGGATGGTCTACAGGACAATAGGCAAGCAGCTTGGTGAGAAGGCAACAACTGCTGGCGCAATTATTAGAAAATGGAAGAAGTTGAAGATGACGGTCAATCACCCTCGGTCTGGGGCTCCATGCAAGATCTCACCTCGTGGGGCATCAATGATCATGAGAACGGTGAGGGATCAGCCCAGAACTACACGGCAGGACCTGGTCAATGACCTGAAGAGAGCTGGGACCAGTCTCAAAGAAAACCATTAGTAACACACTACGCCGTCATGGATTAAAATCCTGCAGCGCACGCAAGGTCCCCCTGCTCAAGCCAGCGCATGTCCAGGCCTGTCTGAAGTTTGCCAATGACCATCTGGATAATCCAGAGGAGGAATGGGAGAAGGTCATGTGGTCTGATGAGACAAAAATAGAGCTTTTTGGTCTAAACTCCACTCGCCATGTTTGGAGGAAGAAGAAGGAGGAGTACAACCCCAAGAACACCATCCCAACCGTGAAGCATGGAGGTGGAAACATGGGTCGTGGCTGGGTCTTCCAGCATGACAACGACACGAAACAAACAGCCAGGGCAACTAAGTAGTGGCTCCGTAAGAAGCATCTCAAGGTCCTGGAGTGGCCTAGCCAGTCTCCAGACCTGAACCCAATAGAAAATCTTTGGAGGGAGCTGAAAGTCCGTATTGCCCAGCGACAGCCCCGAAACCTGAAGGATCTGGAGAAGGTCTGTATGGAGGAGTGGGCTAAAATCCCTACTGCAGTGTGTGCAAACCTGGTCAAGACCTACAGGAAACGTATGATCTCTGTAATTGCAAACAAAGGTTTCTGTACCAAATATTAAGTTCTGCTTTTCTGATATATCAAATACTTATGTAATGTAATAAAATGCAAATGAATTACTTAAAAATCATACAATGTGATTTTCTGGATTTAAAAAAAAATTACAGACCTCTACATGCTTTGTAAGTAGGAAAACCTGCAAAATCGGCAGTGTATCAAATACTTGTTCTCCCCACTGTATATATATCTATATATATATATATTTGCGAAAAAATATATATGGGGGATTGGAAGTGATGCAGACAATTACATTGTTGGAAGTTACAATCTATCTGCAATATTAAAGCTGATCTACCCCCTAAATTTTTTTTTTTTTTTTTTTTTTTTTTTTTAATACACAGCAAAAGTCACTTTTTTTATCAGTGTTATTTCCTGACAGCTGCTGGTTGAAAATACAAATGTACATCATTTAGCAGACGCTCTTATCCAGAGCGACTTACAAATTGGTGATCTACACAGGACCTTCTAAAATCAGCAGGTTTGCATGGGTGGGAGTGTCGGCTTTCCACAGGGACATCAGCATGCGGTAAAATTGCTAATAGACGAATAACAAAGAGACTTCCAAACCTCTCTGCCAATAACAGCTAGTTTTCAGTTTCCCCCTCCCACTCCCGGACAGTCCTAGCAAAATACTTGCTTGAGAAATAATTTAGGTAAAAAGCTATTTTTGCCCATTTTAATGGAAATCTATTACAGTAAGGTACTTAACTGTTAGCCAGAAATGATTTGACATTGAAATAAAAACTGCAGCTTTGAGCATTTAAAAGGACAATAAAAAATAAAAAAAGATGCACATTAATGTTATAAACTTATCATTAGGGCATCAATTCAGGCAATTTATCTTGATATGGATATTTGTCCATATCGCCCAGCTCTACACATCCAAACACGTGTCTGACTCGGACTCTCTAGTCTCTCTTGACAGACGGGTTGCCTCTGACAATGTACCAATACACCAGCTTACACGTCTGTAGAAGTTCCGGCGTCAGTTGGGACAGAGTACGAGTCGAAAACGGGACGCGTGTCACCGGTGACGTTACTGCCATATACGCTTGTTGCCTTAGCTAGACATGAGCACAATTCCTGCCAATATTTTAAGCCCCGCCTACCCAAACTTGTGATTTGTTGGGAGAGTTGTTGGTCTGATGGGGGACCCTCCCCGGAACAATATTTTGTCCCCTTTTGAAATTTCCAAGAGAATCCGACATTCTCCTCAGGCCTAATGCTCTTGTTCCAATACCTATCCCTGTTTAAATCACAGATAGCTAGGACCGTCAGGGTGAGTGTGTGGTTAGTATAGTACAATGCCTCTCCTGTTCGGCCTGCCCCACCATGTGTGTGTGTGTCTCTCAGAGTGGAGGGGTCTACGTAAAAGTCTGTGGCTGCTGCTGGTGCCTGTCCCGTTCCTGGTTGGTTAATATAATTAGTGGACCAGTACAGCCTGTGATGGCCTTCCTCCATCCAGCCCCTGGGTATATAGGAGAGGAGTTTCATGTGAATGGCCTTAAAGAACGCTATTAATAGAGCAGATAATCACACAGGAGAGAGTAATCCCTCCAGGGAGAAGGAGAGCCCGGCCGGGCCCAGCACACGGCACAGAACCTCACACACACGCTCTTGTGATGTCATTATTCCAAGTCTTATTCATCAGTTGATGCGAGAAAGCCTCCTGGAATAGAGGCTAGCAAGCACAGCCCTGACGTAGTACACTACACACAACAGCACTGAACACATATCCGGAAAACTTCAGCGATCTTGCAGCTATTAACTTCGATAGAAAACTTAGCAAAGTAGATAGGATCTTGAAACCATGGAGAGAGAAACAGCTGTCCATCTACAAGAAAATGACCCTGATTCAATATGTTAACTGCGATATCTTTAGATAATTATTCATTGCTCTACCGAATCCAAGAGAATCCTTTCTGAAATCATGCAAGAAAATAATATTTGGAATGGCAAACCAGATGAAGTTAAAAGGCATATTTACAGTGCATTTGGAAAGTATTCAGACCCCTTCCCTTTATCCAAATGTTTATACATTACCTCCTTATTCTAAAATTGATTAAATAAAAAATCATCAATGTACACATGATACCCCATAATTACAAAGCGAAAATAGGTTTTTAGAATTTTTTGCAAGTGTATTAAAAATAAAAAACAGAAATACCTTATTTAAATAAGTATTCAAACCCTTTGCTATGAGACTCGAAATTGAGCACAGGTGCATCCTGTTTCCATTGACCATCCTTGAGATATTTCTACAAATTGATTGGAGTCCTCCTGTGGTAAATTCAATTGATTGGACATGATTTGGAAAGGCACACACCTGTCTATACAAGGTCCCACAGTTGAAAGCGCACGTCAGAGCAAAAACCAAGCCATGAGGTCGAAGGAATTGTCCGTAGAGCTCTGAGACAGGATTGTGTCGAGGCACAGATCTGGGGAAGGGTACCAAAAAATATCTGCAGCATTGAAGGTCCCCAAGAACACAGTGGCCTCCATCATTCTTAAATGGAAGAAGTTCTGAACCACCAAGACTATTCCTAGAACTGGCAGCCTGGCCAAACTGAGCAATCGGGGGAGAAGGGCCTTGGTCAGGGAGGTGACCAAGAACCCTATGGTCACCACTCTGACAGAGTTCCTCTGTGGGGATGGGAGAACCATCCAGAAGGACAACTCTCTCTGCAGCACTCTGCAGTAAAAGGCACATGACAGCCCGCTTGGAGTTTGCCAAACGGCACCTAAAGGACTCTCAGATCATGAGAAACAAGATTCTCTGGTCTAATGAAACCAAGATTGAACTCTTTGGCCTGAATGTCAAGCATCACGTCTGGAGAAAACCTGGCACCATCCCTACGGTGAAGCATGGTGGTGGCAGCATCATGCTGTGGGGATGTTTTTCAGCGGCAGGGACTGGGAGACCAGTCAGGATCGTGGGAAAGATGAACGGAGCAAAGTATCCTTGATGAAAACCTGCTCCAGAGCGCTCAGGACTTCAGACAGGGGCGAAGGTTCACCTTCCAACAGGACAACGACCCTAAGCACACAGCCAAGACAACACAGGAGTAGCTTCGGGACAAGTCTCCGAATGTCCTTGAGTGGCCCAGCCAGAGCCCGGACTTGAACCCAATCAAACATCTCTGGAGTAACCTGTAAATAGCTGTGCAGCGACGCTCTCCATCCAACCAGACAGAGCTTGAGAGGATCTGCAGAGAAGAATGGGAGAAACTCCGTAAATACAGATGTGCCAAGCTTGTAGCGTCATACCCAAGAAGACTCAAGGCTGTAATCACTGCCAAAGGTGCTTCAACAAAGCACTGAGTAAAGGGTCTGAATACTTATGTAAATGTGATATTTCAGTTTAATGTTTTAGCTAACATTTCTAAAAACATGTTTTTGCTTTGTCATTATGGGGTATTGTGTGTAGATTGATGAGGGGAAAAAAACATTTTAATCAATTTTAGAATAAGGCTGTAACGTAACAAAATGATGAAAAAGTCAAGGGGTCTGAATACTTTCCAAATGCACTGTATATAACGAACATGGGTTTGGAGGGTTAAAACTATTAAATATTAAGGCATTAAACCTTTCTTAAAGCCTCCATTATACCAATATTATATCTTAATCCAAACTGGTTTTCCAGCAGGCTACTAAGAGAGGCCCATCCTGTTTAAGAGTAGGCTCTTTGCCTTTTTACAGATTAAAACCGCACATTTTCGGTGTATTGACAAAGGATCCCTGTTTAAAGTATCCTCCTTTTTAAATGAAGCCATACAGAGTTGGCTACAATTTCAATTTCATCATCCAGAAAAGGCAGCTCAAATATTACAGCAAATAATATGGCTATAATATTTATGAAGGACATTGTAAACAAGGACAGTAAAATTGTCACAAAAGCAACAGTGTATGGAGGTGTATGCTTAATACAAAAGTATAACCAACTCATTACTGCTCTGCAACAAAATTGGAAGAGGCAATTAACGTAAAGAAGAAATGAAATAATGAGTCTGTCTGCCACCCATTAAAAAACAAATAGCTTAAAATGATTAGTATAAATCTAAGTCAAAAGGTTTGACAGCAATGCCACATAAGATTCAAGTCCGTTGGGAAACAGGTCTCTGATGTCCCAATACCTTGGCATCAGGTCTATAAACTGATATATAAAACAATCGACATCAATCTGTTCGTTTCAATTTAAGATATTAGATACAATAACTTGCTACAAAAATAATGCTCAATATATGGGGCATTGAACAGTCAGCTTTGTGCCGACTCTGCCATGAGGAAACAGACTCACTAGATCATCTTTTCTGGTACTGTTCATCGGTGGCTCGCTTTTGGAGTCAGGTCCAGGAGTGGTTGTTATGTCATAATATCAGGGTTCAGATGGACCTGCAAATTGTATTGTTAGGGGATCTGAAAAACCACGATCAGTCAATGGGAAATATCAATACGCTCTTAGGTAAAGTATCGGTAGAAATGTTACAAATAGGGAGGTTCAGGACCCTCGTAAGACATCACATTAAAATGGAGGGATGTATTGCATCCCTCCATTGGGTTAATCTGTGGACATCGGAGGGTTGGGGTTAAGATCAGAATGAATGGAGGATTGGCCGCAGTGGGTGAAAATCTAACACTTGCAGAAAGAGGAAATTAGGAATATATGTATAATTATTTAACTACATGTACCGTACATGTGAGCGAAAATAGCTGTAAGTAGCAGAAGTGTTGTTGTCCGTTAGTTTATTCCAATCAGGGGAGGGGTGGCAGGGTTAAAAATATATATAATAATACATTAAAAATAGCACTGAACAGGACAGCCCTATCCATAACAATAAAGCATACAGTGCCCATCCAGGAGTGAGCACACAGCTCAGCTGACCACAACAGTGCCACACATGACAGGGAGCACGGCCTAGAATGGCATGGAGCACACAGTCTTGGCCAGTACCATTGAGATACCAGCCCATCCCTGAGTTTATCACAATACTGAGTACATGTCCATGCCCAGCCCATGGCACACACCAACACAGTAAAGTCCAGGATTCCAATGTGTAATAAAGTATGTATAGTTTAGTAGTGGAAAATAGGTGAGAGTCCAACCCATCCCTGTCAGACTACCCTAGCGCAACCCTGGGCTACTGGGCCCAGATTCATACCACTGAAGATGACGCATTCAGCAGGTCTCAATCCCAATTTCCCCCCAGAGCAGCATTCAGCACCATGTAATCTAGCCTGATTCACTAACATTTATCTTAAAATCTTTAAAAAATGACATCTAAAATTCAGATGCCAATCCCAGAGCACAGCTAACCACATCACCCTGCCCAGCACCAGACTAGGTCAGCACAGAATAGTTCAGTCTAGCACACTGACAAGCCTCAGCACAGGGATGGGAGCATCATCATAGCTCCCTTGGCAGACTAAATAAAGACACTGCTGCTTAATTAATGTGGAGAAAGCTGAGCTTCTCAGAGAGAGAGTAGTTTAATGGCTCACCGCAGGAAATGTTCTAAGTTAATTTCATAATCACTTAAAGCCCTATGTGGGCTCAGAGACTCAGATTGCTGTGCAATGCTGCTCTACCACATGGTGATATGACATCAGTCATGATTGACACACCCATCTCAGCCCAATGTGTCTCAGTCCCCTTGCCCTGCCCAACAGTCACCTTTTTTACCTGACTGAAAAAGATGGGTTAAACAGAGACCTGCAGGCAGAGAAAGTCCAATCACAACGGCAGTAGCAACATTTGTAAGTACTGTAGCGAGTCCTCAGTAGTACTGTAACCGTACAGAGTCCTCAGTAGTACTGTACAGAGTACTCAACAGTACTGTACAGAGTACTCAGCAGTACTGTACTGTACAGAGTACTCAGCAGTACTGTACTGTACAGAGTACTCCGTAGTACTGTAACTGGTAGGCCATCCCTGAAAATGAACGACCAGCAGTGTTACAGTCAAGTGATGCTAAAGCTAACAGACACAATGAGTTGAAATTCACATGGAAGTAACGCAAATGAACACTTTGCCGAGCCCAGGTCTTAAGACTCAAACCAAGTACTTTGCTTTAGGACTTAATAAAAAACCCATCATCCGTGGAGTTTATTCAGAATGTAGCAGACTATTCTTAGTGGTCACCGTTTTTAGTGGAAACAGAAATCCAGGAAGTGAGTGTAGGTATAGAGTAACAATTATGTCCCTCAGAGCAGCCGACACACACACTCACACAAAGTCTGCTGCTTGCTTGTCTAAGGGGAAAACCCCGGCCACACTATACACGCTGGCTGGCTTGGGTTACGGTTGCAGGCGAGAGTGAGCGGCTCCAACAGATGGGCTCAGCAGGTGACCAGGCCAACACCGTGCCAGAGACTGAAGGCCGATATGTATGATATGTACTGTATGTATACACAGGGAGGCAGACCATCACATCAACACTGCCACACAGAGGGAGAACCACACATAGTCTCCATTGTCTCTGAGCTGTAGATTAGACAACAAACCAGGTAATGGTTGGTCAGTCTGGTCTAGCAGAAACGCAACCTACTCTGGACCACACATCCCGCTTTGCAACAGGGATTCAATTCCTACCTGAGCCCTTCCTGTTTGTGTTCCCATCATCTCTACATTGAGACTTTTATATAATTTGTTTTAAAGGAATTTAAAAAGTCAACCAATATTCAGTCAACCAATACGCTATACAATTGAATGACACCATGAAAGAAGTTGACACATTATTTTCTGTTATCTCTATGTGTTCTGATATGGCAGCTTCAAGAAGCCTTATTATGAGTTACACTGCCATGTACTGTCAATCATTGACAAATATAATCACCCTACGCTAACTTTGCTCTCCACTATAGTAACAAGGCCGATAGAGATCATATAAGTCATTTTAACTTTGGCCATTGAAAGCATCCCAGGCATTGTAAAGCTACTGTCACCTCTTGGTAGCAGAGAATCTCTCTTGTGCCTCATTTCAAAGGCAGTGTGGGTAATCTGGGGCTGTCCACACAAAGGCACACAGGGTCAGGTTAGAGGGCCAGCAGCAGCGTGCTCAGGTGAATCACATTGCAAGCATTCCACCAGCCATAGCCACCACACTACGCCCTTAACAAGCACAACTCTGAAATCACCTGCAAGCAGCGGCACAGACCATGACAACACAGTCAGTCTGCTGCCTGCTGTAACACCTGCCTGGCTACCACAACATCCTCTGGCAGACAGACAGCCAACAGGAGGAATGCTGCTGTATGGCAAACAGAGAAGCTACTGCACTGCTCATCCACAGTAATACACATCTCTACACCAGCATTCCTTAGCGAGATGCTTGCTGCACCGGCAGCTCCACCCTTATCCTACATCTCACTTCAAAGCTCAGTCAAACCCTCTTTCCATGTCCCCCTGCCATTACCACTCCATCTCCACAGTCCATTTATATACTCTCCACTCAGCCCCACAGACAGACATACCAGCACAGCCAGCCAAGCCTTAGAGAGGGCCCCTAGCAGTTTAACGATAACACTCCCCCACCCCCAGCAGAATCACGGACACTCACTCTCAGGTTTCAGTCCCTCTGTAGAGTCCACCAGCCAAAAAAAAAAGTTTGTTGGGGCAAAATTATTCAAATCATGATGGTGTGAAAAATAGTAGTTTGTTGTAGTGGGCACACTCCCCGGTGCTGCTGGTTTGGAGCGAGTGGGACTGGAAATCTGTAAAGAGACAACTTGTGGATCAGGTTACCCCTGAGGGGAGGGCGTAGGGGGGAGAGGTAGCGTTGGGGGGGCCAGGAACCACCAGACAGAGGGGCTGGCAGAAGCTCTATGGCCGGTGCTGTTCCCCCTAACTCCCCTTTCACCATGTCCCTGTCTTCATTCTATTTCTGCTCCCCTCTTTTTTTAAATTCTGCTCACGAGGTCAGAGACAGCGATCTGTCTTCCGTACTGCACAGAGAGGTGGTCCTAAAACAGGCATCTCGCCAGCTCACTTCCTTAACGTAGGCATCACTCCACCTTGAAGACTCCGGTAAACAGAGGAAATATAGGGATTCTCCACTCCACCTAGTAGATGTGGAAGGAAGGGAAAGGGTTTGCCATGACCTGGCCAAGTGTTGGAAAATCCTCTTCGTCCTCCTCTTCCTCCCTCTGCCATGGAACATTAGGACACTAATCCTTTCTTCAGGCTCCATGCCAGGCTCATCACTACTCCCTCTTTCTCGCTGTCACTCTCACCATCCCTCTAACTTCCTGTGGAGGCTCTTAAAGAGCTACCGCAACAAATCTCTTGACTTGCACACTGAGGGAGACATCCACGCAGGCCTGGAACAACTACCTGAAACAACATTTAGGAATAAAAAGACTGCCTTGTTGGGACCATGGGCTCTGAACTGCAGCCTAGCAAACTAAGAATGTTTATTTCTATTGTCTTTGTTGATATGGGGTGAAAATCTGTCCCCTTTCCAATTTCAAGAAACAAACTGAATCAACATAGGAGGCTCAGATCTAGTTACAGGAAAACCATATTATTTCCCTGGCTGTGACTTGCAGGCGAAGTCTGATAGGCCGCCCTCCCCGTCTCTTCACTCTCACTGACTGCGTAAATGGAGTGCTCCTCCTTAGGGGTCAAAGGTCAGTCAGTCAGTCGATGATTGAGGGTGTGTGGTGGCGCAGCATGGAGGGACGAGGCAGCGCCAGTCGCCACCACCTGGTTGGATAGAATAAGTGCAGCTCACCTAACACCAAGCCACAACACCTCAGTCAGCCAACAGCTACTTCCTCCTATTGTCTACATGGTCCCAGACCCGACTACAATATTTTGAAAATGCATCCTTCCTTCCTCTACTCCTTGTAAGTATTCCAAGTGTGCACAGATCCAACACGAATGGATAGGTGATATCAGAAGGGTTTCAAATGCTTTCATCAATCCAGTCATGTCAGATCTGTGATCACTTCACAGGAAGGAGGATGGTAGATACCATTTCAATGTATTAAGGCTCTGCGTTTCACTGTGGTGATGTGCTTGTTAGAGCGATGCACAGGCATGCATTTTAAGCCCGAACACCTACCCATGCCTGCAACGTTCAGGCCCTACCCAGGCCCGATTGCTTCTACCAAATTTAAGGCCCAGCCCTGCCCGAAATCAGAAATAACTTCCTCAGTTAGTAAATCCATTTGCTGCTCCTCCTCTCTGTCAATCACTCCCTGCGCTCTGCTCATGACGGCTCTGTGTATCCATAGCAACGGCTCCGCTTGGGCTGCTCTGCTCAACAAAGAGACATGAGACAGCAGTTAGCTGTTAGCTACTTTTCGTCACTCTAAACTCTGACAAAACTCAAGGAACATTATTATTTTCTGTGACATAATCTCTCCGGTCTTATATTTGACGATGTTGAAGCACTTCTGACACCATGTTATGATCTTAAACTGATATGACTGTACAGCGCAACACAGCACACACAAATGGCTGAGCTTCAAAATGTTAGTAATCAATTTAGTGATACCCGAGCCCTACCCGTACTGTAGTTATTGATGAAAAAAACAGAGCTCTAATGCTTGTCCCCTTAATAAATAATATAGGAGATTACAGGTAAAAAGCTGTCACTAACATGGAATCACATTTTAAAAGGCACTTACAAAGATGACAATCTTTAGGTTTAACCATTTAAAATCATGGTGGCCAATATGATGAGAAAATCACAGTATATCAGATCTGCACCTTTTATTATGCAGGTGTTTATATAAGAACATGGATGTTAAATAGTGCACACAGGGCACAGTCATGCTGCCCAACCCCATCATCCTCACTGGGGCCTGAATGCAGAGCAGAGTCAAACACACATCCAGAACATAGAGCGTGACTGGGCTTAGTATCATTCTGACTAACTACAGGACGTCAACAGGAGACAGCAACTCACCTCGTCCTGAGAGAGGAGAGGAAGAACAGGACATAAGCTGAGCGGACTACTGCACCCTGCTTGCCCAGAGCTCTGCTGTGTTCTGCTCTGCAGCTGCACTGGCTGATAATGGTGACTATGTGACTTACCCACAGCCAGGCAAACAAACTAAAGAGTGGCCCTGAGTGGAGAAGAGAGTGAAGTGATGCCACGCCCAAGAGGACACACGTGTGGCAGACACACCTTCAGGAGGGGGGGACACACCCTGGCTGAGGAGGTTGAGGCGGGGGAGGCAGGCTGGGCTCAGGTTCCTGTCAGGCTGCATTCCGCCCGTCACTCTCTAGTCTCAACCTCTCAGTATAGAGCCAGGCATGCAGGAGAGGAGGACTGACCCCACCTGTGAATTAGCAGCAGGCTGCCTCCCTGTCTGGGCATGCAGTTCACATACAACCAGCAGCATACATAAACACTGGCGTATACGCTACAATAGAGCAGGGATGCAAACTGGTGACGGTCCAAAAAGGTGACATTTTTTCTGCATAA
Source organism: Coregonus lavaretus (assembly GCF_964263955.1). Lineage (NCBI taxonomy): Eukaryota > Metazoa > Chordata > Actinopteri > Salmoniformes > Salmonidae > Coregonus > Coregonus lavaretus. The sequence continues at coordinate 25,898,020 of NC_140005.1, read as the reverse complement.
AATTTGTATATTTTCAGAGAATAACAAGTGCATAATACATATTTGAATAATGTCAATACTCCTTTAAGGTTTATCATGACATGATAAATCTCAGTCTCCCCAGACAGAGTTAGGATTTTCTTATTTTCTTGTTGAGGACATACATTTTCCAGTGGGTTTAATGAAGCACTGCAAGGTGAAGGTCAAGGACTAGGCCTACCCATCTGCTAAATTAATTATTATCCAACATTAAGCACAACTCAGTCTCCTCTTAGTAGAATCTGACCTGTCAGTATACCTCACACACAACTCATAACTCATTCTTTTTAAGACAATTATTTTATTTTGAAGCTCAAAATAAACAGTAACAGGTTTTCACTCACATATTTAGCCTACACTCACTCATTAGCAGCCACCTTCTCCTAGGCTAAGTTTTCCTTTGCTCTCTCAGCCAGTGGAACAGGAACAGTGACAGTGGGAGAGCACCAGACAAGAGTCAATATAATACATATAACAGAAACAGGTTATCACTCACATGTCTAGCCTACACTCACCTACACCTATTGTCCACATTTTAGCCTTCTTCCTTTTTGTCTTGACTAACACTTCTTGTGCTCTTTTTCTTTTTTGTTTAGCTGTGTGCCTCAGTCTGGCCTGCTTCTCCTCCTCCACTGCAGTCTTCCTGGTCTGCAGGGCACTGGATGTTGGCTGGCAACCATACTCCCCCCTCTTCATCAGGTTCTCCTGTCTCTAAGATTTGTCCTTCATTCCTGTAGTGTGGATGTTCTTAGAGTCCCTTGTCAACCTTGCTCAACTTGACGTCATCTTTCTGGAACATCTGTAAGGCAGTCAGACTCCTGGACCTGAGGATATATTTGGTGGTCTGAATTGCATTGAAGGTAGCCATGTTCATGTTGGTGCTCTTCTGGTCTATGATTTCTCCCATCACATTAAACGAAAACTACACCATAGGACCATGGAAGATTGAGGGAGACCCTAGTACAATCTGGTTCAGGCCCCACCACTTGACCATGTTGTCCTCACCATCCTTGTAAGGGGGAAGGGTGGAGTCCACATTAAACTTCACTACTTCCAGTGGGAGATCAAATTTGGGTGGCATATCATCCCCACAAGCCGCTTCAGCAGGATGCCAGTCTGTGAATGGCCTCTCACCACTGGGTCCTGAGCAGAGAGCGATTGCAGGGTCCTGCTGTCCAGGGGCAGTTTCTTCTGCATGTAGGCTGCAGTTGACATGTATGCGGTCTTCACCGTGTCAAGAAACTGCTGCACAATCTGGAAAACATTATGACAAAATAGATAGTAAATGAAAACAGACCCAGAGAAAAAGTGTTTCATGTTTAATTTCTCATTATTGTTATACATTTACTAACCGGGTGTCCTGGATTTTCTGCCTTAAATTTCTCAGACACAGGTCCAACATTTAAATCTATGGAAGGCAGCATCTTGTCAATGAAGTCCATCTCCATGAGCTTCTTGGGTGTGGTGTGGAGATGCTCAGCCTGAGGAAGCACGCCGTGAAAATGGTGATCACTTCAAGCTGCTTGTCATGCAGCTTGTGGACAAGGGTTTGGCTGCCCTGTGAATTAATTATGGCATGTTATTGTAAAATTCTACTCCATCTATTTGATGACCACACAGAGAGATGGTTTGAAGTTAAGGGCAAATGCTCTGCTTAGAAGTCATTCCAACTGATGAGTCCCAGAGAGGGTAGGCCTAGTATATCCATTTGTTTAACCATTAGGAATTTAGAATTCACTTAAAATGTGAAAATACGCACCTGGGAAACCATAACGTACTCCTTCAACATGGGAAGCACACCAAGGTTCACATTGAGTTGGAGGTCTGTAGCGCGGCTCTCGAACCAGATCTTCTTCACCACCATGTTGCAATGAAACATGTGCCTCCACAACCATGGAGGCCTACTTACAGAACATTGGACCTGGTAGCCTGTCAACCTGTGACCGACCAAGTTTCTCCAAAACAACATCTGATACAGTACCTTCACTGATTTGTAAACTCTGACCATGGGACAATCAACCGAGCCCAGCTGTGTATCTCCAGCATTATGACATTAGTCAACACTAACCTTACATGGCCTTTCAATAGACAAATCAAACTAACTAGCAAAATCCTGACTTCCCCTACCCTCCATACCATCTACCTCCATACCATCTACCTCCATACTACCACTGGTGCCGTGTCCCTGTGCCATCTCCTTCTCCCCACAAACCAAAGTGACAACTATCCCTGGCAGTGCATTAGTTTAGTGGGGCACATTGAGCACCTCATTGGATAAAATAGACATTAAAGCAGATTTATATTATTTAGCCTTTATTTAACTAGACAGGTCATGAAAGCCAGTGGAACAGATACAAATGTAAACACAGACAACCCACCACTCTCTTCAAACACACACCTGGCAGTTATTTGGGGATTAAGGTCAATCCAAGGTCAGTAGCCTACAGCGTCTCTTCCCTCTCCCACACACATACAAACACACGAACACAAATAGATTGAGTTGTTTTAATTAAATATTTTTGCACTTTCCTGGCCATGCAAATGGCTCAAAAATGTTAATACACTATGTACCACAATGTGAGATGGCATGTAAGATTCCACTATATAAATGTAAATCACACAAAATAAGCGGTAGGAAACATTTACAACAAATCGATTACTATAAACTTTCATACTAACATCATCAATCTGAGGTAAAAAGGATGTGTAATTCCCCCAAATCGATGTGTTCAAAACGTGAGCTTGTGTAATGTAGTAACACATATTATCCATATTATGCTCATGTTCTCAAACGATTTACTATGTATTTTGATGATCGCATTATTGACATTTAGTTTAAATTGATTTGATTACTGCTGTTTTTTTGTAGAACGCATAGCGTTCATTGTTTGTCGCGTCACCTAACATCCTACTGTTATGCACAATGTAACCAGGTACTCTAGAAAGAGTTCCCATTGTGACTACGCAGCAGCCCGTGCATTCGCCCTCTCTACAAAGACAGGAACAGGCGGGAACTTGACAGCCCACCGTTCCGCTCTGTGGACAACGAATCCCATTGTTTAGGGAGGAGACACAAGCATCCCGTCACTGTATCCAGTATCTCTGGTGGTAATCACACAGGGAGAAGATCTGTTCGCGCCTCTCCTTTATAGCTCAATGGGTGATACACTGCATCTGCACACTTTGTGAGCCCCCACCACAATTTTCTTTTTACGGATCTACACAATTCATGTGGATGACCTATTTTGACATCAAAACAGCAAATATCGTCAAAAAGTGACGAGTTTGCATCCCTGATAGAGGGACTGAGATAAACATACGCTTGCTCACACACTCATTATTTCATTCATTCACTGGGCATTGGCTCATGAAGAGAGTTGCAAAGAGAAGGGATGAGCAAGAATAAGGATAGATGACATCTCTCTGCTCTCTTCCGAACATGCTGGTATCAGCATTCACTACTAAACACACTCCCACATCACACCACTCACAGGTTAGCATGACGGTTAGATGGAGGGTTAGGGATAGAGACTACGTGGGAAGATTTGAGGTATTCATAATTAAACACTTACCCTTGAGTAGAGGCAGGGGCGTGAGCTCGATGGGTTTGCCCTGAGACCGGAATTGGGATGAACTCTGCGACCGCTTTTGCTTGGCCTTCCTGACAGACTTCCGTGAAAATCCGTCCACTTTGTCCACAGATGGAGGTGTGGTGGCTGCCGAGGACATAGCCCTGCTGTAGGAGGGGAGATAACGACAAGTTTTAAGTCTCTGCTTAACATCTAGCAACACATAAAAAAAACAAGACAGTGGGCATGTGCATGTACACTACATGACCAAAAGTATGTGGACACCTGCTCGTCGAACATCTCATTCCAAAATCAAGGGCATTAATATAGAGTTGGTCCCCTCCTTTGCTGCTATAACATCCACTCTTCTGGGAGGGCATTACACTAGATGTTGGAACATTGCTGCGGGGACTTGCTTCCCTTCAGCCACAAAAGCATTAGTGAGGTCGGGCACTGATGTTGGGCGATTAGGCCTGACTCTCAGTCGGCGTTCCAATTCATCCCAAAGGTGTTTGATGGGGTTGAGATCAGGGCTCTGTGCAGGCCAGTCAAGTTCTTCGACACCGATCTTGACAAACCATTTCTGTATGGACCTCACTTTGTGCACGGGGGCATTGTCATGCTGAAACAGGAAAGGCCTTTCCCAAACTGTTGCCACAAAGTTTGAAGCACAGAATTGTCTAGAATGTCATTGTATGCTGTAGCTTTAAGATTTCCCTTCACTGGAACTAAGGGGCCTAGCCCGAACCATGAAAAACAGCCCCAGACCATTATTCCTCCTCCACCAAACGTTATAGTTGGCACTATGCATTGGGTCAGGTAGCGTTCTCCTGGCATCCACCAAACCAAGATTCGTCTGTCAGACTGCCAGATGGTGAAGCGTGATTCATCACTCCAGCGAACGCTTTTCCACTGCTCCAGAGTCCAATGGTGGCGAACTTTACATGACTCCAGCTGACGCTTGGTAATACGCATGGTGATCTTACGCTTGTGTGCAGCCATGGAAACCCATTTTATGAAGCTCCCGATGAACAGTTATTGTGCTGACGTTGCTTCCAAAGGCAGTTTGGAACTAGGTAGTGAGTGTTGCAACCTAGGACAGACGATTTTTACACGCTACGTGCTTCAGCACTCCCGTTCTGTGAGCTTGTGTGGCCTATCACTTCGCGGCTGAGCCGTTGTTGCTCCTAGACGTTTCCACTTCACAATAACAGCACTTACAGTTGACCAGGGCAGCTCTAGCAGGGCAGAAATTTGACGAACTGACTTGTTGGAAAGGTGGCATCCTATAACGGTGTCACGTTGAAAGTCACTGAGCTCTTCAGTAAGGCCATTCTACTGCCAATGTTTGTCTATGGAGATTGCATGGCTGTGTGCTTGATTTTATACACCCGTCAGCAACGGCTGTGGCTGAAATAGCTGAATCCACTAATTTAAAGGGGTGTCCATATACACTATATATACAAAAGTATGTCCACGCTGTACCTACATGCACACACAACAGCACCACCCACAACAATGCTGCTAGTGAGGCTGAAAGCTGTCATTTGAGTGCAGACACTCTTGTGATGAGAGGAAGCTAAGGAAATGTCCAGTGATGTGTGTGCTGCTGATTATGCCTCATAGCCATTGATTAGGAGCCCCAGGAGGGGAAGCTGGAAAGACACTGTACACAACGAACAGCCTGCTCACAACAACCAACCGCCTGCTCACAAACACTCCTAAGAGGAGAATACCAACTTTACTGCACTACAACTAAACCAAATGGTGCATATGCGCCGCCTCTAATCCACCAATTTAGGCAATTCATAATTGGATTACTACGGGTCTCAGACTCAGTGTGTGTTAGAAGAAGAAACCCACAGCATAGTAGAGTGAGGGACGGCATTGACAGAGACGGGGTGCAGCAGGGTTAACAAGAATGCATCCATCAGGTCAAATTCATCCAATGTCTCTAATACATTATAACTGGTCTCTAATACATTATAACTGGTCAAGGGCCAGGCAGGGAGAGACAGAGAATAGCAGGCATACTAAAGACACTCAGCCCTGAACCTAGACACACAATCATGTCATGTAGCCTGCCCTGAGGATATCGGTGGCATTGTTAGCTATGGCTTTATCAGCCTGTTTACTGACCCACGGGTGAAATAGTTAATCAGATGGTCGTAACTCTCATTCCTACTGCTTACCTGCATAGCTCCGCAGGTCTGTTACCATAGCAAAACAAAATCTAGAAAGTACAAACAATTCCCTTTCTGCAGAAAAATATCATGATAGTTTGCCATTGAAAACTGGACAGGCCTATTCAAATATTATAGGAAGTGAGTCCCTGGCGCCAGAGAACATGATACAAAAGCCTCATCACTGATCATCATGAAAACAACAAAAAGCCATGCAAACACCACCTGCCACCATGAGGTGGAGACTTAGGCTACAGCCGATGTAAACCCAAGCACACACTGGTGCATGCTATTCCACATTACACTCACCTGTGCACAGTGGCACTAGAGCCCACACATATCACCACCAGTCCTTAGTACTCACTCACTGACTGACCAAACAAACAACAACAAGCCCTAATGGTCGAGGCATGGGTGCCGCTGCTGCTACACATGAAGGACAGTGCCACGACTGGTCAGGCCTACGGCACACAGCCATTCCCCTCACATGCTTCTTACATAAGTGACCAGATGACATCCACACAGGCTGGGGGGATTAAAGACAGTGAGAACACACAGACAGCAACAGAGGGAGAGAGAGCAACAGAGGGAGAGTGCAACAGGAAGAGGGAGCAGGGAGAATGGGGAAGCAGAGAGCAACTCTACAGGAAGTCAACAAATATCAGCAGGCCCAAGTAAGCCCATCTTATTACTAGCCAGGGAGCTTGACAAGAACAAACCACAAACACAGAAAAGAAACAGAGGGAGGCAAACATTAAAGAACACAGGCGCGAAAGGATGGACAGAAGTGATGAGGGGATCAAGCAGGTGTGCCATACTGCAAACTCCCTATGCACCACCTCCTCAGCATAGTTTCAAGTTGTATTTGTCAAATGTACAAGTACAGTGAAATGTTTAACTTGCAAGCCCTTCCCAACAGTGCAGTATTCAAAAACAAACTAGTATAACAAAAACATGAGAAATAACACATAAGCGGAAGAAGAAAAAACTGGAGAATGTAAGCTATATATAGGGTCAGTGGCAGCACCACATTTACAATGTGCAGGGAATCTGATACTGGAGTAGCTGAGATAGATATGTACATGTAGGCAGGGATTGGGAGAAAGTGACTGGTAGCAGGATAAATAATAATAATAAACAGTATGGCAGCAGCATAAGTGGTGGGTAGTGCATGTATGTGAGTATGTGTGTGGGTGTTCTAGTAAGTGTGTGTGCAAGAGTGTCAGTGTTGGTGTGATAGGTGGATATATACTGAACAAAAATATAAACGCAACATGTAAAGTGTGGGTCTCATGTTTCATGAGCTGAAATCAAATATCCCAGACATTTTCCAGAAGCACAAAAAGCTTATTTCTCTCAAATGTTGTGCACACATTTTTTTACAACCCTGTTAGTAAGCATTTCTCCTTTGCCAAGTAAATCAATCCACCTGACAGGCATGGCATATCAAGAAGCTGATTAAACAGCATGATCATTACACAGGTCCACCTTGTGCTGGGGACAACAAAAGGCCACTAAAATATCAGTTTTGTCACACAACACAATGCTACAGATGACTCATGCTTTGAGGGAGCATGCAATTGGCATGTTGATTGCAGGAATGTCCACCAGAGCTTTTGCCAGAGAATTTAATGTTAATTTCTCTACCATAAGCCGCCTCCAACATCATTTTAGAGAATTTGACAGTACGTCCAACCGGCCTCACAACCGCACCATACCAGCAAAGGATCTCCACATCTGGCTTCTTCACCTGCGGAATCGTCTGAGACCAACCACCCGGACAGCTGATGAAACTGAGGAGTATTTCTGTCTGTAATAAAAATTCATTCTGATTGGCTGGGCCTGGCTCCCCAGTAGGTGGGCCTCCCTGGCCCACCCATGTCTGCGCCCCTGCCCAGTCATGTGCAATCCATAGATTAGGGCCTAATGAATTTATTTCAATTGACTGATTTCCTTATATGAACTCAGTCAAATCATTGTAATTGTCGCATGTTGCGTTTACATTTTTGTTCAGTGTACATGTAAACAGGCGCGCAAAGGACCTGGGCATAGGACCTGCTTACTATGACAAAACCAAAATCTAGAAAGCACTTCCCTTTCCCAGGAAAACTATCGTGATAATTTTGAATGGCAAACAATCACAATAGTTTAATCCTAATTCTGCATTTAAACTGAGGATAGGCGTTAGACTACTACTTTATAAGACTGTATTCCGGACTTTTCCTAATAACAAATGCATACTGAATCATGAGAACTGACAGGTGACATAAGATGATGACCCGGTCAGTTCTTGACAGTCTATAATGATTGCACAGAGCTCAGGCACATCATAAAACAAGGCAATCCCATAATGCACCAAGCCCAAACTGACAGGTGCCCAGAGAAGGCTGATAAGGTGGCGGAACAGTGACTAAGACTTGGGCTATATTACAGTCAGGAACATGGCATAGGCACTTACTCCCATCATAAATGCAGGGGACTTTGGATGCTAAGTTATCTTGGCTGGGACATGACGCTTACCTTCCTCAATGTGACATTCAAAACTCTTGAGAATGAGCCGGTGGGACACATGCAAAATGTGTGTGTACACATGCACGCTCACTCAATCAAACACACAGGAGAGAAACACTGGCACACACCAGTGCTTCCACTCCTGCAAGATTGGCAGGATGCTTAGATCACAATTATGTACACCTACAGTGTGAATAAGTTGCTTCACATTCACTGGGTTTATGCATTTTCTAAGAAAAACATGGTTTACATAAACAACATACAAAAACACCCTTCAAATGAAATCTCAATCAAGCCTCCCTTTTCCGTATGCTTTCATGAACAAAATTAAGACCACACCAAAGATGCCACTGGAGAACATCAGGACAAAATCTTCATTCCAAACGGAAAGGCTCAGAAATGTCACAGTATTCCTCAGCCAAACAGGGCCAATGTATGTATTACATTTACATTTTAGTCATTTAGCAGACGCTCTTATTCAGAGCGACTTACAGTTAGTGAGTGCATACATTACTTTTTTTTCTCTTCTTTTTTTTCATACTGGCCCCCCGTGGGAATCGAACCCACAACCCTGGCGTTGCAAACGCCATGCTCTACCAACTGAGCTACATCCCTGCCGGCCATTCCCTCCCCTACCCTGGACGACGCTGGGCCAATTGTGCGCCGCCCCATGGGTCTCCCGGTCGCGGCCGGGAGACCCATGTATGATGAAATTTACTCTGAACCTGACATTCTAGGCGAGCCTCCACAAGAACAAATGGATTAACGTTAACATTAAGCACATCTAGGAAACCCTTGGTTAGTTAGTCCACAGACTTCTATTAAAACCGGGTTAACCACGATTGTTGATTCAAATGCACTGATATTAAAATACGCATGGATAAAATCAAACTAGCTAGCTATAAATCAAACAAATACCTATCAAAAACCAATCTAGCTGGTAACATTTATTATTTCACATGGACCTGCCAATTGCCCCATGCTTTCTTTGGTGGAACATGGCTAGATAGCAAATTCGATTAAGCACACCCTGACCACTACAAAATTACTGCATTCGCCTGTCAAATGGAAACAGAGTGTAAATGTTCTCTTCTCTCTAGTCAGAGCGTGAATACATATGCTAATCCATAGCATCTCAAAAGATACCTATCTAGCTAACTAACGACCTTTGTTGAGACATATTGCTATAACAATAACAACTAGTGGATAGCATAGTTGATGCTGGGCCTAGTTCTCTATGTATCTTGAAATCGCGATTAACAAGCACGTCAAGTAACTAGCGAAGGCAAAATTACAGTAATAGATGCTAACGCGTTAGTTAGTTAACAACCTAGCCATCCTCAATTTCCACCTAAAACAAACGTCCTCTTAGTGTGTTTGTCGTTAGCTAGCTGTACTTGCAACATACTGTTTTTGTCTTAACACAATATAATTTAATACTGGTAATATTGGTAGTAATATGGGCAAAATATAAGATTATCGTTATTTAATGGCTAGTAACGACAGAAAGTTAGCTAACGGTCAGCTAGCTGTGAAGTTGGGTCGTTCGCTAGCTAACGTTACCTAGCTAGCTAAATTTGTCAGCCAGTCGTAGGCTAGGTAGCTAACTAATGTTAGCGAGCTACGTTAACGTTGCAGGAATGAGTACTGGGTGTGTTACATATAACATTATTGTATAGCTATCTAACATATAACAAACTACTTCACTTAGCAAAAATATATGTATTCTACTGTCATCAAGTTGTGTAAAAGAGCTGAACCTTAATCCCACACCTCTCGATATGGAAGCTAGCTAGCTTCTAATGCTAACTAGAACCACACGTACCCGAAACAAGATAGTTGCAGACGAACGAGAATGAGCCGTATCGTACATTACCTTGATCCTCTGAGGCTCTGTGGTTCGGAACGAAGACGGTGGCAATTAGTTATCCTGTATTAGACGATATTAAACTTAAATACTTCCAATCCCGTACAAGAAGCCTCTTGCAAGTAGCGGAAAAACACCAGAAAAGGCTATCTTGGCCTTTTTTAGACAGCCAAACCCACGAGCACCTTCTAACGAAATACGGATGTATAAAAATATTAAACTGAGTCAATCACGTTCCCTAGTTATGAAGGAAATCACTTGTTTACACCACACCTCTGTACTTTAGGTTATTTTTCTTTAGACAGTGTTTTATTTGGGGCAATCTCTTTTCACCCTATTGTCAATATTACTGGGCTGAGTCCATGGCACACAAAACAGAGATACACCTACCCATGATGCTTAGTTTGGATCTATAGGCGATGGTGATTGGTCGGTTTGAAAGACGTAATGGGTGGGGTTGGATGTTCAACAACGTCCATCATTGCACGAGTTGAGACGCTCATAGAGATGAATAAAACAGGTAGGTTGAAGAGTATGGGACTATGAAAGAGATTGTGCAGAAGACGAGGTGGAATCCCGAATCCTCCCCATATGGAATGAAGCTAAACCTGTCCAAAACCCAACCAACCCTGATTTACCGTTCATCCGCCCTGAACGATGCTCTTGAACGGGCGAGAACTAGCTACATCTCTCGATTTTCCATTAATTATATTATTTAAATAGCACATACACATTACGGATAGAAGGCGAGGATTTACAATAACGGTTGGCTCTAGTTATGCACTGAGATTAAATTATATTTTTTCAGGAAATGCACCACAACTGTTACATTAAAAAGACAGAAATAGTACGGATAAGAATAATACCTCAAAAACAGAATGGCAATTAGTGAAAATATAAATGGAAATCAACAACAACAAAAAAGCTGACATTTAAAATATACAAGCATTTGTTATCGGAGTTGATTTTCAACAGTGACACTGTGCAGTAGCTATAGTTTTTAATTAAACTATATAGAGCCCCACAGTGGCGGTGTCATAATACCTACAAAACCTAGCGGTCAAACAGGGAAATGGTTACAATCGTTTTTCCACCATTCATTTTTCCCATAGGAAATTTTAGACAGGCTTAACCTGGTGTTACGTTTTATAAGCATGTAAATCTATTTCGGACAAGGTGACTTTGATCAATATATTCAGCTCTATTTACTCTCAGATTCGAACATGCTAATTAGCATAAAAGTAGACATCATGCAAGACTACAAATCCCTGCAAGCTCTTTCATGTCATCTCTAGCTGACACCTTTGCTAACAGGTATTATTTCAATTTAAAACTTGCACAAGACAGTTCACAGAATTGTCAATTTAAAGAAATGTTGCCAATTTATTCATTACTACATTTAGCTAAACATTGGATAGTTAATCCACACACTTACCCGACCAGACATTTTACATTTTTGTCATTTTGCAGACGCTCTTATCCAGAGCGACTTACAGGAGCAATTAGGTTTAAGTGCCTTGCTCAAGGGCACATCAACACATTTTTCACCTAGTCAGTTCGGGGATTCAAACCAGCAACCTTTCGGAACGAACTGCAAAAAATCTCTGAAGCTGGAGACTCTTATCTCCCTCACTAACTTTAAGCATCAGTTGTCAGAGCAGCTTACCGATCACTGCACCTGTACACAGCCCATCTGTAATTAGCCCACCCAACTACCTCATCCCCATATTGTTATTTATTTTGCTAATTTGCACCCCAGTATCTCTATTTGCACATCATCTTCTGCACATCTATCACTCCAGTGTTAATACTAAATTGTAATTATTTTGCACTATGGCCTATTTATTGCCTTACCTCCATAACTTACTACATATGCACACACTGTATATAGATTTTCTTTTGTGTTATTGACTGTACGTTTTGTTTATCTCATGTGTAACTCTGTGTTGTTGTTGTTGTTTTTAATCGCACCGCTTTGCTTTATCTTGGCCAGGTCGCAGTTGTAAATGAGAACTTGTTCTCAACTGGCTTACCTGGTTAAATAAAGGTGAAATACTGGCCCAACCTCTTAACCGCTAGGCAACCTGCCACCTTTCATGCCACCAGGGGTCTTTTCACAGTCCCTAGGTCCAGAACAAATTAAAGGAAACGTACAGTATTATACAGAGCCATGAGTGCATGGAACTCCCTTCCATCTTACAGTGGCTTGCGAAAGTATTCACCCCCCTTGGCATTTTTCCTATTTTGTTGCCTTACAACCTGGAATTAAAATGGATTTTGGGGGGATTTGTATCATTTGATTTACACAACATGCCTACCACTTTGAAGATGCAAAATATTTTTTCTTGTGAAACAAACAGAAATAAGACCCAAAAAAAGAACTTGAGCGTGCATAACTATTCACCTCCCCAAAGTCAATACTTTGTAGAGACACCTTTTGCAGTAATTACAGCTGCAAGTCTCTTGGGGTATGTCTCCATAAGCTTGGCACATCTAGCCACTGGGATTTTTGCCCATTCTTCAAGGCAAAACTGCTCCAGCTCCTTCAAATTGGATGGGTTCCGCTGGTGTACAGCAATCTTTAAGTCTTACCACAGATTCTCAATTGGATTGAGGTCTGGGCTTTGACTAGGCCATTCCAAGACATTTAAATGTTTCCCCTTAAACCACCCAAGTGTTGCTTTAGCAGTATGCTTAGGGTCATTGTCCTGCTGGAAGGTGAACCTCCGTCCCAGTCTCAAATCTCTGGAAGAATGAAACAGGTATCCCTCAAGAATTTCCCTGTATTTAGCGCCATCCATCATTCCTTCAATTCTGACCAGTTTCCCAGTCCCTGCCAATGAAAAACATCCCCACAGCATGATGCTGCCACCATCATGCTTCACTGTGGGGATGGTGTTCTCGGTGTGATGAGAGGTGTTGGGTTTGCGCCAGACATAGCGTTTTCCTTGATGGCCAAAAAGCTAAATTTTAGTCTCATCTGACCAGAGTACCTTCTTCCATATGTTTGGGGAGTCTCCCACATGCCTTTTGGCGAACACCAAACGTGTTTGCTTATTTTTTTCTTTAAGCAATGGCTTTTTTCTGGCCACGCATCCATAAAGCCCAGCTCTGTGGAGTGTACGGCTTAAAGTGGTCCTATGGACAGACACTCCAATCTCCGCTGTGGAGCTTTGCAGCTCCTTCAGGGTTATCTTTGGTCTCTTTGTTGCCTCTCTGATTAATGCCCTCCTTGCCTGGTCCGTGAGTTTTGGTGGGCGGCAAGTTTGTTGCGGTGCCATATTCTTTCAATTTTTTAACAATGGATTTAATGGTGCTCCGTGGGATTTTCAAAGTTTCTGATATTTTTTATATCCCAACCCTGATCCGTACTTCTCCACAACTTTGTCCCTGACCTGTTTGGAGAGCTCCTTGGTCTTCATGGTGCCGCTTGCTTGGTGGTGCCCCTTGCTTAGTGGTGTTGCAGACTCTGGGGCCTTTCAGAACAGGTGTATATATACTGAGATCCTGTGACACTTAGATTGCACACAGGTGGACTTTATTTAACTAATTATGTGACTTCTGAAGATAATTGGTTGCACCAGATCTTATTTAGGGGCTTCATAGCAAAGGGGGTGAACACATATGCACGCACCAATTTTCCGTTATTTATTTTTTAGAATTTTTTGAAACAAGTTATTTTTTTCATTCCACTTCACCAATTTGGACTATTTTGTGTATGTCCATTACATGAAATCCAAATAAAAATCAATTTAAATTACAGGTTGTAATGCAACAAAATAGGAAAAATGCATAGGGGGATGAAAGGCACTGTATATAGAGCAAGTGAACAGCAAACCTGGTTTCAAAAAACAAATAAAGCAACACCTCACGGCACAACGTCTCTCCCCCATCTACTTGTTGTGTGTATGTACTGACGTGTGTATAACTAATAGATCCACACACACTACGTTAAGGTTTTTAAATGTATGTAAATTGTAAAAACTTTTATCTGTAATGTCTTTTTCGTTATGTTTCAGACCCCATTAATACTAGCTGTCGCCATTGGCGTCGGCTAATGGGGATCCTAATAAAACAAATAAAACTAAATAAAAATCCAGAGATTCTTACCTTGTTTGCCTCGATTTGGCAGTTTCCTCCAGATCACCATGGTATTTGTAGTTCTTTATGATTGCCACATTAGCAGCTATTTAGCATTTTGTTTTTTGCGGGTAAAAACAGGCGAATACATTGATAAAAGTCACCTTGTCCTAAAGAGATCTACACAGTTATCAAAACATCACGCCAGGGTAAGCCTGCATGAAACACAACCCTTATTTTAAGTGTTTCTAAAATCTCCTATGGGAAAAATAAATGGTGGAAAAACGATTGGAACATTTCCCTGTTTGACTGCTATGTCTTATGGGTATTGTGACTCATACTGTGGTATTCTATTGGGAAAAAGAAAAAAGTGCATATTGTTACACTAGAAGTTGCACCATTTTTTCTTTCAGTTTTGGTAATCTTGAAACTGTTCAACCCCAAAATGTTTTTGTTTTGTTTTGTAATGAAATAATCAATATAGACAATATCCAACATTGTTGAATCACTGTTACATAAAGTGTGTGTGTGTGTTTGTGTGTGTGGGTTGGTGGTGGTCAGGTCGAGTATACTTGACTGCTAATCTAATTAAAATAGGATACTTATGATGAAACTGATATTAGCTGACTGACTGATAAATACAATGCTACAAAGATATTAGCATATAACAAAACAAAAAGTATTACCTTGATTTTCCAACTTATGGTGAAATATACAATCAATGACAAAGAAACATTGGCACACCACAGGAAGCAGCTGGCACAGTGAACCCAATGAATGGAAAGCTCATCTCTGCCCTGAAGACTTTGAAATTGAACCCCCATAAACACTCAACTTGTCTCAGGACTGCACGTGATGGGGAATACATACTCAGCAGAGTCCCTGCATAGCAACTGTCATGTTATTCCACTCTGTGCCATGTGAGTGGAATGAAAGCTGCTCCTCTGAATATGAAGAAGTACTGAGTGCTCCGGTTCTGAACCCTGGCCTTTGTGACCCACTGAGTATGTTAATTAGGTGACAGGAGAGTATGCATTAGATCAGCTAGTATTAGCATTCTATTTATATGAAATACCAGTCGGTTTTAGCTAAACAAATAACCAAACAAGTTGGGAAAAACACATTTTAAAAATTAATACAACGATTCAATCTCATTTTTAGACCAAGCGGTTAAAAATATTATGAATCCGTCCCTGGGATAAGTATAATATTACTTTCTTCCCAACAAGCAAGAAAGTCTTATGTTTGACACAATGTAAAAAAACACACAAAAAAAACACGGTTTTATTGATTGCATGAATCCAAACAAGTACTCTTTTAGTGCAAGAGGAATTTTGATTGAAGGAATACAGACTGCAGTCCTGACTTTGATTAACCTTTATTGCGGCCCGACTCACACTGAAGAGTGTGAGGGTCTCGTCTGTGTCCAGCTGACCCATATCCCACAGATTTAGGCCCTCATCATGGCTGAGGCACAGCAGCTTGTTCAAGTCCTTCCCTGCCCCGCACATTGGACTGGCTGAGGAGCCACAGTTGCAGGTGGCCAGCAGGGCCTACTCCTCTGCACCCAGGCTCATGTCAAACACATTCACCAGACCATCAGTGGAGCCAGGCGGTCCGCATTCCGGGGGTGAAAGTGCACCTATGTGATGTCATCACTGTGGGACTCAGAGTACATCCCAAGAACCCCTATTTTCTTCTCCTTGGCCATGCAGGTGTCCCAGAAAACCAAGAAGCTGTCCTCTTTGTCCAGCTGCTCAGTGCCTGCACACAGGACCACATCGCTGCAGCTCACATCAAAGCTACAGAAGTGGTGGGAGGCGTCACTTTTGAACTCCTGTGTTGCCTCTGACCCAGGGCTAGTGTTAGCGCAATGACATGCTAGCTGTTCCCATAGCCTTCCAGTCGTTGAGCCACCGACTATGCATTTAAAAGCACATCTCGGCAGAAATACACTACCAGTCAAAAGTTTGGACACACCTACTCATTCAAGAGTTTTTCTTTATTTTTACTATTTTCTACATTGTAGAATAATAGTGAAGAGATCAAAACGGTGAAATAACACATATGGAATCATGTAGTAACCAAAAAAGTGTTAAACAAATCAAAATATATTTTATATTTGAGATTCTTCAAATAGCTACCCTTTGCCTTGATGACAGCTTTGCACACTCTTGGCATTCTCTCAACCAGCTTCATGAGGTAGTTACCTGGAAAGCATTTCAATTAACAGGTGTGTCTTGTTAAAAGTTAATTTGTGGAATTTCTTTCCTTCTTAATGCGTTTGAGCCAGTCTGTTGTGTTGTGACAAGGTAGGGGTGGTATACAGAAGATAGCCCTATTTGGTAAAAGACCAAGTCCATATAATGGCTCTGAACAGCTCAAATAAGCAAAGAGAAACGACAGTCCATCATTACTTTAAGACATGAAGGTCAGTCAATCTGGAACATTTCTAGAACTTTGACAGTTTCTTCAAGTGCAGTCGCAAAAACCATCAAGCGCTATGATGAAACTGGCTCTCATGAGGACTGCCACAGGTAAAGTAACATTTGAATTCAATGCCCAGTATGAACCACAAATACAAAAAACTGCAAATAATATCTGTAACATCTGCACCCTTGTGGATGACACAGGACACTTACCCGGCGAAATAGACAGGTTCTGATTTTCATGAGCACATTGTGACAGAACAACGAGACAGATATTTCACCGGATTTATAGATGTGAAGCATCCGTTTGGCTTTTTCACTCACTATGGTGATCGGCAGTGGGAGACGATAGCGTGAGATGGATTTTGTCAGACATTCTGCAAATGTTCTCATCGATTAAACATTTGATCTCCATACAGTTTTCTGTTTCCAAAACTAGAATCTGTAACAAACAGAGTGGACTGCGTTTTGTAGACTTTACCCTTTGCCAAAAATGGTGTTGTTTAGAAAGAGTGCAGGGGCAAATGTAGTTATTGCACACACGCACTTCACAGAGTAGTCATTCCCTAACGAAAATATGCAAATAAATGCTAGAACACGCCAACAGGATCTTACTAGCTCGTGCTTGGTCTGCCCACTATGATTAATTTGCTCCCATTGGAAACGACAGGCTCTGGTCTATCTTGGGTTAGTTATGAAAATCTGTTAGGGAACGCCTACTCTGTGAAGTGCGCGTGTGCAAGAACTCCATTCGCTCTTGCACTCCTTCTAAACAATGACGTTTTTTTACAACGTTGGCGAAAGGTAAAGTCTACAAAACGCAGTCCACTCTGTTTGTTACAGAATCTAGTTTTGGAAACAGAAAACTGGATGGAGATCAAATGTTTAATCGATGAGAACATTTGCAGAATGTTGGCCAAAATCCATCTCGCTCAATCTTCTCACACTGCTGGTTCTAGTGTGGCCATCTAGTGACTGGCTTAGGCGTGATCTTCATGGACTTGGCCACCAGGTGGAAGTAGACCCCTGCAATATGGTTGCCTCTGCTGTATACCAGTGTTGATACAATAAATTCAACCAACGAATACAATGAATATTATTTCTGACGATGTAAAAAACAAAAAAACACAATGTGAGCTTTTGCTATACATCTTGTCTTTGTACAAGTTTATATACGTTTAACAATACTTTTAAACTGTTCACAGATCCCCCCCTCCCCCTCCCCAACAAATGTCCCAATAAAGTGTTACATGGAGTGGAGTGCCCTACAGATCTTTAAGGGACAAGCAAGTGACCTACATGCAGACAGAGTCATGCAGGCACACGTAAACACACGCACGCACACACACACAATTATAAGAAGTAATTTGGTGAGTAAGTTAATGTTTGTGTGTGGGAGAGAAAATGAGAGAGCCTTTTATCTGCATGGCTGTTCCTTGAGAGCCCTCAACTCTCCCAGACAGAGAGACAGAGACAGAGAGAGAAAGAAAGAGAGACAAAGTTCATGTATGGGATGCCCAGATGTTAGAAAGAGGAGGCTGTGGATAGTGACAAGGCTGTTATTGGCTTTTTTCCATTTTGGGCAAATGTACGTCCTCCGTCCTCTCTCCTCCGTGACTCGAGGAGTGGTCGAGGAGAGTGTCAATTTGTGAGTAGGCAAACAGGAGTGTTATCGCCTCCTCGATAGCCACCTTTCATCGAGGATAGTCATGTGTATCCTATCCGAGTCCTTCGCGGAAGAGTTTTGATAGGTGAGAGAGGACAGAGGAGAGAGGACGCAGCAGTTGAGCAAACCAATTGAGAAAAGGCCATTGTGAGGCAAACAGAAGGCACTTTGAGTGTTGTTCCTCTAGCTGCCTGGTGAAATACAAACAGAGGTGTAGTGTGTCAGTGGTGACTGGTGTTTGATACCATTCCATTCACTCCATTCATTATTATGAGCCGTCCTCCCCTCACCAGCCTCCTCTGGTGTGTGTGTGTACTATGGCCTCCCGAGTGGCGCAGTGGTCTAAGGCACTGCATCGCAGTGCTAGCTGTGCCACTAGAGATCCTGGTTCGAATCCAGGCTCTGTCAAAGCCGGCCGCGACCGGGAGACCCATGGGGCGGCGCACAATTGGCCCAGCGTCGTCCAGGGTAGGGGAGGGAATGGCCGGCAGGGATGTAGCTCAGTTGGTAGAGCATGGCGTTTGCAATGCCAGGGTTGTGGATTCGATTCCCACGGGGGGTATACAAAATAATGTATGCATTCACTAAGTTGCTCTGGATAAGAGTGTCTGCTAAATGACTAAAATGTAAATGTTAAATGTACTCAGACTACACGTCTAAGTAATGTGCAGCTCTGGCTATCAGATGAGGGTTTCCCAATGTGGGGGACAAATTATATAGCCTAGGTGCTATCCTGCTGTCGGTCTGTTTTGTGACCCCAGCCCTCCCTTCCTTGGTTGCTTGATCACATACTGCTGATGCACTGTGGACTGCTGTGAGGCTGGCTAGTAGCAGGTGGCCTAGCTGGCTTCTAGTGCAGCGCAAGTGTGTAAGCACTGCGGGCGAGGTATGGCTAGTGTTCCAGAAAATGTATTTTCTTGGTCCAGTGGTTGAAGCATGTTTTCACTGTTCCTGACAACCTTGGCAGCACAGAGTGGAAACTGCTGCATGTCTGCACAGTGCTTAGAGAAACACGTACCTCACCACCTCTACGTAATATACAGCAACAACAGGGCTGAGGTAATGCAGAGAAAGGACATAAAAGAAAGTCCCTCCAACATGGTAAAAACTAGAGGTATTTCAAAGTGAAACCACACAGACACTAAGTGACCAAAAATTAAATATCTTTATTTAAATTGTTGTAATTTAAAAATGGACTGGAGTGGACAGTCGCTTTGATTGTTTTTATTAATTCACTAGATTTTGATTAATTCACTCATACAGACGGACAGATCAGAGCCTCATAGAATTAACATACTTATCATTGATTGAACCCAACCATTAAAATGGACATACCCATTTTTTTAGGTTGTAAAAAAATAACCTACCATGTCAAAACTGCATAAATAGTCATTTCAAATAGACATTTGATCAAACAAATAACTGAATCATGAATCATCGAGATTTTCAGGTGGACACATACAGAGACATCTCAGTTTCACAAACATTTATAATATTAAATACAGTTTAATATAAATATTTATTTGGTCTATAAAGATGATTCTGTAAAACAAGCAATTTGACATGGACATTTGTTGTAGCCATGTCAAAAATCATCACAAACACTACATCTGTAAGATTTGTTCATGCAAGTATCTTATATAATGCAGTTTGACAAATTAAGAACTAAGGACCAAATGCTTCAAATTAAAATGAGAAGCAAAAGGGAAACAAGTAACAACAGTGAAAAACATGGATGACTGTTTCAAACATCTGCTGTTTGAACAAAGTACTAAAGTAGTAATGACAATCAAACTAATCTGCAGTTACAAGTGCAAAGGCAAATGCACAGTTTTTAATAAAATTAAAACGGAATTGAAATAGATTGGACCCAACAACACTTTTACATGTCTCACCACTCTCCAATTCAATGGCTACAAAAAACATGTAACCTTTCAACTCCTTCCTCAACCACAGTAAAGGCACTAGGGTAGTAAGAACAGAGAGTTCAACTAAAGCTACAGTACAGCTACATCATTGAACCCTTTTTATTTAGTCGGACATTTTAAAAGAAACGGTGATCACATCACCATTCGAATGGAAAGTCATTAGCTTAGCTTAAAGACACCAAAAATAAGGAATATCTTGGAAAACGTCACATCTTCATGTTGAAACTAAATGCTTTGAAATAAGACATAGATAACACAACCCAACAGTTAACCATATAATTTTTTACATTTATTTAAAATAGTTTTTGATTTAAGATTCACTTCAGAATACTGAGGCCCTCAGTATCGAAATAACTACTGTAATCAGCATCAGGAAGTTGCCCCCCCAAATACACACATAAATATTGGACTATAAATTGTGCCTTCCTGTATTATACTTCTGCAACAAAAGATATGTATATTCTACTGCCGTTTACTATGTTCGTATTCTTTTCTTTTATTATTTCTTATTGTTGTTTCATTGTCGAGAAGGAACATACATGCAAGTAAGCATTTTATTGGACGATGTATACCATGCGTATCCCGTACATACGACTAATAAAACTTGAAACTTGAGTTTTTAATCTGTATCAATCTAATTCACTTATCGTTCCTCAATCTGCGCGGAGACTTCCTTGCCAAGATAAAATGGTAGTGCTAAATTAACTGACCGTCCAGGTCCAACCACACTGTTTAATAGAGGATCAGAATTATGTGCTTTATTTTAGTCCAAGTTTATTATAATCAGAGCCCTGTGTTGTCAGTTCACAAAAACCACAACAAAAGTGACCTTCCTTCTCACTGAAACGGAGGGAGACGCACAAATAAAACAAAACAAACACACACTCTCACACGTAAGACAAGGCCACAACACAGCTGTCTCCTGAGCGCTTCCAGTCAACAGTGCGACAGTGACCTGTAAGACACAGACCAGCAAATGGACAGGGCAACAACAACAGTACATTCTGGGAACAGTGCATTCCCAGCTAGCACATAACATTCTGAGAACTATATGTTTCTTAAGAGTTTGGTGAGAGCGTGGTTGTCTGATGGTTATTTTGCATACAACCTTCCTACAACTTTCTGGGAACGGTGCAGGACAGTTGCTTGGCTTTGGAACATTCTCAGCACATTTAAAGAACTTCACAAAATAAGTTATTCTCTTGGTATTTCATTACTTTAACAGAACGTTTCCTAAGAGTTCAAACATGGTTACATTTAATTTCAATGTTGGTAATGTTCTAGGAACGTTCTCCAACTGGTTAGACATTGGGAATGTTCTCAAATAGTTCAGAGAACATTAAGAAACAACGTTCTTCACTGGGAATTGCAGTACTTCGGCATAACGTTTCCTACAGGTTTCCTTATGGTTCTATTTAAAGTCACATTCTATTCAAAGTCACAAGAAAACTTTACATAAAAACCACAAGAAAATATTCAGAGAACGTTCTAAGAATGTTATTAAAAAACAGATACATTCCGTTTTTTCATCGTCAACAAAACTGTCTATATCCTCCATCTTGTTAAGTGTGCTCAGGTGTGCTGGCCACGCCCACTAATTGGCCACAGCTGATCTTAATTAGTGCTCGTTTCCTTTGAAATGGGGTCCGTTTGAATAGACTAAAATGAATAGCTTTGTATAAAAAAAGAAAAAGCATGCTAGCTCCATCCTGGTGGCGCAATGGACTAAGTCCATGGATAGAGAACAGAAGATTATAGGTTTGAATCTCACTGATGCGGTGTCACAATAAAAATGTATTTGCATGATTAATGCCTAAGGAAATTAATTTCCATGTGTCCAATCTATGCTTGGAGTAAAAAAAAAAGTTTACCCAAAACAAGCTAGCAGTGTTATTAATGAAACATTCAGTGAAAGTTAAGGAAGTTATTCAAAAACCTCAATAACTTATAATTTCCGGTCTCAGAGTGTTAATAAAACGTCCCAGGAAAACTTTCAAGGAACCAGAGTAAAACGTTCTCAGAACCTCAATGCAACCTAAAAATAATCTCAGAAAGTTTAACAAACATTCAGTTTTAACAGTCAGGAAACATATCGCTTCATTCACACAACCAATGTGAAACCAAAAACATACGTTCCCACCACTTCCAAGGAACCAAATGTGCTAGCTGGGTTTCTATTAGGTCAGTACTATAGACATCTATATATCATATGTATTCTGTAATCACACTGGGATGTACAGTATGGCTTTCTTATCAAGCCTCTGCCCCTGTGGGCCAAGGTAAGATACAGCTCTGTAGTTTGGCAGTTGGTCCAGGAACAATATTGGTTTTCCAATAATGGATGTATCTACAGTATATCTATATCTGTGTGATCAGCACAGCAAAGGGCTCCAGTCCTTTCAGTATTTTCTCTGCTAGTGGGAAACTGCTGGCATTCTTCCAGTCAGCACTCTTTTTTGTTGTTGTTAAAAACAATCAAAAACAAACAAATCAATTTGCAAGGCAAAATATACAATATTTTATAGTATACCTATACTATGATATAGTATATATTACGTACCACATTAAAGCAGCGAAAGCCTTGGTCACTTCTGGAAAGAGATACAGTAAGAACACTGAGGTAGGAGTAACTTTACTCTCTTCAGACTCAGCTTTGTCTCTCTGACTATAGCCTGGGTGTATAGTCCAGTCCAGAGCCATAAATATATATATAAATATATATAAATATATATATATATATATATATATATAAATATATATATATATATATATATATATATAAATATATATATATATAAATATATATATATATATATATATATATATATATATATATATATATATATATACACACATATATATACATATATATACATATACATATATATATATATAAATATATATATAAATATATATATATATATATATATATACATATATATACATATACATATATATATATATATATATATACACATATACACACACACACACTACTGGTCAAAAGTTTTAGAACACCTACTCATTCAAGGGTTTTTCTTTATTTTTACATTGTAGAATAATAGTGAAGACATCAAAACTATGAAATAACACATATGGAATCATGTAGTAACCAAAAAAGTGTTAAACAAATCAAAATATAATTTATATTTGAGATTCTTCAAATAGCCACCCTTTGCCTTGATGACAGCTTTGCACACTCTTGGCATTCTCTCAACCAGCTTCATGAGGTTGTCACCTGGAATGCATTTCAATTAACAGGTGTGCCTTGTTAAAAGTGGAATTTATTTATTTCTTAATGCATTTGAGCAAATCAGTTGTGTTGTGACAAGGTAGATACAGAAGATAGCCCTATTTGGTAAAAGACCAAGTCCATATTATGGCAAGAACAGCTCAAATATTCCATGAGAAACGACAATCCATCATTACTTTAAGACATGAAGGTCAGTCAATACGGAACATTTCAAGAACTTTGAAAGTTTCTTCAAGTATAGTCACAAAAACCATCAAGCGGTATGATGAAACTGGCTCTAATGAGGACCACCACAGGAATGTAAGACCCAGGGTTACCTCTGCTGCAGAGGATAAGTTCATTAGAGTTACCAGCCTCAGAAATTGCAGCCCAAATAAATGCTTCAAAGAGTTCAAGTAACAGACACATCTCAACATCAACTGTTCAGAGGAGACTGTGTGAATCAGGCCTTCATGGTCGAATTGCTGCAAAGAAACCACTACTAAACGACACCAATAAGAAGAAGAGACCTGCTTGGGCCAAGAAACACGAGCAATGGACATTAGACAGGTGGACATTTGTCCTTTGGTGTGTCCAAATTGGAGAGTTTTGGTTCCATCCGCCGTGTCTTTGTGAGATGTGGTGTGGGTGAACGGAAGATCTCTGCATATGTAGTTCCCACTGTAAAGCATGGAGGAGGAGGTGTTATGGTGTGGGGGTGCTTTGCTGGTGACACTGTCTGTGATTTATTTAGAATTCAAGGGACACTTAACCAGCATGGCTACCACAGCATTCTGCAGCGATGCGATACGCCATCCCATCTGGTTTGGGCTTAGTGGGACTATCATTTGTTTTTCAACAGGACAATAATGACCCAACACACCTCCAGGCTGTGTAAGGGCTATTTGACCAAGAAGGAGAGTGATGGAGTGTTGCATCAGATGACCTGGCCTCCACAATCCCCCGACCTCAACCCAATCGGATGGTTTGGGATGAGTCGGACCACAGAGTGAAGGAAAAGCAGCCAACAAGTGCTCAGCATATGTGGGAACTCCTTCAAGACTCTTGGAAAAGCATTCCAGGTGAAGCTGGTTGAGAGAATGCCAAGAGTGTGCAAAGCTGTCATCAAGGCAAAGGGTGGCTATTTGAAGAATCTCAAATATAAAATATTTTGATTTGTTTAACACTTTTTTGGTTACTACATGATTCCGTGTTATTTCCTAGTTTTGATGTCTTCACTATTATTCTACAATGTAGAAAATAGTACAAATAAAGAAAAACCCTGGAGTAGGTGTGTCCAAACCTAATGCTGGTACTATATACACTACCATTCAAAAGTTTGGGGTCACTTAGAAATGTCCTTGTTTTGTTTTTTTTCTCCATTAAAATAACATCAAATTGACCAGAAATACAGTGTAGACATTGTTAATGTTGTAAATGGCTATTGTAGCTGGAAATGGCAGATTTTTTATGGAATATCTACATAGGCGTACACAGGCCCATTATCAACAACCATCAGTCCTGTGTTCCAATGGCACGTTGTGTTTGCTAATCCAAGTTTATAGTTTTAAAAAGGCTAATTGATCATTAGAAAACCCTTTTGCAATTATGTTAGCACAGCTGAAAACTGTTATGCTGATTAAAAAAGCTATAAAACTGACCTTCTTGAGACTAGTTGAGTATCTGGAGCATCAGCAATTGTGGGTTCGATTACAGAATCAAAATGGCCTGAAACAAATAACTTTCTTCTGAAACTCGTCAGTCTATCCTTGTTCTGAGAAATGAAGGCTATTTTCTTTCGAAAACAAGGACATTTCTAAGTGACCCCAAACCTTTGAACGGTAGTGTGTGTGTGTGTGTGTGTATATATATATATAAATATATAAATAAAATGTGTGGCTCTAGTCCAGTCACTATGGACATGGAAGAGTTCTAAAGAGAGGATGCAAAGGAAGGTAGATAGGGAGGACGGTTGGGGGGACATGACGAAGAGAGAATCAAGGGGGTGAAACATACAGTGAGAGAAAAGAGTTGCCAAAGTGTTCATTAAAGTACACCTGGAAGATAAACTGTCTAGCTTAGTTATGTTGAGAGGCTTTCCATGTGAAATCCCTCTGTGAATGCAAATTATGTTTGAACAAAATGACCTGCATTTAAGCAGAACTTAGCTCCTATACTTATTTCTAGTGCAGCTCTCTCCTCTCTCTGTCAAACCCCTGCCGCGTGCATGCCTTTACCCTTGGGGTTGGTGTTATCTCCTCTAAACCTCCCTTATCCCCTCCAAACACGAGACCCGCAGGAAGTGATTGCGTGTGGTCATGTGCATCCCCTCCTGTAAAACAGGAAGTTCCTCACTGTGTGTCTAAGCCAAGTCCTCCTGACGCTTAAAACAATCCTACTTTTAACCCTCTGACCTATAGGGGCAATGTCCTGTCCTCTATATATAACACAGTGACCAAGTGATGCCGCTGCATCATATGTGCCCAGCCCCAGTCATGGCTTTTCTCCCATCAGTACACAGTAAAAATCAATATATTCAAACCTCAACGGATCATCTTCAAAATCAACAATAGATAAAAAGAGCCCTTTAGAAAAATAGATAAGAGAACACAACCAGGAAGCAGACTGAATTCATCAGATTAGAATTGATTCCTAATTTTCTCCCAAGTACGAAAAAGCAGATAAAGTATTTTAAATAAATACTCAGGATAGACAATGTAGGTATGGTTAGGGAAGGGGTGACTAATAATAGACAGAATTATTAGTCTGGTTGATCCCATAACTTGCCCTGATGCCCAAAGCCAGAAAAATACAAAGGCCCTTGAGTTCGCTAAAATCATTAGTGCATTTCCTTTCAAATTGAGACCATAAAATGGGAAATTAAAGATAAACAAATTCTGATTGAATAAAAAAAATCAAAGTAAGATACAGGGAATAGGATTTAGTAATCAGTGCTGACATCCTGTCAACTCAAGTCTTTAGGAGTTCCCTGATAAGCGGTTTCTGTCGTTAGAGCTGGCAGGGACAAGGGTTAGTGGCAGAGGGGGTTGGATGTACAGGATATGTAAGGTGTGAATTTCCCATGTTCCTATGGGCTTGGTTTTAGATGAGCAGGGTGAGGGCAGGGGACTGGGGGATCCACAAGGCTCTCTCATCAGGACAGCTGCAGGAAGGTGAAGAGCTGGGGTACCAGGAAGATGGTGCTGAAGCCCACCGTGCTGTACACAATGTACCTGTAGGGCAGCTCGACCTCCATGTGCTGTCGGGCCTTCCTCAAGTCTCCACTTGGGATGCCAGAGATACGGCAGGCCAGAGGGATGGTGATGGCCTTCATGAGGGCCCTGATGGCCAGCAGCACCAGTACACCCAGGCACATCCTCAGCATGGCTACGACCAGCAGGGCGGCACTGAGGGCCGGGGGGGACAGGGGCAGCTGGTCCAGCGGGGGGTCGGGCATCAGGCCCAGGTAGTGGTTAAGGTGGGAGGCTAGGGCCATGCCAGCGCCAGTGCCCAGGATCTGAGCGGTATCGCCCCGCGAGGTGCTCCAGGTGTCCAGGGTGAAGGAGAAGAGGCCCATGCCCAGGTGCAGGGAGATGATGATGAGGGGAGCGTAGCGGTACGTCAGGTTGAAGTTGTCAATCAGGTCCAGCGCCGGCTGGAATACCACCAGGATCAGGAGGCTGTACAGGAAGCCAGCAATGACGTCCTGGAAACAACAACATCAACAACTTAGTAAAGTATAAATTATACAGACAGCACTCCCTAATACATTCATTTAATCTTAACAATGCTTTAATCATGTGAGTAATGTATGACAGAGTTTTTTTTGTGTGGAAATGTCACAATAGAGGAAGACAAAGTGGGGTTGTCACTAGTTACAACAGCCACAAAGTCAGAAGGTCTGCCTACTCGACCAATCAGTTGAGGGAGCGTGATGACGTGTATGCCGGCACAGAAGGCCCGCCTACCCGACCAATCAGATGAGGGAGTGTGATGACGCCGGTTCGCGGGAAACGACTCCTTTTCTAAATGGCATCTTGATTTAAAGTTTGAGGACCAAATAACTATATAAATAAATGTGGGAACAAGAATTGGCAACGTCACTAAAATGCATAACATTGAGAAAATACAAAAGTTTTGGGCAAAAGGGTAAGTTGTCCTTTCTAGTAGCTAACTTTTGCTATTCTCATCTAAAATTAGCTAGCATAAGGGATTCCATTCATTTACATTTACGTTATTTAGCAGACGCTCTTATCCAGAGCGACTTACAGTTAGTGAATACATATATATATATTTTTTTTATATATACTGGCCCCCCGTGGGAATCGAACCCACAACCCTGGCATTGCAAACGCCATGCTCTATCAACTGAGCTACATCCCTGCCGGCCATTCCCTCCCCTACCCTGGACGACGCTGGGCCAATTGTGCGCCGCCCATGAGTCTCCCGGTCGCGGCCGGCTGCGACAGAGCCTGGATTCGAACCAGGATCTCTAGTGGCACAGTTTGCACTGCGATGCAGTGCCTTAGACCACTGCGCCACTCAGGAGACATGCACAGAGGAGTTCCAAGCACAGAGGAGTTATTCAATTTGACAGATCAACCTTGTTAGTTTCCCTACTAGCGTTTCATTCTAATAGTAATATATCATATTCTTGACCTTCAACAGCGAAAAAGTATCCCATTCAATGGTGTTCCGTTTCAAGGTGTGGGCACAAAGACACATGAATGCCAACAGGGGAAAGACAGACAAACCAAACCCAAAGAGAAATATGCTGCTGAAATGAACAAGGCGGCAGTAAGTTTAAAGATAGATCACTTTATACCATACACTTTTACAACATTAAGAGTGTGCAAAGCTGTCATCAAGGCAAAGGGTGGCTATTTGATGAATCTCAAATATAAAACATATTTTGATTTGTTTAACACTTTTTTGGTTACTACATGATTCCATATGTGTTATTTCATAGTTTTGATGTCTTCACTATTATTCTACAACATAGAAAATAGAAAAAAATAAAGAATGAATGAGTTGGTGTGTCCAAACTTTTGACTGGTACTGTATATGTAACAAAATATCTGTAAAAAACATATGTTTTTTTTGTCCTCCGAAGAGGGAGGTGGATGGGCCAATAAAATAAATACAAATAAAGAGTATGTGGGGTTAGGGTGGTGAGTTACCCCTTACACTGTAAAGAGCTTTGGGTGTCTAGAAAAGTTCCATGTAAGTCCAATCTATTATTATTATTAAATGTTTTGCCATCTTCCATAGCTTAAAGACCATGCCTTTGTACAGAGACGGAAACCGGTAAAATATCCCAAAATGGTAGACTGCAAAGCTATGTTAAAGCTGCAATATGTAACTTTTGGGGCAACCCGACAAAACTACCATAGAAATGTGAGTTATAGATCTGTCACTCATGGAAAGCAAGTCTAAGAAGCAGTAGATCTGTTCTATGTGTACTATTTCTATGCTTCCTGTTTTTAAGTTTAGTTTTTGCATCTTTTACTTTCGGTTTTGTACACCAGCTTCAAAACAGCTGAAAAATATATTTCACAGCGGTTTAGATGGTACAATGATTCTCTACACCAGTGGTTCCCAACCAGGGGTACTAGGACCCCTGGGGGTACTTGGCCTATCCACAGGGGGTACTTGAGAAGATTCATGAGACCATAGGCTTACTGTTAAAATGCACGAGGGGGTACTTCAGGGGTTCTCCAAGCAGAGCAAAATTCAGTTGGTGGTCCAGCAACCGAAAAAGGTTGAGAACCACTGGACTACACAATACTTGCTTGTTTTGTCACATAAACTGAAATTAGGCAAACTATTCTAATTTTAGCAACCAGGAAATGGCAGAGTGATTTCTGCATAGTACATCTTTAAATAAATAAATGACTATAGTAAGTGTCTAGATGCCAAATAAAGTAACAGGTTTGAAGTCTTCTTAAATTTAGGCCAAAAATCTGACAATTTCTAAAAAATGTATTTCTGTGAAACTTTGTACGTTTTAAAATCTAAACTCAAGAGGTGTCAATTTGTTTGTCTACATGCCATTTTAAAAACATTGCAGGCAGATATTGGAGTAAACCTATTTTGGGTTAAGACAAGTTACTATGAGTTTGAATTAGACATCCGATTAACACTTTGCATTTATAATGGTTTGGTTTTACTATATCTAATAAATAACCAAATCATTGATGGATAATTAGACAAAAGAAATGCATGTCTCTCGTCTGCCCCTTCAAGCTGGTCGGCATACGCGTCACACTCCCTCATCTGATTGGCCATTTCCCACGAACCGTAAACCGCTATACGCATCATCACACTCCCTCATCTGATTGGTCGAGTAGGCGGGCCTTCTGACTTTGTGGCTGTGGTAACTAGTAAGGACCATAAAGTGGTGGTGTGACATGTTGTGCAGAAAAAGGATTGGCAGAGGAGAACAACCCATCGGGGGGGGGGGGGGGGGGGGGGCAGGTTTCCTCGGAGTAGAATCAGGCCAGGGGTCATGAAACAGGCTACTCTGTTTAACACAGAGAAAAATGACACAAACGTCATCCTGTGCTCATGTGTGTTTTGGGGACGTTGTCGTTCCAGATCATTCTCATTTAGTGTGCGATTCCATGGAGGCCACAGAACAAAGACTATGCACACAAACAGCCTAATGTGACTCGTGTCCAATAAACCTTAAAGCTCATTCTCTACAGTGATTATTTTCCTGGGGAAGGTATGAGCAGGGTCCAATTACATATGTGTTAAAGGATGTTGTGTGAGACAGTCTATCTACGTTTGATTTTCACTTTAACCTGCTTACTGAGTATACCCCTCTAGTATACCCCTCTGGTTACTGAGCTACGGCTCAGTAACCAGAGGGGTATACTACGATGGAAGCTAGAACTACTCAGACTTTTATAAAGCTAGCCAGCTTCAGTTAGCTTCACATTCCAGCTCAGGCTTAATCCATACTACAAAGGTTGATATTGGTCATGCAGTTGCCACTAACTCAAGCAGGCTTCGCCAAACTATTCATTGAAACAATGCATAACCATCAATCCATGGTCGAGTCAGTGTCACAGTTTCATTTTTTCAAAAATCAACATGAAAGAAAAGTTTTCTTGCAAATTCAGCAGGCTATGGTATGAAACAGGCTATTAGAAGTGCCGTCATTCTTTTATTACGTATCGTTAATGCCGTCTTTGATGTGCTTTGGTGTGCTTATCAATGCACAATCACCTTTTCCCTCCCACTCCTATCGATACAATTATTTTATAATGTCACACAAAGGTTTTACTGTGAGTGAACTTTCAATCGCATCCTGTCATTACTAAAGGTGTAATGTGATAGGTATTTTAATATGACTATTTTTAACACAATTTTTTTATTTATTCATAAGATATTTTATCAAATATGGTGGATAAATGCTATCCCACTCAAGCCGTTTACCATTAAAAAAATAGGTCAGTTCCGGTCTGCTTAACGGGGTGGCTCTCCCATAGGCACCAATGCATTAACAGCTGGGTCTGGTCTGTGTATTTCATTGACTGTATTTGAACCCGAAAAAAATGAGGGATTGGGATGTCTCGCTTACGCTTCCGTCTCCGATTTAAATCAGTCGTCTTCCTCAAATGAAGGGGATGATGACGCAATCATTGCAAGAGGGAGGGGAATCTGATTTAGTTTATCCTCAACTCGCGGCTCAGTCATTTCATTCAGTTTAAGTAGAGTTAGCCGTGAGTTAGCCTGCCGCAGACCAGGTCAGTTCTGAAGGATTCGTTGCCATTGAAATTTACCTGGCTAAAAGGTGAGCCACTTTTGTGTCCCCAGTTGAACTCAGAGTTGACCCAGCTAGCACATAACGTTATGAGAACTATATGTTTCTAGAGCTTGGTGAGAGTGTGGTTGTATTATGGTTATTTTGCATACAACCTTCCCACAACTTTCTGGGAACGGTGCAGGATAGTTGCTTGGCTTTGGAACATTCTCAGCACATTTAAGGAAAATGTATTCTCTTGGTATTTCATTACTTTAACAGAATGTTTCCTAAAAGTTAAAACATGGTTACATTTAATTTCAATGTTGGTAATGTTCTAGGAACTGGTTTGCCATTGGGAATGTTCTCAAATAGTTCAGAAAACGTTAAGAAACAACATTCTTCTGTGGGAATTTCAGTGCTTCAGTGTAATGTTTCCTACAGGTTCCTCATGGTTTTATTTAAAAAGTCATGTTCTCAAATTGTTCTAAGAACGTTAAGAAAACGTTCCATAAAACCACAAGAAAACTTTAGTAACGTTCAGAGAACGTTTTAAGAATGTTATTTAAAAATACATACAT
The DNA here is from genome assembly GCF_964263955.1 of Coregonus lavaretus. NCBI lineage: Eukaryota > Metazoa > Chordata > Actinopteri > Salmoniformes > Salmonidae > Coregonus > Coregonus lavaretus. The sequence continues at coordinate 25,866,206 of NC_140005.1, read as the reverse complement.
TCATTTCTCAGCATCAACAAAACTCTCTATCCTCCATCTTGTTAAGTGTGTTCATGTGTTTTGGCCATGCCAATTAAATGGCCACACCTGATCTTAATGAGTGCTTGTTTCCTTTGAAATGGGGTCTGTTTGAATGCACTAAAATTAACAGCTTTGTATGTGTAAAAAAACATGCATGCTAGCTCCATATTGGTGGCGCAAGCTCCATCCTGTTGGCGCAGTGGACTAATTCCATGGATAGAGAACAGAAGATTATAGGTTCGAATCTCACTGATGCCGTGTCACAATAAAACATGCATGTGTTTGCATGATTAATGCCTATGGAAATGAGTTCCCATGTGTCCTATCTGTGCTTGGAGTTTTAAAAAAAGTTAACCCCAAATAAACTAGCAGTGTTTTTAAAAGTCTTATTGAAACATTCAGTGAAAGTTAAGGAAGTTATTAAAAAACCTCAAAATAACCTATAATTTCCATTCTCAGAGCGTTAATAAAACCTCCCAGGAAAACTTTCAAGGAATCAGAGTAAAACATTCTCAGAACCTCCCTTTAACCTAAAAATAAACATTCCCAGAACATGCAAAGTTTTCACTTCAGTTCTCAGAACGTTTAAACAACTTTCAGTTTTACCGGTTAGGAAACGTATGGCTTTGTTCCCAGAACCAATGGGAAATCAAAAACGTACGTTCCCACAACTTCCAAGGAACCAAATGTGCTAGCTGGGGACTACAGTTACCTCACTAACTCCTCAAACCTGATTCATAGTATAGGGCTCAGGACAGTTAACTATTTACACTCCAACAGGCCACCCACTGGGCAAAAACTGGTTGAATCAACATTGTTTCCATGTCATTTCTACAAAAAAATAACTATGTGATGACATTGAATCAACGTGGAAAACTGATTGGATTTGCAAAAAGTCATCAACGTAGGGGTATTTCGTCGTTTTTTTCACAACTTTTAACCTAAATCCAATGACATGGTGACATCTTTTGATGACTTCACATTAGTTGACATCTCAACCTAAATTAAATAAAAAATAGATGTTGAAATGATGTCTGTGCCCAGTGGGCAGAGATCATCCTACCTCTACCCCGCTCTCCATGCTGTCAGTCATTAACCCACCCTGGCCTACACGTGTCTATTACAGCCATGGACAAGTCATTCCACGTTCACGTGTTGGCCCTTGGCGGCCTCTCTGTGTGACCTCAAGTGGTAGAATCACTGCAAGGCCACATGTTACAATCAAAGGGAGTTTCAGAGCTCCAGAGGTGAGATAGTCCAAAAGATAGGCCAGATGTACACAGTGAAATAGCTCTAAGAAGCACTTTCAGACCCGCTTCTATTTCCACTACTCACAGGACAAAACACTTACAGCCCAGGGTTTACGTTAGGACAACATGACCGGGAAGATTTTAATTTACCGGCCATTTGAGAAATTTACCAGACCCATATGCATTGGGTGCATAACCCATTACGGCGTCCACCCATGGTGCCCAGAATGATAGAAATCACATTTAGATTACGGTAATGCATTTTAACAGAACATGCAACTCATGTAATGAAGCAGCCAATAAAACGTAATTTTCAAACATTTGCCAAAATGCAATTCGCAGGAAAAAACCGTTCTAAACAGCGCACCTGACAGTGGTTCCATAGTGACAGAGATTAAAATCTCTGTTAGAAATTTAGAAGGGGGAATCTAAAGATGCAACAACTAGGATGGGTTGCTAATATGACTAGGATTGTGCCTTTGGCTTCTGGACCACGAAAGAAAGTTCATATGAAAACCAATAGAACAGGAGAGAAATGGCATGGGTCCAATAGGGAAGTAAATGGAAATACATTTGCCAAAATTATACAATTACTCCTGTCTATACAGAAATAAATACAATCATTCAAAGCATTACTTAGCCACAGAGGGATCTAAGATAATTTGTTTCTTTTCAAATCACAAGCTCGTAGGCCTATGCCTATTTGGGAATGCCACAATTTGGGCAGCGCGCATGGCAATAGGCCTAGCTGATTATTGAGTTGCAGTTGTCAGTGAAAAACATCTAAAATATGTGTGAAGATAATGTGTCTTGAGTATAATTAAGAAATGTTGAGACAAGAAGAAGGGGAGGGGTGTGTGGTAAGATATAGGCGAGTCTCCCTCCAGAATGGCTCAGCTGTCTCATTATTTCATTGTGTGAATTGTTTGCCCTTTTGATACTTTTTTAAATAAATTCCCCATTACATATACAGTGGGGGAAAAAAGTATTTAGTCAGCCACCAATTGTGCAAGTTCTCCCACTTAAAAAGATGAGAGAGGCCTGTAATTTTTATCATAGGTACACGTCAACTATGACAGACAAAATGAGAATTTTTTTTCTCCAGAAAATCACATTGTAGGATTTTTAATGAATTTATTTGCAAATTATGGTGGAAAATAAGTATTTGGTCACCTACAAACAAGCAAGATTTCTGGCTCTCACAGACCTGTAACTTCTTCTTTAAGAGGCTCCTCTGTCCTCCACTCGTTACCTGTATTAATGGCACCTGTTTGAACTTGTTATCAGTATAAAAGACACCTGTCCACAACCTCAAACAGTCACACTCCAAACTCCACTATGGCCAAGACCAAAGAGCTGTCAAAGGACACCAGAAACAAAATTGTAGACCTGCACCAGGCTGGGAAGACTGAATCTGCAATAGGTAAGCAGCTTGGTTTGAAGAAATCAACTGTGGGAACAATTATTAGGAAATGGAAGACATACAAGACCACTGATATTCTCCCTCGATCTGGGGCTCCACGCAAGATCTCACCCCGTGGGGTCAAAATGATCACAAGAACGGTGAGCAAAAATCCCAGAACCACACGGGGGGACCTAGTGAATGACCTGCAGAGAGCTGGGACCAAAGTAACAAACCCTACCATCAGTAACACACTACGCCGCCAGGGACTCAAATCCTGCAGTGCCAGACGTGTCCCCCTGCTTAAGCCAGTACATGTCCAGGCCCGTCTGAAGTTTGCTAGAGTGCATTTGGATGATCCAGAAGAGGATTGGGAGAATGTCATATGGTCAGATGAAACCAAAATAGAACTTTTTGGTAAAAACTCAACTCGTCGTGTTTGGAGGACAAAGAATGCTGACTTGCATCTAAAGAACACCATACCTACTGTGAAGCATGGGGGTGGAAACATCATGCTTTGGGGCTGTTTTTCTGCAAAGGGACCAGGACGACTGATCCGTGTAAAGGAAAGAATAAATGGGGCCATGTATCGTGAGATTTTGAGTGAAAACCTCCTTCCATCAGCAAGGGCATTGAAGATGAAACGTGGCTGGGTCTTTCAGCATGACAATGATCCCAAACACACCGCCCGGGCAACAAAGGAGTGGCTTCGTAAGAAGCATTTCAAGGTCCTGGAGTGGCCTAGCCAGTCTCCAGATCTCAACCCCATAGAAAATCTTTGGAGGGAGTTGAAAGTCTGTGTTGCCCAGCGACAGCCCCAAAACATCACTGCTCTAGAGGAGATCTGCATGGAGGAATGGGCCAAAATACCAGCAACAGTGTGTGAAAACCTTGTGAAGACTTACAGAAAACGTTTGACCTGTGTCATTGCCAACAAAGGGTATATAACAAAGTATTGAGAAACTTTTGTTATTGACCAAATACTTACTTTCCACCATAATTTGCAAATAAATTCATAAAATCCTACAATGTGATTTTCTGGAATTTTTTTTCTCATTTTGTCTGTCATAGTTGACGTGTACCTATGATGAAAATTACAGGCCTCTCTCATCTTTCTAAGTGGGAGAACTTGCACAATTGGTGGCTGACTAAATACCTTTTTCCCCCACTGTACCACCAGTAGTAAATGTACCGTTAATCCCGTAATTTGGTTACATTCATTTCTGTTAATGCATGTATTAATTACAGTAATTTACTGTTCTCATTCTCAGAGTGGAAACATTGTTTGGAGAGTTCACAACCTGCTACACTTGTGAGAAACAAGTTTTGGTTTATTTCATAACCATAATTTACGACATTTGTCTATTTTTTCCATTGTCTTTTTTTGGAGTGTTCCATGTGAGTAATGAACGTGTCTGGTTTCTCTCTCCTGATAATGTTGAGGGAGTGCGCGGTGTATCAATGTGTCAATATGGCAGAGGCTAGTGATCTCGCATTAGTTTACTTTGAACTTTTAGGTTTTTATCATTTTAATTCCGATTTTGAAAGAGTAACCAGGTGACAATGATATTGAGAAACGAAAACGTTATTATTTAAATTAAACTGTTCCACGAAAATGCGCATATGAAAATCATAACTGGCATGCAGAACGGTAGAAATGGTAGGATCAATTGTAAGTTTCCCCAAAACTTTAAACTCATGCTCCGCCTTTGAAGTCTTTATAAAATAATTGCCTCCATGTTTCCATGGTGGGATTTTGCCTATAGGTTACTTTGAAGCAAGGTAAGACATGCCTCATAATATGAAATAAAACATTCAGGTTTCAAACCATTAAGTAGCCTATGTTTTCAAAATGCATTCTGCCTCCAACTCACATTGTAAAGGGGTGGGTGACGTGCTGATAGCCTGTTGCCTGCACTTGAATGGTGAATGGGAGACACAACTGCATTTAGAATTGTTGCGCAATGAATGGGCTTATAAAAGCACGTTTTACTCCAGCTGAGAAGCTGCAGGAGAAATCCAGCTCAAAATAGCCTCTGTATTCTGTGCACGTGTGATAGTTGTGTTGGATAAATAAGAAACATGACGACTAACAAAAATACACACAGACCAATTTTAATACCACTAATTGCAAATTAACCTATAGACCGATAAGCATGACGGTCAAATGTATTTCCATTGATGGGTATTTCCATCAATGAATAAAAAGCATTATTTTGCTTTTATATTTTTTCTCCCGGTCATTTTGGCCGCCAAAAGTTTTATTTCTCTGCCTTTCTTGTTTTTTGGCCCGGCTAACGGAAAACATGTTACAGCCTAACTCACAGTAACCTATGTACCCATGATAAGTATCAATACCAAATTGAATGTTGGAAGTGAAGAGGGTAGGGACAAGTTCAATCTTAAAATGTATTATTCAAGATTGATTATATTACACTGTATTAATTTCAAGTGCAGTGACTTGAAAATAAATCACAATATCCTTCAATGTCTATGACAGTGCCAGGCTTTACCCAGTATGACAGTACCAGGCAGGGAGAGAATGGGACCATCCCTGGCTCCTCTGGTCCAAAGTTTGACTGTTAACTGTGAAGTCAACAGAAAGAAAAGTAGCAGGAAATATTCCATTGGTGGGGTCACTAGAGTTTATATCCTTATCAATGCCCTTGTAATTGATCACCTTTTCTCTTTTAATCATTAAGAATGAGTATCTCATTATGAATGCTATTATTAGTCTGTCCCAACCGTTGTCTCTATTGGTCCAATTAGGCTAAACCCAGACACCCTTAAAATGTAGCTTGTGCTGATGCTACACTAGCATTTATCTAGTGCTACTCAGTGCTCACTCTAATCCCTTACCACCAAACCAGGACTCATAAAGCCTATAGAGAGAAATACTGTGGCATACGACCCACAGAATAATTTATGACATAGGCCCTAAATTGCCTACTATTACAGAAAGCCTGGGAGGAGGATAGAGAATAGACAACTCCTGATCTCTTGTATTACCTCTTAGATCCTTAATGACTTAATAGTATCAGCTATCAGGCCTCATTAGCTCCGATGACCGTATATTCACAGCTTAATGAGAGACAGGCCTGGAGAACCAGCCTTTGTTAGCCTCTCAGATGGTGGAGAAGATGGTGCTGGCATATCTACACTAACTCCTTTAGCTACATTTCAAAGCATTCCTGTGTAGGAAAAGAGGGGGAAGCGTGTTCATTGAGCGAGATTAGATTTTAAGTTGATACAAAACACATTAAGCTGTGAAGCCTGGCAGTAGTCAGAGACCACAAATGGATGTTCTACACTCCAGCAGCCCGCAGAATACAGCATCTGATATAATGTCCCTCAGACACAGCATTAATCAAATCAAATCAAATCTTATTTGTCACATGAGCTGAAAACAACAGGTGTAGAACTTACAGTGAAATGCTTACTTACAAGCCCTTAACCAGCAATGCAGTTAAGAAAAAATAAGTGTTAAAGTATTTACTAAATAAACTGAAGTAAACAATGAAAAAACTGAAAAAAATAAGAAAATAGAAAAATATCAAATAATGAAAGAGCAACAATAAAATAACAGTAACGAGGCTATATACAGGGGGTACCGGTACAGAGTCAATGTGCGGGGGCACAGGTTAGTCAAGGTAATATGTACATGTAGGTAGAGGTGGGGTCAATGCAAATAGTCCAGGTAGCCATTTGGTTAGCTGTTCAGGAGTCTTATGGCTTGGGAATAGAAGTTGTTAAGAAGCCTTTTGGACCAAGACTTGGCGCTCCGGTACCGCTTGCCGTGCAGTAGCAGAGAGAACAGTCTATGACTAGGGTGGCAGGAGTCTTTGGCAATTTTTAGGGCCTTCCTCTGACATCGCCTGGTATAGACGTCCTGGATGGCAGCTGCTCAGCCCCAGTGATTTACTGGGCCATACGCACTACCCTCTGTAGCGCTTTGCGGTCGGAGGCCAAGCAGTTGCCATACCAGTCAGGATGTTCTCGAAGGTGCAGCAGTATAACTTTTTGAGGATCTGAGGACCCATGCCAAATCTTTTCAGTCTCCTGAGGGGGAAGAGGCGTTGTCGTGCCCTCTTCACGATTGTATTGGTGTGTTTGGACCATGACAGTTCATTGGTGATGTGGACACCAAGGAACTTGAAGCTCTCAACCTGCTACACTACAGCCCCGTTGATGAGAATGGGGGCGTGCTCGGACCTCCTTTTCCTGTAGTCCACGATCATCTCCTTTGTCTTGATCACGTTGAGGGAGAGGTTGTTATCCTGGCACTACACTGCCGCTTTCAAGGAGCGGGACGCTAACCCGGACGCTTATAAGAAATCCCGCTATGCCCTCCGATGATCAGGCCTACCACTGTTGTGTCGTTGGCAAACTCAATGATGGTGTTGGAGTCGTGCTTGGCCATGCAGTCATGGGTGAACAGGGTGTACGGGAGGGGACTGAGCACGCACCCCTGAGGGGCCCCCGTGTTGAGGATCAGTGTGGCAGATGTGTTGTTACCTACCCTTACCACCTGGGGGTGGCTCGTCAGGAAGTCCAGGATCCAGTTACAGAGGGATGTGTTTAGTCCCAGGGTACTTAGCTTAGCGATGAGCTTTGAGGGCACTATGTGTTGAACGCTGAGCTGTAGTCAATGAATAGCACTCTCATGTAGATGTTCCTTTTGTCCAGGTGGGAAAGGGCATTGTGGAGTGCAATAGAGATTGCGTAATCTGTGGATCTGTTTGGGCGGTATGCAAATCGGAGTGGGTCTAGGGTTTCTGGGATAATGGTGTTGACGTGAGCCATGACCAGCCTTTCAAAGCACTTCATGACTACAGACGTGAGTGCTACGTGTCGGTAGTCATTTAGGCAGGTTACCTTGGTGTTCTTGGGCACAGGGACTATGGTGGTCTGCTTGAAACATGTTGGTATTACAGACTCGGTCAGGGACAGGTTGAAAATGTCAGTGAAGACACTTGCCAGTTGGTCAGCGCATGCTCGGAGTACACGTCCTGGTAATCCGTCTGGCCCTGCAGCCTTGTGAATGTTAACCTGTTTAAAGGTCTTACATCGGCTATGGAGAGCGTGATCACACAGTCGTCCGGAATAGCTGGTGCTCTCATGCATGCTTCAGTGTTGCTTGCCTCGAAGCGCGCATAGAAGTCATTCAGCTCATCTGGTAGGCTTGTGTCACTGGGCAGCTCACGGCTGTGCTTCCCTTTGTAGTCCATAGTAGTTTTCAAGCCCTGACACATCCGACGAGCGTCGGAGCCGGTGTAGTAGGATTTAATCTTAGTCCTGTATTGACGCTTTGCCTGTTTGATGGTTTGTCGGAGGGCATAGCGGAATTTCTTATAAGCGTCCGGGTTAGCGTCCCGCTCCTTGAAAGTGGCAGCTCTACCCTTTAGCTCAGTGCAGATGTTGCCTGTAATCCATTGCTTCTGATTGGGGTACGTACGGTCACTGTGGGAACGACGTCATCGATGCACTTATTGATGAAGCCAGTGACTGATGTGGTGTACTCCTCAATGCCATCGGAAGAATCCCGGAACATATTCCAGTCTGTGCTAGCAAAACAGTCCTGTAGCTTAGCATCTGCGTCATCTGACCACTTCCGTATTGAGCGAGTCACTGGCACTTCTCCGCTTTAGTTTTTGCTTGTAATCAGGAATCAGGAGGATAAAGTTATGGTCAGACTTGCCAAATGGAGGGCGAGGGAGAGCTTTGTACGCGTCTCTGTGTGTGGAGTAAAGGTGGTCTAGAGTTTTTTTCCCCTCTGGTTGCATATGTAACATGCTGGTAGAAATTAGGTAAAACGGATTTAAGTTTCCACTGCATTAAAGTCCCCTGCCACTAGATGAGCATTTTCTTGTTTGCTTATGGCCTTATACAGCTCGTTGAGTGTGGTCTTAGTGCCAGCATCGGTTTGTGGTGGTAAATAGACAGCTACGAAAAATATAGATGAAAACTCTTAGTAAATAGTGTGGTCTACAGCTGATCATGAGATACTCTACCTCAGGCAAGCAAAACCTTGAGACTTCATTAATATTAGATGTCCTGCACCAGCTGTTAGACAAATAGACACAGACCGCCACCCCTTGTCTTACCGGAGGCAGCTGTTCTATCTTGCCGATGCAATGAAAACCCAGCCAGCTGTATGTTATCCAGCCACGACTCGGTGAAACATAAGATATTACCGTTTTTAATGTCCCGTTGGTAGGATAGTCTTGATCGGAGCTCATCCAGTTTATTATCCAATGATTGCACGTTGGCTAATAGGACTGATGGCAGAGGCGGTTACCCACTCGCCGTCGGATTCTTACAAGGCACCCCGACCTACGACCCCTATATCTCCGGCTCTTCTTCATGCGAATGACTGGTATTTGGGCCTTGTCCGGTGTCTGAAGTAGATCCTTCGCGTCTGACTCATTAAATAAATAAAATATTCGGGGAGGGTTTGGTTGGCAGGGATGTTCTTGTCCCATCGCGCACTAGCGACTCCTGTGGCGGGCCGGGCGCAGTGCATGCTGACTCGGTCAACAATAGTACGCAAGTATAAACACCATGGGACCACGCAGCCGTCATACCGCTCAGGAAGGACACGTGTTCTGTCTCCTAGAGATTAACGTACTTTGGTGCGAAAAGCGCAAATCAATCCCAGAACAACAACAAAGGACCTTGTGAAGATGCTGGAGGAAACAGGTACAAAAGTATCTATATCCACAGTAAAACGAGTCCTATATCGACATAACCTGAAAGGCCGCTCAGCAAGGAAGAAGCCACTGCTCCAAAACCGCCATAAAAAAAGCCAGACTACGGTTTGCAACTGCACATGGGGACAAAGATTGTACTTTTTGGAGAAATGTCCTCTGGTCTGATGAAACAAAAATAGAACTGTTTGGCCATAATGACCATCGTTTTGTTTGGAGGAAAAAGGGGGTTGCTTGCAAGCCGAAGAACACCATCCCAACCGTGAAGCACGGGGGTGGCAGCATCATGCTGTGGGGGTGCTTTGCTGCAGGGGGGACTGGTGTACTTCACAAAATAGATGGCTTCATGAGGAAGGAAAATTATGTGGATATATTGAAGCAACATCTCAAGACATCAGTCAGGAAGTCAAAGCTTGGTCGCAAATGGGGCTTCCAAATGGACAATGACCCCAAGCATACTTCCAAAGTTGTGGCAAAATGGCTTAAGGACAACAAAGTCAAGGTATTGGAGTGGCCATCACAAAGCCCTGACCTCAAACCTATAGAAAATGTGTGGGCAAAACTGAAAAAGCGTGTGCGAGCACGGAGGCCTACAAACCTGACTCAGTTACACCAGCTCTGTCAGGGGGAATGGGCCAAAATTCACCCAACTTATTGTGGGAAGCTTGTGGAAGGCTACCCAAAACGTTTGACCCAAGTTAAACAATTTAAAGGCAATGCTACCAAATACTAATTGAGTGTATGTAAACTTCTGAGCCACTGGGAATGTGATGAAAGAAATAAAAGCTGAAATAAATCTCTCTACTATTATTCTGACGTTTCACATTCTTAAAATAAAGTGGTGATCCTAACTGACCTAAGACAGGGAATTTTTACTAGGATTAAATGTCAGGAAATGTGAAACTGAGTTTAAATGTATTTGGCTAAGGTATATGTAAACTTCCGACTTCAACTGTACATGAAAAGCAGGAGAGAGGCTACACAGGGTTACTGCTTGGGTAACTACTAACTCCCTTGCCTGTGCCTGGTTGACTGCTCTGTATCACTCCATCAGTGAACTCCCTGAGACATGATACAGGCATCACCAAAGCAACGGTTGCCTGTGCGACCGACAGTCAAACGCAACACTGCAGCCAACCAGGCCAATGACATCATACCAGTAAGCAACAACATCACCCCTTGGGACTTAATTTGAGCTGTGGAAACAAACACACACGTTCTGAAAAACACAAGACACACTGTCACTCACAAACAGCCACTGAGTCAAGATGTACAGTTGAAGTCGGACGTTTACATACACCTTAGCCAAATACATTTAAACTCAGTTTTTCACAATTCCTGACATTTAATCCTAGTAAAAATTCCCTGTCTTAGGTCAGTTAGGATCACCACTTTATTTTAAGAATGTGAAATGTCAGAATAATAGTAGAGAGAATGATTTATTTCAGCTTTTATTTCTTTCATCACATTCCCAGTGGCTCAGAAGTTTACATACACTCAATTAGTATTTGGTAGCATTGCCTTTAAATTGTATAACTTCAGTCAAACGTTTCGGGTAGCCTTCCACAAGCTTCCCACAATAAGTTGGGTGCATTTTGGCCCATTCCTCCTGACAGAGCTGGTCAGGTTTGTAGGCCTCCTTGCTCGCACACGCTTTTTCAGTTCTGCCCACACATTTTCTATAGGATGGAGGTCTGGGCTTTGTGATGGCCACTCCAACACCTTGACTTTGTTGTCCTTAAGCCATTTTGCCACAACTTTGGAAGTATGCTTGGGGTCATTGTCCATTTGGAAGCCCCATTTGCGACCAAGCTTTAACTTCCTGACTGATGTCTTGAGATGTTGCTTCAATATATCCACATAATTTTCCTTCCTCATGAAGCCATCTATTTTGTGAAGTACACCAGTCCCTCCTGCAGCAAAGCACCCCCACAGCATGATGCTGCCACCCCGTGCTTCACGGTTGGGATGGTGTTCTTCGGCTTGCAAGCAACCCCCTTTTTCCTCCAAACATAACGATGGTCATTATGGCCAAACAGTTCTATTTTTGTTTCATCAGACCAGAGGACATTTCTCCAAAAAGTACAATCTTTGTCCCCATGTGCAGTTGCAAACCGTAGTCTGGCTTTTTTATGGCGGTTTTGGAGCAGTGGCTTCTTCCTTGCTGAGCGGCCTTTCAGGTTATGTCGATATAGGACTCGTTTTACTGTGGATATAGATACTTTTGTACCTGTTTCCTCCAGCATCTTCACAAGGTCCTTTGCTGTTGTTCTGGGATTGATTTGCACTTTTCGCACCAAAGTACGTTCATCTCTAGGAGACAGAACACGTGTCCTTCCTGAGCAGTATGAAAGCTGCGTGGTCCCATGGTGTTTATACTTGCGTACTATTGTTTGTACAGATGAACGTGGTACCTTCAGGCATTTGGAAATTGCTCCCAAGAATGAACCAGACTTGTGGAGGTCTACAAACTTTCTTCTGAGGTCTTGGCTGATTTTTGATTTTCCCATGATGTCAAGCAAAGAGGCACTGCGTTTGAAGGTAGGCCTTGAAATACATCCACAGGTACACCTCCAATTGACTCAAATGATGTCAATTAGCCTATCAGAAGAAGCCATGACATCATTTTCAGGAATTTTCCAAGCTGTTTAAAGACACAGTCAATTTAGTGTATGTAAACTTCTGACCCACTGGAATTGTGATATAGTGAATTATAAGTGAAATAATCTGTCTGTAAACAATTGTTGGAAAAATGACTTGTGTCATGCACAAAGTAGATGTCCTAACCGACTTGCCAAAACTATAGTTTGTTAACAAGAAATTTGTGGAGGGGTTGAAAAACAAGTTTTAATGACTCCAACCTAAGTGTATGTAAACTTCCGACTTCAACTGTAGATGTAGAAATGGAGGCCAACAGGCGGGTCCATATTAGGACAGACAGCATGCTAGTCTCACTCTCCAGCTGGGCCTAATGCCTGCCTGCCACATCTGAGCTGTGTGGTCTATTACATAACAGAACAAAACCTTTTTGGGATAGAAAGGTTGGAGAAAATACTAGAAATGGCCTTTTACTTTCTTCTTCAAATAAAGTTTCAGGATAAAAGTCTCATACTCTCTTCTCACACCCTATTTCACGGTGGTGGTGATGACAGCATTGCTGCTTATAGGACAGATGGGTCTGCACTGTAGACCTCAATGCACTACACAAAGGCAAATATAAATCTGTAATGTTCTCATTTCCCTAAACCCCAGAGGCAGACTGAGACTAAACAAGTCTACTGTATAGTCATTTACAGTCTGCAAGGATTCCCATGGAGTTGTGTGGGAGACAACACATAGTGGAGCAGTGTTTATAAACTGTGCCTGAATACATCCCATACTAAGCCACTGTTTCAATCCAATGCATTTCTTTCAGTATCTGTCTGGTGCTGGGACTAGTTCTTTCTCCACTGGTTCCTGTTATGGGAGATTGGTGATAGTCCCTATGATCATGGAGGAGTAACCTAGATTATGTTAAATTACCAACAACATCCTCTCTCATGTTGTCCCAACTTCTAGCTGGAAGTAGTTGAGGGTCACCAGCACCAGCCTTTATGGGTATGTGGGACAGAAAGACCACCCCCATGGACCAATGTTGCCTGCCATGTGGGGGTCACATAGGTTAGGTATCAAATTCAAGTGCTTTCAAGAAATGCGAACGGTGAACAGTCCTGAATCAACTAGCTGAGTGGTTGACAGCCTGGTTGATATTAGTGTGAATGGCAGGTACCACCACAAATTTGTGAAGTAACGTGGACTTACCAGGATGGAGTGCATACCCATGTAGATGCGGCTTATGCAGACCAGCACACACCAGCACATTGCCAGAGTTAACCCAAACATGAAGGGGTACTGTAGAGAGAGAGAAAGAGGGATAAGGAAGGAGAAAGCATAGCTGAAATTATACTTCAATAGAATACGTCAACCCTTGATCTCTAGCAGGGGTGTCAAACTCATGGTTTTTGTTTTATCCTTTCAATTAAGACCTAGACAACCAGGTGAGGGGAGTTCCTTACTAATCAGTGAGTAAGTACAAGGGAGGAGCGAAAACCCGCAGACACTCAGCCCTCTGTGGAACGAGTTGGACACCTGATCTCTAGGCTTAGGCTATACACTTCTCAGCAATGCTCATTGAAATTGATTTGACATAGACCATTGGGCTAGCACTCAAAGGAATGGGGGCTAAACACACATTGTTCAGTCACACGAGGATTATGCATTTTTTTTACACAGCATGCCACTTGAGTCATTTTCTTATCAGATGCAGTGCACTAAAAAGAGAGAGATTGAGAGAGAGAGAGGACTGCTTAGGTTTGCACGCTGGTGAAAGCCTTTTGTTCCTCCGCTTCATTGTGGCTTAAGTGTTTGGATATTGCTAAAATCTCCTCTCTCACAGCTCAGCACAGCACAGAATCCCATGTAACGCCCGGTTGTCCTTCCTCCCACTCATCTGGGACTGAAACCTTGAGGGGAAATCAAGATAATGACTTAAATAACCAGAGTGAAGCCTAAACTTGCCGCAACACGCATATCATCATACTGGATTCACAGTGCACTACTAGTTCCTCTGCAGAAGTGACCACACATATGGTTGGAGATTTCAGTGTCAAGCAAAAAGTAATTTGTCCATCCACCTTGCCAGTGAACAATGCCTCACTAAAGGCTTTACACACAAGAGACTGAGAAACACGAGGGGAACAGAGAGAGAAAGAGAGAGAAAAAAGCTAATTTCTATGTGTGTGGATTAGCCTGCTGCCCTACTGCCTACTGCACGCTGGCCTACTGCCTACTGCCTGCTGGCCTACTCCCTGCGTCCTACTGCCTGCTGCCCTACTGCCTGTTGGCCTACTGCCTTACTGCCTACTCCCTGCGTCCTACTGCCTGCTGCCCTACTGCCTGTTGCCTTACTGCCTACTGCCTGCTGGCCTACTGGCCTACTGCCTGCTGCCCTACTGCCTGCTGCCCTACTGCCTGCTGCCCTACTGCCTGCCCTCCTAAACTGTCCTGATGTCAGTGTGTCTGTGGGAGCAGAGAGCAGGGGGTTGAGGAAACCACTAGCCTTGTGGCGGAAGACTGTCAAACAGCCCTGTCTGGCCTGGTCTGTGTCAACACCTGGAGTATCTGTTGAGGGGCCCCACAGCGCCGCATCCATGTTAACATGCTTGTTTGGCTGGACGCCCACTGACAGACCTCTTCTGCTCTGGTGTGTGGTCATACTGCGGCTAAGTCATGCAAACGTTTATGAAGGTGGTGTGTGTACAGCACTGTGCTGTGTGCAGCTTGTGGTTCACTGGCCGCTTGTTATTGAAGAGGATCTCTGCTGGGCTTGTAGCTCTGTGATCTCTTGGTGGTGGTGGATCCCTTCATTACTCAGTTGAGATGCTGACTGGACTGGATTGTCAGTGCAAAGTCTACAGTAGCTATCGGTGTTGTATCAACACAGCCAAAATAAAAGGTCACATCTGTAAACTTGGTTTGAATGGTTGTCCTCCCGGCCATGCCTGAAGCAGCCTATTGCCAGGGAAATGTTTTTCTCCATGTATTAGATCTGTCCCACAGAGGACCTTGGTTGCCTCTCCCTCTGGCTGTCCTCTCACTGCCAGAGCCTTCATACAGAGAGACATCTGGCTCTAATTACTGGTGCAGGGCCGGGAAGAGTGTTGGGAGGGGGTCTGCAGCACATCCCAAATACTTGCTCTGCTCAGGCAAGTCAGCAGCAGGCATTCCGCATGATGACTACGGCAAGCCAGAGCAAGTCAGAGTCAGAGAGAGGAGGCTGCCACACCCTGCTGTACTGAACCCAACTCTCACTCATGTGTACACTGTCCAGTGTTACTGTAAGGACGATACAAAAACTGCCTAACGAAAGAGCATGTTAGGCCTATCATGTTGAGATGACTGTCTTTTTGAGTCAAATCTGAAACAACACAACGGCTGGGCCGTGGCATAACTCTAGTGCAGAGGAAGAATATGTGAATGGCTTATCTGATGCCCTGCAGGAGGCTTGGGTTCCTCTCTTATCTCCAGGCAGACAGAAAGTGAGCAGTGCAGATACATCAATCCCTCCCCTGCACTCATGGCATGATTCAAACAGCATCATTGTCGCCTCTGAAATGATTCTCCAGCAGAGTTCTTTAGAACTTGGCTGCCAGAGAGAAGGAGTAGGTCAAACTCTAACTCTTTTCCCAACTTTGCTGTAAGTAAGAGTATGTTCTCAGTCAGCTAACCTGGTAAAATAAAAGTGAGTAAATTAGTAATAATAATAGTAGGGACCATATGGCCAGATGTAGATGTAGACCTTACAGACTACTATGTCACCATTTGCATACTGTACCAGGAAACAGGGAATGTATAGGAGGGATGTAGCCTACAGGCAGTGTAGGGGAAGAACGGTGTAATAACAATCTAATGACAGTGGAGCCATGAAGCACCCCTTTCTTTCCTTTGGCTCTTTCATGCTTCATGATGATTTGGTATGAGACAGAGTAATAAGGCCGGGGGCTTACAAAAGACAATACAAATTAGCACTGACTGTAGGAGTAATGCAATATCTTCTCAAACTGCACACTGAAACGAATCATGTCTGAGCCACTGTATAACTCTGATATAATTGTATAATTAACCCTTAGTGTAGCTAGGCTGTTCAATGTTTAGTCAAAATAATGTTGCACTTCACAAGTGACAGCAACATCAACAAACAAATCCATAGATTAAGGGCATCATGTTTACATGACTGTCAGCTGAAGAAGCCTTTGACCCTTGCAACTGTAACTTTAACAAGGTGATGACCCCACTTCTAGTGGGGTGACTAAGAGGAACTTGATGTTGAAACTTTGCCAAGAGGGGAAGCAATTTGATCAAACTGTGCTTTGATACTTCCTCCTCCTAGTTGAAAAGAAGACAGCAACATGCGATTTACTGTCAGCCAATAACACAGCAAAACTTTACCTCCCAACGGCCATAGGTCAGCAGGAACAGTGTGAAGGGAATGGCCGTGCCTGCCATGGCGTGTGTAGAGGGCATACTATACTCAGAGTTGTAGAACATCTCCACCTTAACCACGGGCGGTGAGGCTGGCCTGGACCAGCGAATAACATCCTTGGTGCTCTGGCCAAGGTACATGACCCAAACCCAGACTATGATCAGTCGCCGGCTGACGTAAGCGTCCACGTTCCATATGATGAACGGGAAAAAGGTGATGTAAAACAGCTCATTGCCCAGCTCAGTTCCGAAGGTGAACAGGTAGTACAAAAACGTGTTCTCGATTAAAAACTCCTGGCCCATATCGCCTGTCAGGGAATTTTTGCGCAAGGGCTTGACAGTGCTCCTAGAAGGACTTGGGTGCTCACTAATCCGGACATCAGGTGTCTCAGAGGTGCATTCCACCCTGGACTCGTTGACGCCACTTGAACAGTTTTCTGTGAGGTCCGGTACCCCAACATCACTGGCTCTAACGAGGCGGCAACCGTTCCCGCTGTGCCCGTCCGTTTTCCCCGCAGCAGGAGTGACCATTGCCTCGTTCTGAGAAGCATTGTCTACCCCTTCCTGTTTCAAACTGTTCCCCGGAGAGGTGACTTTCCTCTGCCGAAGACTCTCGGTTTTCTCCCCTTCTCCACCTCCGTTGACAGTACATTTCTCACTTTCACCCTGGAGATGGCTAATGCTGTTGTTGTGCAAGCGAGCTCGCTCCACTTCTTTGGTCTCTGCTGGGTTCCTAGAAAACGTCCCGCGCACACCACAGATCTGCTGAAACCGCGCTACATGAATCGGGTCTTGGAGATAATTGCAGAGTTGTCCAATTTGCCTTATAATATTGTTTGCCATGTTGATTCAGATATATAGCACTGTCTATTTCCTTTACATTACCCGTTCGCTAGCTAGCTAGCCATCTAGCAAGCTTCCTATGCTTTCAAGCAGCAGCTCGTGCATCATTACAGTTATTGCTCATTCCATATAGCCTGTTCCCATAAAATAAACACGTTCATCACGTTTTCCTGTCGAAGGCAGCAACAAGACCGGTTAAAACATTAAGTGATACTGTACAATAATCGGCAAACACGTTTTAAATGACAGAGGCTTTTTCTTGTAGCTAGTTGTCCTGGAACCTCCGCTATCTCAAGTAGCATCCGGTTAATGATAGATCTATGAAGTGCTCGGGAACGCGCACGCATGGGTGACGCACTCAGGATTTCAACGGGACTGCGCTTGTATTCAGGTTAGTACTAATCGATTCCTTTGGACGTCCCTACCCTAAACCATTTAAAACGTCAACTTCAACGGGGTAGGGACATCCCTAAGATTCTAGGGGTGTGTTCGTAAATTCAATCTGGAGTGCCAGAGTGCGCTCAGAGTTCGCTTTGGGCGTTCGTAAATTCAGAGCGGTTCGTTCTCGGAAAGTTCAGAACGCACACTGGACGTTCTGGCTGAGGAGTAGGGTTGATCCGAGCGTTCTGACCTCACAACGGCAGTCAAGCACCCAAGCTAACTTTGGCTAGCTTGCTAGCTACTTCCAGACACAAATGAGAGAATCTCGCTCTGACCATTTTACTCGCCCTAGCAGAGCTGGTTAGGGTCTTTTCATGTTATCCAGCGCGTTGGTGACTGTGCTGCTGGCAACAATTTAATAACGTTATTTTGCATAATTATTCAACAGGTGCTCAGCGTTCATAAAGTCATCAGTTATTCTACGCTCTGACACACTCAGAAGAGAGGCGCAGTGTTGCCAACTCCTCAGTAAGGAAAGTAGCTATTGGTTGTCCTAAAAGTCGCTAAATGACGTGATCACCTACTTTGCATAATTGACCATGTGCATGTAATTGTGATGGAGCTGTAGGAGAGAGGAATAACGTCGTGGGAGAGACAAAAAGTGAGTAAAAAAACACCCTAAATATGTTTAGAACTACAAATGAACTTTCTTCTGTCGATTCTTGTTTTTTTTTCATGTCACAATTCCAACCCTCCTCCTTTATCCGGGCTTGGGACCGGCAAAAGTGAACCAAAAGAGACACTCTGGCGGAGTTACTTATTTAAAAAATTTTGTTTTGTTTTTTTGTTTAGTTTTCTTAAGTTTGGTTTGGTTTTTAACCTTATTGTCCACTTAGGAGCCTACAACAAGTCACAGTAAAACATGAACATTTTTAACCATAACATAAAAAAAAAAAAATTGTATACAATCTACATTAACAATCTAAATGGACCAAAAAGAGACAATAGAAAAAACTGTCAATGACAATGTGAGAAAATGATGGTAACTAGTCTGGCCCTAATTCAGGTTAATTGTTTGTTTTTTTCAGACCCCCCTCCACACACACACAGGCTGTGCTGGCTCACAGAAAGAGTGGGTCATCGTCATTTTGGTCAAGGCTCTCTATGGCAGGTTTGGCAACTGAGGGAGCTGACTTAAATGAGTAAGCAGCTGATGTGCCAAAAAGCTGCAAAACATTATCAGGCAGCTGGTGGTCATAGAAAGCCTCACCAGACAGCTTCAGTCCATATCGAATGTACAGGATGGAGTTAAGGGTCTGCAAGGACATCCGATTTCTATGTTTGCTTTTTACCACACTCATCTGGCTGAATACTCTCTCGACTTCAGCATTCGAGTGTGGCAAGGACAACACAGACACAGCAGTCATGGCAAGTTCTTGAAACGGGTTGATATCAGCTGCATCCCTGAACTTCCAAATCTCATTCCAGAAGCCCAGTGTGTTTTTTGTCTCATTCCATTTACTAAAATGGATGGCACGCCATTGCTGGACAATCTTGTCTATCTCTACAGGGGAGTAGCCAAGGAGCTTGGCAATTTTTTCTATTTCTCCACGGCTCTTATTGTGCTTTAGTTTCCTCCACATTGAAAACGGACATGTACTGCAATGCTTCGATGTTGTCCAGCAGTCTCACCCTCAACTAATTAGTGAGGGAGATGGTGAAGGCTACACACCGCTTTCGGACATTGTTTTCATCCTCAGGCGCAAGGTGGAGCTCAGCTGCCTTTGACTCAAAAAGGTAACCAAGGTACGGTTTGGGACGGATGTATCCATCTATTGGCCCTTTGAGTACATTAACATTTGCCAGTGGATTCAGCACCCTGCTGCTCACAGACTTGATCAGGCTAACCAAGCTGTCAAGTAGCTTAAGAGGATCTACTTGCTCTCCCTCAAAAGCCTTGATGATCAACTGTACCTCACCCAGCACTGACTTCAAAAAAGTCAGATACAATATGTTTTGAGGATCACTGTACATGGAGTATAAAATCTCAGCCATGTAGCAGTGTTCACTGGACTTGGTGACTGCGAAATGCAGCCTAAGCTCCTCCCACTGGTCCAAAATGCGTGAAACCGCAGGTTCAATGGAGAGCCAACGTGTGGCACACACCTTGGTTATCTGTAAAGGTTTCTCCCCACAGTTGATGCTCTCACATATGGCCTTGTAGGCCTCCCTGCGCTTTGGAGACACTAAAAACCTCGTACCAAGTACTCCACACTACGGGGGATGTTGTCATTGGAAGCATGACTTACAGCAAGCTGCAGAGAGTGACACACACAGCGAATAAGAACCAGATCTTTGAGGCCATACTCCTCCTTCAGCACTTTATGGACCCCATTGTTAATCCCCGTCATAACAGAGGCATTGTCAGTCCCTATCCCCAGGAGTTTCTCTTTTTTAAGGCAACACTTCTCGAGGAAAGCCACAACAGCACGGGCTATAGATTTGGCATCTCCTCCCTCCAACTCAACAAGCCCCAGAAATGTTGATACAATTGTCTGCTTGGTGTCACTAAAGTACCTTATCACAACCCCCAGGTACTTAGAAACACTTACATCCGTGGACTCATCAAGGAGGAGGCTGAAACGCTGGTCACCCACATCTGCGACCAACTTTTTCAGAAAGTATGGTGCTAGAACACCATTAATCATTTCTGTGCACTTTGTCCTGTGCATTTTGAAGTGGGTAGCAGCAGTGGAGTCTGAGAAAGCAGCTCTACATGCTTCTCCAATGTGATCACATGCCAGCATGGAACAGTGTTCAGCGATAGCTAATGCCATGGTGGCCTCCGCCTTTTTTGCAGAGTCAATTTTTTTAACCATAAATGGCAGCTTGTTTTGGGTGGAACTGTTATAAGGCTTTGCCTTTTGAGTATGTTTTTAAGTTGTCATGTCTTCTTTTACATCACTAAGTTTGGCGTAGAAATCAACCTTACAATACAGGCAGTATGCCCGTGTATCATCTCCAATAAACGGCTTCAACCAGCCTTTGAATTCAGGGTTTGATTCCCACTCCTTTCTTTATTTTTGAGTGTACAGTTTAGACTGAGACATGATGAGCTAGCCAGCTAGATGTTTAGCTTATGTCACAGAGAGGCACACACACAGTGGACGAGGTGAGTAAATGACTGAGGCTGTGTGAGTCAAATGCAGTGATTTATTTTAGACAAAGAACATTTTACATTTACATCCCGCCCTGAATGTAAGTCAGGGCGGGATCAGCCAGCGGCGGCTTCCCGCATGCGCGATTCATTTGCAGTCTGGATGCGGATGGGTGAACATCTCCTGCTCTGACTGCAGCTGGGAGGGACTGCTGTGCGAGGACTGGGCCCCCTGTGAGTGCTTTGGGACGGGGGTGGGGCCCACGGCAGCACCCGCTGCTCGTTGAGAAGAGTAAGAACGATACGTGCTTTCACGTCAGTCTCCAAAAGTCTCCAATAACACCAGAAAAAGTCGCTAGATTTGTCGCTAGTCGATTTTTTTGAAAATGTGTCGCTAGAGGGGTCTGAATAATCGCTAAATATAAGTTGGCAACACTGTGAGAGTGCTCTGAAATTGGAGTAGATAGCCAGAGCGAATTTACGAACGCACCCTCTTTCGCGGTGCTGTGGACGCGCTTCACAATTTAAACAGGTCAAATCATGGGTATTGACACACGCTTTTATCTAATCGTTTTATCTTGTCCCTTTAAATACATTTGCTTCCATAGAGTAGAAGATGGGCCTATGGATGAATGAAACATCATAATATCCTTGAATTGTCAGAGTCCCTCTTCTAACATAGTCTGACCAGTGGATGCTCTGTAGCTCATCAGAGTACCAATAATCACTCCAACACATAATGGCAGTGTCAATTTACACACTTTATTTTATAGCATTAGCAATCACCTGAAAAAAAGACAGATTCATGGTGCTACTTAAGTATTTTGGCAAAATAGCTTATCTTTAATAAGGAATAGGCCTATGTAAATTTTCTTCCAAATATACATTTCATACAGTAAAATATTGTGTTGAAAAGTAGCATTTAAAATTATAGTTTAGTCTGTAGTTTGTATGACGTTTAACAATAATGGAAAAACAAACCTTACACTCAACACACTCAACTACCAATACTCAAATACAGAAAAAAATAGGACAATAGCAATTGATATCCACATAGTTGCACAAATTTTAAAATAAAATAATAAAAACAAGATAATGAAGTCAACCTATTCATAAATAGGTTATTTATCTTAACATTGTTTGCCTGACACATAAAACTGAGAAATCTACAGAAAAATATTAAAGTTAGCTAGAAAAAACAGGGAATTGTTTGACATGGGCATAGTCAAAGAAAGCAATAATGCCAATGTGCTGTTGCTGAATCAAGTTAGTGTATTCTTGGAGCATGAGTAACAAGCACTAAACAGGGTTAGGTCTCTTTGAGAATGAAAATTATTTAATTACATTAAAACTGGCACATTTTTAGACGAGGCTGTGAAATGGCCTACTTTTCTGCTTTATTTCTCTTGGCCTGAATAGATTCAACCTCAAAACAGATGCTTGAGCTACAGAGCTAATTTAAACAGACAAGAAAATATAAATATTGATGTCAGAATGATGCACAGTACTGAATAGCCCCCAAAATTCACACACTAGACTTGACCACTGGAGGGCAGCAAAGTGTTGTAGGAAAGAACACAGACACAGGAGAAAAAAAACATTACATGCATTACTATGACAGAAACGGGTAACAATTGATTCGCCCAGAGAGTTCTTACACCAAAACCTCTATATCAAATGCATAATGCGTAATTCTTCAACAAATATGCCGTCATGAGTTTCATTTGAATTTGTTTTTCCCATATGCATTTCAATCATGTTTTACAAGCTTCTGATAAGTAGTCTATCATTTAACATTAGAGATATGTTTAGTGAAATATAAAAATGTTCAAATACACAACAGAGTAGTTTGATTGTGGTCACACAAGCATACTAGCAAACATCCAAACCTCCAAACACAAACCTTGTCTGTTTCTCTACACTCTTAGAAAAAGGGTTCCAAAAGGGTTCTTCGGCTGTCCCCATAGGAAAACCCTTTTTGCTTCCAGGTAGAACCGTTTGAGGTTCCAGGTAGAACCCTTTTGGGTTCCATGTAGAGGGTTCTACATGGAACCCAAAAGGGTTCTACCTGGAACCCCAAAAAAGTATTCAAAGGGTTCTCCTATGGGGACAGCTGAAGAAACATTTAAGGTTCTAGATAGCACCTTTTTTTCTTAGAGAGTAGTGTAGAGGCAAGGTGCATGAGTTGTACTATATGTATCCCTTAAGGTTTACATTAGCAATGACCATTAAAACAAATTCCTGCAAGGAATCTCTGTCTCTCACATCAGCTTGTAAAAGCATTCACGCTGTAACAAAGATGCCCTTATAAGACAGACCCTGATTTGGACTCTTGCTCTGTTGACCTTGTCAGAAATCACACAGGAGAAGCCGTAGCCTCCCATTTGCATGTAGATAGTGTCAGACTGCAGGATGCAGAATGCAGCTCTGAGTGAATAGGGGGTTCTGTCACCGAACCACTCCCTGCCAATTACTTCGATGTGCATGGTCCATATCAATTTCTACCCGTACTTTGGCAGCAAGTCACAGTCACCCATTATCATCCAGTTTGTAGAGCAGGACTTGAGCCCCGTGGCCAGGGGAGTTGCTGGGACATGTGCCTAGGCCGTAGAGGCATGTGGGGGAGGGGTAGGGAACCAGGTGGTAGTGGGGTATCTCCTCCAACCCAAAGGACTGAGAGCAGCAGTCTGCCACCACCATCTTCACACGTTTCCTGTCTGGGTAGAGCAGCAGCTGGCCGCCTGGGCCCCTGTCACAGGTCCCCTGCCTCTCCTCTTCCTCCTCCACCTCCCCCTCCACCTCCTTCTCCTCATGGTGGATCTTCCTCAACAGGTTGTTGATGAGCACAGAGCGTCGCAGGTACGCTTCAGGGTCCTCCAGGAATCTCAGCTTCTCCAAGGAGAGCTTGAGGATGCAGCTGCGATCCTCCTGACGTATCAGGTGCTGGAGAAAAAGAGGTTGTGGTTATGAGACAGACACATCTAAAGTGTCATGTCATAGGATGACAGATTGATGGCTGAACATGTAAACACAAACAAAGCAGTTCGTACTTTTTGAAAATATCCATGTAGGTCGCCATGTAAATCCTCCTCTTCCGCATATTTCCTCTTGAAGTAGGCAACTTTCGACGTTGTTGAATGGTTTGATCTCTATTCAAGGGAATCGACTGCTTGAAGCACAATCAGGAAAAATGCAATTACAACCTTGATAAAGCTCTCCCTTTGAACACATTAGTGAGGAGAGATTATGTGGTTAGTGGAGTGACACAGAATTATATAACAGCCCCAGCAGTAGTGGAGTCATATCCACGCAACGGTACATTACCTGATGATGACAGCCCAGAGCCACAAATGAGTTGTCTGACTGGGGTCCTGATTCCTTGGGCTGCTCTCTGAGCCTCACACATTGCCTTCAAGGGCCTCTAGTGGAGGAGAATGAGAGATAAGGAGAAAATAAGAAATTGGAGAGAGACACCTGTTTTATTAAAGTTGTAAGTCACACACAAAATGTTTTAATCTGTAGCTCATAATAACCATAAAAACATAGACTAGATATGTTGCACAATTTGAAAATGTGGGCTATGTTTACTCAGATGTCATCTCACTGCATAGGCTATTTATCATGGCCATATTAAACAGATTAATTTTTTCATATCAAAACAGCTTTTGGTCTGCTTTCTGCAGCATGTGCTTTGTAGGCGAAGCTGAAATCTTTACAGCCATTGCCATTTCCCCACACAAGGCTATTTACAAAGAAATTGGGTTGAGTACATGCGTGGGTAGTCTGTGTGTGTGTGTGTGTGTGTGTGTGTGTGTGTGTGTGTGTGTGTGTGTGTGTGTGTGTGTGTGTGTGTGTGTGTGTGTGTGTGTGTGTGTGTGTGTGTGTGACACAGAGAGAGAAACGAGACAGAGAGTTTCTGATATTGCACTGATTAGTGCATTTTCAGCTGAATGACACCTGCTATAACACGTTATTTTACTCCCACTGCAGTTAGGCACAGTGGAACTGTAATATTCCTATTCAAGGTATCAAACAAAATACCTGTAACACAAATAATGCATTCACCTGCTTGGACATGTGACAAAAAATATCATGCAACTGATTGATCTTTATGATTATGTTGATGATGACGATGATACCATGCAATGATGATGTCTTAATGCTACTTAGCTATCTCTATCAGTTTGGAATGTCACCCATTTGTAAGAATAACCCACCCATTTGATAAAATATAATCACATCAATAAGGAAAATTACCGCACTTCAGCAAATCAGCAGTCCTTTTAGATGTAGGCAGCCTATGAAGATAATGCGTTCTTCTGGATGTGTCTGTCCAATGTATGACCGTCCGTTGCTGCGACATTTACCGTCTGTGCCAATTATCCCGCTCCAAGCTCTGCCTGAAGTTTGCGCTTCACACCCAGTCACCGTATCTTCGTTTTAATAATCCCTTCAGAGTACGCAACACTCCTAGGGTCTTAAAATATCATTTTCTGTGCAACAAGCAACAACACCATTCTCTCTACAACCTCATTGGTCCTCGCAGAAGCAGATGTTTCCTGTTGCTAGGAGAGTCACTAGGCAATGATGACGCTTCATCATCAGGCTCCATTATTCTCACATCCTCTCAATGTGCTCCTTGGTTCTCTTTTTCTCTATCTATACCTGGGTGTCTCTCTCTCTACTTGGGTGTATGGGCAACCTATTACTGGATCAGTAATTATTTTATGTCTGATTTAAATGTAGGCCTAACCTTTTTACAGCTGCTATGATAGCCCAGATATGAGAAATAAACAATAGTGCACTATTCAACTTGGCTTATATACAAAACACAGAGCTCTCTTTTCCCCCTCTAAAACCTGGAATTATTAACTAAATCAAGCATCTGCTGGTTTTCATTTATCTCATCCAAAAACACTTAGAAACCAAAATATTATATTCCTAATCTTTCGTAATCCTGCCTGTGAGCTTGATGATTTCAGGAGGTATTACAACTGAAAACCTTTCACACTATGGGACCCACTGTGTGCTGTTGATGACCATCATTAAGACACATTCATTCTCAGAATTAAGGCATCTTAACAAACACACTCAGAAAGAAGACTTAAAAACCAGATGGCATGGATCTTTATTTTATTAGCAAGAAGAAAACTAATACCAACCGGTATGTACAAAAGTACTATTGTCATTCTTTGCATGCATGGTGCAGGCACTGTGTATATAGGCATGAGAACAAATCAACAGTCCGTGCATACAGCTGCATCTCACAGGAACATCAAACATGGTTGACTATACACTCATGCTCATTTTATGCATTGATTATTATGATCAATTTCACCCCATCCAGGCATCAACTTTTACCCTTACGATACAGGCATCAACTTTTACCCTTACGATACAGGCATCAATCTTTACCCTTACGATACAGGCACTTCATTAGAATCTCACTGTGTGGAAGCTGAAAACAAACATGCTGTAGTAGTAACATATTTCAGAGGACGTCTTGAACATTTAAAATGTCAAAAATATAGAGGGATTATGTACAGCAAGTCTTGACATGCATACAATACATCATAATTGGTTCAGCCAGTACAGTAAATAACACTTAGCAATTTAATGGTCATTCTGGGTAACAAGTGAACTGAATCATTGGTCAAGTCATTAACCATACAAACCTGTGTTATAAACATGACATGAACTGCACCTACCTGTCATATCAGGTTAGTTTATAGTTAACCTACAGAGCAGAGGAAAGTCTCTCCAACTGTGGCATTCATAGCTTGTCATCTTGTAATGAAAAGCTCATCATCAAACACAGTGCCATACTCTTCCCTGAATCAGTTACTTACTAAGTCAATGTTCTCGCTAAAAGTGAAAAAAAGTGGTTTTAACCTTTGATACAAATGTAAACGTTTGACCAACATGGGCAATTCCAAGACAGCCATTCAGTTCCAAGAAAGCTCAAATATATTTCTCCATCCAATCTTCTCATTGGAAGAATTCCATATGTGATGTAGGGGTGATTCGTTTGATTGGAGGAAATGGACATGCTCATATGTAGCACAGCTCTCTAATTGAGTCAAACCCTGGTGTTTGATTAAGAGTATGATTCCCCTGTGCAAACCAAGGGACCTAATTACATCTGTTGTCTATCCAGGAAAACAGAGTGGTTGTGAAGGTTGCAGGTTCAATACTCCATAACACCCCACAGGTCATGGACCATGGATAATTAACTCAAATGGCAGAGAATAATGCTGATTTACATTCCACATCAGTACTTCACTGAACAATCAATGACTGCTTAGATAGAGTTAATCAGACAGGCCCCATAGGAGTCTACTAGTCCGATCCTGACTGAACTGTAGGTACACTAAGGTTGAAGACCAGTGGACTAGAAGGCCAGTAAACTGCTGTCCAGGGAGAGGTGCTTTGCAAAAGATGCTTAGTAGGAATACAGTTGCTTTAAAAATCCCCATCCTCCTTGGTGTGAGAAGCCCTCGACCTAGGGTGTGTAATGTGTGTAATCATCCAAAAGCGGCTACTGCCATAGGATATAATGAAGCTGAGGCAGACTTGGCCGTGAGTATTAGAATCATCATAATCATCACACTGTATGGTCCAAGGACTGTAACTACCAATTAGCAGAGAAAAATAATACACTGCCAGGGAGGGTCATTCATGGCATGATGTTATTAACAGATGCACTGGGATACTTAAAGCCTCTTTTCATCTCAGCATGGATGGCTGTTGAAACGAACTTTACCCTGGGAAGTCACTAAGAAAGGGCCACTAAATGAAGAGACAATCTGTCAGACAGAGAGGACGGATGTTCTCGTCAAATAGAGTTGAGTCCTTCAGCTGTATGTCTTAGAGCAGGTCATGTCTTACAGTAAGAGAGGAGAAGTAGAGAGAATGAGTAAAAGTTGTAGATGAAGATACCAAAACGTGTGATAAAGAACTAAATGCTCATTCAATGTGAAATTACCCTAAACTATACAGTTTCAAATCCTAGGAAAGTAGAAAGCAGGAAGAAATCTATCAAAACTGTTTGAAATCCAAATTATTAAATGTAGGCTGTGTTTGGAATGATACAAAATCACAAAGATTTCAGTCTCCCTTTCCCTCATGAAGGAAGAAATCATTCTAAAATATTTGTATTCTTCACCTTGAAGTGTGGCTGAATAAAGTACTATAGTAATTCATCAAAAACCATTGTCCTTGGACAATCATAACAGTATACTCATTTTTGTATGATACAATGTTTGACATCTTCATAGCGGATATACAGAGAAGACCAACCAAACTTCATCTAGCTGTCTGTGGCGACACAATGTAACTATAGTTGAAACCAATACTCAATAACCTTTTCTGAGTTGAAACTTATAAAAACCCATCGAATAAACGCAACAATTTATATTTCTGTATATCCATATCGGCATAATTGAAGCACTTTGTTTTTGTTTTTTTTGCTATTTGTTTGCTATGTCATATTTTTTGCTCATCAATGGTGTAAACAGGTGTGTGGGGCTGTAGGTTGTAGATTGTACTCATGATGGGGCAGCAGTAGTTGTGTTGAGGCTCTCCTGCCTACACAGAGCAGGTGTCTGTCTGGGGACAGGATAACTCCCTCCACTCATAGGGAACAACCAGCTTAGTAACTAGGGGCCCGATTCCGACCCGAGTTAAGCACGCATAAATGGAACATAATTCCCTTTTTATGTGCTTTTCTCTCTATGCATATTCTGACCTTGAATTTAAGCATGAGAATAGCGTGCTATTCACCCACTCACTATTCGTTTGAGGTGGAGCTCTAATAAATGAAGGTGTGGCAGAGGTGTGTCTACTTATACACCGTATTCTGACCTTGACTTAATTCCCTGATAATTTCATCACCTTTACGCGCTAGGAAACTATGAATAAGGTCTAGCGAACCTGCCAGTTCCAAGTGGAAAAAGCATCTACTTAATTTTTTCAAAAATAAATAACACCATTCTCCATGCACTTTAATTTACAACTTGATAAGAGCTATTGATTACAGCTAGGTAAATTAGTAATCCATTTGGATAAGGGAATTGTATATATAATTACACTTGTTTTAGATATATTTTACCTTATAATCGCTGGAAACAAATGTGAAACCAGTAATATGGCAGCAAACTGAAGCATATCAACAACTTTCCCACAGTAAAGTTTATGAAATGCTGTGCCATTATGCAGAATTTAAATTGTACGGCTTTTTAACTTGCAGGGATGGGCACTCTCGAATGTCTTAATTATAGGCTACCCTGACTTTCTCTGTTTCCTATTTCTATCATGTTAAATATTAGACACTATGCCTCCCGAGTGGCGCAGTGGTCTAAGGCCGCGACTGGGAGACCCATGGTTGGCGCACAATTGGCCCAGCGTCGTCCAGGTTAGGGGAGGGTTCGGCCGGCAGGGATGTTCTTGTCCCATCGCGCACTAGCGACTCCTGTGGCGGGCCGGGCGCAGTGCACGCTGACACGGTCGCCAGGTGTACAGTGTTTCCTCCGACACATTGGTGCGGCTGGTTAAGTGGGCATTGTGTCAAGAAGCAGTGCGGCTCGGTTGGGTTGTGTTTCGGAGGACGCACGGCTCTCAACCTTCACCACTCCCGAGTCCGTACGGGAGTTGCAGCGATGGGACAAGACTGTAACTACCAATTGGATACCACAAAATTGGGGAGAAAAATGGCCTAATAACAACACATATTGTCCTGGCAATTTACTGTTAGTTCCCTTCAGTTGGTATAGCCTACATTATCATTCCATTTAATGACATCGTTTCATTTACCTTCATTTGCTTCCTCTGTAAATGCTGTCACGGCCGTGTGGTTGTTGCTGAGGATCATTAGTAACAGTTGATAATATTTAAAAAAAGATATGTAGGCTAATTAAATCATTATGGATCAGGGCGCAGACCAAGCCGTAAGTGTCGCATGGCACAATACTTGGCTGTGTCATCACACAGTTCCATTTTAGTGCAGGCAATAGACAAGGTTATAGCCTACTATTGTACACTATTCTCCCTATTATAATTATATGTACACTAATCTTCCAACATTACCATGGGTTAACAATTTAAAGAATGAATCAAACCACCGTTTTCTTTCTTTTGTGTGTAAAGGCTCTCTAAACCTGTTTTTTATGATTAATAAATACTTTCCTAGCCCTAAATTATTTACAAGATCAGAGTATCTTTAAATCTACCAATTGGTGCTGAAACAGAGACGAATATGCATATATTTAGATGGCCTTCTATCATTGATCCGTAATATTCTGAACCTGTTTTCTCGATATATTCTATTGAGTCTTTCGACAAAATTCAAACTACAAGGTAGACCGTATTTAAAGAGATGGCTTAAGATAAATGTACTGAAACCCCTATTGAATGAAAATCTGTTGGCCAGGAAGTGCGAGGGTTTTCAGTGGTTGAATTACATGTATTCAGCACGTGCAAGGGAACCACGCCTGCAAAGCCCTGTTCGCACCTTCATAAGGTAAGTCTGAATACCAACTACTGAGAAGTGCGTAGGAAAGTAGTGAGTAAGAAAGGCGTAATTTCCTAAGTCGGAATTGGGCCCTTAATGACTGGGTAAGTGGTGGGGATTCCTTCCCGTCCTCTCCTCTCCATCCTGGCTTCTAGGCTTCCAGGAGGACGTGCCAGCGACAGACCTGCTGGCCTTTACACTCCTTCATGTCCAGCCAGTGCAGCTGCTCCTCCTCCCCGCTGCTGTTCTGGCCCAGGGCGAGCCAGCCCACCATCTCCTTACGCTTCATGCTGCGGCGGTTGTAGATGGACACCATGAGGGTGACGTCAGACAGCTGGAACAGGGCGACCTGGAACACAAAGGTCTCCTTGTAGACAGGGTTGGGCTGCCCCCGCCGCACTGACGTCTTACACCTGGAGATCTCCTGGCCCACCGAGTTGAGCAGAGTCAGCTTCCCATAGGTGTCTGAGGGAGAGAGACAGAAAGAAAGGAGAGAGGCAAAGATAGAGGTAATGAAGTGAGGAGGGATAAACAAAAAAAGTACGATTGACTAAGTCATGATTGCATGAGGGTGCATACTGTTTAAGAGCCATTTTGATAGGGTGTACAGTGGGCGAAAAAAGTATTTAGTCAGCCACCAATTGTGCAAGTTCTCCCACTTAGAAAGATGAGAGAGGCCTGTAATTTTCATCATAGGTACACGTCAACTATGACAGACAAAATGAGAAAATCACATTGTAGGATTTTTAATGAATTTATTTGCAAATTATGGTGGAAAATAAGTATTTGGTCAATAACAAAAGTTTCTCAATACTTTGTTATATACCCTTTGTTGGCAATGACACAGGTCAAACGTTTTCTGTAAGTCTTCACAAGGTTTTCACACACTGTTGCTGGTATTTTGGCCCATTCCTCCATGCAGATCTCCTCTAGAGCAGTGATGTTTTGGGGCTGTCGCTGGGCAACACGGACTTTCAACTCCCTCCAAAGATTTTCTATGGGGTTGAGATCTGGAGACTGGCTAGGCCACTCCAGGACCTTGAAATGCTTCTTACGAAGCCACTCCTTCATTTCCCGGGCGGTGTGTTTGGGATCATTGTCATGCTGAAAGACCCAGCCACGTTTCATCTTCAATGCCCTTGCTGATGGAAGGAGGTTTTCACTCAAAATCTCACGATACATGGCCCCATTCATTCTTTCCTTTACACGGATCAGTCGTCCTGGTCCATTTGCAGAAAAACAGCCCCAAAGCATGATGTTTCCACCCCCATGCTTCACAGTAGGTATGGTGTTCTTTGGATGCAACTCAGCATTCTTTGTCCTCCAAACACGACGAGTTGAGTTTTTACCAAAAAGTTATATTTTGGTTTCATCTGACCATATGACATTCTCCCAATCCTCTTCTGGATCATCCAAATGCACTCTAGCAAACTTCAGACGGGCCTGGACATGTACTGGCTTAAGCAGGGGGACACGTCTTGCACTGCAGGATTTGAGTCCCTGGCGGCGTAGTGTGTTACTGATGGTAGGCTTTGTTACTTTGGTCCCACCTCTCTGCAGGTCATTCACTAGGTCCCCCCGTGTGGTTCTGGGATTTTTGCTCACCGTTCTTGTGATCATTTTGACCCCACGGGGTGAGATCTTGCGTGGAGCCCCAGATCGAGGGAGATTATCAGTGGTCTTGTATGTCTTCCATTTCCTAATAATTGCTCCCACAGTTGATTTCTTCAAACCAAGCTGCTTACCTATTGCAGATTCAGTCTTCCCAGCCTGGTGCAGGTCTACAATTTTGTTTCTGGTGTCCTTTGACAGCTCTTTGGTCTTGGCCATAGTGGAGTTTGGAGTGTGACTGTTTGAGGTTGTGGACAGGTGTCTTTTATACTGATAACAAGTTCAAACAGGTGCCATTAATACAGGTAACGAGTGGAGGACAGAGGAGCCTACAGGTCTGTGAGAGCCAGAAATCTTGCTTGTTTGTAGGTGACCAAATACTTATTTTCCACCATAATTTGCAAATAAATTCATAAAAAATCCTACAATGTGATTTTCTCGATTTTTTTTCCCTCAATTTGTCTGTCATAGTTGACGTGTACCTATGATGAAAATTACAGGCCTCTCTCATCTTTTTAAGTGGGAGAACTTGCACAATTGGTGGCTGACTAAATACTTTTTTTCCCCACTGTATGTCACAGGAGGTTGGTGGCACCTTAATTGGGGAGGACGTGCTTGTGGTAATGGCTGGAGCGGTATGAGTGGAACAGTATCAAATACATCAAACAAATGGTTTGATGCCATTCCACTCGCTCCGTTCCAGCCATTGTTATGAGCCGTCCTCCCCTCAGCAGCCTCCACTGGTGTATGTTTGTCTAGTTTTGTTGTCTGTTTTGGGCTGTCATTTCTCACCACTAGAACAGTCTCACTGAGGTTATGGGTCAGGTGTATAAGGTCACAGGTAACCAGGTAGTGGTCATGCATGGGTGAACAGTAGATTCACATGTTTTTTTACCACTATTCACAAGATTGCCTTTAACACAGATTACTCAACCACAAACCATAACCACCATGGTAAATCATCAAGTCATCAATCATTTATTAATTACATCACCCAACAGTATATCTAAGTCTGGACATTACATAATTTAGTCCTAATGAACTAAAATAAAATCATTAGTGGCAGAGGAGGCTGGTGGGAGGAGCTATAGGAGGATGGGCTCCTTGTAATGGCTGGAATGGTATATGGAAACCACGTTTGACTCCTTTCCATTAATTCCATTCCAGCCATTACAATGAGCCCGTCCTCCTGTAGCTCCTCCTACCAGTCTCTTCTGATTAGGGCGTCAAAAACATCACTCATGCATCAAGTGGCGAATTGGAACTTTGCAATAGCCCTTACAATCTGATAGTCTGTATGTATGATGGTAAACATGGGCGTGTGTGAGTGTGTTTGCTCACCGGGCGGCCTGTTGATGGCCAGGTTGCGGAAGTGGCTTCCCTTGATGAGCTCCACAGAGAGGCGTCCGGTGGTGGCGTTGTAGGACAGGCCCACCAGCAGCTCAGGGACGCCCCCGTGGGTCAGAGACTGGGTGGAGGATGCACTGTCACTCTGGGACACCCCAACTAGACTGACCTGAGAGTCAACACTCTGGAGCACAGGAGAAAGACACACACATACAGCATATGTTTACATCGTATACAGTAACATGTTAGCAGTGTTTTGTTGTGTCTTTGGGAGATGTTGGAGGTCTATTCTCTCACCTTCATGTTGCTGCGGGGCTCCAGCACTAGCATGGTCTCCATCTCTCCCCCCTCTGGGCTCAGCTCCCCAAGGCGGACCACCTTCTCCCCCATCATGCGCTCGCGGGACATCCGGCCCCCCAGGGCGTAGAGGCGGAAGCGCAGGGCAGAGGCACCCAGCTCCGAGGGCTCCAGATGTGAAAAGCGGAAGGTCTCATTGAATTCAGGCACGGACCCCTTTTGGACGGAGGTTTTATGGCGCTGCTTCTTTGCCGGGAGCAGGACCACGTGCACCTGCCACGAGTCCATCCCACTGCGCCCTTTGTCTGGGATGTCCCGCGCGGTCACAACGGTAACAAACAGCTTCTGAGAGGCGGCCTTGTAGTCCAGGGTGACCTCGAGGTCACCACATTTGGTGATAGGGGGGTGTGAGGTGGAGCTAGGGGGGCAAGAGAGGACCTCCTCCACAGGAGGATGCTCCTGCTGAGAGGAGGGGAAACAGAAAACACACAGAGTTCAACACAGAAAGTTACTGATATATGCTCCTTGAGAGAAACCAACAAATGAAATAGTCAGCAATGTCATAATTCTAATCACTTGAATGAATATACTGTATTTTGCTGTGTGTGTATCAGGCAAAGACAGAGGATGCCGTTGAAGAGAACATTTACACCAGCCAAGCAGCTCTTCATGCGGTCAGTAAACACAGCATCGATTGTGTCACCATGTTGACAGAGCAGGCGGAGTGTTGGTGTTGGCACGGCAACCACGGATCACAGCTAAGGTATTCGTAGTGGCAGCTACAATATACTGCACAGATCAGGCGACATGCGCTTCTTCAAGCTATATCCCTCCCCCACACTCCCTACATTCACTGACACGACAACCTGACTTTCAATGTTAGCCACGACTCAAATGATACAAAACAAACAATATACAATTATGTTAACAATTTGCTTTCATTCACGTGTATCTGTATGTGTTGTTCTATGTGAGAAAGTGAGTTGGATAAAAGATGAAAACAGTTAGTGGGATACTCATGCACAGATTGCTCCCCATTTCACTCACACAATCATACACAGAGACAGAGACAGAGACAGAGACAGAGACAGAGACAGAGACAAGCTGTCATAAAAGCACATCTGGGCCTGGGTCTGGGCAGACAGTGAAATGGAAGCCTGCAGTGCTAGCCAGCATCACTTGCCCACTCGCTCTCACCTCACTCCAACTGGGCGCCTAAATCAATCATGACACATTAGTGCTTTAGCACAGTAACACACTAACACAACGCTTATGCAAGCATTAGCAACACTCAGTAACACTTTACAGCAACAGGTTGTGCCACATTTCATCAATATTTATGAGGCAAAAGGAAGGAGTTATGTACTGTTTCCAATGTGCCCCTGGGCCTCATGTCAGCCTTGTCTTGGTATGTCGAAAATTAATCTGACAGGAAAAAACTGTGGGACAAATGCAAAACATCTTCAGGTTCCTCATCAGTATGGCATGATGGACATGGCTGCCTCTTAACCAACATTTCCCTTGATAAGAAACTCTGCTTCTCTGTATAGCAAAGCTACTGTATGTTATTAGTAGGGCTAGGATTGTTTCCTGAACCTATAACTTGATCAGGAAACCTTGGTTCACCAAGCCCAAGGTGACAGCGGGAGCTCGTTGACTACAGTACCTCTGGGCTCCATGTGGAGGCGCTGTCTGTGGGGTCGTTGTTGTCATCACCCTGGTTGTCCACGGCTGTCTCCATCTCAAGGCTCCTCTCGGTGGCCTGGCGACTCATGTTGGGGGCCGGGCTTCCCCCTGTGTCCAGCGAGCCCTCCCGTGGTGGGCCGTCCAGACCCTCAGCCGTTTCCTGGGACCCCAGGGAGCCCCGCTTCTCATCCCCATACGATAGGGGGTTCTGGTAACTCAGCCTGCTCACGTCTCCGTCCACGTCTGGGGACGATCACAACAGGGCTTCATAAAGACACAATGTCACATGGAAACATACAGCACACACTCAGTGTGCAACGGAACAGACTTCCCTTAATAAACATATCAGACAGAACAGACTTCTGTAATGAAACATTATCATGAAACATCCTTGGGATATGAGATACAAGCCAGCCCTGTGTGTATGACATAGTCATTGAATGCATGTTATAAACATAAGCAATACCAAGCCTCCTGTTTGAATAGAAATTGCATAACTTTTCAAAAACCTGTTCCTTCAATTAGGGTGGCTGGTACAGGGCTGCACCATGAGCTGATCAATGGCAATTAACTCCAATTCAGTATCATTAAGGGCAGACCGACTGTTATATCAATGACTACAGATAGTTATTACCATGGCAACAGGGCACAGTGTGACTCATCAGTGTGTGTTGTGTGTTCCCAGGTTCAATCAAACCAGTAGTTATATCATAAAACCACCAGTCACATGCTGGCTGGAGGAAGGAAATGTGCTAAGGACCAGGTAGTTATTATGAGTCACTGAGGCATTGTGAACCCCCATGACAGGATGTCAGTCATACAAACAAATGGACTCTTTGTTCAATAAAACAATTTAATTAAATGAAAGAAAGATGTAGGCATGGTCAGGGAATTCATAATGCCAGGGGCCTCCAATGCATCTAATAGGGGCTTTGATGAACACTTAGACTTTATCTGTATTCTTTATGTACCAGTAACTAGTGGTGGAAGAGGGGGTTGGGTGGGTAAATCCCCCCTTACAGTGGCTTGCGAAAGTATTCACCCCCCTTGGCATTTTTCCTATTTTGTTGCCTTACAACCTGGAATTAAAATTGATATTTGGGGGGTTTGTATAATTTGATTTACACAACATGCCTACCACATGCCTACCACTTTGAAGATGCAAAAAAATGTATGCACGCATGACTGTAAGTCGCTTTGGATAAAAGCGTCTGCTAAATGGCATATTATTATATTATTATTATTATATTTTTTTGGGTGAAACAAACAAGAAATAATACCCAAAAAAAGAACTTGAGCGTGCATAACTATTCACCCCCCCAAAGTCAATACTTTGTAGAGCCACCTTTTGCAGCAATTACAGCTGCAAGTTTCTTGAGGTATGTCTCTATAAGCTTGGCACATCTAGCCACTGGGATTTTTGCCCATTCTTCAAGGCAAAACTGCTCCAGCTTCTTCAAGTTGGATGGGTTCCGCTGGTGTACAGCAATCTTTAAGTCATACCACAGATTCTCAATTGGATTGAGGTCTGGGCTTTGACTAGGCCATTCCAAGACATTTAAATGTTTCCCCTTAAACCAGTTGAGTGTTGCTTTAGCAGTATGCTTAGAGTCATTGTCCTGCTGGAAGGTGAACCTCCGTCCCAGTCTCAAATCTCTGGAAGACTGAAACAGGTTTCCCTCAATAATTTCCCTGTATTTAGCGCCATCTCATCATTCCTTAAATTCTGACCAGTTTCCCAGTACCTGCCGATGATGTTCTCGGGGTGATGAGAGGTGTTGGGTTTGCGCTAGACATAGCATTTTCCTTGATTGCCAAAAAGCTCAATTTTAGTCTCATCTGCTTATTTTTTTCTTTAAGCAATGGCTTTTTTCTGGCCACTCTTCCGTAAAGCCCAGCTCTGTGGAGTGTATGGCTTAAAGTGGTCCTATGGACAGATACTCCAATCTCCACTGTGGAGCTTTGCAGCTCCTTCAGGGTTATCTTTGGTCTCTTTGTTGCCTCTCTGATTAATGCCCTCCTTGCCTGGTCCATGAGTTTTGGTGGGCAGCCCTCTCTTGGCAGGTTTGTTGTGGTGCCATATTCTTTCAATTTTTTAATAATGGAATTAATGGTGCTCTGTGGGATGTTCAAAGTTTCAGATATTTTTTTATAACCCAACCCTGATGTGTACTTCTCCACAACTTTGTCCCTGACCTGTTTGGAGAGCTCCTTGGTCTTCATGGTGCCGCTTGCTTGGTGGTGCCCCTTGCTTAGTGGTGTTGCAGACTTTGGGGCCTTTCAGAACAGGTGTATATATACTGAGATCATGTGACAGATCATGAGACACTTAAATAAAGTCCACCTGTGTGCAATCTAACTAATTATGTGACTTCTGAAGGTAATTGTTTGCACCAGATCTTATTTAGGGGCTTCATAGCAAATGGGGTGAATACATATGCACGCACCATTTCTCCATTATTTATTTTTTTGAATTTTTTCATTTCACTTCACCTATTTGGAATATTTTTTGTGTATGTCCATTACATGAAATCCAAATAAAAATCCATTAAATTACAAGTTGTAATGCAACAAAATAGGAAAAAATGCCAAGGGGGATGAATACTTTTGCAAGGCACTGTATCTTCCAGGACCATGACATCTGTATAATGCCTGCGTCTACTGTCACCACTTACACTGATCCTTCTTATAGCGTGTCTAAGACACCAGCCACCATTTGAGTCCAAACAAGTCACTAATTAATCTAAGACCCAGAGCACTATCTGACTATCTCTGTGTTGATCCGTCACAGAGTGGGCCAATCAAGCTTAGCCTGAGATCTTTACAGACAGTAGTCTGTGATTAAATGTTATTTTTGGGCTCTGGAGCAGTGGGTTGATCATTTACATCCCATTGGTTCAGATTAGAGGATCCCCCTGTACGCACTTTGTTTTGTGGAGGACATGTTTTAAGTGTGTGTACAGATGTAGGATCTAATTTTGAGCCAGTTTGCTACAGCAGGAAGTTAATCCTGCAGCTACAGGAAATGTGAATTATTATGTGGATTATAATTAATGGAAGGTTTTGTAGGGCTTGATACATTTTTCATAAGGGAAAATCAAGTCTGAAATGTCAAAGTGGAAATTACAAACTTCAGAAGCCTTTTTAAACCTCAAATATACTAGAAGTTTTAAATGTCCTGCATTGCAAGAAAGTTATCCTGCAACAGGGTGATCCAATTAAGCTCCTACATCTGTACTGTGTCAGAATGTGTGTCTCTGTATGCGTTATGTATGTGTGTGTGTGTGTGTACCTTCGCAGTCTGAGGGCTCTGTGCTGCCCTCCTCCTGGTCAGAGAGTAGGCGGGTGAACTTGTGGCGTTTTCCCGGTGCAGCCTGGGCTACAACCCTGGTGGGCCCTGTAGAGCGGAGGCTCTGAGAGCGAGACACGGAGATCTCAAACTGCTTCACTATCTCGTCCTCACTATCCGATGAGCTGGACTGATCCTCACCATCCCCGTAGCTGTTCACTGGATGGACCAGAGATCACACAAACACACACACAGGGAATACAGAGTTCAAAAAGAGAAGGAGAGAAGGTGCAGGCAGGAGAGCTACTATGGAACCTAATGATTATAGTAGGAGAGGAGAGGAGAGGAGAGGAGAGGAGAGGAGAGGAGAGGAGAGGAGAGGAGAGGAGAGGAGAGGAGAGGAGAGGAGAGGAGAGGAGAGGAGAGGAGAGGAGAGGAGAGGAGAGGAGAGGAGAGGAGAGGAGAGAGAAACATAAATAAAAACAATGTGAACATGATCACATCAATATGTGTGATTATTAAAACTACTGCAAACACAGAAATGAATTCAAAGAACATTTGATAAAACGATCACAAGCACGACCCGCATATCGAAATTAGATTGTACCTGGCAGATAAGACTACAGTCATGAACTAGGTGAGTGTTGGAGGACTGGGACTTTAGTGTCAGTCAGTGATCTACCATGCTATGGAACCAGAACAAGGAGAGTAGGAGAGAAGTGCCAGCTGTACATCCCCATAGCATTACAAAACACATTAGCTGTCACC
Source organism: Coregonus lavaretus (assembly GCF_964263955.1). NCBI lineage: Eukaryota > Metazoa > Chordata > Actinopteri > Salmoniformes > Salmonidae > Coregonus > Coregonus lavaretus. The sequence continues at coordinate 25,826,919 of NC_140005.1, read as the reverse complement.
TGTTATCCTTTCATACACTCTCTCCCTCTAAAAACAAAGCATTTAATCTGAACACCATTAGTTCCACCAGTGATGGACAGAGAGACAGACAGTAACTTGGTTATCTAAGTGTCTGTTGACAGATTGATTGAGGCTGTAATGGAGATGTATCACATGTCTCTGGCCCCGTCTCCCTCATCAGTGTAGGTCACCCAGTACAACACCACCCTCTTTACCTGAACCATCCATCACCATGGTAACCCAGGATGGCTCTAGTGAGTGGGCGAGAGGCCGCTGATTGATTTCCTGTGGCCCTGCACATGTCTTGTGTTCAACGCGTCTCCAGGGCTGCAGTACCGAGAGCCGTCATGCAATAAAATGCAAATTAATTACTTAAAAATCATACAATGTGATTTTCTGGATTTTTGTTTTAGATTCCGTCTCTCACAGTTGAAGTGTACCTATGATAAAAATTACAGACCTCTACATGCTTTGTAAGTAGGAAAACCTGCAAAATCGGCAGTGTATCAAATACTTGTTCTCCCCACTGTATATATGCATCAGTCTACTAATTATACAAATAGGTCCTATTATATTTCAAAATGAAAATCAAATTCGCTAGCCTACACTTGTAACTTTGTAGGCCACATGTGCTGCACCAGAATCACATGTTCTCTTCTGCTTTATCATGGTTTGAACAATGTGCGTAGGCCTAATTCCAGTCCATATAATACAGTATAATAAAATACAGTAAAGTAATACAGTTCACACTTAAAAAGATTAGCCTACTGGAGCTAGGTTCATTTATTTACCCAAGAGAGCATATAGCTAGCTACATCTATGGGCTTTTATGTTTTTCTGTCTTGCGTAATGTGCAGTAGCCTATATCATATTATGTATTGGATAATAGCACAATAATTTGGAATTTTTTGCGCTTGGGCTCATTAAATGTCTTTAATGTAGGGCTCATAAAATGTATTTAATATTTGGCTTATCATGCTCAGGTAGCATCAGGTTTGAATTTTCATGTTGATCATAGCTCTAATTAAATCCAGACATCTGTATATGCTTTATAATGCTTTTGAATGACACTTCCGGTTTTGGTGGGAAATACTTGGTTACATGGGAGAAAAGTGATTTATTCTCGGGATGGAACATTTGTAAAATACCGGGAAAATATTCAACCCTATCACACAGTCATCACTACTGGAAGATACTGACCGCAGCTTCCCGCCACTCCAACCTCAGTACTCCACCACTAGATCAATCACTCCAAGGCTTATCGTTCCTCGACTCAGGACCTTTATTACATCCTAATAGTTATTCCTGCAGAGCCCTCATTACTTCCCTAAAGCCTACAGAGTGCACAGAAGAACCCTCAAAGCAGGTTGCCATTAAAAAAAACATATTTGAGTCATGCTCTTTTGACCGCACTGCAAGATGCGAGAGAGAAAACGCAGTGAGAAGGTTCATCTCCACAATGCTGAGAAGACCTGTAGGTGCAGTCACAGAGAGCTGCACAAACACAGCCATCAAGGTATACACATGAATATGGTGGAGGGCCACTCCTGAAGTGAATGACAATGAGAGTAGCACACGTTGGAGAGTTCATTTAGATGGCCATTCTCAGAGCTCACGTCTAAAAGTAGGCCACTCTCAAGTGCCTACAGTAGAGCAGAGATCCATACAACTCTTACTCAACAGTGTGTGTGTGTGTGCAAGTGTGTGTGTGTGTGTTTGCATCCCTCAGAGGTCTGTGTGTATCTGTCACCCATGCACTTACACACGTATTCTAACCATCCTTCCTGTGAAACACACATCAGTACAGTGAGGATTCACAGTATAACAGACTGAATCTACTTCTGATATTGACCCACCCAGTGTGATGAAAGATAAACGCTTTACCTGCTGTGCCAGCCTTACTGGAGTGCCGTGAGGCTGCCCAGCTCACCCTGCTCCCCACCACCTCACTCTCCTCGGGTATGATAGACAGACGCTCTGCAGATGGGGCAGCCCCAGAACAGGAGCTGCTAGGCCTACTCAGGCCCCGTAGGGCCAGCTGAGCCTGGAGGGCCTGTAGCCTCTGCTGGGGGTCCATGGAGGACACAACAGCCCTGGAGGTCTGGGGCCCTAAGTCCTCCTGGAGCTCTGAGGGATCAGACACCTCCTGGGTGTCTCCTGGTGTGGGTGCTGGGTCAGCAGACACTCCCTGAGACTCCCTAGCCTGGCCCGGTCCCTGGCCCGTGGATAGGAGGGCCGCAGACAAAGACTCCGATACCTGGACGAACCATCCTTTCAAAGAAAGGATCTCCGATACAGGATCATCTCGCTTCATCTCGTAACAGCGCACCGTAAAGGAATGTTACTTCAGAGTGACATGACTGCAACTGCTGACTTGAGTACAGTATCAGCCGAAACTCTTGACTCTGCCTATCCAAGCAGGAGATGTTTGCTCAAGGGACTAAACGACCAGGAAATACCAGAGCCAAGAACACCTCCCTGTCCAACCACAGAGAGCCTAACGTTTACCTGGGGATTATGGGAAATATTTGCAGAGTGTTTGACTAATGAAGAACAAAGCACAGCCTCCTCCCTGACTGAATGATTAGCATCAAGGGGTGTGATTGTTCTACTACCGTATGTTTCAAGATAAAGTGACAGCATTTCTACAATTTGTGAGAAGAAAGGAAGAGAGTGAATGACATGAATATAACATATTTTCCCCACCCAGCCACTCTCTGGCCTCCTACCTGTCTCCCTGCATTAGCCTCGCACCCTCCCCACTGACAGTCTCTCACCTCCAGTCTCCATCCCAGGACCCACCCCTACAACTGGTCACCCAATACCAGAAACCCCTACCTCAGGACCCAGAAAGCAGATAGACCCCACCCCTCTGCCTCCCATATCCCCCAGCCCCAGGCGCCATGCCAGTCCACTCACCCAGCCCTTGGCGGACTCCGGGCCTGCTGCGGGAGCGTTTACCGCGGCCATGCTGCTCCAGACAGGGCAGACCCCCAACGCGGGAGAAACACAGCTTCTTATTGATGAAGAGGAAGAGGACGGCCAGAAACACCACAAAGACACCTACCGCAGACAGGAAGCCGATGGCCTCTGGTGTGACTGTGAAGGAGAGAGGACACACAAAGACACACTGATCAGACCACATAAACAGACAGCCTGAACACACACACACACACACAGTCATACACACAGGATACACACACAGACAGAATGGGCAACACTTTAGTAAGAGTTTCAGTTTAATTAAGCTAACAGGATAGAAGTTACATATTCTGGGTGTGGTATCTGCCTATTGAATTTGAGTACAAATATACATACATTTGTACATGTTTCAAATAATAATACATTTGTTTACAATACATAAGCTTATGATACTTTCTTGGGATTTAGCATTGCATATTGAACATTATGATACTTTCTTGGGATTTAGCATTGCATATTGAACATTGTGATTCTGATGCAGCCTGATTCAGGATTGTGAGTATTACGTCACTTGCCATGCATTACACAACTCTCTTGAAACCACTCTTTCAGACAAGCCCCCTAATAAATAGTACAATGGGAAATAGAAGCAGTTAAACATCCCCCTCTGCTTGAGCTCACGTTCAGAATCCTGTCCTTCTAAGGACATGTTTAATGAGCTGTTTGAGGTGACAGTCTTGTGAAGGCCATGAGGAGGAATTGTGTCCTAACAGCCTCTTTACACTACACTACTTTGACGGCACAAACTAGGTCCAGGAGAGATACCTGTGTTGTGTAAAGAGACAGATCTAGTAGTGTGGGAGACATCTATACCACATACCCCCCTCTGAGTGGTACAGTGGAAAGACAATGGCTCTCCCACACCACATGTCCTTGCAATAATTACCTTAATACCAGACATTTTTGCTCTGTTAACCAAATTAAAATAATTAAAGGCTTTTCAAATATCCACACATTTGTGAATTATTGAATTAATCAATTGTGCAACACTATGTGCAATATGGTTTAGATGAGAAGCTCCTGTATAGTTGGAATTGCTATCCTTATTTTGTTGGTTTATATATTATGGTGTTTATGGGATTGATAATAGGTGCACTCACACATGAAGCAGGCTTTGGCCACAACACATCCAAGGCTAGTGTAATCAGAAAAGTTGCAAATCTGATGTTGAAGAGAGGTAGATCTCACTAGACATATTTTACTAGTGTAAATTTCCCCTAAGAGAAAGACAGAAAAATAGAGTACTCCACTCCACTCTCAATGACTAGATGGGCCCTCCTCCAACCAATGAATACAAGTACAGTACAAGAGAGAGCCATGTCTTTCTTTGGGGTTTCCACGACAACCTCCAAAGTGCAATGGAATCAATAAAAGGAGAAGTAGAGCTTTGCCATGACTCCATGCCCTGGAGAAACAACCGTTACAAATGGCATGAAGTCAACACTACTGGGAGGATTACTGTAGGCGTGCGTGGGTGAGTGTGTGAGTGTGTGTACGCTGAAGCATGTAATACAATTCCTTCATCTATTTCATTCCTCCATTATTCCATGATGCCTCTCGTCATTCTCTGTTGTGTTGTACTCCTCTTCTCTCACTAAGCCTCTGGATCTGCTATCTCCCCATACAACAACCTGTGTGTGTGTGTGTGTGTGTGTGTGTGTGTGTGTGTGTGTGTGTGTGTGTGTGCGCGTGCGTGCATGCGTTCGGCGTGTGTGCATGTGTGTTGTTTCTGTAAATATGAAATGCTCTCAGGTACTCTGATGTATTTTTACTGTGAGAATGTTTCTGTGTGGGTAAGCCTACATACATAGCAGTGGAGGCTGCTGAAGGGAGAACGTCTAATAATAATGGCTGGAACGGAGCCAATGGAATGGCATCAAACCATGTGTTTGATGTATTTGTGTTCAATGTGTTCAATTCCACCTATTCTGCTCCAGCCATTACCACGAGCCCGTCCTCCCCAATTAAGGTGCCACCAACCTCCTGTGATACATAGTACACTTCAAGCTAAGTAGAAGAGATTTGTGATGAGACCCAAAACAAGATAACTGGGGTTTCCTTCTCTGCTGCACACAAAGGGTCCACTATGTCTCTCTGAGAGCCCCCTGTGTCCCCATACAGATGGACAGGAAATGGACCAGGATCAGGGGGGTTGGGGCGACACCTGCTCCTCCCACAGAGCCCTCAGCAGGGCAATCTGCTTCTACCAGACACACACACACATATACACCATCAGAGCCAACACTACTGACAATATCATCTGAGTCTGGACTAAGAAAACAAACCAATACCACTTCAAAAGCTGCATTTTAAACAGCAGGGAGATGAATGATACCAAGAGTAGTGCCGAGCCAAGCAGAGGGGAAACCTAATTATCCCTGTTTATGACTTTACACCAGACTGAAAGACAGTGTGAAGTCCCTTTGTTCAGCTCCACTATAAGGTAATATAAACACCACTGTGATAATTCTCACACTAATAAGAAGCTCTATGGACTGATCTCATCATCATGTAGTTGAGGTGCAATATTGCCATGCTTTCAGTCATCCGTTGAATCTAACCCTGACTTCAAAGTGTTCTCTCCTCTCTTTGGTTTCATTTCAAAGCTGGGTGGAAAAGACAGCAGCATAATAATCAAGCTAATGTTTTAATATTCACACATAACCACATTGACACTCCAGCAGGCATGCTCTTACTGAATAATCAAACAGGATCATGCACAGACAGGCATTAACATTCAAACGCATCTCCCCACTCACATCAAAATAAATCTCACATACCCAGCTAGTTCACAGCCCTCCAGCAGAACGAACAGTATGAGCCAAAGCAACATCACTCAACTAGACGACTACAGTAGAATCAGAGCATCTCACTACAAAGGAAAAGTCTTGAAGATATGGATGTATTCTCTGCTAATGAACTAGTTTCAGGAGAGTGAGACTTGGAGCAGACAGGTGTGTAATAGAGAGAGGGGCAGGGCAGTGAACAAACACTGGTACTGTTTGCTGTGTGTTTGTGTGTGTTTGTGTGAGTGGGCCTATTGTTTGGGGTAGCAGCTGTAGTCGTGCCAAGGTACAGGACTATGTGTGTGTGTCCAATCTCCAAGCCTGATCTTTATTATAAAATGTACTGTTGACTATGTAGATGGGTGCATTGATGTTGAGGTGAGGGCACCAACATGTGTTTGTGGTACACACTGTGTCTGGGAGGGAAATAATCAGTTTCTGGGCATGGGGTTGAGGAGGCCAAACCCAACCCTTATACACCACATTATGTTTTCTCCTTAGTTCAAACCCAGTGACCACAACGCCTATCTCACAGCTCAGAAACACCTGAGCATCATAGCAGTAGTTGGTTTCCTTGGAAACAGCCCAATGGCTCTGTTGAGGATAATGTGATGAGTGTCTTTGCCCACACACAGAGAAAGGGCCCATGTTACCATGGCACTGCCTGTCAGTCTTGCCATGATTGGTCAGGAGGACAAGAGCTCTTCAGTGATGAGGTGAGTGTGTTAGTAGGGATTAGAGACAAAGGGCAGGGCCCAGAGAAAGTGGAGACCAGGAAGCACAACAATAGTCAGGGGGTCGTGAGGGATAACAATCATCATGAACATGTGGGCTATAGCTACTGTATTGTCTGTGCTGGGGCATTTGTTCATCTGTCTAACCATGCATATGAGAATAATGTAATATTAACGTCAACATACAATAAGCTTGACGCAGGGAAAATAAGTAAGACTGAACATTCACATGAATGATCAAGGTCTTCAATCCTGTTTCAATAACCAATATCGGAGCACTGTCACAATGTTGATGTGCAGATGCCCTCTGCTGGTTCCATGAGGTTGTGCATGAATAGTCTGCACACTGAGCAATTTCATGTTTCATCCAAGCAGAAGCAGCATATGCAACATCTTGAAAGACAATACAACAGAAGGTTACACAGACTCACGCACAGGAATGAGGTTACAATCTAAGTGAATTCAAATAGAGGAAATATCTGTCTTCCCCAAACTGCTCTGTCTTTGATGTTTTAGAAAGAGAACGCACTACACCCATGAGACTAAAGAGGATAGCGCCATCTTTTGGACATTTTAGTCATGGCATTCAACAGAACAACCAATTTATCAAATGACAAAAATGACTCCCAGGGGTCTGCGGAACGGGAACATTTAATTTTGTTACATTACTATCATTGTAAGAATAATATCTGCTGTTTCCTCTGATTCAAACTGTATAGAGGTCCAATGAAAGTGTCAATGGCAAGTTCTCATCTTCAAACATTTGAAAATCAATCAATCAAGAAATAGTTTTCTAATCAACCGATATCATGTTCATACATCTCCCTATCAGCCGGCATGAACTAGACTGAGGATATACTGATCAAATGAAAGCAGCTCAAATGTCCTGGCTGAGTGGAGTAGAGCAGGTCCTGTCACTGTAGAGGGGAACTGTGAGTCTGTAGGCCCTCTCTCACCCTCCATGTCTCACACTGAGCTTCCAGGTAGGGTTCAATCCAGCGCTCCTGCCCTCAGTCTCAGTTCAGTTATGTAGGATTTCAGATTAGTCCCGTGTACCGGGTAGTGCTGATGCTGTGGCTGACCCCCTTAAATAGCTGCTGCCGCACTACTTCCACCTCTTCCTTTTCTCTGCTCATTCCAGAGAGGATTCGCTTGGTAAGAGCTCTATGTTAGAGTGTATTAGCGCAGAAGTATACCAGCAGCTATTCAATAGCTTGGAGCAGCTAGCTAGATAGCCTCTCCATCTGGGTGCTCTGCTGTCCCCCCACTCGGTTTGGCTTGTGCCATCTCGTTTGGGTTTTGTCTTTGTTTTTATTACTTGTGACAGTGTACCAACCTAGGCGATACTCGGTTTGGTCGACCAGTATTGCGGCACTGAGGGTTTGTCTTAGTTGTCTGTGTGACTTGTCTGCCCACCGGAACCCTCACAGTTTTAGCCTTGGGGTTTGGGGACCGCGTCTACCCCGCAAGATCGAGAGACTGTGTATGTTTCGCTCCAGCGGACTTGCAGTTCTCCCCTGAGAGTAAGCTAGGTGTCGCAAGGCGCACCATGTATTCATCTCTCACAGGGCACAGCCATCTTGCCTAGACTCTTGTGTTCCACGGTGAACGAGCTTTGCAAAGTAGCTAGCTTAACAAAAGGTGACCATTGCAGGACTAAGAACAGTAATAAACACACTTTCCCTTAAGTCTCACAGAAGGTGATCTACCTCGGGATGTCCATAGACTTGACACTCATGAGGGCACATCTCCCCCAGGTGAGAGTAACAAAATCCTATCCTACCTCAACCGTTTCCGGCTCGGACGAGCCATGTCAGTGTTAGAGTGCCAATAGTTACTCGGCCTACTGCCGGTGGCTTCCCTGTTGGTTCCATCAGGCCACTCCAGCGATGGTTCAACTCCCACGGCTGGCACCCAAAACAACACAAACACTGTCAACTGCTGGTGATGAGTGCATGTTTGATGACCCTATCGAAGTGGCTATCCCGCTCCTTCCTGTTAAAGGGGGTGGGCCTGATCAGAGCCCACCGCAGAGCTGGTGTGCGCTGATGCCTCTCTGACATGTTGGGGTGCCGTGTTCAGAGGCATGGCGGCCAGCGGCCGCTGGAGCCCCCATGGAGTGGTCAACACATCGATGTGCTGGAGCTCAGGTTGGTTCGCCTAGCTCTCCAACAGTTCCAGCCCTACCTGGTAGGACAGCATTTCCTGGTCCAATGGCTCGGGAGCACTTGCCGTGGGCCCAGACCCGCTTGGCATCGCTGCAAGCAGCACATACAGTATACCCTGGGTCCTGTACAATGCAGCGGACATGCTCTCGAGAGACGGCCTGCCAGAGGGGGACTAGAGTCTACACCCTCAGGTGGTGCTACAGGTTCGGGAGAGCACAGTTGGATCTGTTTGCATCTCAGGAAAACACTCATTGCCCCAGCTGGTTCTCGATGTCAGACCCTATAGGCCCTCTGGGTCTGGATGCCCTCACTCATGATTGGCCAGCAACGACGCTTTACGCGTTCCCACCATTTCCCCTACACTAGACAGGGTCATCTTGGTGGGCCACCAGCTGCTCTTGATAGCGCCATGCTGGCCGAGACCACCATGGTTCAGCCTCCTGTTGTCCCTCCTCTCAGGGACTCCATGGCAGCTGCCCCTGAGGCCCGACCTGCTCTTTCAGGCTCGGGGGACACTGTGGCATACGGACCCGCACCATTTCCAGCATCGGGCTTGGCCTCTGAGAGGCGTTAGTGGACCCGTCTAGGCCTTCAGGACAGTGTGGTGAACACTTTGCGGAACTCCATGGCTTCTTCCACCAATGCATCATATCAAATGTGGTGTGGCATATTCTGTACCTGGTGTGAGAGTCATATGTGCAAACGGTTTAACAGTTTTCACAGTCACTGCTCGATGCGGCATCCACATTGAGAGTGTATCTAGCCGCTATATTGGCATGCCATGATGCCGGCCAAGAGGGACCCATGAGTGGCTACCCATTTCTCTCCACATTTTTGAAGGGAGTTTGACGTCTGTGTCCAGAAATGGCCCACTCGGTATCAAGCTGGAACCTTGATGTGGCGCTGTCAGAGTCGATGTCTTGTAAGCACCTATCCATGAAGGTGGCATTCCTGTTGGCAATTACCTCCACTAAGAGGGTGAGTGAACTTCTTGCTTTTTCAGTGAGCACTGAATGTTTTTCTGAATGGGTCCAGACAACAGGAGTGTCACCCTCAGTCTTAACCCCTCATTCTTGCGGAAGGTCCTGTCTGACAGACACGTGAACCGGCCCATACATTTGTCTGCATATGCCCCTCCCGCGGCTGTGGGTGAGCTGGGTGTTTTTCCCCAAGTGTGCTACATCGAGGAGTAGCTACATCGTGGGCCCTGCTCCGAGGAGTTCCCCTCAATTACATTTGCGTCTCGGCCAGTTGGGCATCATCTAGCACCTTTTCTAGGTACTATCGAGTCAATGTTGCCCCCCGCTAATGAGGTCAGGACGGCTGTGCAGGATGTTGCCTCCGCTTCCCTGAGTGGGGAAGGAGGAACACTGCGACTATGACTGCCCTGAGCTCAGTCCTACGGGACTTTGCTCTCTGTCTGGCCCTTACCTAGTTCACCGATTCATCTGGTATTGTGATACCATATTGGAGTGATCCAATATAGTGCTACATAACGAAGGTTACGTATGTAACCACGGTTATGTGAGCTATTGGATCACTTCAATACTCTTTGTCTGTGATCTACGGCGCCTCGAAAAAGGACACGAGGTGGAAGTAACGCGGTGGAAGCAATTTAAGGGGGTCAGCCGGAGCACTACCCTGTACACTGGACTAATCTGAAATCCTTACTCGGAATGTATCCTGCCGCACGGAAGGATACCATATCGGAGTGATCCAATAGCTCACATATCTGTAGTTACATCCGTAACCTTCATTCTGTTCTCAACCTACCTCCTTCTCCCTCCCTGTGTTCTGTCTGACTCTACATGAACTAGCTCCCTCAATCTTTCCTAATGTTCTTCCTGTCCTACTGGGCTAGGCCAAACACCCTTCCTGAATAATGCTCTCAGATGCAATAACATGGAGCGAGGTGATGACATTGATCAAAAAGTTTAGACTGCCTTTCCTCTGGGGTAAGGATCAAACCCCATTTAAAATAAAAACTGTTTGCCAAAATTGTTTTTTGATGATTACCAAAATAAACAAACAAGTCGTGTCTGTGAACATCTGACGTTTCATGAAACTATACATTTTAATCTACTATATTCTGAACAGAGTTTACAGACTACAGTAAACAGGAAATACTGTACATGAATAACAGAACTGATTCACGCACACGCACACGCACACACACACACACACACACACCCAGCCCCAACACTGTCAGTTCCAGGCCAGGCCTGCCCAACATGGAGAGAGGAGAGGAATGTATGAATTACACATGGCCCTGTAACTAGGCCACCAATAGCAGCAGCAGCAGACACAACAGAGTGCTCGGTACTTACTCAACCATATTCTCCAGCTCAGAGAAGCTGCTGCACAACACAAAGCTCAGAAACATACAGAGATAAGAGATCAGAGAGCATCTTTTCAGTCTCTCCATTGTGGGAACTGAGAGAGGAGGTTGGCTAAGGCTGAGTTAGTCTACAGTACAGTATGTCTAGGTTTTACCCAGGCTTTGTTTTGTAGTTTGGTGAGATATGGTTCCAGACCAGTTGGTTCAGGGATAGTATGTCCACTGGAGAGAGAGGCCACCTCAAGGTATATGACCCAGAAAGGGGATCTAATATCAACAAAAGTATGGATGCATGTACAGTACAGACTTTCTAGTCTCACAATAAATCCGCATATTTACCTTAAAGGGTGTCTCGACTCCACCCACACCTTTCCATGAGTTTATATAAACACGATTAGACATTCTTAATGAATATACTATGAGTGAAAAAGCAGGCACACCCCTCACGAATGTTCATGCTGGCAACTGGAAATGACTATGTGTTTCTAAATGTCTTTGTTTGGCAAATGAGGGTGAGTCCAACTGCTGGTGAGTTACTCCAACAGGTTCTCTGTTACTTTAATACTACAATGCAGGGCCATTCAGCTTTGGTACAACAGGCTATTGAAATAATGTGACATAATAATAAAGAGGGTAGTTGTTTCATAAAGTCCACTCATCATTCACTTTTATGTGATGGAAATGTTCTCTTTTGAAGCTAAACAAAATTTGATTGGTTTGCATAAGAGTCAATTTCTATAAGCTAATCTCCTGTCAGAGTATAATGGCAACAGTAGGGTTTATAGATAACTTTCCACATTTAATAAGGTGCTTATAGTGTGTGTGTGTTGGGTCAGTTAGGGGATTCTACCATTTATTGAAGTCCATACAGACTCCTGTCAGCTATTATTCAACCTCACGTGGTAGCCTATTAATGGCCTGATTTGCATAAACGAATGTTGTCCCTTGCCAAATGTTGACCTACAAGAACCATTCCATAGGAGATGCAAGGCTATATCAAACATGTGGAACTTTTGTGTGCCATAGTGTTTTCATTAGGACTACATGCATTAATGGCTAGCCTACATGAAATGCAAGTATTGATCTGGGCGCAGGTCTATCCTTTATTTCAACGCTGAATCGGGTTTTAATCATTTGTGTCCTAATTTAACACAAACAGCCTTCAGAAAAGTCAATAATAATGACGATGGCAGGTCGTCACAGCAAATATGGCAAAGGGGAATTCTCAACATATACCAATATACAATTGCAGAGCACATCCTGCGTTTTCCAAGTCGTAGCTGAAATAGCGGAATTATAGCCTATTATGTCAGCCGGACTCAGCCAACACAATGATATATTGTATCAACTAGTGTAAAATGGAAACGTTGTAGCCAGTCGCACGTAGACAAGAGATAGCTTCAATCTCAACTGCATAGCATCTGCAACAGCCGATCATGGAATTAAATAATTGTACTAGCCTATCTCTTGCCTCTACTCTGCTATATAAAAAAAATACATTTGTTCATTTTCTCTATTGGGATACTTACTATCTGTGGCCATGGTTGAGTCTGTTTTAGGTCCGATTTAGCTGTGAATAGGATTAACGTTGCAGTGGCATCCCCGTAGGCTTACACTGTCCATAGATTGCCGCACAGATAGCGGCGGGTAGGGGGATACTGGCTACGGTTGGGCGGTTTCCTCGCCTCCTTCCGCAGTTGCCCAGCTCTCTAGCCGCATTCACGGTTTGGACTCTTCCTACCACCCTGACGTTTCGCCAAAACACGGTCCCTCCTATCTTCAAAACAATGACGCGCTCGCCCCCACACCTCTCCCTCCCGTCTCTCTCTCTCTCATCTTCTCACGAGTGACCTTATGTGCACCTACCTGGCTTTGACCAACCGAACACAAAATATTTTCTGCCAAATTAAATAAACACTTTAGTGACACAGATGTACTTGGACCAGGTCGGTCTTGTTAAATATATGTTGTCCCAGTGAGAGTGACCTAGACAGATTATAGGACAAATAAATGACTCGAAACAATCCAACATAATTGAAAAACGATAGGCTACTACTTACCGCGACTGGGAGTGACTATAGTAATGATCGAATGCTTTATTTAAGTGCACTAAACCCACAGTCATTGGCTGATACTCATTGTGTGTCCCGCCTGTCCTCTTCTCCCGCATCTGCACCTCCAATGCCAGACTAGTTCACCATCTTCATAGTTAGCAATTTACTGCAAGACTAGTAGGTTACAGTAGCCTACAACCCAGTTAACTCCATTTGATGGAAATATTTGCATAATTGCAAATTGTAGTCTAAAACGTTATTTCCAATTCATCTAAAATATATATTGGGATTGAAAAAATAAGCATGTAGTGAGTGTGCCGTAGGCTGCCTTGAGGTTGGTAGCACATTGGCTATCCAGGTCAGGCATTGTGGTGGTGACATGCTTCAGCATGTAATGCTGAGATTGATAAAAAGGACTTCTGAGTGTAAATATGATATGGGGATTAGATTAGTAGTTGGCATTCTCATTATGACATAATATAGTATTAAATACACATTACATGCACAGTCATCCACTTGACAGCTTCACCCATGTATAGAAGTCAATCATGCATGTGCAAACACACTAACATGATCAGAGAGGAGAGCAGTCCATATTGACCTCAGAGGTCATACTGCTAGTGCCATCCAGCTAAATTGCCTGGCTGCCCATTCAATCAAGGATGCACAAACGTACCCACACACAAAGTAAGATGGTGGGGAAGAGAATAAAGAATGCAGGAACCAGGACAGCATAATAATAATAATAATATGCCATTTAGCAGACGCTTTTATCCAAAGCGACTTACAGTCATGCGTGCATACATTTTTGTGTATGGGTGGTCCCGGGGATCGAACCCACTACCTTGGCGTTACAAGCGCCGTGCTCTACCAGCTGAGCTACAGAGGACCAAGTAAAAAGTAGAAACCACTAAGATTCTGTAAAAATGAATTTTTAGAAGAAAAAAAGTGAGGTCATATAAACAGAGACCTCAGAACTCATATTCCTTGTATATAGCCTCATTATTGTTTTTATTGTGTTACTATTTCCTTATTTTTCCCCCAAATATTTGTCTTGCTTTTTAACTCTGCACTGTTGGGAATGGGCTTGTAAGTAAGCATTTCACTGTAAAGTCTACACCTGTTGTATTCAGCGCATGTGAGCAATAACATTTGATTTGATAAGGAGACTTACATATCTGTGACAACATTATGTTCTCTGAACTCATAACTCTTTTAATAAAAGGAAAAACATTTTATATTCCAACAACAGTATCAAAAACATCATAGGCATTTGAAAGGGAACTGGGTTTTCAATGTAATGTAACTTTTTTCTCAATATTTTCAAGCATCAAGTAGTGAATGAAACTGTCAGTGATGGAAACAAATTATCCATATCATTGATTGATACCAGCACAATACAATTCTTAAATGTTTTACTGCGACATGAACAAAAAATCTTTGCATGTCTTCGAAGCCTTCATAAATGAAGGGTAACACCTAGAGGCTAACTTCCTTATGTGCCCGACATTAAAAGCATTGCATTTTGAGTGATTAAAAACACCTATGGTGAAACCAGATGAATGCTGGCTAAAATCAGTTGTACAAAAGATTATGGATTGTGGTTGTACACAGGGATTCATGGCTGACTGACTCTCTAAACCAAACCAATTCTTTGGTACCTTTTTCCTCTTCTGTGACATCACCATTTGAATTTCCTTTTCTTTTTCTTTTTAGTTGTTTCTAAATGGGACAAGCAGAGAGGAAAATTCAGAACATTAGACTTCTTTTCCAATCATTCATAGTGAAGGGGGGGAAAAAATAGATACAGTTACATATCGGGATATTATTTTTGACAATATATCGTATCGTTTTGACAATATCACAATATTATTTTTGCGCTAGTTGGCTGTACCTGCACCAAAACTCCAGTATTTTTGGTTCATAGCTTGTTCTCCATCTTCTTTTTAAATAGGGAGCCAATTTGTTTTCAGCACTTTTATTTCCATGACTGATCAAAACGTGTTTTCTCATCGGTCTCTCTTGTCCCTCTGCAGCAGACAGGTGAGCAATATGTTTGGAACATCGAATCGCAATAAAAATCCCAGTATCGAATCGCAATACATATCGTATCGGCACCTAAGTATCATGATAATATTGTATAGTGAGGTCAGTGGCAATTCCCTGCCCTAATCATTCATATCAAATACATTCTATAATAATTGCAAATACAATCACATCCATCTCTAGAACTACCACTATCTGAATCAAAACTGTCTGAGCAGATACTCGAGTGTGTGGTGACCTTTCCACATCCATTCACCCCCTGTGCCACAGCCCTTACATACCTTGAGCTTCAAGTTGACTCATGCACCACAGCCTGGTGGTCTTCAGAGCCTCCTCCCTTGCAGCGCCTGTTGGACACAAAGATTGTTAGTTGGACACACAGAATGTTAGTTGGACACACAGACTGTTAGTTGGACACACAGACTGTTAGTTGGACACGCAGACTCTTAGTTGGACACACAGACTCTTAGTTGGACACACAGACTCTTAGTTGGACACACAGACTCTTAGTTGGACACACAGACTGTTAGTTGGACACACAGACTGTTAGTTGGACACACAGACTCTTAGTTGGACACACAGACTCTTAGTTGGACACACAGACTCTTAGTTGGACACACAGACTCTTAGTTGGACACACAGACTCTTAGTTGATCAGGACCATTTTAAGGTGATGTTAGGAACAGGCCTACTGGCAGATGGGTACATAGGGACTTGCCTTGGGTCAGATGACTGGTCCTTTGTTTGAGTGACTTGAGTCTCTTATGGTGCGAGGTCTCCTTAGCCGGCCCCGCCTCATCCCTCTCAACCTGCCGGTGTCGCCGGGCCTTGGAGGCCTATGGGGAGAAAAGTAATGCTCCATTATATGAACAACATTCTCTACACGAGCAAACCATCCCAGTCATTACAGAGATTATAATTAACTTGAATCAATTAACTTGAGATGAGACAAAAACTGGGTCCCGCTTTATTTGAAGTGCATCTTATGAAGCACTTCATAAATGGGTCACAAATAATCTATCACCGTATTTCATGCTCTATAAAGGATTAATAAATGTGAACAAATAAATGGATGGTTATCCCACATTATTAATCTTTATAGAGCATGATATACGGTTATAGATGATTTGTGAAGCATTTATGTAGTGCTTATGAAGCCTATATGAAGGCTTTATGACGCTTTCATAAGATGCGCTTCAAATAAAGCGGGACCAAAAATGGTATGTGTAAGTTTGTACATAGGAAACACTTTACAAACCTCCACTAGCTGACCATATGATTTAGACTTGAGGGATGCAAGACGCTGAGCTCGCTTGGAACACTGGGAAGAGAATAAAAGAGATAAAACATGTTGACCACAGTGCCACCCTCTGGCCAAAGTCATTACTGCAAGACGTGTATTGAGGGCAGTGGAGAATATCTGTGAACACGGCACACAAATAATAATCAGTCTTAAAATTAAACATAGGGGTGAATTTAGAACAACAAAACCTGCTGATAGTTGGTTAGTTTATTTTGGTATATTAAAACTCACCTCTTGCTTATTTGAAGTTCCCTCGCCACTATCTCCATCTTCTCCCTCGGCTCTATCTTCCGAACCCTAAACATAATTTAACATAAAGCACACAATCTTAGCATGACAGGATAACGGTAGGTGTATCACACCCTTTCTCTCTCTCACACAAACACACTCATGCAAGCGCACACACACACAAACAAGACAACTATGATGAAGGTGGAAAAAGATCATCAAGGACATCAACCACTGCCTGTTCACCCCGCTATCATCCAGAAGGCCAGGTCAGTACTGGTGCATCAAAGCTGGGACCGAGAGAATAAAAAACAGCTTCTAACTCAAGGCCATCAGACTGTTAAATAGCCATCACTAGCACATTAGAGGCTGCTGCTGCCTATTGAAATCACTGGCCACTTTAAGAAATGGAACACTAGTCACTTTAATAATGTTTACATATCTTGCACTACTCATCTCATATGTATATACTGCATTCTATTCTATAATATTCTACTGTATCTTAGTCCATGCAGCTCTGTCATTGCTTGTCCATATATGTATATATTCTTAAATTCCATTCCTTACTAGATGTATGTATTGGGTATATGTTGTGAAATTGTTAGATATTACTTCTTAGATTTACTGCACTGTCGGAGCTAGAAGCACAAGCATTTCGCTACACCCGCAATAACATACGCTAAACACGTGTACGTGACAAATACAATTTGATGAGCAGATCTCTAACCTGAGCCTTCTGCCAGTTGTAGAATCCCACGACAGTGTTGTGTAGCCGTGACACCAAGTTCTTGTGGATCAGATTGATGGATGAGTCTGGCTGGCCTGGCTTGGCTGAAATGGATGCCTTCACCTGCTCATAGTGCTCATGTACGTTTGCCAGCTCCTGTGTTCATCCATAGAATACACACATACACCACAACATCAAAGACTGTAATCCACACTGGAACATGTTATGCACACATAGGCCCTATTACTGCAGTGACACTAGTAGTGCCTCTTAAACCACACGTACCCTGGTTTATAATCTCGGAGAAAATAAAGACAAATGTATCCTTCAGGCTGTTGTCTACTATTCCAACCTGCTGCTTGCGTGTGTGTGGGAATACATGGTCATTCTGCTAGCTCACCTCCAACATGTCCATGCTGACCAGCTCCTGTGGCCGGGCCGCTCGCTCAACGAAATCTTCACACACCGTTCTTGAGTTCTTGTTGCTCTTCTTCACATTGAAAATCAGCTGCTCAAGGAGAAAGATATCATGTAGATGGATTCAAATAAATCAACAATGAATGTATCCTCACAGCCTTGTTCAAGCATTTGTTAGTATTTTTAACACACCTAACCCTTTACTAATGTGCAATCATTCAAATAGGGACGATTCTGTATTAACTCTACAGTGTCTATCCATTTGTTGATGTGGACAGCAAGCTAAAGAAGACTGGAGATCTTACCGGCGTGGGCATGGCAGTGAAGTAGAAGGCTTTTTGTGAGATGAGCTGTCTGATGATGTAGACCACATCAAAGTGCTGTGCACTAACTGCATCCTGCTGGAACTTCATCATTTCCTCCCAGTCCTTCAGGGCTAGCCTTATCTGTAGACAATAGAAAAATAACAGCTCATGTTGAAAAACATGCATTATATGTGAATAATGAATAAACACAAATGCAAGTGTATAAAGACAATAATTTAATGTGTTTGTATATGAATCTGTTGTCCAAGATTGACTTTAGAAATTGTATTGTATCTCGGACATTCAATGGTAGTTCTGCTATATGGTGGGTGGCGAAATCTGTATTTCAGTGAAATCAGAGTATCTCACCTTTTCTCTTGGTGTGGACAGTTGGCAGTGGTATAGCCCATAGAACAGGTACAAGGCCCCAACTCTAATCTGAAAGGTGTATGGGGGCAGAAAGTATGTGTACGCTGTAGCCAGGATTTCACGGCTGAACAGCCTCTTTAGATTGTTTTCCATTTTTCCACTGTAAAAGACAGACAGACTCAAATCTGAAACCATATTAATGATAACGTTACACCCATTGCAACACTCAGGATTGGAAAACGTGATGCTTATGCAATTCACTGGGAAGTTGAGACAGACGATAACTTATATTTTGCAGGTGACAGAGCAGCAGATTTTTCTATAACAAAAAAAAAGAGAATCTTACTAGAAAATACTTTGGAACTTCGTCTCTTTCCATATCGTCAAGAATAGCTCGTATCTCACCGATTCTGTCTGCTGAAATCTACTCAGCAACAGCTCACAGTCTGCTTTAAGACGGTCTTTGCAGTAATCCATTATCTACACCTTATCCACAACAACTTTTCCGCAATGTGTTTGCTGCTTGGTAAAATAAAAGATGGAAAATTGTCCCAATATATTGCAAATAGCTAGCTAGCTAGCTAGCATCATCAACGAACACATCCGCATCTTCCTCTCTGTCGCAATACAACGCTTGCAAGTACGATTGTCGACTGCTGATGACGTTATGTGTTTTGCTACAGGATGGGGGTCAGGACAAAATTGTTTGAGCGCAACCACTAAGCTATATGAGCACAACGCATTAGAATATATACTACATGACCAAAAGTATGTGGACACCTGCTCGTCAAACATCTCATTCCAAAATCATGGGCATTAATATGGAGTTGGTCCCCCTTTGCTGCTATAACAGCCTCCACTCTTCTGGGAAGGCTTTCTACTAGATGTTGGAACATTGCTGCAGGGACTTGCCTCCATTTAGCCACAAGAGCATTAGTGATGTCAGGCACTGATGTTGGGCGATTAGGCCTGGCTCGCAGTTGGCGTTCCAATTAATCCCAAATGTGTTTGATGGGGTAGAGGTCAGGGCTCTGTGGAGGCCAGTCAAGTTCTTCCACACCAATCTCGACAAACCATTTCTGTATGGACCTCGCTTTGTGCACGGTGGCATTGTCATTCTGAAACAATAAAGGGCCTTCCCCAAACTGTTCCCACAAAGTTGCAAGCACAGAATCGTCTAGAATGTCATCGTATGCTGTAGCGTTAAGATTTCCCTTCACTGGAACTAAGGGGCCTAGCCCGAACCATGAAAACAGCCCCAGACCATTATTTCTCCAACTTTACAGTTGGCACTATGCATTCGGGCAGGTAGTGTTGTACTCCTGGCATCTGCCAAACCCAGATTAGTCTGTCAGACTGCCAGATGGTGAAGCGTGATTCATCACTCATAACTCCAGAGTCCAATGGCAGCGAGCTTTACACCACTCCAGCCGGCTTGGCATTGCGAATGGTGATCTTAGGTTGTGTGCGGTTGCTCAGCCATTGAAACCCATTTCATGAAGCACCTGATGAACAGTTCTTGTGCTGACGTTGCTTTCAGAGGCAGTTTGGAACTCGGTAGTGAGTGTTGCAACCAAGGACAGACGATTTTTACGCGCTTCAGCACTCGGTGGTCCCGTTCTGTGAGCTTGTGTGGCCTACCACTTCGCAGCCGTTGTTGCTCCTAGAAGTTTCCACTTCACAAAAACAGCACTTACAATTGACCAGGGCAGCTCAAACAGGGCAGAAATTTGTCGAACTGACTTGTTGTAAAGGTGGCATCCTATGACTGTGCCACGTTGAAAGTCACTGAGCTCTTCAGTAAGGCCATTCTATTGCCAATGTTTGTCTATGGAGATTGCATGACTTTTGAATATATAGTGTAGTTTATTCAATACAAGTATGTGTCTGTCCCAATCAATTAAACATAACTATAATACACTGAACAAAAATATAAACGCAACATGCAACAATTTAAAAGATTTTACTGAGTTACAGTTCATATAAGGAAATCAGTCAATTGAAATAAATTCATTAGGCCCTAATCAATGGATTACACATGACTGGGAATACAGATCTGTATCACAGATACCTTTAAAAAAAAAAAGGTAGGTGTGTGGATAAGAAACCAATCAGTATTTGGTGTGGCCACCATTTTCCTCATGCAACGCAACATCCTTCGCATAGAGTTGATCAGGCTGTTGATTTATGGCCTGTGGAATGTTGTCCCACTCCTCTTCAATGGCTGTGCGAACTTGCTGGATATTGGCGGAAACTGGAACACGCTGTCGTACACGTCGATATAGAGCATCTCAAACATACTCAATGGGTGACATGTCTGGTGAGTATGCAGGCCATGGAAGAACTGGGAAATGTTTTACTTCCAGGAATAGTGTACAGATCCTTGCAACACGGGGCCGTGCATTATTATGCTGAAACATGAGGTGATGGCAGTGTGAGGCTAGTTGACATACTGCCAAATCCTCTAAAACAACATTGGAGGTGGCTTATGGTAGAAAAATGAACATTCAATTCTCTGACAACAGCTCTGGTGGACATTCCTGCAGTCAGCATGCCAATTGCACACTCCCTCAAAACTTGAGACATCTGTGGCATTGTGTTGTGGCAAAACTGCACATTTTAGAGTGGCATTTTATTGTCCCCAGCTGTCAGACCTGGGATCTTTTATTTCAGCTCATGAAACATGGGACCAACACTTTACATGTTGCGTTTATATTTTTCTTCAGTATTCATGAATATTTCAAGCATGTATCAGGGCGGCAGGTAGCCTAGCGGTTAGGAGTGTTGGGCCAGAAACTGGAAGGTTGCTGGTTCAAATCCCTGAGCAGACTAGGTGACAAATCTGTTAATGTGCCTTTGAGCAAGGCTCTTACCCTAATTGCTCCAGAGTTGCTGTCAATAATGGCTGATCCCTGGCTCTGACCCCACTGTTTCTGGGGGAGTGGATATTATATAATTTCTAATTCACACGTGTACGTGTGAAATACGACAAATGCAATCAACTATCAAGAGTTGTTAGGACTATAGTATTTTTATTTTATTTATTATTGCTTGTAAAATACAAGAAACAATGCTTGTGTTATTCAATTGATATCACAATATTCCATGATCACATTACAGAGTTTAAATATTTAAGAAATAAACAACCAATGCAATTATTTTTTGGGAGCAATTTTATGTTAGACAGCAACAGGAAGCATGAAAGAGACCCAAAACTGCAGTGTGGACCAATGCCATAAAACAGACAAAAAAGGTATGAAAGAGTAACACTTGCTACTAATGATGAGATAATTATACTGGTAAAATATGATCATATGATGGTGCTAAAGACTAAAGAAGTACATGTTACTTCAATCTAAATAAACCATTTGAGATGGTCGACTAAAAATGAATTGATTACATGATCAAACTGAGGGACCAATCCTCCATGATTAAAAACTAACATTGGATTTAGAGCAAATTATACCGCTCACATGTATTTATTATTCATGACAAGGCTTTAAAGCCATTTCTGAATGTTCCCCTGGTCTATGCACAGTAACAAACATACACTTACAGTAGTAAAGGAATAAAGTGACAAGTACTGAATGACTACATATTTAATGCATTAGCCTAAAATACTGGTAACCAGTAATGGGGATATAACATTCAAAAATACCTTCTGGACCAAATACTATTGTTATATACGACATACGAATGCATAGGAAAATAAAAATAAAAATGGTTGAAATTCCATTAAAACTACTTTTTAAAAGGCTTAACATATATTGCTGGTAATCTCTTATTTTTAAGAAAATATAAATTGTGCGACTGAAGCTTACAATACACTGCTGGCAGTAGCGCCGCCGGGTTTCCATGGAGACCTGATACAACAGAGCCGTCCATGGAGGCGCCATATGTGTGCTGTCTGAGAGACTCCAGAGAAAGAAACAATTAGGTGCCTCTACCTGCAAACACTACAACATCCCCTACACCAACTCTAATGCTGCAGATATCACTTGGTGGATGCAGACAGCAGCCAAACTATAAGATCACTGATATAAGATCACTGATACAGAGAGAGACAAATAAAGGGGCAGCGAGTGGGGACAGAGAGCGTGAGGAGGTTGTAGTGTCTGGTCTGGTCCAGCAGGGGGCAGGCTAAGCGTTGACTCAGTTGACTTGGTCCAAGGCACGCAGCAGCTCCTCGCCCTGCAGCAGGAGCTGGCGACCCACCACGGGGGCGTTGACCTCACAGTCATACCTGGTCAGCTGTGGAAGGGTGAAGGGCGAGCCGCTGCCCTCTGAGGAGATGCCAAGCAGACGGCTTGCCAGGTCTAAGAGAAGCAAGAGAATATACCGGTCATTAGTGTCATTGTTTCATGTAAAACACGCAGAAGCGTAATACCGGCCTTGGCAGTTTTATGTTCCAGGACAAACTACCTGTAGGCAGGAGCAGTATAGTCCTGTTGGAGGCAGCATCAGCGTGGCCCAGCTCAGACACCTTGAGCTTTTTACCTGGCTCAGGACGGTCCTGGAGCAATCCCCCCTGGGAAAAACACAGATTCAAATTAGCACTCATGAGCCAAAATGTTTTTGAACACAAAATATCTCAGCTAAAATGTAAACATTTTACACATAATGAATTGATATAAAAACGTTTAAAACTTTGATCCTATACACTTACTATTCCGACAGCCTGAGACAGAGACATCTTCCTCTTGCGCTGTGGATTCTGGGAGGCCAGTGTCCTAAGGGAGATTTCCCTGTCCATTTGAGGCACCCTGAAGCACAGAAAGTCAGTCGCACACCATGTCAGCACAGTGTTTTGGTTTTGAGGAGAGGCTCAGTTTGAGGGAGTGTGTCTGTTTGTGTGTGTGGGGGCTTACGTCTTGGTAAGTAAGGAAGCAGGGCGAGGGCTATCTGCTGGCTCCGGGGCTGCCAGGGCTGGGGAAGCTGTCCGGCTGCCTGGGGCAATGAAGGGGGAGCCAGGGTAGCTGTGGACCTCCTGGGTGAGGTGAACAGAAGAGCATAGAGAAGAGCTCTCTAGGGGTTGGGCTGGGCCACAAGACAGGGGCTCCTCTGGGGACAGGGTGCGCAGCTGGAAGTCATCATCCATGGGGATGTATGGAGCCAACATCTCCAGGTCCAGGTCCTCCATGGCCTAGAGGGGGAAACAAGCACATATTAGATACGCTTTTCCCTGAATCAGTTATAGCTCTTCCTCATACCAGCTGATTTACATTGACATTGTAGTCATTTAGCAGAAGCTTTTATCCGGGGGGGGGGGGGGGGAATCAGAGGTGGCAGAACGGAGTGCTTGGGTTGGGGTGTAGGGCAGGGATCATCTGCCCACGGGCCTCCAGTTGGGGAACCCTGGTTTAAGGTTTCAGCATAGCCTGAAGGTATGGAGGGGCAGTTCCTCTTCCTGCTCCGCAGGCAAGTACCATGGTCTTGTAGTGGATGTGAGCTTCAACTGGAGGAGCAGAGGCGCATGGGAGAACCTGGGAAGGTTGAACACCAGGCGGGCTGCAGCATTCTGGATAAGTTGCAGGGGTTTGATGATACAAGCGGGGAGCCCAGTCAACAGCGAGTTGTAAGAGTCCACACTGGAGATGACAAGTACCTGGATTTGGACCTGCGCCGCTTCCTGTGTGAGGTAGGGTCGTACTCCACGGATGTTGTAGAGCATGAACCTGCAGGAGTGAGTCACTGCTTTGACGTTTGATGAAAACGACAGGGTGTTGTCCAGGGTCACGCCAACGTTCTTTGCACTCTCGAAGGGGGACACTGTGGAGTTTTCAAACGTGATGGAGAGGTCTTGGCCTTCCCCGGGAGGAAGAGCAGCTCCGTCTTGTCGTGGTTGAGCTTGAGGTGGTGGGCCCACATCCAAGCTGAGATATCTGCCAGGCACGCAGAGATGTGTGTCAACACCTGGGTGTCAGAAGGGGTGGGAAGGAGAAAAATAGTTGAATGTCATCCGAATAGCAATGATATGAGACCATATGTGAGGATATGACAGAGCTAAGTGACTTGGTGTATAGAGAGAAGAGGGCCTAGAACCGAGCCCTGGGGGACACCAGTAGTGAGAGTACGTGGTGCAGACACAGATCCTCTCCACGTCACCTGGTAGGAGCCGCCTGCCAGGTAGGATGCAATCCAAGAGTGTGCAGAGCCTGAGACGCCCAGCCCTGAGAGGGGGGAGAGGAGGATCTGATGGTTCACGTGTCGAAGGCAGCGGATAGATCTAGGAGGATGACAACAGAGGAGAGAGTCAGCTTGGCAGTGAGGAGAGCCTCCTTGACACAGAAGAACAGTCTCGGTTGAGTGACCCGTCTTCAAGCCTGACTGGTTAGGGTCAAGAAGATCATTCTGAGAAAGACAGCGAGAGAGTTGGTCAGAGCCGGAACGCTCAAGTGTTTTGGAAATAAATAAAAAAAGGGATGCAGGTCTGTAGTTTTTGACGTCAGAAGGATTTAGTGTTGGTTTCTTGAGGAGGGGAGCGACTCTGGCCATTTTGAAGGTCAGGGATGAGTTGATGAGGGAAATGAGGAATAGGAGGTCTCCAGAGATGGTCTGGAGAAGGGAGGAGGGGATGGGATTGAGCGGGCAGGTGGTTGGGCGGCTAGACCTCACTAGTCGCAGGATTTCATCTGGAGAGAGAGTGGAGAAAGGGGTCAAGGCGTAGGGTAGTTGTGTGTGAGTAGGACCAGGGGACTCAATAGGCTGAGTGAATGAAGAGCGGATGTTGTCAACCTTCTTTTCAAAGTGGTTGACAAAGTCGTCTGCAGAGAGGGAGGAGAAGGTGGAAAAGAGTTTCCTAGGGTTAAAGGCATAAGCTTGAAATTTACAGTCATAGAAAGTGGCTTTAGCAGCAGATACAGAGCAAGAGAAGGTAGAGGGGAGGGAGTGAAAGGATGATAGGTCCTCCAGAAGTTTAGTTTTCCTCCATTTTCGCTCAACTGCCCACAGCCCTGTTCTGTAAGTTCGCAAGGAGTCACTCAGCCACGGAGCAGGATGGGTGGGCCGAGCCGGCCGGGAGGAAAGGGGACAGTGCGAGTCGAGTCATAGGCTGCGGAAAGGGAGAAGAGTAGGGTCGAAGAGGCAGAATCAGGAGGGAGAATGATTTAGCAGAAGGGTGAGAGGATAGAAGAGGAGAGTAATGGGAAAGACACTGAATATTGCAACTGCGCATGAACATCTGGGTAGGGGCTGACTGGCTAGGGTTGGAGGAGAGGGAGCCAGAAAAGGAAACAAAGTAGTGATCAGAGACCTGGAGGGGGGTTGCAGTGAGATTAGTAGGTGAATAGCCTCTAGTAAAGATGATGTCACCTGCCTTGTGAGTGGGAGGGGACTGGGAAAGGGTGAGGTCAAAAGAGGCAAGGAGGGGAAAGAAACAGTTTGAAATAAATTAATCAAAGGCTGACGTCGGGAGGTTGAAGTCGGCAAATACGAAGAGCGGTGAGCCATCGTCAGGAAATTAGTTTATCAAGCTTGAGTGGACAAGTGACAGCATGGATTTCAAATGAGGAGATGGACAGGTGAGTGGAGAAATGAGTAGCCCTGTGCCACCACCACGACGACCAGATGCTCTTGGACTAGGAGAGAAAACGTAATCAGATGAAGAGAGAGCAGCTGGAGTAGTAGTGTTCTCTGGGGTGATCCATGTCTCTGTCAGGGCTAAAAAGTCAAGGGACCGAAGGGCAGCATAAGCTGAGATGAACTGTGTTCTTGACCGCAGATCAGCAGTTCCAAACGCTGCCAGAGACCAGGAATTCCACATGTTGTGCGCGCATGGTACACTAAATTAGAAGGGTTGCAGAAAAAGGGTGGGGAGTGTCTGTAAAGCCTACAGGCAGAGGAGCAAACAGGTATAGAAAACACACAGTTGACAAAGCTACAAAATTGCTCAATTAGATCTGAAAATAACTAGGAAAGATACTCAAGTGAGAGTGGTTTGATTCTCGTGTTTCATTCAGGTTTACTATTGTACTGAGATGATGGGGGTGGGTCCATATCCATTATGGTCCGTAAGTGACCATATGCATAAGATTAACCAAATAATTAAAACTCACATTCACGTCATACACTGAGTGTACAAAACATTAAGAACACCTTCCTAATCCTGAGTTTAGAATGTCTTACCATAGATAGGAACCGTACCTGTGAGGTGAAAGGAGTCTTGGGCCCTGTGTCGATGGCAAACAGTCTTTCCACCATGTCCAGTTTAAACGCAGCACTGATGTCAGACTCCATTGGGAAACAAAAGTCCAGTGGGCTGTCAGGCTGCAGAGAACATTACATTGGTTAAAGACTAGTATTTGAGGACAGAAGTATTTTTGACATAAACTTTCCATTGATTTCCTGATAGGCAGTTTTAAAAGGTGTCTGTCTGGACGTGATATCTCTGCTCACCTCAGTGAAGCTGTGGCTGCCTGGGGTGCTGGAGGAGTCTGGACCAGCCTTGGTGTCCACTGAGGTGCTGGGGACCAGGGGCTGATCACTGGGGGGCAGCAGAGAGAGAGGCAGGGCCAGCTTGTCACTGGTGGAGGGCAGCATCACATCCTTGTAGATAGGCACCTCCTTCAGCAGGATGTCAGAGTCTGCAGGGACAGGAAAGAGGGGGTCAGAAAGAGTTTGGGTTGGGACCAGTAAAGTGTGAGTTCTAGCACTAATTATCCTGTTCATTTTCCATTCAAAAGTAACCATCACACAACGCTTCAGGCAGGGCAGGGTACTGACCGGGGCAGCTGAAGTCCAGGGAGATGATGGTGTCTCCAGCGGCCGGGGCCAGAAGGGTGAGGGCCTCTGGTTCCTCCTTCAGTCTGTCATACAGACTGGCCAGGGGCTGGGCCTCCATCGCCTGGGTGAACAGCTTGATCACATCCAGCTCTGGGCTCTTCTCCTCCATCAGGAGCACAGGGGACACCTCTGCCTCAGAGCTCTCCTCCTCCTCTTCCAGCTCCTTCTTCACAGGACTCATGTCCTCCGTCTGCTCCAGAGACAGCACCATCTTCTCCTCCTCAATGCCACTGTAGCAGGAGGGAGACAAAAACAGTTACATATTAATGTATTACTCCCGCTTACAAAGTGAAAATCAGATTGATTGGTTTAGTCAAAACCCAGTGAGTCAGTCCCCCAGACAGTTTAACCCCCTGATCAAACTAGCCTCTTTAAAAAAACACTGTGTGGTCCATGACTATACCTGAGCACATAGTTGACACACACAACACACTGGGGCTGGGAGTTCTTGCTGTTGTAGATAACAGTGGCCTGAGTCTCCACCCACACAAAGCCTCCTCTCTTAGCCAGCATGCGGTACTGGCCTGTGCTCACCTGGCCCTTCGCAAACACTGGAGACGAAGAAAGAAGAAGAGGGTGAGAAAAAAGGATGAGAAAAAAAGAGACTGCTAGTAGCTACCTAGTACTTAAACATTGTATTATGTACTAAAGCCTATTGCCAACATTGGACATTTCCAGATTATGTGTCTGCTTTAAGGGGGAATATCTTTGCATTGTCATGTTTTGGTAGGGATACTTACAGTTGTGATGGGTCTTCATGAGGTGGTCTGAGTCCAGGGCATGGTAGTACTCATACACAGAGCGATTTAACAGGTCCTCTGGATCATAGCCCATCAGCTCAGTGATCCTGGACAACACAGATATGGGACAGGTTAATCCTACTTTTTACTGGAGTGCCATTCAACCTATTGGACACCAGGTGGCTCTGTGGCACTACATTCAGGAGCTACCTATT
Organism: Coregonus lavaretus; assembly: GCF_964263955.1. Lineage (NCBI taxonomy): Eukaryota > Metazoa > Chordata > Actinopteri > Salmoniformes > Salmonidae > Coregonus > Coregonus lavaretus. The sequence continues at coordinate 25,798,726 of NC_140005.1, read as the reverse complement.
CTTTTATCACATATTTTTGTGTCAATAACAAGTCGTTTTACTTTTCTGGGAAAAAATATAACGCAACATATATTCTTATAGCAATATCCCTGATATGGAGAAAATATTTGTGCTACATTCAGTATACTTCTACTACATTATCTATGCTGGTGCTGCAGGCAGTGGAGTGGTAGGTCTCAGTCACACCTCTCGTCACAGAAGGTGAACTTCATGTCCAGTGTGTGGCGGCTGAGGAAGGTCTTTGTGTCCAGCGGTGCTTCGATGTTGGAGGGGTGGGGGATGGGCTCACAGACCAGCACCAGGTAGGGGACGGATGGCTCCTTGTGCCCACCGGGGCTCTGCTCAGCTGGGGCTTCATGGAGCCGCACATGGCCTGAGCAGTGAAGAACCTTCCAGGTGGCTGATTTGACATTGACAGTGCGCCCCCTGCTGGTGAGGGTACATTTCATCCGCAAGAAGAAGCTACGTTCTGTGTTTGGTTCCTTGGACTTTTTAGAGGTCCCTGAACAGGCAGAGGAGAAAAGAGAGAAGGTGAGACTGAGGTTAAGAAATAGAAAATTACATTTAGTGTTGGTATGATGTGCAAAAAGGAATGTAGCAGTGTACCAGTGAAGCAGAGTGAATGCCATGGGAAGAATGCAGCCAACTAATCACTCTGACCTCAGGGATGGAGTGGGAATTGATAACTGGTTCTGACTTTGTTTTGCTCCGAGCTGCTAACTTCAGCCCCACACTACTTGTTACACTGATATTCCAGAGCGCTGTGTGTAGCAGAGTCTATTTTCAGTAGAAACCTTTAGTTTGTGTGTTTTCATAGGGGTGCGTCTCACCTGTTCTGTGTACCAGCATCTCCCTCAGCTCCTCGTGGTCACAGGGGTGTGTGTACTCAAACACACTAAGTCCTGTCAGGTCAATCTGCACATGGACAGAGAGGAAGGACGTTCAGAAACATACAACATATTCAAGCCAAGGGAAGAACACCAAAAAGATCTGCATTCTTTATCAGTCTTAGTCAGTTGTTTCTGACTAATGGAGTAGAAAACCTACCTGTGCTAGACCCAAGCACTTGTTGACATTCTCAGAGAGATAGACCATGTCCCCGTCCTCAGACAGCACCACGAGGAAGCCCTCCAGAGCCTTCAGATAGGAGCCATTCAGCTGGGAGTCCAACTCACTCTCCTCCTGCTCCTCCTTATCATCTAGAGAGGGGGGGTAAGAGGGAGGTAGCGGAAGGGGGTGTGGCGACCGGGACATGAGAAAAGCAGGATATATGATTACTAGCCAACACACATGCTTGTGAGGCAGGGCACTGCGACATCCAGGGGCAGGACCACAAAGGGATCTATATCCTCCTGTCTGCAAGTTTATAGATCTCCCAGAGCTGCCCTGGCAAACAAAGGCTGCTCACCTCTTCACCACCTCTCTCCTTCTTACCCCTACCCCTTAACCTCCATGGTACTTTGGACCAATTTGGACACTACAAACCTATATATCCTCCCCCTCCTTCCCCCGGGGTACTGACCTGTGCTCAGCAGATTCCTCATGTGCAGGTAGCTGATGGCCAGTCTCATGATGGAGGCCTTGTCCAGGTTGGAGGTGACGCTGTGGGGCAGGGGCAGCTCCTGGGCCAGCTCATAAAACACCTCCGACTCCTTACTCCTCCTGCATCGCGCCGCATCCCGGGACTTCTCCTTCCTCCGGTCCGAGCTCACCCTGCTGTGGGAGACAGGCCAATCAACAAGAGGCAAGTCAGAGTCCGGGTCCAGACCAAACACACACACCACCAGGGCTTGCATCGTTGTTGTGTCTGCCTGCTCTACTCTGTGCACTGCTCACTCAGCCATTGGCCAGACACAGTGGGGAAGGCTGCAGGGCCTGCAACAAGCACTCAGTCCAGCTGTCTCGCCATAGCAGGCTCATTTACATACGCTAGCTCAGTCTGCCATCTTATTGAATGCGAACCAAAGGAAGCACAGTGATCCCCCATGGAGTGATTGGCTGGGAGAAGGGGCTAGGTTGTGTGTGATGTGCAAGTACTCTCTCCCCTCTGCCTGCTTGGTGCCCTGGGGACAGGCTACATTTTTACATTTTAGTCATTTAGCAGACGCTCTTATCCAGAGCGACTTACAGTTAGTGAGTGCATACATTAAAAAAAATAAAAAAAATACTACATACAGTGCATTCAGAGCCCTTCCCTTTTTATTACGTTACAGTCTTATTCTAAAAAAATATATTTATTTAAATTATCTCAATCTACACACAATACCCAATAATGACAAAGTGAAAACAGATTTAGAAGTTTTAGCAAATGCCTTCGGAAAGTATCCAGACCCCTTGACTTTTCCCACATTTTGTTACGTTACAGCCTTGATTAAATAACTAAAAATCCTCAGCAATCTACACACAATTTACATAAGTATTCAGACCCTTTGCTATGAGACTCGAAATTGAGCTCAGGTGCATCCTGTTTCCATTGATCATCCTTGAGATGTTTCTACAACTTGATTGGAGTCCACCTGTGGTAAATTCAATTGATTGGACATGATTTGGAAATGCACACACCTGTCTAGATAAGGTCCCACAGTTGACAGTGCATGTCAGCTTTAAACCAAGCCATGAGGTCGAAGGAATTGTCCGTAGAGCTCAGAGACAGGATTGTATTGAGGTACAGATATGGGGAAGGATACCAAAACATGTCTGCAGCATTGAAGGTCCCCAAGAACACAGTGGCCTCCATCATTCTTAAATGGAAGAAGTTTGGAACCACCAAGACTCTTCCTAGAGCTGTCCACCCAGCCAAAACTGAGCAATCGGGGGAGAAGGGACTTGGTCAGGGAGGTGACCAAGAACCCGATTGTCACTCTGACAGAGCTCCAGAGCTCCTCTGTGGAGATGGGAGAACCTTCCAGAAAGACAACCATCTCTGCAGCACTCCACCAATCAGGCCTTTATGGTAGAGTGGCCAAACAGAAGCCACTCCTTAATAAAAGGCACATGACAGCCCGCTTGGAGTTTGCCAAAAGGCACCTAAAGGACTCTCAGACCATGAGAAACAAGATTCTCTGGTCTGATGAAACCAAGATTGAACTCTTTGGCCTGAATGCCAATCGTCACGTCTGGAGGAAACCTGGCACCAAACAATTAAGTATATGTTTTCAAAATGCATACTGCCTCTAGCTCATTGCAAAGTGGTGTGACGCGCTGATGAAGCCTGCCTTCCATTGCCTATGCATTTTCTGTTGAGATGCTGTGGCAGCAGCTTGCGCTCCCTGACAGATTTTACGCTCCAAGGCTCTGTATCTGTATGCTGTAAGTAATAAATAAGATACATAACGAATATACTGTACCCACGCACCAATTTAAATCCACTAAATTACGCAAATTAACCTATTTCCCGATAAGCATGACCAGTCAAATGTATTTCCATCGACTGGTATTTCCGTCAATTAATATGCTAAAAAGCATTATTTCGCAATGGGATGTTTTCTTTCTCCCGGATAATTGGCCGGCACCAATTTTATTCATAGGATATTCTATTTATTTATTTAAAAAAATCTGACAAAAGACAGCTATTACTGGCTAACGGAAACCCTGGATGAGACCAACTCATGCATTCCCTCAGCCTGAAGTCAAACTAACAGACAGGCAGGCTGGCAGTAGGTAGAAGTCAATCAGTCTGTCTGTGCCTCTATCAAGCTGACAGACTGACTGTGCAGGTCAGGAGCTCAGTCAGCGGGGGACAAATATTTACACCTGGGATCATCAACTAGATTCAGCCGCGGGCCGATTTTTTTCTACAGCGGATGGTCGGGGGGCCGGAACATAATTACAAATATTCTGTAGACTCCAAATTGACCGCAAGATGCCCAAACAGTAATGTTTGACTAAAACAATCGTTTCAAACCTTGCTTACATTTGTATACAATCAAGTTTCCCTCTATTATGTGTGAGAATACTTCGGAACAGATTTCTTAAATTAAAATCACTTGGAGCTGATTTCCTGGTGTTTTCACATGTCCAACAATACATATGAATTATTATTATTTTTTGCTGAGAAAGCTTGGGGGGGACAAATAAAACCACCCACAGGCCAAATTCTGCCCGCAGGCCGCCAGTTGGGGAACCCTGATTTACACTATCCTACGTCAGCTCTCCCAGACCACATCAGGCCCTGACTGTTTGCCTCTTTGAAAGCTGATCCTCTGTGTTATACAACCAGTTCTGCATAGCATCAACACACTTCTCACCCTCCGGGCCCCTGCTACAGACTCCTGGCCACTGGCCATAGCCCAGAGCGATATCTTCCAACCAACCACTGCTGCTAAGCGAGGCAGATAAAAATCTGAGTATCTAGGTCTTCACCTGTGGAAATCTGCCACATGAAGGTAAATGAAAATCTAACCTAGCATTTAGAAAAGTATCTCTGTGCTTTGTATTGGTATGGAATCTATTCAAATGACAGACAAGTATGGCTTATGCACAGAGACAGAAATTGTCTGGAAAACTACCTGAAAGGTGCTGGTTTAGGCTGGAGCTCAAATTCTACAAAGTGAACTCTGTGCAGTACAAACAAAGGCTAGTCCAGCATACAGGAATCTTCTGCTGCAGTTTTAATGGTGCATCGTCCCCTCCACACTACATTTTACATTTACATTTTAGTCATTTAGCAGACGCTCTTATCCAGAGCGACTTACAGTTAGTGAATACATATTTTTTTTATTTTTATACTGGCCCTCCGTGGGAAACGAACCCACAACCCTGGTGTTGCAAACGCCATGCTCTATCAACTGAGCTACATCCCTGCCGGCCATTCCCTCCCCTACCCTGGACGACGCTGGGCCAATTGTGCGCCGCCCATGAGTCTCCCGGTCGTGGCCGGCTGCGACAGAGCCTGGATTCGAACCAGGATCTCTAGTGGCACAGTTAGCACTGCGATGATGTGCCTTAGACACTACAGATGGGAGGTTGTTTTTTCCCTTTCTCTAAAAGCAGGGTAGGCACTGCCTTGATTCTCATCCTTCCTCTGGATCACAAATATGGGCTGAAAACAAAGGCTAAGAGAGGCCACCATTTCATAACATCTCTACGCACATGGACATGCATGCCTACCAGCGTCCTACATGTCATTTTGGCTTGCAGATATAGCATAGGCCTAACCAGCACATTTGTTGTATAATGTTATTTAGACTTAATTGCCCTGTTTTATAATAATAATAATAATAATATATTCTATAAGAAATTCATTTGAGGATAAAGCTCAGTCATGCAAACAGGTGGACATGGATCAAAAGACAGGTCTCACATTCAGTGCTGTACAAAGGCATTGCCAATTTTATTGTAACCCAAATCCCTGACTGAATTAATAAAAAGTACTGACCTGCTTTTACTTGGAACTGTTTGGGGTGATCTGTCACTAGCGTCCAGTGTGACAGAAATCATAGTCTCGTCTGCTGTGTTACATAACCTCTTTGAGGCTGTAAAGTGTACTTTACAGCACTGTGCAAACCAAAATGTTTACAAACTATTCTAACCTATTTTTAATTAAGCACAGTGACAAATTCCTAATCTCTCAATCGTATTGCAGCCTAACAAGAAAAATTTCTCACAAAACCAAATTGATCAATCTCAGACACAACCGCCCCAGGCTATGGGTTGATGCTCTTGTGTAAATGACACTCATGAAATAGGTCCATCCTGTAGCTACAGGTTTAGTACAGAACAGGAAGTAAGCTAGTCCTATGCCTATGATAGAAAATATATTAAAGACCATAGATCATGAAAGACCCATAGGCCTACTTGCACAAAAAAACTATCTTAAATAGACGGTTTGTTCAATGTAATGGCTTTTTCCTTCATTTGGCCAATGTACACAGAAAGTGCCAATTAAATTCACCCAGTGAATTGCCACACACACTTTGTGCCTGGAACTCCCATTGACGTCAGGCTCTCAGTGATTAAGAAATTAGACTGAAATAAGATCACAGCAATCTGTGGAGACTGGTAAACACAAAGGAGTATTCCTGTCTGTAATAAAGCCCTTTTGTGGGGAAAAACTCATTGTGATTGGCTGGGCCTGGCTCCCCAGTGGGAGGGCCTGGCTGCCAAGTGGGTGGGCCTATGCCCTCCCAGGCCCACCCATGTGAAATCAATAGATTAGGACCTAATACATTTATTTCAATTAACTGATTTCCTTATATGAACTGTAACTCAGTAAAATCTTTGAAATTGTTGCATTTATTTTTGTTCAGTATACCATAGCTGGGCTTTGCCTATTCTTGACACTCAAAGCCAAATTTGAACACTTCAAAACATTCATGATCAGCATCTCATAAGATCTCACTGTCATTCCTGTGTATAACTTGGTCGAACATGTCACATTTGTCATCTTGGTCAAGAAGGTCAAGGTGGCCAACAGGGTAAGGGCTTGATTCAATCCGTATGACTGAAGTTCAGCGCTATAGTGCAATGGAAATTTAAAGGCAATGTTTCCACGTTTGGAGACCGCATTCACTGTAAACGCTGCATACACTACGTGGCCAAAAGTATGTGGACATGTGCTCGTCGAACATCCCATTCCAAAACCATGGAGTTAACCCCCCCCCCCCCTTTGCTGCTATAACAGCCTTCACTCTTCTGGGAAGGATTTCCACTAGATGTTGGAACATTGCTTCAAGGACTTTCTTCCATTCAGCCACAAGAGCATTAGTGAGGTCGGGTAATGATGTTGGGCGATTAGGCCTGGCTCGCAGTCTGTGTTACAATTAATCCCAAATGTGTTCGATGGTGTTGAGGTCAGGGCTCTGTGCAGGCCAGTCAAGTTCTTCCACACTGAAATCGACAAACCATTTCTGTATGGACCTCACTTTGTGCACAGGGGCATTGTCATGCTGAAACAGGAAAGGGCCTTCCCCAAACTGTTGCCACAAAGTTGGAAGCACAGAATCGTCTAGAATGTCATTGTATGCTGTAGCGTTAAGATTTCCCTTCACCGGAACTAAGGGGCCTAGCCCGAACCATGAAAAACAGCCCCAGACCATTATTCCTCCTCCACCAAACTTTACAGTTGGCACTAAGCATTGGGGCAGGTAGCGTTCTCCTGGCATCCGCCAAACCCAGATTAGTCCATCGGACTGCCAGATAATGAAGCGTGATTCATCACTCCATAGAAGGTGTTTCCACTGCTCCAGAGTCCAATGGCGGCAATCTTTACACCACTCCAGCAGACGCTTGGCATTGCGCATAGTGATCTTAGGCTTGTGTGCGGCTGCTCGGCCATGGAAACCCATTTCATGAAGCTCCCGACGAACAGATCTTGTGCTGACGTTGCTTCCAGAGGCAGTTTGGACGTCGGTAGTGAGTGTTGCAACTGAGGACAGATTATTTTTACATGCTATGCGGTCCCGTTCTGTGAGCTTGTGTGGCCTACGACTTCCCGGCTGAGCCGTTGTTACTCCTAGACATTTCCATTTCACAATAACAGCATTTACAGTATACCGGGGCAGCTCTAGCAGGGCAGAAATTTGACGAACTGACTTGTTGGAAAATAGGCATACTATGATGGTGCCACTTTGAAAGACTTCCGTACGGGCCAGTCTACTGCCAATGTTTATCTATGGAGATTGCATGGCTGTCTGCTCCATTTTATACACCTTTCAGCAACGGGTGTCTGAAATAGCCGAATCCATTAATTTGATGGAGTGTCCACATACTTCTGTCCATGTAGTGTATAGAAATTACCTTGACATTTCAATCTCACCATAGCGCTGAACTTCAGCGATACAGATTGAATCAGCCCTTAGTTAAGTGATAGTGTATCCATCTTGCGACCTCTTGACTGTACTGACTAACTTACGGAGCCAAGAACCTAGTTAGTTAACATTAGCTTATTAAAACATAATGTAGCTTAGCTAGCTAAATTGGTTAGTTACTAGCTAGCTAACTACCGTTAAATGAAATGTTTAACAAAAACTCCAGTTGTCTCTATCTAGCTGGCTAGGCTAGCTTTAGTTTATTATCTATATAGTTAGTTACAGTAGTAGCTACGCAAACGCCTCAAAATCGAACGTTAACAAACCAAACAGAAGCTATCTAGCCATCTATTTATTTTGGTGAAAAAATAAACAAAACATTGGCTAGCTATTTAACTAGAGGTTAACGTACCTTTTCTTTTCTGGGACAACTCCTGTGTCCATTTCAGGACGAGGACGACTAACTTCTGAGCCAAGACTCGAACAATCAGTACCTACTGTGACGTTAGCTATCAAACTGTGTTTGTCGGGCCCGTACGGAAATGAGCTAAAAAATTAAAATACACGTAGCTATTAAAAATAATTTAATCCGTAAATTATGTTTTCATAAGTGTTGTTGATCAATGGAATTCGGAGAGGTCAAGCCTCCATCGCGGAAAGTCAAAACATGAGTGCAGAATAATGTGTTTTAATTCCTTCGAAATGGCATGAGGTGCCACGCTGGAAAGGTTGCTTGGAACAATGTTGTAGCTAGTTAGCATAGCAGCTATCTGATCAGCTGCTTATCCCCTCCCACTTCTTCGTTGCCTTTTCCGGAGCGCGCGCTATCCGGCTTCCTTGGGAGGTACAGACCCCCTTGAAGTTGAAATTAAAATGTTAAGGTTAGGCTTTAGGGTGAACCTGTAGCTGGCTTGAGGAGACGATGAATATAATGAGATCTCTGACGCCCAGGATCCTTCAGTTCAAAGTCCCATTAGTCCAGCTCTGCAAACGTTATAATGTCAAAATACGTTCGGTACTAGCCTATACATATACTTAGAATTCATTTTTATATTCGATTCTATTGATATGAGCCTACGCTACGTTCGTTTCACTCCTTTGCATCAAGTCATCTGAAGTGCTATTGTAATGTAAGCATGACACATTTACCAGAGTTCGATGGCATTTCCCTCTCAAATTCTATGAAACAGTAATATCAAACTGTTTAATCTATACAAACTAATACAACATTAAATCAAATCAATGTTTATTGATCGCATACACAGATTTCAGATGTTATCGAAGTGCAGTAAATCTAGCAATAAAATAACAATACACACATAATCCAAAAGATTTAAACAATATCAAGAGTGGCGCAGTGGTCTAAGGCACTGCATCGCAGTGCTAGTGCTAGCTGTGCCACTAGAGATCCTGGTTCGAAGCTGGCCGTGACCGGGAGACCCATGGGGCGGCGCACAATTGGCCCAGCGTCGTCCAGGGTAGGGGAGGGAATGGCCAGCAGGGATGTAGCTCAGTTGGTAGAGCATGGCGTTTGCAACGCCAGGGTTGTGGGTTCGATTTCCACGGGGGGGCCAGTATGAAAAAAAAAAAAAAAAAGATTAAAAAAATGTATGCACTCACTAACTGTAAGTCGCTCTGGATAAGAGCGTTTGCTAAATGACTAAAATGTAATGTAAATGTAAGAAATTAAGACATATCAGAACGAGCAATATCAGAATGAGCAAGGTCAGATTCTGTGGTATAAGTATATATAAATGGTGTGTATATGAATAGAAAAGGTGTGTAGCCTACAGCAGTAGTTATTGCATTGACCCTTTATTGCACTGACTCTATGCACACTCACTGGACTCTACCCACACATACAGTGCATTTGGAAATTATTCAGACCCCTTGAATTTTTCCACATTTTGTTACATTACAGACTTATTCTAAAATTGATTAAATTCGTTTTTTTCCTCATCAATCTACACACAATATCCCATAATGACAAAGTGAAAACAGGTTTTTATTCAAGGATGATAAATATTCAAACCGTTTGCTATGAGACTCGAACTTGAGCTCAGGTGCATCCTGTTTCCATTGATCATCCTTGAGATGTTTCTACAACTTGATTAGAGTCCACCTGTGGTAAATTCAATTGATTGGACATGATTTGGAAAGGTACACACCTGTCTATATAAGTTGACAGTGCACGTCAGAGCAAAAACCAAGCCATGAGGTCGAAGGAATTGTTTTAGAGCTCTGAGAAAGGCTTATGTTGAAGCACAGATCTGGGGAAGGGTACCAAAAAATTTCTGCAGCATTGAAGGTCCTCAAGAACACCGTGGCCTCCATCATTCTTAAATGGAAGAAGGTTGGAACCACCAAGACTCTTCCTAGAGCTGGCCGCCCAACCAAACTGAGCAATTGGGGGAGAAGGGGCCTTGGTCAGGGAGGTGACCAAGAACCCGATGGTCACTCTGACAGAGCTCCAGAGTTCCTCTGTGGAGATGGGAGAACCTTCCAGAAGGACAACCATCTCTGTAGCACTCCACCAATCAGGCCTTTATGGTAAAGTGGCCAGACGGAAGCCACTCCTCAGTAAAAGGCACATGACAGCCCGCTTGGAGTTTGCCAAAAGGCACCTAAAGGACTCTCAGACCATGAGAAACAAGATTATCTAGTTTGATGAAACCAAGATTGAACTCTTTGGCCATCATGCTGTGGGGATGTTTTTCAGCGGCAGGGACTGGGAGACTAGTCAGGATCGAGGGAAAGATGAATGGAGCAAAGTACAGAGAGATCCTTGATGAAAACCTGCTCCAGAGCGCTCAGGGCCTCAGACTGGGACTAAGGTTAACCTTCCAACAGGACAACGACCCTAAGCACACAGCCAAGACAACGCAGGAGTGGCTTCGGGACAAGTCTCTGAATGTCCTTGAGTGGCCCAGACAGAGCCCGGACTTAAACCTGATCGAACATCTCTGGAGAGACCTGAAAATAGCTGTGCAGCAACGCTCCCCATCCAACCTGGCAGAGCTTGAGAGGATCTGCAGAGAAGAATGGGAGAAACACCCCAAATACAGGTGTGCCAAGCTTGTAGCGTCATACCCAAGAAGACTCAAGGCTGTAATTTCTTTCAAAAGGTGCTTCAACAAAGTATTGAGTAAAGGGTCTGAATACTTATGTAAATGTGAGGCGGGGGTGGGAGAAACTATTTAATCCATTTTAGAATAAGGCTGTAACGTAACAATGTGGAAAAAGTCAAGGGGTCTGAATACTTTCCGAATGCACTGCACTTACACTGACACTCCTACACACACACATGTATATTGACACCACAAACAAACACACTTTCACACTCCACATACTATCCTGATTGCCTAGTCACTTTTACACCTACCTACATGTACATATTACCTCAACTACAGTACATCATACCCATGCACATTGACTCGGTATCTGTACTCCTTGTACATAACCTCATTATTACTATTATTATTATTTGTGTTACTATTTGACATTTGTATTTGTAAATGTTCTTACTTTTTAACTCCGCATCGTTGGGAAAGGGCTCTTAAGTAAGTGTTTCACGGTAAAGTCTGTTGTATTTGGCGCATGTGACATAACGTTTGATTTGCACACAGAGGAACTTGAAGCTTTTGACCATCTCCACTGTGGCCCTGTTGATGTGAATGGGGGAAGTGCTCTCTCTGCTGTCTCCTATAGTCCACGATCAGCTCCTTCGTTTTGTTGACGTTGAGGGAGAGGTTATTTTCCTGGCACCACTAGGCCAGGACTCTCACCTCCTCCTTGTAGGCAAATGTAAAACTCATTCCACGAGGGCCGAGTGTCTACAGGTTTTTGCTCCTCCCTCTTAATTGAAAGGAAAAAACTAAAACCTGTAGACACTAGGCCCCCCCATGGAATGAGTTTGTAGGCTGTCAGTGTGCTCACCTGCTGGGGGAAAAGGATGGATGGGGGGGGGGGTTACTGGGTGTGACAAGACCAGAATGACAGGCAAGTCTGCTAGCAAGAGAAATTAGGCAATACTGATGCTCAAATACTGTAAGTGGCTCCAAACATAAAAATAGTCCTGTTTCAACCAAGTAATTTGCTGTGTGGGTAGATGCCAAATTGAGGCCTGTGCCATAATGCTTCTAGACAGTTTGAATAGGGGTTCAATCTTTGTCAAGGACTGATTAAAGCAGACTGATTGAGCTAAACTGATGCTCCAGTAAATCATAGAATAAAGAAGATAGAGGTGGGATTATGTGAGTTTAGTGCTGGCAGGGTCTTACTGAACTATTGAGAAGGGATGGAAAGTTTCATTCATCCAAATCTTTCAGCGACTTTAATTTTAGAGCCGTGCAAGGCATTATTTTTCAACTGAAAAGAGTTGACATAAGGCCTATGTGTCTTTGTAGCACAGGCTAGTGGAACAACAATGTACAAAATGTCCATTGTACCATCTTGTCCATTACTTCTCACTGGGCACAGATGTAATTTCAACATCTAGTTTTGATTTACATTTGGTTAGTTGTCAACTAACGTAAATTCAACCTGAAATCAACTAAAATTTTCACAAAGTCATTGGAATTAGGTTAAAAGTTTGGGGGGGGGAAATACAAAATTCCCTTAAGTTGATGACTTTTTGCAAATCCAATTAGTTTTCCACATTGATTCAACGACATCACATATACTTTTTTGTTGTTGAAATGATGTGGAAACAACCTTGATTCAACCAGTTTTTGCCCAGTGGGTTGTGCTCTGTTTAGGGGAGGGACATTTTCTGGCATTGTTTTCAGACAATGCTATTTTTTTAACTTACAGGGTGTAATTTCTTCCAGCACAACACCCACAGGATAGATCAGTGACTCTGGTAAGGAGTCTGAAGACTTTCCCGGTGCTAAATGGCAGGAAGTTCCCATACTATCTGAACATATCCGTGCACATCTCAGGGTCAAGAACATCCAGATTTGAGCAGGTTCAACACAGGATAGCACATTGTTTCTACTGACTAATGGGATTTACTTCAAGGCCAGAGAAGTGTTGTTGCTTGGCCAACGTCTGAGTCTCTCTTTTTCATCTAACAGTAACCTCACCTTCCTGTAGCTATCAGATACGACAGTCGTGACACTCTGTGGTTTCCTGTTTATCCATTTCTCATCTGTGACGACAGTAAGAATGTAAGATATACAGTACATGATGACTCAAACAGATGATGGATATCTGTTATGGTTAGGGTTGCAACTGCATTTTCGTTCTCCCTCTTTCTCAGGAGATCCATGAAGCAACATAGAAAGTATAATCGGATGCAGTCTCCTATAGATTTGAATAGGTAATGTATAGTGTTAGCTCTAGGCAGTTGGTCCATCATATACCTTCAGAAAGTATTCACACCCCTTGACTTTCTGTTGTGTTAGAGCCTGAATTTAAAATGGATAAAATTTAGATTTTTTTGTCACTGGCCTACACACAACACCCCCTAATGTCAAAATAGAATAATGTTTTTCAAATCTTTTACAAATTAATTAAAAATGAAAAGCTGAAATGTCTTGAGTCAATAAGTATTCAACCCCTTTGTTATGGTAAGCCTAAAAAAGTTAAGGAGTAAATGTTTGCTTAACAAGTCACATAATAAGTTGCATGGACTCATTCTGTATAAAATAATAGTGTTCAACATTAATTTTGAATGACAACCTCATCTCTGTACCCCACACATAAAATTATCTGTAAGGTCCCTCAGTCGAGCAGTGAATTTAAAACACAGATTCAACCACAAAGACCAGGGAGGTTTTCCAATGCCTCGCAAAGAAGGGCACCTACAGTGGCTTGCGAAAGTATTCACCCCCCTTGGCATTTTTCCTATTTTGTTGCCTTACAACCTGGAATTAAAATGGATTTTTATGGGGGTTGGTATCATTTGATTTACACAACATGCCTACCACTTTGAAGATGCAAAATATTTTTTATTGTGAAACAAACAAGAAATAAGACAAAAAAACTGAACTTGAGCGTGCATAACTATTCACCCCCCCAGAGTTAACATTTGTAGAGCCACCTTTTGCAGCAATTACAGCTGCAAGTCTCTTGGGGTATGTCTCAATAGGCTTGGCACATCTAGCCACTGGGATTTTTGCCCAGTCTTCAAGGCAAAACTGCTCCAGCTCCTTCAAGTTGGATGGGTTCCACTGGTGTACAGCAATCTTTAAGTCATACCACATATTCTCAATTGGATTGAGGTCTGGGCTTTGACTAGGCCATTCCAAGACATTTAAATGTTTCCCCTTAAACCACTCGAGTGTTGCTTTAGCAGTATGCTTAGGGTCATTGTCCTGCTGGAAGGTGAACCTCCGTCCCAATCTCAAAATCTTTGGAAGACTGAAACAGGTTTCCCTCAAGAATTTCCCTATATTTAGCACCATCCATCATTCCTTCAATTCTGACCAGTTTCCCAGTCCCTGCCGATGAAAAACATCCCCACAGCATGATGCTGCCACCACCATGCTTCATTGTGGGGATGGTGTTCTCGGGATGATGAGAGGTGTTGGATTTGCGCCAGACATATTGTTTTCCTTGATGGCCAAAAAGCTCAATTTTAGTCTCATTTGACCAGAGTACCTTCTTCCATATGTTTGGGGAGTCTCCCACATGCCTTCTGGCCAACACCAAACAGGTTTGCTTATTTTTTTCTTTAAGCAATGGCTTTTTTCGGGCCACTCTTCCGTAAAGCCCAGCTCTGTGGAGTGTATGGCTTAAAGTGGTCCTATGGACAGATACTCCAATCTCCGCTGTGGAGCTTTGCAGCTCCTTCAGGGTTATCTTTGGTCTCTTTATTGCCTCTCTGATTAATGCCCTCCTTGCCTAGTCCGTGAGTTTTGGTGGGCGGCCCTCTCTTGGCAGGTTTGTTGTGGTGCCATATTATTTCGATTTTTTAATAATAGATTTAATGGTGCTCCGTGGGATGTTCAAAGTTTCGGATATTTATTTATAACCCAACCCTGATCTGTACTTCTCCACAACTTTGTCCCTGACCTGTTTGGAGAGCTCCTTGCTCTTCATGGTGCCGCGTGCTTAGTGGTGTTGCAGACTCTGGGGCCTTTCAGAACAGGTGTATATATACTGAGATCATGTGACAGATCATGTGACACTTAAATAAAGTCCACCTGTGTGCAATCTAACTAATTATGTGACTTCTGAAGGTAATTGGTTGTACCAGATCTTATTTAGGGGCTTCATAGCAAAGGGGGTGAGTACATATGCACACACCACTTTTTCGTTATATATTTTTTAGAATTTTTTGAAACAAGTTATTTTTTTTATTTCACTTCACCATTTTGGAGTATTTTGTGTATGTCCATTACATGAAATCCAAATAAAAATCAATTTAAATTACAGGTTGTAATGCAACAACATAGGAAAAACTCCAAGGGGATGAATACTTTTGCAAGGCACTGTATTGGTAGATGGGTAAAAATAAAAAAAGCAGACATTGAATATCCCTTTCAGCATGTTGAAGTTATTAATTACACTTTGGATGATGTATCAATAAACCCAGTCACTACAAAGATACAGGCGTCCTTCCTAACTCAGTTGCCGGAGAGGAAGGAAACCGCTCAGGAATTTCACCATGAGGCCAATGGTGACTTTAAAACAGTTAGAATTTAATGGCTGTGATAGGACAAAACTGAGGATGGATCAGCAACATTGTAGTTACTCCACAATACTAACCTAATTGACAGAGTGAAAAGAAAGCCTGTACAGAATAAAAATATTCCAAAACATGCATCCTGTTTGCAACAACGCACTAAAGTAATACTGCAAAAGATGTGGCAAAGCAATTTACTTTTTGTACTTAATATGTTTGGGGCAAATCCAATATAAGACATTACTGAGTACCTCTCTCCATATTTTCAAGCGTAGTGGTGGCTGCATCATGTTATGGGTATGCTAGTAATCGTTAAGGACTGGGGAGTTTTTCGGGACAAAAAAATTAATGGGAAGGAGCTAAGCAAAGGCAAAATCCTACAGGAAAACCTGATTGTCTGCTTTTCCCCAGACACTGGACGATGAATTCAACTTTCAGCAGGACAATAACCTAAAACACAAGGCCAAATCTACACTGGAGTTGCTTACCAAGAAGACAGTGAATGTTCCTGAGTGGCTGAGTTACAGTTTTGACTTCAATCACTTGAAAATCTATGGCAAGACTTGAAAATGGTTGTCTAGCAATGATCAACAACCAATTTGACAGACCTTAAAGAATTTTGAAAATAATAAATGGGCAAATGTTGCACAATCCAGATGTGAAAGCTCTTTGAGACTTACCTAGAAAGACTAAGCTGTAATCGCTGCCAAAGGTGCTTCTACAAAGTATTGACTCAGGGGTGTGAATACTTATGTAAATTAGATATTTCTGTATTTCATTTTCAAAAAATTAGCTACAACTTTTTCATCATTGTGTGTAGATGGGTGAGAAAAAACATAAATTTAATCAATTTTGAATTCAGGCTATAACACAACAAAATGTGGAATAAGTCAAGGGGTATGAATACTTTCTGAAGGCACTGTAAGTCAATGGACATTGGAGAGCATTTTCCATTACCTTCATGATTTACAGCCTTGAAAAGAGCTTTCACTGTGCTGGCAGCCTGCAGCCTGTCTCCCAGCCTGTCTGCCCACAAACAAGGAATGTCTCATTGCAGATAAATTCAGTGAGTGTGTGAGAAAGGGTGGGTCTGGGGGAAATTAATAAATGGTATTAAGTTAACTGTTGAAGGACTGTGATCACAAAGAACTGGATAAAATAAAAATAAGAGAATTTAGGTATTGGCAGTTATTGAAGCACACCTTAATCCATATAAACCTCATCCAAAAAATATGCTTTTGTTTTGACCATTGGCATGTTTGTAATTGGTTTTCTTCCTTGTCTGACATCTGCTATACATTCTCAATTTACCCAACTCTTCACCAGGTGCTGATATGTGCAGGCAGATGCAACAGAGAAAAACTTTCTGAAATTTCACAACAGCTCTGAATCACCAGTTCAGTCAATACAGATGAAATGTTGCATCATCTCACACTGTTGACCAATGACAAAAGATTCCTTCAGAAAATAATGTATAAAAACAACTTCTCACTAGAAACATATGCTTTCATAAACCAATCTTAAATGCAGGGAACAAAGCTTTAGCAATGTACCATTTTGACAGGGCACAGGGTGAGATGTATTCTTAAAAAGCAGAGACAAAACAAGGTGTAAGACACAATGTCTCCCTCTCTCCCTTTCTCTTCTCTCTCTCCACATACCACATCCCTGTGTTTGAGGGAAGGGGAAAGTGTCTGACATTTATCTACTCGAATGATTGAGTGAGTGTGTGTGTGTGTGTGTGTGTTTGAGGGTGTGTTCTCCGTAAAGGACTCACATCACTGAGAAACTATTTCACACAGCCCCCTCTGCAGTCCAGTATTAACGAGCAGCTCAGTTGTTCTGGGAAACCTTTCCAGTGCTGGTTACGTTACCCTTTTCCCTGCCATCATTTGTGTTGACTGTGCTGGAGTCACAGGCAGTTATCTTGAATAATGATCCCAGCATTGAACAAAAGGTATGCCAAGTTAATAAAGACACACACAGACACACACAATTCCCAATTGTTCAAAAAGTGACATATTCATCTTGAAGTACCTGTAGGCAAATTAATCTTTCCATATCAGGGGACAAATTGCCATTAAAATGGCTTTGCATTGCAGTCAATCAGATACTGTAAGAGCATTATTACGCATTAATACACAAGGTTATGAAGAAAAGAAATGTATGCACTCACTAACTGTAAGTCGCTCTGGATAAGAGCGTCTGCTAAATGACTAAAATGTAAAATGGTTATAAGTCAGGACTGTCCCATGTTTTCCAAATATGACAGGAAGGATCATGGAAAAACAGAACATCTGATTAAAATCTGGCCTCATTGAGTAACTTCTCTCTCTTTCTCCACAGAGAACCAGACAGTCATATCCCACAGTGACGAGGGCGGAGTCTAAACTGCCCTTCAACATTAGAGATACAGGCTAAGGCAGTGCCAACCAGTCAACTGTGCCTGTGAACTAGCCAGAGCCAGACACATTGTGGTCCTGTATGGCTCAGTTGGTAGAGCAGAAGTCTGGGGGTGCTGGGGTGTCACACAGGCCCTCCTAGTCGTCCAGCAGCTCAGGAGAGGTGAAGGAGAAGTTGTGGAACTCGTCCTGGTTGATGGAGGGAAGGAGGTCCTCAATGGGCGTCAGGGTGGGCTCCTCCTGGGTGAAGTCTGGGTCAAAGTTGTTCACGTCCTCCGCAGTTTTCTGGAGTGTTGGTTAGACAGCATAGGAGGTAACGTTACAATAACACAAAAGATCAGTGAGAGGTTCTATAAATACTTTGGGGTTAACTGCCAACAGATACCACCTTCATTTGCATGTCCTTCATAACCCAGGCCACTACCTACCATAATACAATGGATAAGAGAGTAAACTGGGTGTGCATTGTAATGGTACAATAAGACAGAGGTAGGTTTTACAATTCAACCGTAGTGTCTACTGTAAACAGTTTGTATTGACATCAAACATGTGTATCAGTTGTGTGTGTGATTCATCAGGTGTATCAGGTGTGTGTGTATGAGACTTACGATGCGGAGTGCGTGTATCAGGTGTGTGTGTCGGGTGTGTATCAAGTGTGTGTGTGTGTCTTACGATGCGGGGTTTGAAGGGCGGCTCCTGCTCCCTGCAGTTCAGCTTGTCCCAGTTAATTCCAGTGAAGAAGGCGTGGCTAGTCACAGCGTTCTCCCCGCCCTCCGCCGCCACGCAGCCTAGACGCCGGGCTGGGTTCTTAGTCAGGAACTGTGGAGAGAACAGAAATATAACTGCATATGAGAAGTGAATAAAAGTAAAATAAAATTATATAAATGTGTGTTAATGAAAGGGTGGAGTATATCATTTGAGTGTGGCTTATAATTTGACTTTTGAGAATTGCATCAGCTCTGGTTCGACCTTGAATGACATCCCATCCACCTCCCTGACACACTTGCAGAAACACACACACACACACACACACACCCAGAGGCCCAGTAGCACCTTCTTTTCCAGCTCATCTTGGCATCTGGCGAGACACAAACGTGTTTTGTAAATTCTATTCATCTTAACTGTGAGCCAACAAAACCAAGCAACCATTTCCTGGACTTAAGACGTGGACCTTACATTCTTCTGACTAACATCTGAAGTTGGAGGATTAGAGCAGCTGAGGGGAATTAAGAGTCAAAGGAAACACAACAAACCAACATTAAAAACACATTTCCCAGAGGAGCGATTCCAGACTAACAAATGAACAGCTTTGTGTTGGCGGAGGAGTCTGAACACACACCTTGGGGCTAGCAGTGGCATTCCCACTCAGCCAAAACTAATGAGCAGCCCTCTCTCTCCCAGGATGAATGAGGCCAGATTCACCCCCAGTCCACCCTAAGATGAATAGGTCTTGTCACACCAGACCCAAACACAGTTAACGAACAGAGACTTGACCAGAATTAAAGCGAGATCTAATCTAAGTAACACTCTTAATCACCCCAGTGCCATCTTGTTTTTTTTCCATTTGAACAAAGCAGTTCACAGTGAAAGAGGAGAAGAGAAGAGGGGAGAGGAGAGCAGATGTAGAGAAAGGAGGAGACAAGCAGAGGCTATGAGAGCATTGGAGAGAAGTGTAGAGGATCAAAGGAAATGGGTCATTCAGTTCATGATGAGACAGAGAGAAATGCACTATGTAATTCTGTCCTTCTCAACTGACCACAAAGTTGAAATTGGGCAATCCCATTTGAGTCAATCATATTTTCCACTGGCTCTACCGGAGCTGTGCCATCCATCCACTCTGCCAGGCCTGAGAACTAAACTCTGCAGAGACACCATGCAGGGAAAAAGCCAACTATATCAGATAGAGAGACATGCAAAGTAGGTCTTCACGGATCTACCCGAACCGGATTATCCGATATCTGACCCGGATCCAACCCGACATTTTGTAGTTAACCCTCGGATCCTGGGCCGGATCCCGCTCAGTGCCCACGAACCTCGGATCTGTGTGAAAATATGTGAAATAATGACCCGGGATCCGAGGTCGGTATTATATTTGAAGAGTTTAGTTCTTAACTTCCTAAACAACATAAACACACATTTCACACATTTACATTTTATTCTCTCATATGATTACCCCTTTCATCAAACCAAATGTGTCAATATCATTTTTTATCATTTTGCGACAAAACTGCATATTCACTTTATGAAAATGAGCCACTGTACGTCAGTGGCGCGGGGTAAAATAGGCTCCTTGTTGTGGGAGAGGAGGAGGACGCAGTGGGAAAGAGTGATAGCCCCTGTCTATATAAAGTGAGTTAATGAAACATTGAGTCATTCTTTGCTGATGTGAAGAATAAACTGAATGAAAGAGAGTACAGGGAGGCAAACCCGACAGGCAAATCCTCTGTATGGGCCTCATTTATGCACATTGTGGATAAGGAGGGGAAAAAGCTGGTCGCCCATATTTTCAAGACCTGAGCTATTTAATGTAATTATTTTATTTATTCAATTTACTAGTTTATTTAGGCTCTCTAATTTGTTTGGGCGTGGCCTATTTAGTAGGCTATTTAGCTATTTTATTTGGGTATTTTCTTTGTTTAAAATAACAGTTTGTTAACTAATGTTGAATGACTCAAGTCAAGTGTGATATTTGTCAGCAAAGATTAGTGACTCATTCATGTGCTAGTTGTGGCTTTCATTTAAACTAAATAAGTTATTCTATAATGCAAAGTTACCGACACATTCTTTCTGATCGTCTTTAATAAAGAAAAAAAATTTACCAAGTGAATCTGCTCATGTTGCGTGTGTATGTGTGTGTGTGCTGATAGCCATAGGTTTATCTGCAGAAAACGTTGTAGCCGGACATTGAAAGGCTGCCGATTTATTGATTGTGTATGGCATGGATAGGTATAAGAAATATCAGGACAACTTCTTTCTTCAATGATTCATCTTTTATTAACTCTCTGGACGGTAGGATTACACAGCCGTAGCATGCATTACTTTTCTATCAAACCCGCATCCAAACCAATCTCAGGCTGTATAGGCTAATTCTGTAGGCCTAAAGGATATATCCACATTTCATTTAGAACAAAAAATATTAGGCTATTATAATGAGTTAGACCTGAGTTATAGAAATAGCCTACCAAAATATGTCTTAACACACAGCACTCACTAGGCGTCCTATATATCACCATATACAAATCCTCTAATCTCAAAAATATGGTCAACAGAAACAAAATTAACAGATCTCTAAAAACCTCAAAATATTCGACATCCAATTGTAGCGTTGTCATAGCGAGAAAACTAACCTAGACCTACAGATCACAATTATTGGAAATGACACAGGAATGCAGATGGGAGACTCCATCCTCCTGTAATTTGCAGCTTGCTGGTCAAACAGGCCTACCTTTAGTCTAAATCAATGTTGATCAAAAAAGTTAAATAGGCTAGATTGTAATGTTGCTCAGTAAAATAATAGGCCTACATAATATTAGGTTACAGAAAAAAGTGAACTATTCGCTCATCATCACATAAAAAAAATCATCCTACTCATATATTTGGTCAACAGAAATAAAGAAAACCTCATAATGTTCTCCATCTAACTATAGGGATGTCATTGTGAAAATACTAAGCTGCAATTATTTTAGATACAACCAAAAATCACATTAAAGTTCAATGCCAGACATGTCAGCATTTTTTGCTGGTTTGCATTTTTTATATTTCGGATCCATGTAGGTCGGATACAGACCGACCCAATTTCGATGCGATTCTCTCTGAGCTCGGACATCTTTTGGATCGGATATGGTCCACCTCAGGGGTGGGGTCGGAATTTAACGGATCCAATTCGGTTCGGATCTCAATTTTGGGATCTGAGAAGACCTCTAATGCAAAGCAACAAGACAATGAAACACATTTACCCCTCTCTTATTTGACAGTCAAATATGAGGTGGGAAAATGTCAACCTCAGCATCTCAACTGTCAAACACCAAACAATGTGCTCTCTGTTTGAATCAGTGGGGGGAGGGGGGGGGAGCACTGTGGGAGCACTGTGGGTGTGGCTACAGTCATACACTAGGACCCAGATGATCTGTTACACACCCAGCTACAGCGCTGCACTGACCAAAAACTATCCCCAAACCCCTGCCCTGTGTGATCGCTCTAACCTGAGGGCTTATCAGCGGTGGGAAAAGTAGCCAATTGTCATACTTGGGTAAAGGTATAGATACCTTAATAGAAAGTTACTCAAGTAAAAGTGAAAGTCACCCAGTAAAATACTACTTGAGTAAAAGTCTAAAAGTATTTGGTTCTAAATATACTTAAGTATCAAAAGTAAATGTAATTGCTAAAATATACTTAAGTATCAAAAGTAAAAGTATAAATCATTTCAAATTCCTTATATTAAGCAAAGCAGACGGCATTTTAAAAATGTATGGATAGCCAGGGGTACACTCCAACACTCAAGACATAATTTACAAATGATGCATTTGTGTTTAGTGAGTCCGCCAGATCAGAGGCAGTAGGGATGACCAGGGATGTTCTCTTGGTAAGTGTGTGAATTGGACAATTATCCTGTCCTGCTAAGCATTCAACACGTAACTAGTACTTTTGCGTGTCAGGGAAAATGTACGGAGTAAAAAGTACAATATTTTCTTTAGGAATGTAGTGAAGTAAAAGTTGCCAAAAATATAAATAGTTAAGTAAAGTACAGTATCTCTAAAAATGAGTAGTACTTTAAAGTATTTTTACTTAAGTACTTTACACCACTGCGGCTTATATGCATTCTCTCCCTGTGTATATAGCCACAGATGTCTGGGTGCCAGTTACGTTCGTATGGAAGCGTTGCTACTTAAAACTGGCGGTCTATAATGTTGGTATCCCATTATGCAAACAGCTGACTGGTAGGCTAATTGTACTTATTGGTTCTAAAGCTCTAAATATACAACTGTGCAGATATTGATTTCCTTGCTCTTTGGTTCAGAGACAAATTGTACTCTTTGACATACAAGTAACTGCCAAAATAAATGAAACACCAACATAAAGTGTCTTAATAGGGAGTTGGGAGACCATGAGCCACCAGAACAGCTTCAATGCGCCTTGGCATAGATTCTACAAGTGTCTGAAACTCTATTGGAGAGTTGCGACACCATTCTTCCACAAGAAATACCATAATTTGGTGTTTTGTTGATGGTGGTGGAAAACGCTCTGTCAGGCACCGCTCAAGAATCTCCCATAAGTGTTCAATTGGGTTGAGATCTGGTGTCTGACACACACACTTTAAACCCCTTTGCTCCTTTGAGACCCCTCTTTCAAAGAAATCTCTTCTAGCCATGGTAGCCAAAATAATGGGCAACTGGGCATTTTTATACATGACCCTAAGCATGATAGGATGTTAATTGCTTAAAAAGGTACTACATGTAACAATTCAACAACGAACCATCTCTTGTCAAATTGACTGGGGCCAGCAAATCTCTTGTTGTCAAATTGACTGGTACGTTGTTTAATTGACAAGAGATCTGCTGACCCCAGTAAATTTGACAACAAGAGCCGGTCCGACTTTTGTTGACCAATAAGGCTGCTACACCATTAAAATGCAATTTTGTGTGGGCAAGATTATTAATTTTGGGAAAAAATATTACAAAACACAATTCCACTATTACTGTAGATATATTAAGGACATTTTCTGGAATTACAATGCAAAAATATTATCATTAAATTAACTCAGAAAACCACGCCTGTGTGGATGGAAGTACCTGCTTTCAATATACAATTGAAGTCGGAAGTTTACATACCCCTTAGCCAAATACATTTAAACTCAGTTTTTCACAATTCCTGACATTTAATCCTAGTAAAAATTCCCTGTTTTAGGTCAGTTAGGATCACCACTTTATTTTAAGAATGTGAAATGTCAGAATAATAGTAGAGAGAATGATTTATTTCAGCTTTTAATTATTTCATCACATTCCCAGTGGGTCAGAAGTTTACAGACACTCAATTAGTATTTGGTAGCATTGCCTTTAAATTGTTTAACTTGGGTCAAACATTCCACAAGCTTCCCACAATAAGTTGGGTGAATTTTGGCCCATTCCTCCTGACAGAGCTGGTGTAACTGAGTCAGGTTTTGTAGGCCTCCTTGCTCCATGCTTTTTCAGTTCTGCCCACACATTTTCTATAGGATTGAGGTCAGGGCTTTGTGATGGCCACTCCAATACCTTGACTTTGTTATCCTTAAGCCATTTTGCCACAACTTTGGAAGTATGCTTGGGGTCATTGTCCATTTGGAAGACCCATTTGCGACCAAGCTTTAACTTCGTGACTGATGTCTTGAGATGTTGCTTCAATATATCCACATAATTGTCCTTCCTCATGATGCCTTCCTATTTTATGAAGTGCACCAGTCCATCCTGCAGCAAAGCACCTCCACAGCATGGTGCTTCACGGTTGGGATGGTGTTCTTCGGCTTGCAAGCGTCCCCCTTTTTCCTCCAAACATAATGATGGTCATTATGGCCAAACAGTTCTATTTTTGTTTCATCAGACCAGAGTACATTTCTCCAAAAAGTACGGTCTTTGTCCCCATGTGCAGTTGCAAACCGTAGACTGGCTTTTTAATGGCGGTTTTGGAGCAGTGGCTTCTTCCTTGCTGAGCGGCCTTTCAGGTTATGTCGATATAGGACTCGTTTTACTGTGGATATAGATACTTTTGTACCTGTTTCCTCCAGCATCTTCACAAGGTCCTTTGCTGTTGTTCTGCGATTGACTTGCACTTTTCGCACCAAAGGACGTTCATCTCTAGGAGACAGAACGCGTCTCCTTCCTGAGCGGTATGATGGCTGCATGGTCCCATGGTGTTTATACTTGCGTACTATTGTTTGTACAGATGAATGTGGAACCTTACATTTACATTCACATTCAGGCGTTTGGAAATTGCTCCCAAGGATGAACCAGACTTGTGGAGGTCTACCATTTTTTGGAGGTCTTGGCTGATTTCTTTGGATTTTCCCATGATGTCAAGCAAAGAGGCACTGAGTTTGAAGGTAGGCCTTGAAATACATCCACAGGTACACCTCCAATTGACTCAAATGATGTCAATTAGCCTATCAGAAGCTTCTAAAGCCATGACATACTTTTCTGGAATTTTCCAAGCTGTTTAAAGGCACAGTCAACTTAGTGTATGTAAACTTCTGACCCGCTGGAATTGTGATACAGTGAATTATAAGTGAAATAATCTGTCTGTAAACAATTGTTGGAAAAATGACTTGTGTCATGCACAAAGTAGATGTCCTAACCGACTTGCCAAAACTATAGTTTGTTAACAAGAAATTTGTGGAGTGGTTGAAAAAACGAGTTTTAATGACTCCAACCTAAGTGTATGTAAACTTCCGACTTCAACTGTACTTTGTGTCCTTCATTTACTCAAGGGTTTCCTTTATTTTGGCAGTTACATTGCATTCGGAAAGTATTCAGACCCCTTGACTCTTTCCACATTTTGTTACGTTACAGCCTTATTCTAAAATATATTACATGTATTTTTTCCCTCATCAATCTACACAGAATACTATATAATGACAAAGCAAAAACATGTTTTTATAAATTTTTGCAAATTTATAAATAAAAAAACTCAGGAAATATACATTTACATAAGTATTCAGACCCTTTACTCAGTAATTTTTGAAGCACCTTTGGCAGCGATTACAGCCAAGAGGCTTCTTGGGTATGACGCTACAAGCTTGGCACACCTGCATTTGGGGAGTTTCTCCCATTCTTCTCTGCAGACCCTCTCAAGCTCTGTCAGGTTGGATGGGGAGCGTCGCTGCACAGCTATTTTCAGGTCTCTCCAGAGATGTTCGATCGGGTTCAAGTCCGGGCTCTGGCTGGGCCACTCAAGAACATTTAGAGACTTGTCTCGAGGCCACTCCTGCGTAGTCTGTTGGAAGGTGAACCTTCGCCCCAGTCTGAGGTCCTGAGCGCTCTGGAGCAGGTTTTCATCAAGGATCTCTCTGTACTTTGCTCCGTTCACCTTTCCCTCGATCCTGACTAGTCTCCCTGCCGCTGAAAAACATCCCCACAGCATGACGCTGCCACCACCATGCTTCACCGTAGGGATGATGCCAGGTTTCCTGCAGACGTGATGCTTGGCATTCAGGCCAAAGAGTTCAATCTTGGTGTCATCAGACCAGATAATCTTGTTTCTCATGGTCTAAGAGTACTTTAGGTGCCTTTTGGCAAACCCCAAGCGAGCTATCATGTGCCTTTTAATGAGGAGTGGCTTCCGTCTTGTCACTCTACCATAAAGGCCTGATTGGTGGAGTGCTGCAGAGATGGTTGTCCTTCTGGAAGGTTCTCCCTTCTCTCACCTCCCTGACCAAGGCCCTTCTCCCCGATTGCTCAGTTTGGCCGGGCGGCCAGTTCTAGAAAGAGTCTTGGTAGTTCCAAACTTCTTCTATTTAAGAATGATGGAGGCCACTGCGTTCCTGGGAACCTTTATTGCTGCAGAATTTTTTTGGTACCCTTCCCCAGATCTGTGCCTCGACACAATCCTATCTCATAGCTCTACGGACACTTCCTTCGACCTCTGTCAACTGTGGGACCTTATATAGACAGGTGTGTGCCTTTCCAAATCATGTCCAATCAATTCAATTTACCACAGGTGGACTCCAATCAAGTTGTAGAAACATCTCAAGGATGATCAATGGAAACAGGATGCACCTGAGCTCAATTTTGAGTCTCATAGCAAAGGGTCTGAATACTTATTTAAATAGTTCCGTTTTTAATTTTTTATAAATTTGCAACCATTTCTAAAAACCTGTTTTTGCTTTGTCATCATGGGGTATTGTGTATAAATTGATGAGGAAAAAAACTAACAATTGAATCCATTTTAAAAGTAACAAAATGTGGAAAAAGTCAAGGGGTCTGAATACTTTTCGAATGCACTGTACCTGTACATTCTCTGATGTAAACACTATAAAGGCCTCTGTAACATGAACAACATTGACTGTAATTGACATGATTAACTGTGGTCATTCAGGAAAGATTGATGAGCTCCGCATTAAGGATAGACTTACAGCTTTCAGGATATTTACTGCATCAGCACTCAGCCAGGATGCATAGATGATCTCCTCATTCAGGATGGACTCAAACAGGTCGTCCTCGTTCTCCGACTCAAAGGGGGCATGGCCAGACAGCATCTCGTAGAGCAGCACACCAAGAGCCCACCAGTCCACAGACGGCCCGTACAGCATCTCCTGAAGGATCTGGGTACCCACAACACATCACATCAAACCACTTTACACACCACAGCAAAGAACCTGTACTGTACTTCATCACCTGGAATATTACAGAAGGTAACACCAAACTCCACTAAGCCAAGACCGGTCACTGAGTTTAGCTGCTCTTCATTGGGATACACTGAGGACTGAGTGTTGGGGATGGCAATGAAGCCCTTCATAAATCCAGACTTGTGCCCTTTAGTCATAAAAATCGGACTAAATGCTTCCCGTACAAACCCATGCACACTCCAATACATACATTAATATTCATATTCACAAAGGACCCCTCTCTTGGTGCATTTGGTGGTGGGGATTTAAAGAATGTTGGCAAACAGAGCCTGTGAGAGGCAGATGGGGCTCTCCTGACAGAACTGAAATGGTGGCAGGTGGCCAATCCAACACAGGTGTGTTACCTAGCTGCTAACCACCAGAGAGGCTGGACTAGAGGACCAGTGGTCACAGTGCTGGTATTCAGAGTGGTGGGGTGATGTAGTGGGGCTGGGACTTGGGCTGGCTCCTAAAGAATGTGAACTCTAATGACAGACAGATTTATGGGAAACTGATGTTTCATGATTACCATTGGGGTAAAGAATGCCATCTTAGAGCAGCGGAAGGGGTATATGAGTAGAGGGGGTTAAACTGACCTCTGGGGCGATATAGTCAGGAGTCCCACAGAAGGTGCCCGTGGCCACACCTTCAAACATGCCCTCCTTGCACATGCCGAAATCAGCCAGTTTACAGTGTCCGTCCTTATCAAGGAGCACATTGTCCAGCTTCAGATCCCTGGAAAACACAACATAAACATTCACACATAAATACCTCATTACAGACATCTCCAGACCTGTAGACGCCACAGCTAAACACAAAAATCTGCACTTAACATTTTTTTGGCAACTATTTAACTATATTTTCAGTATTTCCAGTATGCTCCCCATTATCAGCGAGTCAGCAAATGCTGCTATATTACATTTTGTGACTGCTAAACTGTCCCACGCCAACCCCTTTCAAAGTTGTTGCTAAAAATAAGTCTGAGGTGAAAGAGTGTGGTGAGTATAGTCCACATGAGGACAGTGACCACCTGTAGGACCAGGAGACACGGAGAAGACCTGAAAAGAGACCTACTGTTGGTCACGACAAATGACTGGCAGCAGAGAGGAGTCTGTCACATTCATATGGGGGGGAGGGGGCTGGGCTGCAGTGTCAATATTGACCTGTCAAAATGGGAAATGAATGGAACACTTCAAACATAGACATTAACTAAATGTTTTGGCGTTGCGCTCTTCTCGCTCTAGTATCTTTGAAGTTTGTCTAGCGTCTTTGAATTAGCACTGTAACGCGGAGAAGCAATACTTATTATCAGGAGAAACAATAAGGTAGGAGCAGAGCAGAGTAATAAGTAATTTCCTGCAGAATAAATCATCCCCAGTCACACTAAATTGTCTTGTGTCTCTAATGGCTGCCCCTCCTCCTCCCCATCGAGGCCTTTAGAGCCTTGGCAGTCTGAAAAACAGATTAACCCAGCCAATAGCATTAATCTGAGATCAGGTGACACAGCAGTGATGTCATGTTACCAAGGTGATCGATTGGCATGGTGAGTGAGCAGGTAAAGGTGAGGTAATGATCTGACAAAACATGTAAGTGTGTGAGAGAGAGGGAGAGGGAGAGGGAGAGAAAGAGATAAAGACAGTGCGGCAGGTTAAGCCACGCACGCACACAAACACACTACTGGAAGGATAGTGTGGTTGGTTTAAGCTGGTTTGTCCTGTCCTGACTGGCTGTAAACTCATTGTGTAATACTGACTCACTTCCTCATGGTGCCCCTGGCTCACGGCAAAACAAACACAGGCCAAGTGAGGGCAGCTCTCTTTGCAACCAAACACTAATGTCATGGGAATTCAACCCAGGAGTACACATTTCACTACATGTTATAGGGCAGGGGTATTCAACTCTTACCCTATGAGGTCCGGAGCCTGCTGTTTTTCTGTTCTACCTGAAAATGAATTGCACATACATGGTGTCCCAGGTCTAAATCAGTCCCTGATTAGAGGGGAACAATGAAAAAATGCAGTGGAACTGGCTTTGAGGTCCAGAGTTGAGTTTGAGGGTTACAGGGCATCATGAAGCTTCAGTACAACATCAACACTGACAAGCAGCCCTGCGAGAATTAGTTTTACATAGAAACAACAGACAGCTGCCTGTGAGGGAGCCAGGTGTTTTTTTTAGGCTCAAGTCTAATGACACACTGTTCTACTCAGCTACCCTCCACTTAATCACAAACATTGCCTGCTTCCTGTCCTCTGGTTTAGCTCAGTGTTTATTTAGATCTCTACACCAACCTCAGTCTCTATCTCATCCACTCACTTCCTCTTCATCATTTCCTGTGAAAGGCATGGCTGGCTGGGAGGAGAATCTGACAGACAATATAAATTAGACCTTTGTCTGTGAGATGTAGGTCATAGTGAAGGTGTGGTCATGACCTTGGGGTCAAACGGTCATGCTGATTTGCTGCGAATCACATCTACAACTGGTGATTGGGCAACAGCTGCAGCCAAAGAGGAACAAAGTGCTTCGCTAGAATACTGTGAGGGGGAAGTTCTAGGAGAGGGAGAAGTTGGTGATGTACACCCAGACCATTTTACATATTAATGGTTACCCAGCTAGCACATAATGTTCTGAGAACCATATGTTTCTTAGAGCGTGGTTGTCCTATGGTTATTTTGCATACAACCTTCCCACAACGTTCTGGGAATGGTGCATGACAGTTGCTTGGCTTTGGAACATTCTCAGCACATTTAAGGAACTTGACAAAATAAAGTTATTTTCTTGGTACTTCAATACATTAACAGAACATTTCCTAAAAGTTCATACATGGTTACATTTAATTACAGTTTTGGTAATGTTCTAGGAACGTTCTCCAACTGGTTTGACATTGGGAATGAATAGTTCAGAGAACGTTAAGAAACAACGTTATCCTGAGGGAATTTCAATACTTCAGCATAATGTTTCCACCAGGTTTCCTCATGGTTCTATTTAAAGCAGGGCTCTCCAACCCTGTTCCTGGAGAGCTACCGTCCTGTAGGGTTTCGCTCCAACCCTAATCTAGCGCACCTGATTCTAATAATTAGCTCTCCAGGAACAGGATTGGAGAGCCCTGATTTAAAGTAATGCATAATGATTTCTGCAGATTTCCTCATGGTTCTATTTAAAGTATTGTTCTCAGAACATAAAAAATGTTCCATAAACACCAAAAGAAAACATTAGTAACGTTCAAAGAACGTTCTAAGAATGTTATTGAAAACATACATTCCGTCCTTAGCGTCAACAAAACTGTCTCCATCCTCTATCTTGTTATGTGTGTTCAGATGTGTTTGCCGCGTCCACTACTTGGCCACGCCTGATCTTAATGAGTGCTTACTTCGAAGTGGGGTCTGTTTGAATAGACAAAAATTAATAGCTTTGTATGAGTTAAAAAAACATGGCATGCTAGCTCCATCCTGGTGACGCAGTGGACTAATTCCATGGATAGAGAAGAGACGATCATAGGTTCGAATCTCACTGACGCCTTGCCACAATAACAAAGAAATGTGTCTGCATGATTAATGCCTAAGCAAAGGAATTTCCATGTGTCATATCTGTGCTAGTAGTTAAAAACAGCTAACCTAAGCTAGCAGTGTTACTTATTAAAAAAACTATAATTTCCGTTCTCAGAATGTTAATAAAACCTCCCAGGAAAACTTTTAGGGAACCATAGTAAAACGTTCTCAGAATCTCCCTGCAACAAAACATTTACAATCCCAGAACAAGCTACATTTTCACTTCCGTTCTCAGAACATTTAAAAAACATTCAGTTTTACCAGTCAGGAAACGTATGGCTTTGTTCCCAGAACCAAAAACGTACATTCCCTCAACTTCCAAGGAACAAAATGTGCTAGCTGGGTAGTTATTTTGTGTGTGGATCTGGTCTTCAAATCTGAGAATGACTAACAGCACAGTCAGCAAACATAAAGAGATTATGAACTAGTCATGATACATTCAAGACAAACGCTAAAACTCATGTTTTCTTCAAAAGGGTAAGCTGGTGGTCTGTAACATGTTGACATCAGGTACTATTAGCTCTGGTCTTCGATTCAATACTATATTAATGGACTAAAATCAAGGTTAAAGCACTTTTACAAAAAAATATATTACAATTGTATTGCCCCTGATAGGCTGATAATATGAGCCCTTTACCTCAGGGTGAAAGAGCACGAGGAAGAGATAGTTGAGACACGATAAAGCGATTACTTTACATAATACACTTGGGCTACATCTGGGGTCATAAATTGAGAAGTCAGCACGAGGTCTTTAGTACTGTTATAGAGCAAGACCTGGAGTACTAGGGTTAGGCTATTTCCAGGAAAGGACGTTAGCTCGTCACGTGAAGCTAGTAGTCATGCTATGTGGCACTGACATTTAGCATAGCCACTCACATGATGCTGCCACATTTATCAACATGAGGCTTGACAGAGACCTTTGTGTTGGCCATTACTGTAAGTTGACAACAGCCCCGTAAAAAGACTAGATGGATTAGAACCAGTCACCTGCCACCTTGGCATCACTCCAATGAAATGTTAGCTGTCTCTATATAAGAGCATTTGATTGTGTGTCAGACATTTACATTTACATTTTAGACATTTAGCAGACGCTCTTATCCAGAGCGACTTACAGTTAGTGAGTGCATACATTTTCATACTGGCCCCCCGTGGGAAACGAACCCACAACCCTGGCGTTGCAAGCGCCATGCTCTACCAGACCTGTAGACGATGCCCTTGCTGTGCAGGAACATGAGTGCAGAGGTGATCTCGGCGGTGTAGAAGCGAGCGCGGCCCTCCTCAAACTTCCTGGACTTCTGGATGTGGAACATGAGGTCGCCCCCATTGACAAACTCCATCACAAAGAACAGGCGGTCCTGGAACACAGGGACAATGGTTCCTTTCTCAAATACACAACAATGAAACCCCACTACCTCCACAACAGCTCGAGGACATACCAATTTCCTTGTGTCAAGGAGGTAGTGGCGTCAAACTCTCATCTAAAACACTTCCCTGTGGAACACGAAGTGCAGTACTGTCTGGGTCATAAATGTCCCAGACATGACTAGCCAGCACAAGGTAGAACAGACCCTGTGTTCTGTTCAACTGCAGCACACTAGCTAGGTAGTCGATAGTGTTTCTATTTACCTTACTATGATTATCTCCTGACCGTGTCTTATATTGACTTGTCATTGGTATGATATTAACAAGTAACACAACTGCATTAGAGTCATGGTTATGAATGGTGTGGAAAGGCTCTGTGAGAGTGCAGGTACAATTAGACCTGAAGCAAGTCAATTTACCCCCTCTAATAAGAAAGGAAAAAGACAGCAAACTATTAAGTTAAGATAGATGGGGTCTAGTGGCAGTCAAGAATAAGAAAGCTGGGTATAGGAGCCAGGGCAAAATTAGGTTATGGTGGGCTAAGCAAACACAAGGGGTGTAGATATGAAGTGGTAGCCTGAGGGAAAAAAAAGAAAAAGAAAATGGGCTGTATCATGGATCCATCACTCAACGCTGCTCTATTTTGATCCAAAGTGAAGTAGGCCAGCGAGGGTTCAAACAGCTAAAGCAGATTAGGCTCTGACCTGGGTGGGAGAATAGCTCTGTCATGCAGAGGGTCATTCACACTGTGCTACATTCACACTCAGATAACGTCAGGTCACTGCTGCCTCAACAGGACACTCTAGGCATTACAGCTACAGACTCGCAAGTGTGTGTGTGTGTGTGTGTGTGTGTGTGTGTGTGTGTACAGTCGTGTTCATAAGTTTTGAGAATGACACAAATACTAATTTTCACAAAGTCTGCTGCCTCAGTCTTGATGATGGCAATTTGCATATACTCCAGCATGTTATGAAGAGTGATTTGATGAATTGCAATTAATTGCAAAGTCCCTCTTTGCCATGAAAATGTACTTAATCCCAAAAAAATTCCACTGCATTTCAGCCCTGCCACAAAAGGACCAGCTGCCATCATGTCAGTGATTCTCTCGTTAACACAGGTGAGAGTGTTGATGAGGACAAGGCTGGAGATCACTCTGTTATGCTGATTGAGTTAGAATAACAGACTGGAAGCTTTAAAAGGAGGGTGGTGCTTGAAATCATTGTTCTTCCTCTGTTAACCATGGTTACCTGCAAGGAAACACATGCCGTCATCATTGCTTTGCACAAAAAGGTCTTCACAGGCAAGGATATTGCTGCTAGTAAGATTGCACCTAAATCAACCATTTATCGGATCATCAAGAACTTCAAGGAGAGAGGTTCAATTGTTGTGAAGAAGGCGTCAGGGCGCCCAAGAAAGTCCAGCAAGCGCCAGGACCATCTCCTAAAGTTGATTCAGCTGCAGGATCGGGGCACCACCAGTGCAGAGCTTGCTCAGGAATGGCAGCAGGCAGGTGTGAGTGCATCTGCACGCACAGTGAGGCGAAGACTTTTGGAGGATGGCCTGGTGTCAAGAAGGGCAGCAAAGAAGCCACTTCTCTCCAGGAAAAACATCAGGGACAGACTGATATTCTGCAAAAGGTACAGGGATTGGACTGCTGAGGACTGGGGTAAAGTCATTTTCTCTGATGAATCCCCTTTCCGATTGTTTGGGGCATCCGGAAAACACCTTGTCCGGAGAAGACAAGGTGAGCGCTACCATCAGTCCTCTGTCATGCCAACAATAAAGCATCCTGAGACCATTCATGTGTGGGGTTGCTTCTCAGCCAAGGGAGTGGGCTCACTTACAATTTTGCCTAAGAACACAGCCATGAATAAAGAATGTTACCAACACATCCTCCGAGAGCAACTTCTCCCAACCATCCAAGAACAGTTTGGTGACGACCAATGCCTTTTCCAACATGATGGAGCACCTTGCCATAAGGCAAAAGGGATAACTAAGTGGCTCGGGGAACAAAACATTGACATTTTGGGTCCATGGCCAGGAAACTCCCCAGACCTTAATCCCATTGAGAACTTGTGGTCAATCCTCAAGAGGCAGGTGGACAAACAAAAACCCACAAATTCTGACAAACTCCAAGCATTGATTATGCAAGAATGGGCTGCCATCAGTCAGGATGTGGCCCAGAAGTTAATTGACAGCATGCCAGGGTGGATTGCAGAGGTCTTGAAAAAGAAGGGTCAACACTGCAAATATTGACTCTTTGCATAAACTTTTAATGTAATTGTCAATAAAAGCCTTTGACACTTATGGAATGCTTGTAATTATACTTCAGTATACCATGGTAACATCTGACAAAAATATCTCATAACACTGAAGCAGCGAACTTTGTGAAGACCAATATTTGTGTCATTCTCAAAACTTTTGACCACGAATGTATGTGTCTCTCACCGGTGTCTGAAAGCAGCAGTAGAGCTGAGTGAGGTACGGGTGGCAGCTGGCCAGTGACAGCACTCTCTTCTCTGTCATGGTGCACTCAACATCATCGTCCTGCAGAATTATGTCCTTCTTCAGCACCTTCACTGCAAATACCCGCTCACTGCTGTTCAACCGAGCCAGCATCACCTGAAATAGGAACACACAGCACACATACGTTAATTACCGGTACCCAACTCTAGACCATCACACAGTCCATGGTGGTATTGCTCTATGGTGGTTGTCTCACCTTGCCGAAGCTGCCCTTTCCCAGCACCTGTAGGAAGGTGAAGTCAGAGATGCCCAGCAGTCTGGTCTGCTGCTCAGGGTTTCCACTCTCCCTCCTCACACTGAGGGCCTGCTCCTGGCCCTGCACTCCAGTGGACTGGGGGACAACAGGATGAGCATTTAACTACTGAGTATGTTCATATTGGTATGTATGTACAGTGCCTTCGAAAAGTATTCATACACCTTGACTTATTTTGTTGTGTTACAGCCTGAATTCAAAGTTGATTAATTTGATAATTTCTCACCCATCTACACACAATACCCCATAACGACAAAGTGAAAACATGATTATCAAAATGTTTGCACATTTACTGAAAATGTAATACTGAAATATCTAATTTACATAAGTATTCACACCCCTGAGTCAATGCTTTGTAGAAGCACCTTTGGCAGCGATTACAGCTGTGAGTCTTTCTAGGTAAGTCTCTAAGAGCTTTCCACACCTGGATTGTGCAACATTTGACCATTATTGTTTTCAAAATTCTTCAAGCTCTGTCAAATTGGTTGTTGATCATTGCTAGACAACCATTTTCAGGTCTTGCCATAGATTTTCAGTATGCTTGAAAATAAGGAGTGTGGTACTCAGTAATGTGTTGTATTGGATTTGCCCCAAACATAAACATAACAAAAAGTGAATTGCTTAGCCACATTTTTTGCAGTATTACTTTAGTGCCTTGATGCAAACAGGATGCATGTTTTGGAATATTTGTTTTCTGTACAGGCTTCCTTCTTTTCCATCTGTCAATTAGGTTAGTATTGTGGAGTAACTACAATGTTGTTGCTCCATCCTCAGTTTCCTTCTATCACAGCCACTAAACTCTGTAACTGTTTTAAAGTCACCATTGGCCTTGTGAAATCCCTCACCGGTTTCCTTCTGTGTTTGAAATGCATTGCTTGACTGAGGGATCTTACATATAACTTCATCCATTTTAAATTCAGGCTGTAACACAACAAAATGTGGAAAAAGTCAAGGGGTGTGAATACTTTCTGAAGGCACTGTATGTATGTGTGTCTTAACCTCTCTTTCTCACCAGTGAGTTGCGTTTGGAGAACCCCCCAGCCTGCAGGCCCATCTCTGCCAGCTTGTTGGCCAGCTCCACACTGTTGACCCCACAGCTCGGTGCTACGTTGCCCTTACAGCGGATGTGCACGTTCATCTTACAAACTGCAGAGGACAGACACACAATACACAGGAAGTACAGGTTAATAAGCCATGAACATTTTATACCTGTCTATAAACATCTGAGAGAAAGAGAGAGTATGATAAATGAGAGAAAGAATCTTACTCTTGCAGTGTAGACCCTGTCTGACAAGGCCCCACAGTAGAGAACCACAGTGGTCACAGAAGGTGGGAGCCTTAAAGTTGTGGATGTTGAACTTATGGGGGACGTTGATACTGAAGCCTTGGTTGGTGGTCTGTGAATGAGAATTCATCAGTATGTCATCCCATTGACCTAGGTTTGAATGGGGGAACGAGTCTAGATACTGCATGTTATAAAACACACGGCCAGCAGGTGGCAGTGTATGCTCAAGCAAACCATCATATGGCATCATAATTAATTAACAAACAGAAATGATTTTCTTCACATACCAGTATATTACTAAGTCAGGTGTCAATCTGTTTCATTCCTATTTTTCTTCAGTGGTATGGTTTGTTCATATGTGTAATAGACCGGGACATGAAACCTGAATGTTCAGCATACAGTATCAGTCAAAAGTTTGGACACACCTACTCGGTTTTTCTTTAGTTTTACAATTTTCTACATTGTAGAATAATAGTGAAGATATCAAAACTATGAAATAACACATATGGAATCATGTAGTTACCAAAAAAGGGTTAAACAAATCAAAATATATTTTATATTTGAGATCCTTCAAAGTAGCCACCATTTGCCTTGATGACAGCTTTGCATTCTCTCAACCAGCTTCACCTGGAATGCTTTTCCAACAGTCTTGAAGGAGTTCCCACATATGCTAAGCACTTGTTGGCTGCTTTTCCTTCACTTTGCGGTCCAACTCATCCCAAACCATCTCAATTGGGTTGAGGTCGGGTGATTGTGGAGGCCAGGTCATCTGATGCAGCACTCCATCACTCTCCTTCTTGGTCAAATAGCCCTTACACAGCCTGGAGGTGTGTTGCGTCATTGTCCTGTTGGGTTATTGTCCTATTTTCTACATTCTACAAGTACATGAAAAACCCTTGAATGAGTTAGTGTGTCCAAACTTTTGAATGGTACTGAACATTGAATCTCAGGTTGAGACAAGTTCCCTAAAATGTATTTCATGTACTTGTAGAATATGTGTGATAATATTCAGTAGCTTGATGTTGTTGGCACACACCTTTCTGCCTCATTGACAAATTCCACACAAACAATATCCTGGGTAGGGTCCCTGATCAACACACAGGTGCTGAATACATATCTGTGCATCATACGTCTACGTCTAAGGTCTATCAGCTGTAACACAATGCACCCGTAGAATAGCCTATTTTAACTCTGGAATCCCCAGACATTTTTTCACAGTGTATTTCATTGTCAGAACACATTCCATTGATGAGATGGTGTTTTTTTGGAGTATGCATTCAGGTGTGGGTGTCATAGTGATGACATGACAGAGCTGTTACAACATTATTGTAGTGTACTAAGGGTATGGTGTTAAAGGTCAAATGGCTGGTCTCTGTATGTTGTCTCACCGGCTCTTTGACAGGCTTCTTCATGCGTGGACACACCGTGACAACCAACTGATGACATCGCTTGTGAACCACACAGGTGCATACTGGGAAACAGACACAGATAAGAATGAAAACATGGAAACCATGTCTGTCACTGATCCTGTCATTTAGAGAAAGATACTCTGACAAAGGCATCATCTTCCTGCTGAAACATTGGTGATTTTAATAAATTGTTTCGGAGAAAGAGCATGCAGCTGAATTATTTTCATGAAAGTGAACTTTAAACAGAGGGTCTGTGAGATAGAGGCCAGGCACTGTAAGATGAGATGGTGGTTGGGTTCAGCAACTCTATAATAAAAGAGGTGTGAGGGCTCAGTCTCTGTGGAGTAGCACTTACTTCCTGTCTGAGTGGGCGGGTGGTAACAGAATGGTGTGAAGGAGAAAAGAGAGTGAGAGAAAAGAGAGACAGAAAGCAGAAAGAAAGACCCAAGAAAGAAAACAGTGTCAATTACCTTGGCATTGGTAGCCCTGCTTCCCAAACATACCCCTGTAACCGAAGACCTGACAGTCAGAAATCATGCAAGGCATAATGTTTACATAATAAATATATTGTAATTGGCTGTTTCTATTATACACAATCGACAATACAATCACAGTATGTGTATCACGTTAGATGAACTCTCTGAGGTGAGGGCAGTGGAGTGTGTGGGTGTGCCCTTACCAGATGAACTCTTTGCAGTGGAAGCAGAAGGTGGGCTGCCGTAGGAAGGTGGACATGAACTTGTGTCCGTTGACCTGGTGGATCTTGCGTTTCACGGCCCCCTGCCTCTTCCTGTTGAACTGCTTAAACACCTTCGCCTTCCCCGTGGCGTCATCTGAGAACCGGGGAACACAATGGTATGGGGGTCAGACAGATGTTAAAATGAGTACACAAAACACATATCATGGATGGTATATGCTTGTGTGTGTGTGCGCATGTCTAGAGTTGTTTTTAAACTGACGTTTTATTTGTGAGGTGTTGAAACCACACGTATACAACAGAAATGTGCATGATGTGGAGTCCCAACACCCTAGAGAGAGAGAGATGGTGGAGTATTACACCGAGTATGGCATTCAACTGTCAGCTATTGACTGTTTTTGATTGATTTGCTCGCCACAGCAAAAACTAGGGTGCCCTTCTTTGCGAGGCATTGGAAAACTTCCCTGGTCTTTGTGGTTTAATCTGTGTTTGAAATTCACTGCTCAATTGAGGGACCTTACAGATAATTGTATCTGTGGGGTACAGAGATGAGGTAGTCATTCAAAAATCACCGTTAAAACGAATCACCTAATAGTAGGAACCGCACCATCTAGTGGTCACAACCTAGTAATATCAGGATGTAGGATGGAACATAAACCTAACAACTTCAATTACACATTTCTCTGAGCAGAAAAAAATAGCCATAACCAAATTCACTGAGAATACATTACATAGGATGAAGAAACAATACTCAGAGCCGCAGCTCCATACTACTTGTCAAACATAGAGAACTGATACTGTATCCTCGTTGTTGGGTTGGGATTGGGGTGGGGTGTGGGGGGTCAGTGGGTGGCTTTTGACCATATCTTTGGATTACTCATGTCTTACTCATTGTTAGAAAAAAAGTTTGGTCCAAATCAGATGTTTATTGAATATTATATTAATACTACAAATTAAAATGCAGAATTTGGGTGCAATCAATTAGCTTATTTTTTCTCAGAGGTCAAATTATATTTCAACAAAATAATGTTGTAGGAATGGTAATCTTTTCTGTTTCTAACTACAGAAACAATTTCAGAACAATCTGAGATGGTGGGTGTCATGGCTTGCTGAAATTAAATGGAACGACCCAGAGGGGAGTATGTTTGTCAGACAGAGAACAGAGGAAAAAATATGAATGATTAAAGCAACAATGTTCTATCGGAAAGGAAACAAAGAAGGAGATAAGATTCCCATCAGTCAAAGCATCTACAGTATGTCTTACAGTAAGTCATTCACACAACACGCATGCATGCACGAACGCACACACACACGAACACACACAAACAGGTTTTTGTGATGATGAATATCACAAATCTGCCTCTACATGTAAAATGTAAATGTAAATGTTTCTGACAGCCTGTAAGTAATCAGCTGCATCAGGGGCTGTGTTGAAGCAGACAGACGAACAGAGAGGGAGGGAGATAGTATTGCCATCTATGGATGAAATAGATCGATGTTGGTGTGAGATACAACGAAAAATCCTTACCATCAATGAAGGAGCCATTGAGTGTTATGAGGATGTACACCTTGCCCTCTGGCTCCAGGTCCACCTGCACACAAACACAGGAGACTAGACATTAGACTAGACTATTTAATGAGCAAAAGCTAACCATGTAACTCCCAACCAGGTAACTCCCAAACCAGCACATGTAATGCAATATAATCTATATTTATTATAGGGGAGAGAGGGGTAAATTGAGCCAAAGGGTTAAGTTGAACCACTTTTTTTTTCTAGGAAACCATACAAAAAATGTATCATTTGACCAAATATTTAGGAAGAGGTCATGATTTCATGGAGGGAAAAAAAACACATGGAAAAAGTGGTAAGTAAGTTGGGTTAAAATAAAACGTGTTTTCACCAAGTCAAATGAATTTATTGTATTAGAGGTTTCATGATGCTTGTATCTAAACCAAAGTAGATACTTTTAAGATTGTTCTATACATCAGTTTGGGTCACTATTAGCTTCAATATGAGGTCCTAAACCTAGTATGATTGTAGCTGTGTGGATTAAATGTTTTAGTTGGGGTAAGTTGAGCCAATGGCCATGGGCTAAGTTGAGCCAATGGTTGAACCAATGGCAAGTTGAGCAAATTGAAGTGTTTTCTTCCCATGCGTAATGCAAAGCATTATCCCTGGGATATAAGGTAACAATAGTGTTTGTTAGGTGTTAAGCCTGTTTTAAAAGATGCTTAAAATGATTAAAAGACTAAAAGTAACTGTGATTGTGTTGAATTGTGTTTGGGAAATAAAGATAGACATGGTTTTAAAAAGGTAGTGGAACTATTTCATTCAGCAGAGAAATTTGGAGGCGACTTAACCCATACCCGAGGTATGTTGTGCCAAGAGAACACTTTTTTTGGACAAGCTATGTTTTCAAAACTGTAACGTTTACATGAATTCTGATTATTTCCAGGGATACACAACCTCCAGAAATACAGTATATGTAGATATATTTGTTAGAAAGAATACTATATTTCCCTTTATGGAGTGATTCTGAATGTAAAACATGGCTCAACTTACCCCACTCTCCCCTATGCAAGGTGTAGGGTGAGTGTGTTATAGGTATGTAAATCTGTGTAGACATATTATGTTAGATCTTTGTTTAACATACCGGTATGTAGCATGTAGGTGCATGTGATGTGAACGGTTGAGTGTGTATGTAATGTGGGGAGAATGTGAGCGATGTGGAGGAGAGACTAGAGAGCAGGTCCAGCTGGTTTAGCTAGCTTCAGTAAATGACACCCTGCTTCACTCAAAATAACATCCATCTCACACAGACATTAGGATAAGTATAAAGAAGACATACAGACAGAGACAGACAATAGACATAATAAGACACAGTGAGAAAGACCTCCACTGTGCTGCGGTGCGGAGGCCATGCACTAACCACTTCATGGAAACTGAGGTTACTTACAGCACAAACTACAGACACAGCTCTAGTCAGACAGACGCCCCAATGGAAAACCTTGGACTGATACTGCAAGATCATCTCCATCCTGATTCAGTCATCTCTACCAGCCTGTCTCTCTCTTGGTCAGTTAGATAATTCTGTATTGCTATGAGGAGGGTATATCTCTAACATAACACCTTGACATGACATCACCCTCCACACATGTTTCTTTTGTGTACAGCTGAGCACACACACACACCCTCACAAACTATTAGCCTACATGTGTGGAGGGTGATGTCATGTCAAGGTGAATAGTTAAGGAGATAGAGAGGTGGAATTATCCTGGTCTTACATCTGATGGTGTACTTAGT
Source organism: Coregonus lavaretus (assembly GCF_964263955.1). NCBI lineage: Eukaryota > Metazoa > Chordata > Actinopteri > Salmoniformes > Salmonidae > Coregonus > Coregonus lavaretus. Next base: position 25,757,213 of record NC_140005.1, on the reverse strand, counting down.
CTGGGGTTTTACATTTCCTTATGTTTGAGCCTCAGCAGTAGAAAATGTGTTATGTTAGAGATTACTGTTAGGTCCGGTTCTCTCTTTTTCTGAGAGCGTTGGACCTGTGTCTTCAGTGAATCAGCTGAGGCAGACAGAAATCCAGTCAGATGAAGACAGAAGAGTTCAGACTAAAACAGGCTTTGATGCTGACACGACCACACTCAATTTAAAAAGCAGGAACTCTGGCTGACTGAGTACCACATGACAGTAAGGGGAAGTTATTTTTTCTGAGGGGGGACAGCTCTTGACAAACATTTACAGTTAAACTGAGTCTACTCCATCCACTTCTGCTTAAAAGCAGAGACAAGACTGTCAAGATGAACCTGAAGGATAGTTCAATACAGACCAGTAATGAAGCCATCACAGGTGTAAGTTGTGGGTCTTAGTGGAAACTGGCCCCCAGTGTTAAGGCTGTGAGTGGGGTGTGAGAGGAGTGGGTGGATGGCACATAAGGCTGAGCCACAGGCCCATGAGACACAACAGATATGACTGCATGCTTCTATTTTGAGCTGCTCTCTTGAAGGTAACGCCTCATACTGCTATTTGTTTAGATACATAAACCTATCCAGCCATGTGTATGTGTGTGTGTGTGTGTGTGTGTGTGTGTGTGAGCCAACAGCCCCCCTCAGATCAAAGACACTGAAGTTTTTTGGTTAATATGCAAAATTGTACTGGTTAGAGAGGAACACAGATGAGAAAGAGAAAGTGCTGTACTTGGCTCTGAACCAAGAGAGGCTATAAAACAAGAGAGATGAGATGGGATGGGGAGAGACTTGGAGCCCTTGAGCGTAAAGCAGATGGTGGGAAACCTTCAATAACACCACCTTCAATAACAGTGGTGTGGGCGTGTGGAGGCCTGTGCCCTACTCTCTACTCTAGTCTTTACTCTATACGTCATACGTATACGGCCCCATGCACTTCATCTGAGAGCTAACAAAGCAAAACAAGTTTCACAGTTCACATCTGGAGGTGGAAGAAACGCACACCTGTTTAGGCGAGGTGTTGGCTAGCGGAGTAGAACACTTGAAAAAGAAAAGGAGAGCTGCACACTCTAGGAGCTCAGATGCAATAATTTAATAACCAACGTTTGGACAGACAAGCTGTCTTCATCATGGTATAATGACAAACACTGTGGGTCACTTCGCTATATTGGCATCGAACACGTCACCCTGATCTCACAGTTCAGATCTATCCGATAAATACTGTCATGCCTGCATCTCGTAAAAGAGTGAAGCCAGGCTATGCCTACATGTCTATCAAACCTCACAGACACACCCACTGTACTTGACTCTGGCCTTCATTGGTTGGTTCCTGGTGGAAGCTTTGCAAAAAAATCTACTCAGATTCTACTTTTCAAGAGGAGTGAGCTGTCTGTTAATAGCTTTTGGGCACCATGACACAGATTAGGTTTTGAGTATGTCAGACCATTGTACTGTATGACAATGAGAGATAATAAGAAGGCCAGACAGCCACTGGAGGGCGTTGAGTCTCAAGGCACACAGACGATACCTGATCTACCCCCAGGCATGCACATGTTCAGGTTACACATCAATCACATTTCTTGTTTACTTCTCTAGGACCGAAAGTAAAAGAGACGAATGAAACTGTTGCAGAGGGCAATTTGCTCTCCAGTTCCAAACCAGTAGTAGCCTACTACGGTATACAGAGGTGATGTAGCCCCCAAAGCAATGCACATCAACCAAAGAGAAATGTGGAGAGTAATACCAGCTCGATACCATCACATTAACATCTATCTCTGGCAGTGGCTGTATGTAAGCAGCTGTATATGACATGCAGTAAGATAGGCAAGTCACAGGAATTAGATGCAAAGTCTCTGAAGGTTGTGGTTTCCAGCACACTTTACAATGCAATACTTAACATACTGCTAGCGGGTAGCATAATTAGCACATTAGCACAACAGAGGCGTGTGTGGTTATTATTGTTGTCTGTCAACAATGACAAGCCACCGGGGTCTGACAACTTGGATGGAAAATGACTAAGGATAATAGCGGCCGATATTGCCACTCCTATTTGCCATATCTTTAATTATTTAAACCTACTAGAAGGTGTGTGCCCTCAGGCCTGGAGGGAAGCAAAAGTCATTCCGCTACCTAAGAATTGTAAAGCTCCCTGGCTCTAATAGCGACCAATCAGCCTGTTACCAACCCTTAGTAAACTTTTGGAAAAAATTGTGTTTGACCAGATACAATGCTATTTTACAGTAAACAAATGTACAACAGACTTTCAGCACACTTATAGGGAAGGACATTCAACAAGTACAGCACTTACACAAATGACTGATGATTGGCTGAGAGAAACTGATCCTAAAAAGATTGTGGGGGCTGTTTTGTTAGACTTCAGTGCGGCTTTTGACATTATTGATCATAGTCTGCTGCTGGAAAGACGTATGAGTTATGGCTTTACACCCCCTGCTATATTGTGGATAAAGAGATACCTGTCTAACAGAACACAGAGGGTGTTCTTTAATGGAAGCCTCTCCAACCTAATCCAGGTATAATCAGGAATTCCACAGGGCAGCTGTCTAGGCCCCTTACTTTTTTTCAATCTTTACTAACGACAAGCCACTGTCTATGTATGCGGATGACTCAACACTATACACGTCAGCTACTACAGCGACTGAAATGACTGCAACACTTAACAAAGAGCTGCGATTAGTTTCAGAATGGGTGGCAAGGAATAAGTTAGTCCTAAATATTTCTAAAACTAAAAGCATTGTATTTGGGACAAATCATTCACTAAACCCTAAACTTCAACTAAATCTTGTAATGAATAATGTGGAAATTGAGCAAGTTGAGGTGACTAAACTGCTTGGAGTAACCCTGGATTGTAAACTGTCATGGTCAAAACATATTGATACAACAGTAGCTAAGATGGGGAGAAGTCTGTCCATAATAAAACGCTGCTCTACCTTCTTAACAACACTATCAACAAAGCACGTCCTACAGGCCCTAGTTTTGTCGCACCTGGACTACTGTTCAGTTGTGTGGTCAGGTGCCACAGAGGGACTTGGGAAAATTGCAATTGGCTCAGAACAGGGCAGAACGGCTGGCCCTTAAATGTACACAGGGAGCTAACATGAATGATATCCATGTCAATCTCTCATGGCTCAAAGTGGAGGAGAGATTGACTTCATCACTACTTGTTTTTCTAAGATGTGTTGACAAGCTGATTGCATTGAGCTGTCTGTTTAAACTACTAGCACACAGCTCGGACACCCATGCATACCCCACAAGACATGCCACCAGAGGTCTCTTCACAGTCCCCAAGTATATGGGAGGCACACAGTACTACATAGAGCCATGACTACATGGAACTCTATTCCACATCAGGTAACAGATGCAAGCAGTAGAATCAGATTTAAAAAACAGATTAAAAAAACATCTTATGGAACAGCGGTGACTGTGAAGAGACACACACATACACAGGTACAGACATACACATACACACGCTAGAACACGCACGTACATCGTAATATTGTTGTATGGTGTTATTATACATTTTGTATTGTAGAGATGTAGTGGTGTAATAATGTTATATGATGTACTGTTTTATCTTTTCATTTATGTGTAATGTAAGTGCCTTAATGTGTTTGGACACCAGGAAGAGTAGCTGCTGCCTTGGCAGCAGCTAATGGGGATCCCTAATAAATACAAATATCTCTTGTTGATGTCACCTTTGCCTTTCTGACAGGCTTAAGCTAAACACACAGAGGTATCCACTAAGATGGCACCTATAATGAGCTGCTGAAGATGCTGAAGCTTCATATTGGAAAAGGAGACTATGGGATCTGCATGCCTTAGATATTTTTATTTTTTATTTTTTTTTAGATGTCATTACATTAAGATATAAAGGGGGATCATAGCTATGTTCAATAAAATTCACGAGTTGATTTAAAACCTATGTTTAACCCTTTATCATGGTTGGTCTCTTGATGGACTTGTCCAAAATCGTGTGACATAAAACATTACTTTTCTGTCCTTGCATTTATGGCAGTGTAAATTGTTGTTATATCATATATTAAGCATTAATCAGTTAAATTAGACATTGAACTTGAACCCCTAAGAATCCTAGGTCTAGCTTTCAGACAGATCTTAGAAATGCAGTGCAACTATGTTACATTTAGTGTCTCCTTATATTATTAGGTGAAAACAGTTTTCATGGGCACACAAATCCAAAATAATGTAGGCTATGCATTGCAAAATCGAATGCTTCTAACCGAAAGAGTCACCTTACCTTAATACGTAAAACCTAAATTGATACTGTCATTGATATGCTTCTTCAATAATTATGCATAATACTTGTTGGATGCACATTTGGTGTCCAGCTGGTTAGTTAAGCCATGATATTTTCACACATCATCATCTGATCCAGGAAGGAATTTTCCGATTGACAATCAAGTGAAGAACAGCTGTTGTGATAGTGCATGTGATGCAACAACAGCCCAAGTACTGGAAAAAAAGGTGTTTGCGAGGAATGTCCTGAATATTTTGGTGTCTCATTCGTTACACCGGTGAAGACAGTTATGCCTGGATCCACACTGGATCTAATATCCCTAGCAATTGATATTGATCCTCTGTTGTTGTCTGCTTGATTTACAGCAGTGTCTTGTTAGATTTAAAAGAGAAAGCATCAAGGTAAGCTAATGAGTTCATGGTTTCCAGCCAGCCTCATATGTTTTTGTGCCTGGATTGGACACCAAGTCTACTGCTTGCAATTGTGTAGGATAGACTATTGCACAACACCCAATGCTATTCCTATTAATTATTCTGGATATAATGACAACAAATTACATAGCCTAATGGGCTTATTCACAATATGATCTGGTAATGAAATAACATGACAAATACATTTTGTTTTCCATGTTACACCTGCAATTTTAAACAATACAAGGAGCTTGAAGTAGCCTAAGCTACTGTACTTTAACTTGAATTTGGAGCTCAGAAATTCAAGTAGGCTACTGGAATAGGCCTACCTTGAAAATCAGAAATGTCCTCAATATGGTGCTTGAAAAGTTATTGTAATTATTGTAGCCAATTTATAAATTCTCCTGGTCCCTTATATTTATCCGTGATTTCATTTTTGAACCGTTTTTGTGAGAGATGTGGCTACTTTCGTTTGTTTCCCACCGCTTCATTTGAAGGGTGTTGTGCTACTCTGTTGTGGTAAAACCATGTGGGGTTATTATGACAACATCTAATGTTGGCTTCAACTTGGCTTTCCATATAAATACTTCCATTAAAAAGGAACCTGTTTTTTGGTCACTTTCTCATTATAAAAAAAAGTATTTAGTCAGCCACCAATTGTGCAAGTTCTCCCACTTAAAAAGATGAGAGAGGCCTGTAATTTTCATGATAGATACACGTCAACTATGACAGACAAAATGAGAAAAAAAAATCCAGAAAATCACATTGTAGGATTTTTTATGATTTTATTTGCAAATTATGGTGGAAAATAAGTATTTGGTCAAAAACAAAATGACACAGGTCAAACGTTTTCTGTAAGTCTTCACAAGGTTTTCACACACTGTTGCTGGTATTTTGGCCCATTCCTCCATGCAGATCTCCTCTAGAGCAGTGATGTTTTGGGGCTGTCGCTGGGCAACACAGACTTTCAACTCCCTCCAAAGGTTTTCTATGGGGTTGAGATCTGGAGACTGGCTAGGCCACTCCAGGACCTTGAAATGCTTCTTACGAAGCCACTCCTTCGTTGCCCGGGCGGTGTGTTTGGGATCATTGTCATGCTGAAAGACCCAGCCACATTTCATCTTCAATGCCCTTGCTGATGGAAGGAGGTTTTCACTCAAAATCTCACGATACATGGCCCCATTCATTCTTTCCTTTACACGGATCAGTCGTCCTGGTCCCTTTGCAGAAAAACAGCCCCAAAGCATGATGTTTCCACCCCCATGCTTCACAGTAGGTATGGTGTTCTTTGGATGCAACTCAGCATTCTTTGTCCTCCAAACACGACGAGTTGAGTTTTTACCAAAAAGTTCTATTTTGGTTTCATCTGACCATATGACATTCTCCCAATCCTCTTCTGGATCATCCAAATGCACTCTAGCAAACTTCAGACGGGCCTGGACATGTACTGGCTTAAGCAGGGGGACACGTCTGGCACTGCAGGATTTGAGTCCCTGGCGGCGTAGTGTGTTACTGATGGTAAGCTTTGTTACTTTGGTCCCAGCTCTCTGCAGGTCATTCACTAGGTCCCCCCGTGTGGTTCTGGGATTTTTGCTCACCGTTCTTGTGATCATTTTGACCCCACGGGGTGAGATCTTGCGTGGAGCCCCAGATCGAGGGAGATTATCAGTGGTCTTGTATGTCTTCCATTTCCTAATAATTGCTCCCACAGTTGATTTCTTCAAACCAAGCTGCTTACCTATTGCAGATTCAGTCTTCCCAGCCTGGTGCAGGTCTACAATTTTGTTTCTGGTGTCCTTTGACAGCTCTTTGGTCTTGGCCATAGTGGAGTTTGGAGTGTGACTGTTTGAGGTTGTGGACAGGTGTCTTTTATACTGATAACAAGTTCAAACAGGTGCCATTAATACAGGTGACGAGTGGAGGACAGAGGAGCCTCTTAAAGAAGAAGTTACAGGTCTGTGAGAGCCAGAAATCTTGCTTGTTTGTAGGTGACCAAATACTTATTTTCCAGTCAAAACTGTCAGATGTTATAAAACGAAGTGTGCTATGATATATTGTGTCCAAGGGCTTCAAAACACTGGTAGCTGCATTCATATATATAATATCGCCATAATCTATAACAGGTATGAATGTAGACTGAATTATCTGTTTTCTACTAGTTAATGAAAGGCAAGCCCCATTCCTATAGAAGAAGCCCAACTAAATTCTTAATTTCTTGACTAACTCGTCAACATGCTTTTTAAAAGATAGCTTTTCGTCAATCCAGATGCCCATATATTTATAGGCGGGGACACGATCAATGGGGGCACCATCTAACATACTTATGCACAAATCATCAGTTACATTATTACATGATTTGGACAATAACATGTACTTGGTTTTACCAGCATTTAGTACCAACTTCTTCAACCTAGGCTTTCTGCAAGGTAGTAAAAGCAGATTGAAGATTCAACAGAGCCTGAGCTGCCATAGGGGCAGTAGCGTATACAACAGTGTCATCTGCGTACAGATGAAAGTTACAGTTTTGTACAGATAGACCAATGACGTTAATATAAATCGTGAAAAGAACTGGACCAAGAATCGAACTCTATGGGACACCTTTTGATATGTCTAAAAATCCTGATTTAACGCCATCAGTAAGTTCACACTGTTCTGTCTTTTAAATAATTCTCAAACCAGCTACAAGCAGCCTGATCTAAGCATATATTCACTTTTATTCCTCTAAGTACACATGTGGAACTGCACGAAAATAATTTTTATTTATGTTTCAAACCGTTTAGAAATGTTGATCCCAATGTCACACATTGGCCCAAATATTTATAGATTACCTGAATATGCAAAATCCCCAAAAGTTCCCCAAGGGAACTACTTAGAGTAAAAAAAAAGCATTATCAGTGTACCTTGACTCCCTTTAATGACTGCATGTGTCTTACAGTCTGACTATATTAATTCTGCTTTTATCCTGAATTGCTAAGAGAATAAAAGTGTATCAGGCAAGCATGTCAACCTTTCCTCATGACAACCACATCCCTATCCATCCCCACAATGCCAACTGCCCAGGGCTTAAAGCTACTCACCCATCCTTCAAAAGTCTCTTCTGTGTTCAAGGTTTTTATCAGGTCCTCAAATTGAACTGTCCAGTTGGCAACAAAGTCGTCATACCCTATGGGTGCATCATGAAATACAGCCAACTCTATATGCTTGCCGTCGTTGACATTGAGGCAGAACTCTTCGTTGTAAGTTGGCATGTTGGTTTTCTGCTTTGTATGCGTCTGTCCAATTTTGTACTCGTCCACCTTTAGCACAATGTAAGGGTCCAAAGTGGGAGCTGTTTTGTTGAACATTGTAGAGTGGCGAAGGGAAACAGTTGTTGGTTTGAGGTCCATCGCCTCACCAATTCTAAATTTTAAATACCCGTTGAACTTCATTATATTGTTCCTTAAAAAAAAAACGTCTACCAACTCAAAGTAAATACAAGATATACTTAACTAAAATTAAACATAAGCTATGGATTTAACATGCATGCAAAACATTCTTATTTGCTGATCTAATTTCTAAATAATACATATCAATATCGTTGACTGTGAATTGGAGTCCAATGTTAAGTCCTAAAGCGATTCGAACGCATTGCTCTTGTCAATTGCCATCTGCAGGTGATGCGATCGCACAGTGCTCTTGACCCTCGGTCTTGAGCACTTTCCTGGTCCAATGTGTGTACTTGCCTTCCGAAACACACCCGCTGAAGTAGGCTCAAACAGAAAGCTCGCACGTCCTGAGAACGACCTTCTTCAAATAAGCTCTAAACAAGTTCCGTAAAAAGGAAGTAGCCTACCAGAAGTAGCGACCATGAACGAAAATGATTTCCCTGTAAAGTTTCTTCTTTCTCAAAGTTTCTTCTTTCTCAATGCACTATGTGTTTCCATTTTGTTCGGACTAATCTGATTGCTACCTGCATGCAACTGTAAAAGGTCTTGCCAATATGTGTTAGAGATTGTAGTCTCCTCGGTTACTGTCAAGGATTAATATAATACTGTGAGAAAGTACATTAAGACTATAACTACCGTGGTGCACCGCAGTGCTTAGGGTTGCCTCAAAGCATGCAGGTATCGAAATGACTCACCTGTCCTCAGCAGATACAGTGCCTTCAGAAAGTATTCATACCACTTGACTTATTCCACATTTTGTTGTTACAGCCTGAATTCAAAATTGATATTTTTTTCTCACCCATCTACACACAATACCCCATAATGACAAAGTGAAAACGTGTTTTTTATTTTTTTTGCAAATATATTGAAAATGAAATATAGAAATATCGAATTTACATAAGTATTCATACCCCTGATTCAATAAATTTTAGAATCACCGTTGGATGCGATTACAGCTGTTACTCTTTCTGGGTACACCATACATAACGCATTGTACTCAGGACATAAAGTTAATTTATTTTCCTTTTTTTGTTTGCAGTTTTACTTTAGTGCCTTATTGCAAACAGGAGGCATGTTTTGTAATGTTTTTATTCGGTGCAGGCTTCCTTCTTTTCACTCTGTCATTTAGGTTAGTATTGATCCATCCTCAGTTTTCTCCTATCACAGCCATTAAACTCTGTAACTATTTTAAAGTCGCCATTGGCCTCATGGTGAAAGGGATATTCAATTATCTGCTTTTTTATTTTTACCCATCTACCAAAAACCTCCTTGGTCTTTGTGGTTGAATCTGTGTTTGAAATTCACTGGTCGACTGAGGGACCTTACAGAAATTGAATGTTTGGGGAACAGAGATGAGGTAGTCATTCAAAAATCATGTTAAACACATTGCATACAATAGCTTATCATTTTCAATTCATTTGTAATAATTTCGAAAAACATAATTCCACTTTGACATTATGGGGTATTGTCTGTAGGCCAGTGACACAAAATCTCAATTTAATACATTTTAAATTCAGGCTGTAACAATAAAATGTGGAAAAAGTCAAGGGATGTGAATACTTTCTGAAGGCACTGTACATAAATAATCAAATAGCACCCCCTTGTGATGTACAGAGTGTGTGAATGACTAGAGCTACACATTCTTTAACTTCATACTTGGCTTGCAGGCTCCATTCGGAGTATTTGGTTATCTAGTCTCAGTAGTTCATCCCTGAGGTCTTTTGTAGAGTTCTTGTGTGAGAAAAATCCTAGCTCACCTGGCACAGCTGTGACGATCTAAACGAACATGGCCATGAGCTGCAAGACAGAAGAAACAAGGGGGCTTTTAATTTGAGTAGAAAGGATGGGAGATGTGGAGTTGATTCATGCTGAGTGCTAATAACACTTCAGAATTGAAAAGGAGGAAATTAAAATGCATGAGAGATTTCTTCTGAAAGAGAGCCTCAGAGGACCTATAAAAGTCACCAGCAAGCACAAATGATGACCTTGAAACTCATGGGTTGGTCCTAATTCCCCTCCAGTCATAACCCTACTTGCGCCCTCTGTCTCTGAATATCTTCCTCTGACACACACACACTCTCCCTCTGCACTCATTTCCAAACTCCCTTGACCCCACTCTCTGTGGGTCTCAATTTTTTTCATATTCGGTGCAAACTGCCATTCTTTTCTCTCCCGTTCTCTCTATTTCTCTCCCCTCTGTCCATCTCTCTCTATGTGGTGTGCTTAGAGGGAGTTTAGTCCATCCATAAATGTCCGATCAAAGTCTGGTCGTTATTAGTGTTAGACATGACCTCTCACCCTTCTCTGTCAAATGTCAGCGCCCCACATCTTTCTCTTCCAGCTGCTTCAAATAAAGAGGCCACATCCCAGGGAAGAGAGGTGGTCGTAAAAGACAAAGCTTTTAACATGGCTCTTACACATCTCAGGGATAAAGCCTGTCATAAACAACAGCTTTTACCTGCCCTTATAAAAAGAGGAGAGTGATGAGATAAAAGTGACAGATAGGATAGTGTGGTTTCATCTGTTTCACAATGATCACCCCAGAATGACTAACCTGAATCCAGATGTAGGTGTATACTGTTGGTGTCAGTGTGTTCAGAGTCAGATATGGAGACGTTACTGAGACTCTGTGTTGTTGTTGTTTTTATCGCACTGCTTTGCTTTATCTTGGCCAGGTCGCAACTGTAAATGAGAACTTGTTCTCAACTGGCTTACCTGGTTAAATAAAGGTTAAATAAAAATAATAAAAAATGACCTAATTTAATAGTATTCAAGGACAAACATTTGCTAATACATCATGGTGGTCTTAAACAACCTCTTGAGAAAATGTTCATTTCAGGTATACACATTCAATTGATCCATGGTATGTGAGTAACCATTCCTCACTTTCAATATTTCCATGAAATATCGGTTTTCATTGCCTGGTTTATGGAGCATTAAACCTTACTGTCCAGCAGAGGGCAGGCTGAGACTGCTGTTGAACTCAAGAAAGCGTTGATTTGATAGCCATCTTCCTCCCACAGTTTCACTGGTGCCATCCATGGCTGGCGTTTTTATGATCAGGGAGGATGATTTGTTTGGTCTCTGTTTTCCCAACTGTCCCCCTCTCTCTCTCTCCCCTACTTTCCATCCCTTTCTATACTCTCTTCTCTACAGCTGTTGCCAAGACCAAATCACGAGTTATCACACACTACAGACATCTGAACTCAAACTCGTGTTCTGGTGTGTACTCCACAAACACACAAAAACGGCATGTTAACATTCTTAGACACATTAACACAGAAGCAGCTACCACAACTTGGCTGTATCACAGTGCAGGGTATTCATTGGAATGACTAAAGTAACTGCCACCTGTAGTGCTTCCACATTCCCTTTCACCGTCCACAGTCCGATTTATACTTCTGTAACCCGGGACAGCTCTATTCTCTGGCTCCCTGCCCAGGTACACTCTATAGCTGCAGCTAATGAACCATAGCATTGGTGCTAAACAGGACAACAGGGAATACGGGTAATATGGGCCAGGTATGGTGAGCTCCATTCCCAGCCCTCTGTGTGTGAGTGTTGACCCTGGTAAGGAAAGGCCCGAGGGGCTAGTATACAAACACCATGCCTCCCACATCAACCCCCTCCCCATCACCCCCTCAGCCCAAACCCAATTACCTCCATCACTCATAGGGGCATTGCCTCAACACCATACCCCATCAGCCCCCTCATCTAATATCACATTGGACCTCTGGTCCCCCTCAGGTTTGATAAGACTAGAGAGAACTGAAGTCCTGCACACTGAATACAGAAATCAAATCAAATATTATTTGTCACAACAGTGAAATGCTTACGGGTCCTTTTCCAACAATGCAGAGTTAAAGATAATGTTAAAAAATATATATAATAGAAATAGTGATAGGAGGAATAAACACAGTGAATAACAATAATGAGTAAAATTAACATGCCTATATACAGTACAGGGAGTACCAGTACCGAGTTAATGTGCAGGGGTACGAGGTAATTGAGGTAGCTATGTACATATAGGTAGGAGTAAAGTGACTAGGCACCAGGATAGATAATAGACTGAGCTGTAGCAGTAGCGTATGTGGTGAGTGTGAAAGTGTGAGTGTGTGTGTGTGGCGTCATATGCATGTGTGCGCATGTTATGTGTGTGTGAGCGTATGTAGTGTGTGTTTGTGTGTACGTGTGTGTTGGAGTGTCAGTGTAAGTATGTGTGAGAGCTAGGCCAAATGAGCTGATTATGTGTAATCCACCACCAGTGTCACTCTTTCCTATTCTCTGTCTTCACAGGGCTATTAACAGAGATATCAAAGGTATATGATAAACCAGATTATAAACTGGGTGGTTTGAGCCCTGAATGCTGATTGTCTAAAAGCTGTGGTATCAGACCGTATACCATGGGTATGACAAAACATGTATTTTTACTGTTCTAATTGCGTTTGTAACCAGTTTATAATAGCAATAAGGCACCTCTGGGGTTTGTGGTATATGGCCAATATACCATGGCTAAGGGCTGTATCCAGGTACTCCGCGTTGCGTCGTGCATAAGAACAGCCCTTAGCCGTGATATATTGGCCATATACCTCACCCCCTCATGCCTTATTGCTTAAGTAAACCCTTTAAAAAAATCTGTAAGCTACGTGTGTCATCATTACCAGTGGCATGTTTATACTAAACAATTGCAAAATTATAAGCAATTTGGTTGAATGCAATTTGGGATCAACGTTGGATGACAGTAACATCATTTATTTTGGGGATCATTTGTTCTTGTGAGAACATACTATTTATACTTCGCAGAACTAAGTCAATGTATGTTTGCCCTCCTCTAGCTTTTGCGCCCCTTAGTTTGCCTCTCCACCTGCAAAATAAAACAAGCAGTCCTTTAGATGAAATGAGGGGAGAACCAGCATGCCATAAATCAGTCGTAAAAGCTGATTTGGTGCTAAGTGTCCCTTTATTCACATGTCCATATTTCATACCAGCACTCTGCCACTGGGAAACGTGACACCTTAATTTTTGCAGGTTGAGAATGGATGGAGAGAGAGAAAGTTTGTGTATGTCAGGGTGCATTTGACTTCACTAGCCCACTTTACCATTCCTTCCACCCTTTTTGGAGTAGGGTCAGAGAGTGAGTTCTATGTTTCCTATTTCAAGTTTAATATGGAGAGACAAGCAGACTGTGTGTGAATAGTACTATAGTAGATGTAATAAGATAAGTTATGGGGGTGAGAGAAGACAGGATATGGAAATATAGACTGGTAGACAGAGGGAGATGTAGAGGAATGGAAGGAAGGAGAAAGCGAGAGTGAGATAATGAGGTTGTGAAAAGCAGAGGAATGTGTGAATGTGAGACTGGGCCGTCCTGTGTGGGACAGCAGAGCAGAGTGGGGGCCTATGTCACAGTTCCTCCTGGGTAATTGGCTCCAGATGCGGGGCAGCGTGGCCTCTGCGCCAGCGAGGCGTCAGGGCTGCATTAAGGGCTCAGCGAAGGGCTGAGGGGATCGGGGGGAGAGGCGTGCACCCCCCATCCCCCTTCCCAAAAACAGAGCCTGCTCAAATCCCCATACTGTGCTGCTGACCATTGTGTCCCCCACCTACACACCCCTCCCTGTCCAAATCAGCTAAGAGCTGTTGGAGGCCAACACTGCTCTAAATGTAGTAAACAACTCATTGTTCTCTCCTGTTCTAGTGTTTCTGTGGAGTTATGTGGAATTATCTTGACCTCTATTTCTTCTGGTCCTTAAACTATAGTACGCACTACACATTCTCTAGCAGGAGTTTGTGTGTTTGTCACTATGGAGACCACATTGCTTGAATCAGTATATTCTATGTTATTGTGCTGCTATTGTGTCAACCACAACTGTAGTGAGAAAGAGAAAAGTGATCAGCATGGAGTTCATTCTACTGCCAAGGCTTCACAAAGACGTTCTTTTGACATTTGGTTGGCATTGAGCGGTGAACTCAGCATTGTCTATCTGTTGCAGGGATTGATAAATCACTTGAGAGGACAAATAGGGGAAGTGCACTTTATCGAGCAGAGCCCTGACATCCAGTGGAGTGAAGGCCCTGCTACATTCTAGTCAGTATAATAAGGGTGAAGACCACTACACAGAACCCTTCAACCACAACAGCCACAAAGAAAATGACAATTGCAGAAGATTGCTGTGTGATTGGTGTGTTTTCAAGATCTTTACACAAGACAAGAAAGTAATGTTAGCTTCTTTCAGCTTTACCTTCTTCCATGTATGCTTTTGTGATCGGCGTATTACATTTGACATTTTAGTCATTTAGCAGACACTCTTATCCAGAGCGACTTTACAGTTAGTGAGTGCATACATTTTTTTTCATACTGGCCCCCCGTGGGAATCGAACCCACAACCCTGGCGTTGCAAGCGCCATGCTCTACCAACTGAGCTACATGGGGCCTATGTCACTCACTTAACAAAGAGGTGGTTTTGAAAAGCTCTGTGGCCATGAATCTTCCATAAATTACACTGCGGGAGCCTGCTGCCAGCCTCACATACACAGTTAACTGAAAGTGCTAATTCTTCACCCTAGAGTGTGTGTGTGCGCGTGTGTGTATACTGTATGTGTGTGAAGTAACACGTTGTGTGCGCGTGCGTGTGTGTGAGAAGTGGTTAATATGACTGGAGTGGTGTGAATGAGGTGACATCTGTGGTGTTAAAAGAGTCCTCACAGTGAGGAATGTTCTTAGTGTGACATGAAAAGTATGGTTAGTGATAGACCATGTAAATCGATTGGGGTTAAAGAAGTGGTCTGTGGGATGGAGAGGAACAAGGAGGAGGGGTTAGAGGGAGCAGGCTGACACAGTGACTATGAAAAAACACTTAATATCTGGTGACACTGTCACATAACATTATGTACAGATCTATTATAGTATTTACAAGTGGATTCCGACAGCTCTCATGTCTGCGCGACATTCCCCAAACATAATGTTTGAATACATAAAAACATCTCACACGACCACTAGGAGAAAGTTTAATACCAAAAAATATTACAAGACTCCCTCTCAGTGCTGACTTTGAATAGGTTGTTCAGGTTGTAACGGTAAACAGTAAGCAGATGTTTTACAGGCCTTGGATCTGCTACAGTGCCAGAAGGTGCCTGTAGTGAGCCTATACTGACGGCTCCTCATCTGTTGCACAGGACCAGGAAGTGAGGCACTCAAGAAGAGGTTCTGCTCTCTCTCATGGCCACGCTCTCAGAGCCAACCACTGATCATCTTGGCTGCTGCCACACAACCAGTTTCACCAGGACCACCTGAGGAAACCTGGACAGTCTGTCCATTCATCTGTCTGGCCAGGACCGGTCTCTTCCTACTGGGAGGACTAGAGTCCTTTATATTGTGTCCCTGTGGGCTTACTCTGTATCGTTACTCAGTTTTGAGAATAGGAATACACTGAACTGGAGTACACAGAACAGTTCTGAATTCTGAGACTTGAGAATATATTTTATATTTTATATTTTAATAAGGTGTGCACGCGTGCACACACACGTACACACAAACAGAAGGGTCAAAGTAGGGACATTGAATAAGAACTGGTGGTACCCCGCGTCCTGATCTCCAACAACAGAAAACAATGTTTTAAGAATACAACCGACACCTCTAAGAATAATATGAAAGCTGTGGCTGCCAATGGGGGTTTAATGTAAGCCCAGTGTCCCCTCCCCACTCCATCTTTCCTCCCTGGGAGACGGTGTTGTCATTCTGCTGGACACAGGCCCAGGGTGGGAGCCAGTTTAGCAAAACAAAAACACTCCCTCCCTCTGCCGAGGACACATGCCCCTGGTAACATTAACATACAGCTCCAACTCAGGGGAAAGCTTGGAGAAAGCTCCTGCATTTGGTTACATCTCTCTACCAAAGTTTATGTAAACGAAGCACGCCATGTCAACAAGCAGTTGTAGAGATGGAGTGGTTAAGAGGCTGCTGTGAGTCGTCAAACACTAGATGGTGCAGTGATTGAGGAATATTGGCAGTTTACGGTATACTGGTTTCCTTGGGAACATAAGACACAGCCATCAGTTCCTGATTATCACAATTTCAGTGGAAACCTGTGTGCTGACCAACAGACAACAGTGATGACAGAGCTATAATCTATACAACTCGATTTCTGTTACTTGTTTAAAAACTTGTGTCTTTGCTGCAATGCTTTACAGAAAAGCCTCTCTTTGCAACCAAAATCATCTGAGGGAAATCACACAAGCAGACAAAAGATTACTTTTCTGTTTGATCAGTCCAACTGTGGAAGTCATACATCTGTGTAGTTATGGGCAAGATGAGAGCAGAGGCATCTTGCCCATAGGGGGAACAAGGGCACGTGCCCCCTCAGATTTGTCCTGTTTTTAAAATGTTCAGATGAAATATTACCACATTTTAAAGCCCATGTTTTATCATAATTATTTATAAAAAGATCTGTCAGTGGTATTTTACGGAGGGGGGCACACTGACTGGACCAGGCAAAGAGTATCCCCCCCGGAGCAAAGATATGCTAGGCAGGACACTAGATACTCTAGTGTGTGCAGACAGTATCGTCAGTGGAGGAGGAAAGGGAGTGTAGAGTGGCACACATAGCGTTTGATTTGATTTTAGCTGCCGTGATGGGCAGGACTCACAGGAGGTATGTTTGTAAATGAATTTGATCAAGCTATGAAGGCTATCGATTCCTTCTTGATGAATAAATACAACTAAAATGTTTTGTTGTTTCTCTGTAATACTAGCCACTAGCAATTTTATGAATTTGGCTTTTGCTAGCCAGCTAGGCTCATCTATACTGAGAAGGCGTCATCGGATGAGCAATTGCGCTTGTTCCCCGCCATTCATTCATTTTTGTCGTTCATTTATGTAGAGTGCGTCCCCTATCTATTCTGATTATCAGCTGTTGTCGAATACATGTGGGTGTGAAAAGACGATTTTCTTCCTCAATAGTGTGCAGATAATTCTACTAGATGAAAAGCCTAAATGAGAATGACATCTGAGCATTTAAAGTAAACTAGATTTTTGAAGTTTCACATACTATAAAACTTCGGACACAGCCAGTGTACAATTTTCTACGTAATGCTTCTCAATAGGAACATTTTGCTTTTACCTCATGTAGAAACCTAATATTCCACGTTTTAATTTCAATGACAGGTATTTGTATCAACATTTTCACTTTTTATAATAAATACATGTATTTACAGGGTTACATATGAGTTTCTCCGGCACAGCAGAAGTAGCTAGAATTCATATAGATTTTTTACAATTCTACATTCTTATTAAAAAAAAGATGTATGTTTGACACCCCTGTGGTAGACATGCTGTTGCTGCCGTAGGTCTGGGATTTCTGAGACTACCTTAAATCCCCTGAATTCACTGAGCAACACAGTCCCGTTTGAATTTGAGCAGGTGTCTCAAATAAATGCTTCAACTGACAGGGTAGTAATTCTGAATATATATGAATTGGTTTTAACAATTTCCCTAATCCTGTGGCTCAAGGCCACCAGCAAACTCATCTTTCAACTCCTCCCCTAAACTCTCCTTTATCTGTGAGAGGTCAAAGAGTGACTGATTCTGTCCTAATGAAAGACTGTCAGTTCTACAGCTCAGTTGTAACTGCAACATGACTCCAAGGACCTGAATACTACCAACTGCTCTCACATGGCCCTCTCTCCTCTCAACCAGAGCACATCAATTTCACCAAGGCAACTACATCTCACCACGTCATGTCTCTTCTGGCAGATCGTACAGACTGAGAAATCACTGGTCCTCTTGTTGTTGTTCACAGCTCTTCTCCTTTTCTCTGTGATGGTGAACAGCTACCTGCTGTTTGGACTGAAGAGCTCGGATGGGCTCTCATGGCAGCCTCGCTATACTTTGCTGAAGAATTTGATCGTTAGTGACCTGTTGCTGTCCATCGCTCTGTCATCCATTGTGCTGCGCTGCCTGTTGACCAGGCACACCCTGGTGTTTGGTGGCTGGTGCTTGGTCCAGTTCACAGTCAGTACCATTGGCATCACTGGCTCTCTGCTCACTCTGGCCCTCATGGCTATGGAGCGTTTCATCTTCGTATGCCACGGCCTGCGCTACCTGCTCATCATGACCTCCAGGCGTCTGCGTCTGGCCATAGCGCTGATCTGGGTGGTTTCTGGGACTATAGCCACTGTCCGAGTGAATCTTCTACTCTCTGGACAGACTCCTTTTGGCAGACCCATTCCAAACCTGCTATGTGAAGCTGGAACCATGAGAGGACTCCCAACGAAGTGGTTTGACCGTGTCAGTTGCTGCATCGTACTCCTAGTCTGCAGCTTGACCTTCTCCATCTCCTATGGACGCATGTACCAGGCGGCCTGCAGAGCCATGGAACCCTTCCACTCAGACAACATTCGCGCCCGTCACACCATTTCCTTCTATTTCTTCATGTTCTTCCTGCAGCTGCTGCCCATCATGGTGAATTATGGTGTCATACTGTTGGTGCCAAGGAAAACCATGTCCATAACAGTTACTGGTAATTTGTCAATTGCGGATCGCTCTATTTATTCAACTGCGTTTAATCTGTTAACTGTTTTCATGGTGCCGCCATGCATCAACCCGCTCGCCTACCGTATTCGGAACATGGAGGTACGGCACGCACTGGCACAGCTGTTTACACTGCATCAGAGGAGATGGGGAAGGTGCCTAAGACAATCTTTACAGAGGGTTTGAGTTAGGGCTGTGACGATTATGGAATTTTGTGTAACAATTAGGGTTAGTATTGGTAAAGTGGGGCGCATAGCAAAGTGGGAAACTTAAGTTTTGTAATGGATATCTTTAAATGTGTACAATAACATAACCAACAATCAATAATGTAAAGGTTATATAAAAAACTAAGAAAGGATATTCAGTGTCTCATTGCAACACATTTTGTAATGGGATGTAATTGTGAATCCAAATTACTGTAAATGGTTTTCATATTAATATTGAGATTTTGACAGTGTCCCAGTATGCCAATCGCCTACTGGCAAACTGGGACACCCCGTTTCTGTCAAACTGGAACTCCTTTTCTAAATAGGATCAAATGTTCAATTAAAATAGCTAGATATTACCTCAACAACATAAAAAACCTAGCTATCTATATTCATAACCATACAGGTATATGAAAAAAAAATTCTCCATTTTGCTTTATTTGACAATAAAACGGTTATTGAAATTGTTGAGGGGTGAGGAGTCTCTCTGGTGACATTCCACAAAATGTCCACTAGAGTGTAATGTTGAGAATGTTGAGTTGATAGGCCTAGATGTAGTTTATTTTATTTTAGTTAAAGAGCCACTGAACATGCAGATTGGCACCTGTGTTTTTCTGTTGCTCATTAGAAAAACTAAATTTCAACGTTTAAGGTGTGTTTCCTGATCGATTCCGCATTTGTTTAATGATGTTTGTCCCCCATGAGACACTGTAGACACTGCTTATTTCACTTCCTCAAAATCTCCATAATGAATTGAAGATAACTCAAGAAATCTGTAATTCATTTTAACATTTTTGCTAAGGATTTTTTGGTTGCGCAATTTTACATCGACCTGTAAATCAAGTAAATCAACACCCCCCCCCCATGACAATATTTGATTTATTTAACCGTTTTTGTCCATATTGTCGGTTACACTATTATAAGATTGTGCCAGCCCTAGTTCCAGTGCAACAGATTTTAATAATACTTGTATTTGATTTAATAGTGTGGTATATTAAGGAGGCAAGGCGCAGCCATGCTGTTTCAGGTCAATATACTACAAATGGTTTGTTTTAAAGTCCCCAAAAATGACATACAGAGCCATCTCTGTTGGATAAATTTTTTATTATTTCCAATGGTAATCAACACATTTGACAAAACAAGCACAAATTCGGGTCATACAAAATAAACTGATTATTACCAAAAACAATGTGTACATTTTGTGTCGGCAGATAAAATACATTACAAAAAAAGATTAAAACAGCTGTTCCTCAAGCAGACATTTCTGATTTCTCCTCTGTTCTCAAAGACTCGATCTCCATAGCCATTATGAGCCCCGGTTTGGAGAGAGATTGGAAGCCCATGTTATTTCTAGTGGCAACTGACAAACCAAAACCAAAGCAGATTATCACTTTTATACACATGAAAAATGAAAACACATCTCTGAAGGGACTTTAACATGTGTGTCATTCGGTAAGGTTGCTGCTTGTGTGTACTATCTAGTCAAACTGCTGTGGTCCGTCTGAGGCGCTTTGTCCCTTCTAGTAATTATATTTCAATGGTGTAGCTCCAACAGTACAGTAATACCAGGCAATAAAAAAAAAATTCTATACACACATAATCCAGAAAAATTTAATACAAATTAAGAAATATCATTACGAGCAATGTCAGAGACCGGATATATATACAGTACCAGTCAAAAGTTTGGACACACCTACTCATTCAAGGGGTTTTCTTTATTTTTACTATTTCCATATGTGTTATTTCATAGTTTTGATGTCTTCACTATTATTCTACAATGTAAAAAATAGTAAAAATAAAGAAAAACCCTTGAATGAGTAGGTGTGTCCAAACTTTGGACTGGTAGTGTAAGTATTCAGACCCTTTACTCAGTACTTTGTTGAAGCACCTTTGGCAGCGATTACAGCCTTGAGTCTTCTTGGGTATGATGCTACAAGCTATGCACACCTGTATTTGGGGAGTTTCTCCCATTCTTCTCTGCAGATCCTCTCAAGCGCTGTCAGGCTGGATGGGGAGCGTTGCTGCACAGCTATTTTCAGGTCTCTCCAGAGATATTCGATCGGGTTCAAGTCCGGGCTCTGGCTGGGCCACTCAAGGACATTCAGAGACTTGTCCTGAAGCCACTCCTGCGTTGTCTTGGCTGTGTGCTTAGGGTCGTTGTCCTGTTGGAAGGTGAACCTTTGCCCCAGTTTAAGGTCCTGAGCGCTCTGGAGCATGTTTTCATCAAGGATCTCTCTGTACTTCGCTCCATTCATTTTTGCCTCGATCCTGACTAGTCTCCCAGTCCCTGCCGCTGAAAAATATCCCCACAGTATGATGCTGCCACCACCATGCTTCACCGTAGGGATGGTGCCAGGTATCCTCCAGACGTAACGCTTGGTTTCAATCTTGGTTTCATCAGACCAGAGAATCTTGTTTCTCATGGTCTGAGAGTCTTTAGGTGCCTTTTGGCAAACTCCAAGTGGGCTGTCATGTGCATTTTGCTGAGGAGTGGCTTCCGTCTGGCCACTCTACCATAAAGGCCTAATTGGTGGAGTGCTGCAGAGATGGTTATCCTTCAGGAAGGTTCTCCCATCTCCACAGAGGAACTCTGGAGCTCTGTCAGAGTGACCATCTGGTTCTTGGTCACCTCCCTGACCAAGGCCCTTCTCCCCCGATTGCTCAGTTTGGCCAGGCGGACAGCTCTAGGAAGAGTCTTGGTGGTTCCAAACTTCTTCCATTTAAGAATGATGGAGGCCACTGTGTTCTTGGGGACCTTCAACGCTGCAGAAATGTTTTGGTACCCTTCCCCAGATCTGTGACTCGACACAATCCTGTCTCGGAGCTATACGGACAATTCCTTCGACCTCATGGCTTGGTTTTTGCTCTGACATGCACTGTCAACTGTAGGACCTTATATAGACGGGTGTGTGCCTTTCCAAATCATGTCCAATCAACTGAATTTGCCACAGGTTGACTCCAATCAAGTTGTAGAAACATCAAGGATGATCAATGGACGGGCTGCCCCCAGGTGGTTAAAGTAGGAAACAACATCTCCACTTCGCTGATCCTCAAGACTGGGGCCCCACAAGGGTGCGTGCTCAGCCCACTCCTGTACTCCATGTTCACCCATGACTGCGTGGCCAAGCACGCCTCCAACTCAATCATCAAGTTTGCACACGACACAACAGTAGTAGGCTTGATTACCAACAATGATGAGACAGCCTACAGGGAGGAGGTAAGGGCTCTGGGAGTGTGGTGCCAGGAAAATAACCTCTCACTCAACGTCAACAAAACAAAGGAGATGATCGTGGACTTCAGGAAACAGCAGAGGGTGCACCCCCCTATCCACATCGATGGGACCACAGTGGAGAAGGTGGAAAGCTTCAAGTTCCTTGGCGTACACATCACTGACAAACTGAAATGGTCCACCCATGCAGACAGTGTGGTGAATAAGACGCAACAGAGCCTCTTCAACCTCAGGAGGCTGAAGAAATTTGGCTTGGCACCTAAAACCCTCACAAACTTTTACAGATGTACAATTGAGAGCATCCTGTCGGACTGTATCTCCGCCTGGTACGGCAACTGCACTGCCCGCAACCGCAGGGCTCTCCAGAGGTTGCGGTCTGCTGAACGCATTACCGGGGGCAAACTACCTGACCTCCAGGACACCTACAGCACCCGATGTCACAGGAAGGCCAAAAAGATCATCAAGGACATCAACCACCCGAGCCACTGCCTGTTCACCCCACTATCATCCAGAAGGCGAGGTCAGTACAGGTGCATCAAAGTTGGGACAGAGAGAATGAAAAACGGCTTCTATCTCAAGGCCATCAGACTGTTAAATAGCCATCACTAGCACATTAGAGGCTGCTGCTGCCTATTGAAATCACTGGCCATTTTAATGTTTACATATCTTGCATTACTCATCTCATATGTATATACTGTATTCTATAATATTCTACTGTATCTTAGTCCATGCCGCTCTGTCATTGCTTGTCCATATATGTATATATTCTTAAATTCCATTCCTTACTTAGATTTGTGTGTATTGGGTATATGTTGTGAAATTGTTAGATATTAATTGTTAGATATTAATGCACCGTCGGAGCGAGAAGTACAAGCATTTCCTACACCCGCAATAACATCTGCTAAACACGTGTATGTGACAAATAAAATTTGATTTGATTTGGAAACAGGATGCACCTGAGCTCAATTTCGAGTCTCATAGCAAAGGGTCTGAATACTTATGTAAATAAGGTATCTGTTTTTTGTTTTTAATAAATTAGCAGAAATGTCTAAAAACCTGTTTTCGCTTTGTCATTATGGGGTATTGTGTGTAGATTGCTGAGGAAATTGTTTTATTTAATACATTTTTTAATAAGGCTGTAATGTAACAAAATGTGGAAAAAGTCAAGGTGTCTGAATATTTTCCGAAGGCACTTTATATGTCAACCAAACTAGCAAAGCTCTACCAGAATACTCCAGCAATGACTCACATCCCTGACGATAGCAGATCTCCCATGTTATTTTTCATAGCCAGTAGGCAGTCTGCCTGTTCTAGGAACATCCTGCGGGGTATGGGGGAGGCCAGGGAGATTTCCTGGATTAGGGAGCCTCCTAACCCCTGGTTGGGGGTGTGAGGAGTGGGCGGTCTCCTGTTCTGCTTGGGGAGGGGAATGGGGACCAGTCAGTGAGCCTAATTCCTCAGATTAGAAGCGGCAGTTCAGCGGCCAGAGGTTCCAGAGAGTGCCGAGAGAATCTAAACAGCTTCATGATTGGAAACATACTGGGCATTTGGCTTTCATTAGCTACAGACAGGACCCCCAGCTCTACACTGCAGAGTTTGTCCCAATGTCAATACTATGGCTGTCAATCACACACACACATGCACGCATGCACATACATGCTAGAGTGATTATCATTCCACAGTAAAGGAGATCACAACAGTCCTCAATTAAAATACCAAAGTCAATTATAAAAATCACAATGTTTCCCATTTAACTTCAAACATTAACAATTTCATATTTTACAGTACAATAAATTGATCATATAATGAAATAGCTGATAAGCATTTTAATGACTTTTCTTCTATGGATACCGAAGGTGTGGTATATAGAGGAGTGTATAGTATATTCACTCAATACATCATAGAGCAACATTCAGTAACTGGGACTGGGAAACTGGTCAGAATTGAAGGAATGATGGATGGCGCTAAATACAGGGAAATTATCTTTGAGATTTGAAACTGGGACGGAGGTTCACCTTCCAGCAGGACAATGACCCTAAGCATACTGCTAAAGCAACACTCAAGTGGTTTAAGAGGAAACATTTAAATGTCTTGGAATGGCCTAGTCAAAGCCCAGACCTCAATCCAATTGAGAATATGTGGTATGACTTAAAGATTGCTGTACACCAGCGGAACCCATCCAACTTGAAGGAGCTGGAGCAGTTTTGCCTTGAAGAATGGGCAAAAATACCAGTGGCTAGATGTGCCAAACTTATAGAGACATACCCCAAGAGACCTGCAGCTGTAATTGCTGCAAAAGGTGGCTCTACAAAGTATTGACTTTTGGGGGGTGAATAATTATGCACGCTCAAGTTCTGTTTTCTTGTAAAATATTTTGCATCTTCAAAGTGGTAGGCATGTTGTGTAAATCAAATGATACAACCCCCCCAAAAAATCAACAAAGGGGGTGAATACTTTCGCAAGCCACTGTATGGAAGTATGAGTGTAAGCAGACACTGAGAGCAGTAGTCTTAGAGGGGTCCAGTGCTTACAGGGAGGTGGATGGAGGACACAGTCAGCAGCATAGCCAGCAGGATTGCCAGACGCACAGGCATTTTTTATTTTTATTGAACCTTTATTTTGACAGGGAGTCAATGCTGAGACCAAGGTCTCTTTTCCAGATGGGTCCCATCACCAAGACATCACGCGGAAGGTACACGCCGTAGCCTAGCAACAGCTCTGTGTCCATGTGGCCGGTCAGAGAGAGATAGCAGAGTGAAGGACTGAGCAGAGTGAAGGACTGGTCCAATATAACATTTTAGAAGGAGGTGAAGACACCCTGGATTTAACAGAGCTTGTAGTGTCAACCAGCTCTCTCTCTGTGAGGTGTGTTCCTGCCCACAATTTCCTGTAATTCTACAAATTTCTCCATGGAGCTGAGAGACATTTTTGCAGTTTTAAAGCAAATTTCCTGCAATTCTATGCATTTTGCCATGGCGTATGCTGTGTTCTTTTGCTCAAACATAACAAAATCAAAAATTGTTTAGGGAATTTTCAATTCTCCCTGACTGTGTAGCTTTTATTTTGGTGATTGTTAGTTTTCAAATATTATATTATTTAAAAATAATAGGTCCATAATATTTTCAACATACTTTATATCTGGTTTTAGTCGTTTAAGTTTACACTGAAAGCGTTTTTCCATCACAAAAATGAATAAACAATTATTTTTTTTTATTTTTTTACACGGCCTACCCAAGGATTACAATGTCAGAAAAATCCCTGTTTAGTAGGATGTGTAAGGGCTGCGTCAGGCAGGGTTCTGACCGGTCCAGCTCACAGTAGATGGGCAGCACGGCAGTGTAGCAGAGGAAGGAGAAGGCCATGGTGGGGATGATATAAGCACTCAAACACACATCAATCATTCACTACACTGCCGTCATTAACACCTTAGCAGCTTATACGGTTACCCAGGGAAGGTGTGGGGGGGGGGGCAGTGTGTGTGTCTAGTAGTAATAGTCGAAGGAGTAATAATAATAGTAGTAGTCATTACCAGAAAAACTGCAGTGTGTGATGGTGAGAAGTTCTCTGATTTAGTATTTTAGACAGGTCTATAAATACATGCATACTACACACAAATAAACACACTTTCGCACTGCCTCCTCTGGCAGCGATATATCATGGTGTCTGAATCATATAACCATGTGTGCCATGTAATTCTGCACGCCCCCCCCAGACACACGCGCACACACACACTGATTAATAGTACAGGCACATTCACACATGTGAGTGGCAGCTGCTTGTAGCACTCAGCTCTAGAGCATATGGTATTCCATACCGTGCACAATCCTGCACTCTTAATGATTGGGAAATGTCACCACTGACAGTGACTAACTAAGTACTACAGACAGACAGTGACTAACTAAGTACTACAGACAGACAGTGACTAACTAAGTACTACAGACAGACAGTGCCATTTACTAAAGCTCCAAAAGATCCAGAAAACTGCTTCTGCAACTGTAATAATTGTACTGCACTATTAATTACAATAAAGCTTATTACAGCTTACAAACATTATACAGCTTCTCCGAGAGACTGTCTGTTTTACTGACTACATATCCAGGGTTGATGGAGACAAGTTGAGTCAATGCATCAGTGGAGGCTCCTCAGAGGAGGAAGGGGAGGACCATCCTCATCAGTAAATTTCAGATTAATTTTTATAGTGAAACATAAAAAAAGTTATCCTTTTTAGATAACTATACTACATTTATTCACGTCACCAAAAAATGGATTAAAACACACTATTTTGTAATGAAGGTCTACAGTAGCCTCAACAGCACTCTGTAGGGTAGCACCATGGTGTAGCCGGAGGACAGCTAGTTTCTGTCCTCCTCTGGGTACACTGACTTCAATACAAAACCTAGGAGGCTCGTGGTTCTCACCCCCTTCCAGACTTACAAGGTAATTATGACAACTTCCGGAGGACGTCCTCCAATCTATCAGAGCTCTTGCAGCATGAACTGACATGTTGTCCACCCAATCAAAGGATCAGAGAATGAATATAATAATAATAATAATATGCCATTTAACAGACGCTTTTATCCAAAGCGACTTACAGTCATGTGCGCATACATTTTTACGTATGGTGGTCCCGGTGATCGAACCCACTACCCTGGCGTTACAAGCGCCATGCTCTACCAATTGAGCTACAGTACTGAAAGCATAAGCTACAGCTAGCTAGCACTGCAGTGCATAAAATGTGGTGCGTAGTTGACTCAAAGAGAGAGAAAGACAATAGTTGAACAGTTTTGAACAAATTAATTTCTAAAAAAATGAAGTAGAAGCAAGAGAGAGAGAGATGCAGCTAGCTAGTTTGGCCTACTCAAACACCCAGCTCAAACAGAGAGGGATGCTAT
The DNA here is from genome assembly GCF_964263955.1 of Coregonus lavaretus. Lineage (NCBI taxonomy): Eukaryota > Metazoa > Chordata > Actinopteri > Salmoniformes > Salmonidae > Coregonus > Coregonus lavaretus. The sequence goes on along the minus strand of NC_140005.1, from coordinate 25,730,230 downwards.
GTTAGCTAGCTGGCTATGGCTATCCAACACTGGAACTCTTCCAAGTCAAGGTAAGCTTTTGATTTTATTACCACCGGGGCCCGCCGGTTTAACTGCTAAACTGCTTGCTGTACACCGTACTGTGTGATTGTAACGGTTTACTAACGCGTTAGTTCTAGTAGCTATGTTAATTATGATGTTAGCTAATATGGTGACAACGATGTAGGCTCTGTGTAGCAGTTAGCAGTTATGATATTAAGGTTTGGCTTGGAATGTTTTTTTTGCCTGTTCACAGACAGCTGATGTGTTGTGCACTGAAGTCCACAAGCGAAGGGAAAAGGTGAGAGGAGGAGACCGCGTAGATGCAATAAGGAATTATACAACAATCAAAGGGATCATGCTGTTTGTATGTGGCTGCTATGAAAGTGAACAGCGTTTGCATGTGATCAGGGGCGTATGTTTCTTAAACGGAAGCAAACAGAACAAAACGGGGATAAACATACTTGAATCTGTCCAATAGAAACTCTTGTTTGCAACTGTTGGACTAATGATTACACATTAGATCAGCTAGATGCAGGCAAGAGTGTGCAAGGTGGTATTGAATGCGTCAATGTCTGTCACCTTGATTACTAAAATGTATCTCGACCTGTGCACCTACGTTGTAAACTGTCATTCATAGGCTAGGTTGTAGCAACCTCATGATGGGTATAGGGAAAATGTGAGTATCATGTAGTAGCCAAAACGTATCGATGTTACATTGAGCGGGGTGAATGGAATATGAATGATGACAGTCATCCAATATGGTGTAATAGATATAAGGCCATGCTCATATTTTTTTTAAAGAGTCCTCCCTCATCTTAAAAAGGCACCGACCACCACTGCAATGCATACATACCTTACTGGAGGTGACATAGTTTGGGTGTACATTCCGATTCCGAGGAATTCGATATCTGGAAAAAAATGTAATTAAAAGAGAAAATGCAGCAATGTTAATTTCACTCTTGTTAATTTCTAAAGTTTCAGAAATGAGAGGAGTTGTAAAGGGTGGTTGAAAATACGAGTGTCTTTGAGGTAGATTGAATTCCATAGTCTTGGCTATGGAGGAAACTAAACAAGAGCCTATGGGGCGGCAGGTAGCTTAGTGGGTAAGAGCGTTGTGCCAGTAACCGAAAGGTCGCTGGTTCTAATCCCCGAGCCGACTAGGTGAAAAATCTGTTGATGTGCCCTTAAGCAAGGCACTTAACCCTAACTGCTCCTGTAAGTCGCTCTGGATAAGAGCGTCTGCTAAATTACAGAAATGTACCCAAGGCCTTGACTGTATACAAGGAAGCAATAGTGCTGCTGTTATATCCAACAAGGTCAAAGTTCACTTCCTGGCACTGGCGAGGTCATAGGTACTTCCTCCCCTTCAGGACTGGCACCAATCACAGTGCAGCATTCTCTGGTATTTGTCATACATAACTGGCTCAGTCAGTCACCAAAGCCTCCCATTCAGAAACTCAATCTCCAGGATTCCTGCCTAATCCTACAACCTGGACTCGAGGGTAGGTATTACCAGGGTGGGAAACCCATAAAAAAATCATTGAAAGGGAAAGGGGAAACCTAGTCAGTTGCACAACTGAATGCATTCAACCGAAATGTGTCTTCCGCATTTAACCCAACCTCTGCACCTCAATCAGAGAGGTGCAGGGGGCTGCCTTAATCAGTGTCCTGGGAGCAGGATAACTGCCTTGCTCAGAAGCAGATTCTTCCACCTTGCCAGCTCTGGGATTTGAACCAGCGACCTTTCGGTTACTGGCCCAAAACTCTTAACCGCCAGGCTACCTGCCATCTGAAGTGAGGCTCACAGCCTACAGGTCAATGTGACTTCCAGTATTTGGTGTGTGTGATTAGGGCAGTTCGTAAACCCTGGTTGATGCTCAGGGTCACATTGCTTGGGAGGGGGCAGGGGATGTCCCATTTCTTGACCGCAACAGGTCAGGTGGATTATGGTGGAAGAGAAACAAGTAAACCTTTAGAGGCATAAGATTTGTACTGAACTCACCACAACTATGAAGATGAGCATGAAGAGGAGGCTTCTGGTGAAACCTGGAGGGTGGAAGGAGAAAGATGGTGATACACATGTCTATCATATAGATTTAGGGACAAGATAGTGCCACTCACCAATCTTGGTCAGCAGAGCCAGAGGAAGAACCACACACGTCACCAGAATCAGCAACGTCCTGCAATATTCATACCAGGCCCCCCTACAGAGACAAACACAGAGGATGAAGGGAGAGAGGGAAACAGAATATTTACTATTTTTATGGACGAAAGTTGATACCTTTAGAAATGATCCCCCTCCTCCACAAGTCTTATGATGATTAATACAATGAGGAATCTCCCTCTCCCCCTGGACCCCTCTCCTCTGCCTGGAAATGGACTAGCCCTGGAAATATGTCTCCATTCCGTGCTCAAATACAGCCTCATAATGTGGTATAAATTAAGGGCTTTAGCTCTCGCAAACCATAACAATTATTTAATTCACATGCAAACGTTTTGTCGCTCTGTCAGATGGGGCCAGATTTCACTCGCTGGCTTTTTTCTGAGGACGAATAATATTTTCCTTTGCTGAGGCATAACCTTGGCAGTTTATTCAGGAGGGAGGAGTTGGAGAGGGGGGGACAAAAGGGTGAAACGTCGGGGTGGGGGTGAGGGGTGGCTGCAAGGGAGCGCTGGCTGCTGTTTTGGGAGGGGAGGAAGGGGACGTAGTGTGGGGTCATGGGGGACTGGCTCCAGGGCTGTTTATGGGGCTCCCAGTATCAGCAGCACCTGCTCTGACCACATCAACACCAAGTGACTCTTGTTTGGCAGTTTCACAGCTCCTGGGTTACTATAGTGCCCAAAGTCTCGTCTCTCTGTCTGCACTGGGTGGACAGTCCTTAACTGGATGCCATGTAAACAACCACTTTGACCCCAACTCTCACCCTAACGCCTGCCCCAACTCAAACCTAACCCTTCACTTACCTAAGACAATAAGGCCAAACACTGCCTGTATTATTGTGGGGGCGATAGCTCATGTTAAATTCAAATCTCCCTACCATCATATCTAAGCCAATATTGGAGGTACACAACACACTCCCCGCCTCTCATCATGAGCCGTCCGTCCGTTACCGAGAACCACATACCGGATTTTTAACAGGGTCATTAACGTTAGGAAAAATATATAATTTATTGCGCAGAACTAGCTCAATATCTAGGCGACTGATAAGAACGAGACTAGAGCTTCCATAAAGTGACCATTAGACTTTCCACCTTTCGGACTGAACACAGTTTTTGATTACATTTCTGTCCATTAAGAAACAACGATTTGCTACCTTTTTGTAGCATTTCTGACAATGCTAACATATTTTTTAGCCAAAGCGCAATTATAACACCGGGTCGGTTGCTCGGCAACAACACAGCTGCTTGCACCAGGCTGCCAGTCATAAGAAGCGTATGTGAACAAACATAGGCTACTGTATATAGCTAGCTATATGGTGGTATTCACGCTGATGTTACTCAATAAATGCAAACATATTTTGATTACCTACGTAGCTCGCTAACGTTAGGTTGCTTGTCCAAAGTCCAGCAGCTAGCCTCTGTAGCTAGATAACACCAGTTAGCTGAAAGCTAGCTATCAAACAGGCAAAGAAAGATAGCTAGCAAATGAATCTGGTTTTGTTTTGATTAGCTAGGTAGCTAACGTTTTGGGTAGCCTTCCACAAGCTTCCCACAATAATTTGGGTGAATTTTGGCCCATTCCTCCTGACAGAGCTGGTGTAACTGAGTCAGGTTTGTAGGCCTCCATGCTCGCACACGCTTTTTCAGTTCTGCCCACACATTTTCTATAGGCTTGAGGTCAGGGCTTTGTGATGGCCACTCCAATACCTTGACTTTGTTGTCCTTCAGCCATTTTGCCACAACTTTGGAATTATGCTTGGGGTCATTGTCCATTTGGAAGACCCATTTGCGACCAAGCTTTAACTTCCTGACTGATGTCTTGAGATGTTGCTTCAATATATCCACATAATTTTCCTTCCTCATGATGCCATCTATTTTGTGAAGTGCACCAATCCCTCCTGCAGCAAAGCACCCCAACAGCATGATGCTGCCACCCCCGCGCTTCACGGTTGGGATGGTGTTCTTCGGCTTGCAAGCGACCCCCTTTTTCCTCCAAACATAATGATATTCATTATCGCCAAACAGTTCTATTTTTGTTTCATCAGACCAGAGGTCATTTCTCCAAAAAGTACGATCTTTGTGCCCATGTGCAGTTGCAAACCGTAGTCTGGCTTTTTTATGGCGGTTTTGGAGCAGTGGCTTCTTCCTTGCTGAGCTTTCAGGTTATGTCGATATAGGACTCGTTTTACTGTGGATATAGATACTTTTGTACCTGTTTCCTCCAGCATCTTCACAAGGTCCTTTGCTGTTGTTCTGGGATTGATTTGCACTTTTTGCACCAAAGTACGTTAATCTGTAGGAGATGATGGCTGCGTGGTCCCATGGTGTTTATACTTGCGTACTATTGTTTGTACAGATGAACGTGGTACCTTCAGGCGTTTGGAAATTGCTCCAAAGGATGAACCAGACTTGTGGAGGTCTACAATTAGTTTTCTGAGGTCTTGGCTGATTTCTTTAGATTTTCCCATGATGTCAAGCACTGAGTTTGAAGGTAGGCCTTGAAATACATCCACAGGTACACCTCCAATTGACTCAAATGATGTCAATTAGCCTATCAGAAGCTTCTAAAGTCATGACATCATTTTCTGGAATTTTCCAAGCTGTTTAAAAGGCACAGTCAACTTAGTGTATGCAAACTTCTGACCCACTGGAATTGTGATACAGTGAATTATAAGGGAAATAATCTGTCTGTAAATAATTGTTGGACAAATTACTTGTGTCATGCACAAAGTAGATGTCCTAACCGACTGGCCAAAACCAGAGTTTTAATGACTCCAACCTAAGTGTATGTACAGTGGGGAGAACAAGTATTTGATACACTGCCAATTTGGCAGGTTTTCCTACTTACAAAGCATGTAGAGGTCTGTAATTTTTATCATAGGTACACTTCAACTGTGAGAGACGGAATCTAAAACAAAAATCCAGAAAATCACATTGTATGATTTTTAAGTAATTCATTTGCATTTTATTGCATGACATAAGTATTTGATACATCAGAAAAGCAGAACTTAATATTTGGAACAGAAACCTTTGTTTGCAATTACAGAGATCATACGTTTCCTGTAGGTCTTGACAAGGTTTGCACACACTGCAGCAGGGATTTTGGCCAACTCCTCCTTACAGACCTTCTCCAGATCCTTCAGGTTTCCGGGCTGTCGCTGGGCAATACGGACTTTCAGCTCCCTCCAAAGATTTTCTATTGGGTTCAGGTCTGGAGACTGGCTAGGCCACTCCAGGACCTTGAGATGCTTCTTACGGAGCCACTCCTTAGTTGCCCTGGCTGTGTGTTTCGGGTCGTTGTCATACTGGAAGACCCAGCCACGACCCATCTTCAATGCTCTTACTGAGGGAAGGAGGTTGTTGGCCAAGATCTCGCGATACATGGCCCCATCCATCCTCCCCTCAATACGGTGCAGTCGTCCTGTCCCCTTTGCAGAAAAGCATGGTGTTCTTGGGGTTGTACTCATCCTTCTTCTTCCTCCAAACATGGCGAGTGGAGTTTAGACCAAAAAGCTCTATTTTTGTCTCATCAGACCACATGACCTTCTCCCATTCCTCCTCTGGATCATCCAGATAGTCATTGGCAAACTTCAGACGGGCCTGAACATGCGCTGGCTTGAGCAGGGGGACCTTGCGTGCGCTGCAGGAATTGAATCCATGACGGCGTAGTGTGTTACTAGTGGTTTTCTTTGAGACTGTGGTCCCAGCTCTCTTCAGGTCATTGACCAGGTCCTGCCGTGTAGTTCTGGGCTGATCCCTCACCTTCCTCATGATCATTGATGCCCCACGAGGTGAGATCTTGCATGGAGCCCCAGACAGAGGGTGATTGACCGTCATCTTGAACTTCTTCCATTTTCTAATAATTGCGCCAACAGTTGTTGCCTTCTCACCAAGCTGCTTGCCTATTGTCCTGTAGCCCATCCCAGCCTTGTGCAGGTCTACAATTTTATCCCTGATGTCCTTACACAGCTCTCTGGTCTTGGCCATTGTGGAGAGGTTGGAGTCTGTTTGATTGAGTGTGTGGACAGGTGTCTTTTATACAGGTAACGAGTTCAAACAGGTGCAGTTAATACAGGTAATGAGTAGAGAACAGGAGGGCTTCTTGTGGTCCTCTGTAGCTCAGCTGGTAGAGCACGGCGCTTGTAACGCCAAGGTAGTGGGTTCGATCCCCGGGACCACCCATACACAAAAATGTATGCACGCACGACTGTAAGTCGCTTTGGATAAAAGCGTCTGCTAAATGGCATATTATTATTATTATTATTCTTAAAGAAAAACTAACAGGTCTGTGAGAGCCGGAATTCTTACTAGTTGGTAGGTGATCAAATACTTATGTCATGCAATAAAATGCAAATTAATTACTTTAAAATCATACAATGTGATTTTCTGGATTTTTGTTTTAGATTCCGTCTCTCACAGTTGAAGTGTACCTATGATAAAAATTACAGACCTCTATATGCTTTGTAAGTAGGAAAACCTGCAAAATCGGCAGTGTATCAAATACTTGTTCTCCCCACTGTAAACCTCCGACTTCAACTGTAAGTAGTACAGACTTCTAGCTAGCTAGGCTAACTACCTTGCTGGCTAGATAGCCAGCTAACGTTAACTAAGTGAGCATGTGATGAGGACAGGGCTGCTTGCTTGGTAAAGTGTATTTACTTATTTAAATACATTGTCGCTGGCTGTAGCAAGCTACTCACCGTCAAACCACCATGCCTCTTCAGGCAACCATTGAACATTTAAAAAAATGTCCGTTTTTGTTCATACTATGTATATAATATCAGTGCTTTATCTGTGGAATAAAGAACAATACAAATGTTTCTGGTAAACCGATTTATCGGTCTGGCTCTAGTTCAAAGCTGGATCAAAGACAGCGCCAAACTTTGGGAAACTGTCACACTTCTAGCTAGCTACCTTGGGCATTGCAAAACTAGCTAGGTAGGCTAAGGTAGGCTACTCCATAGACCAAGCTACAGTGAGACAAGGTAGCCAGATTTCAGACAGGACAAACACTGCAGTTAGCTATGCTACATTTCCTCGACTAAAAGCAACCAAGACCACAACACAAACCATAGCCAAGAAAACACATTGCTTTGTTAGGAAACAGTAAGCTAGTTATGAACTGCATATAGTCAATGGTTGAATACCAAATGCACATATAAACAGAGCCTCAGTTCAGTTGTGCACTGCAAGTGTGCAAATACATGCTAGCATCAGACAAATGACCAGACTCGACTGACAGCATCGCTGTTTCAAACTTGTAGAATCCATTCCAGCTCCGGCATATGCTCCCTCTCCTGCCTTCTTGTCATTATTATTATCCAAATTTGTGCTGACTGATTAAAACAGTGTCAAGTGACTTTTCAGTGTGTTCCCAGAAAATCTGAAGTCACCATTAACAAGTAAAAAGTAGTCAGGGGGTGCGGGTGCTGCACATGGTGCACCCAGGTAAAATAACATCATAATCATTGAGGGGGTTCGATTAATCTCGCCGGGCACCCGTGCAGGCGTGTTTTGCACCGGCTGAAAGTTGATTGCATTCGATTTGGAACCGGGCTGCCTCCCGGGCGTGAGAAAACAAAAAAGTGATGTAATTAAGCATGTGTAGTAATGAGTAGGATTCTGTGTTTTCACATGCTAAAGTGATTGCTTTTGATAAAAACGCTTTATTTTCCTTCCCTCCCGGCTTTCGACCGATGACGTGACGTGCCATAGCCTGCTGTACCCTAGGCCAGATTAATCGAACCACCTCTTTGCTTAAGTTGTGCGTCTTGCTGTGCGCAGTCAAAAGAAAATGACATGCTTGCTAACTTGGTTAGTGACATAGTTTTTTACATTTACATTTTTAGTCATTTAGCAGACGCTCTTATCCAGAGCGACTTACAGTTAGTGAGTGCATACATTTTCATATTGTTACGTGATTAAATGTCTGTTTTCAACAAATCAACTGTTTTAGACTATTGTATTTTAACCAAGCAAGAGAAATAAACATTCAGTCAATACTGAGTTAATTAATTTTGGATCGAACGCTTCCAGACTGTCGAAATCAGTGTTTTAAGAACAGGATTCGTAGTGTAATGGTTGAAGTTACCGCCTGAAGATTGTGGGTTCGCCTCCTGGAGGATACATTTTGACCATTACTTTGTTTATAGTTTTGACAGCCCCCTCCTGACACACACAAACACACACTTATTTATAAAGGTGCCTTGCTTGAATGGAGGAGAGACCAGCTCTCAGACTCTCAAGGAAGAGGTCACTGCCCTCATACATGAGATGCACTCCATCCCTACAGTACTGCCCAGGGACACAGTGATTTATGGCAGAGTGGTGGATTATGGGCATGCGCCTGTCACAGAGAAATGCAAGCTGGCCCATGTGGAGCTGACAAACGACTTATGCCAATTAAAATGCATGCAGTACACATGGTACTGTACGTCGCACACTATCAATACTTAAAATGTATGTTCTGTTCCAAATCTGTGAGTACCCCCACCTGTTTTCATATTTATACTACCATTTATAAATGAGGACATGTGTGCTATTTTACTGGAGTTGGACAGCTGTGTACAGCATTACTTAGGACATTTGTAGCTCAAGTTTTGTATCCAAGGATTTAGAGCACCTATCTAATTTCAAAATGTGTAATTATGTCTAGAATTTTTCGGAAAGAGTTTTGTACTTGTCTAATGACTTTGTATTTTACAGGTGTTTCTCAGCAGTTAGTCATTTGTTACAGTGTTTGTATCAGGAGTTATCAAAATTGCTCGACTAGTCACCTTTGCAGGCTTTTTTGTTCAAGCCCAGCGCTACCACACCTGATTCTACTACACAGCTGTTCATCAAGACCTCATCTGTTCATCGAGACCATGAATAATAGAATCAGGTGTGGTAGAACTGGGCTTAAACAAAAAATCCTGCATAAACCTGTAACTTGTCAACAGCAAATGTGGCCATCCCTGAATTGTATTTACAAAGTTGACTATCTGATGAATGTACATTTGGTTGTACATTTTATATTTAGTGATAACTCACTTTTGTTTACAGGTAATGTAGTACTAGGCCTTTCTTCAGTAAACTTTAAGGTACATTTTCATGTAAATAGTTAATGGGTACATAGTGATTATTTGTGTATTTTCCAGGAGCTTGCTCAATTGTCAGCCAAAAAAAATCCAGTTTAATCCATACTGGCTTAAATGGGTTTATGGTTTTTCGCTTCCCTCTGGAAAATCAGCTGCTAACAACTACATTATTTCTGTTGCCATTTGCCGTTATTGTTTACTTTTACTTAACTTTAAATGTGGCGTTATGCTGTATTATAATGTTGTATAATAATTAAGTGATAATACCCTCGAAGCCAGTGTTTGGAGGATATATTGGCAATATATCCTCCAAACACCGGCTTCAAGAGGCATTATCACTTTTATACAACGGGTTACCAACATATTCAAATAATGATTTACATATTTTCATTAAAAACTTTATTTTGATTAATTTATTCATACTATTTCATCCTTCCACAAGATATAGTCTCGACACAAATATAGGGTTGCTACCCAAACCGGCTGGTCGTTAGTTTTATCGGTTCGGTTGCCAGAGACGCGACCCAGTCATCCAGTCTTTTTGTTCTGTATCTATTGCCAGTCGTTCGTTCTAAATGTTCCAATGGCAGCGTTCTTATCCCTTGCTTGCTAGCTAACCAACTACGGCTAACTTACATTTACATTTACATCATTTAGCAGACGCTCTTATCCAGAGCGACTTACAAATTGGTGCATTCAACTTATGATAGCAAGTGGGACAACCACTTTTTTTCTATTTTTTTTTTTAATGGGGGGGTGGGGGAGGGGGGGGGGGTAGAAGGATGACTATACTATTCCAGGTATTCTTTAAAGAGGTAGGGTTTCAAGTGTCTCCGGAAGGTGGTCAGTGACTCCGCTGTCCTGGCGTCGTGGGGGAGCTTGTTCCACCATTGGGGTGCCAGAGCAGCAAATAGCTTTGACTGGGCTGAGCGGGAACTGTGCTTCTGTAGAGGTAGGGGAGCTAGCAGGCCAGAGGTGAATGAACGTAGTGCCCTCATTTGGGTGTAGGGTCTGATCAGAGCCTGAAGGTAAGGAGGTGCCATTCCCCTCACAGCTCCGTAGGCAAGCACCACTTACAGTCACGTCAAACAGTGCAGCCAGAATAACAACAGTAGCTGCATTTGCATTTGTTTTAGCTGTTTTCTAGTGACATTTATTTGGATATATCCATAACAATGAGCTAATGAGGCGCTATTTCGCCTGGCATAGAAAATGTGCTCTCTCGACAGGACATTGTTGTTCAGAGGAGCTAGCCAACAACACAGATAACACAATCACTTCAAAGTGAAGCTGGAAAGACTGCAAACTAGCTTTCATAAAATATATATATATATATATATATATATATATTTTGACATTTCTTTGTTTATATCCATAAAAATGATGCCAGCTGATTCATGATTTCGACTGGCTGAGAAACGCTGCCTGCCTCGTCCCGACTCCCGACACGTTCATCACTATGGGACCGCTGGAGATCGAATTGAAACAATGTTGCAAATGGCGGACAGACAGGCAGCAAGGTTTATACAAATCTCCGCTGTTGAAAACTAAATGCTAGTCTAAAAGAAATGTGAGATAATGTCTAGATGCTTTTTATAGTGGAGATCAAGTTTATAAATTGCCTGGCTGGGCTGATGAGACAGTGGACTGCGCACTCAGATGGAACAGAGTAAATAGGCATATTAACATCATAGATTTAGCCGGTTGTAACTTGTGGAATAGACACTGGCTGGAATGTGGTTTTAACCAATCAGCATTCAGGATTAGACTCACCTGTTGTATAATGTTGCATAATCACCTTCCAGTGTAAAAACCATGGAAATTAAAAACAAAAAAGGCATTGGTCTGAAGCCGAAAAAGAAAGGAAATTCATGAGCACCACAATGCCTATTCCACCCATGCTCTACCAAGGTTTTCCTGTTTGAGAAGGTTTGAATCCTAAGCAACCTGCCTTAACATAATTTGAAATACAATACCAACATAGCTACGGTAGTAGGTCAAAGCTGTATGCTGGAAAACCTTGGTAGAGCATTGGTGGAATAGGCATTTTGGTGTTCATGTGAATTTCCTTTCTTTTTCAGCTTCAGACCAATGCCTACTTCTCACTTAAAACATAGTTTTTTGTTTTTATATATTTCTGTTCAGTTCAGAGTCTAACCTTTTCTCTGATTCTATCCACACTACTGCTGACTGACAAAGGGAAGTCCAAATCGCCGCTGGCCATCTCAAGGATATGGATCCACCCTGGTTAGAATACTCAATAGAGTGGGAAAAAACAAGGATACTTGAAATACCCATGAAATTTGGCACATTTCATGGTATAACAAGCTGCAGGATGGGACTCTGAGTTTTGACTAGGTCTGCCAATAAGTAAATCTCCGTCAAGTGTTGGAGATTAGCATAAATCTGGTCAATGCAGCACAAACACATCCCAGCTGTCCATGACCCTGCCTGGCTCTCAGGGCTTTACATGTGCTCCTAAGTTGAAAAATGTAGGAGCACAAAAAGATAAAGAGCAAAATTAAAACATATTTGAGGTATTAAATGCCCACACCAGTAGAAATCCATTTCTTTGAGCAGAAAGATGATGGCCAGAGCTTACCCATGATGTTGCACAACGAGTTAAGTCAAGTCATCATTTTAGTCAAAGTATTATATACAGTATTTTGGATTGAAGTGACAAATCCGAACTGCCCACTTCGTGCAAATCCATGTGAATGTGGTGTCTTTTCCTATGATATGACATACACATTATTTTCAGCCTACGTTTCGTTTAGTTTCAGGCCTGGGATTTATTTAAATGTTACCACCCACCAGCATGGCATTGTTTATTAATAAGAAACAGCTGCAAAGTTATTCCTCTTCGCAACTGAGATGAGTTGTGTCCATTGGCCGCCTGAGCCCTGGAGCAAATTAAAATAAAATAGGGGGAGCAAACTTTTGTCAATTTTAACTTCTTTTTGAGTTAGTCTGTATATATTTATTTTTTAAAAGTGGAGGTGCACACACAGTGCCTTCAGAAAGTATCCAGACCCCTTGATTTTTCCCACATTTTGTTACGTTACAGCCTTGATGAAATAAATAAAAATCCTCAGCAATCTACACACAATTTACATAAGTATTCAGATCCTTTGCTATGAGACTCGAAATTGACCTCAGGTGCATCCTGTTTCCATTGATCATCCTTGAGATGTTTCTACAACTTGATTGGAGTCCACCTGTGGTAAATTCAATTGATTGGACATGATTTGGAAAGGCACACACCTGTCTATATAAGGTCCTACAGCTGACAGTGCATGTCAGAGCAAAAACCAAGCCATGGAGGTCGAAGGAATTGTCCGTAGAGCTCCGAGACAGGATTGTGTCGAGGCACAGATTTGGGGAAGGGTACCAAAACATTTCTGCAGCAATAAAGGTCCCCAAGAACACAGTGGCCTCCATCATTCTTAAATGGAAGAAATTTGGAACCACCAAGACACTTCCTAGAGCTGGCCGCCCGGCCAAACTGAGCAATCGGGGGAGAAGGGCCTTGGTCAGGGAGGTGACAAAGAACCTGATGGTCACACTGACAGAGCTCCAGAGTTCCTCTGTGGAGATGGGAGAACCTTCCAGAAGAAAAACCATCTCTGCAGCACTCCACCAATCAGGCCTTTATGGTAGAGTGGCTAGACGGAAGCCACTCCTCAGTAAAAGGCACATGACAGCCCGCTTGGAGTTTGCCAAAAGGCACCTAAAGGACTCTCAGACCATTAGAAACAAGATTCTCTGGTCTGATCAAACCAAGATTGAACTCTATGGCCTGATTGCCAAGCGTCACGTCTGGAGGAAACATGGCACCATCCCTACGGTGAAGCATGGTGGTGACAGCATCATGCTATGGGGATGTTTTGTCAAAGGCAGGGACTGGGAGACTAGTCAGGATCGAGGGAAAGATGAACAGAGCAAAGTACAGAGAGATCCTTGATGAAAACCTGCTCCAGAGCGCTAAGGACCTCAGACTGGGGCGAAGTTTCACCTTCCAATAGGACAACGAAACTAAGCACACAGCCAAGACAACGCAGAAGTGGCTTCGGGACAAGTTTCTGAATGTCCTTGAGTAGCCCAGCAAGAGCCCAGACTTGAACCCGATCAAACATCTATAGAGAGACCTGAAAATAGCTGTGCAGCAACGCTCCCCATCCAACCTGACAGAGCTTGAGAGAATCTGCAGAGAAGAAAGTGAGAAAGTCCCCAAATACAGGTGTGCGAAGCTTGTAGCGTCATACCCAAGAAGACTTGAGGCTGTAATCGCTGCCAAAGGTGCTTCAACAAAGTACTGAGTAAAGGGTCTGAATATTTATGTAAATGTGATATTTCAGTTTTTTATATTTAATAAATTGGGAAAAGTTTGAAAACCCGTTTATTTTGCTTTGTCATTTTGGGGTAGTGTGTAGATTGATGAGGGGGGAAAAAACAATTAAATCAATTTCAGAATAAGGCTGTAATGTAACAATGTGGAAAAAGTCAAGGGGTCTGAATACTTTCCGAATGCACTGTATTATATATACATACACTACCAGTCAAAAGTTTGGACACACCTACTCATTCAAAGGCTTTTCTTTATTTGTACTATTTTCTACATTGTAGAATTATAGTGAAGACATCAAAACGATTAAATAAAAGATACAGAATCATGTAGTAACCAAGAAAGTGGTAAAACAAATCAAAATAAATGTTATATTTGAGATTCTTCAAAGTAGCCACCCTTTGCCTTGATGACAGCTTTGCACACTCTTGGCATTCTCTCAACCAGAATGCCAAGGGGGGGGGGGGGGGGGGGGGTATACAGAATATGGCCCTATTTGGTAAAAGACCAAGTCCATATTATGGCAAGAACAGCTCAAATAAGCAAGGATAAACGACAGTCCATCATTACTTTAAGACACGAAGGTCAGTCAATACGGAACATTTCAAGAACTTTGAAAGTTTCTTCAAGTGCAGTCGCAAAAACCATCGAGCACTATGATGAAACGGGCTCTCATGAGGACCGCCACAGGAATGGAAGACCCAGATTTACCTCTGCTGCAGAGGATAAGTTCATTAGAGTTAACCAGCCTCAGAAATTGCAGCACAAATAAATGCTTCAGAGTTCAAGTCACAGACACATCTTAACATTAACTGTTCAGAGGAGACTGCGTGAATCAGGCCTTCATGGTCGAATTGCTGCAAAGAAACCACTACTAAAGGACACCAATAAGAAGAAGAGACCTGCTTGGGCTAAGAAACACGAGCAATGGACATTAGATCGGTGGAAATCTGTCCTTTGGTCTGGAGTCCAAATTGGAGATTTTTGGTTCCAACTGCCGTGTCTTTGTGAGACGCGGTGTGGGTGAACGGATGATCTCCTCATGTGTATTTCCCACCATAAAGCATGGAGGAGGAGGTGTTATGGTGTGAGGGTACTTTACTGGTGACACTGTCTGATTTTTTTTAGAATTTAAGGCACACTTAACCAGCATGGCTACCACAGCATTCTGCAGCGTTACGCCATCCCATCTGGTTTGGCTTAGTGGGACTATCATTTGTATTTCAACAGGACAATGACCCAACACACCTCCAGGCTGTGTAAGGGCTATTTTACCAAGAAGGAGAGTGATGGAGTGTTGCATCAGATGACCTGGCCTCCACAATCCCCCGACTTCAACACAATTGAGATGGTTTGGGATGAGTCGGACGGCAGAGTGAAGGAAAAGCAGCCAACAAGTGCTCAGCTTATGTGGGAACTCCTTCAAGACAGTTGGAAAAGAATTCCAGGTGAAGCTGGTGAAGAAAATGCCAAGAGTGTGCAAAGCTGTCATCAAGGCAAATGGTGGCTATTTGAAGAATCTCAAATATAAAATATATTTTGATTTGTTTAACACTTTTTTGGTTACTACATGATTCCATATGTGTTACTTCATAGTTTCGATGTCTTCACTATTATTCTACAATGTAGAAAACAGTCAAAATAAAGAAAAACCCTTGAATGAGTAGGTGTTCTAAAACCTTTGACTGGTACTGTACACACACACACACACATTTGAATACACTACCGTTCAAAAGTTTGGGGTCACATAGAAATGTCCTTGTTTTTGAAAGAAAATACATTTTTTGGTCCATTAAAATAACATAAAATTGATCAGAAACACAGTATAGACATTATTTATGTTGTAAATGGCTATTGTAGCTGTTTATTTTTTATTTTTATGGAATATCTACATAGGCGTACAGAGGCCCATTTTCAGCAACCATCAATCCTGTGTTCCAATGGCACGTTGTGTTTGCTAATCCAAGTTCTTCATTTTAAAAGGCTAACTAACCATTAGAAAACCCTTTTGCAATTATGTTAGCACAGCTGAAAACTGTTATGCTGATTAAAGAAGCAATACAACTGGCCTTCTTGAGACTATTTAAGTATCTGGGGCATCAGCAATTGTGGGTTCGATTACAGGCTCAAAATGGCCAGAAACAAATAACTTTCTTCTGAAACTCGTCAGTCTATTCTTGTTCTGAGAAATGAAGGCTATTCCATGCGAGAAATTGCCAAGAAACTGAAGATCTCGTACAACGCTGTGTACTACCGTGTGGTGCCAGGACAACAACCTCTCCCTCAACGTGACCAAGACAAAGGAGATGATTGTGGACTACAGGAAAAAAAAGAGGACTGAGCACGCCCCCATTCTCATCGACGGGGCTGTAGTGGAACAGGTTGAGAGCTTCAAGTTCCTTGGTGTCCACATCACCAACGAACTATCATGGTCCAAACACACCAAGACAGTCGTGAAGAGGGCACGACAAAGCCTATTCCCCCTCAGGAGACTAAAAAGATTTGGCATGGGTCCTCAGATCCTCAAAAAATTCTACAGCTGCACCATCGAGAGCATCCTGACTGGTTGCATCACCGCCTGGTATGGCAACTGCTTGGCCTCTGACCGCAAGGCACTACAGAGGGTAGTGCGTACGGCCCAGTACATCACTGGGGCAAAGCTCCCTGCCATCCAGGACCTCTATACCAGGCGGTGTCAGAGGAAGGCCCTCAAAATTGTCAAAGACTCCAGCCACCCTAGTCATAGACTGTTCTCTCTGCTACCGCACGGCAAGCGGTACCGGAGTGCCAAGTCTAGGTCCAAAAGACTTCTCAACAGCTTCTACCCCCAAGCCATAAGACTCCTGAACAGCTAATCATGGCTACCCGGACTATTTGCACTGCCCCCCCACCCCATCCTTTTTACGCTGCTGCTACTCTGTTAAGTATTTATGCATAGTCACTTTAACTCTACCCACATGTACATATTACCTCAACTACCTCAACTAGCCGGTGCCCCCGCACATTGACTATGCAACGGTACCCCCCTGTATATATAGCCTCCCTACTGTCACTTTATTTTACTGTATATATAGCCTCCCTACTGTCACTTTATTTTACTTCTGCTCTTTTTTTCTCAACACTTTTTTGTTGTTGTTTTATTCTTACTTTTTTGTTTAAAATAAATGCACTGTTGGTTAAGGGCTGTAAGTAAGCATTTCACTGTAATGTCTGCACCTGTTGTATTCGGCGCATGTGACCAATACAATTTGATTTGATTTGATTTGACTACTCCCTTCACAGAACAGCGCAAACTGGCTTTAATCAGAATAGAAAGAGTGGGAGGCCCCGATGGACAATTGAGCAAGAGGCCAAATACATTAGTTTGAGAAACAGATGCCTCACAGGTCCTCAACTCGCAGCTTCATTAAATAGTACCCGCAAAACACCAGTCTCAACGTCAACAGTGAAGAGGCGACTCCGGGATGCTGACCTTCTAGGCAGAGTTGCAAAGAAAAAGCCATATCTCAGACTGGCCAATAAAAATAAAATATTAAGATGGGCAGTCTGCGATATGGATTTTTTTTGCAACTCTGCCAAGAAGGTCAGCATCCCGGAGTCACCTCTTCACTGTTGACGTTGAGACTGGTGTTTTGCGGGTACTACTTAATGAAGCTGCCAGTATATACAGTGGGTAGAACAAGTATTTGATACACTGCCGATTTTGCAGGTTTTCCTACTTACAAAGCATGTAGAGCTCTGTAATTTTTTATCATAGGTACACTTCAACTGTGAGAGAAAAAAATCCTGAAAATCACATTGTCCAGAAAATCACATTGTATGATTTTTAAGTAATTCATTTGCATTTCATTGCATGACATACAGTGGGGAAAAAAAGTATTTAGTCAGCCACCAATTGTGCAAGTTCTCCCACTTAAAAAGATGAGAGGCCTGTAATTTTCATCTTCAATGCCCTTGCTGATGGAAGGAGGTTTTCACTCAAAATCTCACGATACATGGCCCCATTCATTCTTTCCTTTACACGGATCAGTCGTCCTGGTCCATTTGCAGAAAAACAGCCCCAAAGCATGATGTTTCCACCCCCCATGCTTCACAGTAGGTATGGTGTTCTTTGGATGCAACTCAGCATTCTTTGTCCTCCAAACACGACGAGTTGAGTTTTTACCAAAAAGTTCAATTTTGGTTTCATCTGACCATATGACATTCTCCCAATCCTCTTCTGGATCATCCAAATGCACTCTAGCAAACTTCAGACGGGCCTGGACATGTACTGGCTTAAGCAGGGGGACACGTCTGGCACTGCAGGATTTGAGTCCCTGGCGGCGTAGTGTGTTACTGATGGTAGGCTTTGTTACTTTGGTCCCAGCTCTCTGCAGGTCATTCACTAGGTCCCCCCGTGTGGTTCTGGGATTTTTGCTCACCGTTCTTGTTATCATTTTGACCCCACGGGGTGAGATCTTGCGTGGAGCCCCAGATCGAGGGAGATTATCAGTGGTCTTGTATGTCTTCCATTTCCTAATAATTGCTCCCACAGTTGATTTCTTCAAACCAAGCTGCTTACCTATTGCAGATTCAGTCTTCCCAGCCTGGTGCAGGTCTACAATTTTGTTTCTGGTGTCCTTTGACAGCTCTTTGGTCTTGGCCATAGTGGAGTTTGGAGTGTGACTGTTTGAGGTTGTGGACAGGTGCCTTTTATACTGATAACAAGTTCAAACAGGTGCCATTAATACAGGTAACGAGTGGAGGACAGAGGAGCCTCTTAAAGAAGAAGTTACAGGTCTGTGAGAGCCAGAAATCTTGCTTGTTTGTAGGTGACCAAATACTTATTTTCCACCATAATTTGCAAATAAATTCATTAAAAATCCTACAATATGATTTTCTGGAGAAAAAAAATCTCATTTTGTCTGTCATAGTTGACGTGTACCTATGATGAAAATTACAGGCCTCTCTCATCTTTTTAAGTGGGAGAACTTGCACAATTGGTGGCTGACTAAATACTTTTTCCCCCCACTGTACATATACACACAGAGACACAGACAGACAAACAGACAGACATGCATATATTATATACACACACACACACACACATATATGAATGACTTGGCTTTGCTGTACCGCAGCCAAAGCCTGCCAGCAGCCTACATACCATGTCCATTACAATGTAGAAAAACGCATATCAGCTATCTTTCAATACTCATCCATATTACCGGAGCTTCATCTTATTCTTTCTAACTATATCTATGGCGGATTTGCGGCTGCAATTTATTGAAGATGCCAAAACTTTTGAGATAACAATAGAAGTAAAAGATAGGCCAGTGGTTTCCATCTTTGGCAAAGTTTCCCCTAAATCAATACTTATGACAAATCCAGCTCCAGAACCAGCCATAATCTTTCAAATATGTTGTAGCGAAAAGGAACACAAAAAAACACCAACAACAGATAACATTAGCTAGCTAGATAAGGTTAGCAAGATAGCTTGCTAGATAAGGTTAGCATGCTAGCTAGCTACACTGACAGCTGTCAGTGCCCTATTTGTTGATGTTTATCAACTCCATGTGGAAATTCCCATACCCAATTTGTGAATATGTATACGTAGCCTTCGAGGTGGAACCTAAACGTGCATTTTCTCTCCAGGACAGGAAATTACATCGAAATAGTGGCGGCAACATCCTCTGGGGGGGTCCTTTAATGATAAGAATTGCCAGCAATTACAAAATACAGGGTTAAGGAGCACCAGAAAATGTATTTATAAGATTGAGATGTAGCCTACATTGAGCCTATATGAATCCTAGGTACTTTTGAAGCTTATCTCCTGAAGAAGCTCTCTATTTCCCTTTCTGTGCCACCAAATGTTTGCATACTACTGGTAGAGTTACCACAAAGATTTTGATAACGTTCATCTGTGGCTACCAGGTTATTAACTAGCTAGCTAATGCCGTAACATGACTGAACAAGGTTAGCGGCTGGTGAGTAGTTTTAGAACGGCCCGCAACATGGTTCATTAATGTAAAATGCTGTCCCGCCAATACAAAATAATAAATAAAAAAACGGTGCGCCGGTAATATGGGTCATAACGTTTGAACAGTTTGGGCTAGAAAAAAGCAATTTCCCCTGTAGTAATGGTGCAAGCATGACAGTCACGAATCTATGCCCAGTATGGCACCCAGAGGCAGCGGTACACCATTACAACAATTATTATCTGGGTGCTTTTTTTCTTCTAGGGGCACTGGTGCTCTCAAATTATAATTCTAGGTAGCACAGAAAAATATTTAGAAGACTAAAATGGTAGCACGGTAGAAACCTGGCTCTGTCAGTAGGCTTTGAGAAGGGCCCATTGACTTACTGTAGGCAGTACATAAATCACTACAGACATAACCCGAAGGCTCCAAAATAGACCACAACTGACTGCATTTTACTCTGGGATACCAAGATAAATGAGGCTGCAAAGGGGAAATGCTTTTTAATATAAATCAAATGTATTATTTAGCGTTTAATGTGCTTCAATAAGTGTGTTAACGTCCCAAAGCCACTCATTAACAGCACTGTTTTGTTTCCCTCAGCACAGGCCATAATTAGAATGGCAAAACTGATATCACGTTGTATCGCTCTGATTCTGGGGAACATGTGCGAGAGATTTGGGGCGAGGGAGCGCCTCTAATACAAAACAGCTGTAAGGGGAAGAGTCAGATGTTGACGGATTGGGCCGAGAGACCAGCCACAACTCTCGCTCAGCTCAGTGTGGCTGATAATAAAGTGATAGAAGTTACATTTTTGGCCTTGACTTCTCTGTGGGCTGTTTTCAGAGGGTAGGGAGGGGGAAGGGGTACACTTAAGCAGGCAACCAGGCCCAAATGAAGGACAGGACACTGGGTGCTGATTGGGTCTGATGAATGGTTCTCTCTCAGTCAGAGGTACATTTCCTCCACTGCTGCTCCACGTTATCCAACCCCACACTGAGGCTTTTCTCCAAGCCCTGCTAGCTAGTGTATCAGTGTATTGTGGTGTCGTGACGTGACTTTTATTAATACGCTGACTGTTATTTATCGAATCAACTAACTATGTTTAATTGTCACTCGATTAAATTCATCATGTAACAATTAACTCATTAGGAATTTGGGGCACCATGGAAGAAGTTGTTTAACGAGTTACCATCTCCCGAATTAAACTCTTAGAAGATATATATGTTATATATCGATAACAGTCACTTATCAAATAATTACCTCTTATCAGTCTCATTCTGAACGTTGTATAATCCTTGAACCTGCAATAACCCTAACCTTATTGATGAATCAGCAATACACAAATTGGCTTAATGATTTATTTACTAACTAACTAAATAATAACACAGAATACAAAACACACACTCATAGGTTATTGATTACTAACGTAATACAATGAGAACAGGTCCCTAGTGGACTGGACGAACAATAGCATGAATGCTTGGGTAGAAGGAGGGTCAGAGTGGAAGGGAGAGACAGATTCAAACTATCGTGGTTACTTTGGAAACTACGCTCACGTAAATACAAATGCTTAAAACCCCACTAAACGCTCATTTGGATTAGAAATGCAACATGTATTTACGTGTAGCTGTCCTCGATTGTTGAGTTGATGATGTAGGAATGTCCTTGGTAGAGTTTCTGGTCGTAGTGGTGGTTAGAATGGATACTTCAGTGTACCCTGTAGTTCGTAGAGTTGATTTGTTCGATAGATACTTCAGATGTACCAGCGGTTGTCTGAGAGGGATTGTCCTTCCCAACTAGTGTCTTTAGTGAAAGTTCTCTAGACGACTATACATGCCAGCTGCAGACTGAGATGATAAGGTCTAGTGCATTGTCTTCTTCTTCACCTCGTGTAGAGGTTGAGAGTTTCAGAGTTTCTCCATTTCAAACATGTGGACTAACATCTCATGTTTTGTGGTCTTTCTGGTCTAACCATTTTGTAACGTGTAGCTTCAGCTTTACGCTTCTTGGTCTTGTAGAAATTGAACCATTTGCAACACCCGGCTTATACCGTAGTATGCTTGGTCTTCCTTTAGTAATGGAGTTGTAGTTTTAAACCATTTTGTAACGTTTAGCTCACGCTTCACGTCTGCTAGTCTAATGTTAATTTGTTTTTCAAGGCTTTTTATGCACTCGGGGTAGAAGGGGCGATACATCATGTTTGTGCTCATCTGGGCGTGGCCACTGACTGAGAACAAATCAATATGGAAAACAATCATCTCATCTAGAATGCTAAAAATCACATTGTTATCTTCACAAAAGTATTATTATAATACTTAATCATTCATTTTATACAACAATTAGATGCAAACCTCATAACTGGGAAGTGTACACCCCCAGAGATTCAGTTATGTTGTTCCACTGTCTTTAATGACATCACAACATAGTAACGAATTTGACATGATTATTCTTTAAGTCCCCACTGACCATTTTTTAAGTAGGAATATTGTTTCATTATCCACTTTTGGATGTTGGAGTCTTGGCGGGAAGACTTCCTTTGTCTCACAGGGAAATTCCCTCTCCCAATACTGCATGGCACAGAAAATAACGTTTCTGCAAGGAATTTACGACCGGTCATAAAACTGGCCCCCAGGAAAGGGGATGTTCAAACCTTTGCCTAGCCACCATCTTTGATCCTCAGCCCATGAGGGCAAGTCATGACAGTGGTTTGGTGACATATTTCCTCCACATTCTTCATGTGATCTTAGCGTTATCTCTGATGGCTGGCTAGGTATGGGTAGTTGATTCCAGGTTTTGTAGCCTTGTGGTTAGAATTCTATTGATCTTATATCTGTTATTTGATCAAAATCTGCTCTAATGGCGTTGTACCTGTCAGTCAGATCATGTGATTAATGCACCATAGGGACAGAATGGCTTGATAACTAGGCTCTTATGTTTGTTTCAATAAAGGTCTACTTATTTGAATTGATAATGCTGGAACCGTATGCATACCTAGAGGTCTCTGGGCTCAGGAAGCTGGCAATGGCTGCAGGAAGCTCAGTTTTCAAGATGAACATGTATGACGACATGGCTGGAGAGGAATATCAACAGAGAAAATCATTAAAGAGCGTGAGTTACTGGAGTGCAAACACATTATTCACACACAAGAGCAAACACAGTCAAATATGCTGTTCAAACCACAGGTCAGACACAGACAGTCAGACACAGGTTTAGAATATTAGTCCTTGTCTCTCCCAAGCTGACAGAGGTGGGGCAGCAGACTCTGGGGATCACCCAGCTAAGCCTGCTGTGCTGAGTTGCAGACACTATGCAGATGTTCCCACTACATAAGCCCCGTCAGGGTGGCCAGAATGGAAAGGGAAGGAATGCTAACTATAATGATCCCTGACGCTAATCCAGGTATTTCTCCCCCTCACTTTCCCCCAAACTCTTCTGACAGCCAATCAGAGGCCCGGGCTTTAGGTCACTTCCTGTGGGTCAGATTGCCCACCCCTAATATGACAGAGCAGGAGAGAGAGGGGCAAAGGGACAGAGGGAGCAAATCAAGTGAGGGGAGAAGTGTTTGGATCAGGGTAAGTGAGAGAGAGAGTTAGTCAGTGGCTATGGTAAAGGGAAACAGTGTTAGGGGATTAGGTTGGGGAAAGAGGGAGGGTCAGGGCTAGCTGCCTGCGACCAGAACCAGACTGTCCTGGGGCTGGTTTTCCTGTCTCCTTTAAACTAACCTGGACCCTAATCCCTACTGATCCACTAATTGTTTTCTTTAGAAAATTATTCCAATAACACTACTTCCCACACAGACACACACACAGAGATACCCACTAGGCCCCTATCATGGACTCACACAGATACACATGAGGATAAAATGAAGACTGTGCTTTAAAAATGTGGTTTTTCTCACAAGATGTGTGAGAGAACCCCAGCATCACATGCCAACGAGTTGTTCAATGTCATTTCAGCAAGCTATGACACCTACCATCTCAGATTGTTCTGAAATTGTTTCTGTAGTTAGAAACAGATAAGATAAGCATTCCTGAAACATTTTTATTTTTTCATTTTTGAGAAATTAAGATAACTGATTGCACCCAAATTGCCCATTTTTAATTAATAGGATTCATATAATATTCAATAAATATAATACCCAACATCAGATTTGGATCAACCATCTTCATAACAATGATTAAGATGTGAGGAATCCAAATAAATGGTCAAAAGCCACCCAGGGACCACCCATACAGCCAGTATACACTATCAGTTCACTTTGTTAAACAATACTCCAAGCCACAGCTTCATACTATTTGTCAAACATAGAGAACTGATGTGTGCCATCAATTAGCTTAATTTCTCAGTGATCAAATTATATTTCAACAAAATAATGTTTTTTGTCCTCTTCACTGAGCTCTTTTGAGGTGGAACGACCCCAACTGCTGTCTCTGCCCTGGCCTTGATTAACTGCAGTTACAGTTTTGGCCCGCTTTATTTAGAGCAGTTACTATGGGGGTGCCAGTAATCTCCCTTCCTCAGATATAATAGCCCAGTGGTATGGCTACAGTGTGATATTCCTGGCTCACACATTCTCTTAGAGCTCAGTTCAGCTCACATACACTATGGTAAATACAGTACATGACAACACCTTTCCTGGAGTTTAATGTGAAGTCTGTCATGTGGACCAGAGACCAGGGGCTGTATCGACAAAGCGTCTCAGAAAAGGTTTTAGGAATCCTGTTCAAACTTGTTTAACACAAAAAAAGCTCCCAGCTCAGAGTAGGTTTAAGGATGATGTTAAAATACTGCTCAGACAAACTCTGAGCCAGCAGTAAAATCAACTCATAAAAGTTTCTCAGCTGGTAATCACGACAGACAGCTTGAGGTACCGCAAAGGAAAGATAGTCATGACCCTCATTGACATTGTTGCAAATGATGGGGAATTACCAATCGCGATGAGGCATCACCAGCTGTGAACTCAATAGCAAGCTTCAGACAACAGTGATGTTGCAATGTTGCAATGGTAAAACTTGACAGGATCACTTTGACAGGATCACTTTGCCTACTCTTAATTCTTGCCTAATACAGCCTAATACAGTGACAATTTTGTTGTTATTTTGGCTCTGTAATCCAGCACTTTGGATTTGAAATTATACAATAACTATGAGGTTAACGTGCAAACTGTCAGCTTTAAATTAAGGATATTTTCATCCATATCGGGTGAACTGTTTAAAATTACAGCACTTTTTGTACATACAGTGCCTTGCAAAAGTATTCATCCCCCTTGGCGTTTTTCCTATTTTGTTGCATTACAACCTGTCATTTAAATTGATTTTTATTTGGATTTCATGTAATGGACATACACAAAATAGTCCAAATTGGTGAAGTGAAATTAAAAAAAAAACTTGTTTCAACAAATTCAAAAAAATAAATAACAGAAAAGTGGTGCATGCATATGTATTCACCCCCTTTGCTATGAAGCCCCTAAATAAGATCTTGTGCAACCAAATACCTTCAGAAGTCACATAATTAGTTAAATAAACATGTTCTCAGTACATATACACACCTGTTCTGAAAGGCCCCAGAGTCTGCAACACCACTAAGCAAGGGGCACCACCAAGCAAGTGGCACCATGAAGACCAAGGAGCTCTCCAAACAGGTCAGGGTCAAAGTTGTGGAGAAGTACAGATCAGGGTTGGGATAAAAAAAGATCAGAAACTTTGAACATCCCACGGAGCACCATTAAATCCATTATAAAAAAATTGAAAGAATATGACACCACAACAAACCTGCCAAGAGAGGGCCGCCCACCAAAACTCACTGACCAGGCAAGGAGGGCATTAATCATAGAGGCAACAAAGAGACCAAAGATAACACTGAAGGAGCTGCAAAGCTCCACAGCGGAGATTGGAGTATCTGTCCATAGGACCACTTTAAGCCGTACACTCCACAGAGCTTGGCTTTACGGAAGAGTGGCCAAAAAAAAGCCATTGCTTAAAGAAGAAAATAAGCAAACACGTTTGAGGTTCGCCAAAAGGCATGTGGGAGACACCCCAAACATATGGAAGAAGGTACTCTGGTCAGATGAGACAAAAATTAAGCTTTTTGGCCATCAAGGAAAACGCTATGTCTGGTGCAATCCAAACACCTCTCATTACATTTTACATTTTAGTCATTTAGCAGACGCTCTTATCCAGAGCGACTTACAGTTAGTGAACACATATATATATATATATATATATATATATATTTTTCATACTGGTCCCCCGTGGGAATTGAACCCACAACCCTGGCGTTGCAAACGCCATGCTCTATCAACTGAGCTACATCCCTGCCGGCCATTCCCTCCCCTACCCTGGACAACGCTAGGCCAATTGTGCGCTGCCCATGAGTCTCCCGGTCGCGGCCGGCTGCGACAGAGCCTGGATATCACCCCGAGAACACCATCCCCACAGTGAAGCATGGGTGGCAGCATCATGCTGTGGGGAAGTTTTTCATCGGCGGGGACTGGGAAACTGGTCAGAATTGAAGGAATGATGGATAGCACTAAATACAGGGAAATTCTTGAGGGAAACCTGTTTCAGTCTTCCACCAGCGGAACCCATCCAATTTGAAGGAGCTGGAGCAGTTTTGCCTTGAAGAATGGGCAAAAAAAAGAGACTTGCAGCTGTAATAGCTGCAAAAGGTGGCTCTACAAAGTATTGACTTTGGGGGGGGGGGGGGGGGGGGGGGTGAATAGTTATGCACGCTCAAGTTTTCTGTTTTTTAGTCTTATTTCTTGTTTGTTTCACAAGATAAAATATTTTGCATCTTCAAAGTGGTAGGCATGTTGTGTAAATCAAATGATACAAACCCCCCAAAAAATCCATTTTAATTCCAGGTTGTAAGGCAACAAAATAGGAAAAATAATATAATATATAATAATATATGCCATTTAGCAGACGCTTTTATCCAAAGCGACTTACAGTCATGCGTGCATACATCTTTTTTGTTGTTGTGTATGGGTGGTCCCGGGGATCGAACCCACTACCTTGGCGTTACAAGCGCCGTGCTCTACCAGCTGAGCTACAGAGGACCACATGCCAAGGGGGGTGAATCCTTTCGCAAGCCACTGTAGTCCCCCCATTTTAGGGGACCAAAAGTATTGAGACAAATTCACTAGAAATGAATTACCCAATAGAAATGAATGGTAAATAATGTATTGTGTCATTTTGGAGTAACTTTTATTATAAATACAAATTATAATATGTTTCTAAACACTTCTAAATGAATGTGAATGCTACCATGATAACAGATAATCCTGAATGAATCATGAATGATGATGAGTGAGAAGGTTAGAGGCATAAATATAATAGCCCCCCAAAAATGCTAACCTCCCGTTATTGTAATGGTGAGAGGTTAGCATGTCTTGGGACGTATGATATAAAAAGCTAACCTCCCGTTATTGTAATGGTGAGAGGTTAGCATGTCTTGGGACGTATGATATTTTTTAACCAATTCTGATGGTTGTTAAAAGCAGAATTTTGATAATATTACATCAACACACTCATCACTACCGTTTAACAACTCTATCGCTTTGGTACAGTAGTCACTTTCCCATAATGTTGCATAAAACGTTTGAAAGGTCTATCATTTTCATTGAACACAATCAAATGCCTTAATTGCCCAATTCTTATAAGCATTCCCAATTTTGGCTTTTTTTTTTACATAGTGATATTGTGCTCCAAAGGGATAACTTCAAATAACATGTAGGTTAATTAAATAATTGAAAGAAAAATGTGATTATTTATTAGCCTAGTGGTTGTAATTATTTGAGATATCATGTGAAATAGGCCACATGTAAAATAAATTGTCAAAAGCGGAAGAGATACTGTTGCAGTTAGGGCTAAATTATTTATGGATTGATCAAATAGAAATATCAATAGATTATTTTAACAACTTTTAAAAAGCAATTGCGCAATAATTTTCTGCAGGAACCACTGACTCGTTGCCTTTTTCTATTATCAAGACATCTGCTGGTAACTCTTAACTGGATAGAACAGCTCATGTCTCCTAAATATCTGTCAACAAGGTGGGACTCATGACTAAAAGAGGCTTCGTGCATAGCTTTTATTTGTACCCATTAGAGTAGAAGTAAAATATTCTCAGCACGCAAGACCAATTTTCTACTCCGACGCTTTGTGGATACAGGCCCTGACCTGAGCCTACTTTTAGACCATGCATAAAATAGATTCACATGTCCATACAGACTTTGCCATGAGCCACATTATGAAACATGATGGAATCGCTTAGGTTGCGTTTACACAGGCAGCCCAATTCTGATCTTATGGGCAAAAGAGCTGATCTGACTGGTCAAAAGAACAATTAGTGGAAAAAATCAGAATTGGGCTGTCTGTGTAAAAGCAGCCTTTGAGTCATGCAGTCGTTTACTGTAAGTGTACAACATCTTCCACAAGCACCACAATGCAGACACATTGGTAGTGGGGAAATACTTACATTTCAAAACATAACGCCTTGAGCATAAAAATAAGATACAAATCAATCAAATCAAAAGTTGTTGAAATAAGGACATTATCAACAAAACAGGAGAATTGGTGTACTGTATATTGTGAATGTGTGTACCCTGTGGACACAGTGGGAGGGTGTATTTAACACAACACAGAGGCACTTTCATCTCATCAAGAGAGAGGGGGCCGGGGTCTGTGAGAGCCCTAGGCCATGCATTAATTAAGGTAAATTGGCCCATCAGCCTTTGGCAGGGTAGATAAGTGTTTACCCAGAGTCGGGCTAAATGCACCCCTTATAAAAGGGGGACAGGGGTGTGGACAGACGCAGGGGGGCATGGCAGTGCGTAGGCCCTCTCTCACACACTGCTCCATGCTGGGACAACCACAAACATTCCACAGGGCATGGCAATAATAATCCACTCAGCCCTGCTGCTAATGACTGGGCAAGAGAGATCACCTCGGCTCCCATCTGTGTGAGAAGTAGGGCTGAGGAATGGAGGGGGAGGGAGGGAGGGAAAGGGGAGGGAGTGAGGTTGGATGGGCACTCCCATTAGGTCTCTCATCACTGTGAGAGGTGGGACTGGGAGGGTCACCATCAGATCAATTAGTGTGTTCCAGTCCCATATGGAAGGAGCCAGAGGGGACAGTGGCTTGGGGTTAAAGGTTATCAGGGACTCAAGCCAATGGCCACACAGGGAAGCAGTAGTGGTGCAGGGCCCTTTGTTTTCCAGCAGGAGGCCCAGTATGACCGCAGTAAACACAAGTCAAACGAGCAGTTACAGGAAATGTGCCCAGGCTTAGCCCATCCCACTCCCCGCCCTAGACCCATCTGATACTCCGAGGCTGTGACATCACTGAGACTGTAAACAGGCACACCCACATCACAGTGATCTGAGGCATGTTACTTTTTAATGGTGCTACTTAATTTCAAATGTGACAGTGGATCTACAGCCAGGGATGCAACATTGAGAAAAAATTTACGAGCAAAGAAACAAAGCTGACCTTCCCTTCAAAGTTTTGGATGTGAATTTCGACACCAACAAGAATAAACAAATAATTGAAAGGGGTTTACTTGTATGATAGATTATTTCCTATGCAGATTCGAAATAGATTCCATACAATTCCATAACAGTGTTCTGTGTTGTACTGTACTAGGTATAAAAACAGATCCACAATTTTACTAATATTATCAAAATCAATAAATCATAGCATGTTTTTGGGCTCGTTCTTACCTGATTAAGTAGAAATTATGTAAAAAGTACTCTTATATTACTAAAACATAAGTTGAAAATGACACTTTTGCTGCTTCCTGTTGTCATGTATTTTGTATTATAGCTGAGTGTCAAAACACTGGTTTTAAATGTCAAAATTCATAATCAATATGCTGAAATAAATTGTGATATGTTGAAGACCTAGCTGAGGAACGCTCAACTCCGTTCTCGTATATCGAGGAGGAGTTGAGTTTTGATAACTGGTCATGGGATTTGCTAGCAACAACATTGAATCACCATCAGTTGATTATTGTAAAAAGGTCAATTCTGAAAACGCTTAACTGTACCTATGTTTGTCCTGTACAGCTGTGGTCGTTCCGCGGGGTGCTGAAATTCATAATTTAATAAAAACTTTTAGCGAATACAACCAACTTTTTCCTTGTTGCTCGTAAGCTGAGATTCAATTGGGCCCGTGCTATCCGGAATCCTTGGGACGTCCCTCAGCTATTGAAGACCAAGACATAAAAACATGTACTATGACATACAGTGAGGGAAAAAAGTTTTTGATCCCCTGCTGATTTTGTATGTTTGCCCACTGACAAAGAAATGATCAGTCTATAATTTTAATGGTAGGTTTATTTGAACAGTGAGAGACAGAATAACAACAAAAAAAATCCAGAAAAACGCATGTAAAAAATGTTATAAATTTATTTGCATTTTAATGAGGGAAATAAGTATTTGACTCCCTCTCAATCAGAAAGATTTCTGGCTCCCAGGTGTCTTTCATACAGGTAACGAGCTGAGATTAGGAGCACACTCTTAAAGGGAGTGCTCCTAATCTCATCTTGTTACCTGTATAAAAGACACCTGTCCACAGAAGCAATCAATCAATCAGATTCCAAACTCTCCACCATGGCCAAGACCAAAGAGCTCTCCAAGGATGCCAGGTACAAGATTGTAGACCTACACAAGGCTGGAATGGGCTACAAGACCATCGCCAAGCAGCTTGGTGAGAAGGTGACAACAGTTGGTGTGATTATTCACAAATGGAAGAAACACAAAATAACTGTCAATCTCCCTCGGCCTGGGGCTCCATGCAAGATCTCACTTCGTGGAGTTGCAATGATCATAAGAACGGTGAGGAATCAGCCCAGAACTACACGGGAGGATCTTGTCAATGATCTCAAGGCAGCTGGGACCATAGTCACCAAGAAAACAATTGGTAACACACTACGCCGTGAAGGACTGAAATCCTGCAGCGCCCGCAAGGTCCCCCTGCTCAAGAAAGCACATATACAGGCCCGTCTGAAGTTTGCCAATGAACATCTGAATGATTCAGAGGAGAACTGGGTGAAAGTGGTGGTCAGATGAGACCAAAATCAAGCTCTTTGGCATCAACTCAACTCGCTGTGTTTGGAGGAGGAGGAATGCTGCCTATGACCCAAAGAACACCATCCCCACCATCAAACATGGAGGTGGAAACAGTATGCTTTGGGGGTGTTTTTCTGCTAAGGGGACAGGACAACTTCACTGCATCAAAGGGACGATGGACGGGGCCATGTACCGTCAAATTTTGGGTGAGAACCTCCTTCCCTCAGCCAGGGCATTGAAAATGGGTCGTGGATGGGTATTCCAGCATGACAATGACCCAAAACACACTGCCAAGGCAACAAAGGAGTGGCTCAAGAAGAAGCACATTAAGGTCCTGGAGTGGCCTAGCCAGTCTCCAGACCTTAATCCCATAGAAAATCTGTGGAGGGAGATGAAGGTTCGAGTTGCCAAACGTCAGCCTCGAAACCTTAATGACTTGGAGAAGATCTGCAAAGAGGAGTGGAACAAAATCCCTCCTGAGATGTGTGCAAACCTGGTGGCCAACTACAAGAAACGTCTGACCTCTGTGATAAATAAAAAATAAAATTGCCAACAAGGGTTTTGCCACCAAGTACTAAGTCATGTTTTGCAGAGTGGTCAAATACTTATTTCCCTCATTAAAATGCAAATCAATTTATAACATTTTTGACATGTGTTTTTCTGGATTTTGTTGTTGTTATTCTGTCTCACTGTTCAAATAAACCTACCATTAAAATTATAGACTGATCATGTCTGTCAGTGGGCAAACGTACAAAATCAGCAGGGGATCAAATACTTTTTTCCCCTCACTGTATACTGTTTGCGCTCTTTTAAAAGACAAACCACTAAAATGGGAAACGCAACACTTTGACTGGATAATAGCAACGAATCATCTCTCCACAGGTTGTTCTAAATAGTGACTGGGGTTGGCTTTAGTTTGAGCCATACCTTGACTGTCAAATCCATGTATTATAATGTGGCCAGCTACTTTTATACAGAGAGCACCGCAAATTTTCCATTCCATTTGAGTTTGAAAATGACAACGGCGTTAAGTCCTGCGATAGACAGGTGCATATGACAAAATCAAAAGGTACCAAACCAAATATATTAATCTGATTCAGGCAATCGATTTAGTGAGAGTGATGACTATACACTTTCATAATAACATCTCCGATCTGAGGTAAAAAGGATGTATAATTCCACTAAATTTTATGTGGTTAAAATGTAAGCTTTTGTAATGTAGTAACATGTTTTGTCCACAAAAGGGGAAAATTGCTCCTCAAGTGCAAAGACGTACTTTGCTTAGTTTTTCTTGTTTTTTGTTAAATGTCTGCTCAGCCCACATGCTCTATATATGTAATGTATACAATCACTATGTATTTATACTATGATCCTCCCATTCTATGGAATGCCCACCACCCTCATTTAATGTCTGCTAAAATGTTTTAGTTGGTTCTTCAATGATAGACGGAAGAGATAAGGTTAACTTTGATTCTATACAAGTGAAGGCCAACAAAATCCAATTTATCACATGGAATGTGCACTGGCACCATGATGGGGAAAAAAGCATATGGTTATCGAACACTTAAAGAGATTGTCAGCAGATGTGGTTTTCTTGAAGAAACTGAACATTTAAAGAGGAGCAGGGTTGGAGAGGCCTATGCTGCCACCCACTGTAGTAACAGCAGAGGTGTAGGCATCCTGATAAATAAGAATACACCATTTTCCTTTATATCCCAGCACACGGACCAAGAAGGCCGTTTTCTAAATGTTGAATTGTACCTTACATGGTGATAAATACACACTGATTTCATTGTATATCCCACCAGGGGTAAATCTGGTGTTTTTAGACAGAATTCAAGCTATAGTAGATCAAATCCAGACAGGAACTATTATTTTAGCAGGAGACCTAAATCATACAATCGATAAGATTGACAGACGAAAGGCTAATTTAGGAGCCTGTAATCTCAAAAAAATAATTTACAGGACACTTGGGGATTACTATTCCCAACTACAAAATACTTCTTTTTTTCTCAAAGTAAGAAAAGCTATTCAAGAATTGACTACATTTCTATTTCCAAAAATGCACTCAACAATTTACTGGTTAAAAAAATTCATGATATAGTGATATTGGATCATTCTCCGGTATCATGCTTAATTACACAAATAGAAAATACTCTTAGTGACAGAACTTGGAGAACGAACAGAGTGCATCTTTTGGACACGAACTGTATTAAAATACATGAACTAAAAAATTAAAACCATTACAAAGGTAGACATAGAGGACAGAGAAAAGCCGACCCCCAAAATGCACCGGTCAAAAGTTTTAGAACACCTACTCATTCAAGGATTTTTCTTTATTTGTCCTATTTTCTACATTGTAGAATAATAGTGAAGACATCAAAACTATGAAATAACACATATGGAATCATGTAGTAACCAAAAAAGTGTTAAACAAATCAAAATATATTTATATTTGAGATCCTTCAAAATACCCACCCTTTGCCTAGATGACAGCTTTGCACACTCTTGGCATTCTCTCAACCAGCTTCACCTGGAATGCTTTTCCAACAGTCTTGAAGGAGTTCCCACATCTACTGAGCACTTGTTGGCTGCTTTTCCTTCACTCTGCCGTCCGACTTATCCAAACCATCTCAATTTGGTTGAGGTTGGGGGATTGTGGAGGCCAGGTCATCTGATGCAGCACTCCATCACTCTCCTTCTTGGTAAAATAGCCCTTACACAGCCTGAAGGTGTGTTGGGTCATTATCCTGTTGAAAAACAAATGATAGTCCCACTAAGCCAAACCAGATGGGATGGCGTAACGCTGCAGAATGCTGTGGTAGCCATGCTGGTTAAGTGTGCCTTAAATTCTAAATAAATCACAGACAGTGTCACCAGCAAAGTACCCCCACACCATAACACCTCCTCCTCCCTGCTTTACGGTGGGAAATACACATGAGGAGATCATCCGTTCACCCACACTGCGTCTCACAATGACGCGGCAGTTGGAACCAAAAATCTCAAATTTGGACTCCAGACCAAAGGACAAATTTCCACCGGTCTAATGTCCATTACTCGTGTTTCTTGGCCCAAGCAAGTCTCTTCTTATTATTGGTGTCCTTTAGTAGTGGTTTCTTTGCAGCAATTCGACCATGAAGGCCTGATTCACACAGTCTCCTCTGAACAGTTGATGTTGAGATGTGTCTGTGACTTGAACTCTGTGAAGCATTTATTTGGGCTGCAATTTCTGAGGCTGGTAACTTTAATGAACTTATCCTCTGCAGCAGAGGTAACTCTGGGTCTTCCTTTCCTGTGGCGGTCCTCATTAGAGCCAGTTTCATCATAGCCCTTGATGGTTTTTGCGACTGCACTTGAAGAAACTTTCAAAGTTCTTGACATTTTCCGGATTGACTGACTTTCATGTCTTAAAGTAATGATGGAGTGTCGTTTCTCTTTGCTTATTTGAGCTGTTCTTGCCATAATATGGACTTGGTCTTTTATCAGATAGGGCTATCTTCTGTATACCCCCGCCACCTTGTCACAACACAACTGATTGGCTCAAACGCATTAAGGAAGGAAATTCAACAAATTAACTTTTAAGAAGGCACACCTGTTAATTGAAATGCATTCCAGGTGACTACCTCATGAAGCTGGTTGAGATAATGCCAAGAGTGTGCAAAGCTGTCATCAAGGTAAAGGGTGGCTATTTGAAGAAACTCAAATATAACATATATTTTGATTTGTTTAACACTTTTTTGGTTACTACATGACTGCATATGTGTTATTTCATCATTATGACGTCGTCATGATTATTCTACAATGTAGAAAATAGTAAAAATAAAGAAAAACCCTTGAATGAGTAAGTGTTCTAAAACTTTTGACCGTTAGTGTAATTTGGGATGCTTTTAAGGCGTACATTATGGGAATGATAATCTCATACTCTGCAAAAGTTAAATCTGATTTAGAAATGTAAGACAAATCACTATCTTTGAAAATGCCCATAAAAAAATATTTACAAGGTAAAGAAGAAAATAAGATTTCTGAACCTAAGCAGCAATATGATATTTTACTTTTGAAGTGAGCCAACTACAGGTTAAACTCAAAGCATACTACTTAATGGCAAATAAATCAGGTAAATATCTCGCAGCTCTCTCAAAATGAATAAAGCAGTTATAATTTTAAAAGATACAAAAGCGGTAATTAGAAACAACAGCGCTTAATTACCATTTTAAAAGCTTCTATGATGTATATAAATCAGAATTAAAAAACAGTTGGACGGATCCTATAGCCTTCTTAGACTCAACAACTCTCAACAACTCTGAAGCAATTATCAGCAGACAAAAAATAAATCACTAAAAACAGAGATAACCCAAGAAGAAATATTAGATCACATTTAAACATTCGCACAGAGAAAATCACGAGAAATGGATGGCTTTCCCATATAATTCTATTCAACATTTTGGGACAAAGTAGACCCCCTATTTACAGAAATGACAACACTCATGTCACTCAATTCAGTACATCCTAATTCCATGTTTTAAACAGTTATTTCAGTTATATTAAAACCATAAAAATCTGTAGAGTCCCCTGCTGATTATAGTCCCATACGTTTAATAAATTGTGACAATAAAATAATAACAAAGCTTATAAGCAATAGCATGGCAAAATAATAAAATTGATTAAAATTGGGGGGGGATTCTCAATCTACACACAGTACCCCATAATGACAAAGCAAAAACAGGTTTTGAGAAATGTTTGCAAATAAAAAATAATACATTTACATAAGTATTCAGACCCTTTACGCAGTGCTTTGTTAAAGCACCTTTAGCAGCAATTACAGCCTTGTGTCTTCTTGGGTATGACGCTACAAGCTTGGTACACCTGTATTTGTGGAGTTTCTCCCATTCTTTTCTGCAGATCCTCTCAATCTCTGTCAGGTTGGATGGGGGGTGTCGCTGTACAGATATTTTCAGGTCTCTAGAGATGTTCGATCGGGTTCAAGTCCGGGCTCTGGCTGGGCCACTCAAGGACATTCAGAAACTTGTCCCAAAGCCATTCCTGCTTGTCTTGGCTGTGTGCTTATGGTTGTTGTCCTGTTGGAAGGTGAACCTTCGCCCCAGTCTGAGGTCCTGAGCACTCTGGAGCAGGTTTTAATCAAGGATCTCTCTACTTTGCTCCGTTCATCTTTCCCTCGATCCTGACCAGTCTCCCAGTCTCTGCCACTGAAAAATATCCCCACAGCATGATGCTGCCACCACCATGCTTCACCGTAGGGATGGTGCCAGGTTTCCTCCAGACGTGACGCTTGGCATTCAGGCCAAATAGTTCAATCTTGGTTTCATCAGACCAGAGAATCTTGTTTCTCATGGTCAGAGTCCTTTAGGTGCCTTTTGGCAAACTCCAAGCGGGCTGTCATGTGCCTTTTACTGAGGAGTGGCTTCTGTCTGGCCACCTATCATAAATGCCTGATTGGTGGAGTGCTGCAGAGATGGTTGTCCTTCTGGAAGGTTCTCCCATCTCCATAGAGGAACTCTGGAGCGCTGTCAGAGTGACCATCGGGTTCTTGGTCACCTCCCTGACCAAGGCCCTTCTCCCTCGATTGCTCAGTTTGGCCGGACGGCCAGCTCTAGGAAGTGTCTTGGTGGTTCCAAATTTCTTCCATTTAAGAATGATGGAGGCCACTGTGTTCTTGGGGACCTTTATTGCTGCAGAAATGTTTTGGTACCCTTCCCCAAATCTGTGCCTCGACACAATCCTGTCTCGGAGCTCTACGGACAATTCCTTCAACCTCATGACTTGGTTTTTGCTCTGACATGCACGGTCAACTCTGGGACCTTATATAGACAGGTGTGTGCCTTTCCAAATCATGTCCAATCAATAGAATTTACCACAGGTGGACTCCAATTAAGTTGCAGAAACAGGTCTGCCTTGCATTAAAGAACATAATTGGTTAAGGAAAACTGTGATAAATAAAAAAGTATATCAGTTTCATTTAAGGACCAAAGGATTGACAGCCGTCCCATATAGATTGAAAAATAGTTGGGAAGAGATTTTTGACGTACCGATCCCATGGCATAGTGTTTATGAACTGATACGCAAAACGACACCGGATTCAAAACTTAGAATCTTTCAATTTAAATTATTATATAAAATTCTTGCTACCAATATAATGTTATTTATATGGGGGATACAATCTTCCCAGCTCTGCAGATTTTGCTGCGAAGAGACAGAATCATTAGATCATTTGTTTTGGTACTGTCCATTTGTAGCTTGTTTTTGGACACAGGTCCAGGAATGGCTAAAGGATTGCAATATTTACCTGGAGCTAACCCTGCAGATAGCACTACTGGGTGATCTGAAATGTCATAGTCAATCGATCAATAACATAATAATACTATTAGCAAAAATGTTTATTTTCAATTCACAATCTGTAGAAACAATGAGAATAGAAAGTTTCAGAACTTTTGTAAGACATCACAGTACAGTTGAAATATATATGGCAAATAGAAATCCTATATGGATGGTGTTAAAATATAGATGGGAGGTGTTGAATGGAATTGAAGGATGGGACTAATAACAACGAACAACAAACAATAACAAGATAACTAATGTAAAGCATACTGTGTCCATAATAAGTGTATAGGTTATAGGTTGGGAGCTTTTGTGAAGGAGCACAGTTAGAAAGATATGGCATATAGAAGCAAACCGGATGGACATCATGAAAATGATCGGAGAGGTTGAGAGTAGAAGAAGTTCAGGAGAAAAAACAAACAAAATATAATTATTGTAAAATTGACTGTGTCCATAAAATGTAGATAGTAAGTATAAGATGGAAGTAGAGGCCTAAGCATTGTTGTTCACTAGTTTACTCCAAGTAGGGAAAGGGTGGCGGGGTTGGAAAGTAATAAAGGGGAATATATATTTTTAAAGGATATATATACAGTGAGGGAAAAAAGTATTTGATCCCCTGCTGATTTTGTACGTTTGCCCACTGACAAAGACATGATCAGTCTATAATTTTAATGGTAGGTTTATTTGAACAGTGAGAGACAGAATAACAACAACAAAATCCAGAAAAACGCATGTCAAAAATGTTATAAATTTATTTGCATTTTAATGAGGGAAATAAGTATTTGACCCCTCTGCAAAACATGACTTAGTACTTGGTGGCAAAACCCTTGTTGGCAATCACAGAGGTCAGACGTTTCTTGTAGTTGGCCACCAGGTTTGCACACATTTCAGGAGGGATTTTGTCCCACTCCTCTTTGCAGATCTTCTCCAAGTCATTAAGGTTTCGAGCCTGACGTTTGGCAACTCGAACCTTCATCTCCCTCCACATATTTTCTATGGGATTAAAGTCTGGAGACTGGCTAGGCCACTCCCGGACCTTAATGTGCTTCTTCTTGAGCCACTCCTTTGTTGCCTTGGCCGTGTGTTTTGGGTCATTGTCATGCTGGAATACCCATCTTCAATGCCCTGGCTGAGGGAAGGAGGTTCTCACCCAAGATTTGACAGTACATGGTGCCGTCCATCGTCCCTTTGATGCAGTGAAGTTGTCCTGTCCCCTTAGCAGAAAAACACCTCCAAAGCATAATGTTTCCACCTCCATGTTTGACGGTGGGGATGGTGTTCTTGGGGTCATAGGCAGCATTCCTCCTCCAAACACGGCGAGTTGAGTTGATGCCAAACAGCTCAATTCTGGTCTCATCTGACCACAACACTTTCACCCAGTTCTCCTCTGAATCATTCAGATGTTCATTGGCAAACTTCAGACGGGCCTGTATGTGCTTTCTTGAGCAGGGGGACCTTGCGGGCGCTGCAGGATTTCAGTCCTTCACGGCGTAGTGTGTTACCAATTGTTTTCTTGGTGACTATGGTCCCAGCTGCCTTGAGATCATTGACAAGATCCTCCCGTGTAGTTCTGGGCTGATTCCTCACCGTTCTCATGATCATTGCAACTCCACGAGGTGAGATCTTGCATGGAGCCCCAGGCCGAGGGATATTGACAGTGCTTTTGTGTTTCTTCCATTTGCGAATAATCGCACCAACTGTTGTCACCTTCTCCCCAAGCTGCTTGGCGATGGTCTTGTAGCTCATTCCAGCCTTGTGTAGGTCTACAATTTGTCCCTGACATCATTGGAGAGCTCTTTGGTCTTGGCCATGGTGGAGAGTTTGGAATCTGATTGATTGATTGCTTCTGTGGACAGGTGTCTTTTATACAGGTAACAAGCTGAGATTAGGAGCATTCCCTTTAAGAGTGTGCTCCTAATCTCAGCTCGTTACCTGTATAAAAGACACCTGGGAGCCAGAAATCTTTCTGATTGAGAGGGGGTCAAATACTTATTTCCCTCATTAAAATGCAAATCAATTTATAACATTTTTGACATGCGTTTTTCTCAATTTTGTTGTTGTTATTCTGTCTCTCACTGTTCAAATAAACCTACCATTAAAATAAGACTGATCATTTCTTTGTCAGTGGGCAAACGTACAAAATCAGCAGGGGATCAAATACTTTTTTCCCTCACTGTATATATAAATAAATAAAAACATGGGGGATTGGAAGTGATGCAGACAATTACATCGATGGAAGTTACAATCTGCAATATTAAGCTGATTTACCCCCCCCCCCCCCCAAAAAAAAAACTATGTTCAATGGAAACAGGATGCACC
Source organism: Coregonus lavaretus (assembly GCF_964263955.1). Taxonomy (NCBI): domain Eukaryota; kingdom Metazoa; phylum Chordata; class Actinopteri; order Salmoniformes; family Salmonidae; genus Coregonus; species Coregonus lavaretus. The sequence continues at coordinate 25,690,942 of NC_140005.1, read as the reverse complement.
TGAGCTCAATTTTGAGTCTCATAACAAAGGGTCCATTTTTTTTTTTTTTTTTTTTTTCCAAAACTTTCTAAAAACCTGTTTTCGCTTTGTCATTATGGAGTATTGTGTGTAGATTGATGAGTGACATTTTTTTTATTTTAGAATAAGGCTGTAACGTAACAAAATGTGGAAAAAGTCAAGGGGTGTGAATACTTTCCGAATGCACTGTATCAAACAGGGTTTATTAAAAATAGACACTTACAAACAAATACAAGAACATGTTTCAGTTTAATACAATACGCAAAAAAACAAGAAATAGACTTATCAATAAAAGGCTGTAGATGCCGAAAAGGCTTTCGACCATCTTGAATGACCTTTTCTATTCAAAACTTTGGAAGCTTTAAAAACTTTCCAGCTGAAATAATACATTTTATAAAAATATTGTATAAATGTCCTAAACCAAAAATACACAAATAATATATTATCTAATTAAATTGCTTTAGAAAGGGGTACATCCCCTCTCCCCCTCCTGTTTGCACTGGCAATTGAACTGCTTGCAAAAATAATTAAACAGGACCCAAATGTAACAGGTATCAGTATTGGTAAAAATGAATATAAACCAAACTTATTTGCAGATGATCTCCTGATATACCTGACCAATATTGAAAACGTAATGCCCCCTTTGCTAAAAAATATTTTCATAATACAAAACAATCTCAGGATATAAAATTAACGTGAAAAAAACCAAAATAACGGCAATAAGAAAAATTATAACTCACGATTTACAGCAATCCTTTAAGTGGACCACAAAAAATAAATACTTAGGATGCTTAATAAGTGACAATAAACAACAAACTCTCACTGTCAACTGCGTTTGTTTTCAGCACACTTAACGTGTGTAAATATTTGTATGAACATAACAAGATTCAACAACAGACATAAACTGAACAAGTTCCACAGACATGTGACTAACAGAAATTGAATAATGTGTCCCTGAACAAAGGGGGGGTCAAAATCAAAAGTAACAGTCAGTGTCTGGTGTGGCCACCAGCTGCATTAAGTACTGCAGTGCATCTCCTCCTCATGGACTGCACCAGATTTGCCAGTTCTTGCTGTGAGATGTTACCCCACTCTTCCAGCAAGGCACCTGCAAGTTCCCGGACATTTCTGGGGGGGAATGGCCCTAGCCCTCACCCTCCGATCCAACAGGTCCAAGACGTGCTCAATGGGATTGAGATCCGGGCTCTTCGCTGGCCATGGCAGAACACTGACATTCCTGTCTTGCAGGAAATCACGCACAGAACGAGCAGTGTGGCTGGTGGCATTGTCATGCTGGAGGGTCATGTCAGGATGAGCCTGCAGGAAGGGTACCACATGAGGGAGGAGGATGTCTTCCCTGTAACGCACAGCGTTGAGATTGCCTGCAATGACAACAAGCTCAGTCCGATGATGCTGTGACACACCGCCCCAGACCATGACGGACCCTCCACCTCCAAATCGATTCCGCTCCAGAGTACAGGCCTCGGTGTAACGCTCATTCCTTCAACGATAAATGTGAATCCGACCATCACCCCTGGTGAGACAAAACCGCGACTCATCAGTGACGAGCACGTTTTGCCAGTCCTGTCTGGTCCAGCGACGGTGGGTTTGTGCCCATAGGCGACGTTGTTGCCAGTGATGTCTGGTGAGGACCTGCCTTACAACAGGCACACAAGCCCTCAGTCCAGCCTCTCTCAGCCTAGTGTGGACAGTCTGAGCACTGATGGAGGGATTGTGCGTTCCTGGTGTAACTCGGGCAGTTGTTCTTGCCATCCTGTACCTGTCCCGCAGGTCTGATGTTTGGATGTACCGATCCTGTGCAGGTGTTGTTACACGTGGTCTGCCACTGCGAGGACGATCAGCTGTCCGTCCTGTCTCCCTGTAGTGCTGTCTTAGGCGTCTCACAGTACGGACATTGCAATTAATTGCCACATCTGCAGTCCTCATGCTTCCTTGCAGCATGCCTAAGGCACGTTCACACAGATGAGCAGGGACCCTGGGCATCTTTCTTTTGGTGTTTTTCAGTCAGTAGAAAGGCCTCTTTAGTGTCCTAAGTTTTCATAACTGTGACCTTAATTGCCTACCGTCTGTAAGCTGTTAGTGTCTTAACGACCGTTCCACAGGTGCATGTTCATTAATTGTTTATGGTTCATTGAACAGCATTGGAAACAGTGTTTAAACCCTTTATAATGAAGATCTGTGAAGTTATTTGGATTTTTACAAATTATCTTTGAAAGACAGGGTCCTGAAAAAGGGACGTTTCTTTTTTTGCTGAGTTTATAAAGAACTTTATTCCATTACTCAACAATATGAAAGCAGATCTAATTAAATTGAAAAATCTTCACATAAATCTTACAGGAAGAACAAACCTCTTTAGAATGGCATGGTTTTTGTATTTATTTTCAGTAATACCAATTACCCCACCAAAGACATTCTTTAAAAAAGTATACTCGGTCATAACAGACTTTATATGGGCAAATCAAATTCATAGAATAAAAAGGAAAGTTTTACATCTTCCTAAGTCTGAGGGTGGTTTTAACCTTCCAGACTTGGAATTGTATCAACTCGCTACTAAAGGCTTTTACTTGCGACATATAGTTAAATGCACTAAATGGGAACATATTGAAGATCTGCATGCTCATCCCCAGAATCTGTTTACGTGTCTATTTTCAAAGGATAAAGCAAAAAACATTAACAACTTTATAGTTAAGAACACTAAGAATATGGAAGAAAATGACACGTATTCTACAAGAACCAATATCACTCCTAAAAACACAACCTTATGGAACAATCCTTAAATAGCTTTTCAGAATTCAACAATAAATTGGTCTACATGGAAAACTAAAGGCATAGAAACTGTAAATGACTTGGTAACAGGAAATACATTTATTTTGATGACAGAATTCAAAAGTAATTTTGGACTGACCAATGTAGATAGTTTCAAATACATGCAACTTAAAAAGTTACATTTCACGAAATTTCGATTTGAAATCTTTTGGACATCAAAGCAACCTTGATGGAATCTTATTTGAGTCCGAAAAGTATGTTCATATGATAGGGAAGACATACAAAATCTTGCAGAGAGCCTACCCAACTGACAATCTCTTAGAAAAAAATATAAACTATTGGAACCAAGACTTAAAAAGAACTGATTGGAGCATAACTAACGAAATGACAGTATAAACTAATGTATTGAATGCATTATACAAGAGACAAAACTCATAAATTCTACAGCACAACGGCAGAGTCATGTCCTAAGTGTAAAACGAAAAATGACTCAATAATCCATGCTTTTTAGGAATGCTATAAATTCCGGAAGTTGTGGGCAGAGCTAGAAAGTTGGGTGTCTTCTCATCACTCATCTTGAAAAAACGTATACTAAAAACCATCATTAACACAATGGAAAAATCTAATTATTTAGTATTGAAATAATGAAATAGCATGGGCGATCGAGAAAAACAAATTGGTACAATTTAAGGCCAAGTGGCAAACAATAATGCAGGCAATAGGGATGGAGTTGTGAGCATGCAGGTTTGGGCACATGAGATGTAGTCATTGTTTGTGTGCGTCTATAAGTTATTGTTCGTATATAGAGTTTTAAAAAAAGAAAGAAAAAAAAAGAAAGAAAGAGCTAAATTGACATTACACTGTGGCAGCCTAATCAAATTCAACTGATGTTTGAGTGGAGATCTGAATGGCAGCTCACACAGCATCAGTAAGAGGTGTATAGAGTAAGCTGCCAGACTGGACACTAGCAGCAGCTGCAGAGACCGAGTGGACAGGAGTCAGTATTCACCACATTCACATCAAAGTGACACACTGTGGTGAATACTGACTCCTGTCCACTCGGTCTCTGCAGCTCAAATGATTACATCTAGAACAATCTACAGTTATCATTTCACTGCTAAAGGAGATGGGTGTAGAGGCGTGGAGCTTCTAGAGAAAGAGCTGAGTAGTGAGCACAAAACCAAGGAGTTAGGGGGCAGCTCTAGATTTCAACTTTTAAATATGCTTGCATCTGTTCTACTCACCAGAAGTCCACTATACCGGTGTTGGCCATTGCGTAGGCAAGGTCCAGGATGCCACTGCCCATGATGGCATTCATCAGGTTGAAGACAGAGGAGGTGAAGGAGGCCACTTTAGTCCTTGCCTCCTCTGGAGAGATAAGAGAGTAAGAAAGAGAGACAGAAGAAAGAGAAAAGGGGGGGGGGGGGGAGTAAACATATGGAGAGCTCAGTCAATCACAAATCAAACAGCTCACTATAAATTAACATACTATTACTTGAAAGAACAATTTCAAATTCTTAACATAATCAAGGAAGTTAATCAACTTAGAGGAAAGCTTTCTGAGACCCACTGTGCTACTGTGATGAGAACACTGCAGTGGAATGTAGTGTAGGATCTGTGAATGGAATAGGAGATGAGGAGAGTGGATTTGAGCCCTAGCCTGCAGGACAGCTGCCAGAGCTGGGTATATTAAGGATGATGCCTGGCTCGGTTTGGCCTCTATAATAGGGGATATCCTGGAGAGATCCAGCCACAACCCTGGTGTCAATGTCACAGCAAACCGGAGTATGAGAGTCTGGATTAACCTATGAGTTGTTGGATCTGATATAGCCAGGGTTCCAGCAGTGGTGGATAGGAAGTGCACTATTATTACATCAAGAGGGCTAAATATACATCAGACTAATATGCAGGGGAAGTGTGGGGATATCAGAGCATGCAGTAGTGGACCTGTAGTGCTTTCTAAGAGTGATCTGCATTTTGACATAGGCCTTCACCACAGATCTTTATGACAGAGTTCCCTTAGCCTTGACTACAAGAGGAGATATGTGAACTAGCTAGAAAAGAGAGGCTCCCTCTGTGCTGCACTGAAATGTCTGAGGTGCTCCACTTCCCTTGTAGGCCTGTTTGTTTAGCTGTAATCAGTCATCATAACGAGTAACCATCAATCATTCTAAAGACTTGTGTTGCAATGCTTGACCTCATATTAGGGGTCATTATTTGTCTTGTCAATAACTCTAAGGTTCACTTTGGCGTCACTTTACAGCGGGATGCGTGAGAAAAAGTCTTTCTTTTTGGAAAATTAAGGCATAGATACATTTTTCAAACATTTTCCATCTTAAAAATTAGGCATAAGTAATGGCTTTGATTTCTGGTCAAACAGATGGAAAAGGAGCCGACAAAGAGTCTTAACAGTTTAAGAAACATTTCCTTGTAACAAAACCCAACATATCTTTAAAATATTTTCTTATTTCTCTACCTCATGAGGGAGGATAATGAAAGTTCACAGAAGTAACAAGTAAAAGGTAGACCTACAAATTAGTTCGTGTTTTACTAATATCCATTTTTGTTTATGAATTATTAAGTGATTGAAAACTTGTAATTCTGTTACCAAACTGGTAACAGAATTACTGGAAAATCAGTAACGGAATTACTACAATTGAATTGGCTACAATGGGAAATCATAGTAGTCACAAACCACAGTTTGGTCACCTGCTACTGTTCTCCCTTCCACTGGCATACTGTTATGTTCAGCTCACAACTGTTTTCTTTCTCTTTCCGTCGTCTAGCGGTCAAAGCGAGTGTGAAAACAGCATGGACAACCCTCTCTCTCTCCAGTTAATGTTACCTCTCCCGGCTCTTACTGACACCTACTCATGATACCCCCCTCTTTCCTTTTACTGCATCCGCACCCACAGAGCACCAACCGACACTGGACGTCCACAGACTTGAAAAGTATTTTAAATTTGGTCAGTCTGCCCTGGCCTTGATTTCAATGTCCACAGACATCGATTTTGGGCTGGTCCGGACCGGCCTTGATTTGGCCCAAATATAGACGTCCATGTTTGTTGACCGGACCAAATCTGAACCAATCATAGACGTCTATGTTTCACATGTTTGGACACCACAGTATAGTAAAGTGAAGAACAGTAGAGTACAGTTAAGAAAAGTAAAGTAGAGTACAGTATAATGTACTGTACTATACTGTGCTGAACTCTACTCTGATGTGCTGTACTCTAATATGCTGGACTGTGATGTCCAAACTTGTGATACATACAGTACCAGTCAAAAGTTTGGACACACCTACTCATTCCAGGGTTTTTCTTTATTTGTACCATTTTCTACATTGTAGAATAATAATGAAGACATCAAAACTATGAAATAACACATATGGAATAATATAGTAACCCAAAAAGTGTTAAACAAATCAAAATATATTTTATATTTGAGATTCTTCAAAGTAGCCACCCTTTGCCTTGATGACAGCTTTGCACACTCTTGGCATTCTCTAAACCAGCTTCATGAGGTAGTCACCTGGAATGCATTTCAATGTACAGGTGTGCCTTGTTAGATGTTAATTTGTGGTATTTCTTTCTTTCTTAATGCGTTTGAGCCAATCAGTTGTGTTGTGACAAGGTAGGGCTGGTATACAGAAGATAGCCCTATTTGGTAAAAGACCAAGTCCATATTATGGCAAGAACAGCTCAAATAAGCAAAGATAAACGACAGTTCATCATTACTTTAAGACATGAAGGTCAGTCAATACGGAACATTTCAAGAACAACCAAAATAAATGTTTTCAAACTCAAGGTGTCATGTCTTAGCCTCTTTTAGAATCCGATAAATAAATACTTACACTCTCGTCTCTAACATGTAGGCTTAGCATTCCCGAACAGACCCAATACAAGTCAGAATGTTGGACAAAAGTCATTTCAACTTATTGTCCGGCGGTAATCTGAGACAAAATAACCACTGTGAAGCGTTATCAACCCGACCTTCAGTACGCTGGTCTGTATATCGATTTGTATTTCCGGTTTTCTATTTTTAATACTGACACACGTGATAAACACTTGCACAATATAGATGAGCCTAACCGAACCACAGATCAAACACTTCCAGCTGATTGCGAGGAAACGTGTGTCGGTTCGACTACGTTCGGCTATTGTTTACATATTGTGTATCACGTGTAACGCGTCAGGAGATTGAAAATACAAACTGCAGAACCCATCGGCGCCACAAAATGTTGGGTAAACAACACTTTCCTGGGGATACCCTATCTCCACCTCCTACCATCAAAAAGACCAACAGCACGGACAACCGGTAAAGTAAGTGTAAATATAATTTTACTCAACATGCTGGCTTGTAGAGACTCTTGCGTCTTTTTTAGGCAGACTTCTTTTAAACGGAATATCCACGGGGTAACCTTGGTAACAGTCTGATGTTTAGGTAAGTCATAGCTGACACCCCATTCTTTCTGCAGACATCTTTGAATCTTAATTCAGATCAGATATTTAAGAGTTTTTGGAAAATATGGTCGCATAAAAAAAACTGTGGGAGATTTTACTGTAATTCTGTTACCAAACATTGCATCTGCACAGTTCTTTCAGTAAATGTGTTTTTGTAAGATTTTCTGTGTAAATTATTCAAAGTTGGTTTGTTAAACTTCGAAAGTCTCAGCCTAATTCCGTTATTGTGGAATTGCCCCACATCGAAAACGCCAAAGAAATATGTAGCCTAACAGTCTCAAGAATAAAGAAAAACATGAATTCTAGTGGGTTGTGTACTGTCCCTCCCTGGGGCCAAACCACTGTAAGATGTGGACTTGCAATGACAAACAGTCTGAGATGAGAATGTGCATGATTTCCAAAGTGCTGAAAGAGACAATGCAAGTGGAACTAAAGTTGTCATGTGAAATAGAATTGCACAGATTGAGCATGCGATTCATGTTCACTACCTGGGCCATTCCTCCTTTTTGACTATTTTACTTTACAGCTGGAGATCGAATTTCAATATTGAAACAACGTTACAAATGTCAGAGAGACAGACCGCAAGTTTTATATAAATCTACGCTATTGAAAACTAATTTCTAATAAAAAAATAATGGGAGATAGTAAAATAGTCATTTCAATGTCACAGCTTTAGCTAGTGGTAACTTGTGGAATAGACACCAGCTGGAATGCGGTTTTAACCAATCAGCGTCCAGGATTAGACCCACCTGTTGTATAATTAAGCAATAAGGCCAGAGGGGGTGAGGTATATGGCCAATATACCACGGCTAAGGGATGTTCTTATGCACGACGCAACGCGGAGTGGTATATTGGGCATATATCACAAATCCCTGAGGTGCCTTATTGCTATTATAAACTGGTTACCAACGCAATTAGAGCAGTGAAAATAAATGTTGTCACACCCGTGGTATACAGTATGATTTACCACGGCTTTCAACCAATCAGAATTCAGGGCTCGAACCACCCAGTTTATAATATAATATAGACCACATAGCTACTAGAGATCAATTGTTGTGGGCTAGATGTGAGAGTGGAACATACAAGGGATCCTAAACCTGTTGCAGAAAGTAACGTTAATGAAACCCTGGCTGCCAATGAGTGAGCACAAAGTTATTAAATTGATGCCTCTTAATTCCTGGCTAAAGGCTGAGTGCTCACTTACATTTCCCAGGAGAGGGTGGTTTCGTTGCCCATGTCCTCCTCAACCGCACCATGATCAGTGTGAACGGTTGCGCCTTCTACATTGATTCTTATGTCTCCGGGTGAGAGGTTAGTAGTATGTTACTTACAACAACCAATACAATAGCAACCTCATCTGTGCAGTTTGTGTTGCCTGGTGAAGGCAAAGTTTCCTTTAACCACTATGAGAACCTGTGTGTGCAACTTCTCACAGCTGATTTGAGGTGGTCATATGACTTCTTCTTCGGTGGGGTTTATCGGCGGTTGGCATCCAACGTTATGGTGCATTACCGCCACCTACCGTACTGGAGTGTGGGCCAGAGACAGGGATAAACTAAATTCTACCTGCCAACCCAGTTTCTCTTTAAAAAGACAACAAAATATGTGATACTATATCTAATGACGTTCTACTCAATATACTCTTTAAACTAATTTCCTGTATCTCCTTCTCGCTCATACTTAATCTCATCCTCTATCTTTCCCTCTGATACTGCCCACACTGTAGCAATACATGCTCCACAGTCTCTATTTCGTGCCAATAAACACATTTTCCTGATGGATGCTTTCCTATCACACTTAGTGTCTTATTCAACTGGCTGTGTCCTACCCTTAATATTGTAAATATAGCCTCCTCTCTTTTGTCCCTTCCTGCCGTCCTCCCCGACTTGCCTCTGTACTTGAAATAAATGCCTTCCCTTAATATTTATATTCCACTGCTCCTGCCATCTCTGCACCATCACTGTATATATCAGTCTTTTTGCCTCTGCCTTGCTCATTGACACTTCAACATCAACATCCCCACTACTAAGTGCTTGTTTAGCCAGTTCATCTACTGCCTCGTTCCCCTCCACCCCCACATGGGCTGGAACCCAAGTAAATCTTATCTGAATATCCATCTGTCTAATCCTGCCATGGGTTTGTCGCACCTCATAAAGTAGGTATTGTCTGCTACGTGAGCTAAAGGACTGGAGACTCATTAACACTGCACATGAGTCAGAGCAAATAACTACTCTGTCTGGCTTTACTTCCTCCATCCACTGCAAGGCCGACAGTATGGCCATCAGCTCTGCCGTATATACAGCCAGATGATCTGTAATACGTTTCCTGACTTCCACCCCACATTCCTGCACTACAAATGCTGACCCAGTACGTCCTGTCCTTGGATCTTTTGAACCATCTGTGTAAATGGCCACAAAATCCTGATACACAGTTTCCAGACGTCTCTTAAAGAAATCAGCTGGATCAACCCCCTCCCTATCTTTCTGTAGTCTCTCCAACACTTCTAGATCAACTACTGGAGGCGGGAGTAGCCATGGTGGATTTACAGGAATAACTCCCGTTGGACTAAACTCCCTTCCATACAGTCCCATCTCCTTCGCCTGGGTATTACCCACCCAAAGCTCGTGTTCTGTCTTCGCTCATGTTCCCAGCATGCCTGTAAAATCCCTTTCACAGGATGAGACACCCCATGTCCCTGTAGGTTGACCCAATAATTCATTGCCAGCTGCTGTCTCCTAATTTGCAATGGCATATCCCCCATCTCCACCTGTAATGCAGCCCCTGGGGACGTTCAAAACGCCCCACTACATATTCTGAGTCCTTGCCCCTGTATGACATCTAGCCTTTCCAGTGAGGTCCGGGCTGCCGAACCATACGCTATACTGCCATAGTCTATTACAGATCGGATCAATGCAACATACATGGTCTTCAATGAGGAACGCCCAGCCCCCCACTCCTTCCCCGTCAGACAGCGCATCACATTTAGCACCTTCTTACACTTTCCCACCACTCTCTCAATGTGTTCTGCCCAGGTCAGTCTAGTATCAAAGTATACCCTCTCCAGGTTTCTCCAATATAACCTCAAGGATACCTCATCTCCTACCTTCCTCCTGGTAAAGAACACTGTTTGAGTTCTCTCTACAGAGAACCTGAATCCCCACATTAATGCCCAGCGCTCTACCTCATCAATTGCTTCCTGCACCTTCCTGACTATGTATGGCACATTTCTTCCCATCTTCCATAAGACACCATCATCTGCAAATTACGACCTCCCTATATCCAGCTGTACCTGAGAGTAAACATCATTGATCATGATTGAGAACAACAGAGGACTAATCACGCTCCCCTGCGGTGTACCGTTATCCACCAAGTAGCTGCCTGATAAAGACCCACCCTCACATGGATAGACCTTCCAAACAGGAAATCCTTTATCCAGTTGTACATTCTTCCTCCTACCCCCATAATATTAAGCTTGATTAACAACCTCTCCTTCCACATCATATCATACGCCTTCTCCACATCAGAAAAGACAGCTACAACAGTCTCCTTGTTCACCTGAGCCTTCCTGACCTCTGCTTATAAGTAGAGCACTGGATCCATAGTTCCCCTACCCTTCCTGAACCCACTCTGATGTGGCGTTACTAGCCCTCTGATCTCCAGGAAGTAAGTCAGCCTCTCCGTAATCATACGTTCCATAATCTTACATACATGTGATGTTAAAGCTATTGGCCGATAGCTTGTTGGCTTTGTTGGATCCTTCCCTGGCTTCCGGATTGGTACCACTACTGCCTCCTTCCAACTGCCTGGTAGTTTCCCCTCCTCCCACACTCTGTTGTACAACACCAATACCTTATCCAGTGCCTCATCACTAAGATGGGCCAACATCACATAGCACACCTCATCTTTCCCAGGTGAAGTTAACCCTCCCTTACCTATTGCTCTTTTCACCTCTGCCCTGGTAAATGGTGCACTCAACGCATCATTTACATCCTCCCTCCTTTCCAGCACTCCAGGATGCTCCTCTCTCGTGTTCTCTCTCCCCCTCTGCCCCTCCTTTGACAGATTTGCTGAGCTATGCACTTGGACAAACGCTTTGGCCATCATCTCTGCTTTCTCCTCATCTGTTACTGCCATATCATCCCCACTCGTCAACACTGGATAATCCCACTCCCTTCTGACCCCACTCATCTTCTTAATCATCCCCCACACTTCTCCCACAGGTGTCGCCCTTCCAATGGTGTCACGGAACCGATGCCAACATGACCTCTTTGCCTGACGGATAGTTCTCCTCACCAGGGCCTGGACCTGCTTATATTGAATCAGATGTTGGAAATTATGCATCCTTTTCAGTACTCTAAATGCCCTGTTCCTAATCCTCACCATTTCCCCACACTCCTCCGTCCACCATGGAACTGCTTTCCTCCTCCCTGAACTCTTAGGTATAGCCTCAGTAGCTGCCCCCACTAACGCTGTTCTCACCCAGTTATTCATACTATCTACATCCCCTCTCATATCCACCCGAGCCATCACCTGCTCACTCTGCTCCTGAAACTGATCCCACTTTGCCCTTCCAAACACCCACCTGCCTACTCCATCCACTAACACCTCCTCCTCCCTCCGGCCTACTGTACATACAATGGGGTAATGATCACTCCCTACTTTCGACTCCTCCCATACCTCCCACTCACATATTCCTGCCATCACACTAGATACCAGAGTGAGGTCCAAGGCAGACTCTTTCCCTGTGGCTACATCAATCCTGGTCCCTCAGCCATCATTCAGGCACACCAGATCTTTCATTTCTATCAGATTTTCCATCACTTGGTCATTTCCATCCATCCGTTTCCCCCCCAGAGCGTGTTGTGGGTATTAAAATCCCCACACCACATTACTCTTTCCTGGCCCTCCACCCTCTCCAGCACTTCCAGGTCCAATATCTGACACAGATTATAATAGTTCACTACCACTAGCATCCCTCCTCTCAACCACACCTCCACCACCACATATTCCTGTTCAATACCTTTGCCTAGCATCCTGTAGGGAAGTCCTTGCTTTATGAAGGTGGCACATCCCCCCCCTCCCCCTATATCTCGGTCCCTATGAACCACTACATATCCCTGTATGATAAACTCCACATTCGGTTTGAGCCATGTTTCCTGCACACAAATCACATCCGGCTTAGCTAGCATATCAACAATGAACTGCTTGAATTCCTGCCCATTAGCCAACAGGCTTCGAGCATTCCTTTGTAGTACTACCACCTTAACTAAGATCCAGTAATACATGACTCCACCATTGGCTGATTGAGGTAATCTCGTACCTCTTCCCATGTCAACCCTGTCATATTCAAATGTCTCCCAGCAGCTTTCACTATTAGTTTAATCCTCTCCGTTTTAGACTCTACTTTATCGGTGCTATTGATAGCTCCTGCTATGAACGTCACCAGCTTTCTCTTTTCTATGTATACCATATCACTGCCCACCTGCCCCGTAATCCCCAGTCTAGATGCTCCTATCCTTCTCTCCCTTGAACCTATATCTCCCTGGACCTGGACCACCCTCACTGCCTCAGCATATGACACCCTTCTCTCCTGGACCACCCTCACTGCCTCAGCATACAACACCCTTCTCTCCTGGACCACCCTCACTGCCTCAGCATATGATACCCTTCTCTCCACTTTCACTTGTTGCACCTCCACTGCCTTCTTCATAGCCTCACACCCACTATATGCCACACTATGAGCACCCCCACAGTTGCAGCACTTTGGTTGTCCACCATCTCCACACTTCCCATACTCATGCTCCCCTCCACACCTGGCACACCTCTTTTTCTCTTTACAGACTGTTGCCACATGCCCAAACCTCTGGCATTTATAACATCTTAAAGGTTTCAGTACATAAGCCCTCACATAGTAACTCATATATCCTATTGTTACCTTATTTGGCATTACCGAGTCCTTAAAATTTAACAGAATAGACGCGCTGTCTACCCTATCTCCATCCCTTGTTGCTTGCAATCTTTGTGCATTCACTAAAACGCCCTGATCTCTTTAGTGCTAACACTCACATGCACTCCTGTTATCACCCCTTTACTCCACTGCTTCCCTGCCTGGTCAGACCAGCTGCCCGACACCACCTTACACTTCCCTATTTGCTTCACTCCGATAGCTTTTTCCCCTTGCGCCATGTCCTTACAGAACACCAACAAGCTCCCATCTCGTAACAGTTTAGCATTAACAACTTCCCCAATCAACTATTTTATCACAGCCGTCAACCTTATCGGACTCATCGCCCCAACTCCCCCTTCCTCCCTAAACTTCACAATCACTTTATGCTCCTCCTCACCTCCATGTTCCTCTCGTGTCTCATCTTGCCCTTCCTCTGCACTTTCTGCCTCCGAACTTCCACTATCGTTGGAATCTAGGTTGCTCTCCTCAAACTTCCTTTTCTGCCTCCTCTCTACCTCCATAGAACTCTCGCTCTCCTTCGTACCCCTACTCCCTTTCTCTCCCGCTTTCTTTTCCTCTTTCTTACTCCCTCCTTTATTTGTACCACTATGTTCCATACTTGCTTCCCTCTCCTCTCCTCTCCTCTCATCACTATCTCCTATCATCTCTGACCCATTCGCAGCACCGCAGTGAGCCTCCGCCGTGGTCATATGACATTAGAACGTTTCTGCTTTTATTCGTCGCGTTTTACACGAAGCACAGCATTTCTATCCAATCCGAGATCGATAGTTCCATCTGACGAATCAGGCTGCTGCAAACAAGTCCACTAATGATGACGTACAAACATGCGTGTGCTCTTCAGAGGCGATGTTGAGGTGAGGAATGAGTTTCAATGTTTATGTTTTTACTGAATAAAGTAATGATCTTTCCATGCAATAATATTAACAAAAAGTAAGCATTCCATTTTGTTTGCCAATCATTTGTTTTACATTTGTCATATTATCGATTAGTTTGTCATTTTTCTAAGGTTGATACTTAGGTAATATTTTAAGGAGACCTCTACGATTTGTCATTGCAGGATTGTTCCTAGAATCTTCTCACTACTACAAACTCAAAACTGCGTGAAATCTCGCTATCGATACCGGACCCTGTGTTCAGCGGTCCTGCAGCCGGATCGAGCATCAACTTGTCCTGTGAGTGTTTCGAAGCCGATGCTTGGGCAGCAACAACACAGCGGGATGGATCCCAGCCTATACACAGCTCCTCCTGAGGTCCGAGGTATGACCTGTTTGGATAAAGAAGTCTTCTCCCAGACAGTTATTGTCCCAGCCCTGCGTGTGCCAAAAGAAGTCCTGAATAAATTGGTAAAGAGCCTGAAAAAAGTAGCACTTCAGCGCCCGGGCATACGAAGAGTGGTGGAGGTCGAAGGCAGCGATGACGACAGGCTCTTGTTGCTGGACCCTGCCAGTGTCTCCTCACCCAGCTCATTCAGCGACGCAGAGGCCGAGGTGTTGCGGTCATTTGGAGTACCTCAAGAGCTCCAGCGGTACGAGCTGCGGCTGACCTACGACAACCTAAAGAGTGAGGAAGTTCTGCGTGCTGTGCTGCCAGAAGGACAGGACGTCACCTCTGGGTTTAGTCGAGTGGGTCACATTGCGCACATGAACCTGCGGGAGCACCAGCTGCCCTACAGAAACCTCATAGGTGAGAGCGCCACAAACATAATGTACTGTTCTGCATCACAATAAATGTAGTACAATTTGTCAGAAGACTGACACAGGCATGGGTAACAGTGATGCTGTTGACAGGTCATTATGTATTTTATGCTCTCTTGAATCCCTGACCACACTCCCAGGATTGTATTTCCTGAGTGGTCAATTAGCTACAGATGAAATACGTTAAGTGTGTGTGAGGAAAACGATAGTGCTGATTCATTTTGTTTTACTGACATGATGCAGTCTTGCTGTCTGCTGTTGCAAATCCATTTCCAGGCCAAGTCATAATGGATAAGAACCCTGGGGTGACCTGTGTGGTCAATAAGACCAACACCATCGACTCCGCCTACCGCAACTTCAAGATGGAGGTGATGGCTGGAGAGGAAAACATGGTGGCCAAAGTAAGTCCTATGAGATTGTGCTTTTGATTAAATATATTTTCTAATGAAATCAGAGGCGTGGGCATTGCATTCATCCCTTATATCCTCCCTCTCACTCGCTCTGTTGCAGGTGCGTGAGAACGGCTTGACGTACGAGTTTGATTTCTCCAGTGTGTATTGGAACCCTCGTCTTAGCACGGAGCATGAGCGTGTGGTGGCCCTTCTGAAACGCGGTGACACTGTGCTGGATGTGTTCGCTGGCGTGGGTCCCTTTGCCATCCCCGCTGCCCGCCGTGGCTGCACTGTGCTGGCCAACGACCTCAACCCTGAGTCTCACCGCTGGCTGCAGCACAACTGCAAACTGAACAAGGTGGAGCGTAAGGTCACCACCTTTAACCTGGACGGCAGGGCCTTCATCCACGGGCCACTTAAGCAGGAGCTGCCTGTCATGATGAAGGGGACAGCCAGTGTGCATGTGGTCATGAACCTGCCTGCCTTGGCCCTGGAGTTCCTGGATGCCTTCAGAGGCTTGCTGGACCAGGGACTTTCCTGTGATGTGAATCTGCCGCAGGTGCACTGCTATGGGTTCTCTAAGAAAGACGACCCCCAGAAAGACGTGGTGGAAAGGGCCTCAGCCAGCCTGGGGTTCTCCCTAGAGGGGCTGTGCTCTGTGCATCTAGTGAGGAACGTGGCCCCCAACAAGGAGATGATGTGTGTGAGCTTCACCATCCCCAAAGAGGTTCTCTTCAGCAGTGAGAGCACACAGACAGGTGAGCTTTCATTCACACAGCACCAGTGTTGGGGTTAATTCCACAAATTCAATTCAAATCCCTCTCCCTGTAAATTCCATGTAATTCAATTCAAACTCCAGGTCAGTCTTTGAATTAAATTCCTCTCGATTCCAATCTTCGATATTATCCAACAAATTCCAATTCAATTCCCTCAGGTTTATCATGTCACTGTTCTGACAGCCTAGCTATATTGGAAATATAGAAATACAAGTTGAAATGATTTAAAACAAATCCTGCAGTCTATTTCTGATACTAAGTGCATTAATTCCATTAACTGGGAAATGTAAAAATATTAAATTCCAAAGATTAAATGTTTTTACAATTCAAACAGTCTAATTCCAATACAATAACTTGAAGATTGAATTTAATGTACATTCTCCACTTCATGAGTGAATTCAATCATTGAAATTTCAAATTTAATTGGAATTGGCCCCAACCCTGCACAGTACTCAACACACATGCTTGATTCATTCACTCGCTGAAAGACTGTAGACTGATAATACTAATACCATTTGTCCTCTCCTCAGAAGCCATAGAAGAACCAGCCCCAAAGAGACAGAAGTGTGAGGAGACAGATTGAATATATTTGACCAAGGAGGTCATTCTGAGACATTGAATTGTACATTTTATTTTTGATCTTGAATTCTGTTCATGCTATTTTATAGTAAAGTGTCAATGAGGCTGACATGATCTAAATCATGGTTATGCTTTGACCTAAAAAGAACATCCAAATGAGTATGTGTTGACTGTATTTCAAATACTGGTACCATTATCCAGGTCCAACAATTAGGGATTGTTTCAATAGTTTTCTTATCCAACAACTGGCTTCGTTATTTTTATTTAAAAAACACATAAGATCATACAAAAATGGCAACATATACACTACCGTTCAAACATTTGGGGTCACTTAGAAATGTCCTTGTTTTCGAAAGAAAAGCAATTTTGTCGTCCATTAAAATAACAAAATTGATCAGAAATACAGTATAGACATAGTTAATGTTGCAAATGGCTATTGTAGCTGGAAACGGCTGGTTTTTAATGGAATATCTACATAGGCGTACAGAGGCCCATTATCAGCAACCATCAGTCCTGTGTTCCAATGGCATGTTGTGTTTGCTAATCCAAGTTGATCATTTTAAAAAGGCTAATTGATCATTAGAAAACCCTTTTGAAATTATGTTAGCACAGCTGAAAACTGTTGTGCTGATTAAAGAAGCAATACAACTGGCCTTCTTGAGACTAGTTGAGTATCTGGAGCATCAGCAATTGTGGGTTTGATTTTAGGCTCAAAATGGCCAGAAACAAATAACTTTCTTCTGAAACCCGTCAGTCTATTCTTGTTCTGAGAAATGAAGGCTATTCCATGCGAGAAATTGCCAAGAAACGGAAGATCTCATACAACGCTGTGTACTACTCCCTTCACAGAACAGCGCAAACCGGCTCTAACCAGAATAGAAAGAGGAGTGGGAGGCCCCGGTGCACAACTGAGCAAGAGGACAAATAAATTAGTGTCTAGTTTGAGAAACAGATGCCTCACAGGTCCTCAACTGGCAGCTTCATTAAATAGTACCTGCAAAACACCAGTCTCAACGTCAACAGTGAAGAGGCGACTCCGGGATGCTGACCTTCTAGGCAGAGTTGCAAAGAAAAAGCCATATCTCAGACTGGCCAATAAAAGATTAAGATGGACAGTCTGAGATATGGCTTTTTCTTTGCAACTCTGCCTAGAAGGTCAGCATCCCGGAGTCGCCTCTTCACTGTTGACGTTGAGACTGGTGTTTCGCATGGAATAGCCTTCATTTCTCAGAACAAGAATAGACTGATGAGTTTCAGAAGAAAGTTCTTTGTTTCTGGCCATTTTGAGCCTGTAATCAAACCCACAATTGCTGATACTCCAGATACTCAACTAGTCTCAAGAAGGCCAGTTGTATTGCTTCTTTAAATCAGCACAACAGTTTTCAGCTGTGCTAACATAATTGCAAAAGGGTTTTCTAATGATCAATTAGCCTTTTAAAATGATAAACTTGGATTAGCAAACACAACGTGCCATTGGAACACAGGACTGATGGTTGCTGCAGTTTCCAGCTACAATAGCCATTTACAACATTAACAATGTCTACACTGTATTTCTGATCAATTTTATGTTATTTTAATGGACAAAAACATTGCTTTTCTATCGAAATCAAGGACATTTAAGTGACCCCAAACTTTTGAACGGTAGTGTACATCCTGGTCTGACTTCAGACCATAGTCCACTGTCCACAACAGTCTATGGCTCCCTCCACAATGTAGAGCAGGAGGGTCATTTGAGTCCTGTGATAATTGACAGCCTCATATTTCTGAGCTTCTGTGTCAGCCCAGTGGAGGGAAGAGCCCACTGAAGGCATCCTGGATGGCTTGATGACACGCTAGTCCTGAGTTGTATTCTCCAGCTATGTCCTGGGGTTCAGATACCTGCCAACAGAAAGAGAAAAGAAAAATGTCAGTTAAAATATAATTTTGCTACTAAGTTTACAGTATCGTAATGTCAACACCTATATTAGTCTACTATCCCCTCTCCAACATCCCTATATTAGCATCACTGCTACTAACTACTACTGTATATGTGATGTTAAGATCAATCGACAGTCTTCATAGGTGGTGAGGCCTTTAAAAATCACCCAGGCTACACTGGACCCAATGGCATTGATGCAGTTGATGTGAAGCGTTTGAGCATGGGTTGATTTTTATCCAAACACCCAATGTTTTTCTAGCCCTCCAGAATCCCCTCAGCCCCATATGAAGGCAGGAGTTTTTTATTTATTTTACCCTTATTTTACCAGGCACATTGACTGAGAACATATTCTCATTTACAGTAACGACCTGAGGAATAGTTACAGGGGAGAGGAAGGTAGACACAGTGCACCCCCCCAACCTCTTTCTCAAAGCTAAGGATCTGGATCACGTTCTGCACATGTGTTATTTTACGCACACATTCGTTTTTATAACGTAGCTGCTGCTCACACTCCCCCTCCCTTCACGTTTCACTCTTTACTCACCCTCTTCTGAAACATGATGTAGCCTGTCTCTCTGCCTCATATTTCTGAACAACTGAAATAAAAACCCTGCAGGTTTTATAAAGCGTATAACCTTTTCTGTCAGTCTGTTGTAATGGACATTGCAGTTGCACAAGCAGGATGCATTCCTTACACTTTGGAGTCAATGTTTTGTGTGATGATGTAGGCTAATCTTTAGTTGCTGCCATATCGTAGTTTCTGAAAATAAATCACACTATCTGACTGCCTCCTGTGCAGCTTAGCCAATGTTTGCAATGATGATGAATTGCTAATTAGACTGCGTGGCTGTGTCTTACTGCATTCCACCTCTGGGCAGCCGAACATTCTAGGCAGCCGAGCGTGTATCCGGACCGGTAAAAAGAGTCTGACAATGGGCGAGTTCATTTTGTATCGCCCAGTGCCATAGTTAGCTGCATGTAACTCGAACATGAAATCGCTAGACTGTCTGTGTCTTGCTTATGTTCAATACTGACAAAGTTTGTACGAACATGTCGATAATATATTTGAGTAAAACATGTAAATAGCTGCATGTAGCCTACTACCCTCCTTAAAAAAATAAACATGAAATCGCACTTATGCTTACTGAGACATGGAATGCAATAGTTTGAACAGTTGTGTACAACATTAAGTTTGTAGGCTACACCAGTGACCAGACAAAGGCGATCAAGGAGGGGGGAGCGGCAGCAGAGCACTCAGCACAGCAGCTATGTAGGCAGCAGAGTGGGCACATGGCTAAGTAAAAAAAAGAAATCCTGCACATGTGTAGAAATATCCATATTTTTTGCCTGGGCAAAGTGGGATACAGAAACTCTGTATCCGTAGCCACTCCATAGAGCATTATAGGTGTATTTTATTTAAGTGCTTACAGATGTAGCCCTAGCCCACCAAGGCCCCCTTTCAGCTTTTAAGAAGATGGCGAGTCACTGTTTATTTACACTCTGAGCTGTAGATGGAAAAACAGCCGAGCTGTCGACTACAGACCCTGGTCCGTGGTGACGGGTGCTCTTCCACTAGGGAAGGGAGGTGGGGGGGGCAAGGATGACCTGTAGCCCCACCCTCTCTAATCCTTCCTCCTCACACACACTCAGTCCTGGGCTGTCTGTCAGCTCAGTGGGCACTAGGGGAACGACTCTCCTCCCCTCTCCCCCCCCCCTCTTGGCCTCCTTCACTGGGTTCTACAGTCTCTGGCTACTAAGCTAACATAGTCCTCAAGTGACTAAGGTCCAAAGAAACAAAGACAGCACACACTCACCCCCCTCCTTTCCCACACTCACAGACCCAGCAGAGAGGCTAAAGCCCCCACACGAGTCAGGCTTTGTGCCCCCTGTCCCTGAGAGCCACGGAAACTTCAAAGTGAAATAGGAAGCGAGAGCACAGACAGCCCTCTGTGATTTGTACTCCGGTTCGGTCTGCTTTACAGAGTAACCCAACACCTGTGGGGAGGCTCAGAGAGAGACTGGGACTGGGAGCGGGAGGGAGAAGGAGGTGTGTGTGTGGAATACGTGTGTTGGAGTATGTGTTTATGGAGCATTTATTTTTGGCAGTTTGCATGTGTACCTGTGTGTCTAACATTTTACATTGTTTTTCCTCAGATGAGTTTCCATGATATACAGTATATGGAAAATAGACTAATATCTAAAAATCAACTGCTAAGCATAATGTATACATGGTCATTAATATGGCATTTACTTATGTGCTTTGCATTTACATGAACAGAAAATGAATTCTAGCCATCAGTGGTTAAGTTCCAGACATAAGAAGAGAGGGCGGATTGGGTTTTGTACATAAAGACCACTCTTCACCCACTAGAGAAACAACACACAAGTCCAAAACAGGCGTCCCAGTGATTAATAATAACTTCATTAAGCACGAGCTCCTGTAGCCGGTCCTTCATGGCACACTTGAGGGAGGCCTTCTCCGATGGCTTCCTGCTCCTCTCCCCACAGCAGATGAGTGCAGTCTATTGATTATATTGTACTGGGCCTTTTTAACGGTGAAAAAGTGGTCTATTCCCAGTCCGGCTAAGTCTGCTCTTCCTGCTAATCTAATCCCCAAGCTACACATGTGGTCATTCCTTCCAAGAAAGCTGAGAGCTCTGTAACTTTATACCAGCCTGCCCCTAAGGAAGGAGAGGAGATGAAATAATGGGGGGAGAAGGAGAGAGAGATGGAGAGAGCAGGAGGATGTAGAGTGAAATCACCTTTGGGTATCATCACCAGCCAGTTCTACAGCCGTTAAACTAACAGTCTGTCTGCCCTCTGCTCCCCCCTAACGCCACCCGTTAGTTCAGTTCTGCTCCATTAACTCTGCTCCTGTAAGTGCATCTCCTCCCAAAGCTCTACTTTATACACACACCAGCAACGAATGCACACTAGTGCACACACACACACACTTCAGCAATCCATCACATTACCCTTCTCTTTAGCGAAAACAACACTGACTGTACTTGACACTGAACAAACAGACAGAGGAAGACTACAGACATACAATGAATAGACAAATATTTCACTCAGACTTTTTGTAGAACATTTGCATACAATTAAGTTTGGTACACACAGCGATAGACTGACTACTATACATACTGTGTGAATGAGACACTTAACAGTATAAACGGTGCACTGAACCAACTTTGACAAAGTTAGACTTACACCCCTCTCCCCCTACACCTCTCTCCACCCTCCTTCCCTCCCTCACCCCTCGTTCTTTTTCTCCCAGAGGACTGGCTGCCTTTTGTTCACAGGCCTCTGAAACCCAAGCCGTTTCGGCCGGCAACATCTTTCACTCTCCGGGCCCCACTGGAGCATTAGCTGCAACTCGATCTGGGCTTTTCAAAGCCTCCTGTTATTGGGTAAATATGGGTCACTTTGGACTGGTCCATTACGTCATTTAGGGGGGCGGGAATAGACTAATGCAGACGATAGAGATGACTGAATGACATTTGTCAGCATAGGTGATTTTAGTTGGTTCTTTAGTTCATACAAAAACCCATGATGACACATATGCCCCATGGATCCTATAGACTGCCAAGCTCTTTGTTATTGTACATTTATCTTTGTTATACTACATTATCCTACACTTTTGAATAAACTAAATCAGATGAGGCATGGAAACGGCAAACTGTAAGGAACCTACTGTTAAATCTAAAAACATGAGTGTCTTGGATGAGTGAATTACCACAATGAACAATATTCTTACTGATGGAGTAATCACAATATTATTCTAGAACCCCTGTTTCTCAGTATTCATGCTACCATCCACCCCTTTCTGAGAGCCAAATTACTCAAAACTGCTGGAGCTAACAGCATATTTCCTCTCTGGTTTGGAATGGTGAATACCTGGTTAATTTCTCCTGCTAACGCTAATAATAGTCTTGGATTTCCCGTCGGGACCCCGAAAGTATTCCATGCTCCTGTTGCCTGGAAAACTACATGGAGGCCCATCTCTAATTCAAAGTGAAAAGATAAGTGCCAAAATGTTCCGGAAGATTCCAGCTGAGTGTAACTTTGTGTTCGGTTTCAAGTTTTATTGTCACACATGAACAAATGCACAGGACAGGTTGTGTGAGTGTGTGTGTGGAAGGCAGGGAGGGTGAAAACAGCCTGGTTTGGAGCAGCTACATTATGTGAAGGACTAGCAGGCTGGGTGGATCAGGGCTCCTGTCTAGACTCTATGTGTTGGCTGTGGGGAAACCCAGCCATGATGGAAAGAAAAGGCCAGCTATAATGTTGCCACGCCTGCCTATAGATCATGGCCAACACTTGGTGGTGCCCTCACAAACCACATACAGACATAGCATTCATTTGGACCAGCCTTACACATTGCTGATTGAAACTGTGGGATATGACAGGTTGCATTCCCATATTTAAACATCCCTGTATACCTTAAGCAGGTCTGAGTGGGTTGTGCTCTTGAATACGATAGCATATCAGTATAAATGAACTGCACTGTGAGTGAGTGTATAATAGAGGCTCTTTCCTATCAGAAAAGCCATGAATCACTGAAGCATGGCGTCTAGTATCGATAGCCAGCTGCTGTTACAGTATGTCTCTGTCTCCCTCCCTCTGCTCCTGCACTTTACTTTCACAAAGGTCTGGTCACTGACCCCAGACCAGGCTGCAGCTCAGCACCTGTCTGCTCCCAGACCACACTCTGATCCTGGGACTGCAGTTGTTTTTTGCAGCACAAAGGATGATAGAGACGCGTTACTTCCCATGACTCATGGCAGAGACTGAGCATCATAACCCCTGTCACTACCGCACTATGGAAAAAAACTTGGAGAATTCTACTCTGTGCATGGTCTGAAAAACAATATTTAGCAATGTCGAAACTCAATCAATCAATCAACTTTCACCTATTGGAAACTCCATGGCCTCCTGGTTGAAGACGGTGGAGCTACTGTAAGATATTAGGGCTGAGGTGTAAGGTGAGAGTTAAGGTCAGTGGTTGGGAGGCCCTGGCTGGATCTATCCACAGAGGTCTGTTTCATACTTCTGAAAGGCCAGTCATGATCCACTTGGACAGCAGGCCTCATGTCCGGAAGTCTTCCTTTAGCGCTCCGATCCAGCAGAGGTTGGGAATCCTGGCCTGGGAATGAGGGGGTGGTGGTGCCACACACCTGTCGGATGATTTGTCATTATAGAGGGGTCAGCACTCAGCTGTCACCCCCTAATCACCCTCCTCACCCCGCCCTGCTCCTCCAAAAACACCCCCTGCATTCCTTAGCTAGCTCCAGTTACACACACTCACAGCTCCGCTACCCCTCCCCATCCCCTGCTACCCTAAGAGCAAGAGCACCGCTGTGCAGGACCGAGCCAGAGACTGTGTGTGTGTGTGTGTGTTACAGGGTACAGTGACCTGCGTATCTTTCCCAAAACCGTAATAACAATTCACTTCGTCTGCAAAACCAATACAGCAGAATTTCTAAAAGGTATGCAGGGCTAAAACCCTGGAACACATCCAGCCGGGCCAGGAACAAAAACCCTTGCAGTGGAGCCAAACATAGAGCACTCTCACAGGTATACTATATCTGTCAACAGCAGCCTTTCATCATCGGGGGCCAGAGGCCAGTCTCGTTTCCCTGGGATGGAGTTTCCTCCAGGACATGGTAGTGAGATTATATCCTCCACAACCATTAGGATGATACGACACGGCCCAAAACCCCCTGTTGTACACAGGACACTCAGTCTGAGTGACAAATCTACACACACTCAGTCACTACTAGGCTAGGCCATCGACTCCTTTTCCATTATCATGTATCTTATCGCTAGGGGGTCAACTCCACTGACCGAGAGGGTGTGTCTGTGTCTCTCAGAGAGCCATACGGGGTATCACTAACACTTAGTTAAGAGTGGACCACTTTTAGGGTGTTAACACAAGCATTGTATGACACTTGACATTAACACTTATAGAAATACATACTCATTTTGCAGGGATTGACAACTGGCAAGCAGAACTTGTAAAGCCAGTTTACATTAATCACAGCAAAGGGGTATGAATGATGCAGGTAGTTTTGTGTCTGTGATATGAAGGCATTATAAAAGAACAGAGGCTTACGCAGATGCCTAAAACATGATTTTACTTAGTTTCTTCACAAAGCGTCAACCGTCACTGCTCATCCAGGACTGTGTGTCACAGTCCTGTACTTCCCGTCTGGCCTGATGGGGGCGGCAGAGGCTGCCTGACAGGGCGACAGGACAGAGTTTAATCTCTCTACTACGTCAATGGCATGGAAACTCACCACAAACTAGCCACTTGATACAGAAACCCACATTTCTCCCAGTGAGATGCCTGGCAGGTACTGAGTATCTATCTATCCAGCCATCCCCTGGAGAGCAGGGAGAATACTGTGGGCTGGAGGCCGGGGGAAATTATATGACATCAGTGTCCTCGTTAACCAAATGGGTCCGTAAACAATGGAAGGGCATATGCTCTTCACGGAATGGCTGATAGCGCCAGACACACCCACAAACACACCACACGGGAGTATTGATTGTCATATGTAGCATATTGTAAATAGAACACCGGTACAATGTGGAAGAAAAGCCTTTTCCCAGGTGGGTTCCGAAACACTGGTATCAGTTTCCACAGCACCTCGAGGGAGAAGCAAGAGCATTTCAATTAGTGAAAGAGAGAGGGAGGGAGAGAGAAAGAAAAACACAAAGAGGTGGGGGGATTCATCCATCATACTGGGGAGGTACCTACTACAAGTCCCCACAGCGCAGTCCCAGATGACGGGAGTTTGTTTTCTTTCCCCAGCTCTTAAGAGGGGAAAATGAGCCAGCTAATCCCACTGTACATCACTGAGCCCTGAGGGGGGAGAGGAGACACAGGACTCCACTGTGCCAATATGGTGTGTGTGTGTATATAGCTAGGGTGAGAGTCACCCCATTCAGTTGACATCAAAGCCTACACCCCTGACTGACTGACAGTCCCAGTCCTGCCTACACCCCTGACTGACAGTCCCAGTCCTGCCTACACCCCTGACTGACTGTCCCAGTCCTGCCTTACACACCTCTGCACATATTGGGTTTATGTATAAATAGTTACGAGACGTCGCCTCTCGCTCTCTCTTCTGGGAGTTGACCTTGCAGCCTCCAGCCAGCGCCACAAATAAACAAAGGGGGGAGTAGGCAGGCAAATACCCACTCCTGGTTATCCCTGGCCTGCCCTGGTGGTGTCTCCTTCACTGGGGCTGGGCTTGCCTGTGCGTGTCCCTGTGTGGGAACACCACACGCCCGCTTGGGGAAGGGGCTGGCAAGGGGCCCTCATAAGAAGACTAAAACAGCCCTGTCTCCTTCAGAACCCAGAAAAACCCAGTGGAAGACTGGTGTGGCCATGGCGTCCCATCTCCATCTGCTGTTTTTATGTCCAGACAAACCCATGAAGCTAAAGAGCTTTCTACTGTCAGTCAGAGACGCCTCCTCCAATCCACTGGCCTAATGACTCACTCAAGAATCAATCAATATTTGCACAGATCGCATTAAGAGACAACAATAGATCCGGTTCATACAGAGCTATGCTGTTTTGCTCCTGTTTTCTAGGACAGAGAACATCATCCATGAGTGCAGGTCAGGATAAGGAGTGGATACTGTACTATACAACATTCACACAACACCCTGGTATTAGCCCAACTACCCCAGTAATGGAGAGAAGAACCACCCATACCCTACCCCCTATTTCCAGGCTTCCCAACAAGAGTAGTACAGTGTCTGGCCATGCAAGAGTAGCTATACTATAACATCAGAGATATATAATGAGAGCTGATCATGTGCTGAGAGTGATGCTGGGGAAAACACAGCTCATCCTGTGGGTTTGCAAGTCAAATAACCCTGCTTTAAAGATCTGGCTCCCACATAGCCAAAAGATACTGCAGGAACTATGCAAATGCCAAATCTGTGAGCTACAGCTGTCGTTCATGCTCACTGCTCTGAGAGGGTGTGGATAGAGCATTCAGAGAAGCAGTACCTTGCAATGGTAGGCTTCATCCAGCAAGCTGCTAGCACAACTAGGACACTGCCCAAGTCGACAGCCTGAGCTTTTGAGAAACATAAATATTTGTTACACACAATGATCCTACAGCATACATCTTTATGATTAATTACTGTTATGTTGGACATTTCAAATCACCTCAAAATCTAGAAAAAATTGAGATGGATTATGTAATTGTAGTAAAACCAGATCAAAGACCTTGGGTTCATCTGAGGTCATACTATATGGCGCCTTTCTCGCCTTCATCAAGCCCCATAACTCAACCATCAAAGCTACATATTGTCTGCGTGTGTCTGCGTGCGCACAGTATGTGAGATGCCTTCACTGTGAGGTGCCATCACTCAGCTCCCTCTGTCCCAGGACAGCCCTCCATTTCCCTGTGAAGACCTCTACCCCTCTCTCCCTCCTGCCCTCCCAGGTCCCAGGCCCATCAAATGGCCTTGCTCCCAGCTAGAATCAGACAGCCGGGGCCGTACGGAAAAGCCATTTTAGGCCGTTTTGTGTAGAAAGAGCAAACAGTCCATCTGGAGTGGTCCTCCTCAGCCCAGCACACGCCTGCTGCTCTCCACACACAGAGAGTGGGAGACGCACGGGAGCCACAGTGACTGAGATTTACTGTCTCCTACTACTAGAGAGAGGGAAGGAGAGAGGCGGGTGAGAGAGACATATGAGGACCATTAAGGAGTGAGGATATGACTTAAACCTTGTTTAATGTAGGGGAGAGGTTGGGAAGCCAGAGGTGAGAGGTCATAGCGGGTAGTGAGCCAGGTTTGGTTGACTTTGGAATTCCTACATCCTGCAGAGCAGGGCCAGAGCCGGGGCTAGTGGAAGTGATCAGGACTAGGAGTCAGACCTGGAGTCAAGCCAGCCTGGGACTGAGATCTAGGAGGGATGCCTGCCAGAAAGCCATGATTGTCACAGCTCCTCAGCCAACACTGCCTCTCACACACACATACTTTACTTATGTACACACACATCCATCCGCACATAAACACACACCTGTCTAAGCTAGACAGCTAGGTGGAGAACACAGGCAGGAGTACATCACTCAAAGACCCATCACTCCCTTTCTCCCAGCCAGACCAGGGAGCAGGCCTCAAGTCAGTATACCTTCAACACAGTGTGCGTGTGTGTGTGTGTGTGTGTGTGTGTATGTGTGTGCGTGCTTGTGTGTGTATTATGAAGCAGACAAGAGCTCTATGATCAAGGAAAGACTACGAATGCCACTGTGGTAGCTTGACAACAAAGCTCCTTTCTCTCGATATGTCCCAATCAATCCCCTCCATCCATCCCTCAGAGAGAGCTTGAACCCTTCAGCCAGACTCCAGTGAGTCTGACGAGCCTCCATGGCTGAGGAGCACTACTTCCTGGTCTGCAGCTCAGCTCAGGGTCCCCTGGAGAAGAGCTCCAGACTAAACACCCCGCCCACCCTCCCCGTTCCATCGCTCAGCTGCTCCCCTTCACCCCGACCGCCTGATAACCAACAACCACCCGCCCCCGACAGAAACCTCACTTTTTCCACCAATTAAGGAGAGCTGGGAGAGGAGGAGAAGAGGATGAGGGGGTAAAACTTCAAAATATTATCCACATTGGCATTTAGCGTAGCACATTGAGAAACCCCTGTCACAGTGATGGACTAATTTCAGGGTGACCTGTGCCAATACAAACAACTGCTCTCTCTAGCTTTCATTGTCAGCACTTGAGGTTTTAGTAGAATTTGAGTACGGCGCTGCCAATTTCTCCTTCTCCCTCTTTCCCCACACAGGATTAGTCCTTGTCCAAGATTTACTCCCCCTTCCCTTCTCTCTGGAGCGGCAGAGAACTTGGGTCTTTCATCGCCTACACAGTCAGGACTTAGGAAGTGCACCAGAAAACAAACCCACACAGTAGACATGTGTAAGCACACAAAATGTACTCCATCTTTTCCTCAAAGACTCACGAACGCATGTGCGCATGCTCACACTCACGCACCCGCGAACACACACACGTTACCGGCCTCAGTCTGAGGTGGCCTGTAATAGTAAAAAGAACGGACACAAGTTTAAGTCTGCACAGTTCTGGCACTTTCTATATTCTGAATCATGTTTTAATTTTTTTTCCTCTTGTTCAATTGTCTATTTTCTTGTTCGTACTTTTAAAACATACACATCAAACAAGTGCACACTTTAAATTACACAACATACAGTGGGGAAAAAAAGTATTTAGTCAGCCACCAATTGTGCATGTTCTCCCACTTAAAAAGATGAGAGGCCTGTAATTTTCATCATAGGTACACGTCAACTATGACAGACAAATTGAGGAAAAAAAATCCAGAAAATCACATTGTAGGATTTTTTAATTAATTTAATTAATTAATTAATTATGGTGGAAAATAAGTATTTGGTCACCTACAAACAAGCAAGATTTCTGGCTCTCACAGACCTGTAACTTCTTCTTTAAGAGGCTCCTCTGTCCTCCACTCGTTACCTGTATTAATGGCACCTGTTTGAACTTGTTATCAGTATAAAAGACACCTGTCCACAACCTCAAACAACACTATGGCCAAGACCAAAGAGCTGTCAAAGGACACCAGAAACAAAATTGTAGACCTGCACCAGGCTGGGAAGACTGAATCTGCAATAGGTAAGCAGCTTGGTTTGAAGAAATCAACTGTGGGAGCAATATTTAGGAAATGGAAGACATACAAGACCACTGATAATCTCCCTCGATCTGGGGCTCCACGCAAGATCTCACCCCGTGGGGTCAAAATGATCACAAGAACGGTGAGCAAAAATCCCAGAACCACACGGGGGGACCTAGTGAATGACCTGCAGAGAGCTGGGACCAAAGTAACAAAGCCTACCATCAGTAACACACTACGCCGCCAGGGACTCAAATCCTGCAGTGCAAAACGTGTCTCCCTGCTTAAGCCAGTACATGTCCAGGCCCGTCTGAAGTTTGCTAGAGTGCATTTGGATGATCCAGAAGAGGATTGGGAGAATGTCATATGGTCAGATGAAACCAAAATAGAACTTTTTGGTAAAAACTCAACTCGTCGTGTTTGGAGGACAAAGAATGCTGAGTTGCATCCAAAGAACACCATACCTACTGTGAAGCATGGGGGTGGAAACATCATGCTTTGGGGCTGTTTTTCTGCAAAGGGACCAGGACGACTGATCCGTGTAAAGGAAAGAATGAATGGGGCCATGTATCGTAAGATTTTGAGTGAAAACCTCCTTCCATCAGCAAGGGCATTGAAGATGAAACGTGGCTGGGTCTTTCAGCATGACAATGATCCCAAACACACCGCCCGGGCAACGAAGGAGTGGCTTCGTAAGAAGCATTTCAAGGTCCTGGAGTGGCATAGCCAGTCTCCAGATCTCAACCCCATAGAAAATCTTTGGAGGGAGTTGAAAGTCTGTGTTGCCCAGCGACAGCCCCAAAACATCACTGCTCTAGAGGAGATCTGCATGGAGGAATGGGCCAAAATACCAGCAACAGTGTGTGAAAACCTTGTGAAGACTTACAGAAAACGTTTGACCTGTGTCATTGCCAACAAAGGGTATATAAAAAAGTATTGAGAAGCTTTTGTTATTGACCAAATACTTATTTTCCACCATAATTTGCAAATCAATTCATTAAAAATCCTACAATGTGATTTTCTGGAGAAAAAAAATCTCAATTTGTCTGTCATAGTTGACGTGTACCTATGATGAAAATTACAGGCCTCTCTCATCTTTTTAAGTGGGAGAACTTGCACAATTGGTGGCTGACTAAATACTTTTTTCCCCCCACTGTAAATGCACTTTACCTAAAGCAGAATTCAAAAAAATAATCCACAAATACCGTCTTACTGTATGATTTCACATGAAAACCAAAATGTATTTCACATTCATACAATAGAAACACATATGAAGACAAAAGTAACAATGTTTTTCTATATACCGCTACCAATATAGAAAACTGACAATACATTCAGCTTTAAGATAGTAGCACCTCCGTAAAATCGTCTCTCTCTCATGCATCCGCACTGTCTGTCTGCACTAAAAGTTCATGCTCCAGACTGAGCGTGCGCGGCCAGTTTACCAGCTCGTGAGCACAATTTTACACAAAACCAATAACATGTAAAACGAACTCAGAATCCCTAACAAATGGATTCTTTATAAAATCTCCTAGACAAAATCCAGCACAAGTAAGCTGTTCAGTAAACATAGTCTCTGTGACTTGTAAAAGGTTATTACCTCAGCTAGCATCAAGCTAACATATACTCTCACTCATTGTAAATCACGTTCTTCTCACTCAGTTCGACACAAAACCTTTCCTAACGTGATAATACCTTGACAAAGTTGTTAACTAGCATGTTAATACATATTCTTTCAATATTAGAAAGTTAAGAAGTTCTGTTACATACATGTAATAGTAAAAAGAACGGACACAAGTTTACGTTTGCAAAGTTCTGGCGCTTTCTTTATTCTGAAGAATGGTGTGCGCGCTTGTCCAGAACTTGCTGTTTCTCCTACAGTGCAACACCGTCATCTATTTCCCTGATGGACTACTAATGCTAAAGCATGTAGAATATACAATTTAGATTAATTAAGACAAATACATAAACACATTTTTTGTCTGTCTATAGTCAAGTCAATGTCTAGTCAGTGTCTAGCATGTCCAGACAAGTGGTGTTCCTTCGTGCCAGTAACCTCCTTGTAAAACTGGATAAGTCATCATGTTTCCAGGCGCCATGTAAGAATTGAGCACAACTGCGTTTGCTCCTTGTCTCAATGACTGGTATGACGGTTGTCCCAGACTCTTATAGCTAAACATTGCTCTGGGCCTTCCAGTGCACGTGGACCTTCTCACAGGTAAGTCTTCCTTTCCATTGACCTCTTGCCGCTGTACTAGCACATAATCTTGGAGTTCCTCCTGCACTTCATCCTCCACTCCATGCTGTTGCTGGATCTGTTCTATTTCCTGTGCCACTGTAGGTCTGAACTCCTGAGCAGTAACTTGCAGTCTGGTACGCCACTCTGGTTGACTTGGTTGTGGTCTGACATCGCTCTGATGGACCCGAGGACTGTGCTGGTAAGTATAGTAGCTTTCCTCTTCATCTGAACTGTCAGATTCTTGGTCAATCATGTTACTGTTTGTAGTCTGTTTTTGTCTTGGGGGTGTTCTTTTCACAGGTTTGGTTGGAGTGTCTTGATGCACTGGCAAGTCATTTACAGGTAACAGGAGGTTCTGGTGCAGCACACGAAGAGCTTTGTCTCCACTCTGACTGGATCTTATACACTGGACCCTCTCTAATTCTCTCCACAACTCTGTGTACCATCTTCTCCCAGTAAGCACAGAATTTCCCAGGGCCACCTCTTTCTGATAGGTTCCTAACAAGGACTTGATCATCTGGCTGTAGAGTTGCATCTTTGACACCTTTGTCGTAGTACTTCTTCCCTTTCGCTGAGGACTTTTGACTGTTCTCAGAAGCGATTTTGTATGCGTCTTGCATCTTTGTTGCCCACTTCTCTGTGAATGTTTGTTGGGTTCTTGTCACTGTTTCTGGTTCGAGGTTGAACAGTAGGTCGATAGGAAGGTGTGGGGCTCTGCCATACAGGAGAAAAAATGGTGAGTATCCCGTTGCCTCATGCCTTGTACAGTTATAGGCATGGACAATGTTTGGTAGATGGTCTTTCCACTCTGTCTTCTCTTCTTGCAGAGTGCAGAGCATCTGCAGGAGTGTTCTACTCATCCTTTCCACAGGGTTGCCTTGTGGATGGTATGGGGTAGTTCCCTGCACGCTGCTGGAGTCTCTGGAACAGGTTGTTCTCAAACTCCCCCTTGGTCGTGGTGAAGCGTACTAGGATAGCCAAACCGAGGAATGAAGTCTTGAAATGTATTCTCGGCTGAAGTTTTTCCTGACTTGTTCTTCGTTGGGTAGGCCTGTGCAAAGTGTGTGAAATTATTGACCAGTTCAATAATATATTCATAGCCTCCTTTGCTTGGCTCAAGGTGCATGTAGTCGACGGAGAGAAGCTCAAAGGGTGCACTGGTGGTGATAGAACCCATAGGTGCTTTCTCTGGAACACAGGGAAGTTTCTGCTTGATACATGCACACCGTCTGATCACAATATTCTACTTCACGCTGCATGAATGGCCAGTAAAATCTTTCCCTGACTAGATGGATCACTTTGTCTGCACCGACGTGGCCCATGTCTTCATGTTAGTTCTTCAGCACCACTGATTTCAGCTTGCTGGGTAGTACAAGTTGCTTTCGTTGTCTGTACAGGATTCCATTTTCCATGACCAGCTTGTTCCACTCATGGACTAGTCTCCTTATTTCTGGTCCCATGAGCTTTTTCTTTTTCTCCTTCTCATTTGGATTCCATCTTTTGTTTTTCAGCGAGATGATTTCTCTGATTGCAGCATCCTCATGCTGTGCAGCCTTGATATCCTCTGGTGTGATGGCAGGCATGCCTACAGGTGACACACCACCCTCTCTAGAGTTGACCTGCAGCGCAGCCACCCATGGAACATCCTCATTTTTCACTGCTCTGCTTCCTTGCCATACCGCTGAGATGACTTCTGGTGGCATAGATTCTGGGTATTCACCCACGTGGTTGTGGAGAACGACAGGACAATGAGACAGTGTGTCAGTGTCTGCATTCATTTCCCCAGGCCTGTATTTCAGGTTGAAGTGGAATTCGGCCAATGCCCCGACCCAGCGGTGACCTACTGCGTTGAGTCTAGCTGTGCTCAGAACATAGGTCAAAGGGTTGTTGTCTGTGTATACGGTAAAGGTGGGTGCATAGTATAGATAGTCTCTAAATTTGTCACAGATCGCCCATTTAAGTGCTAAAAACTCAAGTTTGCCATTGTGGAGGTGGTAGTTTTTCTTTGCTGGAGTTAGCGTTCTGGACCCACACCCAATTACACGTAGTCTCCCGTTCTGATGTTGGTAAAGGACAGCCCCTAGACCCTCATTGGAAGCGTCAGTGTGTTGCACAAATGGTAAGTCACAGTTTGGGTATGCTATTATGGGTAGATTTGTTAGCATGTCCGCCAACTTGGCCACGATGGCTCCGTGTACAGCCGTCCACTGGACTGGTGTCTTGGGATGCTGTTGTCCATTGCTAACCTTTTTGGCCTGGGTTTTTCCTCTGGTTGATTTGGGCTTGGCAGTTTTCCCTTTTTCTTCTGATGGACTTTGTAGCAGCTCAAATAGGGGGTTGGCCATCCTGGGGAAATCTTGGATGAATGACCTGTAGTAGCCGAAGAATCCCAGTAGTGTTCTGACCTCTCCAACTGTCTGTGGCTCCCTCTCCTTTAGCTGCAAAACAGCCTCCAAGTCTTTTGGGTCGATTTGTTTTCCCTCACTGGATACGATCCGACCTATGTGCCTCACTTGGCGTCTGAAGACTTCACACTTTTTCGGCCGCAGTTTGATACCGTGCTTCCTCATCCGACTAAGCACTCTTTTTAGGTCTTCCACATGTTCACTGAACGTCTTGGAATAGCAGATAACATCGTCCAGATATGGAGAACAGCAGTCGTCTCTCATGCCCTCTAGAACTCCTTTCATACACCTCTGGAAAGTGGATGGGGCGTTGGTCAAACCAAAGGGGATGCGGACCCACTCATATAGGCCCCAGGGGGTGCTGAACGTGGTGGCTTGTCTTGAGCTTTTATCCACGAAGCCTTGATGGTAAGCGCTGCCTTGGTCGAGTATCGAGAACCCTGTGTATCCCCCTAGGTTATCCAGCAGGTCTTGTATCCGTGGCAACGGATGACAGTCGGGGATGGTTTTGCGATTCAGCTCCCTGAGGTCGACACATAACCGCAGGCTGCTGTCCTTCTTGCACACACAGACCACTGGCGATGTGGATTTCTTGATCCAGCCTCTCTCCAGTAGGTTTTGGTCATATTCTTTCACCTCTTTGTATAGAGGTTTCGGAATGGAGTTGCAACTTTTCTGGACAGGCGTGTGATCCTTCAAGTTGAGTTTCAGCTTAAGGTTCGGAATGCAGCCGATATCTCCATCTTCCTGTGAGAACATATCAGATTCTTCATACAGCATTCTTCTGACTATTTTCTGTTCCTCTTCCTGTAGATGTTCTAAGTCAACAGGTGGGTGCCATTTTTCTCTGGACCCAACTGGTGTGTGACTCTCGTCAGGTAAATGTCATGTGTGGAGTTCTGAATTGGAATCTTTACCACCTTCGAGGCTCCACAGGGCACATCCACGAGGCATGGAAACAGCTCCAAACCTTCCGGGCAATGGCTGTCCATGGCTGGCTCGAACATCATTGTTCCTCCCTCTGGCCAGGCTCTGATTTTACATTTCACCTCAGCTATTTGACCTGTAGGAATGGTAAATCCTTTCTTTCCCACTTTTACCAAACAGCTCAGTGACATTTTTTCATGGGTCATCACTTTAATGGCAGAGACCATGGTTTCAACAGCTTTTTCTTTTACATTCATCACCTCACTCAGCAGTGCACTGAGAGTGACACCATCAGTCTGTTCACTGTTTTCTCTTATGATATCCTGTATTACATTAAAGCCTAGTAGTGGACAGTCTACACAGCTCTGACTAACTAGCATAGGCACATGTTTTGCCATTTTCCCATGTTTACTACTCAGAAGCTCCAGGGACACTTCAAAGGGGACAGTAGTGCAGTTTGATGCAATCACGTGGAGCTGGCCTTCAGTTAACAAAGGGGTTGGATCTCAACACTTGGCAAAGCGTTCTCTACCCAGGCCCTCCCTACAATGCTAACCTGTGCCACAGTGTCTAACAACATCTCAACTTTGACTCCATTACATAGGCATGAGACCATACATCTATTGGCAATAAGCTGTGCACCTTGGGTGTCTTAGGCGGAGTGTGTGTTGATGTTCCTGTGTGTGGACGTGTAGCTGGTTTCTCTGTCTTCACACAGTTGATTTGGAGTAGGGACGTTTTGTTTCCAGCGGTCACCGTCTGTCCCTCGCCAGCGACCTGAATCCTTTTGTCACACCCTGGCTCTGGGACTCTATATGTTGAGCCAGGGTGTGTTCATTCTATGTGTTCTGTTTCTTTGTTTGGGTGTTCTAGGTTGTCAGTTTCGATGTTTGCCTGTGTGACTCCCTATCAGAGGCAACGAGTGTCAGCTGTCGGCTGGTTGTCTCTGATTGGGAGCCATATTTAATCTGTATGTTTTCCCTTGGGTGTTGTGGGTTTTTGTTCCGTGTCGGTATTGTTAACCGTGGACTTCACGAGTCGTGTTTTGTTAGTACTTTAATTAAATAAAGTCATGTTTGTTTCACACGCTGCGCCTTGGTCTACTCACTCCTATGACGATCGTGACAGAAAAACCCACCATAAAAGGACCAAGCAGCGTGTCCAGGAGCAGGCAGACTGGACATGGGAGGAAGCGCCAGGAAAGGAGATGGAGAGGCTGGCGATGGCCCAGGTGGGCAAATCGTGGTCCTGGGAGGACATGCTCGGGGGCAAGGGACCTTGGGGTAGGATTAAGGCCCTGGCGAGAGAGGAGCAGCGGCGTCAGCAGTGCCATCGTCGGACGGACGAGAGGCACCCCCAAGAATTTTTTAGGGGGGGGCACACGGCATGGGCGACTGGGCAGCAGGAGGCTGCCACAGGGCGAAATGGGAGACGAGGAGAGAAGGCCACCGGGTTACGGGAGCCATTGGCGAGAGGAGGGAAGGAAGTTGTAGAGGCACGGCGAGAGGTACTGAGGTGTATTGCCAGTCCGGTCCGGCCCGTTCCTGATCCCCGTTTAAGGCCAGTGGTGTGTGTTCCCAGTACGGTTCGGCCTGTTCCTGCTCCACGCACCAAGCCTACGGTGTGCGTCGCCAGCCCAGCCCGGCCTGTCCCTGCTCCACGCACCAAGCCTACGGTGTGCGTCGCCAGCCCGGTCCGGCCTGTTCCTGCCACCCGCACCAAGTCTACGGTGCGCGTCGCCAGCCCGACCCGGCCTGTTCCTGCCACTCGCACCAAACCTACGGTGCGCGTCGACAGCCCAGCCCGGCCTGTTCCCGCTCCACGCACCAAGCCTACGGTGTGCGTCGACAGCCCAGCCCGGCCTGTTCCTGCTCCACGCACCAAACCTACGGTGTGCGTCGCCAGCCCTGTCCGGCCTGTTCCTGCTCCACGCACCAAGTCTACGGTGCGCGTCGCCAGCCCTGCCCGGCCTGTCCCTGCTTCACGCACCAAACCTACGGTGCGCGTCGACAGCCCAGCCCGGCCTGTTCCCGCTCCACGCACCAAGCCTACGGTGTGCGTCGACAGCCCAGCCCGGCCTGTTCCTGCTCCACGCACCAAACCTACGGTGTGCGTCGCCAGCCCTGTCCGGCCTGTTCCTGCTCCACGCACCAAGTCTACGGTGCGCGTCGCCAGCCCTGCCCGGCCTGTTCCTGCTCCACGCACCAAGCCTACGGTGTGCGTCGCCAGACCTGCCCGGCCTGTCCCTGCTCCACGCACCAAGCCTACGGTGTGCGTCGCCAGCCCTGTCCGGCCTGTTCCTGCTCCACGCACCAAGTCTACGGTGCGCGTCGCCAGCCCTGCCCGGCCTGTCCCTGCTTCACGCACCAAACCTACGGTGCGCGTCGACAGCCCAGCCCGGCCTGTTCCCGCTCCACGCACCAAGCCTACGGTGTGCGTCGACAGCCCAGCCCGGCCTGTTCCTGCTCCACGCACCAAACCTACGGTGTGCGTCGCCAGCCCGGCCCGGCCTGTCCCTGCTCCACGCACCAAGTCTACGGTGCGCGTCGCCAGCCCGGTCCGGCCTGTTCCTGCCACTCGCACCAAGTCTACGGTGCGCGTCGCCAGCCCGGCCCGGCTCGTTCCTGCCACTCGCACCAAGCCAGGGGTGCGAGTCGTCAGTCCGGCACAACCCGTGCCTGGGTCATCGGTGCCAGATCAGGTACCGCTTTATTGCTCCCCAACGGAGCTGAAGCTAGCCGCTCCTGCTACGTCCAGGTCAGCTCCAGCCAGCGGAGCCAGACTGGACCAGGGGCGCTATGGGGGGTTCATTGGAGGGTGGGGGTCAAGGCCGGAGGCAGAACCGCCGCCGAGGAGGAATGCCCGCCCAGCCCTCCCCTGTTTTGCTTTAGTTGAGGCGCGGTCGCAGTCCGCGCCTTTAGGGGGGGGTACTGTCACACCCTGGCTCTGGGACTCTATATGTTGAGCCAGGGTGTGTTCATTCTATGTGTTCTGTTTCTTTGTTTGGGTGTTCTAGGTTGTCTGTTTCGATGTTTGCCTGTGTGACTCCCAATCAGAGGCAACGAGTGTCAGCTGTCGGCTGGTTGTCTCTGATTGGGAGCCATATTTAATCTGTATGTTTTCCCTTGGGTGTTGTGGGTTTTTGTTCCGTGTCGGTATTGTTAACCGTGGACTTCACGAGTCGTGTTTTGTTAGTACTTTAATTAAATAAAGTCATGTTTGTTTCACACGCTGCGCCTTGGTCTACTCACTCCTACGACGATCGTGACACCTTTTCCCGACATCTGTCTCGTTAGGCAGTCGACAGCAGCTCTGTGTCCTTATTGTCCACAACGGAAGCAGTGAGGGCAGCTATCAATTCCCTGCTGGACACAGTCTTGACATTTACCCTTAGTGTGGGCCCTGTCTGTCGTCGTTGCTCTGGATGGGGGTGAAGAGGCATATCTCGGTGCCTCTCGTCGGTGCTCTGGAGGATAGGTGATGGGCATATCCCTGGGCCTCACCTCTTGTCTGACCTCCGGAGGGTGGGGGATGTGTGTACCCCTGGGCCTCACCTGCAGCAGGTTTCATCATTTTCTCCAGGTTTTTAGCCAGTGCAGACACTGTTGCGGTCAGCTCCTGGATGGCTGTGCGATTGGCCTTCACTTCACCATCAACCTGAGAGGGGGAAGACTGGTCACAATATTTACTGTCCCCTTGTTGCTGTGCTGAGTTGACATTTACTGGTCTGTGTCTAGCACTGCGACCTAGATGTTTCTGTCTATCTGCTTCCTCACTGGTTGATTGTGTTATCTGCTCGAGGATTAAGTTGTCAGTCACACTACAATCAGAGGTATATTTCTTGAGGTCATCTCTGATTTTAGTGTATTTTTCACTGAGCCCTTGGTAAAGTGTGTGAAGGAACACACCCTCTACCAGCTTCTTGTCATAGACAAACTCATCACCACTCTGCTGTGATGCGAACAGTACACGCTGTTTGAGCCCCATTAACCTATATGCAAACTGCTGAGGCATTTCCTTGTCCGGCTGTATAGCGTTACTCAGCTCCTGAAAGAGCTCTGTGCTACTTTTATCTCTGAGATGAGACCTAAAGAAGCGTTTCAGCTCTGCTACAGTAAGACCCTCTTTGTTTGTCAACATGTCCCTGAAAGTACCTGGCTTGATTACTCTTAGAACATTTCTGACTAACTCCGACTCAGGATATTTCTCTCGGAGACCCTCATCAATTTGTTTACATATACTACTGCAAGTAAAATCAGAAACAGAATCAGAGATTTGGCCACCATGTATCTTAAATTCTCTACGAGGAAACAGTGCTGCTACATCAGTAACACTCATCAACCCAGATACCTGTTCTGCAACCAGGGGAGCTGCATGTGCTGACCCATTTCTCACAGTGTCTTTGGTTGTTGATATGTTGTTGGTCTCGGTCGGTCATTGTCTGTGACTGATAATAGTTCATCAAGTTGATCACGCAGGTGAAGTAGGCAGGACAAGCCCTTGTCCTCCAGCTTCAGTCTCTCCTCACCCTTGATGTAGTCAAAAAGTTCTGGTTCGTTGGACTCAGATGCCTCTGGAATGTCTCTTTCGTTCTCGTTGTCTAGTGCCACTGCTAGTGAGTGCAGCTGGCTTCCATTCATTGATGATAACTGTTTCTGAAGATCCAAAATAATCTTGCAACGCGTCGCCATTGTTACTGGATGTCTCAATCCGCTCTCTGGTGACTCTCGAAGTCGTCCCTGTAGCCTCAGCTCTCTGAATAACTCTCGCAGCCTTCTCCACAGCTCTGACGTCTGTATCACCCAGTTGTAGGATCAGCAACTCACCAGATGGTGGCGCTATCCCGGACGAGCCCCCAAAATGTTACCGGCCTCAGTCTGTAGCTGAGGTGGCCTGTAATAGTAAAAAGAACTGACAAGTTTACGTCTGCAAAGTTATGGCGCTTTCTTTATTCTGAAGAATGGTGTGCGCGCTTGTCCAGAACTTGCTGTTTCTCCTACTACCACAGTGCAACAGCGCCATCTTTGGCCTGATGGACTACTAATGCTAAAGCATGTAGAATATACAATTTAGATTAATTAAAACAAAATACATAAATTGGTTTAAAAATAAAATTAACAAATAAAAGGGGTGTCTGTTTTTAGTGACTTTGTTTTCAACCCATTACACACACTTACAGAGAAAAAATGTTCTGACATCAAAGACAACCACACAAACATGCTCCCTCTTTCCATTTATCAAAGAT
Source organism: Coregonus lavaretus (assembly GCF_964263955.1). Lineage (NCBI taxonomy): Eukaryota > Metazoa > Chordata > Actinopteri > Salmoniformes > Salmonidae > Coregonus > Coregonus lavaretus. Next base: position 25,650,861 of record NC_140005.1, on the reverse strand, counting down.
ACACACACTCAAGACCAAAACAAACCTTCTCTAACACACAAATCGACATGACTTCCAAAACTGTAACATGTTCATATACCATCATTCAGGTTCTCTTTTTATCCACAGGCAGCAGATGCACCGATACTAAAATGGTGTCCCTCTGCAGTTTGTGGTTGTTGTGTGGAGTCAAGTGGTGAAAGTTTCAAGATTCAGGTCCCAGTCATGTCACTAGGAGTGAACCAGGGCTGAGGTGAGGTAGCGTACCAGAAGGGGACAGTATTGACCCAGCCACAGCTGTCCTGAACACACCTGGACAGTTCACAGTCAGTACTCAGACTACAGTAAACCACACCTTCAGGGGTCAAGGTGACAGCGGAGGAAAAGGCCTCATCCTCTGGCCTATGAAAATTCACATTCTAATCTGTTATGGTAATGCACAGCAACAGGTATTTTCAGTGCATATTAATGCATGGACATGTGTATGTGCCAATCAGTGAGACAGAGTGAGTGACACTTCCTATTCATAAAATGTCTTCACACTATAGGGAGCCTCCTCCGTTCTGTGGTTTCTCGCGCACACACAAACAGACGCATTCAGACATGCACGTACACATCAGGGGAAGTGTGTTTCTGAGATTGTATGTGTGGGTGGGGTGGAAGCTGAATGGACACTTCCAAAGGCCCCCAGTGCCTGAACATGCAGCCTTTTCTCTTTCCCCCAGTATTGAAGCAGCTGTCTTTAATAAGAGCTCAGCCCATATTTATTCAGGTACAGCAGAGAGAGGGAAAGACAGCGAGAGAGAGAGAGAGAGAGAGAGAGAGAGAGAGGCGTGGCCCTTCTTTTTCCTGGCAGCCGCGCAGCGCTCCTGCGGTTTTTTGGGGGCAAAGGGACAAGGCGAAAGAGACGGAGAGAGAGAGGGAAACAGACACACAGAGAGTGAGTGAAGGGAGAGAGGCCCTAGCATAAAAAGCAAGACTCCGCTCACATCCTGTACAAAGCTGGGCCCCAGAGGCCTCAGGGCCACAGGGGGGGGTGTGTGCGGCTATGCGCTCAACTCTCCCGTCCCTCCAGACTCTCCTGTCCAAGACAAATTACCAGCGGTGCTGCTGTCACCATGGGCCCTGACCAAGACAAACAGCCCTGTTTAAAATAAGACCATAGCCCCCCCGACAGCCCCTCCTTCCTTAACCATAACCCCTTCACACACACATCCCCCAACCATATCCCCTTCATAGGTCAGAAGACTGAGACTCTGGCCCAACCCTGCACTGGAGAACTCCCTTTCAACCTCTCCATAACCTCCCTCTATTCTCCACATGCCGTTCAACTCTCTCCACATCACAGCACTCCTGTTGTGGGCAAAAATGCGGAGTGGGACATGTGAGTGTGTATGACACTGTGCATGTTTTTGGTGTGTGTCTGAGACTGTGTGTGTGTGTGTGTGTGTGTGTGTGTGTGTGTGTGTGCACACGCACCAGCGCATGTGTGCATAAACTCTGAACTTTGCAGTTTTGTGATTCAGCTAACAATGCAGAAGTGTCAGCAGAATTCCAGCTCCTGCTAACAGAGCATACTGCATCATGGGAGTTGTGGTTTATTTGTCAGACTGGGCTACAGTAGTCTGTGTCGCTGCCTGCGCCAGAGGGACTGGTGTTTGTCATTGAGAGGAGCCTAATTTATCTCAGTGGCAGAGCCATTCCCCTCCAGCCCTGGTCCTGCAGGACCCCTGAACTGCTGACACCAGACGCCCCCGTGTCCCCCCTCCTCTTCCCCCTTTCATCCCCCTATCATTGGCCAGCTCCAGCATGCGGCAAAACATTTTGAGATGTGTTTCATCTGCATATTGATCAGCCTAGCCAAAAGAACCAAAACCTCAGCATTGCACTGCATACATAATGTAAAAGAAGTACCAGTTATTCTACTAAACCCTCCTGCAATCCATTAAGAAGGAAGGCTTCACTTCAATTAGGTGGTTCAGGAGTTCATTAGGAAAATCAAAAGGGCATTTTTAATTACATATTAAAAAACAAAACTCAATGGAAACTCTTGCAAAATCATCATCCCTCACAAGGGTTTGAAAATCTTCCTTGCAAATTGCAATATGATCAACTGGAAGCCACAGAAAATCTAATCTCTGCTGAATGACGGTTACTATGATGTGGAAATGACAAAGGCTCATCTCTTTTCACCAATGAGAACGCCCTTATTTGTCTGCTTATGCCCCTCTAAGCTAATTGGAGCTGAGCTCTCCTGGCCGGTGGGAGGGCCTTAGTGCCAGCCTGTCCCCTTGCCGACAGACGGCTGGGCGCTGTCTGATGGATGGGCTGTGTTGTGAGGAGTGGGCCGACGGCGTCGAGGAGTGATTGGCCCAGGGGGCCCGGCTTTGTGGAAGGCACTTCCTGTGCGTGCTGAAGGACGATGAGGTCCAGGAGAGGCAGAGGGAAGGCTGGTACAGGGGAACGCTGGCTGTTCCCCCCCTTAAACACCCCCCTCCTCTCACAGCTAATCAAGGGGAACTCCAGAGAAAAGACCCAGACTTCCAGGTGAGCCTATACCCTCTGTTCCCCTCTCATACCCCCTCTACCCCCTGTATTCCCCTCCTGTCCCCAAAAAGTCTACTGTGCCACCCAGACTGTCTGTACAATTATGTATATTTGATGGTGTACACTACTGTGCTGTGCCTATGGACATATCATATCACTGGGCATCTCTAGATCCTTCTGTACCCTTTAGGTGTGTAAGTGTGTTCTTACCCAAGTCGTCCCAGCTGCTCCAGCTCAGGCACGGTGGGTCCGTAGGTGTGGATAATGATGGGCTGGTAGCGGTACAGAACCTCCTCTATACGGGCCACCGGCTGCAACGACACAGTCTGACTCTGCAGCACAGGAGAGGAGACACATTACAGTCAAAAAATTTTTGGGGTGTGAACATCACCAATAATCACCAAGACATTTAGCAGTTTAAAACATGTAGAGCAAATATGCTGCTCGATTCCTGTAGAAACAACCTGTGGTCATTGATAGAGTATGTCAATTGAGTTTTGTTTGACAACTGCATGTCTCAGTTCCATTGAGAGCTGTTGATTTTGGAAGACACATATTCAGGCCAGTAATTCAGAGGTAAGCAGGAATGCTATATCAAACCGTATTAACCAAGTCCAATCCTGCCCCCAAAGTGGACATCTTATGCAGACAGCTAGAGCTAAGCTACGAACAAAGCTATTCTTCTGAATACTGTAAGTAGCCTACCCTTAGTAATAGCCTCTGGTGGGGATTAGGATGGGGACAGGGCCGGTTTACCGACCGGGCACGCACGGCACGTGCCCTGGGGGCCCCCCCACCCCCCACATAAAAAAAAATATATACACTGCTCAAAAAAATAAAGGGAACACTTAAACAACACAATGTAACTCCAAATCAATCACACTTCTGTGAAATCAAACTGTCCACTTAGGAAGCAACACTGATTGACAATACATTTCACATGCTGTTGTGCAAATGGAATAGACAACAGGTGGAAATTATAGGCAATTAGCAAGACACCCCCAATAAAGAAGTGGTTCTGCAGGTGGTGACCACAGACCACTTCTCAGTTCCTATGCTTCCTGGCTGATGTTTTGGTCACTTTTGAATGCTGGCGGTGCTTTCACTCTAGTGGTAGCATGAGACGGAGTCTACAAACCACACAAGTGGCTCAGGTAGTGCAGCTCATCCAGGATGGCACATCAATGCGAGCTGTGGCAAGAAGGTTTGCTGTGTCTGTCAGCGTAGTGTCCAGAGCATGGAGGCGCTACCAGGAGACAGGCCAGTACATCAGGAGATGTGGAGGAGGCCGTAGGAGGGCAACAACCCAGCAGCAGGACCGCTACCTCCGCCTTTGTGCAAGGAGGAGCAGGAGGAGCACTGCCAGAGCCCTGCAAAATGACCTCCAGCAGGCCACAAATGTGCATGTGTCTGCTCAAACGGTCAGAAACAGACTCCATGAGGGTGGTATGAGGGCCCGACGTCCACAGGTGGGGGTTGTGCTTACAGCCCAACACCGTGCAGGACGTTTGGCATTTGCCAGAGAACACCAAGATTGGCAAATTCGCCACTGGCGCCCTGTGCTCTTCACAGATGAAAGCAGGTTCACACTGAGCACATGTGACAGATGTGACAGAGTCTGGAGACGCCGTGGAGAACGTTCTGCTGCCTGCAACATCCTCCAGCATGACCGGTTTGGCGGTGGGTCAGTCATGGTGTGGGGTGGCATTTTTGGGGGGCCGCACAGCCCTCCATGTGCTCGCCAGAGGTAGCCTGACTGCCATTAGGTACCGAGATGAGATCCTCAGACCATATGCTGGTGCGGTTGGCCCTGGGTTCCTCCTAATGCAAGACAATGCTAGACCTCATGTGGCTGGAGTGTGTCAGCAGTTCCTGCAAGAGAAAGGCATTGATGCTATGGACTGGCCCGCCCGTTCCCCAGACCTGAATCCAATTGAGCACATCATGTCTCGCTCCATCCATCAATGCACGTTGCACCACAGACTGCCCAGGAGTTGGCGGATGCTTTAGTCCAGGTCTGGGAGGAGATCCCTCAGGAGACCATCCGCCACCTCATCAGGAGCATGCCCAGGCGTTGTAGGGAGGTCATACAGGCACGTGGAGGCCACACACACACTACTGAGCCTCATTTTGACTTGTTTTAAGGACATTACATCAAAGTTGGATCAGCCTGTAGTGTGGTTTTCCACTTTAATTTTGAGGGTGACTCCAAATCCAGACCTCCATGGGTTGATAAATTTGATTTCCATTGATAATTTTTGTGTGATTTTGTTGTCAGCACATTCAACTATGTAAAGAAAAAAGTATTTAATAAGATTATTTCATTCATTCAGATCTAGGATGTGTTGTTTAAGTGTTCCCTTTATTTTTTTGAGCAGTGTATATACAGTGAAGGAAAAAAAGTATTTGATCCCCTGCTGATTTTGTAAGTTTTCCCACTGACAAAGACATGATCAGTCTATCATTTTAATGGTAGGTTTATTTGAACAGTTGGAGACAGAATAACAACAAAAAAATCCAGAAAAACGCATGTCAAAAATATTATAAATTGATTTGCATTTTAATGAGGGAAATAAGTATTTGACCCCTCTGCAAAACATGACTTAGTACTTGGTGGCAAAACCCTTGTTGGCAATCACAGAGGTCAGACGTTTCTTGTAGTTGGCCACCAGGATTGCATACATCTCAGGAGGGATTTTGTTCCACTCCTCTTTGCAGATCTTCTCCAAGTCATTCATCCAAGGTTTCGAGGCTGACGTTTGGCAACTCGAACCTTCAGCTCCCTCCACAGATTTTCTATGGGATTAAGGTCTGGAGACTGGCTAGGCCACTCCAGGACCTTAATGTGCTTCTTCTTGAGCCACTCCTTTGTTGCCTTGGCCGTGTGTTTTGGGTCATTGTCATGCTGGAATACCCATCCACGACCCATTATCAATGCCCTGGCTGAGGGAAGGAGGTTCTCACCCAAGATTTGACGGTACATGGCCCCATCCATCGTCCCTTTGATGCGGTGAAGTTGTCCTGTCCCCTTAGCAGAAAAACACCCCCAAAGCATACTGTTTCCACCTCCATGTTTGACGGTGGGGATGGTGCTCTTGGTGTCATAGGCAGCATTCCTCCTCCTCCAAACACGGCGAGTTGAGTTGATGCCAAAGAGCTCAATTTTGGTCTCATCTGACCACAACACTTTCACCCAGTTCTCCCCTGAATCATTCAGATGTTTATTGGCAAACTTCAGACGGCCCTGTATATGTGCTTTCTTGAGCAGGGGGACCTTGCGGGCGCTGCAGGATTTCAGTCCTTCACGGCGTAGTGTGTTACCAATTGTTTTTTTGGTGACTATGGTCCCAGCTGCCTTGAGATCATTGACAAGATCCTCCCGTGTAGTTCTGGGCTGATTCCGTTCTCATGATCATTGCAACTCCACGAGGTGAGATCTTGCATGGAGCCCCAGGCCGAGGGAGATTGACAGTACTTTTGTGTTTCTTCCATTTGTCAATAATCGCACCAACTGTTTTCACCTTCTCACCAAGCTGCTTGGCGATGGTCTTGTAGCCCATTCCAGCCTTGTGTAGGTCTACAATCTTGGACCTGGCATCCTTGGAGAGCTCTTTGGTCTTGGCCATGGTGGAGAGTTTGGAATCTGATTGATTGATTGCTTCTGTGGACAGGTGTCTTTTATACAGGTAACAAGCTGAGATTAGGAGCACTCCCTTTAAGAGTGCTCCTAATCTCAGCTCGTTACCTGTATAAAAGACACCTGGGAGCCAGAAATCTTTCTGATTGAGAGGGGGTCAAATACTTATTTTCCTCATGAAAATGCAAATCAATTTATAACATTTTTGACATGCGTTTTTCTGGATTTTTTTGTTGTTATTCTGTCTCTCACTGTTCAAATAAACCTACCATTAAAATTATAGACTGATCATTTCTTTGTCAGTGGGCAAACGTACAAAATCAGCAGGGGATCAAATACTTTTTTCCCTCACTGTATATACAGTTGAAGTCTGAAGTTTACATACACTTAGGTTGGAGTCATTAAAACTCGTTTTTCAACCACTCCACAAATGTCTTGTTATCAAACTATAGTTTTGGCAAGTCGGTTAGGACATCTACTTTGTGCATGACACAAGTAATATTTCCAACAATTGTTTACAGACAGATTATTTCACTTATAATGCACTGTATCCCAATTCCAGTGGGTCAGAAGTTTACATACACTAAATTGACTGTGCCTTTAAACAGCTTGGAAAATTCCAGAAAATGATGTCATGACTTTAGAAGCTTCTGATAGGCTAATTGACATAATTTGAGTCAATTGGAGGTGTACCTGTGGATGTATTTCGAGGCCTACCTTCAAACTCAGTGCCTCTTTGCTTGACATCATGGGAAAATCAAAAGAAATCAGCCAAGACCTCAGAGAAATAATTGTAGACCTCCACAAGTCTGGTTCATCTTTGGGAGCAATTTCCAAACGCCTGAAGGTACCACGTTCATCTGTACAAACAATAGTATGCAAGTATAAACACTATGGGACCACGCAGCCATCATACCGCTCAGGAAGGAGACGCGTTCTGTCTCCTAGAGATGAATGTACTTTGGTGTGAAAAGTGCAAATCAATCCCAGAACAACAGGAGCTTCTGAAGATGCTGTAGGAAACAGGTACAAAATTATCTATATTCACAGTAAAACGAGTCCTATATCGACATAACCTGAAAGGCCGCTCAGCAAGGAAGAAGCCACTGCTCCAAAACCGCCATAAAAAGCCAGACTACGGTTTGCAACTGCACATGGGCACAAAGATCGTACTTTTTGGAGAAATGTCCTCTGGTCTGATGAAACAAAAATAGAACCGTTTGGCCATAATGACCATCGTTATGTTTGGAGGAAAAAGGGGGGACTTGAAAGCTGAAGAACACCATTCCAACCGTGAAGCACGGGGGTGGCAGCATTTTGCTGTGGGGGTGCTTTGCTGCAGGAGGGCTGGTGCACTTCACAAAATAGATGGCATCATGAGGAAGGAAAATGTTGTGGATATATTGAAGCAACATCTCAAGACATCAGTCAAGAAGTTAAAGCTTGGTCGCAAATGGGTCTTCCAAATGGACAATGACCCCAAGCATACTTCCAAAGTTGTGGCAAAATGGCTTAAGGACAACAAAGTCAAGGTATTGGAGTGGCCAATACAAAGCCCTGACCTCAATCCTATAGAAAATGTGTGGGCAGAACTGAAAAGGCGTGTGTGAGCAAGGAGGCCTACAAACCTGACTCAGTTACACCAGCTCTGTCAGGAGGAATGGGCCAAAATTCACCCAACTTATTGTGGGAAGCTTGTGGAAGGCTACCCGGAACATTTGACCCAAGTTAAACAATTTAAAAGGCAATGCTACCAAATACTAATTGAGTGTATGTAAACTTCTGACCCACTGGGAATGTGATGAAATAAATTAAAACTTAAATAAATGATTCTCTCTACTATTATTCTGACATTTCACATTCTTAAAATAAAGTGGTGATCCTAACTGACATAAGACAGGGAATTTTTACTAGGATTAAATGTCAGGAATTGTGAAAAACTGAGTTTAAATGTATTTGGCTAAGGTGTATGTAAACTTCTGACTTCAACTGTATATATATATATATATATATATATATATATATATATATATATATATATATAGTACCAGTCAACATTTTGGACACACCTACTCATTCAAGGGTTTTTCTTTATTTTTACTATTTTCTACATTGTAGAATAATAGTGAAGACATCAAAACTGTGAAATAACACATATGGAATCATGTAGTAACCAAAAAAGTGTTAAACAAATCGAAATATATTTTATATTTATATATTTTAAGTAGCCACCCTTTGCCTTGATGACAGTTATGCACACTCTTGGCATTCTCTCAACCAGCTTCATGAGGTAGTCACTTGGAATGCATTTCAATTAACAGGTGTGCCTTGTTAAAAGTTAATTTGCGGAATTTCTTACCTTCTTAATGCGTTTGAGACAATCAGTTGTGTTGTGACAAGGTAGGGGTGGTATACAATAGCCCTATTTGGTAAAAGACCAAGACCATATTATGGCAAGAACAGCTCAAATAAGCAAAGAGAAACGACAGTCCATCATTACTTTAAGACATGAAGGTCAGTCAATATGGAACATTTCAAGAACTTTGAAAGTTTCTTCAAGTGCAGTCGCAAAAACAATGAAACGCTATGATGAAACTGGCTCTCATGAGGACCGCCATTGGAAAGGAAGAACCAGAGTTACCTCTGCTTCAGAGGATAAGTTCATTAGAGTTACAGCCCAAATAAATGCTTCACAGAGTTCAAGTAACAGACACATCTCAACATCAACTGTTCAGAGGAGACTGCATGAAATCAGGCCTTCATGGTCGAATTGCTGCAAAGAAACCACTACTAAAGGACACCAATAAGAAGAAGAGACTTGCTTGGGCCAAGAAACACGAGCAATGGACATTAGACTGGTGGAAATCTGAGCTTTTTGGTTCCAACCGCTGTGTTTTTGTGAAACCCAGAGTAGGTGAACGGATGATCTCCACATGTGTGGCTCCTACCGTGAAGCATGGAGGTGGTGGTGTGATGGTGCTTTGCTGGTGACACTGATTTATTTAGAATTCAAGGCACACCAGCAATTCAACCAGCATGGCTACCACAGCATTCTGCAGCGATACGCCATCCCATCTGGTTAGCACTTAGTGGGACTATCATTTGTTTTTCAACAGGACAAAAACCCAACACACCTCCAGGCTGTGTAAGGGCTATTTGACCAAGAAGGAGAGTGATGGAGTGCTGCATCAGATGACCTGGCCTCCACAATCACCCGACCTCAACCCAATTGAGATGTTTGGGATGAGTTGGACCGCAGAGTGAAGGAAAAGCAGCCAATAAGTGCTCAGCATGTGGGAACTCCTTAAAGACTGTTGGAAAATCATTCCTCATGAAGCTGGTTGAGAGAATGCCAAGAGTGTGCAAAGCTGTCATCAAGGCAAAAGGTGGCTACTTTGAAGAATCTCAGATATAAAATATATTTTGATTTGTTTAACACTTTTTTGGCTACTACATGATTCCATATGTGTTATTTCATAGTTTTGATGTCTTCACTATTATTCTACAATGTAGAAAATAGTACAAATAAAGAAAAACCCTTGAATGAACTTGTACTGTATATTTACTATTTTTAGGGGGGTGGTGGGCCCCTTGGAGGTCAGGTCCCCCCCAGATAGCATATGTCATTGAACATATCAGTGGAGGGCCTGCTGGAGGTCAGGGACCCCCAGATAGCATATGAACACATCATAAAACATGGAAAGATGTGTAGAATTGTAGGAAATTAGCTTTAAAACTGCAACATTTTCTCAGCCTGATGGCAAAATGTGTAGAATAGCTTGAGATTAGCAATAAAACTGCATGGCCTGGAGGTAGGTGGCCCGGGGCCCCAGATGTGGTAATCCGACCCTGGATGGGAAAACCCTGAACCAAAATTACTAATATAAATACCCAGAATCCATCCTGTGGAGGACAAGGTAAGTAATGATGCATAATACATAACAAAAACCACCAATAAGGACCCAGTGATTCATGACATAGATTAACTTTACAGGAGGGAGGCAAAGTTATAAATTATAAAAAGATGTTCTGCGTATTTGGCACGAAGATCAACTGTACTATTTGTTCAGGCTCTGATCTTGTCCCATCTTGATTACGGTCCCGTAATATGGTCAGGTGCAGCAAAGAAAGACCTAACAAAGTTGCAGCTGGCTCAAAACAAAGCAGCACGCTTTGCTCTTAACTGCACACATGGAACAAACAACAACATGCATGATAGTCTTTCTTGGTTGAGGAGAAATTGACTACTTCTCTTCTTTTTAAGAAACATTTGTGTTGAAAATGGCTAACCACTTGTATAATCTATTTGCATACACTTCAGACAGGCATACATATATACATACCCCACCACATATGCCACTATGGGTTTCTTCACTTTACCCAAACCAAAAACAGATTTTATGTGTTGCTCAGTTATGTAAAGACCCATGTCATCGTGGAATGATCTGCCACCAAAGTTAAGCTTTCTAAATATCCAATTTAACTGTATATAAGAATATATACAGTGCCTTCGGAAAGTATTCAGATGCCTTGGCTTTATCCACTTTGTTACATTACGGCTTATTCTAAAATGGTTTACAGAAAAAAAATCCTTAGCAATCTACACACAATACCCCATAATGACAAAGCGAAAACAGGTTTTTATAAATTTTAGCAAATGTATTAAACTAAAAAACAGAAATACCTTCTTTACATAAGTATTCAGACCCTTTGCTATGAGACTCGAAATTGAGCTCAGTGGCATTCTGTTTCCATTGATCATCCTTGAGATGTTTCTACAACTTGATTGGAGTCCACCTGTGGTAAATTCAATTGATTGGACATGATTTGGAAAGGCGCACAAACTGTCTATGAAAAGGTCCCACAGTTGACAATGAATGTAACCACAAAAACCAAGCCATGAGGTCAAAGGAATTGTCCGTAGAGCTCCGACACACGATTGTGTCGAGGCACAGATCTGGGGAAGGGTACCAAAATATTTCTGCAGCATTGAAGGTTCCCAAGAACACAGTGCCCTCCATCATTCTTAAAATGGAAGAAGTTTGGAACCACCAAGACTCTTCCTAGAGCTGGCCACCCGGCCAAACTGAGCAATCAGGGGAGAAGGGCCTTAGTCAGGGAGGTGACCAAGAACCCAATGGTCACTCTGACAGAGCTCTAGAGTTCCTCTGTGGAGATGGGAGAACCTTCCAGAAGGACAACCATTTCTGCAGCACTCCACCAATCAGGCCTTTATGGTAGAGTGGCCAGACGGAAGCCACTCCTCAGCAAAAGGCACGACAGCCCACTTGGAGTTTGCCAAAAGGCACCTAAAGACTCTCAGACCATGAGAAACAAGATTATCTGGTCTGATGAAACCAAGATTGAACTCATTGGTCTGAATGCCAAGCGTCACGTCTGGAGGAAACCTGGCACCATCCCTATGGTGAAGCATGGTGGCAGCATCATTCTGTTGGGATGTTTTTCAGCGGCAGGGACTGGGAGACTAGTTAGGATCGAGGGAAAGATGAACAGAGCAAAGTACAGAGAGATCCTTGATGAAAACCTGCTCCAGAGCGCACAGGACCTCAGACTGGGGCAAAGGTTCACCTTTCAACAGGACAACGACCCTAAGCACACAGCCAAGACAACACAGGAGTGGCTTCGGGACAAGTCTCTGAATGTCCTTGAGTGGCCCAGCCAGAGCCCGGACTTGAACCCGATCTAACATCTCTGGAGAGACCTGAAAATAGCTGTGCAGCAATGCTCCCCATCCAACCTGACAGACCTTGAGAGGATCTGCAAAGAAGAATGGGAGAAACACCCCAAATAAGACGAGGCTGTAGTCGCTGCCAAAGGTGCTTCAACAAAGTACTGAGTAAAGGGTCTGAATACTTTTTTATTATAAATTTGCAAAAATGTATAAAACCGTTTTTTTGCTTTGTCATTATGGGGGTATTGTGTATAGATTGATTAGGGGGGGAAAAACAATTTAATCAATTTTAGAATAAGGCTGTAACGTAACAAAATGTGGAAAAAGTCAAGGGGTCCGAATACTTTCCGAAGGCACTGTATATATGAATAGTGTGTAAATAGTATTTTTGATGTCTCTTGGTGTCTTTCCAATATACCATTTTCTTATGGATAAAAAAAAAAAAGAACATTCTTTTTATTTAACGTCCTCTTCTATAACTGTTCTGTACTTTGTAATGTATTTGTACGTTTTATGTGGACCCCAGGAAGAGTAGCTGCTGCATGTGCAGTAGCTAATGGGGATCCTAATAAACTAAACCAGTGTATGTGTGTGTGTGTGTGTGTGTGTGTGTGTGTGTGTGTGTGTGTGTGTGTGTGTGTGTCTCTCCAATCATTTACCAATCAATGGGAGCTTTAAGTGGATTCATCCAGAAACACCAGCGTGGCACAGTGGGTGGCCAACCAAATTACTGCCGTTTGGTAAACTCGCAGGCCAGCCAAACGACCCACATTAATCTATAGACTCTCCTCTAATCAGAAAATATGCTGTGCCAGCCACTTAGCATCACCTGCAATTTCTCTTCCAATCAAGTGGAAAGCTTCAACCTCAGCAAACAGATCTGATATCTACATATTATCTTCCAATCCATAAAGGTTGAAAGGGGTTTCAAATGTCTGTCTTGCCTCGCAGTCGAAAGACCGACTTCAGTTTCTCACGCCCTTGACCATGGCCATTGAGCGAGAAACGTGATCCTTCTTCAGGACGTTTGCAGCATTGTTCGATCTGGGCCGGTGCCATTAGCCGCCATAAAGGGACTTTCCACACAGCCGGGTGGCCATGTTCTCTACTGAGTTGCAGTCTGGCTTTAAAGCATTTAGACTGGAAGGAAAGTAATGACAGTCTGGATGACAATGAAACAAACAGAGAATTATAGGAACAGAGATCATGTCTAAACAAAAACAGACTGGAGAGGAGACAGACGAGAAAGAGAGCGAGAGACAGAGAGAGCGAGACACAGAGAGAAAGAGAACATTACTGTGAGAGTGGAGCTGATGAAAACCAACTAAACTAGTAACATGTGCCCCCTGGCATCAGACTGCTGCTCTAACACATGCTGCTGGCCAGGCAAGCATACACAATGAAATAGAATGACCAAAGTTGGGTCTGAAACAACCAACACACAGCCCTGTGTGAAACACAGCTCAAAACAATGAATCAGTGGTATGGGGTTCCCTAACATACCACTATATTATGTGATAATAAAATCAAGACATTTCCACTTTCAGTGGAAATCCAAACAAACAAATATTCTCACAAATCGTCAAATATTTCCTACACAAAAACACTCTCCCTCACACACACACACAAGTTTCTCTGCTGCTGCCTTTAACCCTGTAGTGCCAGTGACCCGGGCGGCCTCTCCCCTCCCATTCATCCCTACAACAATGCAGCCCCACCACAAGCTAATCAAACCCAGACCAGCCACTCCCGCCCCACCTCCATCCATCTTCTTTCAGTCTTTATTTCAGCACTATATTACTCACCCAGACAGACTAGAATAGAGGGATGGTTTTGAGAAAGAGAGAGAGAGCGAGAGATACAGATGGTGAAAGGGCAGTAAATCCCATTTTTTACAGACAGACAGACCAGAGCCAACCCTTCAGTCCAGAGAAGTTTGTTGCATTCCTGTCTAAAGGCACCTTGAAAACTGGCAGACAGACATACACACACCCGTATACATACAGTGGGGGAAAAAAGTATTTAGTCAGCCACCAATTGTGCAAGTTCTCCCACTTAGAAAGATGAGAGGCCTGTAATTTTAATCATAGGTACACGTCAACTATGACAGACAAATTGAGAAAAAAAATTCCAGAAAATCACATTGTAGGATTTTTAATGAATTTATTTGCAAATTATCGTGGAAAATAAGTATTTGGTCACCTACAAACAAGCAAGATATCTGGCTCTCACAGACCTGTAACTTCTTCTTTAAGAGGCTCCTCTGTCCTCCACTCGTTACCTGTATTAATGGCACCTGTTTGAACTTGTTATCAGTATAAAAGACACCTGTCCACAACCTCAAACAGTCACACTCCAAACTCCACTATGGCCAAGACCAAAGAGCTGTCAATGGACACCAGAAACAAAATTGTAGACCTGCACCAGGCTGGGAAGACTGAATCTGCAATAGGTAAGCAGCTTGGTTTGAAGAAATCAACTGTGGGAGCAATTATTAGGAAATGGAAGACATACAAGACCACTGATAATCTCTCTCGATCTGGGGCTTCACGCAAGATCTCACCCCGTGGGGTCAAAATGATCACAAGAACGGTGAGCAAAAATCCCAGAACCACACGGGGGGACCTAGTGAATGACCTGCAGAGAGCTGGGACCAAAGTAACAAAGCCTACCATCAGTAACACACTACGCCGCCAGGGACTCAAATCCTGCAGTGCCAGACGTGTCCCCCTGCTTAAGCCAGTACATGTCCAGGCCCGTCTGAAGTTTGCTAGAGTGCATTTGGATGATCCAGAAGAGGATTGGGAGAATGTCATATGGTCAGATGAAACCAAAATAGAACTTTTTGGTAAAAACTCAACTCGTCGTGTTTGGAGGACAAAGAATGCTGAGTTGCATCCAAAGAACACCATACCTACTGTGAAGCATGGGGGTGGAAACATCATGCTTTGGGGCTGTTTTTCTGCAAAGGGACCAGGACGACTGATCCGTGTAAAGGAAAGAATGAATGGGGCCATGTATCGTGAGATTTTTAGTGAAAACCTCCTTCCATCAGCAAGGGCATTGAAGATGAAACGTGGCTGGGTCTTTCAGCATGACAATGATCCCAAACACACCGCCCGGGCAACGAAGGAGTGGCTTCGTAAGAAGCATTTCAAGGTCCTGGAGTGGCCTAGCCAGTCTCCAGATCTCAACCCCATAGAAAATCTTTGGAGGGAGTTGAAAGTCCGTGTTGCCCAGCGACAGCCCCAAAACATCACTGCTCTAGAGGAGATCTGCATGGCCAAGACCAGAAAGACGTGGTCGGGAGAGGTTGTGTTTTCTCTAGCAGGAGGTAAGCTTGAGGTAAGCTTGGCTTCTTATATGGTGTTGAGTAAAGCTTAAACCATGCATTTGATCGTAGGTAGGTAGTTGTAGTTAGGTATTGTAGGTAGTTTATTTAGGTAGTTATTGTAGGTTTCCGTAGGTAATTATTGTAGGTAAGTATTGTTTACGGCGGAGCCCGGAGAAAGCACGAGGCTAGCTAGCTAGCGGGTAGCTACTGGTAATGTTTAACAACGGTGGAGAGTTGTTTCCAATGTTAATGTGCTAGCTAGCCAACGTTTAATTTTTGCTGCGTTATGAAAGGAACTAGACACGGACACGAATTATCTGTTTAGTGTGTTAACACACTATTGGTAGTTTGTTGTAACCAAGTATTGGTGCTAAACTGTGTGTTATTGGATGCTAGCATGCTAGTTAGCTATGGCGTCATAGTTAGGCATCGTGGGCTGTTGTGGGTAGTTACTGTAGGTTGGCATTGTCTTCGGTGTAGCACGAAGCTAGCTAGCTAGCCGTTTTTCGAACAGAGTCAACACAGTAGCCATTGAGTGCTGTACTGTGGCAGCTAAATACAATATATTTGTGCTAAGCTAGCCAACGTTTAATTATTGCTGCGTTATGAAAGGAACTAGACACGGACACGAATTATCTGCTTAGTGTGTTAACACACTATTGGTGGTTTGTTGTGACCAAGTGTTGGTGCTAAACTGTGTGTTATTGGATGCTAGCATGCTAGTTAGCTATGGTGTCATAGTTAGCTAGCTGAATAAAGTGGGTTGAGTCTACTCCTTTAAACATTGAACCGCTGTGGTTCACAACAATTCTGATTTCTAAAGGTGGAAGTTGGGAGAGTTTTTGTTCGGGTGGTTCAGTGAAACAATTATAGTTTCTGAGGTGGAAGTTTTGGTGAGGGAGGCCCTGCTCTCTCTTCTTCCAGATGTTTAGTTCATTTCATTCCGATCTCCTCTGCATTATTGTAGCCATTTGCTACAGCCTGTCAACTATGCCTCTGCCTATCCCTGTTCTCTCCTCTCTGCACAGGCTACACAAACGCCTCACACCGCGTGGCTGCTGCCTCTCTAACCTGGTGGTCCCTGCACGCACCCCACACCTGGAGTTCCAGGTCTCAGGCAGCCTCTGGAACTGCCGTTCTGCTGCCAACAAAGCTGACTTCATCCCAGCCTATGCTAACCTCCAGTCCCTCGACTTCCTGGCGCTGACGGAAACATGGATTACCACTGAAAACACTGCTACTCCTACTGCTCTCTCCTCGTCTGACCATGTGTTCTCGCATACCCCGAGAGCATCTGGTCAGAGGGGTGGTGGCACAGGAATCCTCATCTCTCCCAAGTGGACATTCTCAATTTTTCCCCTAACCCACCTGTCTATCTCCTCATTTGAATTCCATGCTGTCACAGTCACTAGCCCATTTAAGCTTAATATCCTTGTCATCTATCGCCCTCCAGGTTCCCTTGGAGAGTTCATCAATGAGCTTGACGCCTTGATAAGTTCCTTTCCTGAGGATGGCTCACCCCTCACAGTTTTGGGGGATTTCAACCTCCCTATGTCCACATTTGACTCATTTCTCTCTGCCTCCTTCTTTCCACTCCTCTCCTCTTTTGACCTCACCCTCTCACCGTCCCCCCCTACTCACAAGGCAGGCAATACGCTTGACCTCATCTTTACTAGATGCTGCTCTTCTACTAATCTCACTGCAACTCCCCTCCATGTCTCCGACCACTACTTTGTTTCCTTTTCTCTCTCGCTCTCCTCCAACACTACTCACTCTGCCCCTACACAGATGGTAATGCGCCGCCGCAACCTTCGCTCTCTCTCTCCCACTACTCTCTCCTCTTCCATCCTATCATCTCTTCCCTCTGCTCAATCCTTCTCCCTCCAATCTCCTGATTCTGCCTCCTCAACCCTCCTCTCCTCCCTTTCTGCATCCTTTGACTCTCTGTGTCCCCTATCCTCCCGGCCGGCTCGGTCCTCCCCTCCAGCTCCGTGGCTTGATGACTCATTGCGAGCTCACAGAACAGAGCTCCGGGCAGCGGAGCGGAAATGGAAGAAAACTAAACTCCCTGCCGACCTGGCATCTTTTCACTCCCTCCTCTCTACATTTTCTTCATCTGTTTCTGCTGCTAAGGCCACTTTCTACCACTCTAAATTCCAAGCATCTGCCTCTAACCCTAGGAAGCTCTTTGCCACATTTTCCTCCCTCCTGAATCCTCCCCCCCTCCTCCTCTCTCTCTGTGGATGACTTCGTCAACCACTTTGAAAAGAAGGTTGACGACATCCGATCCTCGTTTGTTAAGTCTAATGACACTGCTGGTCCTACTCACACTGCCCTACCCTATGCTTTGACTTCTTTCTCCCCTCTCTCTCCAGATAAAATCCTGCGACTTGTGACTGCAGGCCACCCAACAACCTGCCCGCTTGACCCAATCCCCTCCTCTCTTCTCCAGACCATCTCCGGTGACCTTCTCCCCTACCTCACCTCGCTGATCAACTCATCCTTGACCGCTGGCCATGTCCCTTCCGTCTTCAAGAGAGCGAGAGTTGCTCCCCTTCTCAAAAAACCAACACTCGATCCCACTGATGTCAACAACTACAGACCAGTATCCCTTCTTTCTTTTCTTTCCAAAACTATTGAGCGTGCCGTCTTTAGCCAACTCTCTTGCTATCTCTCTCAGAATGACCTTCTTGATCCAAACCAGTCAGGTTTCAGGACTGGTCATTCAACTGAGACTGCTCTTCTCTGTGTCACGGAGGCTCTCCGCACTGCTAAAGCTAACTCTCTCTCCTCTGCTCTTGTCCTTCTAGACCTGTCTGCTGCCTTTGATACTGTGAACCATCAGATCCTCCTCTCCACCCTCTCCGAGCTGGGCATCTCCGGCGCGGCTCACTCCTGGATTGCGTCCTACCTGACCGGTCGCTCCTACCAAGTGGCGTGGCGAGAAGCTGTCTACGCACCACGTGCTCTCACCACTGGTGTCCCCCAGGGCTCAGTTCTAGGCCCTCTCCTTTTCTCCCTATACACCAAGTCACTTGGCTCTGTCATATCCTCTCCTATCATTGCTACGCTGACGATACACAACTAATCTTCTCCTTTCCCCCTTCTGATAACCAGGTGGCGAATCGCATCTCTGCATGTCTGGCAGACATATCAGTATGGATGACGGATCACCACCTCAAGCTGAACCCTGGCAAGACGGAGCTGCTCTTCCTCCCGGGGAAGGACTGCCCGTTCCATGATCTCGCCATCACGGTTGACAACTCCATTGTGTCCTCCTCCCAGAGTGCGAAGAGCCTTGGCGTGACCCTGGACAACACCCTGTCGTTCTCCGCTAACATCAAGGCGGTGACCCGCTCCTGCAGGTTCATGCTCTAAACATTCGGAGAGTACGACCCTGCCTTACACAGGAAGCGGCACAGGTCCTAATCCAGGCACTTGTCATCTCCCGTCTGGATTACTGCAACTCGCTGTTGGCTGGCCTCCCTGCCTGTGCCATTAAACCCCTACAACTCATCCAGAACGCCGCAGCCCGTCTGGTGTTCAACCTTCCCAAGTTCTCTCACGTCACCCCCCTCCTCCGCACACTCCACTGGCTTCCAGTTGAAGCTCGCATCCGTTACAAGACCATGGTGCTTGCCTATGGAGCAGTGAGGGGAATGGCACCTCTGTACCTTCGGGCTCTGATCAGTCCCTACACCCAAACGAGGGCATTGCGTTCATCCACCTCTGGCCTGCTGGCTCCCCTTCCTCTGCGGAAGCATAGTTCCCGCTCAGCCCAGTCAAAACTGTTCGCTGCTCTGGCACCCCAATGGTGGAACAAGCTCCCTCACGACGCCAGGACAGCGGAGTCACTCACCACCTTCCGGAGACATTTGAAACCCCACCTCTTTAAGGAATACCTGGGATAGGATAAAGTAATCCTTCTACCCCCCCAAAAAAAATTGTAAAGTGGTTATCCCACTGGCTATAGGGTGAATGCACCAATTTGTGAGTCGCTCTGGATAAGAGCGTCTGCTAAATGACTAAAATGTAAATGTAAAAATGGAATGGGCCAAAATACCAGCAACAGTGTGTGAAAACCTTGTGAAGTTTACAGAAAACATTTGACCTGTGTCATTGCCAACAAAGGGTATATAACAAAGTATTGAGAAACTTTTGTTATTGACCAAATACTTATTTTCCACCATAATTTGCAAATAAATCCTACAATGTGATTTTCTGGATATTTTTTTCTCATTTTGTCTGTCATAGTTGACGTGTACCTATGATGAAAATTACAGGCCTCTCATCTTTTTAAGTGGGAGAACTTGCACATTTGGTGGCTGACTAAATACTTTTTTTTCCCCACTGTACTGTACATCTCTGATCTCTACACCACACACACTGAGCTCCCCTGTTAAATGGAGTGTCTGCATCACTGTAGCATACCCAACAATGTGAATCTGATTCTTGGTTGCCAACCGGGCCAAAAGTAACTCTACAGTATGACTAATGAGTCAGATGCAGTCACCTTTGAGACAGGACCAGGAAGTTGAATTATCCCCACATAGAGGAGCCCGGGCAAGACAAGAGTAAGTCCAGCTGAAACTCAACCTACAGAAGCATACCAGCCCCCTATGCTGACACCCAAAGCTCCACCCTAGCTCATCCCACCCAGCCCCAGTCTAGTGTAGTTTAGAGCAGTGGCTCCCAAACTGTGGGGCACGCCCCCGGGTCGGCAGGGGGTGCGCAGGGGTCCCCCCCTTCCACTCCTCTTTGCAGATCTTCTCCAAGTCATTAAGGTTTGGAGGCTGACGTTTGGCAACTCGAAACTTCAGCTCCCTCCACAGATTTTCTATGGGATTAAGGTCTGGAGACTGGCTAGGCCACTCCAGGACCTTAATGTGCTTCTTCTTGAGCCACTCCTTTGTTGCCTTGGCCGTGTGTTTTGGGTCATTGTCATGCTGGAATACCCATCCACGACCCATTTTCAATGCCCTGGCTGAGGGAAGGAGGTTCTCACCCAAGATTTGATGGTACATGGCCCCGTCCATCGTCCCTTTTATGCGGTGAAGTTGTCCTGTCCCCTTAGACAGAAAAACACCCCAAAGCATAATGTTTCCACCTCCATGTTTGACGGTGGGGATGGTGTTCTTGGGGTCATAGGCAGCATTCCTCCTCCTCCAAACACGGCGAGTTGAGTTGATGCCAAAGAGCTCGATTTTGGTCTCATCTGAAAACAACACTTTCACCCAGTTCTCCTCTGAATCATTCAGATGTTCATTGGCAAACTTCAGACGGCCCCGTTTATGTGCTTTCTTGAGCAGGGGGAACTTGCGGGCGCTGCAGGATTTCAGTCCTTCACGGCGTAATGTGTTACCAATTGTTTTCTTGGTGACTATGGTCCCAGCTGCCTTGAGATCATTGACAAGATCCTCCCATGTAGTTCTGGGCTGATTCCTCACCGTTCTCTTGATCATTGCAACTCCACGAGGTGAGATCTTGCATGGAGCCCCAGGCCGAGGGAGATTGACAGTCCTTTTGTGTTTCTTCCATTTGCGAATAATCGCACCAACTGTTGTCACCTTCTCACCAAGCTGCTTGGCGATGGTCTTGTAGCCCATTCCAGCCTTGTGTAGGTCTACAATCTTGTCCCTGACATCCTTGGATAGATCTTTGGTCTTGGCCATGGTGGAGAGTTTGGAATCTGATTGATTGATTTCTTCTGTGGACAGGTGTCTTTTATACAGGTAACAAGCTGAGATTAGGAGCACTCCCTTTAAGAGTGTGCTCCTAATCTCTGCTCGTTACCTGTATAAAATACACCTGGGAGCCAGAAATCTTTCTGATTGAGAGGGGGTCAAATACTTATTTCCCTCATTAAAATGCAAATCAATTTATAACATTTTTGACATGCGTTTTTCTGGATTTTTGTTGTTGGTATTCTGTCTCTCACTGTTCAAATAAACCTACCATTAAAATGATAGACTGATCATTTCTTTGTCAGTGGGCAAACGTACAAAATCAGCAGGGGATCAAATACTTTTTTCCCCCCTCACTGTATGTGTGTGTGTGTACACACACACACACACACACACACACACACACACACACACACACACACACACACACACACACACACACACACACACACACAACCATTCCAAAGCTTGGGGTCACTTAGAAATGTCCTTGTTTTCCATGAAAACATACATGAAATGAGTTTGAATAGGAAATATAGCAAAATGAATAGGAAATGTAGTCATTGACATGGTTAGAAATAATGATTATTAATTTAAATTATAATTGTGTCCTTCAAACTTTGCTTTCGTCAAAGAATCCTCCATTTGCACAAATTACAGCCTTGCAGACCTTTGGCATTCTAGTTGTAAATTTGTTGAGGTAATCTTCACCCCATGCTTCCTGAAGCACCTCCCACAAGTTGGATTGGCTTGATGGGCACTTCTTACGTACCATACGGTCAAGCTGCTCCCACAACAGCTCAATAGGGTTGAGATCCGGTGACTGTGCTGGCCACTCCATTATAGACAGAATACCAGCTGACTGCTTCTTCCCTAAATAGTTATTGCATAGTTTGGAGCTGTGCTTAGGTCATTGTCCTGTTGTAGGAGGAAATTGGCTCCAATCAAGCGTTGTCCACAGGGTATGGCATGGCGTTGCAAAATGGAGTGATAGCCTTCCTTCTTCAATATCCCTTTTACCACCAGCAAAGCACCCCCACACCATCACATTGCCTCCACCATGCTTGAAAAATGGCATCAAGCACTGCTCCAGCATCTTTTCATTTGGTCTGCGTCTCACAAATGTTCTTCTTTGTGATCCGAACACCTCAAACTTCGATTCGTCTGTCTATCACACTTTTTTCCAATCTTCCTCTGTCCAGTGTCTGTTCTTTTGCCCATCTTAATCTTTTCTTTTTATTGGCCAGTCTGAGATATGGCTTTTTCTTTGCAACTCTGCCTAGAAGGTCAGCATCCCGGAGTCTCCTCTTCACTGTTGATGTTGAGACTGGTGTTTTGCGGGTACTATTTAATGAAGCTGCCAGTTGAAGACCTGTGAGGCGCCTGTTTCTCAAACCAGACACTAATGTATTTGTCCTCTTGCTCAGTTGTGCACCGGGGCCTCCCATTCCTCTTTCGATTCTGGTTAGAGCCAGTTTGCGCTGTTCTGTGAAGGGAGTAGTAAAAAAAGTGTTTTTCTTTCGAAAACAAGGACATTTCTAAGTGACCCCAAACGTTTGAACGGTAGTTTATATATATTTATATACATGCATACATACATATACTTTAAAAATATATTTCCATTTATTACTTTCCATCCCCACCACCCCTCCCCTAATTGGAGTAAACTAGTGAACAACAACGCTTAGGCCTCTACTTCCAGCTTATACATACTATATACATTTTATGGACACAGTCATTTTACATTAATTCTATTTTGTTTGTTTTTACTCCTGAACTTCCTCTACCCTCAACCTCTCCGATCATTTTCATGATATACATCCGGTTTGCTTCTATATGCCATATATTTCTAACTGTGCTCTTTCACAAAAGCTCTCAACCTATATACTTATTATGGACACAGTACGCTTTACATTAGTTATCTTGTTGTTATTAGTCCCAACCTTCAGCTCCATTCAACACCTCCCATCTATCTCTTAACACCATCCATATTGGATTTCTATTTGCCATATATTTTTCAACTGTTCTGTGATGTTTCACAAAAGTTCTGAACCCTTCTATTCTCATTGTTTCTACAGATTGTAAATAAACATTTTTGCTAAAAGTATTACATTACATTACATTACTGATTGATTGACTATGACTTTTCTTCAGATCACCCAGTAGTGCTATCTGCAGGGTTAGCTCCAGGTAAATATTGCAATCCTTCAGCCATTCCTGGACCTGTGACCAAAAACAAGCTACAAATGGACAGTACCAAAACAAAATGATCTAATGATTCTGTCTCTTCGCAGCAAAATCTGCAGAGCTGGGAAGATTGTATCCCCCATATAAATAACATTCTATTGGTAGCAAGAATTTTGTATAATAATTGAAATTGAAAAATTCTAAGTTTTGAATCCGGCGTCGTTTTGCGTGTCAGTTCATAAACACTATGCTATGGAATCGGTACGTCAAAAATCTCTTCAACTATTTTGCAATCTATATGGGATGGCTGTCAATCATTTGGTCCTTAAATGAAACTGGTATACTTTTTTATTTAGCACAATTTTCTTTAACCAATTACGGTCTTAAATGCAGGGCCGACAGACAAGTTCCTTCCTTTTTCCCCCGTCCACTTTCCTCTTCCATTTTTGCGATAATGCTGCAATTATTTGGTTGTAATTTTGGGTAGAACAGACATTTCCAAATGTTTTTGTTAGCTGCATGTGTGACATAACTCCACCAGTCCTACCTATGATATAATTTATGAAGATTATAAATTTTTTAAACATTTTCTCTAAAAATAATGTTTTTTTAATCAATTAGAATATTTGAGTTTAACCACAATATTTGTTGCATTATTTGTTCTGTCATTTCTGGAGGATTAAATAGAAATTGCAACCAACATTCTATAGCTTGTTTTAGAAAGTGATATTTGGGAGATGATTTCCTTTTCAAATAACTGAAAGTGAGAGGTTGTAATCTAAATAAAGGGAAAAAGGCCGTTCTTGAACATGGGGTGAGACAATCTTACTAATTTGCTAGAGAACCAGTTCAGATTTAAGTATAACTTTTGTATGACTGAAGCTTTTAGTGATAGGTCTAATGCTTTAATATTTAATCATTTCTGTCCTCCGAATTCATATTCATTATATAATAGGCCCGTTTACTTTTGTCTGGCTTGCCGTTCCAAATAAAATGGAATATTATTTTCTCATATAATATTTAAAAAACTGTTTGCTAGGCGTATGCAAGACCATAAGCAAATCGGCAAACTGGGATAATACTAAAGTGTTAGTCAGGGTGATTTTTCCACAAATAGACAGGTATTTACCTTTCCATGGTAGCAAGATCTTATCTATTTTTGATAACTTTCTATTAAAATGTATTGGAGTGAGATCATTTATTTCATTTGGGGTATGTATTCCGAGTATATCCACATCACCATCAGACCATTTTATTGGTAAACTATATGGTAATGTAAAATTTTTTTTTTTTAGTGATCCAATACTTAATATAGTACACTTATCATAATTTGGTTGTAATCCAGAGAGGTTAGAAAATGTATCTAGATCCTCTATGAGGCTGTGGAGGGATTCAAGTTGTAGATTTAAAAGAAAAAATGAGTCATCAGCTTACAATGACACCTTTGTTTTTAAGCCCTGGATTTCTAATCCCTTGATATTATTGTTGGATCCGATTTTAATAGCTAACATGACAATGGCCATAATAAATAGATATGCCGATAGTGGACAACCTTGTTTTACTCCTATTGACAGTTTAAAACTTTCTGAGAAGTAGCCATTATTTACTATTTTACACCTAGGGTTACTATACATGATTTTAACCCGTCTTTAAACTTACTCTTGAAAGTTGTAATAGTAGAATTTCAAAATTCGGTAGTGCATCATCAGTTCCTCTTGTCATGTTAGTCATTGCATACCTTAGAGAGCTATTTACAGTTGAAGTCAGAAGTTTACATACACTTAGGTTGAAATCATTAAAACTCGTTTTTCCAACCACTCCACAAATTTCTTGTTAACAAACTATAGTTTTGGCAAGTCGGTTAGGATATCTACTTTGTTTATGACAAGTAATTTTTCCAACAATTGTTTATAGACAGATTATTTCACTGTATCACAATTCTAGTGGGTCAGAAGTTTACATACACTAAGTTGACTGTGCCTTTAAACAGCTTGGAAAATTCCAGAAAATGATGTCATGGCTTTAGAAGCTTCTGACAGGCTAATTGACATAATTTGAGTCAATTGGAGGTGTACCTGTGGATGTATTTCAAGGCCTACCTTCAAACACAGTGCCTCTTTGCTTGACACCATGGGAAAATCAAAATAAATCAGCCAAGACCTCAGAATTTTTTTTTGTAGACCTCCACAAGTCTGGTTCATCCTTGGGAGCAATTTCCAAACGCATGAAGGTACCACGTTCATCTGTACAAACAATAGTACGCAAGTATAAACACCATGGGACCACGCAGCCGTCATACCACTCAGGAAGGAGACGCGTTCTGTCTCCTAGAAATGAACGTACTTTGGTGCGAAAAGTGCAAATCAATCCCAGAACAACAGCAAAGGACCTTGTGAAGATGCTGGAGGAAACAGGTACAAAAGTATCTATATCCACAGTAAAACAAGTCCTATATTGACATAACCTGAAAGGCCGCTCAGCAAGGAAGAAGCCACTGCTCCAAAACCGCCATTAAAAAGCCAGACTACAGTTTGCAACGGCACATGGGCACAAAGATCGTACTTTTTGGAGAAATGTCCTCTGGTCTGATGAAACAAAAATAGAACTGTTTGGCCATAATGACCATCGTTATGTTTGGAGGAAAAAGGGGGGACTTGCAAGCCGAACAACACCATCCCAACCGTAAAGCACGAGGGTGGCAGCATCATGCTGTGGGGGTGCTTTGCTGCAGGAGGGACTGGTGCACTTCACAAAATAGATGGCATCATGAGGAAGGAAAAGTATGTGGATATATTGAAGCAACATCTCAAGACATCAGTCAGGAAGTTAAAGCTTGGTCGCAAATGGGTCTTCCAAATGGACAATGACCCCAAGCATACTTCCAAAGTTGTGGCAAAATGGCTTAAGGACAACAAAGTCAAGGTATTGGAGTGGCCATCACAAAGCCCTGACCTCAATCCTATAGAAAATTTGTGGGCAGAACTGAAAAAGCGTGTGTGAGCAAGGAGGCCTTCAAACCTGACTCAGTTACACCAGCTCTGTCAGGAGGAATGGGCCAAAATTCACCCAACTTATTGTGGGAAGCTTGTGGCTACCCGAAACGTTTGACCCAAGTTAAACAATTTAAAGGCAATGCTACCAAATACTAATTGAGTGTATGTAAACTTCTGACCCACTGGGAATATGATGAAATAAATAAAAGCTGAAATAAATAATTCTCTACTATTATTCTGACATTACACATTCTTAAAATAAAGTGGTGATCCTAACTTACTTTAAACAGGGAATTTATACTATGATTAAATGTCAGGAATTGTGAAAAACTGAGTTTAAATGTATTTGGCTAAGGTGTATGTAAACTTCTGACTTCAACTGTATAATTTGTCAGAAATGTCCAGATCAACTAGCCCATGTCAACTAACATTTTTTTTATTTTGGTTTTTTAGCCCATAGATATTGTTGTAATGTTTCAGTCACTCAAATACTGTACCATATGAATACACATTAGACATGGTAAAATGTATAGAATTGCAAGAAAATTTGGTTCAAAACAGCAACATTTTATTTGCACAAAACGTGTAGAATTGCAGGAAATAAGCTTTAAACCTGCAAAATTCACTCCACCAACAAGACAGGTGTGAACAGTTTTTTTCATGAACAGTGCTTGTGCCCATAGAATTAGATGTGGCACGCACGCGGGGCGGGGGTGGGGTGTGGCGACAACAGGATGTTCCCCAATGCTGGAAGGGGGGCCTCGAGTGAAAAGGTTTGGGAACCCCTGGTCTACAGCAGTGTGTCAGTACTGGCAGTATCCAGTTCATTCACTAACGGCAGCCTGCAGACAGTACAATGGGATTGAAAAACAATACCTAACAACTGTTAGTGCTGGATGACAAGGGGTAAGCTAACTGGTTTACAACTGCCACACATTAAGCTGCCTTGGTGCAGGCCAGACAAGACCAGAGAGAATGATGACCACATACATGACAGGTCGCAGGTAGCATCATATCTGCATCCAAATCTTAAAATGAGTCAAAGAAACATCAACAGTTAATAAGTCTCAATGCTCGTGTCTCTCCTGCACGTGTGAAAGGAGTCCCCCGTGCACCCAACATTCAATCATGAACTCATCACGTTCTATTAAAAGCGGTGTGGATAAGTGAATATGCTTGTTTTCTGAGCTCTCTGGCAATTACTCTGTCAGCACAGCGGAACAACCCAGAGAGCCAGGCTCCTGTGGCCAATGTGAGAGAGGTAGAGAGAGAGAGAGGAGGCAGAGAGAAAGAGGAGGCAGAGAGAGAGAGCGAGAGAGAGCGAGAGAGAGCGAGAGAGAGCGAGAGAGAGCGAGAGCGAGGACCCCAGCTAAGTCCAATGGAGCAGAGAAGGACTATGGGTCTCTACAGCACCACTACCACAGGGCCAACACAAACATTTGCTTTCAACATTAAAAAGAGGCCCATCTTACAACACAAGGAAAAAGTGTGTATATTTGTGAGCGTGTGTAAATGTGTCTGTGTTTAAGATTCCCCGAAAGTCCCCTGTGACACTAAAGTAAAACTCTTGGGAACATCCATCTTAATAAAATCGCAGGGGAAGATAACTTGAGGAAATCATAGCATACCACACTACTCCCTTCCAGTTCTCCCTACTCCGGTACAGTCCACGTCAGGCCTACATCAGGTTTAAGAACACACCATCTTAATTCACCTCTCAAGATATAGAAATAACTAGCCACTGTAGCCAGCATATGGTTGTAGAAAAGCAGAACACATTCAAACATAGGAGATACTTAGTCAGTGTTCAAGGCAAAGCCTAATTAACAGCTGGGCACGAGACCTGATCAAACACGCACTCTACCCCCAGGGAGCCGTAGCACTACCAGACACACACTCTGTACCCCCAGGGAGCCGTAGCACTACCAGACACACACTCTGCTGGCTCTCCCTCTCCCTTTGACTGACTCTGCAGGACGTCCCAAGGTCGCTGGAGATAAACCCCTCCATCAGCACCTCCGCTCAAACACCCCCCAACACACACACACACACACACACACCTTGTTCATGGTTAACTTCAGCTGAGCTCCATGTAACCCAGGCAGAGCCATAGGGGGCTCCATTCACTAAAGGCCCAGTGATAATTGCTGCAATCAAAACAGAGCGAGGCGGCGGGAGGAAGACAGCCACAGTGTGGAATTGTATTAGGGACTCTAATGACCAGAGTTAGGATCACCTGAGCGAGTGAGAGGGTCAAATCCTCCCCTGTGCGATCCTCCTACCCCCTCACCGCCACCCCTACCCGGGTACGGACACTGCTTCTGTGTAGATAAAGAGCTTTGTGCCCCCCTCTGGCCCTCTGGCCCACTGAGCACAAGTAGCAAGTGTAAACACCCGTGCCTCCCCTTCCCTCGCAGGGTTAAATATAAGCGTCCTGCAGGCAGCAGCTGCCCCCTCGCAAAGCCCTTAAAGCTGACAACTCCTTTTTCCCCTGGGCTGGGCCAGCATGCCCGTGGGGTGCTAGGGCCAAACAAAACAGGGCCAAACCAGGGGAACAAGTGTAAATGAATGCCCACAGATGCTGGTGCCAATCATGGACTGGGGGGACAGGGACTCTCCTTTACCCCCAGAGTCACCCCCTCCAACCCCCCCAGCCCACACCTCTCTGCCCCACAGCCATGAGTCTACGTGCCAACACTGTAATATAAGAGCAAAGGGCAAAGGTGAAGGGTCGAGCCCTCTCCCACATAAGACAGGACGGCCTTTCAGCTCTGAATGACACGGCAGTCAAAATGAATGTCAATCACTTTGGTGGGGTATAAATGGAAGCATACATGCATCATGCATGCCAACCAACATATATAATCACAAGTTTAAAGACCCCTGCACACACTTGGGAGCAAAGACTTAGGCGAGTGTATGAAAGCGAAATAATACATCTGAGCAATGGTTAAGTGAAGCAGCAAGAGGAAAAATTAGAGGAATGAGAGAAGAAAAACAAAATGAGAGAAGAAAAAAAAATAATCTGTGTGAGCTGTGTGGTGCATCTGTAGCCTAGTACATCCCCAGTAGAACAGGTTGAGCCAGTCTGCCAGACAGAGCTTGGCCTGCAATGAGGAGCATGACTACCTAACAGAGGTCATTGTAGAGGACAGCATACTACCAAGGAAAACAAGCCTGCGCAAACATGCACCGAATGTGTGTGTGTGTACATGCACACTAAGGCCTTTGGATTCCATTCCCTGAGAGTAGAGTGGAGTCAAGCCAAAGAGGACCCTGGGTATTTTAGTAAGGTACACATCTGTGTTTAGGGATAAACTTTCCACCCTCAATTGCCTGAGAGTGAGTGCGTGTGTGTGTGTATTGGGTTTGTGTGTGTGTGTTTGTGTCGCTCTTGCTCCCTCTCTTGCTCTCTCATTAGGAGCACGTCAGCCTCGTCAGGTATGTCAGCTGCTCTGCGGGCCGTATTTCACCCGTGGCGGTGGGACGTTTTATTTCAGATGCCGCTGAAAGCTGGACCAAGGTGGAGAGATTCTCTAACGGTCAACCGCAAGCAAACATGGCAGATTGTGGCAGCTGTGGCCAACCCCCCCCCCCCCCCCCACCCCACCCCACACACACACAGACAAAAAAAAGGTACAACGCTCAACAGACATCTACTTCCATGAACCATTGGATAATTGAAGTCTAAAGTCATTCAACTCAACCAATGTTCAAAGTTTTGTAAACAAGCTTGGCTATGACATAATGTTGTGTTAGACTATAACTATCAGTTAGACTACAACACAAAGAGGAGAGAGACATCACCAATAGCTAGTTTTAGCATGGAAGGGTTACCTCCCCCACATCCAATTCCTTTTGAGTGGATGTCTACTTTAAAAAAGAGAACATGCTTCACTTTGGTCTTCAAAGGATGTTTGCCAAGGCTGGGCAATATGTGTGTGTGCAACCTACATGGATATGTGTGTTTGAGAGATAAAGGCAGGCTGGGAGAGTGTCTCTTTATTTAGTGGAGTGCTACAAAGTGTGGGATTACCCAGACTGATTCTGGACCATTCCTGGGACAAGACCAGACCCATCCCCACTGCCTCGCAGCAGAAGCCCAGTCGCACCTGGACCCAGAGTGAGTACGTTATCTAACCATCCCTTAACCTTCGACTAATCATTATTTTTTAGGACCCCTTAAGGTATCCAAAAAAAATTAAAAAGTATTTTGCCTTACTGCTATTAGCCCATAGAAATGCATTGAATAACAGCTTCATACATGGTTAAACAGAGTAAAAAATATATATCAAAAGGAAGTTTGTTCTGAAGTGCTATATTTGAGAGATAAGTAAGATCAGGAAACAATTATTATTATATCTTTTTTGCAAAATTCTCTCCACCAACAAGAGGGGTTTGAACAGTTTGTGTCATGAACAGTGCTTGTGCCCATAGAAATAGACATGGCACGCGGGGGGGGACAGGATGTTCCCCAATGCTGGAAGGGGGGCCTCGAATGAAAAAGTTTGTGAACCCCTGGTCTACAGCAGTGTGTCAGTACTGGCAGTATCCAGTTCATTCACTAACGGCATGTACGAGTTCGTGAGACTCACCTTTCCATAGAGGGGTCATATTAGTGTGTAGCCCAAACTGTTCGGACACTATAGACAGAAGTTGGCTGTACCGACTTCAGATCAGTCCCATTACACTTGTGGGAGTCGTAGGACAAAATGGAAAACAACATTCGTGAGAGTCTCATCTTTCCATAGAGTGGTCAATAGTTTGTAGGCCTAACCGTTTGGATGTTACAGACTTTTTCGTGAGAAAACAGATTTTTGGGATGTATCATGGTCTGACTAACACCGCTCTAACTCTGCCACCTTTCACCGATAATGCGGAAGGGCGACATCAGCGGATGCGGTGAATTGAGACGCAGCCCATGCAATGTTTTTTTTTCTCAACCTTAAACTGACAGATTTCTATGGGGATTTTTTTATTATGCTAATTAGACTACCGCGGGGGCATGGATATCGACTCCAGGGTGTTAACAGTTCCACATACACTTTCAGAAGCATCCTATTGAAACTGAAGACACTCACTCTCCGTCTTACACACACCTCCAGGATTATCAGGGCATCCAGGTTGGAGGCTACCTCTCCACTGCTGCTAAATCACAGGCGAGCAGCATGGCTCAGATGTCTCCCCAGTACAGACCGTAAACACCATGACAGAAGTACACACACCGCGTTAGCTCGCCATGCTTTAAATAAAGACAAAGCACCAGGAGGTGGAGGGTGGTATCCTCACAGGCTTCAGGCTGTTCACGTTCCACAGCCCAAAACAGATAGATGTCATCCCCCACTGACAGATCACCTTAAATACTGTTGAAGTAATATGGCTATAGGTTCATCTGCCTCACATAAAGCCCATTCTTGTGGGAAGCTGCTATAGTCCAACAAGTGGGATGGAGGCAAAAGGAATGGCAAATCAGTCTGGCTGCACAACCGATTGGCAAACATACTGCAAATTGAGAAATCATGTGACTAAACAAAGATAAATGATATAAAGAATTATAGTAAAAAGCTTTGGAGCACCTTAAATAAAATTTTGGGCAAAAAGGCAAACTCAGCTCCATCATTCATTGAATCAGATGGCTCATTCATCACAAAACCCACTGATATTGCCAATTACTTCAATTATATTTTCATTGGCAAGATTAGCAAACTTAGGCATGACATGCCAGCAACAAACGCTGACATCCAAGTATAACTGATAAAATTATGAAAGACAAGCATTGTAATTTTGCATTACGTAAAGTGAGTGTGGAAGAGGTGAAAATATTATTGTTGTCTATCAACAATGACCAGCCACCGGGATCTGACAACTTGGATGGAAAATTACTGAGGATAATAGTGGACGGTATTGCCACTCCTATTTGCCAGATCTTCAATCTAAGCCTACTAGAAAGTGTGTTCCCTCAGGCCTGGAAGGAAGCTAAAGTAATTCCGCTACCCAAGAATAGTAAAGCCCCCTTTACTGGCTCAAATGGCCGACCAATCAGCCTGTTACCAACCCTTAGTAAATCAAAATATATTTGAGATTTGAGATTCTTCAAATAGCCACTCTTTGCCTTGATGACAGCTTTGCACACTCTTGGCTTTCTCTCAACCAGCTTCATGAGGTAGTCACCTGGAATGCATTTCAATTAACAGGTGTGCCTTCTTTATGCATTTGAGCCAATCAGTTGTGTTTTGACAAGGTATACAGAATATAGCCCTATTTGGTAAAAGACCAAGTCCATATTATGGCAAGAACAGCTCAAATACCCAAAGAGAAACGACAGTCCATCATTGCTTTAAGACATGAAGGTCAGTCAATCCGGAACATTTCAAGAACTTTGAAAGTTTCTTCAAATAAAGTCGCAAAAACCATCAAGCGCTATGAGGAAACTGGCTCTCATGAGGACCGCCACAGGAATGGAAGACCCAGAGTTACCTCTGCTGCAGAGGATAAGTTCATTAGAGTTACCAGCCTCAGAAATTGCAGCCCAAATAAATGCTTCACAGAGTTCAAGTAACAGACATCGCAACATCAACTGTTCAGAGGGGACTGTGTGAATCAGGCATTCATGGTCGAATTGCTGCAAAGAAACCACTAAAGGACATCAATAATAAGAAGAGATTTGCTTGGGCCAAGAAACACGAGCAATGGACATTAGACTGGTGGAAATGTGTCCTTTGGTCTGGAGTCCAAATTGGAGATTTTTGGTTCAAACTGCCGTGTCTTTGTGAGACGCGTGTGTATTTCCCACCGTAAAGCATGGAGGAGGTGTTATGGTGTGGGGGTGCTTTGCTGGTGACACTGTCAGTGATTTATTTTGAATTCAAGGCACACTTAACCAGCATGGCTACCACAGCATTCTGCAGCGATACGCCATCTCATCTGGTTTGGGCTTAGTGGGACTATAATTTGTTTTCAACAGGACAATGACCCAACACACTACCCAACTCCTTCAAGACTGTTAGAAAAGCAATCCACTTTTTTGGTTACTACATGATTCCATATGTGTTATTTCATAGTTTTGATGTCTTCACTATTATTCTACAATGTAGAAAATAGTAAAAAAAATAAAAATAAAAAAAAGATTTGAATGAGTAGGTGTTCTAAAGCTTTTGACCGGTAGTGTATGTGTAATGGCTTTACACCCCCTGCTATGTTGTGGATAAAGAGTTACCTGTCTAACAGAACACAGAGGGTGTTCTTTAATGGAAGCCTCTACAACATAATCAGGAATTCCCCAGGGCAGCTGTCTAGGCCCCTTACTTTTTTCAATCTTTACTAATGGCATGCCACTGGCTTTGAGTAAAGCCTAAATATTTCTAAAACTAAAACCATTGTATTTGGGACAAATCATTCACTAAACCCCAATTAAACCTTGTAGAAAATAATGTGGAAATTCAGCAAGTTGAGGTGACTAAACTGCTTGGAGTAACCCTGGATTGTAAACTGTCATGGTCAAAAGATGTTGATACAACAGTAGCTAAGATGGGGAGAAGTCTGTACGTAATAAAACGCTGCTCTGCCTGAAAATTACAATTGGCTCATAACAGGGCAGCATAGCTGGCCCTTAAATGTACACAGAGAGCTAACATGAATAATATGCACATAAATCTCCCATGGCTCAAAGTGGAGGAGAGATTGACTTCATCACTACTTGTTTTTCTAAGAAGTGTTGACATGCTGAATGCACCGAGGTGTCTGTTTAAACTACTAGCACACAGCTCGGACACCCATGCATACCCCACAAGACATGCCACAAGAGGTTTCTTCACAATTCCCAAGTCAAGAACCGACTTTGGGAGGCGCACAGTACTACGTAGAGCCATGGCTACATGGAACTCCATTCCACATCAGGTAACTGATGCAAGCAGTAGAATCAGATTTAAATAACAGATACAAATATGGAACAGCTGGGAGTGTGAAGAGACACACACAGGCACACGCATACACGTACTTTGTATTGTAGATATGTGGTAGTAGAGTAGTGACCTGAGGGAACACACTTAATGTGATATGAAAAGTCTTATGAAATTATATTTTATGTAATATTTTAAAATTGTATATAACTGCCTTAATGTTGCTGGACCCCAGGAAGAGTAGCTGCTGCCTTGGCAGAAGCTAATGGGGTTCCTTAATAAATGCAAATACCTCGGCCTGCCTGCGGAGTCTTCTGTGGGGCCAAACCCCGAGCTTCCAAACCCCCAGAGGAGACGAGACATGACCATGGAGGCGCTGCAGTCGTTTCACCTTTCACCTCCTTCATTCTCTCCATCTTTCTCTAAGTCTGCTTCCATGTCCAGGACATGACAGTTAAGAGGAGAGAGAAGCACCCTTGATACAACCCTTCATACAGCCTATTATTGATTAATGGAAAGATTATTCTCAGATGGGAAAATTAATGTTTTTCTCTCCCTTTCGCTCTCTGAAATGACAGCAACACGACTCCATCTTCTCTCATTTGAATCGTACCTCAACAGGACACCACAAACAAAATAAATAAAACTAAATAACTGAACTAAATAAGCCGGCGTTCTGCAGGAATCAACCGCGCCATCTTGAAACGCCACCAAGTCAAACAGAAGTTAGTCTTCTGGACTCTGAGGTGAGGGGAAAGAAAAACCACACTGAAGCCCAACTGAAGCCTTGCGGTGTCCAGACACGCCTGGCAACTGCTCTACCCCACCCGAGCCAGAGGGAGGAGGAGAAAAGTGAGGAAAAACAGCCAGAGTCAGAGCCAAGAGCAACAGCATCCTACAACCCTTTCTCCATCAGCAAGTTCGACTTCATGCTGCATATCCAGTCAGTTACAGAGAACCACATCCTCCTCCATGTGAAGCCAGCCATAGTGGAGCAGCTCTTTCCCCCATTGGTGGATGAAGAATGGGTGGTGGTCGTGTCTTTGGGTTTAAATGGATATCAAATACACTCATGGTACAACTACATTGACCAGAGGATCACCCATGCCAGCTAGGCTGATGAGATGGAATAAAAGGTTTTTCACCAATGTAATGTATAGGAATGAGTGAGTGTGTGGAGAAAGACCACTGGAGAGAGAGACTTCTCCACTGTCATGGAGTTGAGACTAGGTGAGCACTGAGCAGAGATTTCTTCCCACGCACCGTTGCACCCTGGGAAGACCGCCACGCTTCTCATAGGGGCTGGAGGAGAAGAAGGCAGGGGATGGGACGGTGATGGAATCGCTTTATCTCATCACGGTAAAATGAAAATAAACGACTGCGGAGGAAAACGAAGCAGTTGCCAAATGGAAGAAGTCCTTAACAGACACCCTGAATAACACAAAGCTGACAGCTCAACAAAACGCAGAGCCAGAGCCCTCATTCGGTCTCTCTGAGGGCTGCAGGTAGGAATGTGATGACATTACAGAGGAGTTGAGGGCTTGTTCTCACACCAGGCAGAGAACCTCGATAAGGGAATGGACACAATACACTGCAGCAACAACCTCCTTTAGGGGCTCCCCAACCATTAGCATCAAGCTAATCTAAACTGACCACCACTGTAATATGCCAACAATGAATTAGCATTGACCTAAAGGGCATAGTGTGTGCCCCATTAAGCTAACCTGCATTGGGCTCTGTGTAAGGAAGTTAACCATGCGTTACCATTGAGTGAAGTCACGTAGGCAGAGTATTCGTATGAGCTCATCGTGCTTTAACGTTAAGCTAGACTAGGCC
This sequence comes from Coregonus lavaretus, assembly GCF_964263955.1. Taxonomy (NCBI): domain Eukaryota; kingdom Metazoa; phylum Chordata; class Actinopteri; order Salmoniformes; family Salmonidae; genus Coregonus; species Coregonus lavaretus. The sequence goes on along the minus strand of NC_140005.1, from coordinate 25,615,074 downwards.
GACTCAGGGTGCATGCTGGACATTCACTAGCATGTCTGTGTGAGCTAGCCTGTTTGGATGTTGTTTGCATGCCAACTATGTGGTAGGCTTAATCCGGCCTGCACAGTCAGGACAGTCAGTGTGTTTGTATGTGGCGTGCAGTACTCACTATAGGGATGCCGGTGGAGAAGATGGTGGTTTTGACCACCTGTTTCTGCTTCTCAATCTGGGTCTCCAGCTGGGCGGCCCGGTCCTTGTGTTCGGCCAGCAGGATGGTGGCAGGGACATGAGAGCGCTCCTGGAGGGGAACATCCAAATACAGGTATGAGGTAAGTAATCATATTTCCGTGTGTGTGTGTGTGTGTGTGTGTGTGTGTGTGTGTGTGTGTGTGTGTGTGTGTGTGTGTGTGTGTGTGTGTATATATATATATATATATATATATATATATATATATATATATATATATATATATATATATATATATATATATATATATATATATATATATATATATATATATATATATATATATATATATATATATATATATATATATAGTGCATTCGGGAAAGTATTCAGAACCGTTGACCTTTTCCACATTTTGTTACGTTACAGCCTTATTCTAAAATTGATTAAATTAATGTTTTCCCTCAATCTACACACAATACCCCATAATGACAAAGCGAAAACATGTTTTTAAAAATGTTTGCAAAAATAATATGTAAATAAGGTATTTCTTATTTATTTGTAAGTATTCAGACCCTTTGCTATGAGACTTGAAATTGAGCTCAAGTGCATCCTCTTTCCATTGATCATCCTTGAGATGTTTCTACAACTTCATTTGAGTCCACCTGTGGTAAATTCAATTGATTGGACATGATTTGGAAAGGCACACACAACTGTCTATATAAGGTCCCACAGTTGACAGTGCATGTCAGATCAAAAACCAAGCCGAGGTCGAAGGAATTGTCCGTAGAGCTCCGAGACACGATTGTGTCGAGGCACAGATATGGGGAAGTGTACCAAAGAATTCCTGCAGCATTGAAGCTCCCCAAGAACACAGTGGCCTTGATCATTCTTAAAATAGAAGAAGTTTGGAACCTCCAAGACTCTTCCTAGAGCTGGCCTTCCGGCCAAACTGAGCAATCGGGGGAGAAGGGCCTTGGTCAGGAAGGTGACCAAGAACATGATGGTCAATCTGACAGAGCTCCAGAGTTTCTCTGTGGAGATGGGAGAACCTTCCAGAAGGACAACCATCTCTGCAGCACTCAACCAATCAGACCTTTATGATAGAGTGGCCAGACAGAAGCCACTCAGTAAAAGGCACATGACAGCCCACTAAAGGACTCGGACCATGAGAAACAAGATTCTCTGGTCTGATGAAACCAAGATTGAACTCCTTGGCCTGAATGCCAAGCGTCACGTCTGGAGGAAACCTGGCACCATGCCTACGGTGAAGCATGGCGGTGGCAGCATCATGCTGTGGGGATGTTTTTCAGCGGCAGGGACTGGGAGACTAGTCAGGATCGAGGGGAAGATGAACGGAGCAAAGTTCAGAGAGATCCATGATGAAAACCTGCTCCAGAGTGCTCAGGACCTCAGACTGGGAGTGAAGGTTCACCTTCCAACAGGACAACGACCCTAAGAACACAGTCAAGACAACGCAGTGGCTTCGGGACAAGTCTCGGAATGTCCTTGAGTGGCACAGCCAGAGCCCGGACTTGAACCTGATCAAACATCTCTGGAGAGACCTGAAAATAGCTGTGCAGCGACGCTCCCCGATGCTGCCAAAGGTGCTTCAACAAAGTACTGAGTAAAGGGTCTGAATACTTATGTAAACGTGATATTTCAGTTTTTTATTTTTAATACATTTGCTAAAATTTCTGAAAACCTGTTTTTGCTTTGTCATTATGGGGTATTGTGTGTAGATTGATGGGGGGGGGGGACTATTTAATCCATTTTAGAATAAGGCTGTAACGTAACAGAATGTGGAAAAAGTCAAGGGGTCTGAATACTTTCCGAATGCACTGTATGTTCAACAACCACTGAATTATGATAAAGCAAAAAACGGATTTACGCCAAGTAAAAGATGGGGAGGTGCTTCGAAGACTGGTACATGTAATGAGATGTGGAACTTGGGAACCTCAGAGTTCAAAATATCAATCACACACTCATCCCTATAACTGCACAAATAACAAATCAAGGTGGTTCAAGGCTAGTCATCAGATTATTGATGCAAGCCATGTTAAAAACCCTGGTGGTATGATGTTTTATCAAGTACACTGCACCGTCTTCCCCTCCATTAAGCGAAGGTTGAAAATTGCAATTTCTCCAGTGGAGTGTTGCCAAGCTTATAGGTCTGAAATGCACGCCATCCATGGAGGGAGCAGGACGTTATTGTCGGGGTGGACGGGCAGTGGGCACAGAGCTGGGAGTGTTTTCATCACCAGGCAGAAAGGAAGGTGTGGAGCAGAACAATGTACAGCTGGAGGTGATCTGCTGATGGCTCCTTATCAGGATCTATTGCAAACACTATCAGTCTATTTGATCATTGATACACTATATATACACACACAAGGGAATGTGGACACCCCTTCAAATTAGTGGATTCGGCTATTTCAGCCACATCCGTTGCTGACAGGTGTATAAAAATCGAGCACACCGCCATGCAATCTCCATAGACAAACACTGGCAGTGGAATAGCCTTACTGAAGAGCTCAGTGACTTTCAACGTGGCACCGTCATAGGATGCCACCTTTCCAACAAGTTAGTTGCCCTGCTAGAGCTGCCCCGGTCAAATGTAAGTGCTGTTATTGTGAAGTGGAAACGTCTAGAAGCAACAACGGCTCAGCTGCGAAGTGGTAGGCCACACAAGCTCACAGAACGGGATCGCCGAGTGCTGAAGCGCGTAAAAATTGTCTGTCCTCGGTTGCAACGCTCACTACCGAGTTCCAAACTGCCTGCGGAAGCAACATCAGCACAATAACTATTAGTCGGAAGCTTCATGAAATGGGTTTCCATGGCCGAGCAGCCGCACACAAGCCTAAGATCACCATGCCCAATGCCAAGCGTCGGCTGGAGTGGTGTAAAGCTCGCCACCATTGGACTCTGGAGCAGTGGAAACGCGTTCCCTGAAGTGATGATTCAAGCTTCACCATCTGGCAGTCTGACAAACGAATCTGGGTTTGGCGGATGCCAGGAAAACGCTACCTCGCCGAATGCATAGTGCCAACAGTAAAGTTTGGTGGAGGAGGAATAATGGTCTGGGGCTGTTTTTCATGGTTCGGGCTAAGTCCCTTAGTTCCAGTGATGGGAAATCTTAACGCTACAGCATCCAATGACATTCTAGAAGATTCTGTGCTTCCAACTTTGTGGCAACAATGTGGGGAAGGCCCATTCCTGTTTCAGCATGACAATGCCCCCGTGCACAAAGCGAGGTCCATCCAGAAATGGTTTGTCGAGATCGGTGTGGAAGAACTTGACTGGCCTGCACATAGCCTTGACCTCAACCCTATAGAACACCTTTGGGATGAATTGGAATGCCAACTGCTAGCCAGGCCTAATCGCCCAAAATCAGTGCCCAACCTCATTAATGCTCTTGTGGCTGAATGGAAGCAAGTCCATTCAGCAAGTCCAAGGCCTCCTGTAGCTCAGTTGGTAGAGCATGGCGCTTGCAACACCAGGGTTGTGGGTTCGATTCCCATGGGGGGCCAGTATGAAAAATGTATGCACTCACTAACTGTAAGTCGCTCTGGATAAGAGCGTCTGCTAAAAATGACTAAAAAATTAAAAAGTCCCTGCAGCAATGTTCCAACATCTAGTGTAATGCCTTCCCAGAAGAGTGGAGGCTGTTATAGCAGCAAAGGAGGGACAAACTCCATATTAATGCCTATGATTTTGGAATGAGATGTTCGACGAGCAGGTGTCCACATACTTTTGGTCAAGTAGTGTATATCTCTTTGTGTGTGTGTGTGTGTGTGTGAGGCCGAAGAGATTTCTACTGTAAATGCCAAAGCACAGGAGCGTGTCCCTGGGGTCTTACTGCTCATCTCCCAACAGACAACAGAGGCCCAGTGTTTAAACAAACAAACAGCTCAACCTGCTATCTGTGACAGCTCTTTACCAGGCTGCTCTACAGGGACAATGACTTCTAAAGCCTGCAGCTAAACACAATGCCAGGAGCCAGGAGACTTGCCAGGAGTTGTAATAAGCTCTTAATGAGCCTAGTCATTGGCTCATCTTATATATCCTGGTTGTTCTTCCTCTACGTGTGTCACCAGATTGTTCTATAACTTACCATTTGTTCCCGTTGGCCTATGTGGCAATGTGTGTTTATTAGTGTGACTGTATGTGGTGTGTGTCTGTGTACATGTCTAGGTGTCTCACCAGTTTATCTAGTAGAGCCCGTTTGCTCTTCCTCTTGGCCTGTACAGTGACGGAAAAAAAGTATTTGATCCCCTGCTGATTTTGTACGTTTGCCCACTGACAAAGACATGATCAGTCTATCATTTTAATGGTAGGTTTATTTGAACAGTGAGAGACAGAATAACAACAAAAAAATCCAGAAAAACGCATGGCAAAAATGTTATAAATTGATTTGCATTTTAATGAGGGAAATAAGTATTTGACCCCTCTGCAAAACATGACTTAGTACTTGGTGGCAAAACCCTTGTTGGCAATCACAGAGGTCAGACGTTTCTTGTAGTTGGCCACCAGGTTTGCACACATCTCAGGAGGGATTTTGTCCCTCCTCTTTGCAGATCTTCTCCAAGTCATTAAGGTTTCGAGGCTGACATTTGGCAACTCGAACCTTCAGCTCCCTCCACAGATTTTCTATGGGATTAAGGTCTGGAGACTGGCTAGGCCACTCCAGGACCTTAATGTGCTTCTTCTTGAGCCACTCCTTTGTTGCCTTGGCTGTGTGTTTTGGGTCATTGTCATGCTGGAATACCCATCCACGACCCATTTTCAATGCCCTGGCTGAGGGAAGGAGGTTCTCACCCAAGATTTGACGGTACATGGCCCCGTCCATCGTCCCTTTGATGCGGTGAAGTTGTCCTGTCCCCTTAGCAGAAAAACACCCCCAAAGCATAATGTTTCCACCTCCATGTTTGACGGTGGGGATGGTGTTCTTGGGGTCAAAGGCAGCATTCCTCCTCCTCCAAACACGGCGAGTTGAGTTGATGCCAAAGAGCTCGATTTTGGTCTCATCTGAAAACAACACTTTCACCCAGTTCTCCTCTGAATCATTCAGATGTTCATTGGCAAACTTCAGACGCCATGTATATGTGCTTTCTTGAGCAGGGGGACCTTGCGGGCGCTGCAGGATTTCAGTCCTTCACGACGTAGTGGGTATCCAATTGTTTTCTTGGTGACTATGGTCCCAGCTGCCTTGAGATCATTGACAAGATCCTCCCGTGTAGTTCTGGGCTGATTCCTCACCGTTCTCATGATCATTGCAACTCCACGAGGTGAGATCTTGCATGGAGCTCCAGGCCGAGGGAGATTGACAGTTATTTTGTGTTTCTTCCATTTGTGAATAATCGCACCAACTGTTGTCACCTTCTCACCAAGCTGCTTGGCGATGGTCTTGTAGCCCATTCCAGCTTTGTGTAGGTCTACAATCTTGTCCCTGACATCCTTGGAGAGCTCTTTGGTCTTGGCCATGGTGGAGAGTTTGGAATCTGATTGATTGATTGCTTCTGTGGACAGGTGTCTTTTATACAGGTAACAAACTGAGATTAGGAGCACTCCCTTTAAGAGTGTGCTCCTAATCTCAGCTCGTTACCTGTATAAAAAGACACCTGGGAGCCAGAAATCTTTCTGATTGAGAGGGGGTGAAATACTTATTTCCCTCATTAAAATGCAAATCAATTTATAACATTTTTGACATGCGTTTTTCTGGATTTTTGTTGTTGTTATTCTGTCTCTCACTGTTCAAATAAACCTACCATTAAAATTATAGACTGATCATTTCTATGTCAGTGGGCAAACGTACAAAATCAGCAGGGGATCAAATACTTTTTTCCCTCACTGTAGCGGTCTCTGTGCCTCTTGCAGTCTCCAGCCTGCGATGCTTATTTCCCTAATGCTCCAACAACAGCAGCTCCTCCAACTCCTCCTGCTCTCGCGTCTGCTGGAGAGAGAGAGAGAGAGAGAGAGAGAATAATCCATATAATAATAATAAAGAATATGCCATTTAGCAGACGCTTTTATCTAAAGCGACTTACAGTCATGTGTGCATACATTTTTGTATGGGTGGTCCCGGGAATTGAACCCACTACCCTGGCGTTACAAGCGCCGTGCTCTACCAATTGAGCTACAGAGGACCACATATCCATATCCTAGTAGACAGAGTATTGCAGGAGGAGACAGATGGTGAGAGAGGGAGCTAGACCATGTAATACAACAGAATAATGCATAAGCGATGAGTTTCATCAGGCAAAGCAGAGTGAGTCCGTGTGGGGTTACAGGTACCCACCAGCTTGCCCTTGTTCTTCTGGATGATGTCTCTATTCGCTCTCTGGTACGCCTCCATGATCTGTTTGGTGCCCTCCACCTCTAGGTTGATGGTCAGGTTATAGACTGGAGAGGAGAGAGCAGGGCAGCCCTCCATCAACACACTAGCATGGACTTCACTTCAAATCTAGGGCTGATACTTGAAATCGGAACAACCTAAAGTATGATGTTGCAAAGCATCGGACTCTAGATAATTCATTGTGTTTTACATGTATAAGTAAGGTTGAATGTTTCAATTCAAGGGCTTGCCATTGTATCGCTCTAAAAGTAATAAGCCATGTTTCTGATGATGTAAGCATAGGTGACCATAGGAGAGGTCTAACCCATTGTCACAGTGCAAACACAATCTGACAGAAATCTCTGAGAGCTGGCACAGAGACTGGTGGGTCTCTGACCCTGGCTGGCACTGACGCCTGTAAAACTTCAACATCCAGAGCCAAGGCCAGAGACAGTTCAATGCACTAAGACCAGGCTGCATCTCCCCCTCTATCTCGCCATCTCTCCTGAGTCCACAGCCTCCTCTCACCGATCTCCTCCACTTGTTCCAAGTAGTCATTGTATTCTCTCAGGCTGGAGAAGTCAAAGTCTCTCTTGTTGTAACTGATAATTTTTTTTAGAAAAAAATAGTTTATATACTGTAATTATCAGGCCTAATACTTGTTTGCACACATTACATTGAAATAGCAGGGCTAAAGAAAGAAAGATGAGGGATGGACAGAACGGGAGGGGCTGAGGCAGATGTAAGGCAGGAAAAGAGCCTTCCTATTGGAGCAACCCCTGGGGGGTCATTGTCTACAAAACAAACAGCATAATGACAAAAGCAGCTTAAGGAGAGGGAGGAGTGGGCTGAACACAAACACAGAGACACACCCTTCTCCCCTGTGCCCCTCACTCACACCTTGAGCACCTTCTTGCGGATCTCCACCTCCTTGTCGACGGCTGGGTCTTCGAAGAGCTGCATGTGGAAGTTACTCTTCCTCAGGGGCGTGCCACACTGCACACAGGTCCCCGAGCCACGCACAAACAGCATATCCACACAGCTCTCACATCTGAGGAGACCGACACACGAATGTGTCAAACACACACAGCTTTACAGAAGAAAAAACTTTTTCTATGGAGCAAGCATGTCAAAATCTATTACCTTTGTGCATGTCTAATGCACTTTCCCTTAGCAATGGCCTGGTGGTATATTTCCATTTTACATAATATGTATGCGAGTTATCAGCCCCACAACAGGTGATAATGGCCATCTTATATTACCTTAATGTAATAGTTCAGACGGTAGGAATCATGAATGGAATGTTGATTAACCCTCAACCTTCACACAGACAATGAATCTGACACTCCTGCCAAAGAGTGTCTGTCTGCACTGGAAATGTATTTTTTCTAATATCATTTCAAAAGGAACTCAAACAGTCAGCGTGCCACGCTGCACACAATAGAAAAATCCAGTTCAGCAAAGTACTCACAGCTTCTCATCACTAAACTATTTCAAATTCCACTGATGCTGAAGTTCTCCGAGAGGCTCTGGCTTCTTTCAACATTGTCAGGATCGTAATAATTTGTTATGACCTTGAAAGTGCTCTAACAATTGGCCTAATATTAATGAGATCCCCAAAAAGACAAAACAGTTACGGTAAATTAGAGATAAATATTTCATTATAAACTGCATCGATTAAGGAAGGCTAACCACAGGACTACATTAGACATCTCATCATGTCTCAGTGTTCCTTTATTGGTCTGGTTTAATAACTCTTACTGCATAGAGGTGTTCCCTTCCCTCATTGGCCAACACAGAGCTGTTCTAGGAAATTGTTGCATGACACACAAATCCCATCATCAAATGTCAATTTCCACCAATAGGAAAACATTCCAATGCAGAGGGTCCTTCCTCAAGCCATCCCAACAACACGGCCATAACAACCACCAGAGCCACCTTCGGGCCGAGCAACATTTACTCATCAATCACACCTTTAAGCAGGTAGGCGTTTACCCATCAATCACACTCAAGTGAGGAGTGGACCCTAAAGACAATGGAAAAGGCCTTAAATCTTCCCTAAATAGGCAGCAGGAGGGGCGGGCAGGGGGGAGGCTGGATAAACGTTTGCACAGACACTTTTAATTAAGTCTCTGTGGAGCTTTATTCCACTGGAATTCACCTTCTGTAGGCGTCCTGCTCTTAGCTGGCCACCTTCAGAAGCAAGCCCCAACATCTGGTTTCCAAATGGCCACATCTGGGGTGACTACAACCATTTTAACCCCAAAACATAGCCAAAATGTAGTTGTTTTTTCAATGTGATAATATTTTTGTAGAAAATGTTATGTTTCCAAAGTCGCATTTCTTTCAAACCCTTTTCAGAACTTGAGTCCTTTAGGCCTAAGGCAGTAAACCTTTATCACCTCATCAGCAGGATTCTAAAGGAAAAAGCAGTTATGGGAGAAACTGCAGAGCTACTGGACTTTACCTGTTTACATATCAGATATGCGTAAAACAAAGCAAACCTGCCAAAAGATCATTAATACCAACACACCCTCTAGTATAGAAAAAAGCTCACAAAACATTAGCAAATTGGCCTAGTGTTCAACAATTGCTGGATTTAGCACAAAACAACATAAATTAAACAAAACGATCCTGTACGTGGTTGGTCCCCAGGACCATGAGAGAGCCCCCTGTTCAAGTGCAGCCCAGTAGGGGCAGATGTTCACTGTGGCCCCAGGCTACAGGAGATGTATATGCCTAGCCATATGGAGGTAAAAGGGGGGTTTGCTGCTTGTTTCCACAGACCCACAAAGAGCCCATTCATCAGGTAGGGCCAGGAGTGGGGCGTAGCTTGCCCCCTGTTCCATAAATGGACCACACAACAGACCCACTACAGGGGAAATCCTGTGTAATTCTAGGGCAAAGAGATTAAGCTATGAGAAGATTGGAGGGAGAAGACTGTCAAAGTGAACTTGCCATCTTCAGGCTAGCTCCTCTCAGAAGAGCCATTTGTTTAGGACCCTTTCTCTTATTGTCAAATCAAATCCATTTTTATTGTCACATGCTTCGTAAACAACAGGTGTAGACCAACAGTGAAATGCTTACTTATGGGCCGTTCCCAACAATGCAGAGAGAAAAATACATAGAAAACACAAGGAATAAATACACAATGTTTAACGATAGATTTTTTGACAGGGGGTGCAGGATATTTTTTTGCCTAATTTAGATACGTTTCTGCTTATAATTTCCGACATTTTGTTCGGCTATTTGTTAGTCAACTTATCTATAATTAGTAGCTTCTCTTCTGTCATTATGTTACCCTAGAAGACTAAATAAACTCTTGCTCTCCAGAATAACGCCTTAAATCGATAGAATGAATGCTTCAATCTTGTTGACATCGGAAAAGTTCTCCGTCATCTCTGCTTCTTTTGCAGAGCGAAGACATTTAGGGACCGGGGAGAAAATGCAATAAGTCAACAACAAAAAAATGGGAACGATTTTCTGTGCTAAATTTCCAAAGGACATCCGTTTGACTGGTTGTAATGAAATAGAAAGCTGTGAAAACGACCCAACATGTTTCTGATAAGATTTCAGTTTGGCTTGGATGTATATTTTATGTGGTTGAAATAGTATTAGCTTTTATGATGCTGATAAAGATAGCATTCGCATTCTCTTAAGATGCTGTTCCTGAGTCAAAATGTACATTTGGTGTATAATTTTACTGCAAGAAATGCTTAATTCTGCAGGAGTTAATATAAAGACTATGTGAGAGGTTATACACCTACAGTCAGTGTCCATATTTCAGTTTCCATTTAACCCATCTGAACAGTAGGCTACAGTTCCCTTGACGTGCCATTGGCCTATTTGAAGTCCCCGTCTTGTGACTGTTGAATTTGTATAGCGTCTCACAATCATCACACATAACATAGGCACTCCAATCATCCTCTTTTACCACTACACCAAATCTTTCCCAAACATTACTTTTCTATCTGGCCCTCCCTTCTCTGAAATTGTTCTTTTTGCCTCAGTGGATCGATGTTAACTTTTTCTGCCCATTCCCAAAAGCATTTGGCAATTGGCGTGTAGGCTATTTGGCGAGTGTAAAGTTAGGCCCTAAAGCTTAGACTTACGCACTAATGCCAGATAGCCTAAAAATAATTAAAGAAAAACCTCAATGTAGCCTATAGATATACACTGAGTGTACAAAACATTAGGAACACCTTCCTAATATTGAGTTGCACCCCCTTTTGCCCTCAGAACAGCCTCAATTCATCGGGGCATGGACTCTACAAGGTGTTGAAAGCATTGCACAGGGATGCTGGCCCATGTTGACGTCAATGCTTCCCACAGTTGTGTCAAGTTTGTTGGATATCCTTTGGGTGGTGGACCATTCTTGATACACACGGGAAACTGTTGAGCATAATAAATAAAAATAAACTGTTCACTCAGCATAAATTGCACAAGAATGATACATTATGGATTTATTAATGTATTGTTTTCCCTTTATTCAACCCGACTGCCGCCCACCTGCCCTTCATCCACACAATATTTTGTGGATATAAGCGCGGGGACTGCAGGTTATGAGTCAACCCATATATCACTAATACACAGGGTGACAGAATTGGTCAAGAGCCCGTAAAACAGCTGCTATCCACTGCAGCACCATCTTTCAGATTGTGCCTTTCTCCTGCTGCTGGGCATATGGGCCTCATAGACTATACGGTAATATGTCCAGCATCATCCACATGATTTCTCTAGCATACGCCATCTTTCCCTCAGTCTCTTCCTCTCTCCCAGGGTTGTTCTCACTGCAGCAGAATGGTGAGCGAGCCCTGCACCCCCCAATCCTCCCTCTCACCTGTCCTGCTCAGAGCTCATATCTCTCCCATCTGCAGCTGTCAGCAAGTCAGGAGGGAGGTAAACAGGGGCCTGGCACAGCAAAAACAACCCCCTCCCCCTCAGCAACCCCAAGGGCCAGTGACATTGCCTCCCTCCCTCCTCCTCCTCTCCCTCCCTCCCTCCTATACACTAGTGAAGGTAGGAGCAATGCAGCCACATAGGGGCTGGTTCACCCGTTTCTCCCATGAAGCCCTCTCCATGCTCTAGACTCCATGCTCTAGACTCCATGCTCTAGACTCCATGCTCTAGACTCCATGCTCTAGACTCCCACACAAGCAGCTGTGGTGCCTGGGCCCAGACAGGAGATCCCTTTGTGTAGTAATCACCTGGCCATCGAACACTGCTAACCTGCTGTGATGCCCCATTCCTGCTTGTGACACCTAAAAAACGTGCAGAGCCACAGCCAGAAAACACTGGGACACTTGATTGGCTCTTTAACTAATGGGAAGAGGAATGTCATAAATTACAAGGTACATCATCAAGCATGGGAAAGAGTAAAATTTCCAAAATGAGTTTTTTCGGATAAACTACATCGCTCTGCCCTCTAAAGGGTAGGTGACTGACAAGACACACAAGAACCTAGCCTCCACCTGCAGAGGTGTCCCTGTCACTCCTTCCTTGATCTGTACCTACCCAACCTAATATCCCTGGCCCACCGGCATCTGTGCTGTGCACTGTGCCCGTCACCAAATGCCAAAGGACACAGGCCCTGCGCCATCGTGCGTAGGTAATAAATAACAGAAGGCCACTGGCCACGGGGACAGTAAATGTGCCACTGTGGGGTTTAAATTTAGATGCAGGGTGGAGTGGTTCCATATCGCGCGCGGGACGGCCTAGACTGGATGGCTTCACAGCGTTGACAGCTGTCAGCAAGAGTCTCTCCCCATTGCAGATAAGACCTTGCCACAGCTTGACCAACTGACAGTCAGACCAACGGACAGGCAGGAAGGCAGATAGACAGACAGGTTAGGTAAACAGGTGGGCAGGATATTTTTGTTTCTAGAATTCCATTCAAATAAGCCTATAGACAGTGTGTTGACTATGATAAAATCAAATCTCACTTTTGTCAAGTTTAGGCTTATCTCTGGTGACAGATCGGATTGGTTCTGGGTTCCGAGATTGTGGAAATATTCTGCATGAACATCATCACACCAAACCTTGAAATCAAAAAGTAGTCAAATAACCAGCAGTCGGGACAGTCAAAAGACAATGTCCCAATATGTGTGGTTGCAGTTTCCTAGCAGCACCCTGATGATCTGGTAAACAGCTCTGAAGAGCACCAGCAAGGTGACCGGAGCTAGGGAAGGGCGATCCTCTAAATTGCTTTATTGCAAAGTTATTTAAATTTTCTCCCAGTGTGACCCTGCGTCCAGACAGAACAGAAGCTCTGAGTTATGAGTGGGCTGACCTGATGACGAAGCACAGCCACATCCTGATGGTACGGTCAATAAACATACAGGGTCGAACATATGCTCCAGCAGACACCAGCATTTTCCTCAAGCTTCACTGTCACTGCATAACAACACCCATAAAATCAACCTGTCTCCTCTCCATCACGGAGACTGGGCAGATGTCTGGGCTTACAAAACAGGGGGAATTTTGGGAACAGCTTTATTGCAATCTTTTTTTCTGTTACTTCCAAAGAGACTGAGGCACTACATCAACCAGAATTGATATATGGGCACAGTTTCCGTATCACATTTTCTTGTAATCAAAATAAACAACAAGCCAGCGTTGTTTATTAAAAAATAAACGTGTGCATACTGTACAGCTTGTAAACAAGACACGCTGAGACAAAGGGACGTGTTTATGTTGCAGATAGAAAGAAAAGAAAACAAGCAAACATGAATGTTGACATCACGCACCAAAAGGTAATAGCTCCTCACTTTCAGCTTAACTAACGTTACAGAAGTACTAGCTAACATTACAGTTTATTTTCTATTTCTTGTTGTAGTTGTCTGGCTAAATAATATATATGTATTCATCTAACGGTTTGAAAACATGCAGCTAATAGCTAGGAAGGCTAGCTAGTCATCATGAATGGATACTCACAGCGTGTGGCCACAAACATTCACCATTAGTTTCAGGGACAGATTCCTGTATTGTGTTGTCTTGCATCTCAGACACCATTGGTCGTCTAGCTCTACAAAGCACAGAAAATGAATGTCAACAATGAACTAGCAAGTTATTCATCCTTCTTAACAGTTCACGCAAGTGGTAAAATGTGTCACATTTAAATAGTCCCGATGAGAACGTCGGTGGTAAGATTGGTTCCTAGTTAATGGTCCCTCTAAGCGCAACGCACTAAGTGGACAAATGCGCAATAGTGATAAATCTTGTTATTGTCAAATGTAAGATTACGAAAACAAGAATAAACATACACACACACGAACTTTTCAGCGTTCCACAATGCTTAGGCTTATTTCGTTTTTTTAAACTGAAATTATGCATTTTCATTTGATAGCCTGTTAGATAATTTATTCGAAAACATGAGACACTCACTACAATAATCAGCAAAAAACATTGTTAATAATAATAGCCTAATGATAATAGGTATTTGCATCATCTATATATTATTGTTGCATTATGATAATCAAATAGCCTATCAGTTCATTACCATTAACTGAGCTAACGCATAAGGAACTTTCATCAGTTTGCTTTTTTATATTAATCGAAGTTGGAGTTGAATGCATAATGTAGGCCATACAGAGTAGGCTACTGTACGCTATTTCATCTCACCAAGTATTTATTTTAGCTAAAAGGGCAGTTCATTATCGCAGAGCTCAGTTGGTACAATCAAAAAATAACATGCCATAATGCAGACAATATGGATAGTATTTTCTGCTGCCATATCAAAATCCCAAACACATTCACCTTGTACAGGTAAGCCTCTGAAATACTGTACGTCATGTTTGAGGGACAGCTGCAAACCAAACATTCCTCTCTGGGTCGAGGTCGCTCCTCCCTGGCGGAGCCCTTCGTAGCCAATCGGGTGGCTATCCTGCAGACAGACCCCAATGCCCCTTTCTTGCTACAGTTCCCGCAGAGTAAAAGTCACGTTGGAACGAAAGGGGAGCGCTATCCCCTTACAGCTGCTGCCAGATATTCGATCGCGTTCGCATGGCGAGAGGGTAACCTGATCGGCTGAAGGCTTGCCGGAACCAGGGAGGAGTGACTTACCAGGAAAGGCTTGAAAAATGTCTTCTTCTTCAGGAGAAGTCACAATTTCAAATGACATCCAGAAGGAAAATGTGAAGACAGACAGGCGAGAGTGTATCAAGCTTCTTGCGCTGGATACCGCGGAGTTGTCTATGGAGCGCGCAACTTCGAACACTGATGCGGTCCACAGTGAACTTCTGGTGAGCGCGACTTCTTCGCTGGCATTCTCCCCGGAGCAAGTGGCGTGCGTCTGCGAGGCTCTGCAGCAGGGAGGCAATGTGGACCGGTTGGCCAGGTTTTTATGGTCCTTACCACAGAGTGATTTGCTACGCGGTAACGAAAGCATCCTGAAAGCCCAAGCTCTTGTCGCTTTTCATCAGGCTCGGTACCAGGAGCTCTACAGTATTTTGGAGAACCACAGCTTCAGTCCGTCCAACCACTCCTCGCTGCAAGACCTATGGTACAAGGCACGGTACACCGAGGCAGAGAAAGCGCGTGGGAGACCCCTGGGCGCCGTGGATAAATATCGCCTGCGGAGAAAGTACCCACTCCCCCGGACTATCTGGGACGGGGAAGAGACAGTATACTGCTTCAAAGAGAGGTCCCGCAACGCGCTGAAGGATCTATACAAGCAGAATAGATACCCCTCTCCAGCCGAGAAAAGAAACCTCGCTAAAATCACGGGACTCTCCTTGACACAGGTCAGCAACTGGTTCAAAAACAGGAGACAGAGGGACAGAAACCCGTCCGAAGCACAATCAAAAAGGTGAGAAATAACAAATAAATGATCAGTTGATTGCTTGATTTTACGCAAATGGAACAGTGTGCGTAATGGGACATTTAAATTGTAAATTCATTACCAGGAATAATTTTTGAGATTATTGCTGGCAAGGTCGAGCTGGCTTTCCTTGTATCATACACATGACTGCCTCTGGCTATTGCATGGAAATCGCCCATATAGCTTGGTGTGTGAGTTAACAACGTAAATAATTAACATTAGATAGAGTAATTCCGAAACAAAAAAAGTGTGCCAAGTAGCATACACGCCGCTAATGTTTTGAAATATGAGGCTGTTGCCATCCAGATCGGGTTTCATTTGCGTGTTCAGGCACTAAGAGCATGGATACCAGTCCAACATTAGCCTGCTCTATTCCGAACATAACTTTTATAGTCTAAATGGTGTTATAATGGTGTTATAAATAAGTTGTTTTATAGACTTAGCCTATAAGTATGAAATTATTAAATAGTCTCCTGACAGAGAGAGAGAGAGAGAGTGTGTGTGTGTGTGTGTGTGTTCAAAACCAACTGAATACCTCACCTGTGTGTGTTCAAAACCAACTGAATACCTCACCACATAAATCACTTTGGCTATTTCCTTTTCCTTTTAAGCCGAGAGGAATCAGAAAACCTCCCTTCAGCGTTTCGTTTGAAAATCCCCCACCCCCAGGCAGGCAGATATATTCCCTTCTTTTTATGTTTTCTTCTCTGTGAACAAAGCTCGCGCGCACCTGGTGGAGGCGACTTCTTTCTTTCTATCTCTCGCTCTTTCTCTCTCTCTCTCTTTCTCTCTCTCTCTCTCTCTCCATCTCTCTCTCTCTCTCTGTCGCACACACACATACACATACGCATACGCAAATGCACGCACACACTTCCCGAAAGATGATCTCATAGGCATTTTTGCTTGAAGGACGTGTTTTGTGTTTGTAATCCAGTTCATTCGAATATGTGGAGGCCAATAATTATATTGCCAATGACTGAAAATGATTGTCCTTTCAGTGACAAAATAAGTGATTATAAGCCAGTTATTACGTTAATTTATGCAGAAGAGGAATAAGCTACCCTTCTTCAATAACTGGCTTGCAGGCCTCAGGACGATGAAGCAGAAGTTTCTCAGAGTCAATGAGGCTCTTTATTTCAGAGAGCGAGTCTTTTTTTGTAGGGAGGGAAATGCAGCTGTTTCAGTCACTCACTCATGATGAAAAATACAATTGGAAATGGCATTGTTCGATTTCTTAATATTTTCCTGACATTGTAAAACTTAAAAAGTGAAGTTATGCAAACAAAAAAAAATCAACAAAACCATATGCCAATCACCACCAAATTACAAATAAAGGTATTTGACCATTTGTGTTGTCACGCTGCGACCGCTGACATTTGTCACCCTGGAATGTAATTGCACCAAATGGTAGGCCCACTGTTGGTCGTATTGTCGTATAAGCCTACTATAGGTCCTGAAGCAGTATAAATAAAGGAGGGCTATAATCCAATTTATTCTCCATGGGATAAAACTTTTGGTAGTCACGACAGCTCTTTGAAGCCATGTTTGTGAGATCTCCATGGATCACCTCTGTAGTTGTGCCCACAAAGATCCTATAAAATTATATTTGTACTTTTGTGGTTGTATCACTATTTCTATAGGCTAAGACAGTTGATGTATGGATTAAGTTGCATTGACAAGTCAGCCATATTTCTTAGTATGCAAATAATAACGTGTTTTCCAATATGTTCAAATCAAAATCAAATCAATTTTTATTTGTCACATGCTTCGTAAACATCAGGTGTAGACTAACAGTGAAATGCTTACTTATGGCCTTTCCCAACAATGTAGAGAGAAAAATAGAAAAATAATAGAAAAATAATAACACAAGGAATAAATACACAATGAGTAACTTGGCTATATACACGGGGTACCAGTACTGAGTTGATGTATAGGGGTACGAGGTAATTGCGGTAGACATGTACATATATGTAGGGGTAAAGTGACTAGGCAACAGGCTAGATAATAAGCAGTAGCAGCAGCATATGTGATGAGTCAAAAGAGTTAGTGCAAAAGGGGATCAATGCAGATAGTCCACGTAGCTATTTGGTTAACTACACTGAACAAAAATATAAGCACAACATGTAAATTGTTGGTCCCATGTTTCATGAGCTGAAATAAAAGATCCCAGAAACCTTCCATACACAAAGGAAGCTAATTTCTCTCAAATTTTGTGCACAAATTTGTTTACATCCCTGTTAGTGAGGAGTATTTATGTGTGTAATAAAGCCCTTTTGTGGGGAAAAACTCATTCTGATTGGCTGGGCCTGGCTCCGCAATGGGTCGGCCTGGCTCCCAAGGCTGCACCCCTGCCCAGTCATGTGAAATCCATAGATTAGGGCCTAATTAATTTATTTCAATTGACTGATTTACTTATATGAACTGTAACTCAGTAAAATCTTTGAAATTGTTGCATGTTGCGTTTATATTTTTGTTCAGTATATTTAGCAGTCTTATGGCTTGTGGGTAGAAGCTGTTCAGGGTCCTATTGGTTCCAGACTTGGTGCATCGGTACTGCTTGCCGTGCGGTAGCAGAGAGAATAGTCTATGACTTGGGTGGCTGGAGTCCTTGACCATTTTTAGGGCCTTCCTCTGACACCGCCTAGTATAGAGGTCCTAGATGGCAGGGAGCTTGGCCCCAGTGATGTACTGGGCCGCACGCACTACCCTCTGTAGCCTTCTGTTTACAGGCAATGACAGTTTATTCCTTGGTAGTGAGTGATGCAATATTTGATTAATTTATGCAATGTTTACCTCCCAACATACACACACACGCACATACTACCACTGAGTGAGAAACACACACGCACACACACTTTCTCAACATTCTCACAGGTCTGTCTATGATTATTTCGGTTTCAAAATGTGTCTTTCTCACTCACTCACTCTGTCAGTAGTAAGACTCCACCTCTGCGCTCACAAATGACAGCAACATACTGTAAGTCAAACTAGTAGGACAACTTACTTCTCTGACCTCTATTCTGCCTCACACAATTCTATCATTAAAGTCTACCAAAAGTGTAGAGGAGGACATATTTCATTCAGACAGTCCCTGAGCTCCTTTCTATATCTCACTTTCCCTTCTCTCTGGCTTTTTTTCCACAGTGAATCTGATGGCAACCACAGCACAGAGGATGAGTCTAGTAAAGGACAGGAGGAGCTCTCTCCATGCCCCATCTCCAATTCATCTGACGGGACGATGACCCATGGGGCCCTCCCCCTGCAGACAGGGTCTCTGGACAGTGGGTTGGTCATTCAACAGATTGGGGACATCAAGATGCCCCCTGGATCCAGCAGTGGGGTGCTCTTCAACGGGAACCTAGTGACCAGTAACCCCTCCACTGTCTTCCATAACGGTGGCTCGTCTTACCTCCAGGCCCCCAGCAACATCCTGTTCAACGGGCTCAACCTGGGCGTCCAGCCCCTGGCCTTCAACTCCCTGCGGCCCTCTGGGGGGGTCTTGATGGGGGGCTCTGGTATGGACATACAGATGCAGGCAGGCCAGGAGAAGGGGTTGGGTGGCTCCAGTGTGGACTACTCCTCCTACTCTGGCTGTGTGAACGGGGCAGAGGTGAAACTGGAGGGGGTTAACAGCATGGCAGCTCAAAATGGCGGCTCGTCCGTCCTCACGTTCAGCTCATCCTCAGGGGCGCTCCAGCTGGGCGGTTACAGTCAGGTCCATGTGCACAGCAGCATATCCGACGGCAATGGGGCATCTCTGCTCAACAGCAATGTGGGTCTTCCTCCTCTGCAGCTCCCCTCTGGCTCCTCCTCCTCAGCACTCTCACAAGGTGGGTTGACTTTAACTGGTTGTCAGTTCTGTGTCAGCTACATTGAAAACTGAAAATCCACATTGAAGTTTTGTCGATAACAGTTTCAGAGGTATTGGTGAGAAATAATGATTGTTTCGAGTATTTTAGGATTTAATGTCTTCTTCATTGCTAATGAAAGAGAAATTATCTGTGCATTTACAAGAATATGGTGGTAGTTGACCCTAACCTTTCAAATATACCAAATATTGCAACCAAACTCCTTTCTTCTTCAATAAAATGAATGAATCCTGGATTGAAATAGCAATGGGTGTAGTCATCAGCTCTGTTATGCGTTCAATATGTCTAAGCTACCTTAGCATTTGGCCTTCCTGACTTTGGGTCTGAGCCCAGAGGCTTGTTACTGCACTGCAGTGAGTTGGGGCTAGATGCAAAGGCCAGACACACATACACACACACACACTCCATTATCTTGTGTGGCGATATATGGTGGTCCTGGAAAATTATAGAGATGAATAGAACACAGGTTCTGAGTCATCATCACTGCACACTCCTGACCTCAGGGGGAGAGAGGAGGAGAATCTGTTTCAGACAATCACAGGGCTGAAAAACGTACTAACGAGGAGAGAGTCATTACAGCACTTACTTTGACAAAAAGCAGAGACCTCATACCAGGACAACAGAAAAGTCAAATGGAAAGAAAAAAAGCCTTTTCGTTGGCCCATAGCAGGCTTTTACATCAATACAACTCTCCTGGGTTCCACAGGGTCAGCTTCAAAAACCAGAAGGTGTGAGAGAGACACAGCAGAGATTTCAGATGGATTTCTGCTGTAAGTTAAGAACATACAGCAACAGTACAGTAAGAGTGAAGCCAGAGATTTGGAGGACTATGTTAGTTGAGTCGAGCAGGAGTGGGTTATAGTGGTTCAGAGATAAGGGTATAAAGTACTGTTTGTAAGGTGTATAAGATGTATAATGACCTGTCATTTGATTATCCCAGGTACAATCCAAGTGAACAATGTAGCAGTCAGTTCTTCCAGTGAGGACTCCTACCACCACCAGCACCATCAGGACAAGCTGGCCATGGCCTCCATGCATCCCAGCACGGTTCTCTACAGCATGGGCAATGCTGGACAGACTTCCATCAAGAAGGAGCCCCTGGAGGGAGGTGGCGGCGGTGGGGTGTACTCTTACCACCATGGCCTTCACCTGGACCCCAGTGGTCAGCTCAGCTACTCCTCAGCCCCCCTAAACTCAGAGGAGGTCCCCTCCAGCCAGGGCCCCCCCCCCTCCTCTGACGTAACCACGGTCAGCTCCTCCAGTCCAGAGCCTGAGGTCTACACCACCCTCACCGTCAGCACCCCTCTGATGGCCCAAACAGACCCGAACGGCCACCTCCTCCAGTCTGGGGAGTACCTCAGAGGCCACAACCCACAGCCTGTCCCCTCCTCACACCTCCTGGGCCCTGGCATGAACAACAACTACATGTCTGTGTCTGAGAATAAGGTGGACGCTAGTGGCGATGGGGTGAATGAGATGGTGCGTGTCATGTGTGGGGAGATGGAGCCGGGGGAGGAGAAGGAGCTGGCCAAATTACAGACAGTGCAGATGGACGAGGATATGGCTGACCTTTAACCTGTAACCTATGACCTTTCATAAGCACTCATATCTGCCCAAGCAGTGATGTGGTGAATCTTTTTACATTTTTGTGTGTTTTTTTACCATTCATTTTCTCTAAGTGTTAAATTATTTGCTAATGTTGTGTTCATTTTACCTTACAATGCACTCTATTCAGATACAAACCCCTTGGATTGGCACCATGAAGTCATCCTAATTCATTATTTTAAAAGCCCCGATCTTTCCTCTCTGCCTCACAGAAAGTCATAACTAGCTGTTATTTGTCCCTTGCACTGCAAAAGTCCCTTGCATGCATTTGAACCACATTTTAAGTGTGCATTTTTTATATACAGCACCTGCTACTTCCCGTTGAGTGGACTTGATCCGCAGAAGCAGGTGTTGGAATGGCCCTGGTCATGTGACCAGGATGTTCCTCCAAACTAAATGCGTCATCTGGGTCAACCCAAAAAGGTCATTTAGTAGGGGGAGGGAAGCGTCTCTGTGAAAATGTTCACTAAACCACTACAACTGCTGCACTAAAAACCACATATAAAACCACATACGAATAACAGGACCATCACTGTGCACAGCAGTTGCTGATTTATGCAATTTAGTCCTCTTCAAATTCTCAGAAAGTCATTCAAGTCTACCATCCTCCATAGTACATTCATAATTTGTTACATATCATGTGGGCTGAGGATGATTCATCATATTTATGGCATGGTTTCTGTTCGAGGGACATAAGAAGAAATGAATGTGCCTTTATGCCCCGTAGAATGTCAGGCTGCACTGACCTCTCCTAATTTGCACTAGCATCAAAACACTATAACAGAAGATTGTAGCTTCAAAGAACCTACCTTTCTCTCTGGACTGATCAAACCATATCAAATCTATACTGTGAAAACATATTTCAAGCTTCAACCATTATTGGAGACAGGGAGAGGTTATAAAGGGGTTGTGACACAGTCTGTATCTATTTGAACATAGTAAGACCACTACATGCTGTTTGGCAACAGTATGTCCCATCATTCATTTTGAAATGTCTCTCAAACTGTCTCTGTGAAAATATACATCAGTTATATTTGTCTACACAGTAAGATGCAAGCACATATGTATATTATTGACTGGTGTGCCTGTTTGTGTGTTTGTATGAGAAACCGGAAGGGGAGCATTGTGTTTGAGGGAGGAGAACTACATGCAGTCCGAAGTGTTTTATATGGAGAGGGATTTCTATTGTGTCCCTTTGCATGGCAAACTGAGTTAAGAATATTACAATGTCCTGGTTACTAGTGCCTGTTATTTTCTAAATACGATTGAGTGTGGCTAACAAGTTCTCTACACTCTATGATTGATGTATAGGTGCAGAGTGAGACACATGCAAAACTTCCATGGTTTTCAGATAAAGCTATTCCAATTTGGGTCATTTCCTGGTTTTATCAGATAGGCGCATAAGCCAGACATCTCCTGTGATGTTGAGGTAGGGAGTGAGTGGGCCTCATAAGTCAACAAATGTATGTGGAGCACTTCACAACAGAAGACTTGAACTCCACACAGACACACAACACAAACCATAATACCCCATCTCAACCACATGACCAGCAGATGTAATTTACACATAACAGTAAGACATTAAGTATACATCCATACATCCATGTACATAGAGTGGCCAGTACATTTTCCTTTGTCAGGTTCCATCACCTAAACCCCCACTCAGAGTAGAGCTATGAACAGACTGCAAACTGACGTAAAGATTACATTACAAAACAACTTTGTCTACATGCTCTGATGTCATGTACCAAAAATAAGCCATAGGCATATGGTAAAACAGATAGTTTTTTATTTTAGCTTGAACTGTATGTTTGTAATCTGAAATGATGTGAATGTATTTTTCTAAATCTCCATACTACATTAAAAGTTTTATATTTATAAAAACATAAAACTGTTACTAGTTTTTGTCATGAAAAAAGTGTTAATTTGGCTCCTTTACCATGACTAAATAATTTCTAGATTATTTCTTAATTAAACATGTGAGTTGGGTTTGTGTTTAATGTTATGTCTACAATGGACCTAAATTCTCGAGACAGGAAGCATACGTCTTCTATATATTTAAAAGGCTTAAAAAGCCAAACTCTGTGAGGATGGGGGTATAACAGGCGTGCCCTGATCCAACAAGCCTAGAACTGCGCTCTGCAAACCTGCAGTGATCATTTGCACATGCCTGGCAACCTGGAGTTCATTAGCCCTCCTTTTCTCATCTCAGCCGCCGTAATTCAAATAAACAGCAATGAGATTTCCAGAGGTACTGCTCTTAGGGGTGGGGGGTCCACAGCTCCACACAGCCCTGTCCATGGGCCCTCTCCCTGGGCTAACCCAGAGCAAGCTCTCCCTGGCTCACTCAGCTGATCCACATGTGGATGAATGAATCTGAAGTGCTGTCACTCACAGGCACTGTGTGTCTGTACAGAGAAATCCTGAACTACTCACATGGCTTTGGGGGATTTTTTTATGATCTTACACCCAATTCTGATTCACTCCGCCGGCTCCCAAGTAAGGCTAGGTAAGATAAAGCGGGGAGAGGGGGCGGGGGAATGGTTGCATGGATGGATACGTAGATGGAGAATTTATAATGGTTTTGAGACTGGACTTCAGGTCTTATCCTCTTCGTAGATACTTTTTATGGGTTCTATTCGGATGACCCAAATAAACAGAAGGTGTTTGTCTCCGCTCACTCAATGGTGAGAGAGGGGGAGAGTGGGGGAGAAAAGGAGAGGGAGAGACAGGTAACTGGTGTATGGTTACCTGTGCACTGGTGACTTCGTCGCCATGGGCATTGGATTAGCTGATTGTTAGGTATCAGGTGATGCCTCCTGTAATATTGAAGAGGGTGAAAACGGCTTTGTTGAAGCCCTGAACAATGTCCCATTGGCAAAGGGAGCCCATGTTCTCTTGGTCTCATGGGGTGTGGGCCCCAGAAAGCTTCAAATTAGATTAGAAGAAAATGAACAGCACAGTCAGTCCTTTTAAAGGAAGACTAAACATTATTTTGAAGAACATCTGTTTGTAATATTAGTATTTTATTTTTATTACAGTATAGCCTACAAGGCAAACTTGATAGATGGATGTATTGCATATTTTGAAAAAAAAGTTTAAAAAGTAACCAATAGATATGTCACTTTTAAAACAACACACTTTTTTATATGAGATGCGTCCAGCGGCTATCGTTCACCATCAAATACACTCCAATCCAACCACATAATAATGTTACCAAATAGTAGAACAAGTAAGATGTATAATTTTGTCCGCAATTTAAAACGTGCACTGTAAAACATGCGCGGGCGAGCAGTAAAAGAAGCGAACGCACCAGAACCGAGGCCTTATTAAAAACGTTGACCTCTGATCTTTTGGATGGTTTCAAAGCTGACATTTAATGCGGCGCAGCAGACTGCAAGCCATATGTAACATGACCTGGGGAGTGCGGTACTCCGCTGCTCCACGTCCCACTAATGAGAGGCCAGGGGTCGTAGGGTGCTGCGCCGCTCCAAAAGACCCACCACCAATACTTAACCCACGGAGATGCATTTGTGCGGTTCCGAAAGAGAAAGGAAAAATAAATTAAACTAAAGCTAGCAAATATAAGTACAATTATAAATTGTTGTTGAAAACGGGCACTCACGATGTGAGATGTGTGTGTGACTAAAATCCATTGGGAACGACTGAGGATAGCTTATAGGCCTAGTAGTTTTCACCATCAGATACCACAGTGCAATATTTGACTTCGACTTCAGATAATTGAGTTGTTATCAGGCGTGAGAAAATATCTGCACATGCTCAGTCCATCGTCCACAACGAAAAATAAAAGGAAAGGTGCGACCTGGGGCAATTTAATGGTCTGTTCTGCACCATAACGGCAACGTATAACATATGCGTAAAAACGATCCAAACGTGCACTACACATGCCCGTGTGTTTCCATCCATCTCTATCCCCCCCCCCTCCCCCCCTCACACATACACGCGCACCGGCGCACGCACACATGTTGGGGTGTAGTTCTACACTTAAATGGGATAAATTGAGAGAGAGGCAACAGCTGGGAGTCCGCATCATCACCACACCGGTGAAATTGTATTTCCCATAGAAACACACCACTCTGTAACAGGAGCGACGCAAATAAGACTCATATGACTATTGAGGAGTTTGACTTTGTCTGAAAGCCATAAGAACATGATAGCTCCTTTCCCCATGCCAAATGTCACCTGCCCAATCAATGTTTACTATAGATGTTTTATTAGTAGTGTTACTGTGCCACTAGATCCTGGTTCGAATCCAGGCTCTGTCGCAGCCGGCCGCGACCGGGAGACTCATGGGCGGCGCACAATTGGCCCAGCGTCGTCCAGGGTAGGGGAGGGAATGGCCGGCAGGGATGTAGCTCAGTTGATAGAGCATGGCGTTTGCAACGCCAGGGTTGTGGGTTCGATTCCCACGGGGGGCCAGTATAAAACAAATATGTATTCACTAACTGTAAGTCGCTCTGGATAAGAGCGTCTGCTAAATGACTAAAATGTAAAATGTAATGTAAAATGTTACCAACACTCATAAGCATTTAAAGATAATGGTAAACTTAATTTAGCACATAAAAACATTAACACTGAATATGCTCTCCAAGTAGCCTAATTAATTGGAGGGTCCGTTTTACGCATTGTGAATATCAAATCTCGATCTGTGCATAACGTCATGGGTTGTTGTTTATAAACTAGCGCCCCCTTCCTACCAGTAACCTACACATTGTTTGAAACCAATGGTCAAGTGGTTTAGAAAATGGGGACAACACATTTCAAAACATTGTGGTTATTTTATTACATAGAACGCTACGGTAAAGCCTCTTAATCGAATTATCGTTTAACAACATCAGGACCAAAGCTTGTTTACTGACCTGCTGTATAGCCCTTTGTAGCCTATGAGGTGGCCCTGCGAGGAAAGGGAGCCGTAATGATTTTGATGGGAGGTGACCGCAGTGCTCTTATACAAGGCCTAATTTTCTAACATGACAGGAAACTCTGTTAAGCTGATAATTGCGGCTCCAATTTCATTTAACTCACTCATGTCAACAGTTGTGTTTTGTGAAAGCAACCAATTCGGAGTATTGCACTTAAAGTGATGAATAGGCGTGTATGTTTTACAACAAAAATGTAGGTCTGGGCAGGGCCTATTGGCCAATTCAAACTAATAGAAAAGGAAAAAAGTATTTTTGTGGTAATTAAGAATCACATAGGCCTATCCTATACTTCGTCTCAAGTGAGTGAGTTAAATATTCAGAAGATTCTGCAAAAAATGCAAAAATGTATATTTACACAGACACAACAACATTAGGGTTATAAAAAATATAGGCATCTAAACCAGACTTGATGTTGCCTAACCGCACACATTTTTGTTTAATTAAGAATGTTTGCTGCATACTTTGCATAGTTTGAAGATATACAGCCCTATGCAACGAATTATACGGGGTGTCAAATATTATAGGCCCACCTTTTAATTTAAAAAAGTTTTACAGCAATGAATTATTAGGCTTGGGCTATGTCCCAAATTATTTAGATTTATCCAAGTAGGCTAGATATATTAAGGAAAGCCATGGACTACATAGGCTACATTCCAAATGTTTCAGCCAATTTGAACAGTATCAGCATTGTTCCAGTCAACAGCTGAAATAGCAGTTTTGATTAAGCGAAAACCATCTGCTTGCTTGTGTGATCCCGGCCTTGCTGGACTTTCATAATTTTACTCTCTCCTCATTTTTAGAAAGAAAAAAGCTTCACTCACAAAACGCAACATATAGACGGTTTGATATGAGATATGGTGACGTTTTTATGAAATGCTTTCTCGGTTTGTATTTGTGGATTGTTTTCTTTCTCCCTCTCATTTTCCATCCACCGACGTTGTGTGCAGTAGCAGAGACGTCGCCAATCGTCATCGTTGCCCGGGGGCAGTGGAGGGGAGTCCACATCTTGAAATAATCACGACCTGAACTAAGATTGGGCACGTCCCCCTGGCTTCTCGGGTTAAAGGAGGAGGCGCGGTGCAATGTGGTAGAGATATTAGAGAAACCTGAGAGCGGCCCATAAGACAGCTCATTTGCTGGAGCGCTTGGGTTTAGAGAATTGAGCGGAGCGAACCCCATAGGCCTAGGCCTAATGTCGAGGACCGACAGGCCAACCGCACAATATGCACCTTTTATTCACTGAATGATGGGGCCTTCGTTTTCGATAGCCTACCCCGACTTCATTCATAACTTCTTGTACGGTCTAATTTGCATGGCAGCATGCACATCTCTCAGCCAACTTTAGGCTACTTGGGATGCTCGTTTGATGTTGTTTTCCATTATAATCAACACAACTGGGAATAGGTCGAGCAATTGTACATTATTGGCCATAAGTTAATCAGGAGGTAGTTATGTTGAGATCACAATGATCTCAGCAAAGCGTTGGGTCTTAAACTTAATGTATTGCATACCCTCGTTCATTTGCTTTTATGATGGAAGGTCCATTTACAAAAGTGCACCTAAATCAACATTTTAATCTTAATGGTATAGGCCATTATTTCCAGACAGATGAAGCTGGATATTCTAGATCCGCCTCTCTTCCAAGCACGAGGGTTGTTCTTACACGTGTCTAAAACCACAGAAATTGATTAAACCAAGCTCGATTAAACCCTTATAACTGGTAGGCCTAGTGGTGTGTAGATAATATGTTAACAGTAAATGAGATAGGCCTATATTTCATATGTAAAATCACATATTGGTTAAAGATGTAGGCCTAATGGACAGAATAAATAATACTGAAAATAATATTGGCTGCCCTAGAAATGCTCCTTTCCGGTGTCTACTTCTCAACGTGTTGCCCGAGAGTCAAGTTGCAACTCCTGGGAAAGATAAAGAAATTTGATCTATCCTTCAAAACAACGACTCAACGACCAAGAGCCCGTGACTCACAGAACTCATTTACTAATGGATAGGTTTTATGTTTCACGCCACAACATTGAGGACAGCAGTGGAGAGACGATTTATCTCTAGGGAAATAACCTTGGGGAGGCGGGAATATAAATGTACATCATTTCGTAGAAATATAAAGATTTCACACCATAATAAATGAACAATTAATGCAGTACTAAGAGTATCCTAAAATGTACTGACGCAAATTGAAACGAAAAAAAAATCGGGAAAAAACATATATGACAGAACATCAAAATTATTAAATGTAAGACTAATGGTTTAGGCGAGGATTTTAGAAAATGAAAGAATTAAACAAGCTGCAAAAAAATTACAATTAAAATTAAAACATAATAACAATAATAATGATAATAATAATATCAATGAAATGTCCATCGATGTGTTAACACATCAGGTAGGCAGGCCTCTGATGCACATGCGTAAAGAGGAGTCACACCAATCAAATATAATGCAATACGTTATTACTGATGCACAAACTGTATATCATAACTGTGGGTTCATTAGAGCTATTATTTGGACATAAAGTTAGAGGAAATATATTCCATCAGATTCCAGGTTCTATACCACACGATGCTTTTTGCAAATCTCAGTTGTAAACTCAGTGAAATAGCCTACATTTGATGCATGTTTAAAGTCTTAGGCGACCATTCTACAATATAAGGCCTAGGCATATATCTTTCATCAATAGATCATCTTGCAATATTGACATACAGAAGCCTTACAAAGAACTATCCTAAGTTATTTTTGGAATAAGATGTTCATTCACACTATCAATACCTGCACGTTTCTTAACTTTTCTTTCCTGTCTAAAAGCCCCAACCTTTTTTTGTCAGGCACTCATACGTAATGGCACGTATAACTATCATAGGAAGTTATTAAATTATATCACCTCATAAAATAAACTACTTGGTAATTAATAGACTATGAAAAATAGGAGAGAAATACACAATCTGCGTGCTATTAACGCGGTGGCAAGATGAGGGGGGTTAACGATGACAATAATTAATAATGCATGGTGATGCAATAAATTACTTCAACTATATTCATCGATCTTATACTTCACTTCAAGCCTTGTCTGAAACTTTCCAAAAACATGGGAGGTTCTGCATGGAGAGAATGTTAAAAATGCTCTTTAAGAAGTCTGTAATAATTGATTAGCATGTAGGTACCTCTGCTCCCTCAGCTAAAGCTGGAGAGGAGTATGGGGTGGGGGTCTCCAATTTCAGCCCCTGACGTACTCCCTCCAGGGAGGAAACGGAGCTGCAAACCCAGTTCTGCTCGGCTGCCAGGGTATAGGGCAGTGGGAGAGCCAATCAACGAATCGCGCAGCGCTCTCTTTAAGCCTGACATATCTCCAACAGGAACAAATTGTCCCAACAATCAACATCCGAATCTCCCGTGCGCATCAGGGGTGGAGTGGATATTGTCCGGACGCCGGATTGCACTGGGTTCTGGAACACAATAACAAACCAGTGAAGAATATTTAGACAGAAAAACAGCATCCTTCTGGATACCGGCGTTGGGCTGGGGAGTGAGACCCGACATCATGTCAATACTACCTTCGTTTGGGTTTACCCAGGAGCAAGTCGCCTGCGTCTGCGAGGTCCTGCAACAAGGAGGTAACCTGGAGAGGCTCGGTCGTTTTCTCTGGTCTCTCCCAGCTTGTGACCACCTCCACAAGAATGAAAGTGTACTGAAAGCAAAGGCGGTGGTCGCCTTCCACCGAGGGAACTTCAGAGAGCTCTATAAGATCCTGGAGAGCCACCAGTTTTCCCCACACAACCATCCCAAGCTGCAGCAGCTGTGGCTGAAAGCGCATTACGTGGAGGCGGAGAAATTGCGCGGCCGACCGCTTGGAGCCGTGGGGAAGTACAGGGTACGAAGGAAATTCCCTCTGCCCCGCACGATCTGGGACGGCGAGGAGACCAGCTATTGCTTTAAGGAGAAGTCCAGGGGTGTTCTTAGAGAGTGGTACACGCATAACCCTTATCCCTCCCCGCGAGAGAAAAGGGAGCTGGCCGAGGCCACGGGACTGACCACTACGCAGGTCAGCAACTGGTTCAAAAACAGACGCCAGAGAGACAGAGCCGCAGAAGCTAAAGAAAGGTATGTTTTGACCAAAAAAGTACAATAAAATGTTGCCATAGTAGGATTAATAGTAGGATTGAATAAACTAAACATATTCACATGCGTCATTTACGCAAGTGATTATGTTTAGTTTATTTTGTTGAATAAATTCCCAACTAATTGATTTAAAGTGACATGCCCTTATGCAGATTTTTCGAAGGCCCAACTAATATTAAAATATATTTATACTAAAGGTTTTATCCATTTTAAATGACAATTTATCCACTGTAAATTAAATTTCAAACATTTAGTGTGATACCCCAAAACAAAAACCTATGGCCTACATACATTTGAAATGGAACCAATGACAGACTATTGACTGTATCCTTATAATTTCGATAGTGTTCTAAATATTTATGGCATCAGAATAAGTTATAGCTACTTAGACAGTGTTACATGTACAATTGGAGCTACAGGTCACGGGTTTCAGTGGTCAAGATATGGAATCAGTATGATACAAGATATTATTCTAATGCAATAATTAAAAGTATTGCGTGTGACCAAAAGTTTCAATTTTGCAATTGAAATGTCAAAATAATAAAAACGGATTGAATATATTATTTATTGCATTATCCTAAAGTTTAAATCAATTTTGGATTGGCTTGTTCTTGGCTTATTATTGAAATGTCTAGCTTGTATTTGGCCTATATCGATTATGTAAACCTGGGTCCAAAATAGTTTATTCACAACCTAAAATCACCAACACGAAATCATGCAACAAACCAATGATGACAGTACTCAACTTTTGTATAGTTCAAATAATTACAAGACAATACGAGTGTTAGGAATTGGTTGGGCTATATGCTGACTTGTTTCTTTTTGTGTTAAAAGCTTTATAATCCTCAAAGTGGTATGATAGTATGCTATAAACATTTATATTTGTCAATTTTTTAAATATCTTCCCTTCTCAGAGAAAACAGCGAAAACAACAACTCCGGCAACAACAAACAGAACCAGCTGTCTCCCCTCGATGGCGGCAAGTCGCTCATGTCCAGCTCGGAAGATGAGTTCTCTCCACCACAAAGCCCTGATCAGAACTCTGTGCTTTTGCTCCAGGGAAATATGAGTCACCCCGGCGTCTCCTCTTACCATATGACGGGCCTCGGTGGCGCACAGCCGGTGCATGGAATGCACGGACACCCGCACCAACTCCAAGACTCGTTGCTGGGACCTCTAACATCGAGCCTTGTGGATCTAGGCTCCTAAAGGCAAACTGATACTATCTTTGAAAAGACTGATAACTACCAGCTTGAGTACATATATGAAATTACACTATGGTACCTTATAACTAGACTGACCTCTGTCTGTCGTTAAATTTGGTTAGAACTATAACGCAATTATTTTATGCGCTTATCCTGACTTAGGAGGTACCCTCCTTCCCGTGAAAATACAATCATACCCCCTTTTATGAACTCTTAAGTCAACGAGACACTTAAACTGGACTGCCCTTTTGCTTAATTTATGATATTTTTTCTTCAGATTAAATTTATAGCAACTTCCTGCTATGGAAACTAAGAAGCGACGTTTTAATTAAAATCCTAATTAGTTTCCAATAAAACAAAAAGAGACGTCAATTCTGTTTCATGTGTATTATTTGTATGTCCACTCAATAAAATAAATAGCATTATATCATAGCCTATATCCATCCCTCAAAGATATGTAGGGCATGCAGAAAAAATATGTCCTATAATAAACCGAAACATTTTGGTCAGTTTTTCTTCCTTGGTATGGCATTGAGTCATCTGCATTTTACGCACGTCCATGGCAGCAAACAATACAAAATATCTGTTCAACTTTTGGGCAGGGTGTATTCGAAAAGCACATTTTGTTTTTTAGGCCTCTATGTCACTATTTGGATGGATAGAAACCACGGTCAAAGTTCTCTGTTTAACTCTACAGACAAAATTGACATATTTTCATCTTTCGTTGAAATTGTTGCATTAAATTTCACCCAACGTGGGATTTCAGATATGTTAAAGGAGATGAAACTCAAAACATGATAAGTTCAGAATAACAACAAAACATCCGGATTGGGAACTGTAAAATGTGGGCCCAAAAATATTTTAATTAGATTAAAAAAGGGCCATGAGGTATGCACAACAGATCAGTTTTGTCGATGATATTTAAAGCCATGTTTTGCCCAAGGCGAAGAAGCCTGGTTCTCGACCGTGCTCCATGAGCGCTGCGGATCATTACGTCTGTGTTGCGGTGTTTACTTTGCTCTCTCCAAGTGTTTGTTCTGTCGGTTCTGGGCCACGGAAAAGCAACACCATCTGCCCAAGGCGCGCTCACACAGTGATTTTACATTAATCTGTAGCCTACTACGAATAACAAATAAGTCTAGAAATGGATCTATGTTTTTTAAATACTTCCTCCTTCATCCTTGTTCAACATCATGCACAACTTTTAGAATTACAATACAATTAGTATTGAACCCTGTTATCACTCATGTTATAGGCTAAATATCCTATAATAATGATGGGAATTGAAAGCTCAATGATAAAACCACCATCACCAACAACAATAATAAAAACAGTAGCCTAATCTGCGGCTTATTGTTATTAGTTATTAGCATATTACTATAATTGTCTTATAATAATACTAATAATATATTAATAATAACACTACTATAATACTATTAATAATTATTGTTGCAATCATTGTCATTCGAATATATCGAATATGAAAATGTAAGGCTGATTTGTATAGGACATTAGGGTCTACAGCCGCGTTAGGCTGTAAAGCGATCCTCAATGGACAATAACATTTATAGCGGACAATAACATTTATAGCGGACAATAACATTTATAGCCTACTCCAATGGCCAAATATCTGCGTCATATTTTGAAAAATGTCTCACTTGCACTCCAAAAGTTTCTGGTAACAGAGGACAACTCCTCTGCCCCCCAACCCCTACCCATTCGGCTCATGTCAGGGTAAATTGTTTTGAACAGAGAGCACGGAGGATTTCCTGGGCCTAATCTGAACCAGTTGCTGCTAGCATTAGAGCCTGATTGCCAAGATTGCAGGGCTATAGCATGAGGAACCGTGGCCTGGGGCAGTCTGCATCCCAGAGGCAGTTGTAATTTGGGACTGTTTCTTAACCTATCATGACCCCCAACCTACCATGACTCCCAAATACAGTGGAGTGAATATTTACCATTTACAGCCATGCATTTCATATTTTGAAGTGATGCGGTTGTTACATTTAGAATAGTTTTCCAATAATATGTTATACCAGCCCTACAGCTACCATCCTACTAAAATAAACTTGAAACTAGTTATCCCTGTTTATAAATGAATCCTTTGAATCTAATAAGGAGGAACATTTGGACCTCATATGAACTCTAAATAAAGCAGGAACCTGTTATTTTATCAACCCCACTGTCTTTGATTCACAGGAGACACATAAACAAGTCTGTCTCAAAAAAGTGCCAGGGACTCAAATGTAGGTTAGGAATATTCTGCACTCTGCCTCCCACTCACAAGCAATGTGCAGAACACCTTTGATTTACAAAATATACATTTTAGACCAAATATACAAGAAATCTCCCATGTGACTGCACGCAGAGAAAAAATATGGTCTGATTGGCTAACAGGCAATAACAAAGGCACCAAAGTGAATGTGCCAGTTCATCTAGGGACAATATGTTTGGTAAAGGATGGACACACAGGAGATTACTATGTGCCATACAGGAATGAAGCCATCAATGTCACCTCTACAGGGGGTGTAAGTAGAATATTAATTCAATCCCTTGCGGAAACTCCAACAAGGCTTTTAATCACGCCTAAATCCCGCACTTCGGATCCCAACCGAACACTGCGCGTTCACACTGGACAGTTAACATGGATACACACATAAACTGTTTCTACTGTATCTGGCACATAGATCATTCCTCCTTTCAGTTCCACAAGTGGAGCACTGGTGCAGCAGTGCAGCATGTGTGGGAGGAATGGGCCTAAGCCTCAGGCGCTGGGCTCCTTCACTAGAGCTGAATGTGATGTGCCATCAGGTCCACTGTGAGCTGACCGGTGCCAGTAACAGCAGCTGCTAATGGACAGCAGAGTCGTCAGAAGGGCATTGTTTTTTTCATGGATATGACTTGCAGTGGCATTAAATCAATGTCCGGAAAGGCCTTGTCGGGTGTAAATAAACATGAAGAGAGTAAATTAAAGCCCACAGTCTGTTCTAAAGCGTGGGAGAGGGCTCTGGTATGTCGATTTTGGTAAGCACTCAGAGTGAGTAAAATGATCCATCTACAATGAGGACAAAAGCCAAAGGTAAGGAACTTGGTCTCGGGCTGGCTTTCTCAGGTCTAGTGCCTGCAGGTAGCCTTACCCCCACATGGGAGCATTGTGTGAGACAATCCCAGGTATCCATAACCACAGGCTGTATGAGGGCTGTGGGCATGGGGAGGTGGAGGTAGAAGAGGGGTGATGATGGACAAAAGGATCTTTTCAGGTCTGCCGCAGGGAGAGGTGGGGGTGGCGGGCTTGTGGGGAGATTTCCTTAGCAATGATGCATGGATCTGACAACGCTCCAGCCTGGCTTGCCCCAGAGGCAGACTGTGTGTGTGTGTGTGTGCAAGTGAGAGAGAGAGAGAGAGAGAGAGAGAGAGTGCTATAATACAGGGCTATACACCTTTGAACAGCTGTTCTCCGTAGTGTGTCTAGGTAAATATTGGGTGTGTCTCCACTCAGACAAGTGGTCAAGCAGGAAGCCTCTGGTACAACAGGAAGCTCCAAGTAGCGTTGGCGAAAGAAATATTTATCTCTATCTCCCACTATGCTGAGTGATGGATGACCCAGAGTTCAAAGACAAGGAGGAGCACA
Organism: Coregonus lavaretus; assembly: GCF_964263955.1. Lineage (NCBI taxonomy): Eukaryota > Metazoa > Chordata > Actinopteri > Salmoniformes > Salmonidae > Coregonus > Coregonus lavaretus. Next base: position 25,580,375 of record NC_140005.1, on the reverse strand, counting down.
GACTCCTGATGATCCCAAGCTATTAGGGTGTAAGATAACATGTGTGTCAAATGAAGGGCATCATGTAGAGCAGACAATGAATGGGAATTTTTATATCTTTACCAATATATAAGGTGATGGACAAGATGAAACTCGATTCGGATGCCTTTGAAAGAGGCTTGTAAAGAGAAATATGCCTGGAAGGCCCGGGCTCATGTAACCGACCCTTACAAAGACAAAGCTTGACCTGGTTTCAGAAAATCAGATATCAGTATTTTGGGAACTTAGCAGGAAAAGCGATATCTAGATTTATTTTCTAATATTGAATTTTGAACACAGGTGACTTCAGTCTTGGATGTTGGAACTGAATATTTCCCCAGATTGTCAGCTCTTGTTATCCTTTGCCAATTCTAGTCTGAGCACACTACTGTGATATGCCTTAGAGAGGGCTGATTGAGCTAATGTTACCTGGCTGTATGCAGTGGTCCCAGGGGCGTTGGGGCACAGGCAGACACAACAGGAGGAAGTGGTATGGGATATGGGATAATGAAATATACCCCACTGTCCCATGGGCCATCACCTCACCTACCCCAGTGGTTCATAAACAGCTCAAGTGACTCAGCCCCAAACCACACCGCTTCCTCCCTCCAGATCCCGGGGCTAAATGTAGTTTGTGTTTGTTTGGTGACGTGAGAGTGACAGGTCCCAGAAATCGAGCTTCCATCCCACTCCCTGCTCCCCTCGCCTCTCATCTCCATACTCCAGTACAGGATAAAATACCCTTGTTTGGTTCTCAAAAAAATATTTCAGGAAATGAAAGTTGTAACACGATCCTCTGTGTGCCAAACGTCTCCCTGATCAGGGACAAAAGGCACAGAGAAATCTGCTCAGGCTATTTTAGCCTGCAGATGATAGAGGGAGCGAGGTAGCATGAGGGAGAAATTGAGAGAGAGAGAGAGAGAGAGAGAGAGAGAGAGAGAGAGAGAGAGAGAGAGAGAGAGAGAGAGAGAGAGAGAGAGAGAGAGAGAGAGAGAGAGAGAGAGAGAATGAGGGACAGAAACAGAGCGCAAAAACAGAGGAAAAGGTAGAGAGTGAGAGGAACTGCAAGATAAAGAAAGATTCAGAAAAAGTAGCAAATAAGGAGAAACAGGAGAGAAAATAATATCAAATGGGAGAGGGAAGGAAAAGGATAAAGAGGGGGATGGGAACTGCTATAAACTCTTTGCTGAAACAAAACTAACAGCACTTTGGACACAGGACCCCTATGCCACAGATACGCGTGCACTAAGGAAAATAAACATCCCATTCCTGCCCTATCCTATATTTCCAGCAAGCCTCTCTTGTGGGAATGCCTCTGTGGCTCGTCATTCAGAAGAGGTTCATGGTTATGCTCTAGTTACAGTTTTTTTCAATCATTTTCACAATGCTTGGTACAAAACTCAAACCAAATCATCAAAAAGGCAGTTCTTTCAAAACTCTAAGCACATTTTCAATTGACTAAGTACAACACACAATCATAAAGACTATTTTTCTTCAAACTTAATCAGTGTTTCATCTAGAAATGCATGTTTCATATTGCAATGCATGTTCATATAAAGTGATTACGTTTTACAATGCAATGCTCACATTACTTTTGATATGATTGTCTTCTCATTTGTTAAAATACATTTTACTATTATTTAATCAGACTGCTCTTAATTGATAATAACTTAACCGTTTAGTAAACCCATGTATTTTAAACTGGTTTATCTACTACAGATTTTGAGAAATACATAATGAAAATGTATGTTTGTAAAGTATAAACATATAAAGTATGATATACAGTGCTTTCAGAAACTATTCACACCCCTTTACTTTTTCCACATTTAGTTGTGTTACAAAGTGGAATTAAAATTGATTTAATTGTCATTTTTTGTCAACGATCTACACAAAATACTCTGTAATGTCAAAGTGGAAGAACAATTCGAACATTTGTAATAAATAAATAAATAAAAAATAAAACACTAGTGCTTTCAGAAATACAGAAATATCTAATTTACATAAGTATTCACACCCCTGAGTCAATACTTTGTAGAAGCACCTTTGGCAGCGATTACAGCTGTGAGTCTTTCTGGGTAAGTCTCTAAGCGCTTTCCAAACTATCTTGTGCAACATTTGCCCATTTATATATTTCAAAATCCTTCAAGCTCTGTCAAATTGGTTGTTGATCATTGCTAGACAACCATTTTCAGGTCTTGCCATTGATTTTCAAGTAGATTTAAGTCAGAACTGTAACTCGGCCACTCAGGAACATTCACTGTATTCTTGGTAAGCAGCTCCAGTGTAGATTTGGCCTTGTTTTAGGTTATTGTCCTGCTGAAAGGTGAATTCATCTCCCAGCATGTGGTGGAAAGCAGACTGAACCAGGCTTTCCTCTAGGATTTTGTCTGTGCTTAGCTCCATTCCGTTCCTTTTTTATCCTGAAAACTCCCCATTCCTTAACAATTACAAGCATACCCATAACATGATGCAGCCACCACTATGCTTGAAAATATGAAGAGTGGTACTCAGTAATGTGTTGTATTGGATTAGCCCCAAACATAACACTTAGTATTGAGGACAAAAAAAGTGAATTGCTTTGCCACATTTTTAGCAGTATTACACTGAACAAAAATATAAACGCAACATGCAAAGTGTTTCATGAGCTGAAATAAAAGATGCCAGAAATTTTCCATATGCACAAAAAGCGTATTTATCTCATTTTGTGCACAAATTTGTTTACATCCCTGTTAGTGAGCATATCTCAAAAATAATTCATCCACTAAACAGCATGATGATTACACAGGTGCACCTTGTGCTGGGGACAATAAAAGGCCACTGTAAAATGTGCAGTTTTGTCACACAACGCAATGCCACAGATGTATCATGTTTTGAGGGAGTGTGCAATTGGCATAGTGACTGCAGGAATGTCTACCAGAGCTGTGAGCCTCAACGCTCACCCCATCTGAGCTATGGAAGCTGCCCTGCTTCCGAGTCCTCACCCATGGAGGTGGGCAGCCCCCCCTACACCACCACGGACCACAGATCTCCTGACGGCTCCCTATCTAGGCGGTATGACTCCCGTCATCACCTGTCACAAAACCATTGTTTTTAGTTCCCATAACGGTGACTGGTTATTCCTTCTCTTCCATTTCTATGGCAATGATAGATTCCGGATCAGTGGGGAACCTTATAGATAGGGAGCTGGTCTCTGAATGGGGGTTGCCCACCGTGCCACTGCCATCTCCGCTATACGTCACCTCACTGGACAATAAACCCCTTGGATCAGGCACCATTACGCACGTCACTCTCCCCATCACCATCCCCATTCCCACCCTACCGGAGCACCACGAGGAGCTGTCATTCCACATCGTCACGTCACCCCTTCACCGGATCGTCTTGGGATTGCCCTGGCTCAGACTACACAACCCCACCATCAATTGGATCACCAAGAGGATCACAGCCTGGTCCACCTCATGCCGGAAGACCTGCCTGCCGGTGGTTTGTTGTTCCATGTCAGTGGAGAGTCCGGAGTCCGCCCTCCAGCCCAACATTCCACGCGAGTACGCAGATCTCTCCGATGTCTTCTCTTCATTAAAGGCTACGTATCTCCCTCCTCACAGGCCCTGGGACTGCGCCATTGACCTGCTGGAGGGACAACACCCCCCGAAGAGTCACATTTACACCCTTTCCATGGCGGAGACTGAGGCCATGGAAAAGTATGTGGCGGAGACCCTGAAACAGGGGTTCATCAGACGCTCTACCTCTCCTGCCTCCGCCAGCTTCTTCTTCGTGGCCAACAAAGACGGAGGACTGAGACCATGCATTGACTACAGGGGGCTGAACGCAGTCACCACCAAGTACCGGTACCCCCTCCCTCTGGTTCTGTCGGCCATCGAGCAGCTATGAGGGGCCCGGTACTTTACCAAGTTGGACCTGAGGAGTGCCTACAACCTGATCCGAATCCGGGAAGGAGACGAGTGGAAGACGGCATTCAGCACTACCTCAGGCCACTATGAATACTGCGTCATGCCCTACGGCCTCGCCAACGCACCTACTGTGTTCCAGTCCTTCGTCAATGACGTGTTCCGGGACATGCTGAGTAGACAGGTGGTGGTGTACATCGACGATATCCTGATCTACTCGGCTACGTTCGAGGAGCACGTCAGGGACGTCCGAGCTGGCCTACCAACAGGCCTCCTTCCTGGGATACAGGATCAGTCCTCAGGGGGTGTTCATGGAAGGAGTGAAGACGGACGCCGTCAGGTCATGGCCAGTTCCCACCACCATCAAGGGCCTACAGAGCTTCCTGGGCTTCGCCAATTTCTACAGGCGTTTCATCAGGTCCTTCAGCTCCATAGCCGCCCCGCTCACCTCTCTCCTTAAGGGTGGGCCTCAGAAGCTGGCCTGGAACCCTGAGACTGACGCTGCCTTCAAGAGGCTGAAGGAGAGGTTCATCACAGCGCCCATCCTAAAACACCCAGATCCATCTTGTCCTTTCATCCTGGAGGTGGACGCATCGGAGGAGGGCGTGGGTGCAGTCCTCTCCCAGCGGCACGGTAAGCCAGAAAAAATGTATCCCTGTGCCTTTTTCTCTAAAAAGCTTACCCCTGCAGAGAGGAACTATGGAGTTGGAGACAGGGAGCTGTTGGCGGTGGTCCTCGCTCTGAAGGAATGGAGACACTGGCTGGAGGGCGCAGTTCATCCATTCTGGATTCTTACTGACCACCGGAATTTGGAGCACAAATGGGCAGCGAAACGGATGAACTCTCGTCAAGCCAGGTGGGTTTAATTTTTTACTTGCTTTTAATTCATTCTGTCCTACTGCCCAGGATCCCAGAATGTGAAAGCCGACGCACTCTCCAGGATGCACCATACCGGAGAAAGGAAGGATCTGGGGGGTCCTATCCTGCCCTCGTCTCTCATCGTTGCACCTGTCGTTTGGGATGTGGACGAAGACATCCGCCTGGCGGCTCAGGAGGACCCAGCGCCTGCCAATGCCCCTCCGGGGCGCGTCTATATACCCACCAGTGTCCGTGACCGCCTGCTGATCTGGGCGCACACCACCCTTACGGCAGGGCACTCTGGTATTACGCACACCCTGCATTCTCTAGCCCAAAAATACTGGTGGCCCACCTTGGCTTCTGATGTCTCCCGCTATGTCAACTCCTGTTCCGTATGTGCCCAAACGAAGACACCCCGGAATGCCCCGGCAGGCAAACTAGTTCCTCTCCCAGTGCCTCGGCGACCTTGGTCACACCTGTCCATAGACTTTGTCACTGACCTTCCATGTTCTGACGGCTTCACCACAGTCCCGGAGGTCGTAGATTGGTTCTCCAAATCATGCAGTTTTTTGCCACTAACTGGTCTTCCTTCTGCTCTCCAGGTCACTGAGGTCCTGTTCCAACAGGTCTTTTGGCATTATGGACTTCCGGAAGACATCGTCTCGGACCATGGCCCCCAATTCACCTCCTGAGTGTGGAAGGCTTTCCTGGAGAAGATCAGGGCCACGGCCAGCCTCACTTCCGGGTATAGGCCTCAGTCGAATGGGCAGGTGGAGCGCATGAACCAGGAGCTGGAGAGGTTTCTTCGTTGCCACTGTCAGGACCGGCAGGGTGAGTGGGCGAGGTTTCTTCCCATGGCAGAATATGCCCAGAACTCCCCCGTTCACTCCTCCACGGGGCTCACTCCCTTCCAGTGCATCCAAGGGGTCCTTCACCGCCTGCCCTGCAAGAAAACTGAGCCCCCGGTTTGTGGGGCCGTTTAAGGTCCAACGGTGGATAAATGAGGTATCATACCAGCTGCTCCTTCCCCCTCACTACCGTGTCTCACCCACTTTTCATGTGTCTCTCCTCAGGCCGGTGGTTCCTGGTCCTCTGGCGGATGCCGTCCCCCGGGGTATGCCTCCTCCGCCCCTGGACATTGACGGGAGTCCGGTGTATGCGGTGAGGGACCTGCTGGACTCCAGGTTCCGTGGGGGACGGCTCCATTACCTGGTGGACTGGGAGGGGTATGGTCCTGAGGAGAGGAGCTGGGTTCCGGCTGGGGACGTTCTGGACCCCAACCTAATTCGGGACTTCCACCGTCGCCGCCCTGACCGGCCCGCTCCTCGTCCTCAGGGTCGTCCTCCTGGCCGGCGAAGTCCTGCGGCTGGAGCCGCGCGTCTGGAGCCGCGCGTCTGGGGGGGATACTGTCACGTCTCCTCCCGTTGCTCCCCTTTGGCGCTCTGATTCGCCGGTCTACTGAGCCACCAGTCTGAGTGCACCACCTCAGCAACACCGGAATGGAAACCCAATGCACCCTAATCACCTCCAGCGGACCTGCACCTCATCATCTCACAAGGCTGGAATGGGCTACAAGACCATTGCCAAGCAGCTTGGTGAGAAGGTGACAACAGTTGGTGCGATTATTCGCAAATGGAAGAAACACAAAATAACTGTCAATCTCCCTCGGCCTGGGGCTCCATGCAAGATCTCACCTCGTGGAGTTGCAATGATCATGAGAACGGTGAGGAATCAGCCCAGAACTACACGGGAGGATCTTGTCAATGATCTCAAGGCAGCTGGGACCATGGTCACCAAGAAAACAATTGGTAACACACTACGCCGTGAAGGACTGAAATCCTGCAGCGCCCGCAAGGTCCCCCTGCTCAAGAAAGCACATATACAGGCCCGTCTGAAGTTTGCCAATGAACATCTGAATGATTCAAAGGAGGACTGGGTGAAATTGTTGTTTTCAGATGAGACCAAAATCGAGCTCTTTGGCATCAACTCAACTCGCCGTGTTTGGAGGAGGAGGAATGCTGCCTATGACCCCAAGAACACCATCCCCACCGTCAAACATGGAGGTGGAAACATTATGCTTTGGGGGTGTTTTTTTTGTTGTTGACAGGACAACTTCACCGCATCAAAGGGACGATGGACGGGGCCATGTACCGTCAAATCTTGGGTGAGAACCTCCTTCCCTCAGTCAGGCCATTGAAAATGGGTCGTGGATGGGTATTCCAGCATGACAATGACCCAAAACACACGGCCAAGGCCACAAAGGAGTGGCTCAAGAAGAAGCACATTAAGGTCCTGGAGTGGCCTAGCCAGTCTCCAGACCTTAATCCCATAGAAAATCTGTGGAGGGAGCTGAAGGTTCGAGTTGCCAAACATCAGCCTCGAAACCTTAATGACTTGGAGAAGATCTGCAAAGAGGAGTGGGACAAAATCCCTCCTGAGATGTGTGCAAACCTGGTTGCCAACTACAAGAAACGTCTGACCTCTGTGATTGCCAACAAGGGTTTGCAGAGGGGTCAAGTACTTATTTCCCTAATTAAAATGCAAATCTATTTATAACATTTTTGACATGGGTTTTTTCTGGATTTTTTTGTTGTTATTCTGTCTCTCACTGTTCAAATAAACCTACCATAAAAATTATAGACTGATCATTTCTTTGTCAGTGGGCAAACGTACAAAATCAGCAGGGGATCAAATACTTTTTTCCCTCACTGTATCAGTACTCGTCACAGTTGTAAACAGGATGCGTGTTTTGGAATATTTTTATTCTGTACAGGCTTCCTTCTTTTCACTCTGTCAATTAGGGAAATATTGTGGAGTAACTACAATGTTGTTGCTCCATCCTCAGTTTTCTCCTATCACAGCCATTAAACTCTGTAACTGTTTTAAAGTCACCATTGGCCTCATGGTGAAATCCCTGAGCGATTTCCTTCCTCTCCGGCAACTGAGTTAGGAAGGACGCCTGTGTCTTTGTAGTGACTGGGTGTATTGATACACCATCAAAAGTGTAATTAATAACTTCACCATGCTCAAAAGGATATTCAGTGTCGGCTTTTTATGTGTACCCATCTACCAATAATTGCCCTTCTTTGCAAAGCATTGGAAAACCTCAGTGGTCTTTGTGGTTGAATCTGTGTTTGAAATTCACTGCTCGACTGAGGGGCCTTACACATACTTGTATGTGTGGGGTACAGAGATGAGGTAGTCATTCAAAAATCATGTTAAACACTATTATTGCATACAGAGTTATTTAGGCTTGCCATAACAAAGGGTTTGAATACTTACTGACTCAAGACATTTCAGCTTTTCATTTTCTATTAATTTATAAACATTTCGACAAACATAATTCCACTTTGACATTATGGGGTATTGTGTGGAGACCAGTGACAAGAAAATCTAAATTTAAATCCATTTTAAATTCAGGCTGTAACACAACAAAATGTGGAAAAAGTCAAGGGGTGTGAATACAGTACTTTCTGTAAACTGTGATGTACTATTACAGTGCATTTGGAAAGTATTCAGACCCCTTGACTTTTTCCACATTTTGTTACGTTACAGCCTTATTCTAAAATTGATAAAATTGTTTTTTTCCTCATCAATCTATACACAATACCCCATAATGACAAAGTCAAAACCGGTTTTTAGACATTTTTGCAAATTTATAAAACAATAAAAACTGAAACATTTACATAAGGATTCAGACTCAATACTTTGTTGAAGCACCTTTGGCAGCGATTACAGCCTCAAGTCTTCTTGGGTATGACGCTACAAGGTTGGCACACCTGTATTTGGGGAGTTTCTCCCATTCTTCTCTGCAGATCCTCTCAAGCTCTGTCAGGTTGGATGGGGAGCGTCGCTGCACAGCTATTTTCAGGTCTCTCTAGAGATGTTAGATCGGGTTCAAGTCCGGGCTCTGGCTGGGCCACTCAAGGACATTCAGAGCCTTATCCCGAAGCCACTCCTGCGTTGTCTTGGCTGTGTGCTTAGGGTCGTTGTCCTGTTGTAGGTAACCTTCACACCAGTCTGAGGTCCAGAGCGCTCTGGAGCAGGTTTTCATCAAGGATCTCTCTGTACCTTGCTCCGTTCATCTTGCCCTTGATCCTGACTAGTTTCCCAGTCCCTGCCGCTGAAAAATATCCCCACAGTATGATGCTGCCACCACCTTGCTTCACCGTAGGGATGGTGCCAGGTTTCCTCCAGACGTGACGCTTGGCATTCAGGCCAAAGAGTTTCATCGTGGTTTAATCAGACCAGAGAATCTTGTTTCTCATAGTCTGAGAGTCTTTAGGTGCCTTTTGGCAGACTCCAAGTGGGCTTTCATGTGCCTTTTACTGAGGAGTGGCGTCGCCTGGCCACTCCACCATAAAGGCCTAATTGGTGGTGCTGCAGAGATGTTTGTCCTTCTGGAAAGTTCTCCCATCTCCACAGAGGAACTCTGGAGCTCTGTCAGAGTGACCATTGGGTTCTTGGTCACCTCCCTGACCAAGGCCCTTCTCCCCCGATTGCTCAGTTTGGCCAGGCGGCCAGCTCTAGGAAGAGTCTTGGTGATTCCAAACTTCTTCCATTTAAGAATGATGGAGGCCACTGTGTTCTTGGGGACCTTCAGTGCTACAGACATTTTTTGGTACCCTTCCCAGATCTGTGCCTTGACACAATCCTGTCTCTGAGCTCTATGGACAATTCCTTCGACCTCATGGCTTGGATTTTGCTCTGACATGCACTGTCAACTGTGGGACCTTATATAGACAGGCGTGTGCCTTTCCAAATCATGTCCAATCAATTGAATTCACCACAGGTGGACTCCAATCAAGTTTTAGAAACATCTTAAGGATGATCAATGGAAACAGGGTGCACCTGAGCTCAATTTTGAGTCTCATAGCAAAGGGTCTGAATACTTATGTAAATAAGGTATTTTTGTTTTTGTTTTTAATAAATTCTAAAAACCTGTTTTTGCTTTGTCATTATGGGGTATTGTGTATAGATTGATGAGGAAAATGTTGTATTTAATCCATTTTAGAATAAGGCTGTAACGTAACAAAATGTGGAAAAAGTCAAGGGGTCTGAATACTTTCCGAATGCACTGTATGATGATGACTTTCATGATTTTACTTCACAGTAAGTTTGAAAAAATCTGATATTGACAGAGAAGTACTCCATGTAACAATTGCATAATAATGGCACTGGGGGAGATGGCTACCATTTTACGGGCTCCTAACCAATTGTGCTATTGTGTGTGTTTTTTCGCGTTATTTGTAACTTATTTTGTACATAATGTTTCTGCCACCGTCTCTTATGACCGGAAAGAGCTTCTGGATATCAGGACAGCGATTACTCACCTCGTACTGGACAAAGATTTTTTCTTTAACGAGTCGGACGCGAAGGATTTACTTCAGACACCCGACAAGGCCCAAAATCCCTGTCATTCGCGGGAGAAAGAGACAGAGATATTGGGGACGTAGGTCGGGGTGCCTTGTAAGGATCCGACGGCGAGTGGGTAATCTGCCTCTACCATCAGTCCTATTAGCCAACGTACAATCATTGGATAACAAAATAGATGAGCTACGATCACGAATATCCTACCAACGGGACATTAAAAACTGTAATATCTTATGTTTCACAGAGTCGTGGCTGAATGACGACATGGATAACATACAGCTGGCGGGGTTTACGCTGCATCGGCAAGGTAGAACAGCGGCCTCCGGTCAGACAAGGGGTAACGGTCTGTGTATAATTGTAAACAACAGCTGGTGCACGAAATCTAATATTAAGGAAGTCTCGAGGTTTTGCTCACCTGAGGTAGAGTATCTCATGATAAGCTGTAGACCACACAATTTACCTAGAGAGTTTTCATCTATATTTTTCGTAGCTGTCTATTTTCCCCCACAAACCGATGCTGGCACTAAGACTGCACTCAATGAGCTGTATAAGGCCATAAGCAAACAGGAAAACGCTCATCCAGAGGCGGCGCTCCTAGTGGCTGGGGACTTCAATGCAGGGAAACTTAAATCAGTTTTACCTCATTTCTACCAGCATGATAAATGTGCAACCAGAGGAAAAAAAACTCTAGACCACCTTTACTCCACACACAGAGACGCGTACCAAGCTCTCCCTCGCCCTCCATTTGGCAAATCTGAGCATAATTATATCCTCCTGATTCCTGCTTACAAGCAAAAACTAAAGCAGGAAGCACCAGTGACTCGGTCAATACAGAAGTGGTCAGATGACGTAGATGCTAAGCTACAGGACTCTTTTGCTAGCACAGATTGGAATATGTTCCGGGATTCTTCCGATGGCATTGAGGAGTACACCACATCAGTCACTGGCTTCATCAATAAGTGCATCGATGACGTCGTCCCCACAGTGACCGTACGTACCCTAACCAGAAGCCATGGATTCCAGGCAACATCCGCACTGAGCTAAAGGGTAGAGCTGCCGCTTTCAAGGAGCGGGACTCTAACCCGGACGTTTATAAGAAATCCCGCTATGCCCTCCAATGAACAATCAAACAAGCAAAGCTTCAATACAGGATTAAGATTAAATCGTACTACACCGGCTCCGACGCTCGTTGGATGTGGCAGGCATTGCACACTATTACAGACTACAAAGGGAAGCACAGCTGCGAGCTGCCCAGTGACACGAGTCTACCAGATGAGCTAAATTACTTCTATGCTCGCTTCGAAGCAAGCAACACTGAATCATGCATGAGAGCATCAGCTGTTCCAGACGACTGTGTGATCACGCTCTCCGTAGCCGATGTGAGTAAGACCTTTAAACAGGTCAACATTCACAAGGCCGTAGGGCCAGACGGATTACCAGGACGTGTCCCCCGAGCACGTGCTGACCAACTGGCAAGTGTCTTCACTGACATTTTCAACCTGTCCCTGACTGAGTCTGTAATACCAACATGTTTCAAGCAGACCACCATAGTCCCTGTGCCCAAGAACATTAAGGTAACCTACCTAAATGTCTACAGACCCGTAGTACTCACGTCTGTAGTCATAAAGTGCTTTGAAAGGCTGGTCATGGCTCACATCAACACCACTATCCCAGAAACCCTAGACCCACTCCAATTTGCATACCGCCCCAACAGATCCACAGATGATGCAATCTCTATTGCACTGCACACTGTCCTTGCCCACCTGGACAAAAGGAACACCTACGTGAGAATGCTATTCATTGACTACAGCTCAGCGTTCAACACCATAGTGCCCTCAAAGCTCATCACTAAGCTAAGGACCCTGGGACTAAACACCTCCCTCTACAACTGGATCCTCGATTTCCTGACGGGCCGCCCCCAGGTGATAAGGGTAGGTAACAACACATATGCCACGCTGATCCTCAACACGGGGGCCCCTCAGGGGTGCGTGCTCAGTCTCCTCCTGTACTCCCTGTTCTCCCATGACTGCATGGCCAGGAACAACTGCAACACCATCATTAAGTTTGCCGACGACACAACAGTGGTAGGCCTGATCACCGACAACGATGAGACAGCCTACAGGGACGAGGTCAGAGACCTGGCCGTGTGGTGCCAGGATAACAACCTCTCCCTCAACGTGATCAAGACAAAGGAGATGATTGTGGACTACAGGAAAAGGAGGACCGAGCACTCCCCCATTCTCATCGACGGGGCTGTAGTGGAGCAGGTTGAGAGCTTCAAGTTCCTTCGTGTCCACATCACCAACAAACTATCATGGTCCAAACACACCAAGACAGTCGTGAAGAGGGCAAGACAAAGCCTATTCCCCCTCAGGAGACTGAAAAGATTTGGCATGGGTCCTCAGATGCTCAAAAAGTTCAACAGCTGCACCATCGAGAGCATCCTGACTGGTTGCATCACTGCCTGGTATGGCAACTGCTCGGCCTCCGACTGCAAGGCACTACAGAGGGTAGTGCGTACGGCCCAGTACATCACCGGGGCCAAGCTTGCTGCCATCCAGGACCTCTATACCAGGCGGTGTCAGAGGAAGGCCCTAAAAATTGGCAAAGACTCCAGCCACTCTAGTCATAGACTGTTCTCTCTGCTACCGCACGGCAAGAGGTATCGGAGCGCCAAGTCTAGGTCCAAAAGGCTTCTTAACAGCTTCTACCCCCAAGCCATAAGACTCCTGAACAGCTAATCAAATGGCTACCCGGACTATTTGCATTTCCCCAGTGGGAATCGAACCCACAACTCTGGTGCCATGCTCTTACTAACTGAGCCACACAGGACCACTACAAGACATACAGTGCCTTCGGAAAGTATTCAGACCCCTTGACTTTTTCCACATTCTGTTAGGTTACAGCCTTATTCTAAAATTGATACAATTGTTTTTCCCCCTCATCAATCTACCCACAATACCCCATAATGTCAAAGCAAAAACAGGTTTTTAGAAATGTTTACTAATCTTTCCCTCGATCCTGACTAGTCTCCCAGTCCCTGCTGCTGAAAAACATCCCCACAGCATGATGCTGCCACCACCATGCTTCACCGTAGGGATGGTGCCAGGTTTCCTCCAGACATGACGCTTGGCATTCAGGCCAAATAATTCAATCTTGGTTTCATCAGACCAGAGAATCTTGTTTCTCATGGTCTGAGAGTCTTTAGGTGCCTTTTGGCAAACTCCTAGCGGGACGTCATGTGCCTTTTACTGAGGAGTGGCTTTCGTCTGGTCACTCTACCATAAAGGCCTGATTGGTGGAGTGCTGCAGAGATGGTTGTCCTTCTGGAAGGTTCTCCCATCTCCACAGAGGAACTCTAAAGCTCTGTCAGAGTGACCATCGGTTTCTTGGTCACCTCCCTGACCAAGACCCTTCTCCCCCGATTGCTCAGTTTGGACCCTTCTTCCCCAGATCTGTGCCTCGACACAATCCTGTCTCGGAGCTCTACGGACAATTCATGGCTTGGTTTTTGCTCTGACATGCACTGTCATCTGTGGGACAGGTGTGTGCCTTTCCAAATCATGTCCAATCAATTGAATTTACCACAGGTGGACTCCTATCAAGTTGTAGAAACATCTCAAGGATGATCAATGGAAACAGGATGCACCTGAGCTCAATTTCGAGTCTCATAGCAAAGGGTCTGAATACTTATGTAAATAAGGTATTTCTGTTTTTTATTTTTGATAAATTAGCAAAAATGTCAAAAAACCTGTTTTCGCTTTGTCATTATGGGGTATTGTGTGTAGATTGATTAGGATTTTTTTTTTTTAATCCATTTTAGAATAAGGCTGTAACGTAACAAAATGTGGGGTCTGAATACTTTCCGAATGCACTGTATGTACAATACATTACTGTAAAATACAATACATGATTACAATACAGGTGGAAGGTGTATGATTGCCATCCCCATGAGCGTGCCACCCTCCTTCATGCCATGGGTGAGGCATGCAATGACATCAATACAGACCAATGTCAGGCTTGGATTTGCCATGCCAAAAGGCTTTTCCCAAGGTGCATGAACAATGAGGACATTTACAGTGATGTCGATGAGAACCTATGGCCAAATGCTCAAGACAGGATTGGTGCATCAATGATTGTGAAATATGTCTTCAATGATCACACCTTTGATCACACATAATATTTATGGAAATTCAATTTTCTGTAAATTCTGATAGGTATTGCAAGTATATTGCCTAATGTGAAAACAGTGTAATGTACTGTAGCATAAATGTACTGTAGCATATTACATTCAAAGAGGAATTTTGAAATATGCATCTTGCATTTTTTGCTATTGGATTATGTCACACCCTGACTCTGAGGACTTGTATTTGTTGAGTCAGGGTGTGTATTTTCTGTGTTGTGTTTGCTATGTGATGTTCTGTGTTTAAGATCTAGAATGGGTAGATCTATGTTGGCCTGTGTGGTTCCCAATCAGAGGCAGCTGTTGCTCGTTGTCTCTGATTGGGGACCATACTTAGGCAGCCTGTTGGCACCAGTTAGTTGTGGGATCTTGTTCCGTGTTATGGTATGTTTGTGTGCTACCTTGGACTTCACGTTTCGTTTGTTGATTTTGTTGTGTGTTTATTCGCTTAATAAACATGTATGCTTATCACGCTGCGCCTTGGTCCGTCTCGTCCGTAAACGATCGTGACAGATTAACTGGTTGTCAAACAGCTAAATTGAGATACAGTGAGGGAAAAAAGTATTTGATTCCCTGCTGATTTTGTACGTTTTCCCACTGACAAAGAAATGATAAGTCTATACTTTTAATGGTAGGTGTATTTGAACAGTGAGAGACAGAATAACAACAACAAAATCCAGAAAAACGCATGTCAAAATTGTTATACATTGATTTGCATTTTAATGAGGGAAATAAGTATTTGACCCCTCTGCAAAACATGACTTAGTACTTGGTGGCAAAACCCTTGTTGGCAATCACAGAGGTCAGACGTTTCTTGTAGTTGGCCACCAGGTTTGCACACATCTCAGGAGGGATTTTGTCCCACTCCTCTTTGCAGATCTTCTCCAAGTCATTAAGGTTTCGAGGCTGACGTTTGGCAACTCGAACCTTCAGCTCCCTCCACAGATTTTCTATGGGATTAATGTCTGGAGACTGGCTAGGCCACTCCAGGACCTTAATGTGCTTCTTCTTGAGCCACTCCTTTGTTGCCTTGGCCCCGTCCATCGTCCCTTTGATGCGGTGAAGTTGTCCTTTCCCCTTAGCAGAAAAACACCCCCAAAGCATAATGTTTCCACCTCCATGTTTGACAGTGGGGATGGTGTTCTTAGGGTCATAGGCAGCATTCCTCCTCCTCCAAACACGGCGAGTTGAGTTGATGCCAAAGAGCTCCATTTTCGTCTCATCTGACCACAACACTTTCACCCAGTTCTCCTCTGAATCATTCAGATGTTCATTGGCAAACTTCAGAGCGACATGTATATGTGCTTTCTTGAGCTGGGGGACCTTGCGGGCGCTGCAGGATTTCAGTCCTTCACGGCGTAGTGTGTTACCAATTGTTTTCTTGGTGACTATGGTCCCAGCTGCCTTGAGATCATTGACAAGATCCTCCCGTGTAGTTCTGGGCTGATTCCTCACCGTTCTCATGATCATTGCAACTCCACGAGGTGAGATCTTGCATGGAGCCCAAGGCCGAGGGAGATTGACAGTCCTTTTGTGTTTCTTCCATTTGCGAATAATAGCACCAACTGTTGTCACCTTCTCACCAAGCTGCTTGGCGATGGTCTTGTAGCCCAGTCCAGCCTTGTGTAGGTCTACAATCTTGTCCCTGACATCCTTGGAGAGCTCTTTGGTCTTGGCCATGGTGGAGAGTTTGGAATCTGATTGATTGATTGCTTCTGTGGACAGGTGTCTTTTATACAGGTAACAAGCTGAGATTAGGAGCACTCCCTTTAAGAGTGTGCTCCTAATCTCAGCTCGTTACCTGTTTAAAAGACACCTGGGAGCCAGAAATCTTTCTGATTGAGAGGGGCTCAAATACGTATTTCCCTCATTAAAATGCAAATCAATTTATAAAATTTTTGACATGCGTTTTTTAGGATTTTTTTGTTGTTATTCTGTCTCTCACTGTTCAAATAAACCTACCATTAAAATTATAGACTGATCATTTATTTGTCAGTGGGGAAACGTACAAAATCAGCAGGGGATCAAATACTTTTTACCCTCACTGTATCATTATGTTGTGTTTTGGTGATTAAATCAATGTTCTCATGGTATTTCACAGTAAGCTTATATTTTGGATCAATGGTTGTGTGGTGAAAGATGTCTCCAAACAGTTTTGAATATAAGACTTGCTGCGTTACCAGTGTTACCAGTTTGGAGTTTTGTAAATTCACAACATACTTGTGAAAATAGCACCAAAGCAATTGAAAAAACTGTAAGTGAGTCCAGAAGAGAGAGAGAGAAAATATATGGTAACGTACTCTGTGTGTGTGCGTGCCTGCTTGTTTTTGTGCCTCTCATTTCCAGAGGAGAGATAAATGTATCCATTCCCTTCTTACCTCTCACCACTCCCACCTCATCTGTCCTCCTACTCTCCTTCAATCTGTTGCGATCTCCTCTCCACCCTTTTCTTCCCTCACAGATGGAACATGGACCTCTCAACCTGTATCAGAACATGGCATCCTTATGAGCATCTTTAAAGCCAGACAACATTGCTAGATTGCTATTGACAGCATGCAACCTCAGGTAGAGGGATACATACATGGAGTATACCAAACATCAGGAACACCTTCCTAATATTGAGTTGCCCTCCCCTCTTTCGCCCTCAGAACAGACTCACTTCATCGGGGCATGGACTCAACAAGGTGTCGAAAGCATTCCACAGGGATGCTGGCCCATGTTGACTCCAATGCTTCCCACAGTTGTGTCAAGTTGGCTGGATGTCCTTTGGGTGGTGGACCATTCTTGATACACACGGGAAACTGTTGAACATGAAAAAACCAGCAGTGTTGAAGTTCTTGACACAAACCGGTGCGCCTAGCACCTACTACCATACCCTGTTCAAAGTCACTTACATTTTTTGTCTTGCCCATTCACCCTCTGAATGGCACACATACACAATCCATGTCTCGATTGTCTCAAGGCTTAAAATTCCTTCTTTAACCTGTCTCCTCCCTTTCATCTACACTGATTGAAGTGGATTTAACAAGTGATATCAATAAGGGATCATAGCTTTCACCTGGATTCATCTGGTCAGTCTATGTCCTGTTTTGTATACTCAGTGTATATGATAAGGCATGGCTAGGTATACGGTCAGGAGCATGATACACTTCACCAATGTAAGCAAAAGCCCAGCCTCCTTGATATGCACCTAAAGGCAGAGGAATGAGAAGGGGTTAAACATTTCCTGGTTGTCATGTCCCTGTGGAGCTGTGCATTCGCTGCGTGGTGACAGTGGCCTTGGGTAATTACCGGGCTCTCCCTGGGTTACTTCCCCCCTTAGTGCCACAGCGTGTGGAATGCCAGCTAAGCTCTGTTATTAGGGACAGCACTGCCACTGGACAGACAGGCCACTACTCTGGCCTCCACACCACCTAAAGCAGCTAGAGGGACTGAAGACCACCCTTAAAGAGCATTGGTTTATAGGTCTACTGTTAGATGCAGATATAATGTGCTCAAAGGCCCAAAGGCAGCCAACGTCAGTCCTTTGGGTATACACTGTAGCATATCTGTGAACAGGCTTTGGCACAGTGGAGAACAGCAACAAAAAAAAAAGGAAGTGCTGCTGTCATCATGACCCAGCCAAGCCTAACAGAATGAAAATATAATTGACCTAGCCAGGCCTAATCAGTTAAGAGAGAGTTGTCTACTGTATGTGTTTGACACTGCTCTTACTAGAATGTCTAGCTATTGTCCCTGATCAAATGATTTACTCACTTAAAGTAAGGAGTTCCAATGTGTAGTTGAGAGTCAAAATTGAGTAGGCCTACATACATATTCTGCAGACAGATACATTTATGACTTGATCATTGGGGCGGCAGGTAGCTTAATGGTTAAGAGCGTTGTGCCAGTAACCGAAAGGTTGCTGGTTCTAATCCCAGAGCCGACTAGGTGAAAAATCTGTCAATGTGCCCTTGAGCAAGGCACTTAACCCTAATTGCTCCTGTAAGTCGCTCTGGATAAGAGCGTCTGCTAAATGACTAAAAATGTAAAATGTAAATCACACTGCAAGTAACTAAGTGGTATTAATGCAACTTTATGCAATGACCAAAAGCTGGTTACAACTAGCTGACAGAACTGGTGGTTAGCAGCAGTAGCAGCTGTGTGTGATGGGAGTCACTTGTGCACAGGGGGGTGACATGTTCAACAGGGATGTTCTACTGATGAACCAGTAAGCACATTCTGCAGCGCTCAGGGGGCACCGCCACCACCACCTCAAGGGTAAGAGAGAGTCCCTCACTGTCACTCTCTCTTAAAGGTTTGGCAGGTTTATAACTCTGACCCACGAGCAGTCGGAGAAAAGCTCAAGGTGCTGAACTTAAACTTGGTGACAGCTGCAGAAACTAGAGACCAAGGAGTTTAAATATAGAACCCCAACTGGAGCACTTGCACTGCTCAACACACTTTCTTACACATATATATTCACACCCACTATCATGTAATAGTGCACAGTGATATAGGCTAAACAGCCATACATTTCCACTCAATAATAATCAGAATCTACTGCATAGTACACTGCTCAAAAAAATAAAGGGAACACTTAAACAACACAATGTAACTCCAAGTCAATCACACTTCTGTGAAATCAAACTGTCCACTTAGGAAGCAACACTGATTGACAATACATTTCACATGCTGTTGTGTAAATGGAATAGACAACAGGTGGAAATTAAGGCAATTAGCAAGACACCCCCAATAAAGAAGTGGTTCTGCAGGTGGTGACCACAGACCACTTCTCAGTTCCTATGCTTCCTGGCTGATGTTTTGGTCACTTTTGAATGCTGGCGGTGCTTTCACTCTAGTGGTAGCATGAGACGGAGTCTACAAACCACACAAGTGGCTCAGGTAGTGCAGCTCATCCAGGATGGCACATCAATGCGAGCTGTGGCAAGAAGGTTTGCTGTGTCTGTCAGCGTAGTGTCCAGAGCATGGAGGCGCTACCAGGAGACAGGCCAGTACATCAGGAGATGTGGAGGAGGCCGTAGGAGGGCAACAACCCAGCAGCAGGACCGCTACCTCCGCCTTTGTGCAAGGAGGAGCAGGAGGAGCACTGCCAGAGCCCTGCAAAATGACCTCCAGCAGGCCACAAATGTGCATGTGTCTGCTCAAACGGTCAGAAACAGACTCCATGAGGGTGGTATGAGGGCCCGACGTCCACAGGTGGGGGTTGTGCTTACAGCCCAACACCGTGCAGGACGTTTGGCATTTGCCAGAGAACACCAAGATTGGCAAATTCGCCACTGGCGCCCTGTGCTCTTCACAGATGAAAGCAGGTTCACACTGAGCACATGTGACAGACGTGACAGAGTCTGGAGACGCCGTGGAGAACTTTCTGCTGCCTGCAACATCCTCCAGCATGACCGGTTTGGCGGTGGGTCAGTCATGGTGTGGGGTGGCATTTCTTTGGGGGGCCGCACAGCCCTCCATGTGCTCGCCAGAGGTAGCCTGACTGCCATTAGGTACCGAGATGAGATCCTCAGACCCCTTGTGAGACCATATGCTGGTGCGGTTGGCCCTGGGTTCCTCCTAATGCAAGACAATGCTAGACCTCATGTGGCTGGAGTGTGTCAGCAGTTCCTGCAAGAGGAAGGCATTGATGCTATGGACTGGCCCGCCCGTTCCCCAGACCTGAATCCAATTGAGCACATCTGGGACATCATGTCTCGCTCCATCCACTAACGCCACGTTGCACCACACACCGTCCAGGAGTTGGCGGATGCTTTAGTCCAGGTCTGGGAGGAGATCCCTCAGGAGACCATCCGCCACCTCATCGGGAGCATGCCCAGGCATTGTAGGGAGGTCATACAGGCACGTGGAGGCCACACACACTACTGAGCCTCATTTTGACTTGTTTTAAGGATATTACATCAAAGTTGGATCAGCCTGTAGTGTGGTTTTCCACTTTAATTTTGAGGGTGACTCCAAATCCAGACCTCCATGGGTTGATCAATTTGATTGCCATTGATCATTTTTGTGTGATTTTGTTGTCAGCACATTCAACTATGTAAAGAAAAAAGTATTTAATAAGATTATTTCATTCATTCAGATCTAGGATGTGTTGTTTAAGTGTTCCCTTTATTTTTTTGAGCAGTGTATATTGTGCTGCTCGATAGTACACCACCATATTAATTGACATAAAGAGTACTCTCATGCAGTGATGCATGACTTCATGCATCTGCACAATGGCATACGCAAACAAACACACATGCTTTACCCTATGCAGACAAGTAGACAGTAAACCACACAGTAATCCACACAAAAGACAAAGACACACAGATGAGGTAGCCATGACTCTCTCCTTTAGAGTATGTACTTCTCTGGGCAGTATGGTAGTCTTGAAACAGTTCTATCTTTCAGCATCATTATTTGTGATGCTAGGTGTTATTACAAGATCTAATATCATGACATGATGATCATATACATCCCATGCCCTCAGTTAAGTAAATGGGTTGCAGCCAGGCTTGGTGTAGTTATTTTGGCAAGGGATTTGCAACCAAATACTAACCTTTGTAGTACATTACTTTATTTTAACCTCCTAGGGCTTAGTGGTCACATACGTGGACAGCACTTTTTAGCTCTTATGTCCACAATTGTGTAGAAGTTCTGTCATATTTCATGGCTTATTCTGATTTAGATATTTATAAAAGCCTTGTATATTTGTCATGACATGCAAATTTGAAAAAAAAGTGTAAAACTAGCAACTTTGTAGGTCGCTAAACATGAAGTACACGTAAGTGTACTTATGGACTGAGGCTCCTCGAAACAGCTAATATGCTTGTAAACATGCACACACGTAAAATGGGAAAAAAGCTAGCTCTGATGCAGCTAAAAAGCTGTACATGGTCCCAATGAAATAAATAACAATTAAATCACTAAATACATACATACATACTTAAATTAGTTGTGTTGAAAATGTTAGCCTAATGCAAGAGTGACTATTTAAAATGCTTTGAATGTTTTATATTTTGTTACAGACATACAATGTCATCCTGCAACTATTTTGCAGCATATCAAATGTTCCAAACACTATTTTTAACTGTCCAAAATGGGCAAAAATGCAATGTTTCCATATTATTTTTACTCTCCGATAGTCAAAACATGTTCAAAAAATATGTGTATGTGTTATTAATACATTAAAAAACAGTCAGGAAAAAAACTGCTGTGTTCAAGGCAGAAATGAAGAGTTTTTCATTCTATTACACAAAGGTGACTTTATTGTGTTTTATGGAAATTCGGACCATGAATCCACATATGTGGACATCATTTTTCTCTAAAAGTACATCATATCAAAAGATGATACTTAGTTTTTATTCTAATTAGGTTCCAATAAGCCCAAATAGCAAAGAGAAATAAAAAATGCATGTAAAAAAACAGCTTGGGCCTTAAGAGGTTAAACTGATTTGTCCAAATATGGGGGCTAAACCACAAAAAAGAAAACATGCATAAAAATAACCCCAGCTAAAGGTGACATTCTGTACTTTTGCCTCATATTCATTACTTGATTTTAAAATCGAATTACAGGACCCATATTCATAAAGTGTCTCAGAGTAGGAGTGCTGATCTCTTAGTCCATGAATGAGATTACATGGGTAGTGGGGAACTGATCCTAGATCAGTACTCCTACTCTGAGACACTTTATGAATACAGGCCCGGGAATACAGATCCCCCTAAAAACGTTTTACTTCACTGTCCA
This sequence comes from Coregonus lavaretus, assembly GCF_964263955.1. Lineage (NCBI taxonomy): Eukaryota > Metazoa > Chordata > Actinopteri > Salmoniformes > Salmonidae > Coregonus > Coregonus lavaretus. The sequence goes on along the minus strand of NC_140005.1, from coordinate 25,558,306 downwards.
AATATTTTTGGAGGGCTCTGTAGGCTTATATGGAACTTGCCCAACAGAAATCTGTGATTTACCCATGTTGAGTGCTTGTCACTAATAGTTACATGACAAAAATATAATTATTTGTATGTCAGTGAAAGTGACCTAAGATGTGGGTCTTTAATGTTTAATAGAGTTCAGATTGTTTCAAACTGTGTGATGTTGGGGAACTCGAATCCTCGAGGGCCACAAAGTCTGCTGGTTTTGGTTCCTTCCTTCAAATCAGTGAATGACTTAGACCTGGAAAACCATCTGTGTGCACTTTCTGAACAATCAGTGACATGAATGCATCAATAAAGTGCAAGGAAGAACAGAGAACCAGCAGACACTGTAACCTCGAGCAAGACTGGAGTTGCCCATCCCTGATTTACATACATATTACATATACATAACACTGGTCCTTTTCGCCACCAAGTGGCAATGTTGAATTACTGCATGTTTTTACTTGTACAACGTGAGAAAATATGTAATGTACTGGGGGGCTCATGTGGCCTGTCCCATACTTAATGTACATAGTGTTAAATCCAAGATATCTGGAGTTGTGAGCTCATCAAGACATGTGCAGGTGTGAGTTCAGTGACACACGATGACACAGTGAGTGACACATCCTTTTTTCTGAAATCCACAGTCATGCTGACATTCATGTTTGTTTCTTCCTAAAATAATGTCTTCATTGTATACAGGGAGGGTCATAGGAGGGACTATTCAAATACTTTATTGGCAGAAAATGGTGCTTAAAGACACAATACATAATAAGTAATACAGAGAATACCTGAGATTTGTTAACTGTACCTACTAAGCTAAAACAACCAGGTTATCCTTTATAAAACAGACAGTCAATAGGCATCGCACACCAATAAAATGAATATTATATATTGGAACAAACACAAAGCATGTTCTCTTTGATGCCTTTCTATGGTCACTGTCTCCATCTAGTGGCCGATAATATTTCTCACCAGCCTTTGTGTTGCTCTGCTCTCTCGTTTCCAAAGGATAAATTCATGTATTCTTCTACGAATCAAGGAATCTAAGATGCCATTTTGTAGTTTATAGCTACCCTTAATTATGACCTTGATGTCACATATTCAAGTTATATCATCACACTGATTCATGCATACCATGCCTTGTGTGTGGTAGTTTTCTTTGTTGGTGTGGAGAGGAAGAGAGAAGATGCAGACATTGGAGCACTTTATATATATTTTTAAAACAACAGTTTATTGTAACATTGATCATGAACTTTGAACCTTAGCAGATGTAATAAGAATATCACTGTATGTTTGATCCAAATAACGTAATTGTTGCAGGAGAATAACCTGATTGGACGTCAGACCAGCCTTAAGTTATGGATGAGGTCATGTCTGTTATATGTAAGTGTCCACTTTAATACATATTATTTACTTAACACAAGAAATACACTGAGTATTCTTAATCTTTGAAAATAATGTGCATTGTTCCAAAAATGGTATTATACTTGGTTTGGAATGAACTGTCATGCATTACCACCTAAAGATTTCAACAGCAACTACAGACTAGTCTGTCTTTGCTGGAGGCAAACTGACCTCAATCACTCAGCGTGCTGTGTGTATACCCTGTCAATAGAACCCCCACAATGCACCACTGTCATGGGAAAATGCCTATTTTTCTGACCTCCGTCTGTTCTTATCATTATTTCCCTTTCACATATTTCTCCCCTCATAATTTCACAGAACTCTCAGCAGCGCCTGTCAAAACAATATCCCCTTATTGCTAATAATTGTTTGAGTCAGGGAAATTGACAGAAGATCCAAGTTCACATTAGGCCCTTTGTGTGCACAGACAATCTTGATGATATGCACATTGACTGACTTTACTACATAGGCACCAGTCAGATATAGCTCCATATTATCTGCATTGTATCTTGTAACAAATGTGAAATTGTGAGTGAGGCAGGCGGGCCCAGGCAGACACAGGCTATTGATCTGTCTGGAGCTGTAAAAAGCAGAACCTACAGCATGATGACAGGGTGATTAACAACAAGGACTAGTTAATGTGAGTTATTTAAGACAAACTTCTAGAACACTTGAGACACTGGAGTCAATGTTTTGTAGAATTCACTCAGAATGAGTTCATCAAAACGTAGGTGTAGGCTACCTGACCGCTTCAATGACATGCAAACATTGCTATTAATAACCAAATAATTTAACCTTGCATTCATATTACTAAGCCTCTGGATAGGCTGTAATGAAGAACCAATGAATTATGAAGAATAAGTATGAATGGTATCCCTCCATAGTGAATCAAACTGGGACATAACATTCACTGAGTATACCAAACACTAGGAACACCTTCCTAATATTGAGTTGCGCACCCCCCAAGTGTATTGCCTAATGTGAAAACAGTGTAATGTACTGTAGCATATGACATTCAAAGGGGAATTTTGAAATATGCATCTTGCATTTTTTGCTATTGGATTAACTGGTTGTCAAACAGCTAAATTGAGATATCATTATGTTGTGTTTTGGTGATTAAATCAATGTTCTCATGGTATTTCACAGTAAACGTATATTTTGGATCAAAGGTTGTGTGGTGAAAGATGTCTCCAAACAGTTTTGAATATAAGACTTTCTGCGTTACCAGTATTACCAGTTTGGAGTTTTGTACTAAGAGTTTTGAGAATTCACCACATACTTGAAAATTCACCACATAAAATATATGGTAACCTACTCTGTGTGTGTGTGTGTGTGTGTGTGTGTGTGTGTGTGTGTGTGTGTGTGTGTGTGTGTGTGTGTGTGTGTGTGTGTGTGTGTGTGTGTGTGTGTGTGTGTGTGTGTGCATTTGTGCGTTTGTGCGCGCCAGAGAGAGACCTCTCATTTCCAGAGGAGAGATAAATGTATCCATTCCCTTCTTACCTCTCACCACTCCCACCTCATCTGTCCTCCTACTCTCCTTCAATCTGTTGCGATCTCCTCTCCACCCTTTTCTTCCCTCACAGATGGAACATGGACCTCTCAACCTGTATCAGAACATGGCATCCTTATGAGCATCTTTAAAGCCAGACAACATTGCTAGATTGCTATTGACAGCATGCAACCTCAGGTAGAGGGATACATACATGGAGTATACCAAACATCAGGAACACCTTCCTAATATTGAGTTGCCCTCCCCTCTTTCGCCCTCAGAACAGACTCAATTCGTCGGGGCATGGACTCAACAAGATGTCAAAAGCATTCCACAGGGATGCTAACCCATACTGACTCCAATGCTTCCCACAGTTGTGTCAAGTTGGCTGGATGTTCTTTGGGTGGTGGACCATACTTGATACACACGGAAAACTGCTACCATACCCTGTTCAAAGGCACTTAAATATTTGTGCCTTGCCCATTCACCCTCTGAATGGCACACATACACAATTCATGTCTCAATTGTCTCAAGGCTTAAAAATCCTTCTTTAACCTGCCTCCTCCCCTTCATCTACACTGATTGAAGTGGATTTAGCAAGAAACATCAATAAGGGATCATAGCTTTCACCTAGATTCACCTGGTCAGTCTATGTCATGGAAAGAGCAGGGGTTCTTAATGTTTTGTATACTCAGTGTATGTGGTACTTTATGGCTCAGTTGGAAGCACATGGTGCTTGCACCGCCAGGGTTGTGGGTTCGATTCCCAGGGGCACCTATATGTATAATGTATGCACACATGACTGTAAGTCACTTTGGATAAAAGCGTCTGCTCAATGGCTTATATTATATGTGTTAATGGTGAAAGAAATACTGTCTGGATGGCTGTAAGGTATTTACTTAAGCAATAATGCACGAGGGGGTGTGGTATATGGCCAATATACCATGGCTAAGGGCTGTTCTTAAGCACAACGCAAGGCAGAGTGCCTGGATACAGCCCTTAGCCGTGGTATATTGGCCATATACCACAAACCCCTGAGGTGCCTTATTGCTATTATAAACGAGTTACCAATGTAATTAGAGCGATAAATATACACATTTATTTTTACTGTAATAATTTCGTTTGTAACCTGTTTATAATAGCAATAAGGCACCTCGTTGGTTTGTGGTATATGGCCAATATACCATGGCTAAGGGCGTTGCGTCATGCTTAAGAACAGCTCTTAGCCGTGGTATATTGGCCATATACAGTGAGGGAAAAAAGTATTTGATCCCCTGCTGATTTTGTACGTTTGCCCACTGACAAAGAAATGATCAGTCTATAATTTTAATAGTAGGTTTATTTGAACAGTGAGAGACAGAATAACAACAACAAAATCCAGAAAAACGCATGTCAAAAATGTTATAAATTGATTTGCATTTTAATGAGGGAAATAAGTATTTGACCCCCTCTCAATCAGAAAGATTTCTGGCTCCCAGGTGTCTTTTATACAGGTAACGAGCTGAGATTAGGAGCACACTCTTAAAGGGAGTGCTCCTAATCTCAGTTTGTTACCTGTATAAAAGACACCTGTCCACAGAAGCAATCAATCAATCAGATTCCAAACTCTCCACCATGGCCAAGACCAAAGAGCTCTCCAAGGATGTCAGGGACAAGATTGTAGACCTACACAAGGCTGGAATGGGCTACAAGACCATTGCCAAGCAGCTTGGTGAGAAGGTGACAACAGTTGGTGCGATTATTCGCAAATGGAAGAAACACAAAATAACTGTCAATCTCCCTCGGCCTGGGGCTCCATGCAAGATCTCACCTCGTGGAGTTGCAATGATCATGAGAACGGTGAGGAATCAGCCCAGAACTACACGGGAGGATCTTGTCAATGATCTCAAGGCAGCTGGGACCATAGTCACCAAGAAAACAATTGGTAACACACTACGCCGTGAAGGACTGAAATCATGCAGCGCCCGCAAGGTCCCCCTGCTCAAGAAAGCACATATACAGGCCCGTCTGAAGTTTGCCAATGAACATCTGAATGATTCAGAGGAGAACTGGGTGAAGGTGTTGTGGTCAGATGAGACCAAAATCGAGCTCTTTGGCATCAACTCAACTCGCCGTGTTTGGAGGAGGAGGAATGCTGCCTATGACCCCAAGAACACCATCCCCACGGTCAAACATGGAGGTGGAAACATTATGCTTTGGGGGTGTTTTTCTGCTAAGGGGACAGTACAACTTCACCACATCAAAGGGACGATGGACGGGGCCATGTACCGTCAAATCTTGGGTGAGAACCTCCTTCCCTCAGCCAGGGCATTGAAAATGGGTCGTGGATGGTTATTCCAGCATGACAATGACCCAAAACACACGGCCAAGGCAACAAAGGAGTGGCTCAAGAAGAAGCACATTAAGGTCCTGGAGTGGCCTAGACAATCTGTGGAGGGAGCTGAAGGTTTGAGTTGCCAAACGTCAGCCTCAAAACCTCATTGACTTGGAGAAGATCTCCAAAGAGGAGTGGGACAAAATCCCTCCTGAGATGTGTGCAAACCTGGTGGCCAACTACAAGAAAGTCTGACCTCTGTGATTGCCAACAAGGGTTTTGCCACCAAGTACTAAGTCATGTTTTGCAGAGGGGTCAAATACTTATTTCAAATAAACCTACCATTAAAATTATAGACTGATCATGTCTTTGTCAGTGGGCAAACGTACAAAATCAGCAGGGGATCAAATACTTTTTCCCCTCACTGTACCACACCCCCTCGTGCCTTATTGCTTAAATATAAGGCTATGGCATGGGCTAGTAGCCTATACATTTTTAAGAGGCCCACCTATACAGCCGGTAAGGGATGGCATTCTGCAGAAGCTATAGAAAGACCTACCTGCAGCGAAACCAGAGGCGTCATGCCCGCGGCACATGTGTGGTCTATCTATCAACAAGTGTTATATTCGAAATAAAATTAGGCCTACATTTTTCTACAAATTAATATGTTGTGCACAGTAGGCAATCTTTATTTTAACATCCAATGACAATATTAACACAATGAATCAACAGTCATATGCTTAGCACCATAATGCTTTACCTCACACTAATTTACAGCATCAATTAAAGTCTGGAAAACAGATTTAAGCCTTATAACTCTTGTGCTCATAGTTATATTATAATATTATTATAGATTTTTTCAATCGAAATGGACGATATTTTGTGAGGGCAAAGGCCTAGGTGACAAAGAGCTGATATGTCAATGGCCTGACTCAGGAACAAGCATGCAGGCGGCACTTCAGGACAGGGGATGGTAGCTAGTGCCCTGTCCAAGGTGCTGAATCGCGCCTCCCGTATTCTGTTACGTGTCATCAAGATCGCGCCTCTTGCTAGAGGGGTGCGGTGCAACACGATCAGACAAAAGGCTATAGGATTACAGACTATTTCACACTCCTCCATGAACAACTAAGTGAACTTTTTGCTTAATTTGATTTGGTTGATTGTTGCTCCTTGTGTAAACGTGTAAACAAAGAAACGGTGCATTCGTGCAGAACATATCCCAGTCTTTAGTCTCACTCTCAATTCAGGACAGTTTTAATATATTGTGTTAGATATAGGACAACCGGTTATGGAGGATATTAGGCTATGTGGGTTTATTGCAGCCTGTTGGATGCATACCAAGAAAGTAGCAATATTTCTGGAAACCAATTCTAACACAATGGAAGTATTTGAACTTTAAATAACATATATAGCCTATAATTCGTTATGATAGTAGAAGTGTAGGTTAGCGTGACAGCTGGGTCTAGTAAGCAGGTCAGTACCACCCAATATCACCACCAGAGGTCATCCGTAGCATTCTCAGCGAGAATATTATGAAACGCCTGCCTTCATGCCATCTTTTGTGAAATGTTTATAAACTTGAATACAGGATAAATACGCTAGCGTCATTCTGCGAACTTAAATTATGAAAGAGAAAATGGTCCAGTGAAGAAAGTATCTGACTTCAATGAAACACATGCGACACAAACACGAACAAACATAATGTAGCTTATTTACAAATAAGCAATTTTCTGGAGTATAAAATACGTTGAGGATTCCTATTAATAATAGAACATTGGGGTGGGTAATTTGTACTGATAGCTGACTGTTTCCAGTGAATTCGCTGTTCTTGCTGAATGAACGAGCCAAAGAGCTAGTGTGGTCCTGGCCGGGGATATAGCCAACAATAAAAAACCGAACAAATAAAACATGACTGTGAAGAAGCCAACATGAAATTGTTACATTTAAACACACCTTGGCCAAACCGGTCCTGCGTGCGCCATCGTGCGCAAGTTGATTTTGTATATCCCACCAGAGGCGTCCCACCAGTGGCGTTCATGACACGCAGGTTAAAATACCAAAACCAACTGTGAAACAACTATAATAATTAGGGAACAGGTCGAAACACACATGAAACATTCATGGACATTTAAGAGAAACAAACCAAGCGACATAAGTTTTAAACAACAGTCACTGGCAGAGACGACATCAAGAAAGTGTTCAAATCAAATGAACACATTGTGGGGAGACGCGGCAGATTGGCTCTACTGGGATGGGGCAGTGAGGGGTCCTTCTTGAGAGCTTCGCTAATTAAGAGGGAGGAGGACAAGGCACTTAAATGCATTTATGTTTCTCCATAATTGAATGACCTCATCCGCTTTAGAGAAAACAGGGAAAACTCAGGCAAAAGGTGAATGGTCCGCTCTATGGCAAGGGCTATTCAGTCCGTAATATCAGTTTTACGAAAATAATAGCCTAGATTTTGGAAATGTCTCTTGGTTACAGCTGATAATATTAATAACAATAATAACAACAACAATAACAGTAATAACAGTAAAAAAAATAAAAATACATATAGGCCTATATTTGAATGGGTCTTTCACGGGACCAGGTTGGCTATAGCAGAGCCTATAATGTGCTAATAAAAAATAAACCTAAAACCAGGGGCTTTAAACAGGAAGCAGAGTGGAGTAAAATATGGCAGACCAATCAAAGGAGAAGTTGTAGGTAGGCCTATATTACAGCCTAGTTGTGTATTAGGCTACAGCGTGGTCTTACAATCACCGTTGGAAAATATATGCATAAAATAACCTAGTGATAAACTAACACTGATTAGTTATAGGCCTACTTACAAATATATTGTTTCAGACAAGCGCATATAGACATAATAATGGTATGTGGTAAATAGCCAGACACTATCATGTAGGCCTAACTGCTGCAGCAGAAATAGCACACATAGACATAGCCCACTGTTAGTGCTGACACCAGCTCGCATCACATTGTCGGCTATCACTGCTGAATTGCTTTGACAGATTCGATCATAATAAAGTCGCAACAGCATAGAGAGATCGGAGTTCAAGAGAAAGATAACCTTCTTTCATATTATGGTTGACACATAGGCTACATTGAAATTGGTGTTCCACCTGCTTTAATTGTTATATATAGCCTAAAAACGACATAAAAATCCAGAAGATATCATGTTACCAAGATATACAAGTGATGAAGGTCTAAAAGGATAAGAGTCAATGGTCATTAAAATTACCCCCGATTCAGTGGTTATAGGCAACGTCGTAACATATTTTCAAAACGTAGAGGCCTTTTCTGTATTATTCAAAATGTTCGACATGTTTATTGGAGCACAATTAACGTGTTATGACTGTCGCAAACGTACAAGTCAGAAAACAGTCAATCAATTGGTAATTAAATCCTTTTAATCGCCCAACTCACGAATTCACATTGCAGCAGCTGCCAAACACACACACACACACTACACAAAAGTTCTGATTTCCGTACCCCTGGCAGACTACCCTGACTGCAGTTCATTCTTTGAAGGGGAACCCGTGTTGCTTCCCCTCACAAAACATTGGGAGCGCCCCTTTGTTCGCGCGGGGACCCTAGACCTCATCGTTAGTGCTGATTACCGCTGACCAGTTTGACAACCTTATTGACTGCTACAAATACCTTTTCATGCATCCCCCCTGGCCGCCCTTCTTTTCAATAGAAGCGGAAATATTCAGCCATTTTGTTCCAATGATTTGAAAGAAACTCAAACATTGCATTGACTTCTGTGTTGTTCCAGCTGAAAGACGTTTGGAGAAATACAGCTTGTCCCTTTCACTGGCTACTGTAATTAATTGGAAATTGGATGAAAACCCAGGTTTAGGCCCCAACCCAGAACTCTAGAGCCGTTGGAAAAACAGTACTTCTTTGTTTTTCATTCCTTATTTACGATGCTCATTTGGGCTGACATCCTATAAGCGCACGTAAAGAGGGATGGTCATTTTTTACAGCAGGTGTAGGCCACGGTTTACCCTCATATTTACGTTCTAATAGCTAACTCTCATCTTTACGTTCTAATTAATATGCATATATTCATCATAACCAGGGATGTATGCTAGCAGTAAAATGTGCAAATAGTAGGCAATGCAAAACCCTAATACAAAGAACACGCACACAAAAACACGTAAGGGCCTATCTAAATGGGTAAACCCTATCACAAAATAAAAACTGCATCACTGATCATATCATCATAATATCAAATGTAGGGCAGGCCTATCTAGCCATTGCGTGTTTTAGCCTCATAACTGGTCTGCTACAAACCTTTATTCATATAGTTCTACTCCTAAAAACGTTGTGTTTTCACTGAACCATTAATGACCAAATATAAATAACAGACTACTCAAACACCAGTTTTGCTAACATGATATCATTATAGCCAAGAAATGAAATATAATTTTGTATGCTTCTCATAAAAAAAATAGGCCATATGCGTATAGGCTAATCGTGGCAGACATTAGGTTATCAAACATTCATTCTGCGATAAAGAAAATATGGTTTAGAATAGATGTTTTAGCCTATCACCTAGAAATCGATGATTCAATTATCTAAATTAAATGTGATAGGCTTAGGCTACAAAATCATCATTTGAAATACACAACAATAGCACTATTGAGATTTAAATGTGGGACAATAGCCTATGTATTTCCATACTCATCCGTCAGCCAGAGCGCATTTCATATTATGGTGTTGTGTAGGCCAATTTGTTTTTACTCCGGGAGACCGTCTCGTTTTGTGAGCCGGCCTTTCTCTGACCTCTGGCTGTCATGCCGCATTACATGACGCAAAGCATGTTGTTGGTCAATTAGGCTACGTAGAGAAGGTGTCAGTGCTCAAAGTGTGGCATTATAAACAAGAAAACAAAATTCTCACTCAAGAGTCCACATTTCAAGATCTGTAGCCTATGTGGTAGTTAAGTATTACACCTTGAAGAAGAAAATGTAATGCCGAAACGTTGATTTACCAAATATATTTATGGGAGCTTATTGTGCGACTGTTTATTTGTATAGTCTACTAAAGTTTACTCTCCCTTAGGCAGCACATCTACTAACTTTTTTGGGGTGTGCGCCACATCATGCCTTTTAGTAGTTAAGTACTTAACATGCCTAAAATACTCAGATATATAACCTAGACCACTTCATCAGGGCAATGCAGAGGCACAAAATGATACAGTAAGCTGCATCACACTATAGGCCTATCATAGGACGATATTTGAAATATTCTGTCACACATTTCATATTGTAAATATCGTCCACAACCCCCAAAATATAATCTAATTTATCATGCCAAATTACTAGATAGACTAATAATATCAAGTAATAATCGAGTAATACAATAACTGCAAATACCATTCTCAATCGTTGTAATCTGAAAATAAAAAGACTGATGTTTTTTTTTTTTGATAAACAATTATTTTATTAAGTTATCTTTACTTATTTTTTTACTTTTTTACTGAAACACATGTTTACTAAAGCGCACATGCTCAACGGGTTCACCTGTGCACAAGGTAAATATTAAAAACACCAAACAAAATAATATCACATTCTAACAGAGCCAATCATTTAAATAGGTAAATAAACATTATTTATAAAACTTTAAAAGTAAAGTAAAAATATAACAGCGTCTTTTCAACATGAAATACCCACAGAAAATAGCAGGTTAGGCGCTCAAATGTCTTCATTTTTATTTTTTTATTTTTTTTGAGGCATTGGTTTATTAGTCCTCCCTAAAAAGGGATCGTGAATATGAATATGATTTTTCTTTACATTTTCTGTCCGCTTGAATTAGCTTCAGTCATCCATAGAGGAAAAACGACAACAAAAAGAAAGTATAGCTTTAAGACAGGGCATTCCGTCAGATCCCTCATGTTTTGGCAGCCATCAAAGAAGACCAGTTTCTTTAAATTCAAACGCAGGCACTATGACTGTTTTTTTGTTGGATTGTCTTTTAGGATCTCCTTCATTTATCTCCTGTGAATTTATCCTCTTCCTCCTCTGGACTGCCTCGTGCGCCATTAGATATCACATTCGCTGTCGCTGGAAGTGATCGAGATAGCCGAGGTGGCGGCTTTGCTTGACAAACTAGCCTCGGGACTAGAGGCGGGACCGAGTCGATCGACGGTTCCATCATCATCTGCCAAAGACCGAACCGAGCCTTGGGACATCCCTTGCTGTTGTAGCCTAGGTAAAAGAAAGAGATGGAGGGAAAACTAGAATTACAAACCACAATCCAATACGAATAGGTTCTATCAAAGTAAATCCTCAATTGATACATAATTATTGCTGTAGTTAAGTCTAGCATCAGATACACAAGTGACAGACAAGGAGCCCAAAAATGACATTTTCTTATAGCCTATATATAGCCTACAAGTAAACGCACAAACACAACCAAGACACAGCAACCCCAGCCCACACAGTGAGCACAAACACAACCAAGACACAGCAACCCCAGCCCACACAGTGAGCACAAACACAACCAAGACACAGCAACCCCAGCCCACACAGTGAGCACAAACACAACCAAGACACAGCAACCCCAGCCCACACAGTGAGCACAATTTCAAAGATATTCAGACTAGCCTGAATATTTTCTTATAGGAAATAATTTAGATTCGTTCAATACACCTGCTACCTTCATGAGTTGCTGTTCAGCACAAGTGGCATCAGACATGATTGAACAAATAGCCTAATATCGGAGGTCTCTTGTGTTTCTGTCTTTCATTAAGCAACATCCATAATACAAAATGTTTCAGACAATTGCATGTGTGTTGTTAAATTATGTTTAAAGACTTACACAGACAGCTGTCAATACAATCAAAATGCATTGTGGAAAAATAAGGATAATCTGAACGGAATTATTGAGACACTTGACTCGGGGAGTAGCTAGGCCTATGCTTCAAATGTAGTTTTGGTAAGATACATAGGCTAATGGTCATTTTAGGAAACACTGCATCTAGACATGCTATGGTTCGTTCTGTGTTAGGATATTTTGGGAAGCAATGAAAAATCAATAGTGTCATCTTTGCAATGAAAATGACAAGGGCTATATAGTCACACAATGGAGTTTGTCATACATTTTGCTTCATTTCAATAGGCTAAAGCGTTTATGGTGTCATTTCCGTTGAGAATATTTATGAACAAATGTAATTTAACTCTACTATTTATATATTATAGCCAACTATATTTCAATGTTTACTCAAAACAACATAACATAATACAAACAATTCGATAGAACCATTTTTGAAAAAAATAATAGCTTTTATTGAAAAAATGCTTAGGCTGACTGAGATGCAGTCGCAACGCAGTCCTTTTTGTTAAGAATTGAACAATAAACGTTGCAACCACCTCAGACCATCGTTGATAAAAACACAAAAAGGTACAGACTGCAGCATATAGCCTACCTATTTTTCGCAGCCGCCGCTCTATCCCTTTGTCTACGATTTTTGAACCAGTTTCCCACTTGTGTGGGAGTAAGTCCAGTAGCCTGCGCGAGCTCCCTCTTTTTGCTCGGGTTCGGGTAAGGGTCCTGCAAGTACCATTCTCGTAACAAATGTCGGGTTCTCTCCTTGAAGCAGTGGGTCTTTTGCTCTCCGTCCCATATCGTTCTGGGTAGAGGGAACTTCTTCCGCACCCTGTATTTGTCCACTGGCCCTAGCGGGCGGCCCCGCAGCTTCTCTGCCTCCTGGTAGTGCGCCTCCAGCCACAGGGCCTGTAGTTTAGTGTGAGACTCTTTGGTGAACTTGTGGTTCTCCAGAATGTGGTAGAGTTCTCGGAAATTCCCGGTGTGGTAGGCCACGATGGCCCGCGCCCTAAGCACCGACTCATTCTTGTTGATGACCTCGCAGGCTGCCGGGGCTACGGGCAGAGACCAGAGGAAGCGACCGAGGCGCTCAATGTCCCCGCTCTCTTCCAGAGTCTCGCAAACCCCCGCAACCTGCTGGGGGCTAAAATTCAAGATAGGCAGCTGAAACATGGAGGCTTCTAGTTTCACCTCCGTCTCTCTCTCACTCACACGCTCCGCTTTCGCGCTTACCCTTCTCTCCCTCTCGCTCTCTGATCGTAGGATCCAAACAAAAAGGCAATACCAAAGTTAACAGATCAACCGTTAAAAACACTGAGGAACGATGCCCTCGGCTGGTGAACTTGGTCGGTTGAAATTACAAGAGTATAAAAACTAGATCCGAGATTTATTTTGAAGGGGAAAAAGACAGTCAACCCCTCTGCTGATTTTCTATTGGACTTGGCAGATTGGTTGCCATGGATGCCCGTCAATCACTGTCAAGTTGACCAATCATGCGGAAAGGAGCGCTAAGAGAATTCAGCACCTCCCAGTGCTCAACAGCACCTTTTTAGAATGTAAACATTTTGACCTTTGCTTTTTGTCTTTAAACCTTTAATTGCCTTCCATGTTTTCCTACATCCCCTCCTTTGTAAGTCATGTCTGTGCAGAAGAAAAGCGACGAGTCAATTAAAACGCAATACGTTCACAAGTTTAGCCTAATTCTTTCACTGAAAATGGAAAATAACACCCCGCAGCAGGAACGACAGATATTGGCTGATTATTATACCGTTTGTAATATTCTACAAATAAAGAATAAAAACAGACAACGAATGTTCTGAGACTACAATAGCATAATCTTGAATGGTCGTATAGCCTAATGCAAACCCGTTCATCCACGCTCTAAAATTGTTGGGACTCATTTGATCATAACAAAATATGGCACTACGCTATATGTTGAATGAATCTAGGATTTTATGCTAGAACAATTGAAGTGATTCGCATCAAATTCGATCCTGCTCATGATGTAGGCTACATCGACATATTATAGGCTTATCTTTATTTGATCTGCCATATTTGACAGATTCTATATCTTTATTTGATCTGCCATGACAGATTTTATTGCATCTGCTTCTTCTCAGATAAAATCACTGCTTCGATTTCTAATTCACACTGCACACTAGCCTATAGCCTAATCCATCAAAGATACGTTATTTACTAAACACTGCAGAAAAAAACAGAATGTTTGTGTATAAAACTATCGTGCCACTGCCGGGCTACTCGGGTTTAGTATCAGATACACTCCGTTTTGTGCACGGGCTGATTTAGTAAAGAAGAAGGCGGATAGATAGCGCAGATGGTTTGAAGTGTCGGGTCACATTATTTCATGGCTGGCTACAGTGGTAAAGTTCATTCTAACGGAAAAGCCTGATATTATTTTCAGACTCTCTCTCTCTCTCTCTCACTCACACACACACACACACACACACACACACACACACACACACACACACACACACACACACACACACACACACACACACACACACACACACACACACACACACACACACACACACACATCAACTGAATCCCTTAGGGCTCTTTCTGCATGAATTATGGGAGGCTCATGGCGCGGGGTTACGAAATTGCCTGCCTTCTGCGCAAGAAGCTGTTCATCTCATGCAACGTGCGCGTTTCGCTATTCGGCGAAACAGTTTCTCCACATCATCACAGAAATACCTACAAAATGTGTTAATTTTTGCTGAATGTTTGTCTACTGCCTTCATAAAGTGTAAATAATAGGCCTACTTTATCAAAATAAATAATATTTTATAAAAATGTTTGATATGATCATAATAGCTTAATAATAATAATCAAACACAGAAATGGGTTATTTGCACATTTGTCAACAAGGTGATAAAAGTAGGTTGTTAGCCTATGCTATGTAATGTTGCAAAGTAACCAGATGGACATACTCTATATGAGAGCAGTAGACGGATTAAGACGATTAAAGTTCTTACTAGTGGGGTCACTCATAAAACCATAGCCTATTATTATAGGTTTAGAACCGATCGGAGAATAAGCGTAAAGAAAGGATAAGGCCTCCAGACCGGACACAGACAAACGGGAAAAGTAATTGTGAAGATGAGTGACAAGGTGTGGGTTTGAAATATTTAGATGTCTTTGAATATTTCATCCTGTAATCCTAACCTAAATTTACAAGGACACTTGCTTTTTCTATGAAGAGCGCATCAATACAAGATGGTGAAATGTTCGATATCATAAAAGGAGGTCTGTCAATGAACAATTAGGCTACGCAAGACAGTGGAACAGCGCACAAACATACCAGAAACCTTTAGTCTATGTCCAAGCTTGCAGTAAGCCTATATGGCGGAGTAAATCTTGATTTCATATGGAAACATAGTAATTAATAATATCTTGTTACTCCTTTACTCAGCCTAGCCCTAGACCTATGATAAAACTGCATTCACGTTTTTAGAAATTCAAATTAAACACGCACATTTCTTTAGGGGCAAATATACTAAGCTAAAACCAAAATACTGTAACTAATTGAAAAAATATATATAGTAATTACTACGTATATGGTTGTGTTTAAGTCTATGGTTTTAAGTAGCCTATAATGTTTGCCTACTACCACATTTTCCAAATCATGCATAATGTGCGCATTTATCATTTTCAAATAGGCCTTATATTGGTTAACAGGGGTAAGATATGAAATCATAAATATTTGTCGATGATTAACAGAAAAATAAACAATTAGGCTACATTGCCAATCCAGGTATGGAATACTTACTCATTGTAGAAAAAACATTTTTAAAAGGTAGGCAGGCCTACAGTGAGCATATTACAAATGCATACACAACTGTGCCAAAAGACAGTATCCTTACACCGATATCCCCGGACTGACATTCACCAACTCATCCACACAAAACACAGACAGTGGATCTCATACAAAGACTTCTGTTCTGCCTATTGCTTTGTTCGTCATAGACCGCACAGCCCCATCCACAACCAAACTCGGCACTGATTGTGAGCATGATTGGCCAAACAAGTTCTGTTATTTAAGATGGCAAATTTTAATTGTGAGATGGGACACCGTCCATTCCATTTGTCGAGTAATTCAAATGTACTGCTAAACTAAAATCACACACACGCACACACGCGCACACACACACTGATAGAGAGAACAATTCTATACCATAAAATGATATAATAATTTATAATACTAATAGGCCTACTGGTATATATTAGAAGTTAAGAGCAGCATTTATGTTTGGTGTTTTGTTTTACTTAATATCTTTTAAAATAACTGCATGGTTTAATACATCCACTAGAGAGGCCTTCAGTCAAACAGATTCAGAGTAATCTCATCTCTCATGGTCAGTATTGTTTGTTGACCACCTCTATTTTAAGATGGATTATTGCACTATTGTAGGTCATAAAATTCAAAATCCATATATCTGTGGCTTGCCTTCCCTCATGGCTTACCAAATTATTTAAATAATGACTTAATCACATCACCCAACCACCTTATAGGGAGATTGCCATCTATCTCTCTCTCTCTGTTCAAAGGGGCTTACTTGCATCACTAGGGTAAGCTACACAAGACAACAGATGTCACAAGCACCCGGATACATTCACATTTAACATAATGAAAGCAAAAACATTAGGTTAATGTTTGTACTCTAGAGCTGTTGGTAACGTGTCCATTCTATCAGATACACAGGCACTATGCTAGAAAACATTCTCAAGTGACACTGTACGGGACGTGTAAAGCCTGGATTAAAATATATATCTGTGTAACAATTTATTGCTTTTCTCATTAGCTTTGCCATGATCAGTTGAGATGAATGAATATTTGTTTTCAATCAAGATTCATTCTTTCTTTTTTTTGACTGGACAGCAGCACAGACTATAGCGCTACTTGGAAAGTTGGAGAGGTAGTATACCATTCCATTTGCTGGCTTGATTTACTAGTACTGTACCTGTCCGCTGTGCTCATTCTCAACAACAAATGGAGAGCAGAGTAGAGCGTCAAAGAGAAAAATAGACAGCCATGAAAGCCATGATAGATATGGCTTTCAGCAATAACTATCCACTAGATATGTTTTTATACTAGAATAAATGAGAGAACAGAATAATGAGACACCAGAGAGGGGGGGATAGTGCAGGCAACCACACAGACTAATGCTGTTCATTTCTCTCTCAATTTGCCATAAGAGACAAGTACATTTTCTTTGAGTCATCAGCATGGAGCTAGCTGGGTCGTAGCGTGCCCAGGGCAGAGGAGAGGGAACAGGGAAGGAGATGGGAACACACAGTAGCATGTGAACGGGCTGGAAGTGACCCAGATTCCCTCGGATCAGTCGAGCAGATGAGACGGTACAAGAGCCCTGTCACCAACACCCATCCTGCCACTGTCCCATTCTGACCACCTTCGTCATTCCCGTCCACTACTAACTATACCCCACACTATTATTACCTCTCATAGACTCACATGCAAAATAAACACACCTGCTTACAAGCACACACACACACTGTATAGTAACATATACTCACACTAACCTAAACACACACGCTTGAACATTTGAATAATAATGTTGACTTTTTCCACATTTAGTTGTGTTACATCCTGAATTTAAAATGGATTAAATTGAGATTACTTGTCACTGGCCAACAAACAATACCCAATAATGTCAAAGTGGATTCTTTCCTTTTTCCCGAAATGCTTACAAATTAATAGAAAATGAAAAGCTGAAATGTCTTGAGTCATTAAGTATTCAACCCCTTTGTTATGGCATGCCTAAATAAGTTCAGCAGTAAAAATGTGCTTAACAAGTCACATAATGTTGCATGGACTCACTCTGTATGCAATAATAGTGTTTAACATGATTTTTGAATGACTACCATCATCTCTGTACCCCACACTTTCAATTATCTGTACGGTCCATCAGTCGAGTAGTGAATTTCAAACACAGATTCAACCACAAAGACCAGGGAGGTTTCCCAATGCCTTGCAAAGAAGGACACTTATTGGTAGATGGGTAAAAATACAAAAAGCAGACATTGAATATCCCTTTGAGCATGGTGAAGTTATTAATTACACTTTGGATGGTGTATCAATACACCCAGTCACTACAAAGATATAGGAGTCCTTCCTAACTCAGTTGCCAGAGAGGAAGGAAACCGCTCAGGAATTTCACCATGAGGCCAATGGTGACTTTAAAATAGTTACAGAGTTTAATGGCTGTGATAGGAGAAAACTGAGGATGGATCAACAACATTGTAGATATTCCACAATACTAATCTAATTGACAGAGTGAAAAGAAGGAAACCTGTACAGAATAAAAATATTCCAAAACATGCACCCTGTTTGCAACAAGGTACTAAAGTAATATTGTAAAGAATGTGGCAAAGCAATTCACTTTTTGTCCTGAATATAAAGTGTTATGTTTTGGGCAAATCCAATACAACATATTACTGAGTACTGCTCTCCATATTTTCAAGCATAGTGGTGGCTGCATCATGTTATGGGTATGCTTGAAATCGTTAAGGACTGGAGAGTTTTTCAGGACACATTTTTTTTTGAATGGAGCTAAGCACAGACAAAATCCTAGAGGAAAACCTTGTTCAGTCTGCTTTCCACCAGACACTGGGAGATGAAGTCACCTTTCAGCAGGACAATAGTGGCCGAGGTACAGTTTTTGACTTAAATCTACTGGAAAATCTATGGCACGAGCTGAAAATGGTTGTCTAGCAGTGATCAACAACCAATTTGACAGAGCTTGAAGAATTTTGAAATAAATGGGCAAATTTGCACAAGCCAGGTGTGGAAAGCACTTAGATACTTACCCAGAAAGACTCACAGCTGTAATCGCTGCCAAAGGTGCTTCTACAAAGTATTGACTCTGGGGTGTGAATACTTACAGTACCAGTCAAAAGTTTTAGAACACCTACTCATGCAAGGGGTTTTCTTTATTTAAAACTATTTTCTACATTGTAGAATAATAGTGAAGACATCAAAACTATGAAAGAACACATATGGAATCATGTAGTAACCCAAAAAGTGTTAAACAAATCAAAATATATTTTATATTTGAGATTCTTCAAATAGCCACCCTTTGCCTTGATGACAGCTTTGCACACACTTGGCATTCTCTCAACCAGCTTCACCTGGAATGCTTTCCCAACAGTTTTGAAGGAGTTCCCACATATGCTAAGCACTTGTTGGCTGCTTTTCCTTCACTCTGCCATCTAACTCATCCCAAACCATCTCTGAGGTCGGGGGATTGTGGAGGCCAGGTCATCTGCTGCAGCACTCCATCACTCTCCTTCTTGGTCAAATAGCCCTTACACAGCCTGGAGGTGTGTTGGGTCATTGTCCTGTTGAAAAACAAATAATAGTCCCACTAAGCCCAAACCAGATGGGATGGTTTATTGCTGCAGAATGCTGTGGTAACCATGCTGGTTAAGTGTGCCTTGAATTCTAAATAAATCACAGGCAGTGTCACCAGCAAAGCACCCCCACACCATAACACCTCCTCCTCCATGATTTACGGTGGGAACTACACATGCAGAGATCATCCGTTCACCCACACCGCGTCTCACAAAGACACGGCGGTTGGAACCAAAAATCTCAAATTTGGACTCCAGACCAAAGGACACATTTCCACCGGTCTAATGTCCATTGCGCATGTTTCTTGGTCCAAGCAGGTCTCTTATTATTATTGGTGTCCTATAGTAGTGGTTTCTTTGCAGCAATTTGACCATGAATGCCTGATTCACAGAGTCCCCTCTGAACAGTTGATGTTGAGATGTGTCTGTGACTTGAACTCTGTGAAGCATTTACTTGGGCTGCAATTTCTGAGGCTGGTAACTCTAATGAACTTATCCTCTGCAACAGAGGTAATTCTGGGTCTTCCTTTCCTGTGGCGGTCCTCATGAGAGCTAGTTTCATCATAATAATAAATAATAATAATATGCCATTTAGCAGACGCTTTTATCCAAAGCGACTTACAGTCATGTGTGCATACATTTTTACGTATGGGTGGTCCCGGGGATCGAACCCACTACCCTGGCGTTACAAGCGCCATGCTCTACCAATTGAGCTACAGAGGACCAGCAGCCACATCATAGAGCTTGATGGTGTTTGCGACTGCACTAGAAGAAACTTTCAAAGTTCTTGAAATGTTCCGTATTGACTGACCTTCATGTCTTAAAGTAATGATGGACTGTCGTTTCTCTATGCTTATTTGAGCTGTTCTTGCCATAATATGGACTTGGTCTTTTACCAAATAGGGCTATCTTCTGGTTCTAATCCCCGAGCCGACTAGGTGAAAAATCTGTCGATGTGCCCTTGAGCAAGGCACTTAACCCTAATTGCTCCTGTAAGTCGCTCTGGATAAGAGCGTCTGCTAAATGACTAAAATGTAATTTCATAGTTTTGATGTCTTCACTATTATTCTACAATGTAAAAAACTGTAAAAATAAAGAAAAACCCTTGAATGAGTAGGTGGGTCTAAACTTTTGACTGGTAGTGTATGTAAATTAGATATTTCTGTATTTCATAAAATAAAATAATTCTAACATTTCTATAAACATGTTTTTACTTCGTCATTATGGGGTATTGTGTGTAGATGGCTGAGAAAAATAATTGAATCCATTTTGAATTCAGGCTGTAACACAACAAAATGTGGAATAAGTCAAGGAGTATGAATACTTTCTGAAGGCACTGTATAACCTTGAAGCGACCACGCCATGCTACCTTTTGACCTGTCTCGAAAGCTCCTGAACCCTGTAAGCCCTGTATTCTAAAGCAGTCTAACAACATCAACATATATCTGCCTGGCAGGCATACAGGGGAGGACATACCCATGCTCTGTGTTCATGGAGCTGCCTAGGGCATGGAGTTAGTCACCCTGGCTTGCCGAACACTGAGGAAGCCATCAAATACTAGTCTAATTATTGCTCACAGAGTGATTTGTCTCAGTAGTATTGTGTTCAGTTCATTCTGCATGACAGACTGTTTCACTCTAGTCTCATACTACTCAGCAGCCACAGGATTAACTTTCAAATTAAGATATCATGAAAAACAACACTGGCCATAACCCTCTGATGCCCTGGATGTATTTAAGTCCGCTACAGAGGACTTTAAAATAAGCCATTCCATCCATACATTGACTCATCACTACACAGACAGAAGGGTTAAGCCAACGCTTGAGACCTCACAGAGCTGTGTTTTCAGTCCCATTTGCCCCCGGGGCAGCACTGGCTCTCCACGCTGCGTTTAATCTGTGGATTTGCGGTAACAGAGAAGACTTCTTATCCAGTGACCCATTGGCCTCCAGTGTGCTCTCTCAGTCAGAGAGCCCTGCTGACAAGGATAGAGGAGGGCAAAGGCTAGTGCAGCCGCCCGCCAGCGTGGGGACGTACCCACATGGCCTGCTGCCTGACAGAGATACTGCACACAACACTGTCTCAACAGACATACAGTACACAGCATATAGGCATCACAACACGGTTGTAATCAGCACATGATAAAACATAACTTATTTTTTATCTTTATGACGTTTTACAATACTCTTAAAATACTGTATGTGTATGTTAAGTTAAATTGGGATTAGGCTACATTACGTTACTGGTGAGAAGAGAACCATCACATACAGTATACTACCTGTGTTGTAACATGCTACGGCAATGTGCATTTTATTCATTTACCATGGTGTAATTACATGTATTTATAGACTCAGGGAATGAGTGCAAAAGCCAGTGTCATTTTATATCAGGCAAAGCAGATTTACTGACAGATTTGTCATTGCATGAACATTACCTTGTGCTTACATCATATGCTGTTCCACAATCTGTGCTCTGAAATAGCATCTTAATACAAGTTAATGGAATACAGCTGCTGTTCCTGTAAGACAGAAGGGAGAGAGGTCTTATCAAACGCTTGATAGAATCTCCCTCTCAGGACAAGTAGTAAATTAGAAAACTAGATTTGGCTTATTGCAAACAAACATGCCTAAGCAGACCTCTGTCTTTATCTGTATAGTATCTGGATGCAACAGAAAGCAATTAGGAATTTCATGAAATCTACCTGGTGTCATTTTTTAACCACATTGACAGCACATGGTAGAGTGCATGCAGTAATTGTGACTATATATGCATTGAGCTTGTCTGATGCTTTAAGCACACTGTTTGATGAAATAGAGGGAGCCAGAGATCAAGATAACCAGAAGAAAAAAAACTTGACCTGACCTGACCATCCTCCTCCTACTCCTACTGGCTATCGCAGATTCTGACGTTACTCTCCTGAAGTTGCCTGTAATAGGCTACAGGAGGAGTCGGCAACCTTTCTCATGTTGAATGCCAATTTATCTTACAATTTCTACGGATCTGCGTGCCAGTTATGGTTTTCATATGCACATTTTCGTGTAACCATTTCATTTCATTTATAATAATGTCTTCATATCTCTAAATCATTATCGTGTGGTTAATCAAAATTCTATCCAAATCTAAATGAATATGATACAAACCTAAAAAGTAACTTCTATTGCCATTGCCAACTAGCCTATGTAAAAATATCCTATAAACCAACAAATAAAAACATTGCAGCCTGCAGGTAGAAAATATCCTGATAAAAATAAATATCCTATCAATCACATTGGCTATGCATGGCTAGTCTGAACTGTCTCAACTATTAACTTGGGTCATGGCCTGTCTGCTGAACTTGGGTCCAGCCCAAAGCTTGTGCTAGAAAACTTGCAAAATTGTAGTTTCCCGTGGCAGTGAACCCGGAACAGACACAGTTGTAGGCTATTTGAACAAGGGATAAGAAGTAATCAGGTAGGTCTATTTTACGACATTTCCACTGGATCAGAGGATGGCATTTTTCCCTTTGAAGCTGAGTGGTTATCGAAAGGGAGAAAGCTGGAAAGAGTTTTGAAATAGCCTACATTGAGGAACTATTGTAATTCTCAATGGATGTAAAAACAGACTGTGTGCTTGATGTTTGAGGTGAAGAAAACATTACTTTGAGAAGCTCCACAGCTCATTAGTGGTGGTGCGTTATGCCAATTAGAAATACTATCAGATCCCCAAATGGGCACATT
Organism: Coregonus lavaretus; assembly: GCF_964263955.1. NCBI lineage: Eukaryota > Metazoa > Chordata > Actinopteri > Salmoniformes > Salmonidae > Coregonus > Coregonus lavaretus. The sequence continues at coordinate 25,535,140 of NC_140005.1, read as the reverse complement.
TATATGCCTACATTTGCTTGCAGGCCAAGGCCAGGTAGCCTATAGACCTACTTCTATGCATAATCAGGTGCGCGTCCTTACTCAACATTGACAGTAGCGCTCCAAACAAAAGACAATGACTAAATGGACAAAACTCATAAATGGAATGAAATAAACTAAAACTTGTTTCTAAACAAAAACTTGTTTCTCACAAGTGTAGCATAGGTTGTACGCTCTGCAAACGACGTGTCCACTTCGACAATGAGAACAGTAAAATACTGGAATAATAATATATTGAATGCATTAACAGAAATGACCATAACCAAACAAATAATGCAGATTAGATATTATATGAATTAACGGTAAATGTACTACTGGTGATATATGTAATGGGCAATTGATAGACACTAACAATCAAACGCAAACAATGAAATTATGAAACAATTAATGTGCACAGATTGGCGGGAGAGAGCGCATTCTGGAGAGAGACGTGCATTATGGATATAGATCTCATTCTGTCAGTAGTGGATGCCTGGTTGTTCTTTAAAAGTAATTTCCTCTCAATCTTAAATAAACATGCTCCATTCAAAAAATACAGAACTAAGAACAGATATAGCCCCTGGTTCTCCTTAGACTTGTGCCCTTGACCAGCACAAAAACATCCTGTGGCGTACTGCATTAGCAACTTTTCAGGGAAGTTAGGAACCAATATACACAAGCAGTTAGGAAAGCAAAGGCTAACTTTTTCAAACAGAAATTTGCATCCTGTAGCACTAACTCCAAAAAGATTTGGGACACTGTAAAGTCCATGGAGAATAAGAGCACTTCCTCCCAGCTGCCCACTGCACTGAGGCTAGGAAACACTATCACCACCGATAAATCTACAATAATCGAGAATTTCAACAAGCATTTTGCTACGGCTGGCCATGCTTTCCACCTGGCTACCACTACCCCGGCCACCAGCTCTGCACCCTCCGCTGCAACTTGCCCATGCCCCCCACGCTTCTCCTTCACACAAATTCAGACAGCTGATGTTCTGAAAGAGCTGCAAAATCTGGACCCCTACAAATCATCTGGGCTAGACAATCTGGACCCTTTCTTTCTAAAACTAGCCGCCGAAATTGTCGCAACCCCTATTACTAGCCTGTTCAACCTCTCTTTCGTAACGTCTGAGATCCCCAGAGATTGGAAAGCTGCCACGGTCATCCCCCTCTTCAAAGGGGGTGACACTCTAGATCCAAACTGTTACAGACCTATATCCATCCTGCCCTGCCTTTCGAAAGTTTTTGAAAGCCAAGTTAACAAACAGATCACCGACCATTTCGAATCCCACTGTACCTTCTCCGCTATGCAATCCGGTTTCCGAGCTGGTCATGGGTGCACCTCAGCCACGCTCAAGGTCCTAAACGATATTATAACCGCGATCGATAATAGACAGAACTGTGCAGCCGTCTTCATCGACCTGGCCAAGGCTTTCGACTCTGTTAACCACCGCATTCTTATTGGCAGACTAAATAGCCTTGGTTTCTCAAATGACTGCCTCGCCTGGTTCACCAACTACTTCTCAGATAGAGTTCAATGTGTCAAATCGGAGGGCCTGTTGTCTGGACCTATGGCAGTCTCTATGGGGGTGCCACAGGGTTCAATTCTTGGGCCGACTCTTTTCTCTGTGTATATCAATGATGTCGCTCTTGCTGCTGGTGACTCTCAGATCCACCTCTACGCAGACGACACCATTTTGTATACATCTGGCCCTTCATTGGACACTGTGTTAACAAACCTCCAAACAAGCTTCAATGCCATACAACACTCCTTCAGTAGCCTCCAACTGCTCTTAAACACTAGTAAAACTAAATGCATGCTCTTCAATCGAACGCTGCTGGCACCCGCCCACCTGACTAGAATCACTATTCTCGACGGGTCTGACCTAGAGTATGTGGACAACTACAAATACTTAGGTGTCTGGTTAGACTGTAAACTCTCCTTCCAGACTCACATTAAGAATCTCCAATCCAAAGTTAAATCTAGAATCGGCTTCCTATTTCGCAACAAAGCCTCCTTCACTCATGCTGCCAAACATGCCCTCGTAAAACTGACTATCCTACCGATCCTTGACTTCGGCGATGTCATTTACAAAATAGCCTCCAACACTCTACTCAGCAAATTGGATGTAGTCTATCAAAGTGCCATCCGTTTTGTCACCAAAGCCCCATATACTACCCACCACTGTGACCTGTACGCTCTTGTTGGCTGGTCCTCACTACATATTCGTCGCCAAACCCACTGGCTCCAGACCATCTATAAATCACTGCTAGGCAAATCCCCGCCTTGTCTTAGCTCATTGGTCACCATAGCAACATCCACCCGTAGTATGCGCTCCAGCAGGTATATCTCACTGGTCATCCCCAAAGCCAACACCTCCTTTGGCCGACATTCCTTCCAGTTCTCTGCTGCCAATGACTGGAACGAATTGCAAAAATCTCTGAAGTTGGAGACTCTTATCTCCCTCACTAACTTTAAGCATCAGTTGTCAGAGCACCTTACCGATCACTGCACCTGTACACAGCCCATCTGAAATTAGCCCACCCAACTACCTCATATTGTTATTTATTTTGCTCATTTGCACCCCAGTATCTCTATTTGCACATAATCTCTTGCACATCTATCATTCCAGTGTTAATACTAATTGTAATTATTTTGCACTATAGCCTTACCTCCATAACTTGCTACATTTGCACACACTGTATATATATTTTCTGTTGTATTTTTGACTTTATGTTTTGTTTTACCCCATATGTAACTCTGTGTTGTTGTTTTTATCGCACTGCTTTGCTTTATCTTGGCCAGGTCGCAGTTGTAAATGAGAACTTGTTCTCAACTGGCTTACCTGGTTAAATAAAGGTTAAATAAAATGAAATAAAATATGCAGTTTAGCCACACTCCCCTTTTTTTAAAACCCTTATTTTTCCAGGTAAATTGACTGAGAACACATTCTCATTTACAGCAATGACCTGGGGAATAGTTACAGGGGAGAGGAGGGGGATGATTAGATGGCCATGATTATATATGAGGGTCAGATTGGTAATTTTGCCAGGACACCGGGATTAACACCCCTACTTTTACAATAAGTACCATGGGATCTTTAGTGCCCACAAAGTCAGGACACCCGTTTAACGTCCCATCTGAAAGACGGCACCCTACACACGGCAATGTCCCCAATCACTGCCCTGGGAAATTGGGATCTTTTTATAGACCAGAGGAAAGAGTGCCTCCTACTGGCCATCCAACAACACTTCCAGCAGCATCTGGTCTCCCATCCAGGGACCGACCAGGACCAACCCTGCTTAGCATCAGAGGCAAGCCAGCAGTGGGATGCAGGATGGTAAGCTACTGGCTTCCTCTTGGACTGTGCCATCCCAGCGGCTTCCACAATGGATTAGTTCACTGTGATGGGCATGAATAAGACAGGTGTCTCGTATGCCATAAAATAAATTATTATATATATATACAGTTGAAGTCAGAAGTTTACATACACTTAGGTTGGAGTCATTAAAATTTGTTTTTCAGCCACTCCACAAATGTCTTGTTAACAAACTATAGTTTTGGCAAGTCGGTTAGGACATCTACTTTGTGCATGACACAAGTAATTTTTCCAACAATTGTTTACAGACAGATTATTTCACAATTCCAGTGGGTCAGAAGTTTACATACACTTAGTTGACTGTGCCTTTAAACAGCTTGGAAAATTCCAGAAAATGATGTCATGGCTTTAGAAGCTTCTGATAGGCTAATTGACATCATTTGAGTCAATTGGAGGTGTACCTGTGGATGTATTTCAAGGCCTACCTTCAAACTCAATGCCTCTTTGCTTGACATCATGGGAAAATCAAAACAAATCAGCCAAGACCTCAGAAAAATAAATGTAGACCTCCACAAGTCTGGTTCATCCTTGGGAGCAATTTCCAAACGCCTGAAGGTACCACGTTCATCTGTACAAACAATAGTACGCAAGTATAAACACCATGGGTCCATGCAGCCGTCATACTACTCAGGAAGGAGACGCGTTCTGTCTCCTAGAGATGAACGTACTTTGGTGCGAAAAGTGCAAATCAATCCCAGAATAACAGCAAAGGACCCTGTGAAGATGCTGGAGGAAACAGGTACAAAATAATCTATATCCACAGTAAAACAAGTCCTATATCGACATAACCTGAAAGGACACTCAGCAAGGAAGAAGCCACTGCTCCAAAACTGCCATAAAAAAGCCAGACTACGGTTTGCAACTGCACATGGGGAAAAATATTGTACTTTTTGGAGAAATGTCCTCTGGTCTGATGAAACAAAAATAGAACTGTTTGGCCATAATGACCATCGTTATGTTTGGAGGAAAAAGGGGGTACTTGCAAGCCGAAGAACACCATCCCAACCGGGAAGCACGGGGTGGCAGCATCATGCTGTGGGGGTGCTTTACTGCAGGAGGGACTGGTGCACTTTACAAAATAGATGGCATCATGAGGAAGGAAAATTATGTGGATATATTGAAGCAACATCTCAAGACATCAGTCAGGAAGTTAAAGCTTGGTCGCAAATGGGTCTTCCAAATGGACAATGACCCCAAGCATACTTCCAAAGTTGTGGCAAAATGGCTTAAGGACAATAAAGTCAAGATATTGGAGTTGCCATCACAAAGCCCTGACCTCAATCCTATAGAAAATTTGTGGGCAGAACTGAAAAAGCGTGTGCGAGCAAGGAGGCCTACAAACCTGACTCAGTTAGACCAGCTCTGTCACTTATTGTGGGAAGCTTGTGGAAGGCTACCCAAAATGTTTGACCCAAGTTAAAATAATTTAAAGGCAATGCTACCAAATACTAATTGAAAAAGCCATATCTCAGACTGCCCATCTTAATCATTAATTTTTATTGGCCAGTCTGAGATATGGCTTTTTCTTTGCAACTCTGCTTAGAAGGTCAGCATCCCGGAGTCGCCTCTTCACTGTTGACATCGAGACTGGTGTTTTGCGGGTACTATTTAATGAAGCTGCCAGTTGAGGACCTGTGAGGCGTCTTTCTCAAACTAGACACTCTAATGTATTTGTCCTCTTGCTCAGTTGTGCACCGGGGCCTCCCACTCCTCTTTCTATTCTGGTTAGAGCCAGTTTGCACTGTTCTGTGAAGGGAGTAGTACACAGCGTTGTACGAGATCTTCAGTTTCTTGGCAATTTCTCGCATGGAATAGCCTTCATTTCTCAGAACAAGAATAGACTGTTTCCGGCCATTTTGAGCCTGTAATCGAACCCACAATTGCTGATGCTCCAGATACTCAACTAGTCTCAAGAAGGCAAGTTTTATTGCTTCTTTAATCAGCACAACAGTTTTCAGCTGTGCTAACATAATTGCAAAATGGTTTTCTAATGATCAATTAGCCTTTTAAAATGATAAACTTGGATTAGCAAACACAACGTGCCATTGGAACACAGGACTGATAGTTGCTGATAATGGGCCTCTGTACGCCTATGTAGATATTCCATTAAAAATCAGCCGTTTCCAGCTACAATAGCCATTTACAACATTAACAATGTCTACAAAACATCTGAATGATTCAGAGGAGAACTGGGTGAAAGTGTTGTGGTCAGATGAGACCAAAATCGAGCTCTTTAACATCAACTCAACTCGCCATGTTTGGAGGAGGAGGAATGCTGCCTATGACCCCAAGAACACCATCCCCACCGTCAAACATGGAGGTGGAAACATTATGCTTTGGGGGTGTTTTTCTGCTAATGGGACAGGACCGCTTCACCGCATCAAAGGGACGATGGACGGGGCCATGTACCGTCAAATCTTGGGTGAGAACCTCCTTCACTCAGCCAGGGCATTGAAAATGGGTCGTGGATGGGTATTCCAGCATGACAATGACCCAAAACACATGGTCAAGGCAACAAAGGAGTGGCTCAAGAAGAAGCACATTAAGGTCCTGGAGTGGTCTAGCCAGTCTCCAGACCTTAATCCCATAGAAAATCTGTGGAGGGAGCTGAAGGTTCGAGTTGCCAAACGTCAGCCTCGAAACCTTAATGACTTGGAGAAGATCTGCAAAGAGGAGTGGGACAAAATCCCTCCTGAGATGTGTGCAAACCTGGTGGCCAACTACAAGAAACGTCTGACCTCTGTGATTGCCAACAAGGGTTTTGCCACCAAGTACTAAGTCATGTTTTGCAGAGGGGTCAAATACTTATTTCCCTCATTAAAATGCAAATCAATTCATAACATTTTTGACATGCATTTTTCTGGATTTTGTTGTTGTTATTCTCTCTCTCACTGTTCAAATAAACCTACCATTAAAATTATAGACTGATCATGTCTTTGTCAGTGGGCAAACGTACATCAAATAGAGAGCAGTGATGTTTTGGGGCTGTCGCTGGGCAACACGGACTTTCAACTCCCTCCAAAGATTTTCTATGGGGTTGAGATCTGGAGACTGGCTAGGCCACTCCAGGACCTTGAAATGCTTCTTACGAAGCCACTCCTTCGTTGCCTGGGCAGTGTGTTTGGGATCATTGTCATGCTGAAAGACCCAGCCACGTTTCATCTTCAATGCCCTTTCTGATGGAAGGAGGTTTTCACTCAAAATCTCACGATACATGGCCCCATTCATTCTTTCCTTTACACGGATCAGTCGTCCTGGTCCCTTTGCAGAAAAACAGCCCCAAAGCATGATGTTTCCACCCCCATGCTTCACAGTAGGTATGGTGTTCTTTGGATGCAACTCAGCATTCTTTGTCCTCCAAACACGACGAGTTGAGTTTTTACCAAAAAGTTCTATTTTGGTTTCATCTGACCATATGACATTCTCCCAATCCTCTTCTGGATCATCAAAATGCACTCTAGCAAACTTCAGACGGGCCTGGACATGTACTGGCTTAAGCAGGGGGACACGTCTGGCACTGCAGGATTTGAGTCCCTGGCGGCGTAGTGTGTTACTGATGGTAGCCTTTGTTACTTTTGTCCCAGCTCTCTGCAGGTCATTCACTAGGTCCCCCCGTGTGGTTCTGGGATTTTTGCTCACCGTTCTTGTGATCATTTTGACCCCACGGGGTGAGATCTTGCGTGGAGCCCCAGATCGAGGGAGATTATCAGTGGTCTTGTATGTCTTCCATTTCCTAATAATTGCTCCCACAGTTGATTTCTTCAAACCAAGCTGCTTACCTATTGCAGATTCAGTCTTCCCAGACTGGTGCAGGTCTACAATTTTGTTTCTGGTGTCCTTTGACAGCTCTTTGGTCTTGGCCATAGTGGAGTTTGGAGTGTGACTGTTTGAGGTTGTGGACAGGTGTCTTTTATACTGATAACAAGTTCAAACAGGTGCCATTAATATAGGTAACAAGTGGAGGACAGAGGAGCCTCTTAAAGAAGAAGTTACAGGTCTGTGAGAGCCAGAAATCATGCTTGTTTGTAGGTGACCAAATACTTATTTTCCACCATAATTTGCAAATAAATTCATAAAAAATCCTACAATGTGATTTTCTCGATTTTTTCCCCTCAATTTGTCTGTCATAGTTGACGTGTACCTATGATTAAAATTACAAGCCTCTCTCATCTTTTTAAGTGGGAGAACTTGCACAATTGGTGGCTGACTAAATACTTTTTTCCACCACTGTTTGTTTTTAAGATCAGTATGCTAGTCACAAGACATCTCACATCCGGCTATGTGGACAAGCTCACATTCAACTGCTTACTCTGGAATTATGATTAATATGCATAACCATGGTGAAATAAGATGAACTGGGTATACAGTACAAGCAGGAATAACTTTCCACAAAAATCCTTGAAATATGACTGATATAAGAATGAATCAAAAAATGAATCCTGAAAATATATCTGAAGAAAATATCTGTAATGGTTAACCAGAATATTTATTGTATAGTGTTACAGTACTTTACCTTGCTTAGTTTAGTTAATGGGAGGTATAGGAGAACAAATAGCTATAGTGGTATCCCTTATGACAACTATCTTTGACAAAAGTCAAAAACGCAATAGGAGGCTAGCAACCTGGCTGTTCAGCAAGGAAGTATCTACAGCAATAAAAAAAAATTCGGATAAATCTATTTTTCCAAAATACTAGTCTTTCAGTGTACCCTTAATTACATTATAAACAGAAGCAACATTTTGTTTCCCATGCAAAAATGTTGAATACTTTTGAAGAATATCCCCAAAATCAAAACATCAAAGCATGTCAGGTTGCTAACGTACACTGAGTGTACAAAACATTAAGAACACCTTCCTAATATTGCGTTTCACCCCCATCCCCCCCTTTGCCCTCAGTACAGCCTCAATTCGTTGCGCAATGGACTCTATAGGGTGTCAAAAGCGTTCCACAGGTATGCTGGCCCATGTTGACTCCAATGATTCCCACAGTTGTGTCAAGTTAGCTGGATGTCCTTTGGGTGGTGGACAATTCCTGATCCACACGAGAAACTGTTGAGCGTGAAAAACCCAGCAGCATTGCAGTTCTTGACACAAACCAGTGTGCCTGGCACCTACTACCATACCCGATTCAAAGGCACAAATATTTTGTCTTGCCCATTTACCCTCTGAATGGCACACATACACAATCCATGTCTGAATTGTCTCAAGGCTTAAAAATCGTTATTTGTCCTCCCCTTCATCTACACTGATTGAAGTGAATTTAACAAGCGAAATCAATAAAGGATCATAGCTTTCACCTAGATTCACCTGGATAGTCTATGTCATGGAAAAAGCAGTTGTTCTTAATGTTTTGTATACTGAACATTGTGGTGACATGGCCAAAATGATCAGATAGCCTTACAAAATGAGTTTTGCTTTTGCACAATGTTTTTCACCTTTACTGAATGTTCAGATTCATCCTCTCTCAACCAGAGGAGAGATGGTCACCCGCAGAACATTTGTGACTGAGGGAGCGTCCCTCCTGTCCTGTACATGTCAAAGGGTCTTGATGTCACCCAAAGGTGACAGGAGTCAAAACTCATCATGGTCAGGGGTCCAGGGGGCCTGGGACCCAAATGATGCGCGAGTCAGGGCACAGGTCACAATGCTGCAGTGTTGTCTCTCTCTCTCTCTCTCTCTCTCTCTCATAGCCTTTGCTCTTTTATTGTCTGCAGACCTCAGCTTTTAGGCAATAACGACCTCTCGACACTCAAACCAGGGATACTAGCTAGAGTATTTTGATACATGGTGCTGTCTGTATAGTGTAACTGCGTGAGGAGGGAGGATTATGCAGTAAAAATCTGGGTATTCACTGGCCAGTTCATCATTATTGAGGAGTGATACCATTAGATTGAAATGCCTCCAGCCCTTCCAAATAGGGTATTAATTCCGCCATGTTTCTCTCCTGCTCTGATTGACAATGGGACAAAGCCGCACAGAGCCTGAATCTGTCCATTAGCTCTGCTGGGTGATTCATAACAAGCCCCTGGTAGCACAGTGACTTCACCCTTAGCTCAGAGTTACAGTACAGTACACTCATCGTTACGTTAGGCTGCACTTTGGTCTGGAGACTCCATCCTCAGCACTTCCATGATGATGAGGCTCCCTTAATTAGATTAGTCTCCTTAAAAATAGCACTGTTCTGTTTCCTATTTAGAAGTAAGTCCTTCAATAGACTCGTAGTACAACCAGGCACCTGCCATTACCTGTAGCGGGAATGGTATTTGGGCTTTGTGGAGAAAGTCTAGGAGCAACATCACCAGACAACGTAAGCAGTGCAACATATATCACGGCGTGTAGCTTACAGACACCAATATGTTACTTAACAGTAAAGCATGACGATGATGTCTTGGAATAGCTGTCTGGAACATGCTGAACATTCCTGTCCATACTAGTCAAGCATTACAGGGAAAAGGCCCTGAAATATATACTTCCTCTGGCACTGTTCTTTTTCAAACTACAACAAAACATATATCAGAATTGTGCAGCACTGTCCTACAAAAGCATTCCCAGTGTGGTAACCAAATAGAAGGCAGTGTTTAAGCTTGTAATCACCAAAGTATGCATTGCATAGGCATACTGTTTCTGAGAATGCATAAACGATGCACATTTGTCTAATACGTGTGGCAGCACAGAACTCAGATTACAATCTGAGTGATGTAACATGGATAACTGTCAGCTGTGCAATAGATCAGAACATCCAGAGAGGGCCCCATGTTCAGATTACAGACAGATTACAAGGTCAGCACTGCTGTTGTGTGTTTTTCCTCTTCAGGAGACCAGGGATCTCCTGGATTTCCACATTCTTAATGTCTGTCAACTGTGCTTTATTGATGGCTTATGTCAAATGCCATTCTGACAGAGCTCATTAGGCTGAGGGGCTCTGCTAGGTAGAGGGAAGGCAGGGGAAGACGGAGCTGTCGCGATGCCCCATCATTGTCTGTGCAAACCCTGCTGTACTAGTACCAGGGGGTTGATGTGGTGATGAGTTTGACAGGGCTTTGCTGACAGGTCTGTGTGTGTGTGTGTGTGTGTGTGTGTGTCTGCGTGACTACTTGAGTCACCCTGTGTTGCAGAGCAGGTCTCCTGCTTGATGCCATGACTCGGATCACAACTGACAGGCTGTGAGTCGTCTCCCTTTCGCCCCTTAGACGTATTCAAATATTTATCTCTGCAGAGCCTCCACAGTGCAGTGCCTCACATCAGCAGTCCTGCACTGGGAGGACAAGGCACTGCAGAGGTATCCGACTGAGTGAGTCGAACGATTTCACATCGATCCTCTCTCAATCAGTCTCAACCATACCAAAATACATCCTACAGCATGAAAATGACTTTCCTTACACCGTCTCATAACTAGGAAACACTAGGTGCACAGTACACGCTATCCCTTCAGCATCACATTTACATTACATGTTTACACAATGCTGTGGTAAATAAAAATAACCCCTCATTACACTAACAGATTCAGCAAACACACTGATTATTGTATTGCTGCTGGCGACTGAGGTCTAATGCCACTGTAAATAGTCTAATGCATATCTGCTATGGCTAATGGCAAGGGCTATGAGACCAGACTGTTATCTGACATCTTAAGGTAGTTTTCTAATATGCTGATTAAAAATGTATGTTTAGAGGGCAAGCAGAGGGGTACACTGCCAGAGAAGATTAAATCACCATATTTAATACACATTTTCAGGATTAGGGTCAATGTAAATGAGCAAACTGTCGGATGCCAAAGTCAGCAGTTGCCCAGATAACTGTACAAAAGGGGGCATAAAGATAATGTCAAAATGCATGATAAAAATCCTTGCAAATGGGTTCATATGTTCAAAGTGTAAATTAACCACATGGGTCTACCTTCCTGGTCTGAAGTCTTTTTAATCTAAAATGTTGTCAATTCAAAACAAAACCTGAAAAATGATTTCATTAATTTCACTGAATTGAAATAAAATGAATCCCACCTAGGTAACCTTGATCCAACATAGAAGCATAATACTACCATTCAACTAACCCCTTGACTTTTTCCACATTTTGTTGTGTTACAGCCTGAATTTAAAATTGATTACATTTAGATTTTTGGTCACTGGCCTGCACACAATACCCTATAATGTCAAAGTGGAATTATGTTTTTAGACATTTTTACAAATTGATAAAAAATGAAAAGCTGAAATGTCTTGAGTCAGTAAGTATTCAACCCCTTTGTTATGGCAAACCTAAATAAGTTCAGGAGTAAAAATGTGCTTAACAAGTCACATAATAAGTTGCATGGACTCACTCTGTTTGCAATAAGTGTTTAACATGATTTTTGAATGACTACCTCATCTCTGTACCCCACACATACAATTATCTGTAAGGTCCCTCAGTGGAGGTGGGTAAATATTTATAAACGCAGACATTGAATATCCCTTTGATCATGGTGAAGTTATTAATTACACTTTGGATTGTGTATCAATATCCCCAGTCACTACAAAGATAAAGGCGTCCTTCCTAAGTCAGTTGCCGGAGAGGAAGGAAACCGCTCTGGGATTTTACCAAGAGGCCAATGGTGACTTTAAAACAATTAGAGTTTAATGGCTGTGATAGGAGAAAACTGAGGATGGATCAACAACATTGTAGTTACTCCACAATACTAGCCTAATTGACAGAGTGAAAAGAAGGAAGCCTGTACAGAATACAAATATTCCAAAACATGCATCCTGTTTGGAACAAGGCACTAAAGTAATACTGCAAAAAATGTGGCAACATATTACTGAGAACCACTCTCCATATTTTCAAGCGTAGTGGTGGCTGCATCATGTTATGGGTACACTTGTAATCGTTAAGGACTGCAGAGTTTTTCAGGATAAAAAATAAATGGAATGGAGCTAAGCACAGGCAAACACTGGGAGATGAAGTCACCTTTCAGCAGGACAATAACCTAAAAAACAAGGCCAGATCTACACTGGAGTTGCTTACCAAGAAGACAGTGAATGTTCCTGAGTGGCAGAGTTACAGTTTTGACTTAAATCTACTTGAAAATCTATGGCAAGACCTGAAAATGGTTGCCTAGCAATGATCAAGAACCAATTTGACAGAGCTTGAAGGATTTTGAAATATGTATTATTTATGGGCAAATGTTGCACAAGCCAGGTGAGGAAAGCGATTAGAGACTTACCCAGAAAGACTCACAGCTGTAATCGCTGCCAAAGGTGATTCTACAAAGTATTGACTCAGGGGTGTGCATACTTATGTAAATTAGATATTTCTGTATTTCATTTTTAATACATTTGCTTACATTTATAAAAACATGTTTTCACTTTGTCTTTATGGGGTATTGTGTGTAGATGGGTGAGAAAAAAAATAACTATTCAATCCATTTTGCATTCCGGCTGTAACACTACAAAATGTGGAATAAGTCAAGAGGTACATCACTGTAGCCCACAACAGAGAGAGAGACACACACAGATAAATAAAATCTTTGGCAGTGATAATGCCCTCGTAGCTTAGAGAGGCTCTCCCTGGTACATCTTAAAGTCCTTTAGCGGTATGCAGGGTGGCCAAGGGGGATGTGGCTGCTAATCCAATCAGCTAACAGACAAGCCCATATGCTTTGAGCCAGGCTTTGAATTGAGCCAATCAATAATTCCTGCTCTCCTCTCCAACAGTTCCTTACAATGGCAAGATTTTGAGAAACCACTGATTGAATATGCAACTACAATATGCAACTACACCACACACACACACACTTCAATCCTGCTACAGTTGCACCTGTAGCACTGTTACAGAAAACAGTTCATGTCATTTGAATTTCTCCAAGGTAGAAATCCATCCCTTTTCACAACAATTAACATAAAGTGTACAGTGTCCTGTGAACTCATCCCTGGGTTTTGGAATTTGGCCTGAGATATCATCTAACCTTGATATCTCTCTGTAGTATTCTCTCCCTCCACATCTATTTCCTGGTTCCAATGAAGCCTGCACTGGTCCTTTAATTACTCTGTTGTGATCCAAAAATGCCTCAAATCACTCAGTATGTGCCCTCTCAGAAAACATTATGTTGCACACACATACACACCTATCGGCTATCGACCCCCTTTTGTCCGTAAGCCTTTGCTTTCATACAGAAATGATGATCCATTGGAACTGAAAAAGAAAAACTCAAGTCCAATATTGAGTTTTTTTCCACATTCTCTACTTTATGCAATTAGCTCGATGTGGAGTAACTTTTTTGGGGGGGAACAAAATACATTTCTTTTTTTTCTTCTGATCAACAACCCTTCAGGGGGAAATAAATGTATTCTATTAAGTATTCGAAGGAGGATATTGATATAAGATGACAGTCATTGAGCGAGGGAAAGAAAGACGAGAGAGAGAGAGCGAGAGAGAGAGAGGAGGAAAATACTCAATCCAGTAAGTTGATATGGGATAAGGAGGGTGGTGTTACACAGAACAAATGTTTCAAACCCCCCAAGTATACAGTACATACCTGTATTGCTGTGCCCATTGACTTACTAGAGACTAATTGGTTTAAAAATGAGACAGGGTTAAGACTGATGAGGTCAGTTAAGCTCCATGACAGATGCCTGAGTTATATTCACTTTAAGCCCATACGTGTCCCATCTCAAATCAAATCAAATCCAGTTTTATTTGCCACATGCGCTGAATACAACAGGTGTAGACCTTACAGTGAAACGCTTACTTACAAGCCCTTAACCAACAATGCAGTTTTGAAAGAAGAGAAACAAAAGTGTTAAGTAAAAAATAGATAAGTAAAAATTAATAAAGAGCAAATAATTAAAGAGCAGCAGTAAAATTAAATAACAGTAGGGAAGCTATATACAGGGGGTACCGGGGGGCAATGCAAATAGTCCGGGTAGCCATGATTAGCTGTTCAGGAGTCTTATGGCTTGGGGGTAGAAGCTGTTAAGAAGCCTTTTGGACCTAGACTTGGCGCTCCGGTACCGCTTGCCGTGCGGTAGCAGAGAGAACAGTCTATGACTAGGGTGGCTGGAGTCTTTGACAATTTTTAGGGCATTCCTCTGACACCGCCTGGTATAGAGGTCCTGGATGGCAGGAAGCTTGGCCCCAGTGATGTACTGGGCCGTACGCACTACCCTCTGTAGTGCCTTGCGGTCGGAGGCCGAGCAGTTGCCATACCAGGTGGTGATGCAACCAGTCAGGATGCTCTCGATGGTGCAGCTGTAGAACTTTTTGAGGATCTGAGGACTCATTGTATCAAGATGAATGGATCTTGTTACAATATCAAAGGATATTAACACTATGTGTCTGTCTCACTGCACAATACAAAGGGAGAGGTCAGACCATGTATATATACTATGTAGACTGTCTATATGTCACTCTGTTAAAAGGCCCAGTGCAGTCAAAAACTTGATTTTCCTGTTTTATATACACTGAGTGTACAACATATTAGGAACACCTGCTCTTTCCATGACAGACTGACCAGGTGAAAGCTACGTATGATCCCTTATTGATGTCACTTGTTAAATCCACTTCAATCATTGTAGATGAAGGGGAGGAGACCGGTTAAAAATAGATTTTTAAGCCTTGAGACAATTGAGACATGGATTGTGCATGTGTGCCATTCAGAGGGTGAATGGGCAAGACAAAATATTGAAATGCCTTTGAACAGGGTATGGTAGTAGGTGCCAGGCACACCGGTTTGTGTCAAGAACTGCAACGCTGCTGGTTTTTTCACACTTATCAGTTTCCTGTGTGCATCAAGAATGGTCCACCACCCAAAGGACATCCAGCCAACTTGACACAACTGTGGGAAGCTTTGGAGTCAACATGGGCCAGCATCCCTGTGGAACGCTGTCGACACCTTGTAGTCCATGCAGCGACAAATTGAGGCTGTTCTGTAAGCAAAAGGTTTTCCTAATGTTTTGTACACTCAGTGTATATTCCCACACTATGAGGTTGGAATAATACTTTGAAATTGTGAAAACACCCTTTTAGTGTAAGAGCTGTTTGAAAAGACTGCCTGAAATTTCACCCTGTTTTGATGGGATGGTTTTGGCCTGCCTGATGACATCACCAGGGGGTAAATTCGTTAATAGACCAATAAGAAAGAGAGTTCCAAACTGCTCTGCATACAACAGCTAGTTTTCAGTTTCCCCCTCCCCACTCAGACCACTCCCAGACAGTCCAAGCAAAATTATTGCTTGAGAAATGCTATTTTTGTTTATTTTTGACCATTTTAATAGAAAACAATTATAGTAAGGTACTTAATTGTTACCCAGAAATGATTTGATATTCAGATAAAAATGGCTGCATTGGACCTTTAAATCAGAAGGGTTACTGTCAGATGAGTTGCCTGCCATTTATCCAGAGAAATTGCATGTCAGATGAGATAATTGTATTTTTTAAAAATCTCGTTGTGTCTTTTGTGGATAACTGAGAGCCCGAGAGTTTCTCTCATCGCCATTTTCTACCTCTAATGCTTTTAGAAACACTGCCTGTCATGGCCTTGTGCTTAATACACAGCTTTCGAGTGAGCAGGGGAATTTTTCTTAGGGCAAAGGTGTGCCCTGATAGTCACAGCAGCCTCCGGCAGCACAAAGGAAGGGAAGGTGCTTTCGATGTGGAGAGGAAGAGGGCAGTGAGGATCGAGAAGTATATCCACAATGTGTTTTCCGGTCTATTCAGTTGTGACCTTCAAGTTGAGCTTCAAATAAATGCAACACTAAGCGATAAATCAAAACATTGTGATGGCCCTGAATCTCTGCACCATGCCTAGGATGAATACGTGATGTTGATAGACGGCATTTAAACATTTTTTGATTACAAATTCTGTACCAGCACCAGAATTCCACCATGACAAACATTCACACAATTCTGCCAAACTAACAAATGCACATAATAAACAGCGTAACCCTCCACTGTGGCCCAGTGCTCCTTGGCACATCATGGTGAAGCTAAACTATTAAGATGCTCCCTGTCTCATTGGGTGCTGTCAGCATTTTAAAGTGACTTTGACCCATCCTTAATATTCATACAGTCAGGGGCCAGATGACTTCTCTAGCCCTAGATCAACCTCCCCACCACCACACACACACTTCCTTGTGTGAAAGATAAAAAGATCAAGCTGCAGACCCTACTACAGACTTAAAAGGTTTCAATAAACAGTCTATTGTACACATGCTGTTTCAATCTGCAGAAGTTTATGTCAATGATGGCTACAGTGTATTGGAGTTGTCTCAGGAGTCTATCTGCCTGCAGCTCTACCTCACACTCACCTCTCCCTCCATCTCTCTCTCCCTCCCTTGCCCTAGAGTCCCCTGAGCAGGCTATCAGTGCAGTGGAGGTGCCATGCTTGACATGCTGTAATGGGGGGTGACAAGGTGAGTGGCCAGACTGCTGAGTCAGATAGTGCTGGAGCCAGGCACACAGAGAATGGAAGAGCAAGAGTGTCTACACAGGAAATTATTAGGCAGAATAAAGAGACAGGCTCTTCGTGTATATAGGATTGTTAATATGGCTGACCAAAACTGAGAAAGACAACCGGTTGTGCATATCTTTAGGTCTACTGTTTGTAGGAATAGGTAGTGAAGGTATACTTTATATAAGGCATATGTCACTGCCATGTAGATTCATTCAATTAAACATCCTTGGTAACAAAACTATTTGTAGGATAAAGAGATGACTGATACTCCCTGGCAGCAGCCCTGCTATGAAGGAGAGTGGGGGGCCAAGGGAAATTCAGCCTGTCCTTGTGTGTGACTTACCAGCCTCTGGAAAAGACCAGATTTCTGCTGATGTTGCAAAGTGTCTCTATGAAGCTAATACTTAATGTCAGATTCTATACTCACCTTTGCATTAAAAAAAGAGGCTATTCACGCCTTCATCCTCATCTCTGGAGTACTTTTCCCACAACACTTACGTTTTTTTTCTCTCTAAGTGTCTACATAGTTATAAAGATGATGACTGGGTTCCTAAGTAGTGCTCGGTATATACAGTACAACTCCTGCCTGTTTTAGCCACTCTCTCTTTGCCTTTATTATCAACACTTCATCAATGAGGGGCAGACAAGTAAATTGGTGGGAGGAGGGAAGAAAACAAAACAAAAAGGAAAACAGAAAGAAGTGCTAAGCAGTGAGAACTGGCATGCTGCAGTTGTCTGTCAGTCACCTAGCAACAAGTCCTCCCCATCTCCCGCTGTGCTCTCTAATCCAACAAATCTGCTCAGAATGTATGGCTGCTCTCCTGACAAAACGCATTCTGTGCTGGGGGCTAAGGATGTGGGCCTCCGCTGAACACGCCACTCAGCTGCTCATTGACCACTTGGGCCTTTCTCTGCACACACTAAGGAGCTGGGGACAAAGCCCCTGAAAGCAGGGCCAGCTCCACAGAGAAAACATTTGCTTGTAATTGTGTTTGACTGCGTAATGAAAATGATGTTCTTTTTAAATTTGGGCTTGTTAAGGCCACACTATTTTCCTCTTGTCACCTGATTATTGTAAAGAAGCCCCCCTCCCCCACCATGTGGGGGCAATGGGGGAAAATATTGAAAAAAATAGTCCCTCTCTTTACTATAACCCTTCTTGTGTTTAAAGTGTTCAGTGACAACAACATCAATATGAAGACCTGGTTCAATACAGGATGGAAGACAGGATGCTGGAATTTGGGTTTTCAGAGTGGAAAAGGGTGTGCACACACTCACACACAGCTCTGTTATGCGGTTCTAAAACCTGTAGTGAGTTAGGAGGCATTGAGGAGGTAGCATTCCTTGTGCTACTTCAGATAAACAGGCCATTAGGGGAAGCATCGGGCTAGCACCAGAACACCGCCTCAATGGACACATTCAGAACCACTGGCGATTTGCACACTTTATCGTCTAATTTCCTGGTTTCATTAACTGGACTTTTCCACATTCCACATCCACTTGGTTTTCTTCCCTTTCTCCTCCACCTTAACGAATGGAAAAGGTGGTGAATAAACGTACAGGTGAATGTACAAGGGAGGACAAAAAACTAAGAGAAAACCCTCACATTTCAAGAACCCTCGATTTGATTGTTCTTTGAAAGCGTTGTATTATGCTTGAGAGAATTTTGTACCTAATCAAAAAAAAAACATTCCACTCTCTCCAAGGGGTCAGCAGCTTTTTCGCCAATGTACAGCCACACATTCTTGCCATGACTGATGACATGTTAAGTTAAACTTGTAGCAATCAAAGAGCAAAGGTGTTGTTGTATTCCTCAAGGTTTCTCCTCACACCTCATATGGATTGCAATTGAATTACTTAATTGCTTTGGGATGTGGTCCCATCTCTTGCCTTCATTGCACAAAGTGAGTGAGCATGAGGCGTTTCAAAGAGACAGGGGGAAAGGAGACGGGTATTTTTGGTTCAGACATTGCTGACCCCCGTACATCGATATTCCACTTTTTTATGCCCTTCTCTGAGCCACTGGCTTATGTAACCCTGCATGTTGCTTTTCATACACATGTAGCTGTTTTCTTTGATAGTGTCCACATTTTTGCTTACGTAAACTAATGTCAGAGACTGGCACTCAGCAAACATATTCAGTTTTCCCAGTTAGCTAGCAAAAATCAACATGGTTCTCTACAGCCGCACTCTACAGCACAAACTGAATAGGACACTTCTTTCAGGACATCTCTTACAGGACATGTATTTACTAATAAGTGTCTCTCTCATGGACACAACCGCAGTGGGATTTCAGACAAATACAATCCCTGAGAACTATAGTCCATTTCCCTAATCTCTGTAACACTATACTTAATTTAGGGTTCAACGTATAAAGTATATAGTAAGAATGAATAGTGTGAGGTCAGTTGTGAGTGGTCTCAGGGGCTTGGTCACACTTGAGTTGCTTGAGGGCTTGCGGTGACAACCCTCAAGGAATTAACGAGTTCCACCACATTGACCAGAGCCTGTTTTATTTGTTTTTAAAAGTGGCAACAAGCAGGAGTGTGGGTTTGTGGGTGTTTTTGGAACTCTTTCAACATCAAGACCCCAACTCTGACACCAATTAAAGAGATTATGTCTTAAGCTAAGAGGAAAGCTATAACTGTGTCTGTTACCACGGTGATTGCTTTTGACAAGGTCATGGGACCATGCAACAGTGCATGACCTTAACAGAAATGTACTTTGCTGCACAAATGCCAATTTAACTATTCCTCTCAGCATTTAGCAATCTCCAATACCCAATTATGGTTGGCATATAACTAAAAAACACTGACAAAGGGACACACCTGCACATATGATAGACAAAGGGACACAACTGAAAAGGGTGACCTGTTTTCAACTATTGCCAACTCAAATGAATACGATATTAGCCATATTATGTGCTGGATTTTTTTTTGAAAAATTATGGTGAAAATGTTTGAATGCTGATTGTGAACATCCCCATTGTTATGAAATGGATCAGAATAGGCTATATGTCTTCCTAATCATGCTTGTTCTAAATAAAACAAACGTGCAGTAGCCTGTTAGTTTCAGTGCTGTGAAAAAGCCTGTTTTAATTTCAATGTATCCATTTTATAATTGGTTTTACTGATTTAATGACTCCAAACACGCATTCACACAGGATAGTAATGATTTGTCTTATGCCAGCCAAACAGACTACAGACAGGCCAACCGGTTTTGATTGGATAGGAGTTTAGTGCAAGATGTGTGCTCTTTACTGTACAGGTTTTAATTAACCAACGACATGTCTTCCCACGGGTTGTTCAATTAGGCTTATCACAAGTTGAGTGGAATATAGACTTCACGTTATGGACACGTGCCATTTTGGTTGGGATTACTTATTGTAGGCTACATGCATGTGTTTATGTTATTGTGAACGTTTGCGGTGTCTACTGTAACGTAGTTCAACATGACTAGGGATGGAGGATAAAGATCCAAGGTCATCTCGTCTCACAATGGCGCGCATGAAAACCAAAGCGGCTCATCTCTTTCAGTTCAAGTTCAAGCTAGTAATAGGCTAATGCATGAAGTTAGGCTACTTGGCAATGTTTTACTTTTACAATAATACACGAATAACACATAGAATACTTCAAAGTTATAGAATACTTCAAAGTTTGTCGCCTAATTTAGAACCAGCCAGCCATAGAATCAAACCATGTATTTAATTGGTCCTATAACTTAAATCAGTAGGCTAAGTAAGCTATGACCATTGCTTCTGAAACCGTGAGGCGATTATCTGCTTTTCCAATGTTCTGAATGGTTTTGTTTTGCAATATTGAAATGTAATTCGTTAATCTAAACAAAGTTACATGGATTGAATAGCCGGATCAATTCTGGACTAACATTTATTAGTAGTAGGACAAAATGAATGACACATTTCAGCCTATAACCAACACGATAGCCACCTATTTCAAAGTGAGCATATAGGCAAAAGGCTACATTAATTTCTCTCTGGCCCACGGCATTTTGAAAAGGAAGATGAAACAGCAGGCCATTCCGGGATCACACAGCCTAAAATATAATACGTCAACGTATCAGCCAAACTGTTAAGATTTATGATGTCTTACCTTTATGTCGAGTGTATGAATGTATCTTAAAATGTTATAAGAAACAGAGTAAAAATTAGAGCTGGCTTCCTCCATCATGAGAATTCTATTTTTGTCTGTTTTCACGTTAATTGGCAGCAGTTGAACTGGGAGCCGTAAATCAAGCACTAAGGAGTGTATTAATGAGTTGGACCACCCAGGACACCATTTTCTCCCCAGTTTCTTGACGGACAATGTAAAGATACTCGAGTCTGCTATGCTCTGAAAACCATGAATGAACATTCACAAGAGCAATGTTCTCTTACAGTCACATTTTCAGTACAGGCCTATGGCGGGGTGTAGGCCTAGTTAACTGAAAACAAAAAAGTATTTCACAAGGCTGAGGTATTTTGGACACAAAAGACATAACTTTTAATTTAATTAATTTGTTTATTTTTTATACCACATGTTTGTCCACATCATGAAATATGTGCAATCGTAATGAAAGCCAATGCAAGGAATGGGCCTATTGGCTGTGCAATAAACTGTTTAGTAGGCTTACATTTTAAATGTTTTATTGGGGGTAAATGTGTATGCCATTAACCAGGTTTCCATCCAACATTTTTATGCGATAAAGTACATGTCGAATAAAAAAAGTCATGACATGACAGTCATGAGGGCTGATCGAAACAGCTAACTTGTCAGTAAACTTTCCACATGTTGACAAAAATATGCCTAGACAAGGTGGGATCTTTTTGTGTAGGTAAATGTAAAATGTATTATGCAAGAAATGGCGGTGGAAACTCCTTTATGCGCAAATATTGATAGGCTATAATAACCGTCATATCATCACGTGATGATATGTTGTGAGGTCCTTTCTCGATGACTCCGGAATACATACAGTTTATTAGGCTACAGATAAAATAAGTTATGATAAACTTCACAGGGTGGTGAAGTGCATGGTGATGAGCTTGATGCGCCTTCCCATTATGATTGATGCTTGGCTGCCATTTGACAAATAAAACGTATCTAGCTATTTTTCCCGCACTGTATCTGCAAGCTGTTGGCTAGAGCACACGTGCCAAAACCAGAGGGGGCACATTCCCTATATAAAGCAACATTTTTACCGATAGAACCCTCAGCAGAGATGAAAATAACTTTTATTCATTACATGGGAATTCAACCGCAACAGTTATTTGTATGTGTACTACATCATCACGCATAGCCTTTTATCAACAACAAATCCGTTTGATGGAAACACCCCTCTGGTGGGAAAATGTGCAAAATGTTTTATTTTAGAATATTCCCATGAAAATCTGTCTTCAATTGGATGTAAACCTAGCTATTGTTTTGAATTATTGTGCATAATTAGGCTAATTTTATATGAGGGAACACATTGTTTAAGCTTATAAAAATATTAATACAATTCTGTAATCAGTTTCCTTTTGTCTGTCTGCTATCAACTTCTCTTTTGTCTTGTTAAAATTATTGTTTTGAAAATTCGGTTTAAAATATCATGGGTTTGTATAGCTTGTAGACATTAAACATCTCAATATCTCCAAAGACCTCATTCATACAACATTGATATAACCTACTGAAACGTCAGCCATCAGTAATTAATTAACCTACACCTATTCCCTAATTATGGCCTATGATTTACAAAACGTAAAGATGAATTTAACTTTTTATGAACTCTTAGAATAGCCAATTTAAATAGTTGATCAGTCATTCACCAAGAATCACATTCAACTAGTCCTTGTTCTTTGTATTTTGTCTTGTAATGTGCACTTCATTGCTTTATAACTTAATTTTAAAAAGTGTTCCTTCAAAACCTGCCAAACATTCCTATCGAAATATAAATAATTAAACCTATTTTTCACACCAACGGGGAGCGTATAGGATTTCACCACTGGCAAAATTGAAAATGGCTAAACTAAACACGTTTCCATCCACAGTTATTTGTGAGTAAGGTCATACCATATATATACATATATATATATATATATACATACATACATACATACATACATATATATATAATCATGACAGCTGTGATGAAAACAGGTAGTTTCTGTAAAATTGTATAAATGCCGACAGAATTTGTTTGCTCAACATGTTGGGATCTTTTTGTGTTGGTAAAAATTATTATGCGAGAAATGGTGGTGTAAACGCCTTTATGGGCAAATATTGATATAATAACCATCATATAAGTAAACTTGGAGTCACGCGATGATATGGTGTGTGGTCCTCCTAACGATGACTCTGGAAATCATGCAGTTTATTAGGCTACAGATGAAATAAATTATGATGAACTTCACAGGGTGGTGAAAGTGCCTGGTGATCTTGATGTGCCTTTCCAATAAATATCGAGGGTCTTATTCTGGTGACATGATGATCGATGCTGGACTGCCTTTTGACAAATAAAAATATTCTCGCTCTTATCCATAATAATCTCATCATGTAGACTAGCCTACCCACACAGCCTACCCGCACTTTAGGCCTATCTGCAAGCGGTTGGCTAGAGCGCGAGTGCCAAAACCAGAGTAGGCACATTTGCTATTTAACGCAACGGTTTTTGTGACAAAACTATGGTAGAGTTATAAATGTGATGGAAACACATTGAACTTTAGATTTGTATTCCTTACATGAAAACTTAAGCGAAAAAGTACATTTTGTGTGCACTACGTCATCACACGCCGACTTTTATCTGCAATAAGTCCTTTTGGTGGAAATACACCACTGGTGGGAAAATGCACGTTTACATTATGTTAAAGTATTATTAATTTAAATGTTAACCTTGATGAGCAGGCTTTGACCTTTCAACCAAGTTTGACATTCGTCTTTCATAGTGAACAGAAATTAAACATGACATTTCACACAACCACAAAGAAGGAGGATTCATTTTTCAATATATTTTGTTAATGGGTAATTTGTATGTCCCTGACAATGTGTTCAGGCCTCCTCACTGCTCTAACTCACCCATGTCACCCTTCTCTACAATAATTTTCACTTGTTTAGGTTAGAATTCAATATATAGGATTTTTGCCACCTCTTTACCTACTTCCATCTTTCTCTCTCACACACTGTCCATTAACTCTGCCAGGCTGCCCAAGCCATTCCTAAAGTGGAGTGCGGAGGAGTCCCCATCGGGAAGCTGAAGGTCCATCTTAAGAGACCTTTGTTCTCTTGTCACTGTGGCTTTTTAATCCACATCCTCATGTAGAAAAAAAACATTTCCTCCCACACCTGGCTATGAAATGGGTTTTCTCTGTAAACACTGTAGGCCTGTGTGTGTGTGTCTCAATGAAGGGACCTCAGTCAGACAGGCAGTTTAACCAATTACCTTACAAAACTGGACGGGTGGTCGTATGTATTGAAAAAGGGGCTCATGCATTTATCTTACTTGAAGCGGTTCTATACTGAGAACACTACAGGGGATGTAGCAAAATAACTGCCTCATACTCAACAACTACCTGTTATGATGAATGCAAACGGAAGTAACCTTCCAACCTCCAATTCTCATAATCACACTTAGGCTAATGGTAGTTGTCACCTAATCACAGTTTGTGTGTATGATATGTAATTAGACTAGGAAATGCAGAACAGAACAATACACTGTGACAGGGAAATGGCCACAGACCTGGTAATTATATAGCACAACTAGGAAAACCGTGAAAAAGTGTTGGGTTGATATTCCTACTGGATTCCTGTCCATCATTTCTTAGCCACTTCATCATATTTCTTCATACAGTATATATACTGCTTGTAATAACCAAATCAGAGGTTCAATATAGTGTACTGGTCTGTCTGTCTTTGTGAGTGTACACAACGAGGACGCTTGACCCCTCGGGTGTCAGTGAAAGGGTGAAAAGTGACCTTTTTCCCCCCAGATACTTACCCACTACGAATACCAATGAGCCTAAGTTAGCATGGGTACCACACCAACCAACCACACACAAAGCAACCACACACCTACAAACCAACCAACCACACACAAACCTACCAACCAAACAACCATCCAACCACACAAGAAGAGATTTCGAGAAAGAGTGTCATCTGCTCACGAGTTTATTAATGTCGCTCTGGACAAGGTGTTGGGCACTAAACATCAAACAGAGAATCACTGAGCGTGTTATATGTGTGGTTCCAAGTCTGAGGAAGCCCTCTTCCTAATCTCTTTTTTTACACTGGCTCAGGACACATGGTCAAGATGTTCTTTACCCAAACACATTGAAATAAACATTACAAGCACTCGTCAAAATACAGTACATCATAAAGAGAGAACCATTTAGACTGTTGGCAAGTCTTGTGGTTTAGAAGCTAGCCTGACATGATAGGGCACTATGTCTGCAACAGCCAAAGGCCTTTGGGTTGCCATGATAATGCTCTTGTATTTAGTGAGCAGATAAAACCTGTAAGAGGCCAGACTCCTGTTGAATAACCACATTCCTATTTAGTCAAACATCCCAGAGATGACATAGAATGTCTTGGCCTTTTCCAAGCTGACGCACTCGTCACACACAGTGGGAAGACAGCAAGAACACAATTTACAATGGGCCATACTCTGACTTGAGGTGAGCACACAAACCCCTGATGATGGTGAAAATCTGCCATTACCACCAGAGGTTGCACCAATTAATCTCAATTCAGGATAGAGCCCTATTGGTTGGAATTATGTTATGTGATCGATTCAGACAGGAGAGGATTCACTGATGGATTCTCAGACTATTCTCAGCCTCTTTGGCAGGAAGGGGGCCGGTGTATTCAAAGTCATAAAATATGTGTGAGAAAATAATAGTTAAAACACTTCAGGATCTGACAATAGACAACAGCAAACACTCAGGGGAAAAGGTGGGTGGAGATCATCGGTTTAGGTCCTGTTTTAGCTGAAACCCCGGAAGAAGAGGATGTCCTGGGGAGGAAAAGGGGAGGATGTAGGTGAAGGATGGAGAAATAGAGAAACTAACAGCATGCAGGGGCATGGATACCAAACATGACTGATTGCATGCTAACAAGAGACGCAAAAACCTAAGAACTGTCTGTATGCAGAGGGACAGAAAATATCCTTCTCAGAGGTACAAAGGAAAAAACGGACTTCCGCATTGCATTCCGAGAATAGAAAACAACCACTGACTGAAGGCCAGAGGCAATTCAAAAATTAAAACAGAGATAAACCCTTCCACCTCACTACAGCACAGTCCACAAACACAAAGCAGAAAGCACAAGCTGACAGACAGACAGACACGGACCATGCTTAGTTAAAACAGGTGCTTCAGTAGTCAGCTACAGAGAAAAAACACTGTCAGCCATGTATTGATCAACACATTTAAATAAGAACAAATAGTACACTTGATCTTGGGGAGGGAAAGGAATGAACAGAACAGCAGGTAGAGCTTGAAATGATGCTGAACACGCAAGGTCAGTTTCCAGTCAAAGGGAATGCTGATGCTATGTGATAGCATATTATTAAAGTTGTAATAAGCAGATGGCTGAATGGTGCAGTTTACATCAAGTAAAAGTATAAATAATAATCATAATAAACTCACTAAATCTGATACAATAGGCAAGCATGAAGTTGGAACTAAGGACCAGGCTTTGTACAAGGCAGGAAAAAGCTGTGAACTCTGAAAGAACACAGGAGATGTGACAAGAAGAGAGTTTCCATGCTCCATCACATAATGAATCCCTGACGCAACTCGACTGTCATGCTTTATCAAAACAAGGGGGATCCTAATAATGGATTTATTTCCCTGCAGTGATATTTGTAGGGGGAAGGGAGGGAGGGAGGCTGGGGGGGTCACATATCAAAATTTCAAGCTGACATAAATCAATCAGTCCCATAACTGGACAAAAACAACAGTGGTGACCTGTGGGCCATATCTGACATTAATACTAAACCTTCCAGTCAGTGTGGAGGAATGACAGGACACAATTTGGTGGGAGAGAGAGAGAGAGAATGCTGATACGGGGCCTAACGAGGAAAGGTGCTGATGCTAATGAGTGCATCCGTGAGCCCTTAATGAGGCCGTCTCGTTTGGTGTCCTAATTTACAGTGATCCGCGTCTCAGGGGTGCAGGATAATGAGCTGGGCTGGGATTCCCAGGGCAGGGGGTTGTGTAACCCACCTCACAAGTGGGACACAAACTCCCACAATGCCTGTGTGTATGTGTGAGAGAAAGCGTGATAGAAAAAACGGGAGGGGGAGAGAGAGAGAGAGAGAGAGAGAGAGAGTATGTGAGAGAGATACAGTGTGTATGTCTGTGGGAGGGGGAAAGGGCGAGAGAGGAGGAGGGGAGAGAACAGCTAGATGTCATCCCTGCCTGATACGCTTGTTTGTACACTCCCATCATTGAATCGCTGTGACCAAGTGAGAAAAGCTTGGCTCTCTGTGACAAACTGACCTCGGGCAACAAGTACACTCACGGATAGAGGAAACGGAGAGAGGTAGACCGAGCAAGATGAGAGAGAGGTTTATAGGTGAACAAGACAAAAAGGAGATGAAAAGCCATGCAGTCGTCAAAAAGGTTGAATGTTGATTCACAGCAATATTTTCATTAAGTGTTGTTGGCTTTGAACTTGGTTGACTGCATTTCTAGGAGCTACTGTATGGCCAACTTCAATCATTATCAATGAGCTAAGGTCAGCATGTCTACCTGCCCATGAACACGCTATATACCATCCAGGAGAAATGGTTATCCTCTAAAGGGATGGCATTCAGTTTCAGGTCTTTCTTACTTGGCTACTCAGAGAAAATATGTTCCAAAGCTAACTAACAATTACAGGAATCAGTGACCTCAGTTCATAAAAACCAAATGCAGAGTATGCATTGAGCCCTGCCGCCCCCGCCTCTTTCTGCTGTGTCTGCATTAGTCAGGCTCAAATGGGTTCCTGACATGAGAAACAGAGCATGACATGCGCTAAACAATGCCAGGCGGATGACAGGCCAGCTCCATTTGATGGTCGCTGCTGATGCGGACGCTTTTTGAAGTGGAGAAATATCAGGGCAGCTTGAATCAGTATGAGACGCAGGTGGCCTCGGATCTAATGAGTCAGCCACATTACACACATCTCAAAATGCAAATAGAAAAGAACTACAGGAAATGTAACATTCATATATTCACCCAATGGTGAGTTATGGTCTCGTCTGGAATTTAAGCAAAAGCTAAAATATGGGACAAAGTACTTGACATGGTCTTTGAGAACTGTGTCATCAAATAATTCAGACACCACTCTGAAAACACTGATCAATAACTTTAGTGGAATGTCTGCTCACTGTCCACTACTGTTTTGTCAGTGAGAATGTGTGGTTCCACACAACTCTAATTGACACAGTTAATAACACTGCCCCCCTCTGGCTGGCTGGATGCAGATCTACCAGTAACTGTGACATTGGTCATTCCTCCAGTCACATTCACAGATCTGAAAAGGAGAAGGGGACGGAAGAAAAACTACCTTTATCTAATTTAAATTCCAGAAATGGAGATGTCTATAAATGGCTAAGTACAGTGCCATTTACAGATGATATATAGGATCGTTAAAGAAACAGATGATGAATTGCATCACAACAAATCTTTGATATAAATTATTCATTAATTTACGGTATTATGTTACTTTGAATCGGATACACTTACTCTATTCTTCTCAAAACAAACCGGACTATATAAAAGTACATGCTTTACATTTAAATTATGTATTGACTAAATCAGGGCTAAATGAGCATGGCTCTGCTCCCCTCCCCCAACCAGACCATTCAGGGGATCATAACAATCCAAATTATACCTGATCTATCAACGGCTTGGCACTGAGCACCGTTTGAACGTTTGACCTTTTAACACGGCTCATGACATTATGTTGACATTTAAAGTAATCCCTCCCACGGTTCCTAATCTCAGTCGCCGTGGATGGCCCTGGACCATCCCCTGAGCTGCAACTACACCACGGATGCAGGCAGGCAGACACAGACGAGCAATATCCATGGCAGGGCCAATGCGTCCATGCTAAGCTAGAGTCCACATGTGCAACCACACTTGGGTTATGGGACAAATGCAAACATACATGCAGGCATGGGAATCAATGTTCATGTGTATTATCGGTGTATAATATGAAATGTGTTAATTGTTGTGTAAAAGAGAGGGATATTGCACCCTACCTGCTCAACCTAATTTGAGCTATAGTGCCTTCAGAAATTATTCACACCCCTTGACCTTTTCCACGTTGTTGTGTTGCAGCCTGAATTTAAAATAGATTAAATTGAGATTTTGTGTCACTGGCCTACACACAATACCCCATAATGTCAAAGTGGAATTATGTTGAGACATTTTTACAAATTAATTAAAAATGAAAAGCTGAAATGTCTTCAGTCAATAAGTATTCAACCCCTTTGTTATGGCAAGCCAAAATAAGTTCAGGAGTATACATTTGCTTAACAAGTCACATAATAAGTTGCATGGACTCACTGTGTGCAATAAGTGTTTAACATGATTTTTGAATGACTACCTCATCTCTGTACTCCACACATACAATTATCTGTAAGGTCCCTCAGTCGAACATTAAATTGCAAACACAGATTCAACCACAAAGACCAGAGAGATTTTCCAATGCCTCGCAAAGGGCACCTATTGGTAGATAAAAAATAAATTAAATAAAGCAGACATTGAATATCCCTTTGAGCATGGTGACTTAAATTACACTTTGGATGGTGTATTAATACATCCATTCACTACAAAAATACAGACGTCCTTCCTAACTCAGTTGCCGGAGAGGATGGAAACTGCTTAGGGATTTCACCATGAGACCAATGGTGACTTTAAAACAATTACAGATTTGAATGGCTGTGATAGAAAACTGAGGATTGATCAACATTTTACATTTACATTTTAGTCATTTAGCAGACGCTCTTATCCAGAGCGACTTACAGTTTGTGAGTGCATAATTATTTTATTTTTTCATACTGGCCCCCGTGGGAAACGAACCCACAACCCTGGCGTTGCAAGCGCCATGCTCTACCAAGTGAGCTACACGGGGCCACAACATTGTCGTTTCTGCAAAAATGTGGCAAAGAATTTAACTATGTCCTGAATACGAAGCGTTATGTTTGGGGCAAATCCAACACATCATCGAGTACAACTCTTTATATTTTCAAGCATGGTGTAGGCTACATCATGTTAGGAGTATGCTTGTCATCGGCAAGAGAGTTTTTTTTTTGGATAAAAAGAACCAGAACAGAGATACATAAGCACAGGCAAAATCCTAGAGGAAAACCTGGTTCAGTCTGCTTTCCAACAGACACTGGGAGACAAATTCACCTTTCAGAAGGACAATAACCTAAAACACAAGGCCAAATATACGCTGGAGTTGCTTACCAAGACAACATTGAATGTTCCCGAGTGGCCTAGTTACAGTTCTAACTTAAATCGGCTAGAAAATCTATGGCAAGACTTGAAAATGGCTGTCTAGCAATGATCAACAACCAACTTGACAGAGCTTGAAGAAAGATTCACAACTGTAATTGCTGCCAAAGGTGATTCTAACAAGTAATGACTCAGGGGTGTGAATACTTATGTAAATTAGATATTTCTGTATTTCATTAAATACATTTGCAACAATTTCTAAAAACATGTTTTCACTGTCATTTTGTGGTATTGTGTGTAGATGTGGTCCTCTGTAGCTCAGCTGGTAGAGCACGGCGCTCGTAACGCCAAGGTAGTGGGTTCGATCCCCGGGACCACCCATACACAAAAATGTATGCACGCATGACTGTAAGTCGCTTTGGATAAAAGCATCTGCTAAATGGCATATTAATTAATTATTAATAGATGCGTGATATTTTTTGTAATTTAATCCATTTTGATTTCAGGATGTAACAACAAAATGTGGAATAAGTCAAGGGTTATGAATACCACATAATGTATGTGAATACATACATTATGTGAATGCGTAGCACTGAATAAAAGCAGCAATAAACCCTACAATTCATCACCAGTCTACTGTATTACACACTACTACAACATCCGCCACAACAGGGTAAAACACTCCACAAAGCTGGCAGTGCTACAATTACACCCATATGGCATTGACTCCACTCCTCTGTTGTCCATGCATGACTGCTGCATTCAGCAGCACAGTCCAAAAGTAGTGCTGCAGTATAATCAGTTAACAAAAAGGTCAGATCGGTTGGCTACAATCAATTACAGTTAGAATTGATCTTTTAGAGCAGCCATTCTCAACAGGCGGATGGACAG
This sequence comes from Coregonus lavaretus, assembly GCF_964263955.1. NCBI lineage: Eukaryota > Metazoa > Chordata > Actinopteri > Salmoniformes > Salmonidae > Coregonus > Coregonus lavaretus. The sequence continues at coordinate 25,504,013 of NC_140005.1, read as the reverse complement.
CAGGCCGGATCCGGACATAGAAGGGGGTCAATACAGACTGCGGGTCCCGACCTCCCAAAAAATATTAATTCTTTATTTTAAAAATTTGGTTGGGATTCGACTCCTGGTATCATATGAACACATGCACATAAGACATGGAAGTTGTAGAATTGCAATGAAATGTGCTTTATAATTGCTACATTTTTCCTTCGCTCCATGGCATAATGTGTAGAATTAAAGGAAATAAGATTTAAAACTGCAATTTTTTCTCTCTGCCAACATGACGGGTGTGAACAGTTTAAACAGTTTGGGGGTTGAATTGGTTGCGAGGTGGAGGTTTGTTACTATACCGATAAATGACTATATTCATCCGGAGACCTTTGCCACCTAGAAAATGTGTGTGACCGGACCTTATCAAATAGTATTTAAGTACCCCTGTTTTAGAGACCACCTTTATTCCAAACCAAGGGGTGGGGGGGGGGCAAATATATTAACACTAATTCACAATCTGGAAGCCTTTACAAATGACTGGTAAGAACATCACTTCATCTAGATAGCATGATAAAACATGGCCTCGTCATACACTATCAAAAGTTATTGGAATGGATGTACTTTTTGTATCGCAAAAACATGAATCAGTACTTAAGTGTGTTGGTGGGTCTTACATTGGTCTTTTATGAAGGAACCGATCAGGTCTGACATCGAGTTTTAAATTATTCTATATACATTTTTTAATGTGACAATTAATTGAACAGATCAAGAGATGAAATGAGAAGAGCTATGCAAGGTAACAACCCATTTATTTAGTGATACATTCTGCAAACTATACATTTTATTTCAAACTTCAAAGGCTAACAAAATGAAAGAAATAAGGAAGGAAAGGCGCTGAGGAGATTCAGGGAAAGAGGAGAAAAAACACATTCATAAGCAAGGAATGCAATTTGTTCAATCGACTTAACACAAATAGCACAATTTAGTTCAGGGAACAAAGCTTTAACATTTTCTTTTCTGTCTTTCCTTTGGAGCAAGAACATAATACAAAATATACAGTTATTGAACTTTGCAAAGTCAATCACAGAGGCCTCTGAGAAGCAGTTGAATCAACATAGACAATACTTATCTACAGCAGTCTAAAGCCATTCTTGAATGTATTCATAAATATAGCAGACATGAATGTATGTACGCACATTTCTAATGCTTACAAGGTTACCCAATTATTAAACACTTGCATTTTCTTAAAGTATTACATCATCTGCAGGAGATAGCAATTAAATAAGCTTTCAAGATTCAACAAGGTGACATGAAAAAAAAGTATACAAACCAGAAATGGTTGAAAAGGTGTACCATGTGACTACCAACATAGTATGCCACTTTGTAGAGAAGGACCCTAACTAGGAAACACTTTATTTGATTTATTTCTCGGTTACAAGAAAGTAATGTCAGCATCTCTCCTTGAAGTGTTCCAATGAACAAGTACTTTAGGGATACAGTTAGATTGGGTAAGGCAAATTGGTGAGCTTATTAGTGAGCTGAAAAGGTCAGCAACATGTGGTTCAGGTCCCCTGTTTAAGGGGACACAACCCACCACTGCTAAGGGTCACACAGTAACGTCACAACAATATGGACAATATCGGCGCGAGCATTAAAATCTATTTTACTCCAGCCAGGTATACCTCTGAACTGTACAGAACTAGTTCCTGGTGAGCAAAGGGACAACCTGTAAATAGCTTTATAGTTTTTTCTAGAATAACAATTATTTTTTGTGAAAAAGCTGATTAGATACAGACAATCAGTGCATATTTAACCATTGTCATTAATTACACCAAATACCTCTCACACATCTTACATTTCTAGAACCCTGAACATTGTTACAATTCTAGATCTCTGAAATAGTTGAATATCACAAAAGGGAAACAAGTTGGTGAAATTACACAAGCAAGGGTTTGAGGGCATTATTTTTCATATAAGGTCAATGATTTGACTAGTTAATAAAATAAGCTAGCATTTGCAGTGGATACCTTATAGATATCAATATTTCAAATTTGCACATTTCAGTCAAATACATTAACATGGGTTTGCCCGACTCCATGACAACTCAGTCTGACATTCCACAGATTCTGACAGTCAGAACAACCAAAGTGTCTGATGGCTGCTTTCAAAGCCAAACTACAGAGAGGGGGTCTAGAACAACATTTTACATTTACATTTTAGTCATTTAGCAGACGCTCTTATCCAGAGCGACTTACAGTTAGTGAGTGCATACATTTTTCATACTGGCCCCCCGCGGGAATCGAACCCACAACCCTGGCGTTGCAAGCGCCATGCTCTACCAACTGAGCAACAGGACGCCTATAAACAACCAATACTAGACAAATAGGTTTTCTATCAACTTATGAGGTATTGTAGTTCTGTAAAAATTATTTCACCCCTTTTTCGTGGTATCCAATTGGTAGTTACAGTCTTGTCCCACCGCTGCAACTCCCCTATGGACTCGGTAGAGGCGAAGGTCGAGAGCCGTGCGTCCTCCGAAACACAACCCACTCCGAAACACAACCCAGCCGAGCCGCACTGCTTCTTGACACAATGCCCGCTTGTGTCGGAGGATACACCATTCACCTGGCGCCTGGCCCGTCACGTGTTGCTAGTGCGCGACGGCACAAGAACACCCCTGCCGGACAAACCTTCCCCTAACCTGGACGACGCTGGGCCAATTGTGCGCCGCCCCATGGGTCTCCCGGTCGTGGCCGGCTGCAACAGAGCCTGGACTTAAACCAGGATCTCTAGTGGCACAGCTAGCACTGCGATGCAGTGCCTTAGACCACTGCGCCACTCGGAAGGCCCGAGGTACTGCAGTTTTATGGTAAATAAGAAAAAGAAGACATTTACCGCTTAGTAATTGCTACGCTTTTGAACAATTAAATCAGTCTTGTATAGTACCAGACGGGTCAAATTGATCAAAAGTCAAATATTGATTAGGAAAAAACAAATACACCCTAAACCAGCATTCATTTAGAGCCATATCCTATTTAAAATGGGAAGCGAAGTAAAATTTACATAAAGGTTAAAGCATGGTGTATGGATCTAAGATCAGGATATGGCGCCTGGAGTTAGCAAAAAGTGCCTTCAGAAAATTATTCATACCCCTTGACTTATTCCATTCTTATTTTGTTGTGTTAGAGCATGAATTCAAAATGAATAAAAAAAAAAAAAATCCTTACCCATCTACACATAATGACAGTGAAAACACTGACATTTTAGCACATTTATTGAAAACGAAATACAGAAATCTAATTTACATAAGTATTCACACCCCTTTGTTATGACACTCCAAATTGAGCTCAGGTGCATCCAATTTCCTTTGATCATCCTTGATACATTACTACAACTTGATTGGAGTCCACTTGTGGCCAATTCAATTGTTTGGACATGATTTAGAAAGAAACACACCTGTCTATATAAGGTCCCACAGTTGACAGTGCACGTCAGAGCAAAAACTATACCATGAAGACCAAGGAACTGTCCGTAGATCTCCGAGATAGAATTGTGATGAGGAATATATTTGGGTAAGGGTATAAAACAATTTCTAGAGTCCTGAAAGTTTCCAAGAGCACAGTGGTCTCGACCGTTGGGAAATTGAAAAAATATGGAACTACCCAGACTCTGCCTGGAGCTGACCATCTGACCAAACTGAGCAACCGGGCAAGAAGGACCTTAATTAGGGAGGTGACCAAGAACCCAATGACCACTGAGAGAACTACAAAGTTCCTTGGCTGAGATGGGAGAACCTGCCAGAAGGATAACTGTCTCTATAGCACTTCACCAATCTGGGCTTTATGGGAGAATGGCCAGACGGAAGCCACTCTTGAGAAAGGGGCACATGACAGCACACCTGGAGCTTGCAAAAAGGCACGTGAAAGACTCAAAGCATAAGGCAAAATAATCTGTGGTCTGATGAGACAAAAATTGAACTCTTTGGCCTGAATGCAAAGCTCTATGTCTGGAGAAAACCAGGCACAGCTCAGTGGCAGGGACTGGGAGACTGGTAAGGATAGAGGGAAAATTGAATAGAGCCAAATACAGGCAAATCCTTGATGAGAACCTGCTTCAGAGTGCAAATTACCTTAGACTGAGGCAAAGATTTACGTTCCAAAAGGACAATGACCTCAAGCATACAGCCAAAGCAACGCTGGAATGGCTTCAGAACAAGAATGTGCAAGTCCTTGAGTGTCCCAGCCAAAGCCCAGACTTGAATCCCATTAAATCTGTGGAAAGACTTGAAGATTTCTGTTCACCACCGCTCCCCATCTAACTTAAGGGCTTGAGAAAATATGCAAGGAAGAAAATCCAGATGTGCAAAGCTGATACAGACATACCCAAAATGACTCAAAGCTGTAAATCGCCGCCAAAGGTGCTTCTCCAAAAGTATTGACCCAGGGGTGTGACTACTTATGTAAATGAAAGGGTATTGTGTGTAGATGGGTGAGGACAGAAACAAAACAATTTAATCAATTTTGTATTCAGGCTGTAACAACCATGTGGAATAAGTCAAGGGGTATGAATACTTTCTGAAGGCACTGTACATACGTTCCTTATAAGGCTCACATAATAATTACATGCCATGTTCATGTAAGGCCCCATCTCTAACACCTTAGTCACTATGCAAGTCCTACCGTATATATGCAAGAAGTCCGCATTAAAACTGGTGTGTCGACAACAGAACGCTAACCTACTTTCCAAAACTCTTTAAACAAAAGCACTGCAGCACAAAATCAGTGTCAAGCTGTAAAGATGAAAGAAACATTTGCAGCTAAAGATCAAAGTAATGCATTTCTGAAATACAATTTATTTATTTCCAGTCCAGCCTTATAAAAACATTGACAGTAAATGAGTAACCTGCAAGTTTAAAACAGGCTAAGACAGATTTTCCTTGATGACTTCATTTAGGTACTTATAAATGAAAAATTATATACAGTGGGGAAAAAAGTATTTAGTAAGCCACCAATTGTGCAAGTTCTCCCACTTAAAAAGATGAGAGAGGCCTGTAATCATAGGTACACGTCAACTATGACAGACAAAATTCGATTTTTTTTCTCCAGAAAATCACATTGTAGGATTTTTAATGAATTTATTTGCAAATTCTGGTGGAAAATAAGTATTTGGTCACCTACAAACAAGCAAGATTTCTGGCTCTCACAGACCTGTAACTTCTTCTTTAAGAGGCTCCTCTGTCCTGCACTCGTTACCTGTATTAATGGCACCTGTTTGAACTTGTTATCAGTATAAAAGACACCTGTCCACAACCTCAAACAGTCACACTCCAAACTCCACTATGGCCAAGACCAAAGAGCTGTCAAAGGACACCAGAAACAAAATTGTAGACCTGCACCAGGCTGGGAAGACTGAATCCGCAATAGGTAAGCAGCTTGGTTTGAAGAAATCAACTGTGGGAGCAATTATTAGGAAATGGAAGACATACAAGACCACTGATAATCTCCCTCGATCTGGGGCTCCACGCAAGATCTCACCCTGTGGGGTCAAAATTATCACAAGAACGGTGAGCAAAAATCCCAGAACCACACGGGGGGACCTAGTGAATGACCTGCAGAGAGCTGGGACCAAAGTATCAGTAACACACTACGCCGCCAGGGACTCAAATCCTGCAGTGCCAGACGTGTCCCCCTGCTTAAGCCAGTACATGTCCAGGCCCGTCTGAAGTTTGCTAGAATGCATTTGGATGATCCAGAAGAGGATTGGGAGAATGTCATATGGTCAGATGAAACCAAAATTGAACTTTTTGGTAAAAACTCAACTCGTCGTGTTTGGAGGACAAAGAATGCTGAGTTGCATCCAAAGAACACCATACCTACTGTGAAGCATGGGGGTGGAAACATCATGCTTTGGGGCTGTTTTTCTGCAAAGGGACCAGGACGACAGATCCGTGTAAAGGAAAGAATGAATGGAGCCATGTATCGTGAGATTTTGAGTGAAAACCTCCTTCCATCAGCAAGGGCATTGAAGATGAAACGTGGCTGGGTCTTTCAGCATGACAATGATCCCAAACACACCACCCGGGCAACGAAGGAGTGGCTTCGTAAGAAGCATTTCAAGGTCCTGGAGTGGCCTAGCCAGTCTCCAGATCTCAACCCCAAAGAAAATCTTTGGAGGGAGTTGAAAGTCCGTGTTGCCCAGCGACAGCCCCAAAACATCACTGCTCTAGAGGAGATCTGCATGAAGGAATGGGCCAAAATACCAGCAACAGTGTGTGAAAACCTTGTGAAGACTTACAGAAAACGTTTGACCTGTGTCATTGCCAACAAAGGGTATATAACAAAGTATTGAGAAACTTTTGTTATTGACAAAATACTTATTTTCCACCATAATTTGCAAATAAATTCATTAAAAATCCTACAATGTGATTTTCTGGATTTTTTTACAATTACAGGCCTCTCTCATCTTTTTAAGTGGGAGAACTTGCACAATTGGTGGCTGACTAAATACTTTTTTTCCCCACTGTACATACTGCAGTTGTTCTGTAGAAAATACTTTAGAGTATAAGGACAACACATGTACAGAATGTTTGCACTCCTCAAGGGAAGATCCTAAACAACTATTCAGGCGCTAAAACAGCTTGGGCTTGTGTGTTACAGTTGACGACTGTGCTCCTAAAACTTGGCTCCCTTTACACAAAACAACAGAGGGGAAATAAAACTTTTTTAAACGTTTACCAATCTAACCATATTTCTTTCTCATTTATAAAAAGTGACTTGGGTACCTGTAACAGTTTAATTGAATGGGTATATTACAATCTCAACAATACCTACATAAATCACTTCACTTCATTTGATTCATTCAGTCACTTAGATGTTTTTTCTAAGTTAGCAAATGCTTTGTAATAATTAAGAAGGCATTGTTTGACTTATGTATACAATTTAACAATAAGTGTTTGTGTGCTTGACATTTCAGCAGTTTAAGGCTACATCAACTGTCCGTATATCAAGTTCACAACAAAAAAGAACCTGGGTCCAAGTCACTCTTTAATGGACAAACATCTTTCAGCATTAATCTGAGACATACACTACCAGTCAAAAGTTCGGACACACCTACTCATTCAAGGGTTTTAATTTTTACATTGTAGAATAATAGTGAAGACATCAAAACTATGAAATAACACATATGGAATCATGTAGTAACCAAAAAAGTGTTAAACAAATCAAAACATATTTTATATTTGAGATTCTTCAAATAGCCACCCTTTGCCATGATGACAGCTTTGCACACTCTTGTCATTCTCTCAACCCGCTTCATGAGTCACCTGGAATGCATTTCAATGAACAGGTGTGCCTTGTTAAAAGTTAATTTGTGGAATTTATTTATTCCTTAATGCGTTTGAGCCAATCAGTTGTGTTGTGACAGGGTAGGGGGGGTATACAAAAGATAGCCCTATTTGGTAAAAGACCAAGTCCATATTATGGCAAGAACAGCTCAAATAAGCAAAGAGAAACGACAGTCCATCATTACTTTAAGACGTGAAGGTCAGTCAATACGGAACATTAAGAACTTTGAAAGTTTCTTCAAGTGCAGTGGCAAAAACCATCAAGCGCTATGATGAAACTGGCTCTCATGAGGACCGCCACAGGAATGGAAGACCCCGAGTTACCTCTGCTGCAGAGGATAAGTTCATTAGAGTTACAAGCTTCAGTAATTGCAGCCCAAATAAATGCTTCACAGAGTTCAAGTCACAGACACATCTCAACATCAACTGTTCAGAGGGGACTGTGGGAATCAGGCTTTCATGGTTGAATTGCTGCAAAGAAACCACTACTAAAGGACACCAATAATAAGAAGAGACTTGCTTGGGCCAAAAAACACGAGCAATGGACATTAGACCATTGGAAATGTGTCCTTTGGTCTGGAGTCCAAATTTGAGATTTTTGGTTCCAACTGCCGTGTCTTTGTGAGACACGGTGTGGGTGAACGGATGATCTCCGCATGTGTATTTCCCAACGTAAATCATGGAGGAGGTGGTGTTATGGTGTGGGGGTGCTTTGCTGGTGACACTGTCTGTGATTTATTTAGAATTTAAGGCACACTTAACCAGCATGGCTACCACAGCACACTGCAGCGATACGCCAACCCATCTGGTTTGGGCTTAGTGGGACTATCATTTGTTTTTCAACAGGACAATGACCCAACACACCTCAAGGCTGTGTAAGGGCTATTTTACAAAGAAGGAGAGTGATGGAGTGCTGCATCAGATGATCTGGCCTCCACAATCCACCAACCTCAACGAAATTGAGATGGTTTGGGATGAGTCGGACCGCAGAGTGAAGGAAAAGCAGCCAACAAGCGCTCAGCATATGTGGGAACTCCTTCAAGACTGTTGGAAAAGCATTCCAGGTGAAGCTGGTTGAGAGAATGCCAAGAGTGTGCAAAGCTGTCATCAAGGCAAAGGGTGGCTATTTGAAGAATCTCAAATATAAAATATATTTTGATTTGTTTAACACTTTTTTGGTTACTACATGATTCCATATGTGTTATTTCATAGTTTTGATGTCTTTTCTATTATTCTAAAATGTAGAAATTTGTAAAAATAAAGAAAAACCTTTGAACGAGTAGGTGTGTCCAAACCATTGACTGGTACTGTATGTATGTATGTATGTATGTATGTATGTATGCATGCATGTATGTATGTATGTATGTATGTACGTACATACAGTGAGGGAAAAAAGTATTTGATCCCCTACTGATTTTGTACATTTGCTCACTGACAAAGAAATGATCAGTCTATCATTTTAATGGTAGGTTTATTTGAACAGTGAGACAGAATAACAACAACAAAATCCAGAAAAACGCATGTCAAAAATGTTATAAATTGCATTTTAATGAGGGAAATAAGTATTTGACCCCCTCTCAATCAGAAAGATTTCTGGCTCCCAGGTGTCTTTTATACAGGTAACGAGCTGAGATTAAGTGTGTGCTCCTAAATTCAGCTCGTTACCTGTATAAAAGACACCTGTCCACAGAAGCAATCAATCAATCAGATTCCAAACTCTCCACCAAGACCAAAGAGCTCCCCAAGGATGTCAGGGACAAGATTGTAGACCTACACAAGGCTGGAATGGGCTACAAGACCATCGTCAAGCAGCTTGGTGAGAAGGTGACAACAGCTGGTGCGATTATTCGCAAATGGAAGAAACACAAAAGCACTGTCAATCTCCCTCGGCCTGGGGCTCCATGCAAGATCTCACCTTGTGGAGTTGCAATGATCATGAGAACGGTGAGGAATCAGCCCAGAACTACACGGGAGGATCTTGTCAATGATCTCAAGGCAGCTGGGACCATAGTCACCAAGAAAACAATTGGTAACACATTACGTCGTGAAGGACTGAAATCCTGCAGCGCCCGCAAGGTCCCCCTGCTCAAGAAAGCACATATACATGCCCGTCTGAAGTTTGCCAATGAACATCTGAATGATTCAGAGGAGAACTGGGTGAAAGTGTTGTGGTCAGATGAGACCAAAATGGAGCTCTTTGGCATCAACTCAACTCGCCGTGTTTGGAGGAGGAGGAATGCTGCCTATGACCCCAAGAACACCATCCCCACCGTCAAACATTATGCTTTGGGGGTGTTTTTCTGCTAATGGGACAGGACAGCTTCACCGCATCAAAGGGACGATGGACGGGGCCATGTACCGTCAAATCTTGGGTGAGAACCTCCTTCCCTCAGCCAGGGCATTGAAAATGGGTCGTGGATGGGTATTCCAGCATGACAATGACCCAAAACACACGGCTAAGGCAACAAAGGAGTGGCTCAAGAAGAAGGACATTAAGGTCCTGGAGTGGCCTAGCCAGTCTCCAGACCTTAATCCCATAGAAAATCTGTGTAGGGAGCTGAAGGTTCGAGTTGCCAAACGTCAGCCTCGAAATCTTAATGACTTGGAGAAGATCTGTAAAGAGGAGTGGAACAAAATCCCTCCTGAGATGTGTGCAAACCTGGTGGCCAACTACAAGAAACGTCTGACCTCTGTGATTGCCAACAAGGGTTTTGCCACCAAGTACTAAGTCATGTTTTGCAGAGGGGTCAAATACTTATTTCCCTCATTAAAATGCAAATCAATTCATAACATTTATGACATGCGTTTTTCTGGATTTTTTTGTTGTTATTCTGTCTCTCACTGTTCAAATAAACCTACCATTAAAATTATAGACTGATCATGTCTTTGTCAGTGGGCAAACGTACAAAATCAGCAGGGGATCAAATACTTTTCCCTCACTGTATGTATGTATTTACATTTTAGTCATTTAGAAGATGCTCTTATCCAGAGCGACTTACAGTTAGTTAGTGAGTGCATACATGCATGTCTGTATACACACACATATATATACACACACACACGTATATATACATACAGTGGGGAGAACAAGTATTTGATAACCTGCAAAATCGGCAGCGTTTCCTACTTACAAAGCATGTAGAGGTCTGTAATTTTTATCATAGGTACACTTCAACTGTGAGAGACGGAATCTAAAACAAAATTCCAGAAAATCACATTGTATGATTTTTAAGTAATTAATTTGCATTTTATTGCATGACATGAGTATTTGATACATCAGAAAAGCAGAACTTAATATTTGGTACAGAAACCTTTGTTTGCAATTACAGAGATCATACGTTTCCTGTAGGTCTTGACCAGGTTTGCACACACTGCAGCAGGGATTTTGGCCCACTCCTCCATACAAACCTTCTCCAGATCCTTCAGGTTTCGGGGCTGTCGCTGGGCAATACGGACTTTCAGCTCCCTCCAAAGATTTTCTATTGGGTTCAGGTCTGGAGACACTCCAGGACCACTCCAGGACCTTGAGATGATTCTTACGGAGCCACTCCTTAGTTGCCCTGGCTGTGTGTTTCGGGTCGTTGTCATGCTGGAAGACCCAGCCACGACCCATCTTCAATGCTCTTACTGAGGGAAGGAGGTTGTTGGCCAAGATCTCGCGATACATGGCCCCATCCATCCATCCTCTCCTCAATACGGTGCAGTCGTCCTGTCCCCTTTGCAGAAAAGTATCCCCAAAGAATGATGTTTCCACCTCCATGCTTCACGGTTGGGATGGTGTTCTTGGGGTTGTACTCATCCTTCTTCTTCCTCCAAACATGGCAAGTGGAGTTTAGACCAAAAAGCTCTATTTTTGTCTCATCAGACCACATGACCTTCTCCCATTCCTCCTCTGGATCATCCAGATGGTCATTGGCAAACTTCAGACGGGCCTGGACATGCGCTGGCTTGAGCAGGGGGACCTTGCGTGCGCTGCAGGATTTTAATCCATGACGGCGTAGTGTGTTACTAATGGTTTTCTTTGAGACTGTGGTCCCAGCTCTCTTCAGGTCATTGACCAGGTCCTGCCGTGTAGTTCTGGGCTGATCCCTCACCTTCCTCATGATCATTGATGCCCCACGAGGTGAGATCTTGCATGGAGCCCCAGACCGAGGGTGATTGACCGTCATCTTGAACTTCTTCCATTTTCTAACAATTGTGCCAACAGTTGTTGCCTTCTCACCAAGCTGCTTGCCTATTGTCCTGTAGCCCATCCCAGCCTTGTGCAGGTCTACAATTTTATCCCTGATGTCCTTACACAGCTCTCTGGTCTTGGCCATTGTGGAGAGGTTGGAGTCTGTTTGATTGAGTGTGTGGACAGGTGTCTTTTATACAGGTAATGAGTTCAAACAGGTGCAGTTAATACAGGTAATGAGTGGAGAACAGGAGGGCTTCTTAAAGAAAAACTAACAGGTCTGTGAGAGCCGGAATTCTTACTGGTTGGTAGGTGATCAAATACCTATGTCATGCAATAAAATGCAAATTAATTACTTAAAAATCATACAATGTGATTTTCTGGATTTTTGATTCCGTCTCTCACAGTTGAAGTGTACCTATGATAAAAATTACAGACCTCTACATGCTTTGTAAGTAGGAAAACCTGCAAAATCGGCAGTGTATCAAATACTTGTTCTCCCCACTGTATATACACACACATACATACACTCAGCAAAAAAAGAAACGTCCTCTCACTGTCAACTGTGTTTATTTTCAGCAAACTTAACATGTGTAAATATTTCTATGAACATAACAAGATTCAACAACAGACAAACTGAACATGTTCCACAGACATGTGACTAACAGAAATTGAATAATGTTTCCCTGAACAAAGGGGGGGGGGGGCGGGGGGTCAAAATCAAAAGTAACAGTCAGTATCTGGTGTGGCCACCAGCTGCATTAAGTACTGCAGCGCATCTCCTCCTCATGGACTGCACCAGATTTGCCAGTTCTTGCTGTGAGATGTTACCCCACTCTTCCACCAAGGCACCTGCAACTTCCCTGACATTTCTGGGGGGGAATGGCCCTAGCCCTCACCCTCCGATCCAACAGGTCCCGGACGTGCTCAATGGGATTGAGATCCGGGCTCTTCGCTGGCCATGGCAGAACACTGACATTCCTGTCTTGCAGGAAATCACGCACAGAACGAGCAGTATGGCTGGTGGCATTGTGATGCTGGATGGTGATGTCAGGATGAGTCTGCAGGAAGGGTACCACATGAGGGAGGAGGATGTCTTCTCCGTAACGCACAGCGATTGCCTGCAATGACAACAAGCTCAGTCCGATGATGCTGTGACACACCGCCCCAGACCATGACGGACCCTCCACCTCCAAATCGATCCCGCTCCAGAGTACAGGCCTCGGTGTAACGCTCATTCCTTCGACGATAAACGCGAATCCGATCATCACCCCTGGTGAGACAAAACCGCGATTCGTCAGTGAAGAGCACTTTTTGTCAGTCCTGTCTGGTCCAGCGACGGTGGGTTTGTGCCCATGGGTGACGTTGTTGCCGGTTATGTCTGGTGAGGACCTGCTTTATAACAAACCCTCAGTCCAGCCTCTCTCAGCCTATTGAGGACAGTCTGAGCACTGATGGAGGGATTGTGCGTTCCTGGTGTAACTCGGGCAGTTGTTGTTGCCATCCTGTACCTGTCCCGCAGGTGTGATGTTCGGATGTACCGATCCTGTGCAGGTGTTACACGTGGTCTGCCACTGCGAGGACGTTCAGCTGTCCGTCCTGTCTCCCTGTAGCGCTGTCTTAGGAGTCTCACAGTACGGACATTGCAATTTATTGCCCTGGCCACATCTGCAGTCCTCATGCCTCCTTGTAGCATGCCTAAGGCACGTTCACGCAGATGAGCAGGGACCCTGGGCATCTTTCTTTTGGTGTTTTTCAGAGTCAGTAGAAAGGCCTCTTTAGTGTCCTACATTTTCATAAATGTGACCTTAATTGCCTTCCGTCTGTAAGCTGTTAGTGTCTTAACGACCGTTCCACAGGTGCATGTTCATTAATTGTTTATGGTTCATTGAACAAGCATGGGAAACAGTGTTTAAACCCTTTACAATGAAGATATTTGGATTTTTACAAATTATCTTTGAAAGACAGGGTCCTGAAAAGGGGATGTTTCTTTTTTTGCTGAGTATATATATATATATATATATATATATATATATATATATATAATTATCTTTGAAAGACAGGGTCCTGAACACACACACACACACACACACACATACACACAAATATATATATATAGGTCAAATTCAGGAGACAACGTGGTAGTTTGTTGCCTGAAGTTAGCCTACATCAGTAGATTGTCAGTTGGTTAAAGAGAGACATTTTCAAAATTCAGTATGTTACCCTGTATGTTAGACAAACAGGACAGTGTCCCAACCCTGAGCAGAGCCCAAGGGGATTAGAAGGGCACCTTTACCTACAGTGCTCAATTCTAATTGATTTAACATCCAAAAACAAAAACAAGAGCATCTTGCTCAACACTCATCTAACTCAAGCAACATTATTTATTCCGGACAGTTTATTTATTAGGTACACCACCCCGTTCACGAAAATGGATCGCTCCTACAGACAGACAGTGAGTCATGTGGCCATGGCTTGCTATATAAAGCAGGCAGACAGGCATCGAAGCATTCAGTTATGGTTCGATTGAACATTAGAATGGGCAAAACAAGTGACCAAAGCGACTTTTGAGCGTGGTATGGTGGTCGGTGCCAGGCACGCCGGAACCAGTATTTCAGAAACGGCTTTTCATGCACAACAGTGTCTAGGGTTTACAGAGAATGGTGCGACAAACAACATCCAGTCAGCGGCAGTCCTGTGGGCGAAAACAGCTCTTTGATGATAGAGGTCGAACGAGAACGGTAAGAATCGTGCAAGCTAACAGGCAGGCCACAAACAGACAAATAACGGCGCAGTACAACAGTGGTGTGAAGAACGGCATCTCGGAACGCACAACTCGTCGATCCTTGTCACGGATGGGCTATTGTAGCAGATGACCACACTGGGTTCCACTCCTATCAGCTAAAAAGAAGAAGAAGTGTCTCCAGTGGGCACGCGATCACCAACACTGGACAATTGAGGAGTGGAAAAACATAGACTGGAACATGACAGCGAGTTCAGTTTACTTGAGTGGCCTGCACAGTCCCCAGACCTCAACCCAATAGAGCATCTTTGGGATAAGATGGAATGGGCTGTTCTCAGAATTAATGTACCGCCGTCCAATCTGCAGCAACTGCGCGATGCCGTTGCGTCAGCATGGACCAACATCCCGTTGGAACATTTCTGACACCTTGTAGAATGCCCTGAAGAATTCAGGTTGTTCTGGAGGCAAATGGGGATTCGACCCGGTACTAGATGGGTGTACCTAATAAACTGGCCGCTGACTGTATATACATACAATGCAACAATGCATTTTAAACATGAAAATAAAACAATTTCTCTCCACGAAATACATACCACTATTCACTTTTTTCTTAAAAGGGAAAAATGAACTGCAAATCAGTCAATCATACACTATAGCAGCATACCGTATTGTGCTCTGGCTCCTGGTGCTGTGGCTGAGGTCTCTACACTAAGAACACCCCAAACCGACAGGAAATACAAGGTGCTCTAGGAGAGCTCATTGCTTTTAGTGGATTTGTTCTTGGTTGTATAGTTGAATATAGCAACATTTAAAGCAGCAATCATCAGTTGAAACAATAACACCCCTGTTTCGGTAGAAAGCTAAGGGATGAGAAATGTAACCACTCAAATTCCTAGACAGAGCTATGGATGCAAAGACTGACCATCCATGATATCAAAATTATAGTTTTATCCATGTTTTTAGGCTAGTGCTTGTTTACATTTACTTGGTTTACAAAGATTTGAGTAAAACAAGCGTATATTTTGGGTTCTGATGGGGTACGGCAGTTGACCTAAGCTCATGAGTTATATTCTTCAAGAAACAAAATGGGAACACACAATTACATTTACAAGTCCAAAAATGGATGTAGCAACTGCAGATAGCCTCTAGAAAAAACACCACTTGGAAATTGTAAACAGAAGATTGAATGTTCACTCAGACTGGTGGTGGTAACAAGGGTTTCTAACAATCAGCACTTAAACACTTGTAAAATCAGATTATCAGATAAATGTTGTGATTTGAACTCCTCTCTGAATCTCAGAAAACTTCACTTGGCATGGGCTGTCATAAAGCTGAACTATGCTATCATAGACCACATGGCACCTGTCATGGTGGGCATCTGTCACATTTAATGTTTATTCCAGTGGAGGCTGCAGAGGGGAGGTCGGCTCATAATAATGTCTGGAACGGAGTGAATGGAATGGCATCGAACGCATGGAAACCATGTGCTTGATACTATTCCACTCCAGCCATTACCACGAGTCCTCCCCAATTAAAGGTGCCACCAACCTCCTGTGGTTTATTCAAAGTAAATAATCTAACACTCATGACACCTGAAAATGTGTCAACAGGTCAAGGTTCAGACTAGAAAGAAAATCACTGCATGTCATTAGACAGGTTAACTAGGTCACTGATTTCACAAAGTGGTTGTGGCAGATGTAATTTTGAAGTTCAAATAGCAATTTGTCAACATAATCCTTCCACTGTCATATAAAGTGTTATTCAAAGCTCTGAGTGAGGGGTAGTGAAATATTGTATTGTACTGATATGAAAGACTGATGGGGTGCAGAATAGGTATGTAGGAGTAATGGAGCCTAAATCTCCAGCCCATGTGGGTTTGCCATCAGCACCACCATAGCAAACATTAGCTAGCAGCTAGAGCGCTGCAGATAGAGACCTAACCTCTACACATACACACAAGCACCCAGGCACGCTTGCCAGTATACGCACGCACGCACACACACGGAATCCAACACAGCAAGTGTTAAAAGGTGTCAGATGGGATCATCTTCACTTGCATCTAGGAACTGCTTTGTTGTGTTATGTTTACAGGAGAGAAACAAGATCATTTCTCTCCAAAAAGACAGGAACACAATGAAGGACTGTGTAACACTTTACCATACTTACTACAGCGTATAGAGAAAAAAGTATATGAAAAAAAATGTAAATATTCAGATTTATATAGTTAGATTTAGAGAGCTTACTGTGCTGTGAACCTATACAATTTACCCGTTTCTTAAATGAGCAAAGACAAACTAAAAAAGAACAAGACCAGGAAGATAAGATCACCTGGAGGACAAACAGTAATATTCACTGAATAGACATTTGTTGGAACTCCAGAAGAGCAGGAAAAAGGCAGATAGTGCATAAAATTTTTATCTTTCTCATTTTTACTTAAACTCAAGCTGCATTAAATACAGGCTGTTTGTACAGGACAATTGCACTTCACAAAATCAGAAATATACAAAACACACAAGGAAATGTGACTCAAATTACAGCAAAAAAAACTATTGTTTCAGCTGATTTCTTTTTTTTTTTAACAACCTGCTGGACTCGCTAGTTATGGTTAAGGGGGAGCTGGATGAAAATAAAAGGTGAGACAAAATGGAGGGAATCCTGAACTCCAGAGTAGACTGGTGCTGCACTATCCGGGGTGTAGAGGTGTGTTTGCGTCTCTTCCTCCTCCTCCCATCATATTCCCTTCTTAAAAATTGAACGCTCGGAGTGGTGGGGAGACAGACTTCTGAACGGAGCTGCTGTGGGTCTTGAGTGGGTAGCGGTTTGTAAACTCTGTGCTGTGTTAATGGTAGAGGTTGTGTTACCACATGTCGTCTGTGGACGCTGAGTCCTTGAAGAAGGGAAGGAAGGAAAAACCCTTCAGACACTGGGTCTACATCCAAGGGGTCTCGATTTCAACTCCTGGAGATGTGCAAGAGGGCTGATCTTTCCACCCAAGAGGTTAATTTTGTCCTACACTCTAGTTACGAACTTGGACAGGAATAAATGTCCAAGAAATTGTTCAAGAAAGAGTACGGATAAGTGAGCAGAGCTTTCCGGCAATTGAGATTGAGATCCCTGGTATTAACAGCAATATATTGAAGTCTTCACTTTAACCAATTACATTTTTTCCAGTTCTGGACTGTAAAATAAGCTGATTATATTTGTCATATGCCATTTGATAGTAATTCTGCTCCAACGTAATTTTAGGCTGATCAAACAAACCCAAATGATGCTATTCCTAATCCAGAAAAATACATTTTCACAGATTAGGAAAAGCATTTTATTCCTGGTTTGTTTGAATAGCACCCTTATATTTTCTGTGATAAAAATTCCTGTTTCCTTCCTAGAAAGCCATGTCAGAATAAAGAGGCACAACATCTCATTCACGTCATCATGAGAATGTTTGGATATGAATGACTGCTTTATGAATGGTTGTTATGAATGATTGCTTCAATGAATATATTGCTTGTTAAACCATTTGTAAGATCCTCCCGTTTGAAGAATCTTGAATATTATCCCCATTGACGGAACATTAGGGAGCAAGTACACAAGATTGATATCAAATAATTGCAGCCTAAATAAGGGTCTAAGATTGCCCTGCACGCATATATCAGAAAGCATCTTTGGCCTTCAAACACTGGGGGGCTATACTTGCAAACATTAGAAACAGTTTAAATGTAAATTGTTTCTCCATCTCAAAATCCCCATCAGCCAACCTGGCATACTTATCCCTATGCTAACAACACCAGCTGGACGTGATTATTTCCTTTAACAAATTCTGTATCAGCCAATTACAAATGTTGACATCACTTTTTCTTGAGAGCGTCCTAAAAGTTAAGTCCCCTATTTAGGGGACTGAGCGGTTCTGAACCGGTTCCGACCAACATTTTTGTGTATAGAGTGCTCTGTCAATGGCGCAACATCAATTGCTGTGCACTACGTGACATATCTGGTTGTCCCGCTTCGCATGCCGTTCTCCGCTCTCATCCGAGATGCAGTATGTAAAATCTGACACATTTGCAAAAGGGGCGACATGTCACATTTTCTGGCTTATCCAGACAAAGGATCGAACTCCCATCTGTGAAATTCCCAGCTCCGCTTACAATATGGCATATGAAATGGGAGACTAGCGATTGCAGCGAACAGTCTAATCTCGCTGTGATATTATCAGATGGATGGATGCAAAATCATTTTGTAGAATTGAAACAAGATGAAATCACCCCATTCTTACAGCTTAAGTTGTAACAAGTCAGCAGGCATTTGAATGGCTTCTGCGTGACGCTCAGAGGATGCTGGGCAGAAAATGCTCTGTCATTTATATGAAATGGTACCAATTTTGTATTGTCACTAAGTATGATAATATTTATTTTACAGTTAAAGGTTAAATACTATCATTTGATTTGTACTATACTTAGAAAGCATTTCAATCATTTCAAGCCCTATTCCCACACTTTTGTTGAATAGGAAGAAAAAAGATCATGATTTTTCATATGTTTATTATACTTGAGCTTACAGTGCATTCGTAAAGTATTCAGACCCATTGACTTTTTCCACATTTTGTTACGTGACAGCCTTATTCTAAAATGGATTTAATTGTTTTTTTCCCTGTCATCAATCTACACACAATACCCCATAATGACAACACGAAAACAGATTGTTAGACATTTTTGCAAATTTACAGAAAATAAAAATACTGAAATAATCACATTTACATAAATATTCAGACCCTTTACTCAGTACTTTGTTAAAGCACCTTCGGCAGCGATTACAGCCTCGAGTCTTCTTGGGTATGATGCTATAAACTTGTCACAACTGTATTTGGTGAGTTTCTCCCATTCTTCGCTGCAGATCCTCTCAAGCTCTGTCAGGTTGGATGGGGAGCGTCGCTGCACAGCTATTTTTAGGTCTCTCCAGAGATGTTCGATCAGGTTTAAGTCTGGGCTCTGGCTGGGCCACTCAAGGACATTCAGAGACTTGTCCCGAAGCCACTCCTGCATTGTCTTGGGGTCGTTGTCCTGTTAGAAGGTGAACCTTCGCCGCAG
This sequence comes from Coregonus lavaretus, assembly GCF_964263955.1. NCBI lineage: Eukaryota > Metazoa > Chordata > Actinopteri > Salmoniformes > Salmonidae > Coregonus > Coregonus lavaretus. Next base: position 25,484,703 of record NC_140005.1, on the reverse strand, counting down.
TCTGAGGTCCTGAGTGCTCTGGAGCAGGTTATCATCAAGGATCTCTCTGTACTTTGCTCTGTTCATCTTTCCCTCGAACCTGACTAGTCTCCCAGTCCCTGCCGCTGAAAAACATCCCTACAGCATGATGCTGCCACCACCATGCTTCACCGTAGGGATGGTACCAGGTTTCCTCCAGATGTGACGCTTGGCATTCAGGCCAAAGAGTTCAATCTTGGTTTCATCAGACCAGAGAATGTTGTTTCTCATGGTCAGACTCCTTTAGGTGCCTTTTGGCAAACTCCAAGCGGGCTGTCATGTGTCTTTTACTGAGGAGTGGCTTCCGTCTGGCCACTCTGCCATAAAGGCCTGATTGGTGGAGTGCTGCAGAGATGGTTGTCCTTCTGGAAGGTTCTCCCATCTCCCCAGAGGAACTCTGGAGCTATGTCAGAGTGACCATTGGGTTCTTGGTCACCTTCCTGACCAAGGCCCTCCTCCCCCGATTGCTCAGTTTGGCCAGGCGGCCAGCTCTAGCAAGAGTCTTGGTGGTTCCAAACTTCTTCCATTTAAGAATGATGGAGGCCACTGTGTTCTTGGGGACCTTCAATGCTGCAGAAATGCTTTGGTACCCTTCCCCAGATCTGTGCCTCGACACAATCCTGTCTTGGAGCTCTAAGCAATTCCTTTGACTTCATGGCTTCGTTTTTGCTCTGACATGCACTGTCAACAGTGGAATCTTATATAGACAGGTGTGACCCTTTCCAAATCATGTCCAATCAATTGAATTTACCACAGGTGGACTCCAATCAAGTTGTAGAAACATCTCAAGGATGATAAATGGAAACAGGATGCACCTGAGCTCAATTTCGAGTCTCATAGCAAAGGGTCTGAATACTTATTTAAATAAGGTATCCGTTTATTTTTAATAAATTGGCAAAAATGTCTAAAAACCTGTTTTCGCTTTGTCATTATGGGGTATTGTGTGTTGATTGATGAGGAAAACATTTAAATCAATTTTTAAATAAGGCTAACAAAACAAAATGTGGAAAAAGTCAAAGGGTCTGAATACTTTCCGAATGCACTTTATGTCCTCAAAAGTGACTACACCTCAGCAATCTATTTTTTTTAAATACCAGAAAGGTGAGATTTTAATCTTTCTGGCAGTATAAGCGTCACTAGGTATTGTTTATGGCCCTTTTAGGCGGAAATCTACAATTTCACAGGTGAACAGAAGTCACATGGCACCATCTGCTAATCAAAATTACTAAAATATGCACGAAAGTTCAATTGGACATATAGCTCACAGTATTGCGAGTCAGTATTTTTTTCGTGGTATGTTCGAATCACAGGTGAGATTGTTTTTTTCCTTTGGGAAATGTTGAATTAATTACGTTTATTGTACTAGTGTGTTGCGAAAGGTGTAGCCAAAACCTTGTAAATTAAGATTACAAATATATTTCATGAGGAGCTTCTTGGAGTCCCTCTTACAGAGTCACACATAGGCTACTGCTATACAGGGGTATAGAGCTGCCGGAGCGCACCGGAGCCACACTTTGCCACCTCTCAGAATGGGGCTTGATTAATGAAGTTTACATCAAAGCCAAATCAATATCTTGCAAGATGACTTATAGGGATACTTCGGTATTTTATCTACTTCCCCAGAGTCAGATGAACTAGTGGATACCATTTTTATGTTTGTGTCCAGTATGAAGGAAGTTAGAGGTAGTTATGCGAGCCAATGATAACTAGCGTTAGCGCAATGACTGGAAGTTTATGGGTATTTGCAAGCATGCTAGTAGATGCCAATTATACTTTGACTGGAAGTTTATGGGTATTTGCAAGCATGCTAGTAAATACCCATAAACTTCCAGTCAAAGTATAATTGGTTTAACAGCCAATGTGTATTGTTTAACATACTATTAAAATAGTACTCACTTACAGGAATGGATAATTTTTTACAAGTTGCTAGATATCCCATAAACCCATCGTTGAAAACCACATTTTCATCTTCTGTGGTTTGGTAACTTCTTGTTCTTCGACGGAATCTAGCTGGCGCAGAGTTAAAAAAATTAAAAGTATGTGGCGTATGTCTCGCAAAGCCTTCAACCGCAAGAGGTCGTTGCGAATTCATCTGTTTTGGACGGTTCCCACTTAAATGAATGACATCCGCCGCAACATAACAGAGTGCTTATGGTTAATTTGAATTAGGCTCGTCGTCATTTTTTTAAAATGTACAATAAACGTACATGTTATAAAGGCATCATTTATATTTTTTCCGTAAAAGCATATGGATGTGTGTGAAACAGATAAGCAAAAACGTTTTGTCATACATGCGAAAACGTGAACATTTTGTCTAACGTTGGTACTAGTAGCTTAGTCACAGATGCATCAATGCAATATTGGCACACAACATTTGTTACAGATTAACAGAACAAAATTAAACATTACATTTGTAAGTTAAAAATATCCCTCTGGTGGCCATGGTTGACCTATTTTAAGAAATGCCATTGGTTAGTGGATAAAGTTTAAGTTCTTTGATAGGCTGATGCGGAATTTGTTACAGGAAATAATCACTGTCAGCTGGTGAGGTTAGCATAGGGCTAACCTGTGCCAGGTTATCTGATGGGACCAGCTACAATGTTGCGTTCTATGACGTACAAGTAAATGGACTATTTTAATTGGCCAATGCGCATTTTCACACAAACAGTTTAACGTTAAACTGTTTCTAATGTTCGCAAGTATGGCCCAAGAGACTTTCCCTATGGGCAACACATAGGCTGTGTTTACACAGGCAGCTCAATTCTATTATTTTGCCCAATCATTGGCAAAATATCTAATCTGATTGGTCAAAATACCAATTAGTGGCAAAAGATCAAAATTGGGCTGCCTGTGTAAACACAGCCTAGATGTGTTAACTGTTCTGTGATATTGGCTGCTGTGTCAATTCAGGAGTAAACTAAACCATACCCATCATGAAACAACTGAACTGTGGGAAGAACTCAATTAATTCTGGGATGTTATGGTAACGAGTAAAGTGGATTACAGAGCAAATCGAAAGTGAATTACAAACAAGGCTGATACTCAAAAGGTGAGTGCTACAATAAACTGAAACATTCAGAAATCCATATATTGCCTCCCCTTGATTCATCTTTAAAATCAGATAAAAGTTATTGATATGTTGAACGTTACAAATTGAGTTGAAAACGAACACAAAAATATTAATGTAGTTGTATTTTGCCCTCGAAATACAAACCAATGTGCACAAACACACTATTTGATACAAACAAGTATCTACATTCATATACATTCAAATAAACAAGCTTTTGTGAGTGGATAGCAGTCGTCAGGAGATACTTACTGTGTCGTCACTTCGGTATGGGTTGAGTTTGTTGTACACTGCTTCAACAACATTTCGTCTAGGACACAAAAAAGTTAAGTTACCATAAAGGTTTAGCTTTGCAAGCAATAACAACACCAATGTATATAAGCCCAATAAAAACAAAACACAGTTTATACAGCAGAGCTAAATGCTGAGCATACAAGGCTGGAATTGAAGGGCAAAATTCAATTAGCCCAACTAACAGCCGAAACTTCCACGCTAGTCCAAACTATCAAAACCACTTTGGTGAAAAGTCATTAAACCTTACCCTGCAAAGCATGCTACCATTTCCCTAGTACTTAATCGACCTCAAAAACTTTGGAGTTGGCTGAGGTCCAGTTAAAAGAGCTCACTCACTTGCTGGCCAGCTCACCACCACGAGGGAGGTTAGGGATGCTCTCTGATGCTAACGTCCGCATTACGTGGACCAAGTCTGGAACCCCTTCGTTTCCCTGCTTCTTTATGATCTCTGTGGGAATAGTAGAACCACATTCTCTATGAGTGGAAAACAATATCACAATGGGTGAAGTGAGCTTGAACCACATCATATTTGTGGTCCTCTGTAGCTCAACTGGTAGAGCACGGCGCTTGTAACGCCAAGGTAGTGGGTTCGATCCCCGGGACCACCCATACACAAAAATGTATGCACGCATGACTGTAAGTCGCTTTGGATAAAAGCGTCTGCTAAATGGCATATTATTATTATTATTATATTCATGACAAGATTCTTATATTATCTAGGTTTCTATACGGCATATTTAGATGCTGCACCTTCTACTCTGCTCTCCAGGTACTTATCCAGCTCCGCTTCCCTTTTCACAGCATCTGCAGTCACCTTTGGAGCCCCTGGGAGGCAGATCAGCACAACGCTCATATTGTCCCGACTCCCCTGTTCAAAGAGAGAGAGAGCGCAATACAGACAGACTTAAAAAGGAAAGGATTTACATTTTCTTTTGCATATTCAAGTAATCCAAAGGCATCCATTTTTTAAAACATTTTAGTCATTTAGCAGACGCCCTTATCCAGAGCGACTTACAGTAGTGAGTGCATACATTTTCATACTGGTCCCCCGTGGGAATTGAACCCACAACCCTGGCGTTACAAGTGCCATGCTCCACCAACTGAGCTACAAGGGATTATGACGCCTACTCATGTGACAAAATGCTGTGAAAAATGAAAACTGCACACTCTACATCTGCGTGGTAAGATCCAGGTACATGCAAATGCTTAACTGTTACTGATTCTGTGAACAATAAATTGACAGGTCTCACCTTGTATAAGCAAGTGTCAACAATTTCATTGCAGACTCTCTCAAGGTCATCGGTCACCTCTAGCCTGGACCTGACAAAGTCACACAGTTCTTCATTGGCCATAACATCCCAGATGCCATCGCAGGCTAGGACAATAAACTCATCTTCCACCGCAGACCTTTCAATGGCATACACCTCAGGCTCTGGTGAAACCAGCTGCTCCGTGGGGCCCTTGCCATGCACACACTTGTAGTCGAAGTCTCCCAGGGCACGGGACACAGCCAGAGAGCCGTTTACTCTCTGGATCATGACAGAGCCTCCGGCGTTCTGAATCCTCTCCTTCTCCAGTGGGTTGCTGGGCTTGTGGTCCTGTGTGAAAAAGTGCACAGCTCCTCCACGGCTCAGAAGACCCCGGGAGTCTCCACAGTTGATGAAGTAGATGTGGCCCGGGGAAATCATGACCCCCACAGCAGTTGAGCCACTGCGGTCCACACCGTGCTTCTTCTCTGAGATGTTCCGCATGTGCTCATCAATCTGCAGGAAACCTGTGCGGATGCCGGTCTTCACACTCTCTACGTTGGGCTCCAGAGAGCTCTGGAAGTCTGGGTTGCTGGTGATGTGCTCCAGCAGGTGCTCACAGCAGTATTTGGCCACCTGGGAGCCAGCATGCCCATCATAGACAGCAAAGAAGGACCAAGGGTCGAGCCCATGAGGCAGGCCAATGACTGCCGTGTGCGCATCCTCCATCTCCACCCTCCAGCCCTGCATGCTGCTCAGGCCATAGGTCAGACTGTTCCCCTCACCATGAGCATTGTGCTTCTCCATCTTTGGCTTGTCCAAAAACGCCCCCATTGTATCTCTTAAAACCTTCAAAAACATTAAAAAAAACAAAGGATAATATAATATGTTCACTTGTTATACTGCTAAATTCGGCTACATGTTTACTAAATAAACACCAAAATATTCGCCAAATATAATTAGTTAAGATATGGATGATTTCGAAGAACATGACATTGCTACAATCCTTTTATGGCAAAAATATTAGCTAGCACCTTGGGCTGCTCTCATACGTTGCACACTCTCTGCTCTAAAAATAGGTGAGTACTGTAGTGTAGATACATATTTGGCTCACCACCTAGTTAGAAACAACCATCAATGAAGAACTAACGTTAGCTGCTAGCTAAATAACCTATTTGTAGGTGTTGGGCATTGATTGTGTGAGTTCAACACATACAATAAAGTCAGCACTGCAAATAGTTAACGTTAGCTACCCAGATAGCGAAACAAAATCCCCCCGCTTGCTATTTTGCGCTTTCCCTACGCCCAAACCAGCTAGGTCCCAAGCCAACGTAAGCTAGCTAGCTAACGTTACGTGTTGTTGTTTTGTAGCTAGCTAGCAAGTAGCAACGTTACAATACAGTGTAGTTAGCTAGTTAGTTTATCGTTTTAGCAATGTTAGCTAGCAATGAAGTAGTTAGTTGGTAATCTTAGCTAGCTAATGCTAGTTACGTAAAATAGTTAACAAGCTAGCACGCCGAACTAGCTAGTTACTGTAGACATCGTCCAACTAAGTCAATGACAGAGCCAGGGTTACTTAAAATGTAAGGAGCAAGGAAAACTTTTGATGATCACGAAGTGACGAACAAGAATGTTTTCAACAACGTTAACTAGCTGGCTGGCTATGGTAGCTTGCTAATTAGCTTAAATCCTCCCGTGGCAATAATATTAAAACCAAAATAAACAAACAGCTGCGTCGTTGTGGGCCTTGGCCCCATAGCTTTGGCAGGCCTTACACTGCCCCACGGCCTATCCTCATCGCTAAGCCCCCGCTGAGTATAGCTAATCAGCAATGCTAACAGACTAGTTTGGTAGACAATCAGAGAGATTTCTTACAGGCACAAACCACTGTGACTTACCTAAATCTGCGAGACCTGTTTTGAAGTTGTAAAGACAGAGCAGAGGTGCTGTGACCGCACCAGAAACACCGACGAGATGGAGGGAGTTTGCGGGTAACGTTAGCTAGCTAGCAATCACCTCTGTGCATCAATTTGTGAAAGTGCGGAACTCCCTGTTCTGACTAAACCAGGGATGCATTACTTTATCATTTGGCGACGTAAAGTATAATGAAAATGTCCCTCCTTTGAAGTTGTAGGCCGGAGCTGTTATGGCCAAATTAGTGTCAAGCCCCAGCCTATTCACTTGAATTTGACAGCCTGCAAACTAGCTAAACCAAACACTGGACTCGGAAAATACCCGGATGTTGCAGGTTGCGTTCTTGAAATCATTACATCATCCCTATGAGGCAGTTGGTAAACACAAAAGCCCATACATTGATTCAACCATAGAGATCCTATTAAATTACTAGTTTAATAGTTAAATACATTACTGCTATTATTAGTATTCTAATTCCTAATTCTATGGATTCAACATTGTAAAGGCGAACACGCATATTAACATAAAGCCAATAGATTTCGTATGGAAATATCTGTGGCGAATCAAAATGTTCTCAGTATGCATTTCTATCAGTCACAATCTGTATCACTCTATGTCTCTATTAAAGTGGCACAGTGCGCCAAATATCAGCATTAATCTTGTCTATTCAACCTGAAATATATTTTTAAAAATCCTAATAATGTTTTTCTATAAGAGTAAACTGTGTTTTGTATTTCTAATAGTCGCTTCAGGGTTATTGCGTGACATTATTTTCCGCTAAAGATTATGGATATACTGATAAGATACTTGTCTCTCCGCCCTAAGAATGGGAGTCATTGTCAACAAAGCGGCACCGCAGACTGTTTAATCAAACAGGGGCTGCTGCCGCGTTCAAAACAACTGGGAACTCGGAAAAATAAGAGGTCAAGTCATGACGTCAGTGATCTTCAGGTCGGAAAGTGGGAGCTCTAGAAGAGGCCCGAGTTCCCCAGTTGGATGACTGTTCAAATCGATTTTTCCCCAGTCGGAACTCGTTTTTTTCCCGAATTCTCAGTTGTTTTGAAGGCACTGAAGTCAGAAGTCAGAGATTTCAGAGTTCCCAATTGTTCTTACTGTGGAATGCAGTGTTTGGTTTTCGCCAGGCATAATGGGACCCATCTCGTCCAGAAAGTTGACTCAAGTTTGCCAAAAAGCACCTGGATGATCATCAAGACTCTTGGAAGAACGTTCTATGGACAGATGATTCAAAAGTATAACTTTTTGGACGACATGGTTCCAGTAATGCCTGGCGAAAACCAAACTCTCCATTCCACAGTAAGAACATCATACCAAAGGTCAAGCATGGTGGTGGTGGTGTGATGGTTTGTGTATGCTTTGCTGCCTCAGGACCTGGACGACTTGCCTTAATAGAAGGAACCATGAATTCTGCTCTGTATCAGAGAATTCTACAGGAGAATGTCAGACCATCCGTCTGTGAGCTGAAGCTGAATCGCAGTTGGGTCATGCAGCAAGACAATGATCCAAAACACACAATCAAGTCTACATTAAAATAGCTAAAAAGCAACACATTTGAAGTTTTGGAATGGCCTAGTCAAAGTCCAGACCTAATCCCAATTGAGATGTTGTGGCAGGACTTGAAACGAGCAGTTCATGCTTGAAAACCCACACGTCACTGAGTTAAAGCAGTTCTGCATGGAAGAGTGGGCCAAAATTCCCCCACAGCGACGTGAGAGACTGATCAACAACTACAGGAAGCATTTGGTTGGAGTCATTGCAGCTAAAGGTGGCACAACCAGTTATTGAGTGTAAGGGGGCAATTACTTTTTCACACAGGGGAATTGGGTGTTGCATAACTTTGTTTATGAAATAAATATGTAATTGTTGTGTTATTTGTTCACTTATGTTCCCTTTATCTAATATTAGGTTTTGGTTGAAGACCTGATAACATTCAGTATCACAAATATGCAAAAGTAGAGAAAATTAGAAAGGGGGCAAATACTTTTTCATAGCACTGTATATCAGTACACTCCTAACAACCTAAGCATAGAGCCACACAGTGGAGGTGTCATAATATCCATAAAACCTAGAGGTCAAACAGGAAATTGGTTCCAATAGTTTTTGCACCATTCATTTCCCCCCATAGAAACACTTAAAATAAGGGCTGTGTTTCATGTAGGCTTACCCTGGCATGACGTTTTGATAAGCATGTAAATCTCTCTCCGACAAGGTGACTGATTCGAAAATGCTAATTAGCATAAAAGTAGACATCATGCAAGACTACAAATCCCTGCAAACTCCTGCATGTCATCTCTAGCTGCCACCTTTGCTAACACCTACATTTAAAAATGTTTTTTGCCAATTTGTTCATTACTACATTTAGCTAATATTAGATAGTTCATCCAGAGATTCTTACCTTTGCCTCAATTCGGCAGTCTCGTCCAGATCATCATGGCATTTTTAGTTCTTTACGATAGCCACATTAGCAGCTAATTAGCGTTTCATTTGTTGGGGATAAAAACAGGCAAATATATTGATAAAAGTCACATTGTCCGAGAGAGATTTACACGGTTATCAAAACATCACGCCGGGGTAAGCCTACGCGAAACACAGCCCTTATTTTAAGTGTTTCTAAAATCCCCTAAGGGAAAAATTTATGGTGGAAAAACGATTGGAACCATTTCCCTGTTTGACCTCTAGATTTTATGGGTATTATGACTGATACTGTGGCACTCTATTAACCTCATGTAGTAAATACATTTTGAAATTCGACACTGTCATTGACATTCATATAAAAACTCCTTGCTTGGTGGGCGGAAAAACGAAAAAACGCCACCTGCTGGAGGGAGACAGATTTTCCGCGGAATTGGGCCTCTCTTCACCTCTTCCTCTCTAAAACTCAGTGGTCACAAGGGCTGCAGATGACCGTTGTTCTTGTGTTGTGACTGTCTTTCATAACATTTTCACACCAGCCAGACAGAAGAATATGGATTGTTGCATGATACTTTCTTGTACAGTTTGTGCACTTCATATTTGCAGACGCTGACTTTACCTTACTATGGGCAACCTTGTTAGGGAGCAAGCCAGGTAACAACACCTGTCCCGTAATTTTATTGATCAAGAACTACAGGCAGTCGCCACTGCTGGCAATGTACAAGGAGTTTTTCAATATAGATATATTGTAACCAGTGGCCTGTATTGATGGAGGCTTCCCCCCCCAAAAAGTATTATAATAACATTAAATAACGTATCTTTCGTCTCTGTGTTTCATAATTGTCCTTCAATTCGCAAGAGGCTGAATGTATCTCACAGGAGAAAGCATCCGAGGCAAGCGAAACAGCGACCTCTGTCTCTCTACGTGTAGGCCATCTATCTGATACTGTCTGGTGCAAACGAGTATGACATTGTTGTGCCCGTAGCATTGAATATAAGGGAACCCAGCGAGCATTTGGCCACAGATAGAACAATGAGACAGGTATTTCACTGGATGTATAAATGTGAAGCATCCTCTTGGCGTTTCCACTCACTACCAAATATGTACTCAAAGCAACCTTTACCTTGGTTGCTTACCCTCAAGGTTCAAGAGGGGCCAATTACAACAAGGTGTAGGGACTAGGGGGCTCATTTATCAATCATGCGTAGGCACAGAGTAAACCATGCGTGGGATCATTTCCACCCACAGTGTGCGATTTTTCAATATGAACGTTTGCTTGAGTGTGCGTAAATTTGCACATGGTCATGACATGCTTAATTATGCACAGTGCCAAGTGATGGAACAAGGGAACTGCTTGTCAAGCCTATAATGGGGAAAATATACACTATATATACAAAAGAATGTGGAAACCCCTTCAAATTAGTGGATTTGGCTATTTCAGCCACACCCGTTGCTGTCAGGTGTATAAAATTGAGCACTGCAATCTCCATAGACAAACATTGGCAGTAGAATGGCCTTACTGAAGAGCTCAGTGACTTTCAACGTGGCACCGTCATAGGATGCCACCTTTCCAACAAGTCAGTTCGTCAAATTTCTGCCCTGCTAGAGCTGCCCCGGTCAACTGTAAGTGCTGTTATTGTGAAGTGGAAAAGTCTAGGAGCAACAACGGCTGGCGAAGTGGTAGGCCACACAAGCTCACAGAACGGGACCACCAAGTGCTGAAGCATGGAGCGCGTAAAAATCGAGCAGCACACAAGCCTAAGATCACCATGTGCAATGCCAAGCGTTGGCTGGAGTGATGTAAAGCTCGCCGCCATTGGACTCTGGCGCAGTGGAAACGCGTTCTCTGGAGTGATGAATCACGTGCACCATCTGGCAGTCCGAAAGACGAATCTGGGTTTGGCGGATGCCAGGAGAACGATTCCTGCCCGAATGCAGAGTGCAGACTATAAAGTTTGGTGGAGGAGGAATAATGGTCTGGGGCTGTTTTTCATGGTTTGGGCTAGGCCCCTTAGTTCCAGTCAAGGGAAATATTAACGCTACAGCATACAATGATATTCTAGACGATTCTGTGCTTCCAAATTTGTGGCAACAGTTTGGGAAAGGCCCTTTCCTGTTTCAGCATGACAATGCCCCCGTGCACAAAGCGAGGTCCATAAAGAAACGTTTTGTCGAGATCAGTGTGGAAGAACTTGACAGACCTGCACAGAGCCCTGACCTCAACCCCATCGAACACCTTTGGGATGAATTGGAACACCGACTGCGAGCCAGGCCTAATCGCCCAACATCAGTGCCCGACCTCACTAATGCTGTTGTGGCTGAATGGAAGCAAGTCCCCGCAGCTATGTTCCAACATCTAGTGGAAAGCCTTCCCAGAAGAGTGGAGGCTGTTATAGCAGCAAAGGAGGGACCAACTCCATATTAATGCCCGTGAATGAGATGTTCGAGGAGCAGGTGTCCACATACCTTTGGCCATGTAGGGTATGTTGAAAATGTGTGAAATTGTGAGAGTAATAATTAAAGCATGTTTTGATTTCATTGTATTTCCATTGTGAATTCATGCAACATATCTTGACATATCAGTGCATTTGTTACGATAATAATCCATATAAAGTACAGTAATTTGTTAAATTAGAGGTACATGTGAAAGTGAAACCATTGTTGAAATCAGTGACGATTTTAGCATGTAAATCTTGGTGGGGCAAACAAAAACTAAAATTGGGGGATGCATGCCAGCAAAGCCACTACACAACACAACACTAAACAATACATTAATTGCACTATAACAGTGAAAAACGGTGCCCACAAACTGTTAGGGCCTACATAATGCTGTCCCAACAGCAGAGTCCCAACAGCAGTCCCATCACCTTACCACTACTACACCTGGCTATCAGCGGAGCCTTATCTGGCAGCGAAACAGTTAATTCAGCCTCATTTACTGCCTTAAAAAAAAACATAGCTGATATGGCTGACTTGCTTAAACAGATGTGGTTTCTACTGACAATTGAGATGTACAAACTAGGGCATAAGGAGACAACAAGCGGATAAGAGGCAATAAGTAATTTCGATTAAGACATTAATGAGCGAGCTAGTACGGACGTAGTCAATATAACTATTTGTTCAACACTTTTGAAATATACAGTGACAGAATTCAGAACATGGGCCGTTCTTACAGTGTTCTCCCTGTACACCAAGTCAGAACCGTAAAGGGGGCATATAATCAGACAATGAAAGCGCTTACAATATTCAATGATTACATTTCTCTAAAACAGGTTATAGGCTACATGTGCACCACCAAGTCAGAACAGTAGGCAAAATTAAGAGGGGAAAATAGACAAAATTATTAGGGTGATGCAAATGGGCTACAAACAGCTTACTACACAACATACACTTAGTATTACTTTCTTAGCTATAGTATACAATCATGTCAAATCCGTTACTATGTTGTGATGTCATTAAAGACGGTGGAACAACATAACTGTATCTCTGGGGGTGTACACTTCCCAGTTATGAGGTTTGCATCTAATTGTTGTATAAAATGAATGATTAAGTATAACAATACTTTTGTGAAGATAACAATGTGAATTTAGCATTCTAGATGAGATGATTGTTTTCCATATTGATTTGTTCTTAGTCAGTGGCCACGCCCAGATGAGCACAAACATGATGGAAATCCCCTTTTACCCCGAGTGCATAAAAAGCCTTGTGACTAAATTTACCTCAGACCAGGAAGCCCCATGGCTTAAAATGGTTGACACTCTACAAGACCAGCAGACGTGAAGCGTGAGCTAAACGTTACACATTGGTTTAAAACTACAACTCCATTACCAAAGGAAGACCAGCAGACGTGAAGCGTGAGCTAAATGTTGCAAATGGTTGAATTTCTACCAGACCAGGAAGCGTGAAGCTGAAGCTGCATGTTACAAAATGGTTAGACCAGAAAGACCAGAAAACGTGAGACGTTAGTCCACACGTTTGAAATGGAGAAACTCTGAAACTCTCAACCTCTACACGAGGTGAAGAAGAAGACAATGCACTAGACCTTATCATCTCAGTCTGCAGCTGGCATGTATAGTCGTCTAGAGAACTTTCACTAAAGACATGAGTTGGGAAGGACAATCCCTCTCAGACAACCGCTGGTACATCTAAAGTATCCATTCTAACCACAACTACGACCAGAAACTTTACCAAGGACACTGGGATCTCTGGTGGGCAAACCAGAGTCCTACATCATCAACTCAACTATCGAGGACAGCTACACGTAAATACATGTTGCATTTCTACTCCGAATGAGCGTTTAGTGGGGTTTTAAGCATTTGTATTTCCGTGAGCATAGTTTCCAAAGTAACCACGATAGTTTGAATCTGTCTTTCCCTTCCACTCTGACCCTCCTTCTACCCAAGCATTCATGCTATTGTTAGTCCAGTCCACTAGGGACCTGTTTTCATTGTATTACGTTAGTAATCAATAACCTATGTGTGTGTGTGTTTGTATTGTGTTATTATTTAGTTAGTTAGTAAATAAATCATTAAGCCAATTTGTGTATTGCTGATTAATCAATAAGGTTAGGGTTCTTGCAGGTTCAAGGATTCTGCGACGTTCAGAATGAGACTGATAAGAGGTAATTATTTGATAAGTGACTGTTATCGATATATAAAATAAATATATTCTAAGAGTTTAATTCGGGAGATGGTAACTCGTTAAACAACTTCTTCCGTGGTGCCCCAAATTCCTGATGAGTTAATTGTTACATGATTAATTTAATCGAGTGACAATTAAACATAGTTAGGCGATTCGATAAATAACAGTCATACATTAAAGTAAGTCACGTCACGACAATGGCTTATTGGTGAGTGCCTACTCATTTGAAGTATATTTGCCATTGCTAAAGCAACTTGAGTTGTCCTAGTGGTCCTTTCTTTTTTATTTTTACTGATCAAGCCACAACTGAGCGAGCCAAATAAAACCTTTTGGTTGTCCTCAATCTCTGACACTAGCACCTGTATTTCAGTCTCGTAAAAGTTTTTTTTTCTTAGCTATTTTGGATTGCGCCCTTGTATTTCATGGTACCGCGTTGTATATTCCCAACGGGGTTTAAAGGTATGATTTTGACCATATTTGGTTAATTAGGGGCGTTTCGAAATGCAAACTGCCATGGTCGTGCACGAGCACTGAGGCTGAGAACAGAGTGACAAGATGGTAGTCAGGGGAACCCATTGAGGGTGGTAAAAAGGCGGGCAGGAAAAAAAGGAAGGAAGTGGAACATATTAAGAGGAAATATGGAGTACTGCAGAAGGAAATTGAACATGATGAGAGTGAGGATTAATTAACTGCGGTGTCAGGTGCAGTAAAGACCATAGAGTTTGAGCCTCTTCCCGATGGTGATAAATACGTTTTTTTGCCCAGTGTGTGAGATCTTGGGAGAGAATGGATCCTTGCCTTCTGGCTGATCCATATGTGATGTCAGGTTGGATGGAGAAGAGGTTGGGGAAAGTTGGGTCGGTGAAAGTGACTGGAAGGGGAATTGTGTCGATTTTTTGTGTTTCTGCCATTCAGAGCGAGCATGCGCTTAGCACCACGCGACTGGAGACAAGAACTGTGATTTGCTTTCCTCTCAGGAGCAGGGTGCCATTGAAAGGAGTGATAACTGGAGTGGCGTTAAATGTTGAGCAGGGCCAACTAAAGTTGAATATTCCTGGTATCTGAAACAGAGAAGACACTGTCTGTACTACTGAATTTTTATGTTTTTACTAGATAAAGTCAAGTTAGGATGTGTCAGTTATGCCGTGAGAGATGTTGGCGCAAACCCATTACGGTGTTTTAGGTATCAAGCTTATGGTCATGTGGCAGCAGTGTGTAGGAGGGAGATTCCTAGATGTGAGAAGTGTGCAGGAGGACATGAGACAAAGGAATGTGTAGTATCAGTGGAAAAGGTTGTGTGTGTAAACTGTAGGGGTACCCATGGTGCTGGAGATCAGAGGTGGCTGGTGAGAGAAAGGCAGGTTGGGGTTGCCAGGATCAGAGTAGTGCATAAGGTGTCGTATGCTGAGGCAGTGAAGAGAGTAGTAGAGGAAGATGGGTCCAGGGTGAGGGATCCTAAGAGGATCCCTGTGAGCAGGCCGAGGTCAATAGAGAGTGATAGGAATAACATGTGCTTCAGTATTTCTCTTATTTTTTTGCTGTTCATGGCCATGGTTGTCAACTGTACTGCAGGAATGGAACGTAAATCACAGAGGATGGATGTTGTGGTGGCAGCTGCAGAGAAGTACCTGGGTGTACAAGATTTTATTGCAGAAGAGTTACAAGGTGTTTTGAACGATAGTGTCCCGTCCTCCCAGGTTGATGGCCTGGTGTAGGATCAGATAGGGCCAAAGTAGTGGAATAGTGATGAGGTTTTAATGGGTGTATGGTTAGTTGGTAGGGCAATTTTTACACAAAGTGTAATGAATTTATACTACAGAATAGTAGGCTGATACACAGACAATATAGTAGGTGGCGGCATGCACCTATAACATTTGTTTGCGGACCACCATAATACCAAAGAAGAAGAGACTGAGAACAATTGGTATTTATCTATGGTTTTCTCCTATCGGTGTGTGTAAGACACTCGTAGGATTGTTTGATAAATCATACTTTTTCTATGCGTTTGACCATTGTAAATTCAGTTCGTAAGTAGTATTTTAGAATAGTTTATATGCAGTATTGATAAATGAGGCCGCTGGTCTATAATGGTTGAAAAAGGTGGGTAACCAGGTAATAGGGGATATGAAAGCCACAACTGTACTATGATACAATATGACCCTCCACCAGCACTCTCAAACAAGGCTGTAGCAGAGAGGAAGAGCGAGGCCCAACTCGGTGGAAAATCTCCCTCCCCTTTTATTGTTTCGCCCACCAAGCATGGAGGTCAAAATGAGTGTCGAATTTGGTCAACAAAAAAATATATCTTATTTGCTATGTGAGGTTTATTTGATTGAATATACGTTTTGTAACGCTTAAGTTGTTACGAGTGTACTGATATAAGTAGGACAGGTGACATCCCGACAACCTTGAGAAAAAACACTTTATATTGGAGTTGTCTCGAGATGGCTATGCATATTCATGGCATGAGGCTAGTAGCATAGCATCTCTCTCATCGAATATTCAAAAAAGGATTACAATAATGAGATGTATCCACCAATCCAAAGAAAGGGTTGGAGGGAGCTAGACAGCCCACAGTGCCGCTTTGTGGACAACAACTCCCATTGTTAGGGCGGAGAGACATGTATCTTCTTGTCAGTATATCCATAATCTTTGGCTGTAGTACTGTTTCTCAGTATTTTCAGGTCAGAGGTTGAAGAACCCTAGCCTGGTGGAACCAGCCTGATCGCTTCATTCACCATTCTATTTCCCTTCAAATAGAATGGTGAACACAGCAATCAGGCTGGTTCCACCAGGCTATGAACAGTGAACACCCTACTGTACTCTACCTACAAACAGGCACAGTATTAGCTGTGAACAGTAACACAATTGGCTGGTTGTCTTCTAGAGACCAAGTTGAATGGACTGGTGGTATAGGGGAGGAGCTGGCTTACCAACTAGCTGGATGTGGGTCTCGTCTGATTCTATCAGCCTGCTGAGTGGATGAGTTGGATCAGGTGAAACGTCACTGTTTGGGTGAGTGAGAATGTTCTGCAGTCTAATGAAGGCCACACATGCTCTTGCACACCATTGTGTTGATTAACTTGACTATTAAGAATGAAACATTTCATAGCCTACCACTTCGATGCATTAACAGTAGTAATTGTGATTTTATACACCTCCTAGCCCCGCAATTTCTGACCGGGTTAACATTTAAAATGTTTCTTCCCCAAGAGCGCTCCAACTTACAAGAGAAGGACATTCTTGTACTTCCACTTGATTTGCTGGAGAGGGCATCCCATGAGGCAAAAACTAAAACTTGCTATCCTGCACTTTGGCAATGTAAGGCTACTACGCTAATTTATAACTCTCCCTTATCACTCTATCTCAGTGGGATTTTAAGTAAGCTTAATTTAACTTTAGTGTCTGACAATTTCCACTCAATCAAGGTTGAAGAAGTAACCATTCA
Source organism: Coregonus lavaretus (assembly GCF_964263955.1). NCBI lineage: Eukaryota > Metazoa > Chordata > Actinopteri > Salmoniformes > Salmonidae > Coregonus > Coregonus lavaretus. The sequence goes on along the minus strand of NC_140005.1, from coordinate 25,467,643 downwards.
TTAGTCACGTAGGACATAGTTTCTTAGCATTTACTTAATAGTCTGGCCAGACTGGCCTTACTTATTTAAAAGACAAGACATTGTATTCAACAGACATGCTCACTACCAACCAGCTCCCAGAGGCAAATTATGCACATGCTCAACATGAAAATGGAATTCAAGGCTAAGTTCAGTTGTGATAGGTGATTTGAAGGAGTCAGGCGCAGGAGGGTAAATCACAGAATACAGAATTTATTCCGGAATACAGAGTTACACAGAAATGCGTCAAACAGTCCAGTGCGCAAAACAGGCGCACTGGAACCAAACAGGCACACAGGGGGAAAAAATACCCTGGCAATACAAAATACACAGAGCTCAACCGAGCTACACTCTCCTCACAATAAACAGTCACACACAAGGACAAGGGGGCAGAGGGAACACTTATACAAGTACTAATGAGGCGATATGAACCAGGTGTGTGTAATAAACAAGACAAAACAAATGGAATGATGAGATGAGGAGCGGCTGTGGCTAGAAGGCCGGTGACGACGAACGCCAAAGCCTGTCCAAACCAGGAGAGGAGGCAGCTTCGGAGGATGTCGTGACACCAGTACAGCTCAGTCTTATTAGATGTGTTGTCTTATTCTAAGGGCTCTATTTTATAAAGCCTAACACAATAGTAAAGGTTTGGGGGTGTGTCAGAAATATTTGTGCTATTTTCACAACCAGAATTATGTGAGCAGTAGCTGGCGGTGGCATGTAAAGGCTGGGTTTTGATGAATAAACAAGTTGTAGGTGTGTCTCTAGGCTTGACTCCTCACTGGCCAATCAGAACGTGCTCCATGGCAAAATATGTGGTTGCTTTAATCCGTGTATTTAGTATTTTATGTTTTGCGTTGTCATCAACTCCAATTAGAATGTTAGTCCGTTACAGCCTAGTTTGTTAAATAGCCTACAGAAACAAAATAACAAAATATAGGATATCCCATATTTGCTAAATATGTTGAACATGTTTGCAGTCCACATTGTTCTAATTAAATGCATGGCTTCAATATGGAAAAATATTGTTACAGTGGGGAAAAAAAGTATTTAGTCAGCCACCAATTGTGCAAGTTCTCCCACTTAAAAAGATGAGAGAGGCCTGTAATTTTCATCATAGGTACACGTCAACTATGACAGACAAATTGAGAGAAAAAAATCCAGAAAATCACATTGTAGGATTTTTAATGAATTTATTTGCAAATTATGGTGGAAAATAAGTATTTGGTCAATAACAAATGTTTCTCAATACTTTGTTATATACCCTTTGTTGGCAATGACACAGGTCAAACGTTTTCTGTAAGTCTTCACAAGGTTTTCACACACTGTTGCTGGTATTTTGGCCCATTCCTCCATGCAGATCTCCTCTAGAGCAATGATGTTTTGGGGCTGTCGCTGGGCAACACGGACTTTCAACTCCCTCCAAAGATTTTCTATGGGGTTGAGATCTGGAGACTGGCTAGGCCACTCCAGGATCTTGAAATGCTTCTTACGAAGCCACTCCTTCGTTGCCCGGGCGGTGTGTTTGGGATCATTGTCATGCTGAAAGACCCAGCCACGTTTCATCTTCAATGCCCTTGCTGATGGAAGGGGGTTTTCACTCAAAATCTCACGATACATGGCCCCATTCATTCTTTCCTTTACACGGATCAGTCGTCCTGGTCCCTTTGCAGAAAAACAGCCCCAAAGCATGATGTTTCCACCCCCATGCTTCACAGTAGGTATGGTGTTCTTTGGATGCAACTCAGCATTCTTTGTCCTCCAAACACGACGAGTTGAGTTTTTACCAAAAAGTTATATTTTGGTTTCATCTGACCATATGACATTCTCCCAATCCTCTTCTGGATCATCCAAATGCACTCTAGCAAACTTCAGACGGGCCTGGACATGTACTGGCTTAAGCAGGGGGCACTGCAGGATTTGAGTCCCTGGCGGCGTAGTGTGTTACTGATGGTAGGCTTTGTTACTTTGGTCCCAGCTCTCTGCAGGTCATTCACTAGGTCCCCCCGTGTGGTTCTGGGATTTTTGCTCACCGTTTTTGTGATCATTTTGACCCCACGGGGTGAGATCTTGCGTGGAGCCCCGAATCGAGGGAGATTATCAGTGGTCTTGTATGTCTTCCATTTCCTAATAATTGCTCCCACAGTTGATTTCTTCAAACCAAGCTGCTTACCTATTGCAGATTCAGTCTTCCCAGCCTGGTGCAGGTCTACAATTTTGTTTCTGGTGTCCTTTGACAGCTCTTTGGTCTTGGCCATAGTGGAGTTTGGAGTGTGACTGTTTGAGGTTGTGGACAGGTGTCTTTTATACTGATAACAAGTTCAAACAGGTGCCATTAATACAGGTAACGAGTGGAGGACAGAGGAGCCTCTTAAAGAAGAAGTTACAGGTCTGTGAGAGCCAGAAATCTTGCTTGTTTGTAGGTGACCAAATACTTATTTTCCACCATAATTTGCAAATAAATTCATTAAAAATCCTACAATGTGATTTTCTGGATTTCTTTTTCTCAATTTGTCTGTCATAGTTGACGTGTACCTATGATGAAAATTACAGGCCTCTCTCATCTTTTTAAGTGGGAGAACTTGCACAATTGGTGGCTGACTAAATACTTTTTTTCCCCACTGTACATAGCATTCACACTGATATAGGCCTACTGTAGGCCTAAAATGCATTATGTCTGAGCCATGGACTTGCCAAACGGTGTCAATGATCAAGATTCAATTCACTATTCATAAGATCTAAAAAGACACTGAATAATTCTAATCCAAGTCTAAAAAAATAAAACTTGTTTTAAATTATCTAAATACAGTTACAGGCACCATAATTGCTCCCTGTTGGCATATAATATTAGGCCTAAGACAACATAGACTATGGAGGGTTTTGCGCACATCCAAACTGTTCACAGGAGCTGGAAAAAGATCCAATATAAAGAGAAAGTGGAAATGGAAATGTCTACTTAAGCAATAAGGCATGAGGGTGTGTGGTAAACACACACCCTCATGAGTGAGCTCGCTCTCGCTTCGTGTCTTCCTCTCTGCTGAAACCATATCACCGGAGAAAGCATCCAAGCGAGCGAAACAGTGCCCCTTCTATGGTCGTGTCTACACTTGACACTTACAGTGCCTTGCAAAAGTATTCATCCCCCTTGGCATTTTTCCTATTTTGTTGCATTACAATCTGTACTTTAAATTGATTTTTATTTGGATTTCATGTAATGGACATACACAAAATAGTCCAAATTGGTGAAGTGAAATGAAAAAAAGAACTTGTTTCCACAAATTATACAAAATAAATCACGGAAAAGTGGTGCGTGCATATGTATTCACCCCCTTTGCTATGAAGCCCCTAAATAAGATCTGGTGCATCCAATTACCTTCAGAAGTCACATAGTTAGTTAAATAAAGTCCACCTGTGTGCATTCTAAGTGTCACATGATCTCATTATATATACACCTGTTCTGAAAGGCCCCAGAGTCTGCAACACCACTAAGCAAGGGGCACCACCAAGCAAGCGGCACCATGAAGACCAAGGAGCTCTCCAAACAGGTCAGGGACATATTTGTGGAGAAGTACAGATCAGGGTTGGGTTATAAAAAAAGATCAGAAACTTTGAACATCCCAGGGAGCACCATTAAATCCATTATAAAAAATGGAAAGAATATGGCACCACAACAAACCTGCCAAGAGAGGGCCGCCCACCAAAACTCACGGACCAGGCAAGGAGGGCATTAATCAGAGAGGCAAAAAAGAGACCAAAGATTACCCTGAAGGAGCTGCAAAGCTCCACAGTGGATATTGTAGTATCTGTCCATAGGACCACTTTAAGCCGTACACTCCACAGAGCTGGGCTTTATGGAAGAGTGGCCAGAAAAAAGCCATTGTTTAAAGGAAAAAATAAGCAAACACGTTTGGTGTTCGCCAAAAGGCATGTGGGAGACTCCCCAAACATATGGAAGAAGGTACTCTGGTCAGATGAGACTGAAATTGAGCTTTTTGGCCATCAAGGAAAACGCTATGTCTGGGGCAAACCCAACACTTCTCATCACCCTGAGAACACCATCCCCACAGTGAAGCATGGTGGTGGCAGCATCATGCTGTGGGGATATTTTTCATCGGCAGGGACTGGGAAACTGGTCAGAATTGAAGGAATGATGGATGGAGCTAAATACAGGGAAATTATTGAGGGAAACCTGTTTCAGTCCTCCATAGATTTGAGACTGGGACGGAGGTTCACCTTCCAGCAGGACAATGACCCTAAGCATACTGCTAAAGCAACACTCAAATGGTTTAAGGGGAAACATTTAAATGTCTTGGAATGGCCTAGTCAAAGCCCAGACCTCAATCCAATTGAGAATCTGTGGTATGACTTAAAGATTGCTGTACACCAGCGGAACCCATCCAACTTGAAGGAGCTGGAGCGGTTTTGCCTTGAAGAATGGGCAAAAATCCCAGTGGCTAGATGTGCCAAGCTTATAGAGACATACCCCAAGAGACTTGCAGCTGTAATTGCTGCAAAAGGTGGCTCTACAAAGTATTGACTTTGGGGGGGGTGAATAGTTATGCACGCTCAAGTTTTCTGTTTTTTTGTCTTATTTCTTGTTTGTTTCACCCCAAAAAATATTTTGCATCTTCAAATTTGTAGGCATCTTGTGTAAATCAAATGATACAAACCCCCCAAAAATATATTTTACTTCCAGGTTGTAAGGCAACAAAATAGGAAAAATACCAAAGGGGGTGAATACTTTCGCAAGCCACTGTACATGCGACTTCTGATATCAGAATACGAAGATCGCATTGAAAAGACGAGTCTAGACGCACAAAAGTTGCTTTGTTGTCTGATTGTGTTCAGATCTGGCTGACCACTTCAGGAGGTGGTCAGGGATACATTGTGTGCGTCCTCAGTCTGGACGCAATCAGGCTACTGAAAGCGCATAACTACAATGGGCGACATCATTAGCACTTCTCCCACAAGTCTCCATAAAACGTGTGTTTTGGGACTGAGAGACACCTTTTCATTATGACATTGGAGGAAATACATTCCTAGCGTGTGAGGAACGTATTTGCTGGACTCATAAATGCTAGCCAGCTAGCTAATACAGAGGTTAGCTGGCTAGTTAGCTACAGTAGTTAGTTACTGCCATCAGTAGTTGTTGGTGTTGTGTTATAAGTATCCCTCTAGGCTGGGTAAAGTCCTATTTATCAGGTAGGGAGCAAGTAGTAGATGTTAATGGTTCACTGTCTCAGGCAAAAGCAATGAGATGTGGCATTCCGCAGGGGAGCGTGCTTGGGCCTCTACTGTTTTTACTGTATATTAATTATATGAAAGATGCTTTTTCTTGCCGTGTTTTCCTTTATGCGGATGACTCTACACTTCTGGTGTCTCACAAAAGTAAAACTATGTTGGAGAGCATACTTAGCATAGAGCTTACTAACATTAGCAAATAGCTTGGCGATAATAAGCTATCTCTGCACTTAGGTAAAACTGAGGCAATTATTTTTGGGTCCAGACCTAAATTGAGTAGGTCCTCTGAAATCAGAGTGGAGTTATGGGGTGAGGTGCTGACTACTGAAACCTCTGTTAGCTACCTGCAGGGTTGGGTAGGTTACATTCTAAATGTAATCCGTTAGTTACTAGTTACCTGTCCAAAATTGTAATCAGTAACGTAACTTTTGGATTACCTGAACTCAGTAACGTAATCAAATTACTTTTAGATTACTTTCCCCTTAAAAGGCATTAGAAGAAGACAAAAATAAATATTTCCAATTGAATGGCATCTATTGCAGGATAAATCAATGTTAGAGTTTACATAGTTGGCCATAAATGGATGTTGCGTTTTACTTGATGAGTTGGTTATGTAGCTTTCTTCTAACCAATTGCTTTCTACTACAGATAATAAGACCATTAGGCTATATTTGATTTTGTTTTATTAGGATCCCCATTAGCCGATGCCAATGGCGACAGCTAGTCTTACTGGGGTCCGACACATAACGAAAAATACATTACAGACAAAATACTTTACAATTTACATACATTTAAAAACATTAACATGTAGTGTGTGTGTGTGCATCTATCAGTTACACATACATGTCAGTACATACACACAACAAGTAGGTAATATGGGGGAGAGGCGTTGTGCCATGAGGTGTTGCTTTATTTGTTTTTTTAAACCAGGTTTGCTGTTCACAGGTTTGCTGTTCACTCACAATCATGGCTCTGTGTAATGCTGTATGTTTCCTTGAATTTGTTCTGGACCTGGGGACTGTGAACAGACCCCTGGTGGCATGTCTGGTGGGGTAAGTGTGTGTGTCAGTGCTATATGTAAGTTGACTATGCAAACAATTTTGAATTTCTAACACATTAATGTTTCTTATAAAAACAGGAATTGATGCAGTCAGTCTTTCCCCAGCTCTTAGCCAAGAGAGACTGGGATGCATAGCATTGATATTAGCCCTCTGATTACAATGAAGAGCAAAATGTGCCACTCTGTTCTGGGCCAGCTGCAGCTTAACTAGGTCCTTTGCAGCACTTGACCATATGACTGGACAATAATCAAGATAAGATCAAACTAGAGCCTGCAGGACTTGCTTTGTGGAGTGTGGTGTCAAAAAAGCAGAGCATCTCTTTATCACAGACAGACTTACAACAATTCAATATTTTTTGACCATGACAGTTTAGAATCTAAGGTAACAACAAGTAATTTAGTCTCCTCAACTTGTTCAACAGCCACACCATTCATTTCCAGATTCAGCTGAGGTCTAGAACTTAGAAAATGACTTGTACCATATACAATGCTCTTAATTTTAGAGATGTTCAGGACCAGTTTAGTACTGGCTACCCATTCTAAAACTGACTGCAACTCTTTGTTTAGGGTTGCAGTGATTTCACTAGCTGTGGTTGCTGACGCGTATAGGGTTGAATCATTAGCTTACATGGACACACAGGCTGAAATCTAACAGTACAGCTCCCACAATCTTCTTATTATGAATTTATTTCAACCAATCATCAGTTAATTGTGTCAGTGTAGTACATGTTGAGTGCCCTTCTCTATAAGCATGCTGAAAGTCTGTTGTTAATTTGTTTATAGATAAATAGCATTGTATTTAAATGACACTGGCTTCCCTCTAGGCCTGAGGGCAAACACTATCTTTACATTAAAAACCAAAGTCTGTCAGATTTCCAGTCATTCCAATTAATTTAATACCCCTTGATCTTCAAGAATAGGACTTGGAAATGTGGAAATATAGATTCGCCAAATTGTTTTACCTGAGCATAACCCAAAAACGAAGGACTTATTAGCCTACTCTGTTGTTTATGCTGCTCTCATGGAATGGCAAGCTTGAGCACTACACTCTTAGAAAAAAAGAGTTCCAAAAGGGTTCTTCGGCTGTCCCCATAGGAGAACCCTTTTTGGTTCCAGGAAGAACCCTTTTTGGTTCCAGGTAGAACCCTTTTTGGTTCAAGGTAGAACCCTTTTTGGGTTCCATATATGAACCCTCTGTGGAAAGGGTACTACATTGAACCCAAAAGGGTTCTACCTGCAACCAAAAGGGTTCTACCTGGAACAAAAAAGGGTTCTCCAAAGGGTTCTCATATGGGGACAGCTGAAGACTTTTAGGTTCTACATAGCACCTTTTTTTTTCTAAGAGTGTACTGAAAAGTGCTAAATGTGAAAAGATTAATGTCATATTCTGCATTTACTATAGGCCTATTGTTGATGTTTTTGTTGGTGACACTTAGATATCTCAATAAGCTGTTTTAAGTCTAGCAAAAGTGTGTGAGTTTGAGCATGTGTCCATTAGGCCTTTGGATTTTTCTTTTTTTTTCAGCATGAATGAGGTTGAGCAAAAAAAGCCCCACTCGTGGTTTTCTTAAATAAACTCGTTTTTGACAATATGGAGGACAAAACCACTGAGGAGTTTAGAAGGGAGGAACTCCCTCAAACTTTTGTTCTATAGGCTGGGATCTATACTATGCAGCTGCTGCAAGAGTGCATTTTTCATTGGTTGTCCACAGGTCGCAAAAACAATGATAGGCAGTTATTAATAAATTAATAAACGAAACTATCGTATTTTGCCTATTTCACCACTTGTAGAATGCATACTGGCATTTTAATATAGCCCAGGAAAAGGGAATCCGGACACACTGTGGACACGGTAGACACATTTAAATGTAGGTGTAGACGCATGACGCGTTCGGAATTCCATGAACAGAACTCTATGATCAGAATACTAAAGCTGCGTGAACTGTCAAGTCTAGACACGGCCTATATGTAGCAAATGTATCTGACGCTGTCTGGACAGAAATAGTATGACATGCCATACTCTTTTGGTCCAGACAGCATCAAATACATGGTCTCCACATACTGAGACAGAGGGGCGCTGTTTCACTCGCTTGGACGCTTTAACTGAGATTGATGCATCTTTCTGTCCGTGCATGTCTCGGTCAAATAAATGATCAATATTTCAATGTTTTATTTGTATGGGCAAGGAGGTATGGTAGGGCGGGCCAGGCCCCCTAAGGCCCGCCCATAACGCCGGCCCTGCCAGTGGCACTGACTGAAATTGGTATATTGGTGCAAGTTTTTAAGCACACACCTCAAATATTTACACCCCTCCCACCACAGAGCAAGTGAGCTGATGTTAGACAGGTAAATTGCTGAACCTGGCGTAAGGGGTGGAAAATGCTAGTGCGGCAGTTTTTACATGACGAAATTGCAAACTAATGTGCGTTTGACACTTGTGTGTTTTCTTATTCTGGGTGTGTTTTTTGTGTTATACCCATGACAGATTGTCCTACCTGTGTATAATGAATACATTTAATTAATTCCATTAAAAAAATAAGATAATTGGTGATATAAGTCATGACTCACCCCATCTGTCTATGCTGGCTTGTTTTGTTCCTATCTCCCTCTCTATGCCCATTCAGATTGACATCCTGATTAACAATGGTGGCCGCAGCCAGCGTTCTCTGTGCCTGGAGACCGGTGTGGATGTGTACCAGGCCCTGATGAAACACACCTTCCTGGGCACAGTGTTATTCACCAAGCAGGTGTTGCCCCACATGATGCAACGAGGGTCATGCAGTGTGGTCGGCCTAGCTGCAGCACCACTGGCAACCGGATACTCTGCCAGTAAACATGCTCTTCAGGTGAGATCAATCATGGGCTGCCCTCTGCCCGTTTGTAGATGTACACCATCTAGACACATACATTGAGTGAGACATGAGATAAATCTCTTCTGTCCACAGGGCTTCTTCAATTCTCTTCGCTCAGAGCTGACTTCCTAAGGAGAGTCATCAGCACAGAATGTCCAGGGCCTGAACAGTCACAGATAGTCCAGTCTTTCAAATAATAGTCATTCAAGTGAACATGCATTTTTGTAAAAGTGTTGACATTAATTTCCTTCTTATCCCTTTCCTATCTAAGGCCATTCCCACTGCTGGGGACCAGCAACACAAGATATCCACTAGTCGTTGTGTGTGTCTCATCCTGGTGGGTATAACCGATGGCGCCAAGGAGATGTGGATCGCCCGGCAGACCTTTCTGCTGTTCTACTATGTGTGGCAGTATGCTCCCACCTGGGCCTGGTTCATCACTGACATCCTGGGCAGGAAGAGGGTGCAGAACTTCTAGACTGGCCTGGTTTGTATTGGTTTCTTGTAGGTCTCTCAACAGGTCGCTTAGAAATGTGGTTTGTGAGTCACAAACTATACATTTTTTGTCTTGCCTATAGAATAATCATAACTCAGAGCATTACATAGAGGAACAGCACTCTGACAGAATGGGTTAATCACACTAGGCATTGTTCATGCATGGGCTTGCTGTCACATTCTCTAAGGTGTACCTTGCCTCTCCAGGCCATGGATAGGGGGACTTTGTGTGAACAGTCTGAAAATACTTCAGGAAAGCAGAGTGTGGCAGACACTATTTAGAGCTGTCTCTTAACAGCTGGGGGGCTCAGCTGTTACTGACCTTGCTTCAGTCTGATAAAGAGAAGGGGGTGGGCACTGACCAGGGTATAGCAGTCAGCATGACTGCTTCCCAGCGGCAGTAACTGACTTACTGACCACTACGTCTGGTGGCCTCTGCCAGACAGTGACAGCTGAGGGCCATGCAGAAAGGTCATGTTCTGACTGACCAGACATTTTAGTGTCAGGGTTTGGATGGACAATGTCACCCTTTGGTTCAGTTGTGTTGGAGGAAAGCTCAAGAGGGGTATGTCTATAAGAATAAGATAGGAAGAAAATGCACACTGTCGAATGTGTCATTAAACATTCCACAAAGACAACTTAATTAACAAGTGTGCAGATGCTGTCTAATATTCTATCTAAAGCCTCAACTTGTTTCTTGATTGACAGTGAAGTATCTTCCCAGAATATAAAATGCTGTGGCTATATGCGTTTAAAAAATCAGAAAAACGACTTTAAAATTAAGCTCTCGCTTACAGGAAGCAGACTCTGCTTACTTCACAAACCCCAAGACTTCCCGAAAGGCACATTTTGAAGAGGATTTTGTTTCATTCCAAATGCTTGAGCTCCACATTGAAATGGGTTAATTGCCTCCAGAGGTTCAAGTCTTCTGTTTAGCTGAAAGGAAAAGGTTTTAGGAAGTTTTAAAAGGCTGGCAGCACTCTTTACAAGGCAGAAGAATAGAGTGGAAAAAGAAACACTAGCTTCCTGTCACCTCTAAAATTAAATTACTATCTCAGAATTGCAGGAGGAACTTGAAATTGTAATTAATCATAGATATATTTTTTGGAAGGTCGAGTATCATTAAGTAATGCACTGACCACAAATCTGTAATGAATGTCTATAGCACTGACAAATCTCCAGTAAACAACAGACTATCAGGTTTCTTTGGGGGAAAAAATGCTATTTTAAGTATATACAATTACACACCATACACAAATCACAGTATACGAAAACAGTATGTACAGAAGAACATGACAAATACAATTTTGTCTTAAACTGTAAACAATTGAACTGTAAACAAAAGGATGCCATCAAAAATTACTAACCACATTACAAAGACTGCAAAGTCCTACCCAAGGCACATCCTTGAAAAAACGAAATCTTTGTCCCTTTTTGCCTTTGGGAGCATTACATAACAGTATTTGAGGGAAAACATTTGCAAGATAAGTTTATCATGTAATTGGGAGCACTGTGTTGGCGGTCCTCTTCTGGGGGAGGTGGTTGTATCTGATCACATTAAGTATTTTACATTTACATTTTTAGTCATTTAGCAGACGCTCTTATCCAGAGCGACTTATAGTTAGTGAGTGCATACATTATTTGATTTTTCATACTGGCCCCCCGAGGGAATCGAACCCACAACCCTGGCGTTGCAAACGCCATGCTCTACCAAATGAGCTACATCCCTGCCGGCCATTCCCTCCCCTACCCTGGACGACGCTGGGCCAATTGTGCGCCGCCCCATGGGTCTCAAGTACAAGTCTCAAGTACAAGCGATAAGTTAGATAAAAACAAACTACAAAAAACATTTGCAACTACAGTACAAAAAGAAAACATTTCATTGACAAGTGATACAACTCTTTGTTCCAGAGTATGTGAATGATTAAAAAACTATTCTGAACAAACGTGTCCCTTGTAAATATATTTATTTCCCAGAACACTTACATTTCATTGTTTGAACTAGTACCACACATTTGGTAATTCATACAAGAAAACTGGCGTAAAATTTTTGGACATAAGTATGAATGAAACCATTTGTTTGGATCTGCCTTATATGTGCCCTCCTAGGATACCCTCTAGTGAAATAGACAGGTTACACATACAGGCCACAACATTGGGCCTACCCAGTGATAAAGCTGGGCAAACCAGAGACAGGGTGTTTATAGGGGGCCAGCAGAGGAGTCTGAAGGTCCCAGGGAGAGGAGAAGGGTTGGGTGTTAGAAGCAGGGGAGGTGCAGGGGGACAGAGGAGTAGATTGGGTACCCCAGAGGGGGGTCGGCTGCCTGGACAGTGAGGTTCCTCAGCATGATGGGGTGGGCCTGGATGCTGTAGCGCTCCTCGTCATCGTTGGTGGCGTAGAGCAGCTCCCAGGACAGGTTAGCCCACTGGCCACGCACCCCCTCCCCGTTCAGACGGCCTACCTGAACCAGCTGCTCCTGCAGGGACAGAACCCGCCCTGTGTAAGTGCCCTGTGGAGAGAGGAGACAGGCAGGTAGGGGTCACTTACTGTACTGACCACTGCCAAAGACAGGACCACTTAATACACGCTACCAACAAAGACCAAGTTTATGGCTAATCCAAAGAACAGGTGTTTGTTAGGTTACCATAGTGAGCTACTTAGTAACAACAAAAACACTGAGGCGTAGTGTGGTGAGTAAGGTTACCATGGTGAGGTCATGGCCCAGCGAGAAGAGGAAGGGTTTCTCCTGTAGGACACCGTCCTGCCAGCCTCTCTCAGCCACCAGGCCGATGTACCAGTCCCTCTCATACTCCTCCAGGGTGCTGAACAGCTCCTCAAGACTCTCCATGGGCCCCAGACTCGCCTGATCAAACAGCAGCTTGAAACTGTACCTGAAAACAAATAGATCAGGAGTTACAGGGACAGGCTTTGGATATAAACATTGAATATGTATAACACACATCCAGTATACAAGTTTTAGATTCTCTAAATTGGGTACAAACTACACCCATGTTTCACCCCTGCCATCTTTACCTGAAAGCCTTAAGTGCAAGCTGGTAAAGTTCTTTGTTTTCAGAGAGCCACTTCAGACCCTCTGTCCAAGGCACGTCCCCACAGTAGACCCTGTAGACATAGCTGGGGCTGGTGAAGGCAGACTCTGCCCCCAGGGAGATGAGGCATGACAGGGCCACCTGGGCATGGAGGTCCCTCAGCCCCCCATCCTCCTTCAGGGCTTTCGCCACATCCTCCGAAGCCTCGTCCTGAACGGCCAGCGCCAACCTTCCCAAAGTGAACCGAAACCATTCCTCAGGGAACAAAGGCCTGAGCTGCTGCAACCGGGATGGTAACAAGGGGGCTGTCCTCCACCCAGAGGGCAGGCTGAACAGCTCAGAGTGGGGGCAGCTGAAGTTTTCATGGACTAAGGTGCCGGAGGACTCTGTGGGGGGGACTTCAGGGTTCCTGCCTTTGTCCACAGCTGGCAGACCCAGACCCAAACCCAGAGGCTGCAAGGGCTGAAGGGCCATGTTCTCAAACAGACTGTCCATCTCCACAGAGCCTGGCAGTGAGGGCCCTGTCTGGAGCACTGTGTGTCCTAGCTGGGCCTCCGTACTCACCAATGCCACTGTCCGCCTGGCTGGCTGAGGCCCAAACAGGTCATCCTCATCTGACCAGTCACCGAAGGAGGTCAAACTGGAGCTGTCCCGTCTAAACCTGAGAGAGGAGATGTTGGACTCCACCATGACAGCCTCTGCAGGCTGGGTGACAGTCGATTGGCCAAGCTGAGGGGACTGGGACTTCCTGCCCCCGCCCCCTGTCCCCTCGTCAGTGCCCCAGGGGAAGGCCTTTCGTCTCTGGACACAGTTCCTCAGCAGCAGCCACACCAGGGCCTTCAGGAAGTCATCCTGGAGCTTCCTCAGGTTGTCATGCGAGTCAATGATGCCCGAAAGCACATTGCGGGCGTCGGAGTAGACGCGCACAGGCAGGGCAGCACATGGGGTGAGGGCGTTACCCCAGTGCAGGTTTATCCCCTGGTTGAGGCCAAGCCGCTCAGGGCGCTCAAAGGCCCCCTCAAACACCTCATCCACCCTCCGAGCCTCCACCGTGTGGCACGAGGTCTCCTGCAGCTCCAGACCCTGAAACAAAACCACCGTCAAATCTGTTGTCTATACTGCATGTTCACCACAAATTTGTGATTCAAACAAATAACAACCATTAAAAGAACCAGTACCTTGATGTTGACAGTACAGTAGCCATATCCTCTCTCTAAGATCATGATCCAAACCACACGGTCCTGGAAGCGACCCAGGAAGTGGGAGCCAGGAGTCAGAGCACCTTACGAGGGGAAGAAAGAAAACAAGCTTAGGCCTATCAGCTTCTTCATACACTTACCCCCAGCCAAGCTTTTTGACAAGGCTGATTCTCTATTCATAGCATATTCTCATCGCAGCCTTTGAGTGGTGTTAGATTTGGACTCAGTCATCCCAGTGGTCATTTATTATTATAGGACATGCAGTCAGAGAGATGATGTCCTCTGTGGTCTGGAGATGATAAAGCTTGGAGTACATACAACATATACATAGACAAGTGCCCCCTGGTCACACAGCTCTTTCATTTTGCATCAGTAGTGAGTCTCTCGGCTGGCTTGACTGGATAACTTGGCTGCCGGATGAGCTGCAGGTTGACGCTTACCATTTCAGTTGTACAGAAAGGTCATGATACAGTTTAAACCGCCTGACTGCACAGAGATCTAAATATTGAATTCCTTCTCTGCCCTGGACTTTCCATTAGTCTCTAAATATTAATTATTCTTATGGGAGTAGACTTTGTATGAGGGGGCCTTTCATTTTTGGTTAACAGAGGGGAGAGAGGACAGACGTTTTGGTAGTGGCAGAGCGATGGTTGATTTTGTTTCAAGTTTGACTAGTGTTCTCATTGCTCAAGGATAATGTCATATCCCATAGCGACGTCTCGGAATAGTCACAGATGCCACCCCGTGATGGGAAGTGACACCTTGTGCGTTCTCCGCTCCCGCTCACTGATGCACGGCCCCCAATGTCACAGAGGGGGCAAAGGAAAAAAGAGAACACTACACTCCAAACCCTCCTCTTTCTACTGTGTGTATCAAGACCAAACAAGCACTTAGCCTAAATGATACATCACAGCTCAGGCACCCCCAGCTAGCCAAGAACACAATAAGATAGAGTGATGACATCACTGTAGCAGTCTGTCTGTTTTGAGTCGTCAACCCATAAATAATGAAGCTTGTACTTGCTCTGTTTTTTCCTTGCCCCCTTCCTGACAGCAAACAGAGCACTGAACAACATTTTAGAAGCGGCTCCGGTTGGGTTAAGAGTATTACGAGGTTAATGGTGTGGAAACATTTGGATGTAATGAACACAGATCAGTGTGGTCCTCTGTAGCTCAGCTGGTAGAGCACGGCGCTTGTAACGCCAAGGTAGTGTGTTCGATCCCCGGGACCACCCATACACAAAAATGTATGCATGCATGACTGTAAGTCGCTTTGGATAAAAGCGTCTGCTAAATGGCATATTATTATTATTATTATTATCAGAGTGAATTTGTTCAGATCACTTCACAGGAAGCACAACTGGATCCTGCAAGCTTGCATTATAGCGGGCGGCTCTACTGAGCGACTCACAACAACATTCCTCTTAATATGAAACCATAAGAGGCTTCCCCCATCCGGCTATTTCAGTCCCTGCTCGACTGATCTAAAAGTTGAGCTCTATTAACACCTTGAGAACATATGCTCAACACCTAATGCATTATCTCAATTAAATGATCTAGGCTCTTTACTGTGAAATGTATACTATCAGTAACATGGAAAATAGTATACATTTCACAATAAAGAGCCTAGGTCAATTTATTGAGATACTGCATTAGGTGTTGAGCATGTTTTCAGTTGACTCTTTTACCCTATTGTTGGGAAAATAAGACATTCATTTTCCAACCACTAGCAGTAACAACAGAACACCATTTCAAATACTTTTTGTTTCCACCAAGATTGTTTTTTTCCCCTGTTTTATTTTTACAATGGCATACATTTAATCAATATAAGCTACATTATTTTCACACAAACAAAGCGATGTCTATAAATAATTAAACAGTTATATCAAAGCACTTTAACTACACCAATGAATGGGAAAAATATTTAAGAAGAAAAACAGATAGAGAGGGAGAAAACTAAAGAATGAGACCCACTAACCAAGTGATCCCCTGGCGAAGGCGCTCCTCAGAGCACAGGCCAGGCTCCCACTCATCTGCTGGTAGTAGATGGAGTCTGGACAGGGGCAGGCGGTGCCCACGGGCCCAGGCCAACTGCGCTGAGGCCTGGGGAAGCCCACCAGGAAGATGGGCAGGGTGAAGAGGGGCAGCAAAGGAGCAGAGAGCATGGCTGACAGTACCACCACAGAGAGCAGCAGAGGACACAGGGAGGCGTTCAGGGCCAGGAGGGTCCCGGCCGACTGGCGCCGCTGTTTCTTCTCTGTCCAGGAGGTCACCAGCACAGCCAGGGCAAACTTCAGCTTGGACAGGAACTGGAGCAGCCTATCACTCAGCAGGCCCACCTCGGTAGGGCAAAGAGGGACATAAAGAGTGTGATTGAACCAGGACTCAGTAGTATTGCTTTGATTTTTGTTTTCAGTGGAGAAAAACATTCTGGGCAAAAACAACAACTAGACAATGAATCAATGACTAAAGCATTACATAATGTTTAACCTGTGATCTGACTAAATGTCATGCCTCATTAGCTCTATGCCAGAAGTCATGTAATGTGTTGTTACCAGAAGGAGCTGGACCCCTGTGCCCAGGCTGTCCCACCCAGGAAGTCTGGTATCCCCTGCAGCCAGCCTCACTGACACCACCACCACCATCTGGAGCAGGGCATCCTCAGAGCTCTGCCACACCTGCACAACACAGAGACCCACGACTCAATCATCATGACCTAAATCATATTAATAACATAGTCTGAGGATTAATGGTCATGATGAGGTCACTGGAGAGAAAATCTCTCATTGATAAACATGCTTAGGTTATACATAAGATAATCCATGTGTACCACTCTGAAGGCCCGGGTGAATCCCACGCTGAGAGAGGCTGTGTGGAGCTGCTGAACAGAGCCATCCAGAGCCAGGAAAGCAATCATTGCAAAGGGAGACACTGCAAAGTAAAACAAAGTGTAATAAGATGAATGTATAGTTTTATAGTAATAACAAAGCAATGCTCTATATTAAAATATGAGCTCACCCAGATTGAGCAGCACCCTCCTGATGGCCCCAGCCACGTGGAGACCCCTGCTTCGCTGCTTGAACACCCGGACATTGGCCATTCCTCTTGGGTACAGGGGGTTGAGGAACACTCCTCCAAAAACATAGGTTCCCTGGATCTCTCGGAGAGCCCAGCAGACGATGAAGAGGACGATGAGGAGGTAGCTGACAGCAGCTTGAGAACCCCATGCCAGGTTCTGGGGCTGGGAGGGACTGAGGAAGTGATGTAAGAGCCCTGCCTCAGTCATGGCCCCCAGCAGCAGCCCCAGGTAGAGCAACAGCTCACTGCAGCCCAGCCGCCAGCTGGGAGGGGCAGGTGATGCCCCCCTACGCCATCCACTGTCACCATGGGCTCCCCTGGACCCTCCTCCACAATATGTCCCAAACTGGCTGAGATCCAAACTAAGCAGAAACCCCATGGCCATCAAGAAGAGGACCACACCCAAGGTGGATGGGATGAAGAAGGTACAAACAGGGACACATACAGACATGGCGAACATCCCCAGCAATCTGTAGGAAGGACAGAGAGCACACAGAGTCAGAGAAGAGCTGATCAAGCTCAACCAGGCCAAGGAAACAGGCATATGGTAAAGAGCTCAGGGAACTAAATCAGTGACAAGTATAATCAGATTGAACTACATGTTGACAAACTAAATGTTGACAAAAAACAACTGATGTAGTAAGGAAAATATACCTAAGGTTACTGGACATGGGAGAGCCGCCCAAACCGAACACCAGAGCTTGTTCCATGCCCCAAAGGAGGAGGGCGTCCAGTGGTGACAGCATACCCAGCGCCCACAGCAGAGGTAGGACCAGGAACACCACATGAAGCACCTGACTGGTTAGCTGGAGCTCTGGCACTGGACCTGTAAATCTGGAAGCAAAAAAAGAAGCAAAGAGTCACAAAATGTAATCAAGCCTCTCCTCTGAAAATGTATCCATAACTAGTTTCAAAATAGTCAGAGGCCAATTTAGTTATTTCTATCTTACCGATCAGCTAGGTCCACAGCTATGAAAGTTAATATGTAGAGTGGTCGGGTGAGTGGGGTGATCTCATAGGTGTCCTGTGCCTGGAATGTGGCCGTCTCTGTGGCCGTGTTGACGATAAGGGAGTACTCCGCTGTACACAGAGTCACCCAGCTCAGGACAAAGACCACCAAGGCTACACCCACACTGCCATAGAGTGCAGTCAACCTGCCAAGGAGCACATACCATGTCCCCAGGCCACAGATGGCCCCCGCCAGCACGGTGTGGAGCACCACGTTCAGCCCAAACCTCTTCCCCGGGGCGATGAACCTCACCGTCTCTGGGCCTACACAGTGGGTGAACTCCACCTCCTCCTCATCAGCCAGGATGTTGGGCACTCCCAGCCGCTCCACCATGCCATTCCTGCGGGTAGCGTATAGTGCCAGGGCCTGGACACCCACTGCTGCCCCAAGCATGAGCAGACCAGAGAGCATGGCAGCGTGGAGATCCTCCAGCAGCTGCAGCTGGCACAGCAGCGTGCCAATGCCACCTAACAGCCATGGTGTCAAGAACAAGACCACCTGGTTGACATAGACATAAGGCGGGGCGCAGTAGCCCAACTTAAAGCGCGGACCCCCCAGCACCGTCTGAGGGAAGCGCTTCCAGAAGAACTCCTGCTTGTATTCATTGAGCAGGGGCACATCTGGCCCCATCCTGACCATGCCCTAGGGGGGTGCAGGTCATCTCCCCGGAGCCGCAGTACACTTCCGTGTCATCCTATAGGACAAGATCAAGGAGGCAGCTTGAGTCATTTGTCTGCCACAAAAGGAATGCTGCAGGATATCATATTTACTCAATATAAAGGCAGCAGTTGAATAAACACCAGTGCCAGGTCAATTACTAAAATATTTATAAACAACGTAGAATACCATGCAAAAACTCATGTATTGTAAAAACCACAGAATTACAATGGTACAAACTCCCTCAACCTACCAAACATGGCTATGTATTGTTGTCAACAGGTTTGCTAGCTAAGTTTTCAACTGCTGACAAAGAGAGCTGGCTGCCTGGCTGTTACCAATACAAATTGATACAAGTTATCGCTACATTCATCTCTGGGGGGTGGCTAGCTAGCGAATGTCAGACATAAGGTTAGTGAATATTCCTTGAAATACGCAATAACATTAACTAGCTACCCTTGTAGCAGCCGATTAACGCTAGATGTCTAGATATAACTAGCAATGTTGCTAGCAAACTGTACAGTGCCTAGCTAGCTACTAGCTAGCTCACTAGGTAGTATGTTACTTAACGTTACCTATGAATAGAGAGAAGGGATATCCTTCGAATCAAACGGCTGTCTTATTAATCTTCGATAGTAAGTATGGCAATTTGTTTAGATTAAAAAAAAAAAAAAAAGATGTCTAAATGCGTCTTTCCCAGTGATAACCAATCATAGCTAGATAGTTAGCTGGCTAACAAAGCATAACCACAACAAGATGTGAGGGCGTGCGCTCCAACTAGGATAGGCGGGGTTTGCACTTTGCGACCAATTGGTGTACTGAGTAGGCGTAAAACAAAATCTGTCAAATTCCACCTATCCATCCTCTCCACCCATTCATATTTGCCTACAGTCATTGCTCCCACCCCACTCGACAGACAGACAGCCACACACACACCTATACCCATGACAAAACTCAAACAACAACCCTAACATCTGGCTGCATCAATTATATAAGCAGTATTCTCTAGCTAGTGTCTAGCCAACTGTTCAACGCACAGGAGGTTGGTGGCGCCTTAATTGGGGAGAACGGGCTCATAGTAATGGCTGGAGTGGAATAGCATTGTATCAAATACATCAAACACATGGTTTCAATGTCAGTAAAGCACTAATCACAGCAGATGTAGTTGTTATTGCCCTCAACACTTATTTAAAAGAGATAACTTGGGGTTAAACAGGATGGCAATGGCTTCATCTTATGAAAATCTTCCCTGATTAAATCAGCTTTCTTTCAGATGTCTAAAATGGTCATCAGTAAACAACAAGTCCTTTAGGTATAATGAGATGGAGGGGGTGGACCCCTTGTTTTTAGAGGGAAAATAGGACAAGACTAATACTAAATATATGTAAGAGTCAAATAAATAGCACAGATATAGTTGTTCAGGCAAAGTAAAAAACAAAGGGATTTACTACCTCAGAATGTTTTCCCTCAGGAACAATAAAAAGCACATCCATTGCTGTAATTAGAATGACATCAAATACATGGCTTCAGTCTACGCTTCTTATCCCAAGTAATTTATTTACCTTGGCACTTGCCAGTGTCTTTAATTCCTAGAGTTTATGTGCTCACCACAAAAGACTCAAAGGATTACTAATATTAATATTACATTTTAACTCCTTGTTATCATCGTTTAATACAAAAGAGCAAATCCTCAGCTCCTTTTGTTATTTTAATATAATGAAAGTGATTGTTGTTTATAGCTTGTCTGGCCCCTCCAGATGTTATCTTTTCTGTCAGGGGAAGAGAGGAAGGAGGAGGCCAAACAGGAGGATCATGGGGAGTCATCAAGATAAAACAATATATAATAATATATAAACACAAAGAAAGATCATCTGGAGCAAAGGAGATTACAATTGTTGTTGGCTAAGACTGAGGGGATGGGGTTGGACAGGAGGTTATGCTCTCATCATCTTGAAAAAAGCAATCTATGCCCCATGTAAGACACAATAAATGAAAAACCCCTCAGCAGTCATGACAACCCATATACACCCTGTAATCCTGCCACAGTGAAACTCAAATACACCCTTCATCCCCTTTTTGTCTTTTACATACAGTGCCTTCAGAAAGTATTCATACCCCTGGATTTATGCCACATTTTGTTGTATTACAGCCTGAATTGAAAATTGATTAAATTGTTGTTTTTTCTCATCAATCTACACACAATACCCCATAACAACAAAGTGAAAACATGTTTTTAGAATGTTTGCAAATGTATTGAAAATTAAATACAGAAATATCTAATTTACATAGGTATACACACTCGAGTTAATACTTTGTAGAAGCACCTTTGGCAGTGATTACAACTGTGAGTCTTTCTGGGTATGTCTCTAAGAGCTTTCCACACCTGGATTGTGCAACTTTTGCCCATTAATCTTTTCAGAATTCTTCAAGCTCTGTCAAATTGGTTGTTGATCATTGCTAGACAACCATTTTCAGGTCTTGCCATAGATTTTCATGTAGATTTCGCCTTGTGTTTTAGGTTATTTTCCTGCTGAAAGGTGACTTCATCTCCCAGTGTCTGGTGGAAAGCAGACTGAATCAGGTTTTCCTCTAGGATTTTGCCTGTGATTAGCTCCATTTAGTTTCTTTTTTATCCTGAAAAACTCCCGGTCCTTAACAATTACAAGCACACCCATAACATGATGCAGCCACCACTATGCTTGAAAATATGGAGAGTGGTACTAAGTAATGTGTTGTATTAGATTTGCCCCAAACATAACACTTTGTATTCAGGACAAAAAGTGAATTGCTTTGCCACATTTGTTGCAGTATTACCTTTGTGCCTTGTTGCAAACAGGATGCATGTTTTGGAATACTTTTATTCTGTACAAGCTTTCTTCTTTTCCCTCTGTCAATTAGGTTAGTATTGTGGAGTAACTACAATGTTGTTGATCCATCCTCAGTTCTCTCCTATCACAGCCATTAAACTCTGTAACTGTTTTAAAGTCACCATTGGCCTCATGGTGAAATCCCTGAGCAGTTTCCTTCCTCTCCGGCAACTGAGTTAGGAGGGACGCCTGTATCTTTGTAGAGACTGGGTGTATTGATACACCATCCAAAGTGTAATTAATAACTTCACCATGCTCAAAGGGATATTCAATGTCTGTTTTCTTTCTTCATTTTTACCCATCTACCAAAAGTTGCCCTTCTTTGTGAGGCATCAGAAAACCTCCCTGGTCTTTGTGGTTGAATTTGTGGTTCACTGCTCGACTGAGACACCTTACAGATAATTGTATGTGTGGGGTACAGAGATGAGGTAGTCAAGCAAACTGAATTTATTTAGGCTTGCCATAACAAAGGGGTTGAATACTTATTGACTCAACACTTTTCAGCTTTACATTTTTAATTAATGTATAAAAAATTGTAGTATAAAAAATAAAAAAAATAAAAAATAAAAAACAGAATAATGTATGCACTAACTGTAAGTCGCTCTGGATAAGAGCGTCTGCTAAATGACGTAAATGTAAATGTAAAAATGCTGGGAATTTGCAAGGACCACTGAGATAAAGCTATAGCATAATGCATACTGAACGCAGTGCATTCTGACTGTAGCCTACATTCATCTCACTCTGAGATCCCAAAGAAATACAGTACAGACACCTCAATGGAGCAGTAATGTATGGCTATGTTTGGGCTTGAGACTGGGTATGGTCAGGGGTTGGTTAAGGGTAGAGTTGCAAATGGTCACAGAATATTTGTGGAAATAAATATAGTGTTAATATGGATCCTTTTGCCTGTAAGCAACCAGTTGATGCAAATTATACTCTGTCATTGTAGTCACTACAAGCACATTTAAGTATGAGTTTGTAATCCAATGAATAATATATCAACTGAAAAAATAAATAATTTTGCTTTTTTCTTAGGATAAGAGCATGCTTCCTGAGTCGTTTATCCATGTAGAATCAGTGTATTTTCCCTTTCTATCTCATTTTCCCTCTCACTCTCTTCTTTACTGTCTGTTCTTTTTTGTTCCAGGGAGATAGACATGAAATTAATGGACTGACCGACCACAACAATAACACAATGACAGGTTTTTACAGAGGGCATTATGTCAAGATGGTCTCGCAATGGGGTATTTGCTTGTGGGGCTGTAAAACTGACTTGCAACATAATATGTACCTTTTGAAAGATAAATACAGTCAAATGTTGATGCTGCTGTATTGTGGAAACACACTTGGTTGCCATAGTAAAATACAATTTCATAATAAGCATTCAAGGAAACTGATTTGTGTTGCCATAATTGTAACCTCTACATCACATATTACACACAGCTTCGAAGTGTGTTATGAATGTGTAATATATTGTTCCTCATGACTTGGTCCCAGAATATTTTCCATTATAATGAATATAGGACTAGGCTATATCTTTCCAAAATCGTGGTATTTCTTCAACCTCTGGACACATTTGAGTTTTAATTGTGCTGTATAGTCTGTATTATTTGGTGATTGGGCTTAAACATCCATTAACGTGCTCAACCCTTTCACTTCACCCACAACCCCAACCCCCTGCACTGGAAACTGAGTAGATAGGACTAAAAATATGGTCCATTCAGCAATTATTCACAGAGTCTTGGGCTAATGGTACTCTGAATGCACAGACACAGCAGAATGTAGAGAGTCAGTGGACCGGCAGTAATGGCCCCATGTAGAGAGAGAGAGAGAGTGCGTGTGTGTGCAGCATGTGTGTGGGGTGAGGGTATAAAGCATAATCTCCAAGTGATTCACGACAAGTGCAAACATGTCTAATGATGAAGCTATACTATGGTTGCAGAGACTCACACTCACTCTTCCCTCCCTCTCCCCCCTCCCAGCCTAGGCTCCATATCAGGCAGAAGAAAACATAACCTGTCACATTCCATCCCATTAAACCAGCTATGAACCATGTGCTCTAGAGAAAGAGAGAGAGAGAGAGAAAAAGAGAGGGGAGAGAGAGTAGGAGAATAGAGAGAAGAGCACAGAGTGAGAGAGGAGATAGGATGGGGGGAGACGGCCAAGTGCATCTGGGCTCACCCAAGACTAATGCATTATTCACAATCTTTATGCTAATGTATTTTTTATGCAAAAAATACGGACAGATATATCCAAGGGACAAACATACTGTAGGAAGGACTTTACTTAGTGCATATCTAGACCTATGTACATACTGTACATACAAACCAATGCAAACATTTACACATATCACATATCCACACATACTGTACTTAAATGAGTCATGTGTAATTATCCATTGGAATATCTAATGCATTAGAGAACTCTCATCAAGCCCCAAATCTGTGCATTACTGTGCTTTTCAGTGAGGGCCCATCAGCTGCCATTTGATGTCAAGCAAAGCAAGGTAATGACAGTGCACTTACTCACTCAGTCATTAGCCCTGCTTAATGCTGTGAGTTAACACAAATTAAGTGAAGTTAAGTACATGCATTAGAGGAGCTTTTTAGGGGAGAGAGCATTTCACTCTTGCAGGAACTGGTTGCTGTTCCATACGTTTTGAACAGGTTACGTTAGCTGTAAGCATAACCTAGGGCATTACTGAACATCGACTCAACCTGGCCTTGAATCAATGTGTTACTTGGTGGAAGAGAATTTACAGCCGACTGACTGACAGTGGTCTGAGTGCAGGGAGGATGGAGCACTAGGGACACCTAGTGGTCACAATGGTGTCACTGTGTGTGGGAAACTTAACACTCGCTTCATGGTGGTGTTTATCATTAGCTGGGGGCACAAATAGGGCATAGATGTGCTTGTTACACCCAGATGATATTTCATTTCCCTCTGAGAAGTTTCAGTGCTTAATGGGATAGTTCACCCAAATTACAAAATGGCATATTGGTTTCCTAACCCTGTAAGCAGTCTATGCACAAGGTATGACAGCAATCCATGCTTTGGTTTAGTTTCCACATGCTAACGTTTTAGCATTTGTGGCACAAATCCCATATTAGCATTTGTCGTGCATCATGTCCAAATCATCTATAAGTGACTTTGTTGAGATTCAAAATCAATTTGAGATACTTTCGGGGGATTTGGACATGATGCGCAAAAAAAGCTAATATCGGTAACATGTCTTGAATGGGATTTGTGCCACGAATGCTAAAACATTAGCATATGGAAACAGTGCCAGGGAAACTAAACCAAAACATGGATTGCTGTCATACCTTTCCATTGACCGCTTACAGCACGTGTCAAACTCATTCCACAGAGGGCCGAGTGTCTGCGGGTTTTCACTAATTAGTAAGGAACTCCCCTCACCTGGTTGTCTAGGTCTTAATTGAAAGGAAAAACCAAAAACCCGTAGACACTCGGCCCTCCGTGGAATGAGTTTGATACCCCTGGCTTACAGGGTTTGGAAACCAAAATGTTATTTTGTAATTTGGGTGAACTATTCCTTTAAATACTGTACTTATCAGAGGACAAGTCTTGTTTCTGGTAAAAGTTATAATACTGAGCAAGAGTAACATGAATACGGCAATGATGGCAAGTAAGTCAGCTCTCACATCACAAGGGCCAACTGTAAGAGATCACTGGTTTATTTGCAGTAACAGTCCATGAGAGACGCCTATTAGAGGGAAAACCATAGTGGTCCTTTAAAAATAGGCTAACATGCTGAAACTGACAGATCTCTGCAATCCATTTGGACATCATTCAAGGTTATGGCTCCATCTGAGTGACTGCAGATTATTGTCCACAGAGAGGTGTGCTAAAGCTGGATTATCCACTTGTTGGGGATCCATTTGACCCGATGAACACAACATGCCAGATTCACACGCCCTTGCATCTGTGGGTGTTTTTCCTATTTTTTCCCGTTTTGGAGGCGAGGAAAGGAGTATGATGGACGTGACTCCAAACCTCACAGTATTAAATAGATTACAGTGGTCACTGGTTGGAGAATAACAGTTGTGGTTAGAAAGAGGCAGTTGTTCATGCCACACTCACCTAACATAGGGACACTGTATACAGCTCTTTTCAAGTATCATCAGTTCATTGGTCCTGAACACATTGGTCAAAAAAGTAAAAAATAATTTACCTGAAAAATATAGACATACATTTGACAAAGCATACAGCATTTATCAATTCTAAACAAACTAAAGTAAAGGACATGATCTGCAGTTGAGTTATCTACAGTCTATAGAGCAGAAGTTGAGCTGATTTGCAACTGCACACACAGGAGCATCAGGATCATTCCATTGCTGTACTGGGGGTTTAGGAGCACCACCGCTCTGGAATATGTAAAATAATAGCATACACACACACAGGTAAGGTTTTGCAGTGTATCCTCTGACATGTCAAATATAATATCATAAAGAGTAATTACATTAGCAAGCACGACTAACTATCAGCATGCACAAGATTAAGTGGATCAACCTGCAATAGAGGGAGGTAGTAGCTTTTGCAACAGTTAGTGCTGCAACACAAGGGCCTGAGTTTAGATTATTTACCTACCTACTGTCCTCTTGGTTGGGGTAGGTAATAAGGGCCCTGTACCTGTTAGGCAGGAGGCCAGTGGTTGGCAGTGTGCTTGCCGTTCTTCTGATCTGCCTGAAGGTCCTCTCTGCCTGGGCACTGCCGGCATGGTTGGCAGTGCTGCTGTGCTTTTGCTTCTTGTCTGAGATGGGAATTAACACAGTTGTGTGAATTAAAGTGGTGCCTCTGACAGGATGAGAGTGTCAAACCCTAATGACTGGAGAACCGAGCCTAATGAATCCCACAGTATAACCAAAGAGAGGGAGAGTAAGGCGTACAATCTCTGTGTTGGTTAACCGACATAAAAGTAATCAGTTATTAACATGACAGCTCTGTCCATCATGGAGGTGAATGAAACATTAGTGTTCCCCATAACAAGACACCTGTAGATTATAATGTTGGTATTTCAATAATATTGATATCATGATGCACTGTGCAGATGTACTGTGTGTGACAGATGAGAAAGAGTGCTAACTAACGTTTGGGTGTGTCGTGGGGCAGTGCTTCGTCCAGGTTGCAGGCAATTTTCCCTCTAAGCTGCGCGGTGCGCAGCTCTCCCGGGACTGCTGCACAGAAGAAATATCAGCCCGTGCAGAGAAGCACGAGATTGAACTTCACTCAACTTTCTAGTTTTCCCCTTTAGTTAACACTATCAACGTTTCCCTCTACTGTGTGAATTGTGGTCGAATCAATGCTATATTAGCGACTTTCAATGCAACACACCAAAACAAAACAAACTATGCAATATATTTTCTTGTAGGCAGAGCGCATTGAGTAGGATTCTATTGCATTGACAGGCCCATACTCTACACAGATCGGTGCGCCATAACCAATCAGAGCTGCAGTATCCCTATATGCAAATAGACCATTGCCATATATGGATTTGTGCCATTCACTTTGAACTGGACTGTGTTTACAGCATGAGTGGTCACGAGTAGATGCGCTTGTTTTGAGATCAAAGCAAGAGCTGCATGTAGCCAGGTGTGTACATTTGTTAATATTCTTTGCTAGTAAGTGAGTTATTAGCCCAGTTATAGCTAATTTCTAGTCAGCAATGGGGGAGTGGTTGCTTCCTACAAGAGCACAAAACTTGTGCATTTCAAGCCATCTTTGAAAAGCAAGTCAGGTAAAGAGCTTTTTTTCTGTCTTAAAGGGCAGTGTTGTATTTTATTAATTTTATTTTGTAAAGTGGTTTCTTGAATAAACAACACTTTCAGTCACCTCCTTGTCTGAAGGGCAAGTGGATAAACAGGTTAATGTCAAAAGTCTCATGGAATGTAGGCCTACATTAAACACCACACATTTGCTGCTACTGTAGACTGAATAACAGAACAGCTATTTCCATGTTAAAATGTTATGGGATGCATTTTTCTCCATTGTTTTTGAAGGTAGGCCACTCTGGTAGGCTACATTATGATCAAATAGCCACAGTAGCCTACTTGGCCACTGTTAAAACTGTAACTTAAAGCAGGTACAGCCTCAGTGGTCAGAGTAAAGTTGACCAGAATTTTCACAATATTCAAGTTTGCGCTCAGCAGACCTGAAATTTGCTCAGTGCCGAAAAAATGAGAGGAAACATTGGTTGCAGGGTATCAGGATCTCATTACCCAGGATGTGTTGCAGTCCTCCACTCAGACTGGTGTCACACCAAGGGGCAGCCTGGGACATGAGGGGCAGCAGAGCCATGGGAATGGGAATTTGTGTGGAGAGAGGGAGGGACGGTGAATACCACAACAATGTTATACCACAAGAGAGGATATACTGTATACAGAAATGTACTTTGAGTCAGGTGATATTATTGGGTTTCCATATTAAGTGCACATTGGGACACTTTAGCAAGTGTCTCAAGTCTCTCTGACCTCATTAATGAGTCCTGCACTGCCTCCTACCTACTCTTCCTGCCTCACTGCACCCGCTAGTCTCTGCTATACCCACACCCACGTTACAGTATGGATGACCAAATTGCTGCTGTCTTTCATCATGTGTAAACATCTAATATGAGAATGAGAATGATCACTCAATAATAATTCCAACGGTTGAATGAAAACAAAAACAAGAGGCGGGTGAGAGCAGGCATAAGCCTGAAACGAGAGGGTTGGGGGTCAAGAGAGAGGAGAGGGTTTTGTGTTTATGTTTAATGAGAAAGCCCAGGATCCCCCTCTCTCTCTCTCGTTCCTACATCCTCTGTTAATGAATACAGGGGGCCGGGTTGA
The DNA here is from genome assembly GCF_964263955.1 of Coregonus lavaretus. Classification (NCBI taxonomy): domain Eukaryota; kingdom Metazoa; phylum Chordata; class Actinopteri; order Salmoniformes; family Salmonidae; genus Coregonus; species Coregonus lavaretus. The sequence goes on along the minus strand of NC_140005.1, from coordinate 25,439,275 downwards.
CCCAGCTAATAAGGGGCAAATCCATTGGTGCATTATCGGCCGTGGAATTTCATCCAATCAGCAGGATGAACTGAGATGGCTTAGGCTTCTTTTAATTCAGCACTGGAGGAGCATACTGCCCCAGTCTCTCATTATGTGCATATCAAATCAGGGAGACAGACTGGGAGTTTGATCCTTGGTTTTTGGTAGTTGTTGTTTGGTTGTTGTTTTTCTGTCCCCTGATTGATTTCAAGTTGCATTGCAGTTGACATGATATGGCCCGTTATTTGGGCTTTTAGAGAAATAAGGCCTTTGTGGCTTTTTAGGTCAGTCTCATAAAGGGCATGGAGAAAACTGTATCTTGTCCTACAGACCACTGGCAGATAAGACAAAGCTCTTACCAACCAAGTGATACACAAAAGACAGTCCCATAACTCTGTCTGTATATTTCTCAGTCAATAAGCTCTCACCTGGGCCTCTGTGCAGAGTAGCTCAGCCCTGGTCCTCTCCTCCAGGGTGACCATCACTCCAACCAGAACCTGCAGCCTGGAGAGGCGTTATACCACCGCCGGCCTATGGAGGGTTCGCCTTGCCCCCTAGTACAACAGAAAACATTTACTCATGTGGGAACTCAGAGTGGCTGCAAGGCTGTCCTGAGAGGACTAAACTAGCATGGGGCTGTTTGTGAGTGCAACACATTTCTCTGAATTCACCACCCTCAGAGACCACACTTCTATCATCTCTAATGTTCCAGCTGATAGCCCCCTGCCCTCCCCTTCTCCCTGGTCCAGCTGATGGTCCCGCTGCTCCCCCTGGCCAGGGGACAAAGTCATCCTCTCCGGTCAGAGCCTTGTCTGTCCCAGCAGGAGGGAAGGCTGAGGGAAGGAGAAGGAGAGGAGATGAGAGGAGAGATGGTCTTGCCAGGGCACATGGGTGCAGCAGTGATCTCATGCGGCTGACAGCAGGAGGTATTGTCTCTGGAGCAGCTGTTGGCTCTCCACCCTGGCAGGATTAAGCCCCCTGGGGGAAGGGACAGGGGGATGGGGGCTGTGGGGTAAACAGGCTGGCACAGCTGAGCAGGCCTCCATGGATGGCAAGCCCTCTGCACTGATCCATGGGCTTCAGATGGGTGCTGAATCCGGGCCAATAGTGTCTGATAACGGCCCTGCCATTTGGTCAGCGGATTTGTCTCTGATGCCGGCCAGTTTGAGGCACAGCAGACGGCCCATCATGTAATCGCTTAATTTAGAACTACAGAGTTGCACTGAGTGTGTGTTTTGGTGAAAGTGAGTCTGTGAGCTTGCGTGTGAGAATTTGCGTCAGGTTTCGTCTCTTGGATTTCCAATGCACACAGAACTCAGGGGCTTTTCAGCCAAAATTAACACATACTGAAATACAGGCAAAGGAGACCCATAACGGGAATAATTTTACAATTCTGTCAAGCGGGTAAAACAATTCACTGAGCCCTTGCTTGATTGTAGTAATTGTAGCTTACAGTAGACATACAAGGTTGTAATCATTGGTAAAAAAATGTAACTCAAAGGATTCCCTACAACTGACAGCTCAATCAGGGATGGAAGCTAGCTTTATACTATATGTCCGCTACCATTTCATGCTTTTCCATTTTTCCTTCCCTACTCACTTCATACCAGAAGAATCTTTACCCATCAGAAGCATACACCCCCCCCCCCCTCACATTTGTGGTAGCATGTTGTGCAATAACCATTGAGATATATCCATTTGGGCCAAACCGCATCATAATTTTGGAGCTATGAGGTTGGCAGCTGATGGGAGAGATTACACATATGATCTCTCATTAATCTCATGAGAGTTTGGGCACCCAAAAGGGGAGCGGGGGCGTCTCTCTCCCCCACGGTTCATGACTGAGCCGGGCTGTGACTCACACAGACCCCCATTGTGAAGGGTGGTGTGTTGGGTATGATTGCTGCGTTTTCATGTCTTAATTGAAAACATGAAAAGATTAAGAAAGAAAAGAAGGGAAGTGGAAAGAAAACAAGCGACAAAGTGCAAATCACCCGCCTGGGGTGAGAATGAGATGTAGGCTGAGACCCTGATTACACGTTGGCTTGATTGTTCCTCATAACCCTGACCTTCAATCAATGTTGATTCTCCTTAATACTAGCTACCCCACACACGCCACAGATTGGTGGTAACGATCTATAATTATGGCACTATATTTTCACCCCTTAGTTTGCAAACACCGCAGATCAAAATAAAACATTTTAGACGCCAAATGTACTTTGCACATGATGAGTGCATCACCATAATTCACTAACTGCAGTACAGACATTTTGACTGAACTTAGTGGACATTTCCACACTGAATTAATTCCTCATTACAGTATACAAAACATTAAGAACACCTGCTCTTTCCATGACATAGACTGACCAGGTGAATCCAGGTGAAAGCTATGATCCCATATTGATATCACTTATTAAATCCACTTTAAATCAGTGTAGATGAAGGGGAGGAGACAGGCTAAACAATTATTTTTAAGCCTTGAGACATGGATTGTGTATGTGTGCCATTCAGACAAAAGACAAAATATTTAAGTGCCTTTGAACAGGGTATGGTAGTAGGTGCCAGGCACACCGGTTTGTGTCAAGAACTGCAACGCTGCTGGGTTTTTCACGCTCAACAGTTTCCCGTATGTATCAAGAATGGTCCACCACCCAAAGGACATCCAGCCAACTTTACACAACTGTGGGAAGCACTGGAGTCAACATTAGCCAGCATCCCTGTGCAACTCAATATTAGGAATGTGTTCCTAATGTTTGGTATATTCAGTGTATGAGTGCAAAGGAATGGCTCAGTATTGCCAGAAAGGGCAATGACTTGCAGTTGCAGGACACTGGAGGAGGGGTACCTGTAGTTTGTTCATGCCCAGCAACAGCCTCCTCAGTTCGGTAAGGGGTTGGAGGTGGTTGAGCTCCTGGAGGCGGTTCTCTGCCAGGTGCAGCTCCAGCAGGACAGCCTGACCAAAGAAGTTCTCCCCCAGGGCCTTCATCCGGTTCGGGTCCAAGACCAGCTCCCGCAGCCAGTGCAGCCCCTCCCAGCCCTCCACCTGTCTGTTCTCATTACCTGAGAGGAGAAGGTGGGATATGAAATCAGTAGGTAATTACATGACTACAGCTAACCCTCTTACCCATATGATTTGACCGGCATTATTGCAAATGACAACACTGAATTTCATAAACTCTGCAATTCACTCAGATACTGTGTCTGTGGAACTAGAAGGTGAGTGTGGTCTGGTCTGTACAAAGATGTCTCGACAGGTTCATAAAACGAAACCCAGGGTGGGATTAGGGTCAGACAGTCACCAACTGAAGAAAGAAATAATCAAATGCAAACAATGGCAGACAGAAAAAGGTACTGTGTTCCTGTGACCCATCGGCATGCCCATTTAGTTTCTATTCTTGTTGCCTCATCTCCCACCTGGACAGGTCTGAGTAAGCCTCTCTGGTGACTGAGCTGTACTTTCATGGGCTTTGAAACATGAAGGAAATTGTTACTGTACCTTGGAGGAAGAGTGCTTTGAGATTGGTGAGCCTGCTGCGCTGCAGATTGGCAATAATTGGAGATGCCATTGTGGCTCAAATGCAGCACCACCAGGCTGCCCATCAGTGGCTCCAGGTTGTCCGCATGGTCCACTTCCCTGAAAGAGAGGGACAGAGTGGGCACTCAGAGTTAGCTGCCTCTGACTGAACGCACTGCACTTTCTCTCCCCACTGCCCCATTAAGAAGGCCAGATCTCACAGGTGCACAGCAACTCAAGGCAATCACAGCACAGGCAGACCACACAAAAGCCTGACCCCCCCAACCCCCTTCCCAAATGAATTCTCTTTTATGTGCCGTTTACTTTATGTGTAAACTCTCCTCTGGTCTTTTTCAATAGTACCAGTGAAAAGGAAGATTTATGCTTTTCTGAAAACAGCTAGCAGAAGCCTGAGCTTTGTCACTGCAACAGGTTAGTGCTGCCCCAAGTGGCTGAAAGTAGAAAATACTATATTACAACAGAAAATAAATGAGTGCTATAACAACCACGTACTATACTGAGACCGTGGCGATTTTAGCATGTAAATCTTGGTGGGGAAAACTCACCCAAAAATGTTTTAGATGCATGCCAGCAAAGCCACTACACAACACAACACTAAACAATACATTAATTGCACTATAATGGTGACAAACGGTGCCCACAAACTGTTAGGGCCTACATAAAGCTGTCCCAACAGCAGAGTCCCAACAGCAGTTCCATCACCTTACCACTGGTACACCTGGCTATCAGCGGAGCCTTGTCTGGCAGCGAAACAGTTCATTCAGCCTCATGTACTTCCTTTTAAAAAAACATAGCTGATATGGCTGACTTGCTTAAACAAATGTGGTTTCTACTGACAATTGAGATGTACAAACTATGGCATAAGGGGACGACGAGCGAATAAGAGGCAATCCGTAATTTCCATTAAGACATTAATGAGCAAGCTACGATGGACGTAGTCAATTTAACTATTTGTTCAGAACTTTTTTAATGTACAGCGGCAGAATTCAGAACATGGGCCGTACTGACAGTGTTCTCTCTGTACACCAAGTCAGAACCATAGGATAAATAAAGGGGGCATATAAGCAGACAATGAAAGCTCTTACAATATTCAATGATTACATCTCTCTAAAACAGGCTATAGGCTACATGTGCACCACCAAGTCAGAAAAAAAGGGACCAAATTATTAGGGTGAGGGACATGGGCTACTACCAGCTTACTACACAACATACACTTAGTATTACTTTCTTAGCTACAGTATACATACAGTGGGGAGAACAAGTATTTGATACACTGCCGATTTTGCAGGTTTTCCTACTTACAAAGCATGTAGAGGTCTGTAATTTTTTATCATAGGTACACTTCAACTGTGAGAGACGGAATCTAAAACAAAAATCCAGAAAATCACATTGTATGATTTTTAAGTAATTCATTTGCATTTTATTGCATGACATAAGTATTTGATCACCTACCAACCAGAAAGAATTCCGGCTCTCACAGACCTGTTAGTTTTTCTTTAAGAAGCCCTCCTGTTCTCCACTCATTACCTGTATTAACTGCACCTGTTTTAACTTGTTACCTGTATAAAAGACACCTGTCCACACACTCAATCAAACAGACTCCAACCTCTCCACAATGGCCAAGACCAGAGAGCTGTGTAAGGACATCAGGGATAAAATTGTAGACCTGCACAAGGCTGGGATGGGCTACAGGACAATAGGCAAGCACCTTGGTGAGAAGGCAACAACTGTTGGTGCAATTATTAGAAAATGGAAGAAGTTCAAGATGACGGTCAATCACCCTCGGTCTGGGGCTCCATGCAAGATCTCACCTCGTGGGGCATCAATTATCATGAGGAAGGTGAGGGATCAGCCCAGAACTACACGGCAGGACCTGGTCAATGACCTGAAGAGAGCTGGGACGACAGTCTCAAAGAAAACCATTAGTAACACACTACGCCGTCATGGATGAAAATCCTGCAGCGCACGCAAGGTCCCCCTGCTCAAGCCAGCGCATGTCCAGGCCCGTCTGAAGTTTGCCAATGACCATCTGGATGATCCAGAGGAGGAATGGGAGAAGGTCATGTGGTCTGATGAGACAAAAATAGAGCTTTTTGGTCTAAACTCCACTCGCTGTGTTTGGAGGAAGAAGAAGGATAAGTACAACCCCAAGAACACCATCCCAACCGTGATGCATGGAGGTGGAAACATCATTCTTTGTGGATGCTTTTCTGCAAAGGGGACAGGACGACTGCACCATATTGAGGGGAGGATGGATGGGGCCATGTATCGCGATATCTTGGCCAACAACCTCCTTCCCTCAGTAAGAGCATTGTAGATGGGTCGAGGCTGGGTCTTCCAGCATGACAACGACCCGAAACACACATCCAGGGCAACTAAGGAGTGGCTCCGTAAGAAGCATCTCAAGGTCCTGGAGTGGCCTAGCCAGTCTCCAGACCTGAACCCAATAGAAAATCTTTGGAGGGAGCTGAAAGTCTGTATAGCCCAGCGACAGCCGCGAAACCTGAAGGATCTGGAGAAGGTCTGTATGGAGGAGTGGGCAAAATCCCTGCTGCAGTGTGTGCAAACCCGATCAAGACCTACAGGAAACATATGATCTCTGTAATTGCAAACAAAGGTTTCTGTACCAAATATTAAGTTCTGCTTTTCGGATGTATCAAATACTTATGTCATGCAATAAAATGCTAATTAATTACTTAAAAATCATACAATGTGATTTTCTGGATTTTTGTTTTAGATTTTGTCTCTCACAGTTGAAGTGTACCTATGATAACAATTACAGACCGCTACATGCTTTGTAAGTAGGAAAACCTGCAAAATTGGCAGTGTATCAAATACTTGTTCTCCCCACTGTATATCTCCCTGGCATATTACATAATTTATGCATACAATACATTTTTGGACTCACCTTGTTGTGCTGTGTTCCCTTGAACAGGAAGGTAGCGCGGCGGTCCTTCCTGGACAAATGTTGTCATCAAAGTCTGGCATTCTCTGGATTTATGGTGCTTTCAGACAACTGGGAACACGGAAAAAAACAAGGTTGAATCATGATGACGTCAGTGATCTTCAGGTCGGAGCTCTCGAAAGAGGCCCTAGTTCCCAACTTGCAATTCCGAGTTGGATGACTGTTCAAAATGTATTTTCCCAGTCGGAGCTCGTTTTTTCCCCCAGAGTTCCCAGTTGTCTTGAACTCACTGAAGTCTGAGATTTCCCAGTTCTGAGTTTCCAGTTGTTTTGAGCACAGCAGAAGTCATGCTGGATTGACAGCATGGCCAATGTTTTGAATGTTTATCCTTTTAAGCTTGGAAAAGAGACCCTTAAACCCAGACTTGGACCACACACCCACTCCACTGAATAGCAGGCTAGTGATTGCTTTGCAATGCTTGCAGTTAGCCACTGATTCCTCCCAAACCACTCACTGTTGAATTTGCGATTTCCAACTTGTTGTGTAATGTTCATGTCCAATGGCCGATGAGCAGCGATACATTTTATCTATAATTTCTCTTCATTATTTCTCGTCATATGACAAGGCTTTGCCAGTAGATTGTCGACTTGATACATAATGATGACTGCTAGCTAATATTTTGAAAGTATGATGTTGACATGATCAGTCCAATCAAAGCTACTGTAGATATAACGTGATGTCATTTTATCTGTGGCCAATGACCTTGAGCCTTCTTGGATGGTCACTTCTAAAGTAACTCTATGGCAGCACCCAAGAGGTTTGAATTTTCGAGCTCTACCCATAGATGTTGTGGCGACGTAGTGTTCCCATGTGTGACAGAACACTGATCCAATCACAGCGCAAATAGAGAACATTACCAACCCCTACGCTCCATATTTTCCGCTGGCTTCCCCACCACCACAGAAAGCACTGAGCTAGGCTGAAACACCTGCATTTTGGAGCTGCCTTACTCAAGAAAGCAAAAAAGAGACCAAGTTTGTATGCAGCTTTATTAACTCAATTATATTTATATATTTTTTTACATTGTTTGCAAACTGATATGTGACACGTATTAATGCCAAAATAACATGCAAAACAGGCAAAAACATTTAAATTGTTATAGCTAAACAGGTGGGGCTCAAAACTGAATGACGAGTCACCACTGTACTGAGAAGACAGAAATGGTTAAAGCTTTTCATGAATTGTTCATTTCCACATCACAAACTGTGTTTAAAAAGTAATACATTTAAATGTTATGTTCAAATAATAGACTTTAATCTGTAGTGCTGGTACCTGCTGCCTTTTGAGGAGCCCTGCTAGCCGTAACCAATGGAATTCACCTTGTGGGAGAGAATCTGTCTGTTAGTCAGGTGGGCCTGGGCCTTCTGCCTCGGCAGGATGGACTCTATGTGGTTATTGTTCAAACACAGAGCCTACATGGAAGAAAGGAAGAAAACAATTTTTGTTAATGGTTTAACCCAACTGTTCAACTGACGAAGTGAGAGTCAAATTATTTGACAAATATCACAGACAGAAGAGTCAGACAAGCTTGTGGGAGAAAGCAAAACAACACATGGGTTAGTCTGGCCGGTTGGCACACCTTGATGTTGGGCAGGTAGACAAGGCCACTGAAAGAGGTGAGGTTGTTGTGCTCTAGGTTGACACTGCGCAGGTTGTAGAACAGGTCTGCTGGGGCCAGGTCCACCATCCTGGGGAGAGAGGGAACACTTTATACATGCTCACTCTGTTTTACTCTCTCTTCTACTCATCTAAAGGTGACTGAAATACTGTGACGTACTACTACACAGTACAGTATGCTCAGTAACCTGATTGCGCAAGATTGCAGGTTGAGATCAGCAATGTCAGAGTAGTTGGAGTGTCCCAGTTTCTCTGCCACCATGTCAGGGATCAGGCGTCCACCAAACACATCCTTGGCATTCTCACGTCATTTCCTACGGATCACAGTGACATCATCACTTCTGTTTCTCTCAATTCAACAAACAGATTCAGAACTGTTTTGATTATGATGTAAACATACCACTGCGATCCCATCCAGCGCCTTTAGAGAGGGTAAGTGGAACACCACATAAATCCCAGTTTTCCAGTTTCTCCACTAAAGGATTCCCATACAGACCCAGAATGATAAAGTTTGTCAAAGCCTAGAAAAAAACAAATGACAAAAATAATAACTGTGGTCTTGAAATACGAAAGAACCAGAATATACAAACATGATATCATGCTTGGCTGTGTGAGGCTCTGCTCATCTTCAGGTGGTAGATGTCTCGTGTTATGGTGATGATGTTGTTGCCGATGTACAGCTTGAATAGGGAGCTGGCCCTCTGCACCCTGTACAGGGGGCCAATGCAGTTGTTCTCCACACACAGGAAGTGCGGGTTGGACAGCCGGTCCAGGATGTTGCCGTCCAGACAGGACAGCTTGCTCCCATTCACACTGAACTTAGAGAGCTGGTGCAGTTTGGCCACACCTGAGAGGACAAAGATAGGGAGGGGAAACCACATACATCTGTGATGGACATGATTCCCTTGTCAATAACACATCATTTTATTTTTTGTGGAGACCATTGATATTAGGACTGACAGTCTAGCCTAGAGATGAAGCTGTCATTGAGAGACAGCTCCTCTAGATGCTGGCAGTTGTCCAGACCCTCCACTTTAGCGATGTCGTTGTCATTGAAGGAATCCCAGCGCAGTTTGACCAGTTTGTCCAGGTTGATGAGCCTAGAGAGCCTCTGGTGTCAAGGTTAAGGGCTGTGATCTTCTCAGGGTTCAGAGGTCACTGTTAAATAAAAAGGCTGCACTTGTACCACAGATGAAGCACCTGGAAAGAACCCTCTGTCACCAGCACATCATCCAGGTGTGTGACAGTCATCAGACATCCCAGAACAGTCATCCTCACTGCCTCGGGCTGGGACCAACACATCACTTTCATCACCACAGTGTCTGGTTGGTCTTGATGTACGGATTATGGGCACTCTAAATCTCATGTTAGAGCAGGTGTTAGTGTGTGCTGTAGTATTACCCTGTGCCAGGGATTGTGACGGGTGTTCAGTCCAGTCGCAGCAGGGCGGGGCCGTGTTTCCGGAGCACAGACGTCTCCTTTCTGGCCCGGTTGAGCTGCGTAAGTCCAGCTGCTTGAGACGCCCCAGCCGCCTCAGCCCCTCCAGGGACAGCAGGTGGTTGTAACTGGCGTCCACAAACTCCAGGTTGTGCTGAAGGAACACAGGGAACATAATGTATGTAGGACTCTTGTGTGCCTCTGCTGCTGGGCCCTGGGAACTCAGGTTGGGCTCGGTCCTGATAGGAGGGTACATCATAGTGGAGAGGACAGACGGGTGGTGAATATCAGCACCTGGTTAGTGGATTAACAAAAAATGGAACATCGAAAGACAAACAGGGTATACTTTTTCCTACCTGGGTGTTATACTCAAATTCGATGAGGTACTCCGGTAGGACAAGCTCATGGTCAAATAGACTGCAATCACAGCCGCTGTGGATCTTGGAGGAGCAAGGCCTCTCTATAAGTATAGAAGTCTCAGGTTGGTCAACAGGAGGATGGAACAATAGTATGTTGACTTTTTTTGGTGGTTTTCATTAAGAGAGAACTGTCACCAGTAAAAAAAAATGTTGTTCTGAAAAGTAACAACTGTGATATTTCAAATGACATTACCTCCATTTGTCTTATGGCCCTGCTCTGGGCTCATCTTGTGGTAAACAGAATGAGTTTTAGGATAGTTGAGGGGGTCCACTGAATCTCCTTCTCTGATAGGGAAGCTGCGGCCCAGGTACACTTTGGACACAAAGATCTGACCTGGAAAAAGGAGGACAGTTAAACAGAAATGAAATGGTTCTCTCTGATACATCAAATTCTAAACCAAACAAAAATCACTTTTACATTTACATCCTGATTTATATCCTCAAGGTTTCATTAGCAATGCAAAGTAATTGAAGTGTGTGAAAGGATGAAATAGGACCGTACAGACCGTGTCTGAAAAGGAGAGGGTCTATGCTCTGCTTGGAGGTGCCTTGGTTGGCCTGTCACTGTGTGTACTCAATTCTAGGCCTGTCCGTCACACTCAGGCTGTTAGACAAGGGTACAACCCTCTCAATGCCCAGGGCCCAACACAGACACAAGACACAATCTCAGGAACTAAAACAATGGTCCAATCTCAGGCATAGCGTACAGTCTAAATAATACCTCATACATACAGTGGGGAGAACAAGTATTTGATACACTGCCGATTTTGCAGGTTTTCCTACTTACAAAGCATGTAGAGGTCTGTAATTTTTATCATAGGTACACTTCAACTGTGAGAGACGGAATCTAAAACAAAAATCCAGAAAATCACATTGTATGATTTTTAAGTAATTAATTTGCATTTTATTGCATGACATAAGTATTTGATATATCAGAAAAGCAGAACTTAATATTTGGTACAGAAACCTTTGTTTGCAATTACAGAGATCATACATTTCCTGTAGGTCTTGACCAAGTTTGCACACACTGCAGCAGGGATGTTGGCCCACTCCTCCATACAGACCTTCTCCAGATCCTTCAGGTTTCGGGGCTGTCGCTGGGCAATACAGACTTTCAGCTCCCTCCAAAGATTTTCTATTGGGTTCAGGTCTGGAGACTGGCTAGGCCACTCCAGGACCTTGAGATGCTTCTTACGAAGCCACTCCTTAGTTGCCCTGGCTGTGTGTTTCGGGTTATTGTCATGCTGGAAGACCCAGCCACGACCCATCTTCAATGCTCTTACTGAGGGAAGGAGGTTGTTGGCCAAGATCTCGCGATACATGGCCCCATCCATCCTCCCCTCAATAAGGTGCAGTCGTCCTGTCCCCTTTGCAGAAAAGCATCCCCAAAGAATGATGTTTCCACCTCCATGCTTCACGGTTGGGATGGTGTTCTTGGGGTTGTACTCATCCTTCTTCTTCCTCCAAACACGGCGAGTGGAGTTTAGACCAAAAAGCTCTAATTTTGTCTCATCAGACCACATGACCTTCTCCCATTCCTCCTCTGGATCATCCAGATGGTCATTGGCAAACTTCAGACGGGCCTGGACATGCGCTGGCTTGAGCAGGGGGACCTTGCCTGCGCTGCAGGATTTTAATCCATGACGGCGTAGTGTGTTACTAATGGTTTTCTTTGAGACTGTGGTCCCAGCTCTCTTCAGGTCATTGACCAGGTCCTACCGTGTAGTTCTGGGCTGATCCCTCACCTTCCTCATGATCATTGATGCCCCACGAGGTGAGATCTTACATGGAGCCCCAGACCGAGGGTGATTGACCGTCATCTTGAACTTCTTCCATTTTCTAATAATTGCGCCAACAGTTGTTGCCTTCTCACCAAGCTGCTTGCCTATTGTCCTGTAGCCCATCCCAGGCTTGTGCAGGTCTACAATTTTATCCCTGATGTCCTTACACAGCTCTCTGGTCTTGGCCATTGTGGAGAGGTTGGAGTCTGTTTGATTGAGTGTGTGGACAGGTGTCTTTTATACAGGTAACGAGTTCAAACAGGTGCAGTTAATACAGGTAATGAGTGGAGAACAGGAGGGCTTCTTAAAGAAAAACTAACAGGTCTGTGAGAGCCGGAATTCTTACTGGTTGGTAGGTGATCAAATACTTATGTCATGCAATAAAATGCAAATTAATTACTTAAAAATCATACAATGTGATTTTCTGGATTTTTGTTTTAGATTCCGTCTCTCACAGTTGAAGTATACATATGATACAAATTACAGACCTCTACATGCTTTGTAAGTAGGAAAACCTGCAAAATCAGCAGTGTATCAAATACTTGTTCTCCCCACTGTATCTGCTGTTTTAAAGTCGTCCTCTGGAATGTGCAACATCTAATTTTTCTCACTGGTTCTTTCAGGAGAATACACATATAATAGGTACTCCAGCCAGTGTTTGTAATTCCTGCACAAAGATTAGGAGTAAAGAAAGCGTAAGGATCCGTCTCAAAACAGAGCTACTGACAGGTGTAATATTGCAGTTTATGTAGTCTGTTCTTCAACTTTTTCTGTGTAATTTTAGACAGAGAGCCAGTATGAGGAACTGCACTCAGGCTAGATTGAACAGTGGCTGGTGCGAGAGAGAAAAAATATCTGTAGAGTTCAAAAGGTACTCGCACTCCAATCTTTAATGGAAAAACAACTAGTTGGCCGAGATGCAAAAATATATTTAATTTAATCCATGCTATAAAGAATACAAAAGGTGAAAGTGCAAAGTGTTTAAAAGTGCTTAAAACACCTTTCGGATTCTTTTGACTTTGAGTAATTACGTATATTTGTGCGTCTCGGCCTACTTGTTTTTTCCATGTAATAATTTTAGACATAGACACATAACACTGAGGACCTGAGGTGAATATCAGAGTAAAGGAGAGAGGTGCCATTTTAAGATTTCCCAGTCTCATCATGGGCACTCACTGTGAGAACATTGTTGACTCCTCGCTGGCCAACAGGGTATGAAGCTTGTCCTCGAAGCGAAGCCGCGGTTATGGATGTGGACGATACGGTTGATCTTGATGCCAGTAATGCCATAAGCCTTGTAGTCCCACACACAGAAACGGAAGGAAGTAAACCTGTTGGGAGGAGAGAGAAAACAGTGGACTCAGTAGCTAAATGCTGCATGCAAATCACCTACACATATAACCTACACAAACGAGGTAAACTCATAATGCCACTGTTATGTAAAAGGAGATAATTTGTACCAGGGGTCTGTGAAGCAGCCCTCTTCAAACCGAATATTCCCCACTGTCTCAAGCTACATCAGCAGAAAGTGGATCATCAGCTCGTTCCTGTTGGTGGCTTGGGCCAAGTCCTGCAGGTACCAGGAGTCAATCCTGCAAAACAAGGCAAAATAACTCTACTTTTTACACTTCATTATCTACATGCCAATAGAAAGCTTACATGTAAACAACAATGCAAAATGAGACTGTTTCAGCCCCTCTAAATGCAAAGATCTCTTGGAGGTCTAATCCATTATTTGTGTGCACTGAACACTTCCTAATATTGAGTTGCACCCCCTTTTGCCCTCAGAACAGCCTCAATTCGTCGTGTCATGGACTACAAGGTGTCGAAAGCGTTCCACATGGATGCTGGCCCATATTGACTCCAATGCTTGTCACAATTGTGTCAAGTTGGCTGGATATCCTTTGGGTGGTGGACCATTCTTGATACACACGGGAAACTGTTGAGCGTGAAAAACCCAGCAACGTTGCAGTTCTTCACACACTCAAACCAGTGCAGCTGGCATCTACTACCATACCCCGTTCAAAGGCACTTAAATATTTTGTCTTGCCCATTCACCCTCTGAATGGCACACATACACAATCCATGTTTCTATGTCTCAAAAATCCTTCTATGGCCTGTCTCCTCCCCTTCATCTACACTGATTTGAAGTGGATTTAAAAGGTGACATCAATAAGGGATCATAGCTTTCACCTGAATTCACTTGGTCAGTCTGTCATGGAAAGACCAAGTGTTCCTAATGTTTTGTACACTCAGTGTATATGAACTCACTCCTCCAGCCTCCTGTTCCATACTTTCAACCTCTCCTTCAGGGCATCTAGCTTGGAGAGGATCTTGTGTTCCAGGCCGGGTCCGCGGGTGATATCAGCAAGGGTGTCACTGCGGTCCCCTGAGCCCTCACTCAGCGAGGACGGTCCATCCTCCCAGGTACGGGCCGACTTCCGGCACAGGGCCTGCACCTCAGACTCCAGCTGCTCAAGACACCAACACAACAGTCATATTAAGCACCACTGTAAATGAATGACATACGCAGCAAAAAAAAATTGAGGGCATAGTGTTGTACTGACATTTTTTAGGGCGTAATTGAAAGCTCTGATGCGGTCCTCTGGCAGCTGTAAGAGATTCCTCTTGTTCTCCAGCAGATTGGCCTGAGTCTCTGCCAGGTTCCTCCGGGCTGTCTGCACACGCATGTTGTAGTACATCATCTTCTTCATCACCGTGGACCGGAAGGAACAGATGTTACAATGTATTGTGTGCAATGGAACCCCTTTATTCATAGCATACATGTTTAGTTCATTGGACTGTAATTACACTAGCAGATTAGAAGAAATGCAGCACCTGAAAAATCCCCATCATCAGAGTTCAGGGATAACTCCTTAAACAAATGCTGTAATCTCTCAGGAGTAGAGTATCAGAGACCTGGAGACCACACAGTGACAGCAGTTGTGAATGCTGACCCTGCAGTGTCCTTCACTTGCTTGCTGGAGACGTCATAGGTGTCAAGCCGCTGGAGGCCTGGCATGTGGTAGAGCACGTTGGTGGCATAGTTACACAGCAGATACACTGGGGTGGGGCTTCACTGCGGGTCCTTCTGCCCCAGCTCTCTCAGACAGATCAAGGGGACCAGGAGGGTCAGCTCCTGTTACACACCACGATAACATTTTATTTTATTTATTTATTTAACCTTTATTTAACCAGGTAAGCCAGTTGAGAACAAGTTCTCATTTACAACTGCGACCTGGCCAAGATTGTCACGGCCGTCTTGAAAGGAAGCGGACCAAAGCGCAGCGTTTGTGGCGAACATGACTTTAATAGATGACGCACAAAATACAAAACAAAAGACGACTCATGAAGTCCACGGTTAACTAACCGAAACGGAACAAAAACCCACAATGCCCACAGGAAAACAATCAGAATAAATATGGCTCCCAATCAGAGATAACGAGCCGACAGCTGACACTCGTTACCTCCGATTGGGAGTCATTGACCAAACCTAGAAAAGAACCCCACCGAACTGCAAACAAGAAATACACCCAAAACCCAACATAACCAAACCAAACCCCAACAAAACAAATACACCCTGGCTCAAATATAAAAGTCCCGGAGCCAGAGTGTCACAGTACCCCCCCCTAAAGGTGCGAACTCCGGGCGCACCAGCATACAGTCTATGGGAGGGTCTGGGTGGGCGTCTGTCCACGGTGGCGGCTCTGGCCCTGGTCGTGGTCCCCACCCCACCTTAGTCACTATCCGCTTCCGTAGCCTCCTCCATATGACCACCCCCCAACGAAACCCCACTGGATTAAGGGGCGGCACCGGATTAACGGGCAGCACCGGACTAAGGGGCAGCACCGGACTAAGGGGCAGTACCGGACTAAGGGGCAGCACCAGGATAAGGGGCAGCACCGGGCTAAGGGACAGCACCGGACTCAATGGCGGATCCTGGCTGGCTGGCTCTGGCGGATCCTGGCTGGACGGCTCTGGCGGATCCTGGCTGGACGGCTCATGGCTGGCTGAAGGATCTGGCTGCTCATGGCTGGCTGACGGATCTGGCTGCTCATGGCTGGCTGACGGATCTGGCTGCTCATGGCTGGCCGACGGATCTGGCTGCTCATGGCTGGCCGACGGATCTGGCTGCTCATGGCTGGCCGACGGATCTGGCTGCTCATGGCTGGCTGACGGATCTGGCTGCTCATGGCTGGCTGACGGATCTGGCTGCTCATGGCTGGCCGACGGATCTGGCTGCTCATGGCTGGCCGACGGATCTGGCTGCTCATGGCTGGCCGACGGATCTGGCTGCTCATGGCTGGCTGAAGGATCTGGCTGCTCATGGCTGGCTGAAGGCTCTGGCTGATCCTGTCTGGCAGAAGGCTCTGGCTGATCCTGTCTGGCGGAAGGCTCTGGCTGATCCTGTCTGGCGGAAGGCTCTGGCTGATCCTGTCTGGCGGAAGGCTCTGGCTGATCCTGTCTGGCGGAAGGCTCTGGCTGATCCTGTCTGGCGGAAGGCTCTAGCGGCTCCTGTCTGGCGGAAGGCTCTGGCTGATCCTGTCTGGCGGAAGGCTCTGGCTGATCCTGTCTGGCGGAAGGCTCTAGCGGCTCCGGTCTGGCGGACGGCTCTGAAGGCTCATGGCAGACGGGCGGCTTATGCAGCGCTTGGCAGACGGACAGTTCAGACGGCGTTGGGCAGACAGGCAGTTCAGGCGCCGTTGGGCAGACGGGCAGTTCAAGCGCCGTTGGGCAGACGGGCAGTTCAGGCGCCGTTGGGCAGACGGGCAGTTCAGGCGCCGTTGGGCAGACGGGCAGTTCAGGCGCCGTTGGGCAGACGGCAGACTCTGGCCGGCCGAGACACACTATAGGCCTGGTGCGTGGTGCCGGAACTGGTGGTCCCGGGCTGAGGACACGCATCTCAGGGCTAGTGCGGGGAGAAGGAACAGGGCATGCTGGACCCTGGGGACGCACATAAGGCCTAGTGCGTGGTGCCGGAACTGGTGGTCCCGGGCTGAGGACACGCATCTCAGGGCTAGTGCGGGGAGTAGCAACAGGGCATGCTGGACCCTGGGGACGCACACAAGGCCTAGTGCGTGGTGCCGGAACTGGTGGTCCCGGGCTGAGGACACGCATCTCAGGGCTAGTGCGGGGAGCAGCAACAGGACGCACAGGACTCTGGGGACACACAGGAGGCTTGGTGCGTGGTGTAGGCACTGGTGGTACTGGACTGGAGCGGGGAGGTGGCGCCGGAAATACCGGACCGTGCAGGCGTACTGGCTCCCTTGAGCACTGAGCCTGCCCAACCTTACCTGGTTGTATACTCCCCGTCGCCCGACCAGTACGGGAAGGAGGAATAACCCGCACCGGGCTATGTAGGCGAACCGGGGACACCATGCGTAAGGCTGGTGCCATGTAAGCCGGCCCGAGGAGACGCACTGGTGGCCTGATGCGTTGGGCCGGCTTCATGACATCCGGCTCAATGCTCAATCTAGCCCGGCCGATACGTGGAGCTGGAATGTACCGAACCGGGCTATGCCTGCGTACAGGAGACACCATGCGCTCTACTGCGTAACACGGTGTCTGCCCGTACTCTCGCTCTCCACGGTCAGTCCAGGGAGTAGGCGCAGGTCTCCTACCTGACTTCGCCACACTCCCTTTTAGCCCCCCCCCAAGAAATGTTTGGGTAGTACCCACGGGCTTCCAGCCTCGACTCCGTGCTGCCTCCTCATACCACCTCCTCTCGGCTTTAGCTGCCTCCAGCTCTTCACGAGGGCGGCGATATTCTCCCGGTTGTGCCCAAGGACCCTTTCCATCCAGTATCTCCTCCCATGTCCATGAATCCTTGATAGGCGTCCATAAATCCTGTTGCCGCTTGACACGCTGCTTGGTCCTTTTATGGTGGGTTTTTCTGTCACGGCCGTCTTGAAAGGAAGCGGACCAAAGCGCAGCGTTTGTGGCGAACATGACTTTAATAGATGACGCACAAAATACAAAACAAAAGACGACTCATGAAGTCCACGGTTAACTAACCGAAACGGAACAAAAACCCACAATGCCCACAGGAAAACAATCAGAATAAATATGGCTCCCAATCAGAGATAACGAGCCGACAGCTGACACTCGTTACCTCCGATTGGGAGTCATTGACCAAACCTAGAAAAGAATCCCACCGAACTGCAAACAAGAAATACACCCAAAACCCAACATAACCAAACCAAACCCCAACAAAACAAATACACCCTGGCTCAAATATAAAAGTCCCGGAGCCAGAGTGTCACAAAGATAAAGCAAAGCAGTGCGATAAAAACAACAACACAGAGTTACATATGGGGTAAAACAAAACATAAAGTCAAAAATACAACAGAAAATATATATACAGTGTGTGCAAATGTAGCAAGTTATATAGGTAAGGCAATAAATAGGCCATAGTGCAAAATAATTACAATTAGTATTAACACT
Organism: Coregonus lavaretus; assembly: GCF_964263955.1. Taxonomy (NCBI): domain Eukaryota; kingdom Metazoa; phylum Chordata; class Actinopteri; order Salmoniformes; family Salmonidae; genus Coregonus; species Coregonus lavaretus. The sequence goes on along the minus strand of NC_140005.1, from coordinate 25,421,056 downwards.
GGAATGATAGATGTGCAAGAGATGATGTGCAAATAGAGATACTGGGGTGCAAATGAGCAAAATAAATAACAATATGGGGATGAGGTACACACCCGTCGCTATGGGCGGGCCATAGGGGGCCGGGCCCGCCCCCAAAAATGCTTGTGCCCCCACCCCCACTTGAATCCTGGTCCCCTTGATCTGTCTATACGTACTGTAGGCTAATAATAATTGTGCCCTGCCCTCCCATGCATTTCATATGCCCCCCTTAAGACTGAGGTCTGGCGACGGGTCTGATGAGGTAGTTGGGTGGGCTAATTTCAGATGGGCTGTGTACAGGTGCAGTGATCGGTAAGGTGCTCTGACAACTGATGCTTAAAGTTAGTGAGGGAGATAAGAGTCTCCAGCTTCAGAGATTTTTGCAATTCGTTCCAGTCATTGGCAGCAGAGAACTGGAAGGAATGGCGGCCAAAGGAGGTGTTGGCTTTGGGGATGACCAGTGAGATATACCTGCTGGAGCGCATACTACGGGTGGGTGCTGCTATGGTGACCAATGAGCTAAGATAAGGCGGGGATTTGCCTAGCAGTGATTTATAGATGGCCTGGAGCCAGTGGGTTTGGCGACGAATATGTAGTGAGGACCAGGCAACAAGAGCGTACAGGTCACAGTGGTGGGTAGTATATGGGGCTTTGGTGACAAAACGGATGGCACTGTGATAGACTACATCCAATTTGCTGAGTAGAGTGTTGGAGGCTATTTTGTAAATTACATCGCCGAAGTCAAGGATCGGTAGGATAGTCAGTTTTATGAGGGCATGTTTGGCAGCATGAGTGAAGGAGGCTTTGTTGTGAAATAGGAAGCCGATTCTAGATTTAACTTTGGATTGGAGATTCTTAATGTGAGTCTGGAAGGAGAGTTTACAGTCTAACCAGACACCTAGGTATTTGTAGTTATCCACATACTCTAGGTCAGACCCGTCGAGAGTAGTGATTCTAGTCGGGTGGGCGGGTGCCAGCAGCGTTCGATTGAAGAGCATGCATTTAGTTTTAATAGTGTTTAAGAGCAGTTGGAGGTTACTGAAGGAGTGTTGTATGGCATTGAAGCTCGTTTGGAGGTTTGTTAACACAGTGTCCAATGAAGGGCCAGATGTATACAAAATGGTGTCGTCTGCGTAGAGGTGGATCTGAGTCACCAGCAGCAAGAGCGACATCATTGATATACACGGAGAAAAGAGTCAACATGATGTTGATGCTTAAGAGGGACACGTTTAAAAGCACTAACCTGAAGCATGCACAACCCTGATTGGCACTCCACTCCACTAATGATTTGGATACTATATATCTGAGAGGAGGGCTTCTCCTTAATGGATTACATTTACATTAACATAATTGATTAATGAGATGATTGGATTTCCACTTGTTTGTTGGTGGGGGGGTTTCCTGAGGTTTCATGAGAGAGGACCAACTGTTCCTTCACCTAAACAGCATACTTGACTTCATATATGTTGTAAGAATATAGTAAAAAATTATGGATGAGACTAACAATTTCATGCATCATTTTGTGGAAACCTCCCTTTAACCCTACCTTGTTGATTACACAGTAAAAAATAAATATGCAAATTTGACAGACAATTCATGCAACTCAATGAAATTGTCACGCCCTGGCTCTGGGGACTCTTTAATGTTGAGCCAGGGTGTTAGTTTCTATGTTTAGTTTTCTAGGTTTATGTTCTAGATCGTGTGGATCTATGTTGGCCAGGGTGGTTCCCAATCAGAGGCAGCTGATTCTCGTTGTCTCTGATTGGGAACCATACTTAGGCAGCCTGTTTGGCACAGTTAATTGTGGGATCTTGTTCCGGAGAGGTTTGTGTTTTGTTTAACCTTAGGACTTCACGTATCGTTTTGTTGTTTTGTGTATTATTGAAAGTACTCATTAAAAGATGTACGCATATCACGCTGCACCTTGGTCTGCTTCCTATAACGATCGTGACAGAAATGAGTGTCTGAGTGACTGAAAATAAGTGTTTGTATTATTTGAAAGGGCAAGATTGTTATTTTCTTTTCTTTTTTTTCTTTCTTTTTTAAACCATACTTACTACTCAGGCTACTAAAGGATAAATGCCACATAAAAATTACAAAGATGGAAAGCTTCAGATGAATCGTGCAACAGGTAAAATCAGCAGATATTTTCTGAACTGCCTTAATAATGCGGCTTCAACATAGAGGAGGCGGACTGGAGGTCTGGAGCGGAGAGCTGACACAACCCGTCCTGGCTGAATGCCTATTTCCACACAATATGTGTGAGGCATCAGCACAGGACGTACAGGGCTGTGCACTCGTACTGGCGCTACAGCACGTGGCACTGGCGCAGGACATACGGGACCGAGGAGTACTGGAGGCCACGAGCGTTGAGCCGGCACACCCCGTCCTGGCTGCATGCCCATCTTAGCACGACACGTGCGTGGTGCTAGCACCGGACGTACAGGACTGTGCTGGAACACTCGCGGCACAGTACGTGGCTCCGCATAACACGGAGCCTGCCCAGTCTCACGCTTCCTAGCCTGAGTACGGGGAGTTGGCTCTGCTCTAACTCTAGGCTCCGCCAACCACCCTTTTAGCCCCCCCCCAACATTTTCTTGGGGCTGTCTATCGGGCTTCCTCCTCGGCCGGTACCCTCTGCGTTGCCGCTGCTCCTCTCTGTAGCGCGCCTCCACAGTCTCCTCCCAAGGACGGCGATCCATTCCGGCCTGAATCTCTTCCCAAGTCCAGGATCCCTTCCCGTCCAGGATCTCCTCCCAAGTCCAGGCTGTCTGTTCCTGGACACGCTGCTTGGTCCTCTTTAGGTGGGATCTTCTGTCACGCACGTTGACTGATGACTGGTGGAACCAAGGCGCAGCGTGATAAGCGTACATCTTTATTGATACACAACACACGAACAAAACAACAAAATGAAACGATACGTGAAGTCCTGAGGTTACACACACCAAACCTTTACGGATCAAGATCCCACAAACTAACTGGTGCCAACAGGCTGCCTAAGTATGGTCCCCAATCAGAGACAACGAGCTACAGCTGCCTCTGATTGGGAACCACCCTGGCCAACATAGAACTAAACGATCTAGAACAAAAAACATAGAAAACTAAACATAGAAAATCCACACCCTGGCTCAACATTTAAGAGTCCCCAGAGCCAGGGCGTGACAATCCCACAGCATAGCAAACACCACCCATGAACTGCTGAAAATCCCCTAAATTCAACATAACAACCCTTTATAAACATCATGCTGGGTGTGTTGTTTTTTTTATTTGAAAAACCCAATTGAAAAACAACAATCAAAGATAGCCAGTATTTAGGTCATAAAAGGTAGCTCCCTTTTATGACCTAAATACTGCCTAACTTCATTACTGCTCCCCCTCCCCCTTAGCAACATTCCAATGAGATAAACTAATCTCTTTCTCCTGGTTATACATTTTGTTAACCTTCAATTACCATCAGTAATCTAAAGATGGTAGTACACACAAAACATGATACAGATATCCCCAGTCCTAACCCATCAATAATGTTTGTATCAATCTAATTCCTCATAACTAATCCATAAAACCACTCAAAATTCCTCGAGTATCCAATGATTATTTAATTGATTACCCTAAATCTGCTACATGTGATCTCCTTTCAAATGATCCATTATCAATTATTTGTTCAACCCCCTAGGTAAATCTCTCTCCCCTTCTATTCTGGAGTTCTACCCTGTCTACTATTCTGCTCATGATGGATTGCATATCTCTTGACCTCGGTTAACGAAGTAGTTCCCCATCCCACTAAAGTCCTCTTAATATTCCTGCTTATTTCTGGTCTCATTACACTAAGGAATGCTATTTTTAGCTGCTGATGGTACGGAGTATCATTTCCCTACCCCTGGGGAGGCCCAGGTATGCCACCATTTGCGTTAAATACATTTCTCCGTCTCTCTAAGTATTGGCTGATGGTCTTACTGTCTTCCTGTTTACATTCATGTACTTTGGAGAAGTCTGCATGTCGATGGTAATGTTCCCTCAAATTATTATACAACTCAGTTATTTTCCCCTTTATCTTCCCAATTTACTATTCCTTTCCTCATTGCAACTTGTTGCATTGATGTTCTTAAAATGTAAACCTATTGTTTAATAACTCCATACTTATAACCAATGTTTTTTTCAATCCATCATCCTAATAGTAAAAACGATATCCCATTGTTCATTTATTTTCATCCACCACTGGTGTTACTCAACCTATACAATAAAGTAATAACCATTTGAATTCATCAAAGCACTTTCTTTCAGTAAAGTCTTTAGACCTCTAATTGACATTTTCCAGCTCAATCTAACTCGCTTGACCGTCTCTATTTTTTCCCGCTAACCAGAGCCATAAATTATCGTCCTTTGTCCTTCTCTCAATTTTCACAGCTCTATCGCCACTCCAGCTCGCCATTCAATCCCTTTAACCGTTCTCTCTGATTCGGCCCCAATCAATAAAACAAATACTTGATATCGTTGATAAGCATACCCTTAATGACATTCCTACCATCTGAACTATGTACTGTCTCTCACCTCTCCCCCCCCTCTCCTGCTCCTTCCTACATTATGGGGGAGGCGCGGGGACCTTTCCTACAAATCTTCCTTCTTAGGAAATAATGTCATTCGTACTTGTAACATATTTTCATAGACCTATCTAGAATACTACTAAAGCTATCTAATGCAACTTTTAATACACGTAAAAACTCTCTCTCCCTACACCCATTCCCCATTGAATAAGTACGTCTTCCTAGTTACCCCATAACCACGCCTCAAATGTTCCATTCAGCATTAACCAACCAAATACTAAGTAGTATCCGGTTATTATTCATACCAGCCGTTGAATTCCCTCATACACACAGATTTCACCTTAATCCATTCAAATGCCCAACACAACATAATAGTTCAATGGAACCCTCTATTGGCTCTCTACTATTTATACATTACTTCTATAACCACTTTAGTTATGGTCCGATTACCCATTAAACCTTATCACATAACCGTATCACCTAATCAAACAACGGCACAACCTTAAACTCATATCGGCCGGCTGGTAGCCCAGTAACCAAGAGCACCGTTTCAGTAACCGAGAGGTCGCCGGCTCCAACTCCCGAGCCGACCAGGCGAAAAATCTGCCGATGTGCCCCCGAGCAAGGCACCCAACCCTGCAAGTCGCTCCGGACCAGAGCGTCTGCCAAATGACCAAAAATGCAAATGTAAATATTCTCTACTTTCTCACTCATGACGTACGTCTACGTTTGGGTGAGAAAGTTCATACGTATATATCGTTGAAATTATATAGGTACCTCTCAAATAATCGCATCGTGGTGTTTTTAGCCAATTCTTAATCGACACAAATCATTTTTTCAAACATTTTACCCGTTGAACCAAAAAAAAGACTGTCCTATCTCCGACACTGCCCTTTCCTTTACCCCTGCAGTCACGATGGTTATGACCTGTTCTGTTACAGTATTTACACGGGGCCATACACTTTTGCCAAATATTCCTTTGTTACAGTTAAAGCACTTCCTCTCTCCTTCGCGCTTAAAAAAGACCCTCGCTGTCTCTAGCCACTCCCCTCGCTGTTTTTTCAAATCCGTTCCACAGTTTACATGCATCTGCTTAATCATAACTTCTAACTTTTCCACATCGAGATGCCCAATAAATCCATACCTCTTCTCCCAAATGGATCCATAAAACATATTTCTTCGATCTCTTCCTAACATATATCTTTCATCCCCCGTTAATTCTCGGACCTCTTTAGAAGATTTATTTCCCATGGTGGAAAAATAAGAAATCCCCCCGTTTAGTAACAATTCAATCCAGAATTATTCTCCTAGGAGCTATTATTAGTGCGTCTCTTGAGCTAATGTTATGATCTGCTTTTGTAATTAACCATTTAAAATTATTTAACCCCTAACCCAGAGTTTTTTATTTAAAACTCTGGTTTCATGAAAAGAGTCAGTTAACAATTTTTTCTCACGCGACTTATTTTTAGCTCCTTCCTTGAAACAATTATCATGTATTCCGATGGATTCTCAAATCTCACATGTACACAACATTATACAATCATTTGCTAACCCTCTTTGTAACCTAGAGGACGTAACTGCTCCAGTTTCATGAAACAGACAGAGTTATAGCAAATCCCCAGTTGTTTACGCGACTTTTGAGCTGTTTAATGTATCCATAGCACACGACGAAAATCATCCCCCTCCCTGTTTATATCGTCACACTGTACCCCGTACAATCTCAATAAAAACTAGTTTATTTTGGTGATGGCCATTCACCCTGAGTCATTTCAGACCCCCTTCCTGTTTATATTGTAACACTGTACCCCGTACAATGTCAATATTAACTAGATTATTTTGGTAATAGCTATTTACCTAGGGTCAATTACGGACCCTCCTTTCTTCCATCATAATAATTATTACTTCCTTTGAGATTTTGGTAACTATTCTCTGCCCTTCACAAGAATTACTATTCTTATACAAGTTCAAATCATTTCACCAAAATCCACGAATAAAAATTACTGACCTTTTCCTTGCAGTTTGGATTTAAATGCTTTTTCAAACTCGTTAACGTCTTTATCGTTCATAAGAGTAATCACCGGCCTGTTTATAACCTTAACGTCGAAGGCCAGGACTATTCTCCACAGATGCAATCATCCGCCTGTGCACGGTTTCGGTGTCCTTAGAACGACAAAGACGTATTTAAGATCCGGCTCGAAGGACCACTCTGTTAAGAGAATTTCTATCTCTAATCCAACCTAAGCTTGAATCATTACCAGAGGTTGTAAGGCTCTGGTTTTAATTATAAATGATTCAAGGTCCACAACCAGCAAGAATGATCTGTATTTTTATTCATGGAGAGCTCTCGCGCCAAAACCCATACCCTCCTGTTTTATACCCCTTGACACACAAAGGCACTTTGCTCCGCCCACCTTTAGGAGGCTTTCTTAAACAGTTTCCACCTTTCTCCTTCACCCTGGAATGTTTAGTCCCGCCCCCCTCTGTTAGTGGGTTGATAATTCTAACACAGTTTACACATTTATACTGTATTTGGGGTGAAATCCTTTAGTCATTATTCTTAAAATACAAATTAATCTAACAAATAATGCAAAGGAGATCGGAATGAAATGAACTAAACATCTGGGAAAGCGAGAGAGCGGGGCCTCCCTCACTTACGTTTCACTGAAACACTCAAATATAACTCTCCCAACTTCCACTTTAGAAATTATAATTGTTGTAAACTACAGCGGTTCAATGTTTTCTAGGAATAGACTAACTTAGTTTATTCAGGAAGCTAACTTGGTACAGTATTCTTCAGTGAAAACCGTCCAGGACACCGAATCCTATGACGTCATAGCCAACTAGCATGCCAGGCTCCAATAACACGGTTTAGCACCAATACTCGGTTACAACAAACCACCAGTGTGTTAACACGCCAAGCAGATAATTTGAGTCCGTGTCTAACGTTGTGTAAAGTTTTGGGTTAGTTTTGACAGTTTGATTGAGTCCGTTGTCAACTTATTCAGCCAGTTAGTTAGCTAGAATAGTTAGCATACTAGCTAGCCATTGCTCTCTGCCAACGAAAAAACCCCTCCTCCCACGGCACGAACACACAGAGAGAGCCTTGAACGACTCTGGTTACCAATATGTAAAAACAAAACACAAATGTAGGTTATCCTTAGTAGCTACTGTTAGCCAGTTAAGTGCAAAGCTAGCCACTGAATCGGTTCAGCCAGTTCGCATCTGTTCGCTAGTGTCACGATCGTCGTAAGAACCGGACCAAGGCGCAGCGTGATAGGCGTACATCTTTTAATGAGTACTTAATACAATAACAACAAAACAACAAAACGATACGTGAAGTCTAAAGGTTCACAAACACAAACCTATAAAGAACAAGATCCCACAAATAACTGTGCAAAACAGGCTGCCTAAGTATGGTTCCCAATCAGAGACAACGAGCAACAGCTGCCTCTGATCGGGAACCACCCTGGCCAACATAGATCTAAACGATCTAGAATAAACACATAAAAACTACAACATAGAAACTAACACCCTGGCTTAACATAAAAGAGTCCCCAGAGCCAGGGCGTGACAGCTAGGTCGTTCCAGCTATTGTCTAGTTAGCTATCCAGGTAGCAACAAGCTAGCTACATTTCGAGTACAGTAGCTACTAACTACCTAACGGTAACGCTTCAGATAATGAGGTTAGAAAAACAGCTGAATGGTAGGCAGCTAGCTGGCATAATTACAGGTACTCTTAAGCGTGAAATAACATTGGAAACAACTATCCACTGTTGCTAATAGTTACCAGTAGCTACCCACTAGCTAGTTCAGGTAGTGGGTTAGCTAGCCTCGTGCTTCACCGGGCTTCTCCTGACAGAGCTGGTGTAACGGAGTCAGGTTTGTAGGCCTCCTTGCTCGCACACACTTTTTCAGTTCTGCCCACACATTTTCTATAGGATTGAGGTCAGGGCTTTGTGATGGCCACTCCAATACCTTGACTTTGTTGTCCTTAAGCCATTTTGCCACAACTTTGGAAGTATGCTTGGGGTCATTGTCCATTTGGAAGACCCATTTGCGACCAAGCTTTAACTTCCTGACTGATGTCTTGAGATGTTGCTTCAATATATCCACATAATTTTCCTTCCTCATGATGCCATCTATTTTGTGAAGTGCACCAGTCCCTCCTGCAGCAAAGCACCCCCACAGCATGATGCTGCCGCCCCCGTGCTTCACGGTTGGGATGGTGTTCTTCGGCTTGCAAGACCCCCTTTTTCCTCCAAACATAGCGATGGTCATTATGGCCAAACAGTTCTATTTTCAAGGTAGGCCTTGAAATACATCCACAGGTACACCTCCAATTGACTCAACTGATGTCAATTAGCCTATCAGAAGCTTCTGTAAACAATTGTTGGAAAGATTATTTGTGTCATGCACAAAGTAGATGTCCTAACCGACTTGCCAAAACTATAGTTTGTTAACAAGAAATTTGTGCAGTGGTTGAAAAACAAGTTTTAATGACTCCAACCTAAGTGTATGTAAACTTCTGACTTCAACTGTATGTTCAATCCCTTTAAAACAGGTGTAAAGAAAGGATGAGACATCTCAACAAAATGGGTGATTTCAACATAACCAATCTATACAGATGAGGTACTTAACAAAACATGACACAGAAGAACATCCATACCTTGTGATGACGTTATTATTAAGCCACAGCACCAGTAGATTGACAAGTGACTCAAAATTCTCAATATCACTGATCTGATTGTCGTAGAGGTACAGCTTCTGTAGCTGATGGCAATTCTGAAATCCAGAAATGCCCTGCAATAATGAAAATAAATACTCCAAAAAATTATTGTTGGTATTAATATAATAATGCAAATCAAAGCTAGATGACAATTATTTTGCAGACATTTTGCAGTCTATTCTGAATTGAGAAATCAAAGATGGACAATATCATTCTGTTTTATATAGATACTCTTTAGATGAAACTCTACACACACATCTCCAAGATGCCATCATGAAGGAATTAAGAGAAACCTGGATCTTATTGTCAACTGGCATTCCACCAGCCTGAGCTCCTGAAACAGGGGGCAAGACTCAAGACCCTGGATGTGGCTGATATTCTGGCCTACCACTGCCAGCTGGAACAGCCTGGGGAAAAGGAAGAGTCCAACCATACGCGGATAACCTGAGAAGAACACCTCCAGGGATGTGATGCTACTACCGTCCTGGGGTATCTTCTCATAAGACACCCCATTGGCAATGCATTGTTGAGTTACTAAAAAGGGTGTCTTCGATAGCCAAACATAGAAAATTATACTATTGTATAATTATAGGTATCTGGTTGACACAAGACATTTGTGACAAAATTACACTCACCAGTTCTTTGATAACCTCTTCCTCACCATTATTTATTTGCTTTTCACTCTGTGTCATGTTTTTCTGTGCTGAAATATAAGCAACTGTTGACCAAGTCAAGCAGCTCAAGTAATGCCAAAACATTCAGGAGATAAAGGTGCCCAAAGTTGACCCATTTTGCATACCCCACCATACCATGAGATATCCATGTGTTCATCATCACTGCAAAAGATAAAAGGTTGAGTTTGAAACTTTTTGTTAATTTCTTGAAAAAAATGTTTTTTAAAAGGCCCAGTGCAGTCAAAAACGTGATTTTCATGCGTTTTATATGTATTTCCACACTGCGAAATTGTGAAAATTATAATAATGTCCTTTTAGTTTAAGCGCTGTTTGAAAAGACCACCTGAAATTTCAGCCAGTTTTGGTGGGATGGCGTTTTGGCCTGCCTTGTTACATCATCAGGAGGTAAATTAGTTAATAGACCAATAAGAAAGAGTTCCAAACCGCTCTGTCAATAACAGCTAGTTTTCCCTTCCACACTCAGACAGTCCTAGCAACATTTTTGCTTGTGGAATTGCTAAGAAGCTATTTGTTTCTTTTTGACCATTTTATTTGAAAACAATCACAGTAAGTTACTTAATTGTTACCCAGAAATGATTTGATATTGAGATAAAAACAGCTGCATTAGACATTTAATAAAAATTACTACCATAAACTCCTATTTTTTTCAGTCACTTTATGGCCTCTTCTATAGTGCCATGGGCAAATATGTATGCAAATATGTTTACAAATATGTAAATATGTATGAAACGTTTTGCTCAAATCAAAAGGGGTGAGGTCAAAAAGTCCTTGAAATCAAATGGAACGACCGTACACCTAGAATTTGAGGACTCAGTGACAGATAAGAGAGTCGAGAGGGGGATTAGAAACACATTAAATATAAGTATAAAGAGCAACAATACGTGATTTGTCTGACTCACAAATTAGCTATGTTACTAGCGAGTTATTTTACAAACTTACTTCACAGATAGAATAAAAACGTTTGCTTACTTAGTCATATGTTAGCTGGCTAACTGTAACAGTTAGCTAATGCAAATGTAAGTTACTTACATTGAAGCTGCACAAGAGTTCACTGTCTTCTCAGACAACTAACGTCATACCTGTTTCAGACATCTGTTATTGCTGCTATTCTATTTATGAAAACAAAAATATAATTTGAGTGTGTTTATATGATAAACAGTATGCACATGTAGCTAGCATTATTTTGTCATCAACCCGTATCCAGACCAGTGCGTCCCCTTTGCTCAGGAACCATCTTCACTTTTTATTTGTACTTTTAATAAATGCCACACGAGGGCGCTACAATGCTAGTAATCTGAGAACAAACTGGCATGAACAGAACAAATGAAATGGTCCCCCTGGGTATTTACATAAGAGTGAAATGACTTGCATAGGCTACTAACGTGTAAACGTTTAACACAAATAAAAATACAACAGTGTTGTATGTTCAAACATGGTACAAGTTGCGTGAATAATAATATGGTCTCAAAGCAAACCTGATAAATATGCTTCAATAAGGTCTAAAGTGTATTTTATGTTTGCTGTACTCTTGGAAACATACTGTGTTGACTTCCATGGTATATTCACACACTTTTAGAATAGTCACGCTGACTCTGCCCCAAATAAGTGCCAACCATAAGCTAAACAGACATGACGTCATCATGGAAGCGCTTAACTAAAACAAACCAACCTCACTCACTCGTGCTCTCGGACTGGACCGCGCAGCCATTAGAATTTTACAATATCAATTTAAGCATACATTTGTAAATCCAGTCAGCTTTCATAGCATAATTTATTCCTTAGACCAACCCAATATCCATTGTGTAGCCCGCGTTACAGCTTGTGCCTCAGTGCCTCTGTTATCTCTCGCGCAACCTGAACCTCTCCCTAAAAGCATGTCTTCGAAGCCCGGTGACGAACAAGGTTCGGAAGGGAAAGGGTTTGGGGACGATTGTGAAAGAAATGGCCTGTTTGGAAGTATACCACCCCAGTTTGATGAGATACGTGAAGATTTAAAACCGAAAAGCAGGGAGGAGACGAGCGACCTGGATCAACAATTCCATACATTTGAGGACGATGGGAAAAGGCCTCCCGTTGCTATGGAAACTGCATCTACAGGTAAAACGGTTTATCAATAACGTATATTATTATTCAAAGCCTACACGTGTCTTTATATAGATGTACTTAGTGTGTAATTTGCATTTGGCTGTTTACACTTCTCATAGCGGAACATGCTCACCCAGACAGCCTTTTGGGGTGTAGTATGAGGCAGTCAGAGATGGAACCTTCGTCATCGCAGAGTGTACCAGACATTCTGTACCTTCTCACGAAGTCAGTGAGAAGTTTACGATATCGAAGCTACACCAATCATGGGTTTGGCTGGGAAATGTGCTTGAAAGTGCAAATCCGGTAATGGAGTCGACTTCCTATTAGTGGGTACACAATAGAACAGATTTTGAACTTGGATAAAATACATTTCATAACTTTGTTTATTTTCGACTATGAAATCAAGGTGTACATAACATTGAAATGAGTCTCTCAGAGAAACAGACCAACAGAACAGACCAAGAAAACAACAGGCAGGTTATGGCCTAGCCATATGCCTATTTATTAGGCTACAAACATTGGTAGGGTACAGTCCTTTTAGTACAAGTTTTAAATTATTAAAGCTTGGGACAACATACTGGGAGAAATAGTTGCATAGTTTATATCACTAGAATGTTAAACTGAAAGTTTCTGAATATTCTATCAACACTATACCTTTCGGGTGGCTCCATAACAGGCGTTTACTGAAAATGTTAGCTCTCCCCTGAAGATAGATAAACAGGTCCAGGTATAGCCTACATTTCCAAAATAGCCCAAATTGTTTGTTTACAACGGCAGCCTGTCTGGGATACAATGTGTCACTCACAGCCTAAGCTTATCACCACATAAGCTTGTTTAGTTTATTAGGATCCCCATTACCTACTGCACATGCAGCAGCTACTCTTCCTGGGGTCCACAAAATAATGTACAAATACATTACAAAGTACATAACCGTTATAGACAAGAACAACATAAGATTCAATTCAAAATAATATGTGTTATATATTGGAAAGACACCAAGAGACAACAAAAATAGTATCTACACACTATTCATATATACATATTCATATTCGTATATATACAGTACAGTTACATTAGATCTTTAGAAAGAGGTGCTGTGATACAATATGTTTTTGTATCTGTTTTTTTAAAGCTAAACTTGCTTTTTGCCTGAGTAACCTCTGGTGGCAGAGCATTCAACGATGACATAACTATATACATACAGTGGGGGAAAAAAGTATTTAGTCAGCCACCAATTGTGCAAGTTCTCCCACTTAAAAAGATGAGAGAGGCCTGTAATTTTCATCATAGGTACATGTCAACTATGACAGACAAAATGAGATTTTTTTTCTCCAGAAAATCACATTGTAGGATTTTTAATGAATTTATTTGCAAATTATGGTGGAAAATAAGTATTTGGTCAATAACAAAAGTTTCTCAATACTTTGTTATATACCCTTTGTTGGCAATGACACAGGTCAAACGTTTTCTGTAAGTCTTCACAAGGTTTTCACACACTTGCTGGTATTTTGGCCCATTCCTCCATGCAGATCTCCTCTAGAGCAGTGATGTTTTGGGGCTGTCGCTGGGCAACACAGACTTTCAACTCCCTCCAAAGATTTTCTATGGGGTTGAGATCTGGAGACTGGCTAGGCCACTCCAGGACCTTGAAATGCTTCTTACGAAGCCACTCCTTCGTTGCCCGGGCGGTGTGTTTGGGATCATTGTCATTCTGAAAGACCCAGCCACATTTCATCTTCAATGCCCTTGCTGATGGAAGGAGGTTTTCACTCAAAATCTCACGATACATGGCCCCATTCATTCTTTCCTTTACACGGATCAGTCGTCCTGGTCCCTTTGCAGAAAAACAGCCCCAAAGCATGATGTTTCCACCCCCATGCTTCACAGTAGGTATGGTGTTCTTTGGATGCAACTCAGCATTCTTTGTCCTCCAAACACGACGAGTTGAGTTTTTACCAAAAAGTTATATTTTGGTTTCATCTGACCATATGACATTCTCCCAATCCTCTTCTGGATCATCCAAATGCACTCTAGCAAACTTCAGACGGGCCTGGACATGTACTGGCTTAAGCAGGGGGACACGTCTGGCACTGCAGGATTTGAGTCCCTGGCGGCGTAGTGTGTTACTGATGGTAGGCTTTGTTACTTTGGTCCCAGCTCTCTGCAGGTCATTCACTAGGTCCCCCCGTGTGGTTCTGGGATTTCTGCTCACCGTTCTTGTGATCATTTTGACCCCACGGGGTGAGATCTTGCGTGGAGCCCCAGATCGAGGGAGATTATCAGTGGTCTTGTATGTCTTCCATTTCCTAATAATTGCTCCCACAGTTGATTTCTTCAAACCAAGCTGCTTACCTATTGCAGATTCAGTCTTCCCAGCCTGGTGCAGGTCTACAATTTTGTTTCAATTTTGTTTCATACATTTGACAGCTCTTTGGTCTTGGCCATAGTGGAGTTTGGAGTGTGACTGTTTGAGGTTGTGGACAGGTGTCTTTTATACTGATAACAAGTTCAAACAGGTGCCATTAATACAGGTAACGAGTGGAGGACAGAGGAGCCTCTTAAAGAAGAAGTTACAGGTCTGTGAGAGCCAGAATTCTTGCTTGTTTGTAGGTGACCAAATACTTATTTTCCACCATAATTTGCAAATAAATTCATAAAAAATCCTACAATGTGATTTTCTGGATTATTTTTTCTCAATTTGTCTGTCATAGTTGACGTGTACCTATGATGAAAATTACAGGCCTCTCTCATCTTTTTAAGTGGGAGAACTTGCACAATTGGTGGCTGACTAAATACTTTTTTCCCCACTGTAACTGAGCGACATATTAAATCTGGTTTTGGTTTGGGTACCGTGAAGATACTCATAGTGGCGTGTCTGGTGGGGTATGTATGAAAACTCAGCAAAAAAAGAAATGTCATCTCACTGTCAACTGCGTTTATTTTCAGCAAACTTAACATGTGTAAATATTGGTATGAACATAACAAGATTCAACAATTGAGAAATAAACTCAACAAGTTCCACAGACGTGACTAACATAAATTGAATAATGTGTCCCTGAACAAAGGGGGGGGTCAAAATCAAAACAGTTAGTATCTGGTGTGGTCACCAGTTGCATTAAGTACTGCAGTGCATCTCTTCCTCATGGACTGCACCAGATTTGCCAGTTCTTGCTGTGAGATGTCACCCCACTCTTCCACCAAGGCACCTGCAAGTTCCCAGACATTTCTGGGGGAATGGCCCTAGCCCTCACCCTCCGATCCAACAGGTCCCAGACGTGCTCAATGGGATTGAGATCCGGGCTCTTCGCTGGCCATGGCAGAACACTGACATTCCTGTCTTGCAGGAAATCACGCACAGAACGAACAGTATGGCTGGTGGCATTGTCATGCTGGAGGGTCATGTCAGGATGAGGCTGCAGGAAGGGTACCACATGAGGGAGGAGGATGTCTTCCCTGTAACGCACAGCGTTGAGATTGCCTGCAATGACAACAAGCTCAGTCCGATGATGCTGTGACACACCGCCCCAGACCATGACGGACCCTCAGTGTAACGCTCATTCCTTCAACGATAAACGCGAATCCGACCTTCACCCCTGGTGAGACAAAACCGCGACTCGTCAGTGAAGAGCACTTTTTGCCAGTCCTGTCTGGTCCAGTGACGGTGGGCTTGTGCCCATAGGCGACGTTGTTGCCGGTGATGTCTGGTGAGGACCTGCCTTACAACAGGCCTACAAGCCCTCAGTCCAGCCTCTCTCAGCCTATTGATGGAGGGATTGTGCATTCCTGCAGCATGCCTAAGGCACGTTCACGAAGATGAGCAGGGACCCTGCACATCTTTCTTTTGGTGTTTTTCAGAGTCAGTAGAAAGGCCTCTTTAGTGTCCTAAGTTTTCATAACTGTGACCATAATTGCCTACCGTCTGTAAGCTGTTAGTGTCTTAACGACCGTTCCACAGGTGCATGTTCATTAATTGTTTATGGTTAATTGAACAAGCATGGGAAACAGTGTTTAAACCCTTTACAGATCTGTGAAGTTATTTGGATTTTTACGAATTATGTTTGAAAGACAGGGTCCTGAAAAAGGGACGTTTCTTTTTTTGCTGAGTTTATTTCTGTTTGAAGTGTATGCCAATAGATTATACAAGTGGTTAGACATTTTCAACACACAAATGTTTCTTAAAAAGATTAAAAGAGAAGTAGTCAATTTCTCCTCAACTCTCAAACATGAAAGACTATCATGCATCATGCAGCTCGGGCCTCCCGAGTGGCGCAGCGGTCTGGCACTGCATTGCAGTGCTAGAGGCATCACTACAGACCCGGGTTCGATCCCGGGCTGTATCACAACCGGCCGTGATCGGGAGTCCTATAGGGCGGTGCACAATTGGCCCAGCGTCGTCCGGGTTAGGGGAGGATTTGGCCGGGGTAGGCCGTCATTGTAAATAAGAATTTGTTCTTAACTGACTTGCCTAGTTAAATAAAATTTTTTAAAAATAATGTTGTTGTTAGTTCTGTGTGTGCAGTTAAGGACAATGTGTGGTACTTTGTTTTGAGCCAGCTGCAGCTTTGCTAGCTCTTTCTTTGATGCACCTGACCATATTACCAGACAGTAATCAAGATGCAACAAGATCAGAGCCTGAACAACTAGTACAGTTGATCTTTGTGTCAAAAACGCAGAACATATTTTTATAACAGACACACTACAGGACACCTGCTCGTCGAACATCTCATTCCAAAATCATGGGCATTAATATGGAGTTGGTCCCCCCCTTTGCTGCTATAACAGCCTCCACTCTTTTGGGAAGGCTTTCCACTAGATGTTGGAACATTGCTGCTGGGACTTGCTTCCATTCAGCCACAAGAGCATTAGTGAGGTCAGACACTGATGTTGGGCGATTAGGCCTGGCTCGCAGTCGGCATTCCAATTCATTCCAAAGGTGTTCGATGGGGTTGAGGTCAGGGCTCTTTGCAGGTCAGTCAAGTTCTTCCACATCGATCTCGACAAACCATTTTTGTATGGACCTCAGAATCGTCTAGAATGTCATTGTATGCTGTAGCGTTAAGATTTCCCTTCACTGGAACTAAGGGGCCTGAACCATGAAAAACAGCCCCAGACCATTACTCCTCCAGCAAACTTTACAGTTGGCACTATGCATTGGGGCAGGTAGCTGTAACGAGAATTTTGTTATCTCAATGGTTGAACTCAACTATTTCTCAGGCTTTGATTAATTCCCAGAGGTTGTAAGACTCTAGTTAATAATGAATTAAACAAAGTCCAATTTCTGCAATGAATCAGTTTCTTTATTTATGAGAGCTCTGCCCTCTCAAGTTCAGAGTCCATCTTTTATACACATACATCAGACGAGAATCCCGCTTTAGGCGGGCTGTATTTTTCCACTGTACACATACATTGTTTTTCATATTCTGCAACATGTTTCATAATCTTCTCCGAGCCTAACAGTTTCTCCCCTCCCTGAGTTGGGAGCCCTATTTCCTATTATTGGTTTCACAGTTGTCACAAGTTGTCACAAGTTGTCTGTCGACAGTTCTCCTTCTCCTTTGTTGTCTGACCTAACTCCTACTTATATTGCTAAATAGTAACACAATGTCATAATCTTAATTTGTCCTACGCACACACATTACTAGATTATATTCTTATTATTCGAATACATTTCACACCGTTATATAGTTTCAGGGTGGAATACTTTAGTCACTACTTTTAACATTTAAATACTTCTATCAATCCACCCTTTGACTAAATATTACACACACAGGTTAAATGTATTTACAATTACAAAACCTCCTCGTTAGGGGTAAGTTCTATTACTACTTCCAGTCATGGCTCTTCATTGTTAAGATTTTCACAATGACCTTCACTCATTAGAACTAAGAAAAGTTTCATCCAATTGCATTTTTTCAGGGTCAAAGTCCTCGTTATCTACCAAGCCTGGAGGATCGTATTTCACTTTCCACTGGTCAGAGTCCGGAATCGGTCCATATCTCACCATCTGTTGAGACACTGCATCCTCCAACGCCTTACTCACCAACCCTCGGACACAGGGAACAAGACAAACATTTACCAAACATTTCATCAAACCACCCTATCAAAGATGTATTAACTCCTGAGTTCTCAGCCCATTCTTCACTTAGAGCTGTTAACCCCATCAGAGCTCTTGTCACAGTACCGTCTGGTGCTGTGTTGTTGGGGATAAATGTGCAACAATGGCCCCCCACCATTCTACAGACACTGCCCTTCTCTGCCAGCAACATATCTAGAGCCAACCTATTTTGCCAAGTCATGAGTGAGGTGGCGGATAATTGATCTGAGATCCCCCTCACTGCATCTCTAGTTTGGTTCACAAATCGTTGTTGGTTATACTATATATAATTAATCCAATCCACATTTTTATTAATCGTAACCCACCAAAAGAACGTTGTAGTAAATCCTTCCCCTACTTGATTCATAGCTTTGTATTCATCCGGTACCCCCCTTGGTATCCCAATCGCATCCATCCAAATAGGGCAATTCTCCTTCTGGTCAAAACTCCTCCTACTTCTGTTTAACCATTTCCTTGGTTTCTGGTGACTAATTCTAACTGGCTGAACCAGTAGAACCGGGGCGCAGGTACCTACCCACCCTTTTGGCAATATCTGCCTTATACGGCCTTTACTGGTACATGCCCACCACACATCAGTTACAGGGGCTGTGAGGTTTAGTAGTTTATCCTGTGCCTCTGAACTTAGATCAGTAACATTAACTACTGACAAATTCCTGGTGCCATTCTTGTGTCTATAACACTGGTACTCCCCAGGAGTTAGAGTGAATTGAGGTGGGTTAGCAGCATTTTTCAATCTCGACCAACCCTATCCCTGTACAGTTAACCTAATTGAAACTGTATACAGGTGTCTGAATATTTTCCCCAAGCATGTTTTAAACACTTTAGCCCAAGGGCAACTAGAAGTGGGTCCCGTACAGAGGTACAGCGCATAAGTCTGAACACCTTTCCTTCGATTGCATGCTCCCCAACCACTGGAGAGTTTGGCAATAGTTATTTTGAAACCCACATCCTGCCCCTCTCTAACCACTATGTTATAATATTCATTTTCAGTGGAATCCTTATGCTGAGTCGTCTGCCTTTTAGTTCTTACCAATGGTAGAGTTTCGTTGTTATTCATGCTAGGAGGTGGAGCATCTGGATGTATAAAAAAGATTGTTAGGACTATGATGCAGCTCAGGGTCCCCCATATTTCCAAGAACCGCCACCCCTCTCCTGCCCTTAGTCGGTCTGCTTGGTACTACCCCATACTCACGCCCCTAGGAACACACTACAGTGATGATATGTCGGGGTAGGATATCTTCGTTAACAGAGGTGATCCCCAGACCCTATTGGTACAGTTCTTCTCTCTAACTCTGCGTGTGTTCAGTGGTGCTTGTATGTGTTCCTACCTTTTTGCAGTGGGTAACGTGGACCCAGGTTGCTCTTTCTGCTATTCTAATGGCAAAGGCGGTGACCAATAGAACCTGATAGGGGCCTTCCCAACAGGGCTGCTTCCAGTCTTTCTTCTTTAAGGATTGGATCCACACCCAGTCACCTGGTTGGATAGAGTGGGTCACCTTCTCCTTTAGTTCACCTGTGGGGCACAAAACCTTTGACATACGGGTGTGGTTAATAAACAACCTTCTCATGTGTTCGGCTAGGGTGCTCTCAGTTTCTATCTCTGCCTACTCTGGTCCTCCTAACTCGGGCATTCTGTATGGTCTTCCAAATACTTTCTCGAATGGGGACAGTCCATTTTTATCTGGGGTTATCCTTATAGTCATTAATACTATTGGTAAGCATTGTACCCTATTTCTACCAGTGCTCATGTGTTTTCCTTAACCCCTCTCTAATCGTACCATTCATATTAGTATTTTCTTTCTAGACTGTACCCAAAACAAAAGTATTTAGTCCTCTCCTCTGTCTAGTTATCTTTAATCCTACCATCATCCCCCCTGTTGACACATGGCTTTGCCCATGTGTCAATATTGCCACATCTCTAAACAATCACTTAGGTAGTATTGGTAAATTATCCTTATGCCATATCCCTTCTTTTGAGACTGCCCCTTGCTTCTTTATCGCTCCGCTCACTTCCTTTGTCTATGATGGCGGCTAAATTTGACTTTCATTCAGTTCAGAATCAATAGTAATACAATCAATCAATCCCTTATCTTGCAAAAACACTAATGTTTAGTTTAAACTCTGTTCAACCCCGGCTCTCTTTCCACTTTGTTTGAGGAGAGAGGCAAAAGGCAACAGTCTGGTTTCAGTCTCTGATAAAGTAGGACAGCCATGGATTTAAGTAAGAGCGAGCAATTCAACCCTAGGTCAGATTCCCACTTCACCCCCACACACAGTGAAATGACCCAATTAAGTTCTTTGCCTAGCAACAAAGAATTCTGACTCTATGTTCGCGATTAACCCAGTTTTATCTCATAGTCCACTAAAAAATGTCCCTCATCACCATGTTTCTGAGTCAAGACCAATGTCATATATCCCTCCCTACAGTCTACCGTTTGGGTAAAAGGTCTGTCATATCTAGGAAAAGCTAAGACTGTTTGGGAAGTGAGCAACTTTTTTATCTCTATAAATTGTTCCTCCGCCTCGGAGTTCCAAATTATTTGATCATGGCCTGCCATTTCCTTCCAATAGATAAGATCACTTTATTTACCAGTATGCAGTGCATAATGGGGTACCCAAGCTCTACAGTAGTTTATCATTCCCAAAAAGCTCATAATTTGTTTCTTGTTAAACGGTTTTGGTGCTTCAAGTATAGCAGTTTTCCTGGATGAGTTTAACGTTCGCCCCTCCTGAATTATGGTATGTCCTAAGTAAATCACCTCGCTCTGCCAGAGTTGAAGTTTCCTTTTGCTAACTTTGTGTCCCTGTTCTGCCAGAAAGGTTAACAATTGAAGTGTATCTTTCTTACATCCCTCTTGAGTGGGATTAGTCAATAGAATATCATCTACATAAATTAAAATTTGGCTTCCTTCCTGAGGTTCAAACTTTCCCAATGTGGCCATCAAATATTCAGTTCCCTTCACTTACTTCCCCTGTATTCCTGTTACTTTCCACTCTCTTTCTATTTTTGTTCTGTCTTTTCTGTCTGTCGCGGTACTGTCTTTGTTTGTCATTCCTTGGAGGAGCTTCACACTCCCTTGCCATGTGTCCTGTTTTGTCACAATTAAAACACTTTCTATTGTCTGATCCTGTCAATTTTTTTCCCTTCTCTGTTAGGTCTCTTTCCCTTAAATCTCCCTTTATGCTGACCTTCTATTTCCCAGAGAGTCGCTATTAGATACTCTTCATCTACAGCCCACTGTAAAATAACTATGTCCCCCCTTCCTGGGGTCCAGTCTCCCTTCACAGCTGTCCAATCCTTTCCTACCACTTGTCTGACTGCTCGTTCCAGCTCTTTTCTCAGTCTGTCTAAATCCTCCCTACTTTCTCTGAGTTTTCTGAGTTTAATTTCTAACACTTCACCCTCTTCCTTATCTCTACTGGTCTCACCCCCCCCCCCCCCCCACACACTGCTCCTTCCTCCTCCAACATTCCGGCTTGGCCGTCATATGGCGGGGGAGGTCCGGGGACCTGTCCTAATCTTCTTCTACACACAACAACCTCATCATCTAGATTCTCTTTCCAAGCCTGTTCTGCCAGGACTGGATATAACCTTTCTGCCTTCTGCTCTGGGGGAGGCACTGGGACCTCAACCTTTACTTCTCTTTTCATCTCACCTACCTTCTTCTCACTTACTTCCTCCTTCTGCATAACTTCCTTTTTCCTTCTCTGACCTTCCTCTCTCTTCCAAGCTTCAGAGAGCCACACCCTAGCAGTGTCTAGCCCCTCTACTCGCTGTCTCTCTCTCTACACACCTTGTGCATCTGTTTTACCATGGATTCAAGTTTGTTTACATCTAGACACCCCTCAAACCCATACCTCTCCCTCCACCTAGTTCCATAATGGAGGTTATCCTTAGACTCCATGTATTTCAATTCAATAGTCCACATTACTACTCTATTCTCAGTAGTTTTTAAACTATCAACTCATTCGGCAACACAAAAATAATTATTTTACTCCCCCCACTATTCTTGTTGGATAAGTGAGTCGTTCAATTCGAACCCCGCAAACTACTACATCCCAGTCTTACATCCCAAAATCAACACTGACTGTTTTATCAATTTACACAACCCATAACCATAGTTGAACTATAATCAGAAAATCTAGATTTTAGTCAGTAATGCAGAATCTATGCTTTATTGAAATGACAAGTAAATCCTATTTTATTCCAATTATAAGTCTGTAGTTTTACTATCTGGCACATACCACACTTATCACAAAATAGCTTTACAGGACAAAGATCCCACAAGCTCAAAGGGAATGACTTAGCAGTCAACGAGTCAAATCTACATTCATTGATTTGGAAACAGATCTAACAAATTTAATTAAATGGATTATGTTTTTTCCCCTAATATACTTAAATTCCTTTACTATATTACCTCAGCTCCGAGATGATAGATCGTTTTTATAATGCTTAATCTTATTTTTATCACATGGTTTATGTACTGTCTCCCACCCCCCCTCCGTACGTCTACGTGTTTGGGCGCGCAAGCCAGCACTTATCACTTTACTACCTAGACCCCTCCCCTCAGTCATAGAATCCTCCCAGAATCCTATAGACTGGTCACTATTCACTGATCTTACACTATTCTATGCCAGGCAGTGTTGTACACCCCCCACGATATCATTATATCAATAGCTTATTCTCCAAACTTCAGATAACCTCATTCTCATATTCACACGACTCATATTACATTCACATCCCCGGTTATCTCCGGGACCTCCTTTGAGGATTTACTTCCCATGGTAGTAAAACTCCTCTGCTATTCTCTACTGAGTATTTTGTACAATTATTTTATGCCTATTCACAAATTACTAGGTCTCACACGTATTCGAATTAGATAAAATAATTATTCGAGATTCTAAGTATAAGTTATCACTTTTAATTAATTATTAGGTGTCAAATGATTTTACAACTTTTAATGAATTATTAGGTGTGAAATTAGACTTTAATGTCTTATACGTTTTATCGTATATTCCTTCCTTGAAACAATTAATTATCGCGATTTTCGATGGATCATTAGGTCTCACACGTATACAGACTTAAGTAATCTTCATGATCACTTTTGCCGTTCCTTATGACTTTTGACTTGTTTAATGTATCTATCTCACGCGATAATTATTATTTCCCTTCCTTTAATATTTTATTGACTCTATCCTTGTACTGTCTCAATATTAACTAGTTTATATTGGTATTGGCCTATTACATTGAGTCTTTGCGGACCCACTTCCTTCCTTCCTTTGTTTGCTTATAGAAGCAAATCTTATTGGATTTTAGTGACTATCATCTGACCCACACAATAATTACAGAAGTATTTCTATTTTATCATGAGATCAAATTACTTCCCCCAAAACCATGAATAAAGACTACTGACCTTATCCTTGCAGCTGGGATTTCAATTTTGGTTGGATCTCGTCACCGTTTCTGTCGTGTATCAGTTTGCCACCGGCCTGAACCCGCCCTTGCACGGTTTCGGGGTTCCCTCGAACGACAGTAACGGGTGTTGAGATCCGGCTCGAAGGACCAAGTTGTCATGAGAATTTTGTTATCTCAATGGTTGAACTCAACTATTTCTCAGGCTTTGATTAATTCCCAGAGGTTGTAAGACTCTAGTTAATAATGAATTAAACAAAGTCCCATTTCTGCAATGAATCAGTTTCTTTATTCATGAGAGCTCTGCCCTCTCAAATTAATATTTTATACACATACATCAGACGAGAATCCCACCCCGCTTTAGGCGGGCTGTATTTTTCCACTGTACACACATTGTTTTTCATATTCTGCAACATGTTGCATAATCTTCTCTGAGCGTAACAGTTTCTCCCCTCCCTGAGTTGGGAGGCCTATTTCCTATTATTGGTTTCACAGTTGTCAAAAGTTGTCTGTCAACAGTTCTCCTTCTCGTTTGTTGTCTGACCTAACTCCTACTTATATTGCTAAATAGTAACACAATGTCATAATCTTAACTTGTCCTACGCACACACATTACTAGATTATATAGTCTTGTTATTCTAATACATTTCACACTGTTACAGTGAGGGGAAAAAAGTATTTGATCCCCTGCTGATTTTGTACGTTTGCCCACTGACAAAGACATGATCAGTCTATAATTTTAATGGTAGGTTTATTTGAACAGTGAGAGACAGAATAACAACAACAAAAATCTAGAAAAACACATGTCAAAAATGTTATGAATTGATTTGCATTTTAATGAGGGAAATAAGTATTTGACCCCTTTGCAAAACATTACTTAGTACTTGGTGGCAAAACCCTTGTTGGCAATCACAGAGGTCAGACGTTTCTTGTAGTTGGCCACCAGGTTTGCACACATCTCAGGAGGGATTTTGTCCCACTCCTCTTTGCAGATCTTCTCCAAGTCATTAAGGTTTCGAGCCTGACGTTTGGCAACTCGAACATTCAGCTCCCTCCACAGATTTTCTATGGGATTAAGGTCTGGAGATTGGCTAGGCCACTCCAGGACCTTAAAATGCTTCTTCTTGAGCCACTCCTTTGTTGCCTTGGCCGTGTGTTTTGGGTCATTGTCATGCTGGAATACCCATCCACGACCCATTTTCAATGCCCTGGCTGAGGGAAGGAGGTTCTCACCCAAGATTTGATGGTACATGGCCCCATCCATTGTCCCTTTGATGCAGTGAAGTTGTACTGTCCCCTTAGCAGAAAAACACCCCCAAAGCATAATGTTTCCACCTCCATGTTTGATGATGGGGATGGTGTTCTTGGGGTCATAGGCAGCATTCCTCCAAACACGGCAAGTTGAGTTGATGCCAAAGAGCTCGATTTTGGTCTCATCTGACCACAACACTTTCACCCAGTTCTCCTCTGAATCATTCAGATGTTCATTGGCAAACTTCAGACAGGCCTGTATATGTGCTTTCTTGAGCAGGGGGACCTTGCGGGCGCTGCAGGATTTCAGTCCTTCACGGCGTAGTGTGTTACCAATTGTTTTCTTGGTGACTAGGGTCCCAGCTGCCTTGAGATCATTGACAAGATCCTCCTGTGTAGTTCTGGGCTGATTCCTCACCGTTCTCATGATCATTGCAACTCCACGAGGTGAGATCTTGCATGGAGCCCCAGGCCGAGGGAGATTGACAGTTATTTTGTGTTTCTTCCATTTGCGAATAATCACACCAACTGTTGTCACCTTCTCACCAAGCTGCTTGGCGATGGTTTTGTAGCCCATTCCAGCCTTGTGTAGGTCTACAATCTTGTCCCTGACATCCTTGGAGAGCTCTTTGGTCTTGGCCATGGTGGAGAGTTTGGAATCTGATTGATTGATTGCTTCTGCGGACAGGTGTCTTTTATACAGGTAACAAACTGATATTAGGAGCACTCCCTTTAAGAGTGTGTTCCTAATCTCAGCTCGTTACCTGTATAAAAGACACCTGGGAGCCAGAAATCTTTCTGATTGAGAGGGGGTCAAATACTTATTTCCCTAATTAAAATGCAAATCAATTTATAAAATTTTTGACATGCGTTTTTCTGGATTTTTTAGTTGTTATTCTGTCTCTCATTGTTCAAATAAACCTACCATTAAAATTATAGACTGATCATTTCTTTGTCAGCGGGTAAACGTACAAAATCAGCAGGGGATCAAATACTTTTTTCCCTCACTGTATATAGTATCAAGGTGGAATACTTTAGTCACTACTTTTAACATTTAAATTATTCTATCAGTAGCGTTCTCCTGGCATCCGCCAAACCCAGATTCGTCTGTCAGACTGCCAGATGGTGAAGCGTGATTCATAATTCCAGAGAATGCGTTTCAACTGCTCCAGAGTCCAATGGCGGCAAGCTTTTACACCACTCCAACCAATGCTTGGCATTGCGCATGGTGATCTTAGGCTTGTTTGCGGCTGCTCGGTCATGGAAACCCATTTCATGAAGCTCCCGACGAACAGTTATTGTGCTGACGTTGCTTCCAGAGGAACTCGGTAGTGAGTGTTGCAACCGAGGACAGACGATTTTTACGCGCTTCAGCACTTGGTGGTCCCGTTCTGTGAGCTTGTGTGGCCTACCACTTTGCGGCTGAGCCGTTGTTGCTCCTAGACTTTTCCACTTCACAATAACAGCACTTGCAGTTGACCGGGGCAGCTCTAGCAGTGCATAAATGTTACAAACTGACTTGTTGGAAAGGTGGCATCCTATGACGGTGCCATGTTGAAAGTCGCTGAGCTCTTTGTTTATGGAGATTGCATGGCTATGTGCTCAATTTTATACACCTGTCAGCAAAGGGTGTGACTGAAATAGCTGAATCTACTCATTTGAAGGGGTGTTCACATACTTTTGTTATATAGTGTACCTCTCCCCATCTTCACAACAACTTGACCACTTGACCATGATAACTGACCATCCAATGTTACTCCTAGGAGTTCAGCTTCTTCAACTTGTTCAATGTTCTTACCCTTTATGCACAACTCCAGTTGAGGTTTAGGTCTAAGAGAATGCTTTGTACCAAATACTATGCTTTTGGTTTTAGATGTAATTAAGACCAGTTTGTTGTTAATTACCCATTCTGACACAGACTGTAACTCCTGGCTAAGAGTCTCAGTGAGCTCACTGGCTTTAGATGCTGATGTGTAGAGTGTGCATATTCATTTTAGCTTCTTGTAAGAGAAGTGGCAAATCATTTGTAAAAAATAATGAAGAGTAATGGCCCTAGGTAACTGCCTTGAGGGATACCGCACTGTACATTTTTTTATTTTTTTATTTTACCTTTATTTATCTAGGCAAGTCAGTTAAGAACAAATTCTTATTTACAATGACGGCCTACACCGGCCAAACCCGGACGACGCTGGGCCAATTGTGCGCCGCCCTATGGGACTCCCAATCACGGCCGGTTGTGATACAGCCTGGAATCGAACCAGGGGGTCTGTAGTGACGCCTCAAGCACTGAGATGCAGTACCTTAGACCACTGCGCCACTCGGGAGCCCATATCTGATGTTAGAGAAGCTTCCATTGAAGAATACTCTCTGAGTTCTATTGGATAAGTAATTCTCCAACCATGTAATGGCAGGTGGTGTAAAACCATAGCTAGTGAGTTTTTTCAATAACAAATTATTATCAATAACATCAAAGGCTGCACTGAAATCTAACAATACAGCTTCAACTATCAATCATCAGTCATCTGAGTCAGTGCAGTACAAGTTGGTGCCCTTCTCTATATGCATGTTGAAAATCAGTAGTTAACATGTTCTTTGTAAAATAGCATGGTATTTGTTCAAACTGAATTTTCTCCGTCATTTTACTAAGAACAGGCAGCAAACTGATTGGGCAGCTGTTAGAGCCAACAAAGGGTGCCAGAGCTGATTTCTATGAGAAAATAGATTTACTCTTTCTCATCCGTGTTGTGGATCAATCATCTAACATTTGCATAACATAAGCCTAGTCCCTAAACATAAACTTAATTGTGAGTTTATTTAAAGTTGAGGCTATTTGTAACCATGGAATCTCACATGTAAGCCAATTAATGTTAGTGAGGTTTGATAGCACTGATTAAGCAGAGTGCTGTAGAACCTCAAAGCAGTGTTTTTGTGGGAGCATCATTCACGCTTCATCTCTAAGTCCATCACCCTCTTCAGCAGAGCTCAGCTCATGCTGCTATTTTTAATCTTGGAGAAACAGGGCTCACCATCCGCTTGGAGAGGGGGGAACTGGAGCCCTGCACTTGCATTTTCATTCACGGTCCCTCTGAAATATTCATAAGATGGTGTTTAAAATCCATGACTAGTTTGCTCTCTTCTTAACCCAGGCCTTTTCTTTAGCTCTTTCAGCCCTGTCAGTTTTTTAAGATGGCAAGCAAATTAGTGTTTTTTGCTACATAAACAGAGGCATCTAGGCTATTTTAAGCCTGTAATCTGATTTAATGCAGTGTTTTGGTAAGTGTGGTATTGAATATCAGTGTTTATCAGAAACTGAAGTTGTCTTCTAAACATGGCTTCAGTTCAGACAGCCTGCCAGATTATTTTCCCTATCGGCAAGATAAAAGGTGCGTGTTAATAGTTTACTGACTGTAGCTTCACAGCTCAAGACAGAGGATTGACCTGTTCCCAAACACACACACACACATGCAGGCACGGACACATGCACAAACACACAGCAGCCATTTCATAAAATCATCAAAAGGGAAACATAACTGCCTTTTAGCCATGGTTTCTGGGCCCTGTCTACAATATAGAAGTAATCTGTTGTGACACTTGTGGTCTTGGTGGGCACAGTGTGGATCTTTACAGAGCTAGGCTGCTTTCAACTGACCAGACACTGGCCAGCCAGATCTAGGATAGTTTTTGGACAGAAAAGCCCTAGCTTGTTCTGACCTGTCTAGGACCCTGGGCCTGACCCTCTCCGTGCAACAATGTACTCACACAGATCTCTCTCTCGCCTGTGGATATCATGCTCCAATCTTTGTTGAATTACACGGTTTTCTCAAGGAAATTAAACTGCATACTTCTTGGACAACATAATTGACCGTAACTCACAGAACCTCAGAGTAAGGCTACTGTACATTAGGTCTCTCCCATTCCCAGTCAGGCCATAGATAGTGCTGGCCTCAGCTGCACATATTCAAATACAGCAGCAGGACATGTGAAGAAACATCTTGAACCATACAGCATGCCTGTTCTTCTCTAGGCTAAGTGATGCCCAATAGATCCCCATCCTCCGTACATAAAGATGTTGCACGCAACGATGTCTTATAAAGATGACAAAACAATGTGTTAATGATGAGCAGGACATCACTCATGTTGCTCCACCCAGAATTCTGACCACGCTGTGAAATGCACATGAGGACATCGCTCCACTTGTTCATTATATTCATAGCAGATGGTGCATCTAATGGGTTCCCCATGCCCTCTGGGGTAGACAAAACAAACACAAACGCACAACTGTGCAGAAAGTTAAAGAACAACTGTGCAGAAAGTTAAAGAATTTGGGCATTTCTTCTGTCTTTTATGTTTTGAAGTCTGTGTTTGATATTCCGAGAGCCAATGGATATTTAAGGCAATAGGACTGTTTCACTCTATGCATATTTCACATCAGTAGTCCCTGTTGTAGAGCTTCTGTAGTGTGTTCCCACCTTCCTATGTAATGCTCCTGATTTGTCAGTGAAATACACATTTTACTCTCTGAAGATGAAAGATATTAGGCTTCTAGTACATTCCTTCTACATATCTCCCATCCAGACATGTCAAGCACAACAATCTTTGCACGCTAGCCTAATTTTGACACAGTGACTAATGGGTTGCTAGTCCCTCTTCTGCATCTCAGCATAAAGCATGAGAGAAGGTGTCTACTGTCAGGGACCTTTCCATAGCTAGGAGAGAGGAAGCACTTAGGCCTAGGGCTCTTGCGGTGACAGTATTACCGCCACACCGGAGTCATGACCGCAGTAAAATTCCACGTGACCGTTGAGTCATGGTAATCTCCGGTTATGCTCTCTGGACATGCCTTGGTAGTACCGAACTTACTAAAACCATTAGGTCCTAATGGCCTGGTACTCTGGGCTCTATTGTCCCTCTAACCACATCTATATGGATTATGCATAGGCTTGATAATGCCCCTGTTCCTGCCCATTTGATAATGCCCCTGTTCCTGCCCATTTGATAATGCCCCTGTTCCTGCCCATTTGATAATGCTCTGTTCCTGCCAAATAACTCTAAATCTAGCATATAGGACCTGTTTCAAATGATCACTTTTATGCTCAACATAGCCACTTCATATGCGCACTCGCTCCGGAATGGGAAAGATATCCTTTCTATTTTATTCAGCTAAGTTAAATTATGTTCTTCTTACTATAAAATCATATAGTAAAAATCATAATGGTGTTGGACTTATAAGCAGATCTTGTCAGCTAAACAAACAAGCCTACAGTCTATGGCATGGAGCATTGCCAGATAACATACAGACCGGCAGTCTTTTGCATGACAATAACCGCCTGACAAAATGTAATGACCGCCACAGCCCTACTTAGGCCTACAGTTACAGTACATGTTCATCAACCTGGGAGACCTCTGCTCTGCTGTTATTCCCAGAGCCCCAGCAGTCCTGGGTTGTTGCTGGGAGGAAGGATGATGAAGATGAAGGAGACTGTGCTGCTAGTGTCTCTGTCTGTGCTGCCTCACAGAATGACTTGGGCCCCTCTGCTTGTCCTGTTTCTTGCCAGCCTGCCTTCAAATCTCATTAATCTTCTTCAGCTTCCAGAGCCAATTAGCTAATGCTATGGGAAGGAAACAGATAAAGCAATGAAGGAGAGGGTCAGGAAAGCTCCACTCCAGGGGACAACACAGTATGTTAGCTGTCGTGAACTGTGGGCCTAAATAGATTATTCTCCAAATATTTTTCAATCCCCCGACAGACAACTCTGTACAATCTTTGAATCTAGCCTAATGCTTCTCAAACCTTCTCACTGTCAGTGTGTTTCAATGGCTTTATAAATAAAGCTATGCAGATAGGCTAGATTTAGTCTAAATTGCTCAATAGTTCTAGGTAGGCTTCTCTAAAGACTCAACTCTGTCCACATCT
Source organism: Coregonus lavaretus (assembly GCF_964263955.1). Taxonomy (NCBI): domain Eukaryota; kingdom Metazoa; phylum Chordata; class Actinopteri; order Salmoniformes; family Salmonidae; genus Coregonus; species Coregonus lavaretus. Next base: position 25,390,298 of record NC_140005.1, on the reverse strand, counting down.
GTTGGTAGTTTGATGCAGAGGGCTGTTTGCAGTCAGTTGGTACTGTCCTCCGCATTTATTCCAAATACTGTAGACAAAAGAAAGGCACTCATTTGTGCATTCTATCCTACGTGTCCTTTGTGTGTGTCCTTGAGTGCGTGTGTGTGTCTTGGCTATAGCTAACAATGAAAGTGAAGTAAGACATTAGAGACAGTTAATTGACAGCTAGGCTCCAAAGCTGACAGCTTGTAGACACTTAGTCTGGATCTTCAGATAATCTATCCTCACCATCCCACTCAGGTAAGGACTTTGCTGGGATCGATAAATGACATGTGACAACCAAAGCTTCCATTGACTACACAACTTCAATGCAATAAGACTTCTTGTGTGTAGGCGGACTGTTTTTATAAATTTTTCTCATCTCAGTTGACAATAACAATGTTCCGCCTGTCCAACCATCATGGGAGTTTAAGAAGATGGTGAATAAACAGAGTATTTTTTACAGTAATTGAATGCCATTTATCAATATTTGAATGCCCTGATGTCAATAGCTCATGAGCAACTGTATCCCCTGACTTCCCTCTCAGCTGCCTACCTACCTACCTATCGACCTCCTTCGGTATTCATATCCCCGTTGTCATTTTTGAGCAACTTATATTTGCTGTGTTCGTGGTAGCCTCTTGCTTACTTCCCTCAATTCAACACCTCTGTTTTCTTTCTTCCCCTTCTCATTGTCACCCCTAGTTCGCTGCCTAAAGCCTACCCTCTTCTCTGAAGTTTCAATTTGAAGAGGTAACAACACAGTAGCCAATATGTTCTTGAAAGGCACCTCTAGCCCTCTGTTTGGCTGGTTTGCTGTAGCATGCAGCAGAAATGGGAGAGGACTCTTGAAAGGAGACACCACACAGGTCGAACATAGATAAACACTGTACATTATACAGTGCATTCGGAAAGTATTCAGACTCCTTGACTTTTTCCACATTTTGTTACGTTACAGCCTTATTCTAAAATGGATGAGGAAACAAACAATTTAATCAATCTACACACAATACCCCATAATGATGAAGCAAAAACAGGATTTTAAAAATTTTTGCACATTTATATATAAAAATAAAAAACCTTATTTACATAAGTATTCAGACCCTTTACTCCGTACTTTGTTGAAGCACCTTTGGCAGCGATTTCAGCCTTGAATCTTCTTGGGTATGACGCTACAAGCTTGGCACACCTGTATTTGGGGAGTTTCTCCCATTCTTCTCTGCAGATCCTCTCAAGCTCTGTCAGGTTGGCTGGGGAGCGTCGCTGCACAGCTATTTTTAGGTCTCTCCAGAGATGTTCGATCAGGTTCAAGTCCGGGCTCTGGCTTGGCCACTCAACGACATTCAGAGACTTGTCCTGAAGCCACTCCTGCATTGTCTTGGCTGTGTGCTTAGGTTCGTTGTCCTGTTTGAAGGTGAACCTTCGCCCCAGTCTGAGGTCTTGAGCTCTCTGGAGCATGTTTTCATCAAGGATCTCTGTACTTTGCTCCGTTCATCTTTCCCTCGATCCTGACTAGTCTCCCAGTCCCTGCCACTGAAAAACATCCCCACAGCATGATGCTGCCACCACCATGCTTCACCGTAGCGATGGTGCCAGGTTTCCTCCAGACGTGAAGCTTGGCATTCAGGCCAAAGAGTTCAATCTTGTTTTCATCAGACCAGGGAATCTTGTTTCTCATGGTCTGAGAGACCTTTAGGTGCCTTTTGGCAAACTCCAAGCGGGCTTTCATGTGCCTTTTACTGAGGAATGGCTTCCGTCTGGCCACTCTACCATAAAGGCCTGATTGGTGGAGTGCTGCAGAGAGGGTTGTCCTTCTGGAAGGTTCTCCCATCTCCACGGAGGAACTCTGGAGCTCTGTCAGAGTGACCATCGGGTTCTTGGTCACCTCCCTGACCAAGGACCTTCTCCCCCGATTGCTCAGTTTGGCCGGGCGGCCAGCTCTAGGAAGAGTCTTGGTGGTTCCAAACTTTTTCCATTTAAGAATGATGGATGCCACTGTGTTCTTGGGGACCTTCAATGCGCAGACATTTTTTGGTATCTTTCCCCAGATCTGAGCCTCGACACAATCCTGTCTCTGAGCTCTACGGACAATTCCTTCGACCTCATAGCTTGGTTTTTGCTCTGACATGCACTGTCAATTGTGGGACCTTATATAGACAGGTGTGTGCCTTTCCAAATCATGTCCAATCAATTGAATTTGCCACAGGTGGACTCCAATCAAGTTGTAGAAACATCTCAAGGATGATCAATGGAAACAGGATGCACCTGGGGGGGGGGGGGGGAGAACAAGGTGAAATCATGACGGCAGTCAGGTCGGAAAGTCAGAGCTCTAGAAAGATGCCTGAGTTTCCGACTTGGAATTCCGAGTTGGATGACCGTTCAAAACGATTTTTCCCGGTCGGATCTCGTTTTCTTTTTAGAGTTCTCAGTTGTCTTGACTGCACTGAAGTAGGAAGTCTGAGATTTCCAAGTTCCCAGTTGTTTTGAACCCACATTAGTCTCAGCGGAGGGAGGGAAAGAGCAGCACAGGGTCCGCCTTTCTCGGTCCCTGCTCTCTCCTTCCTTTCCTCCGGTGAGACTGACCAGAGTGAGGGGACACGGTCTTCCACCTGTTGGCGAAACTTGAGTTGCACCGCATCTGTCTCGTGCACAAATTAATGTTGTTCCTATGACCAGAGAAAGTGAAATATTCCTTGATATAGACAATACGAGCAGCTAATAATAATACCAGTACCGAGTCGATGTGCAGGGGTACGAGGTAATGGAGGTAGATACAGGATGTACATACAGTGAGGGAAAAAAGTATTTGATCCCCTGCTGATTTTGTACGTTTGCCCACTGACAAAGACATGATCAGTCTATAATTTTAATGGTAGGTTTATTTGAACAACAAAAAAATCCAGAAAAATGCGTGTCAAAAATGTTATGAATTGATATGCATTTTATTGAGGGAAATAAGTATTTGACCCCTCTGCAAAACATGACTTAGTACTTCGTGGCAAAACCCTTGTTGCCAATCACAGAGGTCAGACGTTTCTTGTAGTTGGCCACCAGGTTTCCACACATCTCAGGAGGGATTTTGTCCCACTCCTCTTTGCAGATCTTCTCCAAGTCATTAAGGTTTCGAGGCTGACGTTTGGCAACTCGAACCTTCAGCTCCCTACACAGATTTTCTATGGGATTAAGGTCTGGAGACTGGCTAGGCCACTCCAGGACCTTAATGTGCTTCTTCTTGAGCCACTCCTTTGTTGCATTGGCCGTGTGTTTTGGGTCATTGTCATGCTGGAATCCCCATCCACGACCCTTTTTCAATGCCCTGGCTGAGGGAAGGAGGTTCTCACCCAAGATTTGATGGTACATGGCCCCGTCCATCGTCCCTTTGATGCGGTGAAGTTGTCCAGTCCCCTTAGCAGAAAAACACCCCCAAAGCATAATGTTTCCACCTCCATGTTTGACGGTGGGGATGGTGTTCTTGGGGTCATAGGCAGCATTCCTCCTCCTCCAAACACGGCGAGTTGAGTTGATGCCAAAGACCTCGATATTGGTCTCATCTGACCACCACTTTCACCCAGTTCTCATCTGAATCATTCAGATGTTCATTGGCAAACTTAAGACGGCCCTGTATATGTGCTTTCTTGAGCAGGGGGATCTTGCGGGCGCTGCAGGATTTCAGTACTTCACGGCGTAGTGTGTTACCAATTGTTTTCTTGGTGACTATGGTCCCAGCTGCCTTGAGATCATTGACAAGATCCTCCCGTGTAGGTCTGGGCTGATTCCTCACTGTTCTCATGATCATTGCAACTCCACGAGGTGAGATCTTGCATGGAGCCCCAGGCCGAGGGAGATTGACAGTTATTTTGTGTTTCTTCCATTTGTGAATAATCGCACCAACTGTTGTCACCTGCTCACCAAGCTGCTTGGCGATGGTCTTGTAGCCCATTCCAGCCTTGTGTAGGTCTACAATCTTGTCCCTGACATCCTTGTAGAGCTCTTTGGTCTTGGCCATGGTGGAGAGTTTGGAATCTGATTGATTGATTGCTTCTGTGGACAGGTGTCTTTTATACAGGTAACAAGCTGAGATTAGGAGCACTCCCTTTAAGAGTGTGCTCCTAATCTCAGCTCATTACCTGTATAAAAGACACCTGGGAGCCAGAAATCTTTCTGATTGAGAGGGGGTGAAATACTTATTTCCCTCATTAAAATGCAAATCAATTTATAAAAAATTTTACATGCGTTTTTCTGGATTTTGTTGTTGTTATTCTGTCTCTCACTGTTCAAATAAACCTACCATTAAAATTATAGACTGATCATGTCTTTGTCAGTGGGCAAACGTACAAAATCAGCAGGGGATCAAATACTTTTTTCCCTCACTGTAGGTAGGGGTAAAGTGACTCAGCCAAGACAATGCAGGAGTGGTTTCGGGACAAGTGATTCATGGTTCCTTCTATTAAGGCAAGTCGTCCAGGTCCTGAGGCAGCAAAGCATCCCCAAACCATCACACCACCACCACCATGCTTGACCTTTGGTGTGATGTTCTTACTGTGTAATGCAGAGTTTGGTTTTCGCCAGGCAGGAACCATGTCGTCCAAAAAGTTATACTTTTGAATCATCTGTCCATAGAACGTTCTTCTAAGAGTATTGATGATCATCCAGGTGCTTTTTGGCAAACTTGAGTCAACTTTCTGGATGAGATGGGTCCCATTATGCCTGGCGAAAACCAAACACTGCATTCCACAGTAAGAACATCATACCAAAGGTCAAGCATGGTGGTGGTGGTGTGATGGTTTGGGGATGATTTGCTGCCTCAGGACCTGGACGACTTGCCTTAATAGAAGGAACCATGAATTCTGCTCTGTATCAGAGAATTCTACAGGAGAATGTCAGACCATCCGTCTGTGAGCTGAAGCTGAAGCTGAAGCGCAGTTGGGTCATGCAGCAAGACAATGATCCAAAACACACAATCAAGTCTACATGAAAATTGCTAATAAGCAACAAATTGGAAGTTTTGGAATGGCCTAGTCAAAGTCCAGACCTAATCCCAATTGAGATGCTGTGGCAGGACTTGAATCAAGCAGTTCATGCTTGAAAACCCACACGTCACTGAGTTAAAGCAGTTCTGCATGGAAGAGTGGGCCAAAATTCCTCCACAGCGACATGAGAGACCACTACAGGAAGCATTTGGTTGGAGTCATTGCAGCTAAAGGTGGCACAACCAGTTATTTAGTGTAAGGGGGCAATTACTTTTTCACACAGGGGAATTGGGTGTTGCATAACTTTGTTTATGAAATAAATATGTAATTGTTGTGTTATTTGTTCACTTATGTTCCCTTTATCTAATATTAGGTTTTGGTTGAAGATCTGATAACATTCAGTATCACAAATATGCAAAAGTAGAGAAAATTAGAAAGGGGGCAAATACTTTTTCATAGCACTGTAAGTTACTTTTTAGATGTGTATAGAATGTTGATTAACCACATGACAATGATTTTGAGATATGAAGACGTTATTATAAATTAAATGAAACTGTTTCACGAAAATGTGATTATGAAAACCACAACAGGCACACAGATCGGTAGAAATGGTAAGATAAATTGGCATTCAACATGAGAAAGGTAGCCGACTCCTCGTGTAGCCTATTACCGGCAACTTCAGGAGAGTAATGGCAGAATCTGCGAAAGCCAGCCGGAGCAGGAGGAGAATAGTTGGGTCAGGTAAAGTTGTTTTTCTTCTGGTTATGTAGATCTCTGGCGCTCTCTTGAGGCTTAAAGCATCAGACAAGCTCAATGCATATAGTTGATTTTATTCAAACACAGGGTGTGTTTATATATGGAAAAATACATGTAAAAAAATTTCAAGCAATCGATTGGTCGAAAGAACAGACGACTTTCGGTCGACCAATATTTTTTTTTGTCGGGGACAGCCCTAATGCAGATATTCTGGGTAGCTACTTGGTTAACTATTTAGCAGTCTTATTGCTTGGGGTTAGAAGCTGTTCAGGTGCCTGTTGGTGCATTGGTACTGCTTGCTGTGCGGTAGCAGAGAACAGTCCATGAGTTGGGTGGCTGGATTCTCTGACAATCTTTAGGGCCTTCCCCTGACACCGCCTGGTATAGAGGTCCTGGATGGCAGGGAGCTCGGCCCCAGTGATGTACTGGGCCATACGCACTACCCTCTGTAGCGCCTTGCTGTCTGATGCCAAGCAGTTGCCGTACCAAGCGGTGATGCAGTCAGTCAAGATGCTCTCAGTGGTGCAGCTGTAGAACGTTTTGAGGATCTGTGGCCCCATGCTGCATCTTTTCAGCCTCCTGAGGGGGAAGAAGCATTGTCGTGCCTTCTTCATGACTGTGGTGGTGTGTGTGGACCATGTTAATTTCTTAGTGATTTGGACACCGAGGAACTTGAAGCTCTCAACCCGCTCCGCTACTGCCCCATCGAAGTGGATGGGGGCGTGCTTGGCCCTTCCTGTAGTTCATGATCAGCTCCTTTGTCTTGCTGACGTTGAGGGAGAGGTTGTTGTCCTGGCAACACACTGCCAGGTCACTGACCTCCCTAAAGGCTGTCTCTCTTCTCATCGGGAAAAAGGCTTGATGGAAGTAGTGGAGTTTTATTAAAGGCCTTCGTGCTCCAGAGCTCAGCTGATGCAGCACAGCATCTCCTATGTCCCCCTCAGGGCCAGAAGGTTGCATGGAGGTGGGAGTGGAGAGGTTGAGGGAGTGGGGCTCTCGAAAGCTAGAGGAGAACTGACAGTTCTGTGTGCAACTGCAAGGCATTAGGAAAACAAACCAAGACTCTACATGACCCTCTTGGATTTAAAATACACTCGATTGTTGTTCAGCTTTACCTTAACACAATAGAGAAAAGGATTGTTGATATTGAAGGTCACTGTCATTATCATGAGATTAATGGCATAGTCTTGTGGAATAGATGCATCGGGTCGTGGCCGACTACATGCAATTCATTGAACCTCTGCTTCCAAGCCTATACATAATAGCCAATACTTTAGATGTCATCTGTTATCACGTTTTTGTCTCCAGCCATATAATTAGAGATGCCTAGGCTTAGCGTAGCAACAATTGTCAGGGTGCATTATGTTAATGGCTGTGTTGCTTGTGTGTAGAATTACAATGTGACTGCCCCTTCACAACACATCCACCAGAAATGATTTATTTAACTGTGTTATCCAATCAGAAGCATGATTATGTTGTGGCAAATTCTGAAACGAGAGTTTCTGTGCTGTCACGTCTGATCCTGTCTGAATGAGTTGAAGCGCTTGCTTGGCCTTGTGGGGTTTTTCCAGTGTCTGACTGTCTGGATGATGCTGCTGCGCCACAATGGCCGCTGCTGTATGTTGATGTTGCTCAGTAGACAGCTCTCCTGTCTGTCTGAGCAGCCTTTTACAGCCGCAGCTGCCCTGATGTCTGTCTACTGAACACTTAACCCGTCTATTCCCATCATTCTGCTGCTTAGATGCCTCCGGGAGTCGTTAGCAAGCAACCGCTCAGCGCTACGTCACTGTCAGTCTCTAAAGCAGCCAGCGGTGTGGAGAGAGAATATGGGGTGGGGGGGGGGGGGGGGGGGGGGGGGAGGGTGACCCACTGTCAGGAATCAACAGGGCTGCTGCAACCAGTTCCAGAGGTCACCTCTCTTCACAGTATGTTGTCTTCTTGAGTCCAGAGCCCTGCCGTCTTCTGTGTAGTTAATGTGACTCAGTCAGTGGTAGATTATGCTGCTGGTGTTGTCAGGGGGGTGGTGGAAAGGGGGGAAAGGAGAGCCATAAAAGGATTATACAGTAGTAGGCTGGCTGTTAGTAGATCTATGGCTTCATGAACCCCACTGAACTCCAGACACCACATCTGCTTTAGGAACAGCCTGATGATGCTCAGACATTACATATGCTGCCTGACTACATTCTATCTAACAGAATATAGCCCACTGCAGTGTCAAAGGGCTGCCATGTTGCTCTGCTTAGGATCTCACCATGTTATTTCATTTTAGAGTGTTTGTGTTGTCTCTGCATCATGGGTGTAGCCTAGTGTTTATGACATTGTGTTTTGTATGATTTATTGTTAAGGACATTGTAGACGTTGTACAATACCATGAGGAAAGGGAGCAGGACCAGCAGGGAGAACAGAACTGAGGGAAGGATGGGGAGGGAAGTCCTGACCTGTAGGGTACTCAGCCTACATTCTCTGGGGGAGCCTGAAAGCTCCTATTTAAATCCCTTATCCTTATTCTTATCCCTCTTATTCTTATCCCCCTTATCTCTCCCTCATTAGGAAGGAGTATACTGAAAGTTCACAGAAGTATCAAGCAATGGTAAATCTACCAATTTAGTTATAGTGATTTAACTGATATCAGTTTTGTTTATGAATCATTAAGTGATTAAAACTTGGTAACGGAATTACCCAGAAATCAGTAACGGAATTATTGCAACTGAATTGGCTATAATGGGAAATCATAATAGTCCCAAACCACAGTTGGGTCACCTGCTACTATCCTCCCTTCCATTGGCATACTGTTATATTCTGCTCATAACTGTTTTCTTTGTCTTTCTGGTGTCTAGTGATCAAACCAAGAGTGCTAAAACAGTCGGAGTCTGGACAGTCTCTCACTCACTCATTCACTCACTCTCCAGTTAATGTCACCTCTCCCAGTTCTTACTGACACCTCTCCCAGTTCTCACTGACACCTACCCATGAGCCCCCTCTCTTTCCATTTACTGTAACTAGCATTCTCGCCCACTGAGAACTGACTGACACCGGATGTCCATGGACGTTGAAAAGTTTACATTTGGTCTGTCCACCCTTGCCTTGATGTTAACGTCCACATATTGACCAGACTGGACCAAATATGAACCTATCATATACAGTGCATTCAAAAAGTATTCAGACCCCTTCACTTTTTCCACATTTTGTTACTTTACAGACTTATTCTAAAATTTATATTTTCCTCATCTAGCTACACACAATACCCCATAATGACAAAGCGAAAACTGGTTTTTAGAAATGTTTGCAAATGTATATAAATATAAAAAACAGAAATACCTTATTTACATAAGTATTCAGACCCTTTGCTATGATACTCGAAATTGAGTTCAGGTGCATCCTGTTTCAATTGATCATCCTTGAGATGTTTCTATAACTTGATTGGAGTCCACCTGTGGTAAATTCAATTGATTGGACATGATTTGGAAAGGCACACACCTGTCTATATAAAGAAAACAAGCCAAGGAATTGTCAGAGACAGGATTGTGTTGAGGCACAGATCTAGGGAAGGGTACCAAAAAATGTCTGCAGCATTGAAGGTCCCCAAGAACATAGTGACCTCTATCATTCATAAATGGAAGAAGTTTGGAACCACCAAGACTCTTCTTTGAGCTAGCCGCCCAGCCAAACTGAGCAATCGGGGGAGAAGGGCCTTGGTCAGGGAGGTGACCAAGAACCCGATGGTCACTCTGACAGAGCTCCAGAGTTCCTCTGTGGAGATGGGAGAACCTTCCAGAAGGACAACTATCTCTGCAGCACTCCACCAATCAGGCCTTTATGGTAGAGTGGCTAGATGGAAGCCACTCCTCAGTAAAAGGCACATTACAGCCTGCTTGGAGTTTGCCAAAAGGAACCTAAAGGACTCTCAGACCATGAGAAACAAGATTCCCTAGTCTGATGAAACCAAGATTGAACTCTTTGGTGAAGCATGGTGGTGGCAGCATCATGCTGTGGGATGTTTTTCAGCGGCAGGGACTGGGAGACTAGTCAGGATAGAGGGAAAGATGAACGGAGCAAAGTACAGAGAGATCCTTGAAGGAAACCTGCTCCAGAGCGCTCAGGACCTCAGACTGGGATGAAGGTTCACCTTCCAACAGAACAACGACCCTAAGCACACAGCCAAGACAATGCTGGAGTGGCTTCGGGACAAGTCTCTGAATGTTCTTGAGTGGCCCAGCCAGAGCCCGGACTTGAACCCGATCAAACATCTCTGGAGAAACCTGAAAATAGCTGTGCCGCAACGCTCCCCATCCAACCTGACAGAGCTTGAGAGGATCTGCAGAGAAGAATGGGAGAAACTCCCCAAATACAGGTGTGCCAAGCTTGTAGCGTCATATCCAAAAAGACTTGAGGCTGTAATCGCTGCCAAAGGTGTTTCAACAAAGTACTGAGTAAAGGGTCTGAATACTTATGTGATATTTATTTATTTATTTTATAAATTAACAAACAAATCAAAAAACCTGTGTTTGCTTTGTTATTATGGGGTTTTGTGTGTAGATTGATGAGGAAAAAATACTATTTAATCAATTTTAGAATAAGGCTGTAATGTAACAAAATGTGGAAAAGTGAAGGGATCTGAATACTTTCCGAATGCACTGTACGTATGTTTCACAAGTTTGGATAGTACAGTACAGTGAGTAGAGCACAGTACAGTACAATACAGTGCAGTAATGAGCAGGGGTTGGAACCAAAGTTATTTTCCAGTTGTTTCGTTCTGAACACAACAACTATTTTTTTTCGTTCCGTTCCACTGTTCCGACCAGCAAAATAATGTTCTGAACCGGTTCGAACCAAAAAAAAAGATCTGTTTATATCGTTCCTTTCTGTAATTTTTTTAGCCTGTGAAATCTATGCGCCTATGGTGCAAGATGTGACATTTTACGGGTGGGGAGAGAGCGAGAGGATGCATTATCTGAATTAGGTCCACAGAATTATACCTACATTTTTTTTACATTTTTAGTCATTTAGCAGACGCTCTTATCCAGAGCGACTTACAGGAGCAATTAGGGTTAAGTGCCTTGCTCAAGGGCACATCGACAGATTTTTCACCTAGTCGGCTCGGGGATTAGAACCAACGACCTTTCGGTTACTGGCACAACGCTCTTAACCACTAAAGCTACCTGCCGCCCCATTCTTTCAGTAACTTTTCATCCGAGTACATTCTGATTGGGTTTACACAGTGCTTTGTTACAGTCTGAATTTAAAACGGATTAAATGTACATTTGTCACTGGCCTACGCACAATACTCCATAATGGCAGATTAGCAGTTGATTGTAGGGTTGTCATGATACCAGCATCGCCACTCTGAAGCACGGCGGCAAGAAAACACGAAGCAGACTTTAAAATGTCTTGTTGTTTCGAGGAAAACAGCCACTAATGTTGAAAACACACAGCCTTCTTGTTGTCACCCAGAGTCCCATCTGAGGAATCCGTTACAGTTCGTTGCGGTTGAGTCCGTGACGGGAGATCTTGCTGTTTAAATCCTGCATATAGATTATTAAAGACATCCTGGTGCTTCTGCTGTAGACTCCTGAGTTAACACCTAGGAGATGTTGCTTCTGTGAAGGAACTTTGAATGTTCTTTGAGCTAGCTAGCTAACAAGCTTGAGCTAGCGAGTTAACAAGCTTGAGCTAGCAAGCTAACAAGCTTGTGTGTGCAGAGTGGCACCAGAATTAAAAACACATCTTACCTTTTTGTAGTTAATAAATCTGTGAAACATGATATCAAGGCCGATAGTATCCATAACTAGCATTGAAAAAGTTAATCCATTCTTCTCTAGCTAATAAAAAATCTCCCTATCTTCTCACTCTTTTAACATCAGTACAGTACCCTATGCTTCGCTTCAGAGGGGGAAGGGGCAGGTAGCATAAACACACACACACACACACACTGGTAAAGATTTTCAGCTTCCTGGCAGACGCTGGAATAGGTTTCTGAATGAAAGAGTGAGGGCTTTGCATAGGCGCTTTGTTGCATGTTTTTGTGAGACTAGAAAAAAATGCCTGGAAGATAAAATAACGTTATTAACTGGTTTCCATTATTTTAAAATAACAATTCTGTTCCTTAACCAAAGTTTGCATCTGTACAGTTCTTCCACTAAATTCGTTTTTGTAAATTTTTCTGTGGAAATTGTTAAAAGTTGTCATTGTGCATAATTGTATGTATCGTTTTTGTTTGGCATACATTTTCAAGTGAAATAACGGAGTCAAAGCGTAATTCAATTAACGTGGAATTGTCCTTGCCCTTTCGTAAGTACTGCACTGTATAATTGGGATGCCTTTGCAATGCTCTCATGCTGTGGTAGCCTACATGCCGTACTGGACATGCCTTACTGTAGGTGGAAAGTCACACAGAAAAGGACAGGGTACAGTAGTGTGTGTGTACCTCAGTGACAAAATCGGCCATCTTGTCAGAGGAGATTTACGAATACAAACGAGAGATGTGAATGAATACAGAGCCCTTCCCCCGCACCTCACTGTCTGAGGATTAAGAGCTGGCAGGATGAGTTTTGGGGTTTGAACAATCCGCCTTTGTCCCGCTCAGGGCACAAGTGCCCTCTGTTAGTGCTGCATCACTGATCTGCGGCGCCATCTCCCAACTGATTCCCATACTCTCCCCACGATCCCACACATATCCTCTATCAGGCCTGGAGTACATACAGTGAGGGAAAAAAGTATTTGATCCCCTGCTGATTTTGTACGTTTGCCCACTGACAAAGAAATGATCAGTCTATAATTTTAATGGTAGGTTTATTTGAACAGTGAGAGACAGAATGACAACAAAAAAATCCAGAAAAACGCATGTCAAAAATGTTATAAATTGATTTGCATTTTAATGAGGGAAATAAGTATTTGACCCCTCTCAATCAGAAAGATTTCTGGCTCCCAGGTGTCTTTTATACAGGTAATGCGCTGAGATTAGGAGCACACTCTTAAAGGGAGTGCTCTTAATCTCAGTTTGTTACCAGTATAAAAGACACTTGTCCACAGAAGCAATCAATCAATCAGATTCCAAACTCTCCACCATGGCCAAGACCAAAGAGCTCTCCAAGGATGTCAGGGACAAGATTGTAGACCTACACAAGGCTGGAATGGGCTACAAGACCATCGCCAAGCAGCTTGGTGAGAAGGTGACAACAGTTGGTGCGATTATTCACAAATGGAAGAAACACAAAAGAACAGTCAATCTCCCTCGGCCTGGGGCTCCATGCAAGATCTCACCTCGTGGAGTTGCAATGATCATGAGAACGGTGAGGAATCAGCCCAGAACTACACGGGAGGATCTTGTCAATGATCTCAAGGCAGCTGGGATCATAGTCACCAAGAAAACAATTGGTAACACACTACGCCGTGAAGGACTGAAATCCTGCAGCGCCCGCAAGGTCCCCCTGCTCAAGAAAGCACATATACAGGCCCGTCTGAAGTTTGCCAATGAACATCTGAATGATTCAGAGGAGAACTGGGTGAAAGTGTTGTGGTCAGATGAGACCAAAATCTAGGTCTTTGGCATCAACTCAACTCGCCGTGTTTGGAGGAGGAGGAATGCTGCCTATGACCCCAAGAACACCATCCCCACCGTCAAACATGGAGGTGGAAACATTATGCTTTGGGGGTGTTTTTCTGCTAAGGGGACTGGACAACTTCACCGCATCAAAGGGACGATGGACGGGGCCATGTACCGTCAAATCTTGGGTGAGAACCTCCTTCACTCAGCCAGGGCATTGAAAAAGGGTCGTGGATGGGTATTCCAGCATGACAATGACCCAAAACACACGACCAAGGCAACAAAGGAGTGGCTCAAGAAGAAGCACATTAAGGTCCTGGAGTGGCCTAGCCAGTCTCCAGACCTTAATCCCATAGAAAATCTGTGTAGGGAGCTGATGGTTCGAGTTGCCAAACGTCAGCCTCGAAACCTTAATGACTTGGAGAAGATCTGCAAAGAGGAGTGGGACAAAATCCCTCCTGAGATGTGAGCAAACCTGGTGGCCAACTACAAGAAACGTCTGACCTCTGTGATTGCCAACAAGGGTTTTGCCACCAAGTACTAAGTCATGTTTTGCAGAGGGGTCAAATACTTATTTCCCTCAATAAAATGCAAATCAATTCATAACATTTTTGACATGCGTTTTTCTGTCTCTCACTGTTCAAATAAACCTACCATTAAAATTATAGACTGATCATTTCTTTGTCAGTGGGCAAATGTACAAAATCAGCCGGGGAATCATATACTTTTCCCCCCTCACTGTACACAAATGTAACAAAATCCTGTTATTGCCAATTTAACAGTTGATTGGAACTGTTCAACAGTTGATCGTAGAACTTGTTTTTAAGAATTTCAGCTCTGACGCAGCAGTTTCATATTTGCCCCAGTTCACTGTTGATAGAAATATCAATTACATGTTATGTTTGCCTGTGATGCTGTCTTCTGCCTATTTCATCTATCCGCTTTTCTATACTTCTAAGTTTGCCTAATATAGTTGTCTCTGAGGTCTGTGATTTTAAATCCAATGTCCATCCTCTCTTTTTCTGCTTCTAGGTGATGCCATGTCTGACCTTTTCCGGAAGCCCATGAGTGATGATGGTAAACTTTACACCTCACTCCTGTCCAATCAGAGCTACCCCTCAGTCCAGGATGCCTCTTACCAGTCTGATGATCTGAAGCGTTCCTCTGACCTCTCCTCCCAGGACACCTTCGACTCCTACGGCATCTTTGGTTCCCCCCACACCAAGATGACCACTGACCTGGTTGATGAGATGCCCAAGTCCCTGCTGGGTAGCTCTGAGTTGAAGACTGAGGCCTACAACTACATGGATATCAGCCATGGTGATGACGTCCACAACGTGCGCTGTCCACAACCAGCGCCCCTGCATAGTCTGGTGGACACTGGGCTGTCTGGCCTGGACTCCCTGGGAGACTACATGGATAAGAGCCCTGCAGGACACGAGGAGGAGGAGGAGGAAGAGGAGGAGAACCTGGGTCCGGCACTGGACTCCCACTCCTTCCCTTACGTAGAGGAGCCTTCTGAGGATGAGGAGCTGTCTGACTACCACTCCTACCGCAACCTGGGCACCCCTCAGACCGCTAGCCCTGTGAAGATCATCCTGACCGAGTCCCACCCACCTGCTGCCGCCAAACCCATCCTCCCGCAGGCCAACGTGTCTGACAACATCCTCAGCCTGGGCTTGCAGGGCGTCCCCACGGTTACGCTCTCTGAGCCAGAGGACGACAGCCCCAACTCATCCCCCAATGCATCCCCAACAGGTAGCTATCGCCCACGCCCTCCCACTGTGTCCTTGTGAGTTAGAGTTCACCATAACAATGGTCTATGGTCTTGGACTATGGTTTAATTATAATTTATGTACAGTATTTCAAGTTTGGTCAAAAACATCTAGATTGAAGGATTTTTGTATTTTGGTCAGATCCCCATTAGCTCGTGCTGAAGCACCAGCTACTTTTCCTGGGGTCCACACAAAATATAAAACATTACATAATACAGAACATCAATAGACAAGAACAACTGAAGGACTGAACTACACACATTTAAAATAAGAACAATAGAACCAAAAAAAGTCCTATTGACAGTTGCACACATTGCTAACAGCCACCAACACATCAGTACATATACAGTTGAAGTCGGAAGTTTACATACACTTAGGTTGGAGTCATTAAAACTTGTTGTTCAACCACTCCACAAGTTTCTTGTTAACAAACTATAGTTTTGACAAGTCAGTTAGGACATCTACTTTGTGCATGACACAAGTAATTTTTCCAACAATTGTTTACAGACAGATTATTTCACTTATAATTCACTGAATCACAATTCCAGTGGGTCAGAAGTTTACATACACTAAGTTGACTGTGCCTTTAAACAGCATGGAAAATTCCAGAAAATCAGTCAATAGGAGGTGTACCTGTGGATGTATTTCAAGGCCTACCTTCAAACTCAGTGCCTCTTTGCTTGACATCATGGGAAAATCTAAAGAAATCAGCCTCAGAAAAACAATTGTAGACCTCCACAAGTCTGGTTCATCCTTGGGAGCAATTTCCAAACACCTGAAGGTACCACGTTCATCTGTACAAACAATAGTACGCAAGTATAAACACCATGGGACCACGCAGCCGTCATACCGCTCAGGAAGGAGACGTGTTCTGTCTCCTAGATATGAGCGTACTTTGATGCGAAAAGTGCAAATCAATCCCAGAACAACAGCAAACGACCTTGTGAAGATGCTGGAGGAAACAGGTACAAAAGTATCTATATCCAAAGTAAAACTAGTCCTATGTCGACATAACCTGAAAGGCCGCTCAGCAAGGAAGAAGCCACTGCTCCAAAACCGCCATAAAAAAGCCAGACTACGGTTTGCAACTGCACATGGGGACAAAGATCGTACTTTTTGGAGAAATGTCCTCTGGTCTGATGAAACAAAAATATAACTGTTTGGCCATAATGACCATTGTTTTGTTTGGAGGAAAAAGGGGAAGGCTTGCAAGCCAAAGAACACCATCCCAACCGTAAAGCGCGGGGGTGGCAGCATCATGCTGTGGGGTTGCTTTGCTGCACCCCCACAGCATGTGCACTTCACAAAATAGATGGCATCATGAGGAAGGAAAATAATGTGGATATTTTGAAGCAACATCTCAAGACATCAGTCAGGAAGTTAAAGCTTGAAGCATATACCTACATAGGTGATTGAAAGATGAACAAGGGCCATACTCCAGTCCATTTGGTGATGGCAATGCACCTAGGTTAGTTTCCAACTGCCATATAAAATCCATAGAAGAAGAAGAATGAACAAGGAGAAAAACAAATCAGTGGATTAATTGTAGAGTAGAGAACACACGTTTTTGTATGACTCAACATAAGAAATTCTACAAAGGACCATATGCATTTCAGGTAAAATAACAACCCAATGTTTATTTTCCTGGACAAATTAGTTAGCAACAGCAAGCTAGCTAAATGTCCATGAATGTTTCATGTGTGTTTCGACCTGTCCGCAAATTAATTTAGTTGGTTCACAGTTGGTTTTGGTATTTTAACCTGCGTGTCATGAACGCGTCTGGTGGGGATAGACAAAACAACACGCAGACGATGGCACACGCAGACGCATATGCAGAGCCGGTTTGGCAGCATGTAAGAGTTATTTAGGTCAGATAGGGGAGAGGCGTTGTGTTTTATTTCTTTTTCTAAGCTAATTTTGCTGTTCACTTGTGTAATTAGAGATGGAAGGGAGTTCCATGCGATCATGGCTCTATTAATACTGTGCGTTGTCTTGAATTTGTTCTGGATTTGGGGACTGTGAAAAGACGCCTGGTGACATGTCTGGTGGGGTAAGTATGTCTGTCAGAGTTTTCAACACTAATATTTCTCACAAAAACAAGAATTGATGCAGTCAATCTCTCCTCTACTTTGAGCCAAGAGAGACTGACATGCATACTGTTAACATTAGCCCTCTGTTTACATTGAAGGGCAAGACGTGCTGCTGTGTTCTGGGCCAGCTGCAGCTTTTCTAGGTCCTTCTTTGCAGCCCTTGACCATATCACCTGGCAATAGTCAAGATTATATCAAACTAAAGTCTGCATGACTTGTTTGGTCAATGGTGGTGTTAAAAATGCTGAGAATCTCTTTCAAACAGACAGCCCTCTCCCCATCTTTACAACAATTGAATCAATATGCCTTGACAATTTACAGTCTAAGGTGACACCAAGAAGTTTAGTCTCCTCAACTTGCTCAAGAGCCACATCATTCATTACCAGATTCAGCTGAGGTCTAGAATTTAGGGAATGGTTTGTACCAAATACAATGCTTTTAGTTTTAGATATGTTCAGTTTATTACTATCCACCCATTCCAAAACTGACTGGCACTCTTTGTTTAGGGTTGCAGGGATTTGACTAGCTGTGGTTGCTGATGTGTATAAGGTTGAAGCATCAGCGTACATAAACACACAGGCTTTGTTTAATGCTAGTGGTAGATCATTAGTAAAAATAGAGAACATTAAAGTGCCAAGAGAGCTGCCTTGCGGAATACCACACTTTCATGTTTTACATTAGAGAAGCTTCCGTTAAAGAAAACCCTCTGTGTTCTATTGGATAGATAGCTCTCAACCCATGATATGGCAGAGGGTAGGGATGGGCATTTGAAATCATTTCACTATTATTCACTCTTTGAATAATATATATCCGGATAGTCAAAATACATGTTTGTTTTTGAAACGTATGTTTTTAACCTGAGCCCTTGCACGAGGCTGAGATGCAGACGGTTCTGCTCTACTGCTGATACAGCAGCGGGCAGAGGAGGGGCTGGTGTGTGTGTGTGTGTTTTATGAGAAGAGAGAGAGACTAGAAAGTAGCCACGCTGGCTTGCGCCACTTAGACAAACTGGCTATCTATCATCCCATGTCAGTGCCTGTCTTGACAGCATAAAATCAATATAGAGAAGATGGCTAAACTAGCCAGCTAGCTAACTAGCTAATTGAGGCTACAATCCTTGTAAACAAATAACACCATGATTCAGATTAAACAACAGCCTACCTGTTGGTTGTTCCTTGTAGCTTCTGCTAAATGACAAAAATGTAAATGTAGCTAGTGCTGAGCGATTTAGTGCTTTTTGAGGTTTGGTTTTTGATTTCGGTTTCTATTTTTTTTTTTTACATTAAATGCATTATGAAAGAATGACATTACAAGCTTTTTAATGTTAATTCCAAAGCCAAAAATAGTGAACATTAAATTGCCAACAACTAAATATTTAATTGTCTCTGTCAGGTCCACATTGGGTAGACATCAATAGAAAAATAGGACATTACTATGAAATAATAAAATATTTCAGTTGTGTATATAACTTTATTATTTTGTATTCCTTAAAGTCATCATCTCATCTCTGCAGTAGCAGTCAGTCAGCCAGCCAGACCATCTAACGTTATCTATGTGCTCCCCATTCTGTACTGTCTTTAGTCATCCTGTTTAGTCTGCCTAAGTATGAATGAGTAGTTTAATAACCGGAAAAAATACTAAATGTTGGTTAATCGCGCAGCACTAGTTGTAGCCCAGTCGTTCTCATTTAGTTAACTTTTAGTCCGTAATTTTTATTCAATTTTGCATTGATTAGATATCTCTCACTTCACTTGCTACACATGGAACCTCTGACTGTAGAGCAGCTTTGATTAGATGACAAAAATCCACAAGCTACACGCATAGATGGCTACTGGTATATCTTTCTTTATGCCGCACGTCATAAAAACTACATTTTAAGTTTGTTTTATTCAATTAAAATAATGTACGTCATTCTTGTATGTAACAATGTCACATGGATAGTTACATTTACTTCAGACAAAGCATTTTCATCGTTAATTAAATTAGGCCTATAATTATTTTTCTCAGAAATGATTACTCACACAAGTATTTCATAATACTAACGTCTGTTCGGATATTTAAATAATCATGCCCATCCCTAGGCAGAGGATGTAAAGCCATAACACATAAGTTCTGCCATTAACAGATTATGGTCAATAATATTGAAGGCTGCACTGAAGTCTAACACTACAGCTCCCACAATCTTATTATTATCAATTTATTTCAGCCAATCATCAGTCAGTGCAGTGCAGTACAGTGCAGTCACTGCAGTACATGTTGAGTGCCCTTCTCTATAAGCATGATGAAAGTGTGTTGGTAATTATTTCTCAGAGAAATAGCATTGTATCTGGTCAAACGCAATTATTTCCAAACGTTTGCTAAAAACCGTCTGCAAGCTGATTGGTCGGCTGTTAGAACCAGCAAATGGCTCTTTACCGTTCTTGGGTAGCTTCACTGCAGGTCTGAGGACAAACAGTTTTTCTCCAGTTATGTTAAAGATATGACAAACAGGAGTGGCAATATAGTCCACTAAATTGTCAAAACCAAGTGGTTTCTCATTATTGATGGACAACAATCATTTTTCTACCTCTCCCACACTAACTTTACAGAATTCTAAATTGCAATGCTTTTCTTTCATTATTAGATATTTTATGCATGAATATATGATGGCTCACAGTTTGTTGTTGGTATTTCATGCCTGAGTTTGCCCACTTTGCCAGTGAAATAGGCATTCAATTAATTGGCATTATCAAAAGGTTTTGTGCTGAATGAGCCTTCTGATTCTGATAACTTAATTTAAAGTACTCCAAAGCTTTTTTCCATCATACTGTATATGAATTATCTTAGTTTCATAATACAGTTTATTCTTCTTTTTGTTCAGTTTAGTAACAATTTCTCAATTTACAGCAAGTTTGCCAATCAGATGTGCAGCCAGACTTATTAGCCACTCCTTCTGCTTCATCTCTCTCAACCATACAGTTTTTCAATTTCTCATCAATCCACAGAGCCTTAACAGTTATAACAGTTCATTTCTTAATAGGTGAATGCTTATCAATAACTGCAGTATTAGTAAAAATTTGACCAATAAACGTGGTGATATAGTTCCTGTAGTGTTTGTAAACACCCTGGTAGGTTGATTAATAACCTGAACCAGATTACAGGCACTGGTTACAGTGAGAAGCTTCCTCTTCTTACGAACTTCTTAACTATCTTTTTAAAATTATTGTCGCTAGGCAACCGAGCTCGCTATTTAGATAGCTAGCAAGGGCAATCATGTTAGCATCTTACTGAGATTACTGGTCTACATTTTTTGGGATTTAAAACAATCAATACTGAACTTTCAGATTACATTTGTGAGTCAATTAAACATGTTCAATTGCATTCATTAGCTTATTTTCTCACTTCCATGAGTTTAAGACAAGGGTTTAGCTATCTTTGAATTAAGAACATTTCGGAGCAAAAATCCAATAACTTTCTTTTCAAGAATCTAATTTATTTTAAACTATTTTCTTAGAAAGAAACATGGGAAGAAACTTACGAACATTTACAATAACTGTATTGAGCAATAGCATTTTTTTGTAAGTTTCTTCTTAAGTATAAAGTTAAGGAAAAAATTGCACTTAAGAAAACATTTCTTCTTAAGAAGGTTTTGTGAATCTAGGCCCCGGCCCTCTCGGGTTTGATCATCCAATATTTTGTTTGTTGTATCCACCAATATTTGAACAAAGCTCTTGAAGCTATTCTCATGCTGTTGAAACAGCTCCTTTAAAAGAGTTTAAAAGATCTTTCACCTGCGTTAGAGAAACACTGGCCTCTGCAGCTATAGGTGGCATGGTAGCAGCATCAGCTAACGTTGGTAGCTATACCACGCAATTCCAGCTAGGTCAGGTCGCAGGGAAATAGCAGCAGGGAATACAGCCACAAGACCGGGAGACTTCTGCGGTCCCAGTCACAAGGGCTAACCGCATCATGGGCTAACCACATTGTGGGCTGTGTTCAAGCTGTTTGTGGAAAACCCTGCTAGCTTGATAGCTACAAACTAGGCTAGTAGCTAGCTACACCAAACAACTTCAGACTTTTTTGGTTTGGTAGGATCCCGGGACAGATAGCAGTGGTCACAGCAACTGAGGCTAACCGCGTCGCGGGATCTAAAATCAATAAGTATATAAACCAAACTTTCTGAGGAAACCCTGTCACAACTTTACAAAAACAACAAACCGAGCCCTCTCAACTGAGCTTTCTCATCTAGTGTTCAGCATGCATTGCTCTCTGATTTATAGGTTTACAACAAATCATAAAAGGACATAAAAACACGTTAAAGATGCATTGAATGTCTCTTATTAGCACTCTAATTCGGCTCTTTTTTTTTTTTCTCTATCTCTGCAGAAAAAGAATCCCCTTCCCAAGACCTGTTCAAGGCTGTCCCCGGCAGCAAGCCGACCCCGGGCTCCACCAAGGCCAGGGAGCAGGACGGCAGCAGTGCGGAGTCTGGGGACTCTGAGATAGAGCTGGTCTCTGAGGAGCCCCCCTTGCGGAGCCCCCCCAGCACCAAGTCCAGTAACAACCCCTTCGAGCAGCCTCCCAGCAGCAAGGGAGGTTTCAGACAGGCTGGCAACCCCTTCGACAACCCCCCCAGCACCAAGGGGCCCACATCCTACAGCATCCTTAGGGAGGAGAGGGAGGCTGAGCTGGACAGTGAGCTCTTCATCGAGTCTGCCAATGAGGAGAGCCCCAAGAGAGAGGGGTCCGGCACCAAACAGGGGGTCAACACACCTTCACCTCTGATCCTCACTGCCGCATCCCCCGCCCGCCCCGCCCCAGAGGTGGTCCCAGCCGAGCCTGTGACGAGCTCCATGATAAAATCATCCAATGACAGGCACAAGAGCCCCATAAAAATGGAGGAGGATTGCCCAACTAAGCCCAAGCCCCCCACAGCCACAGTGCCCCCGGAGGTGAGGTCTGAGAGGCCCTTCCTGGACGACAAGCACGTCACTGAGGGGAAGGGAGACCTGGCTAAACCTGCTGCGGCAGTCTTTATGGAGGGCTTTGACAAACAGAAAGGTAAGTCCTGTAATTCATCAACTTGTCCTCGTCTGTTGATTCAGAATTTGTATGTTATTTCTGGAATGAACCCTTATAGCCTGCATTCCAACATACAATCTGTAGTGATAAACCGATCTAGTTACACTGTTATCCCTCCTTGAAGCCATGTTATCTTCATAACTTATCTTTCCTTGTTGCAGTTGTGTTGCATCTGCATTATATCATCACAACACTCCAGAAATTGCTCAACCAGCTTATGGAACAGGTAGTATGGTATCTGTTGGTGCATTTGTTTGTCAGTGGAGGATCCAATGGCTGTTTGGTTGCCGTGTTTTAACACTAGTAACTGCACGTTTTTTACCAGGCTGTTGGTATGACAATGGAATCCCTCTAATACAGCAGGTTGTTAATTTACTGTTTTTACTGCCCTGAGTGTGTGATGCACCAGAAGAGATAACATGGAGGGTCATGGTGCGTTGTTATATTGCCTGTGTTGACAAGGTCAGGAATTGTGTTGCTGTGAGAAGGCTTGTTCCGTTCTCTCTGTGCTGTGGTGGGTGTGAGCATCTTGGATTATGAGCTGCTGCATGATTTCAAGATCTGCTTCCCTCTGGTGGTAGGCTACAGTTACAAAACATATCTGAGACCACCATTTTTATGATGATAATCAACAAAGGATGAGCTTCTATCTATTCTACATCATTGAATATATCATAACTAATGCCTCACTCTCATACAGTATTTTTAGACAGCCTTGACTCTCTCTTCCAAATCCCAAACAGACCATCTGTTTCCTAACACCCAGTACCATCATCATGTCAGGAAGTAACTCAGACAGACATATGATCACAGATCAAGCCAGCCAGTTCGAGCCAGAGATCTTTGTGTGTGTTAAGCTGGGCGTTTTGTGTTGCCACTTATTTGTCTTTTTCTGTTTGCTTCTTTTTCATCCTTCTTGTAAACAGTGGGTTTATGTAACCCTGTGATGTCAAATCTGGAGCACACAAGCATCGACTTAAGCATAGGAGGATTCACTTTATGTGCGACTAGATGCAGTGACAGAAATATCACATTGGAGTGATTATTATTCTATCGTTCCTTAGCTGTCACAGGACAATATCCACCTGTGGTATGTAACTGCCGCTCTTTATTCCGATGGGGAGAATAAAGAGGAATGAAAACACTGACGATGTGCTTGAGGAAAAGCCGAAGCCCCCCTCCTCTCCTGGTGTTTACAAACAGAAACACACAGAAGGTTCTCGAATTCCTAAAAGCAGGTCAAGCCATTTGATAAAGTTTATATTCCTCCACCACTAGGTGGTGGAGAGCACCATAGACTATAACAGAGGTCCGTATGTATGCTGGAGAGAGAAGACAAGCAGAGCAGACATCATGTACCACAGCCTGTGCAGCTCCACAGAAGTTGCCATGGCAACACCTTCCTAGGGGGCGCAGACAGCACAGGCTCATATAATTTTTAAGGTTGCAGCAAGCAGAGGGTGTGACGGGACGTCAACAGGGCTGTCTGTGCACAGACTGACTGTACCAATGTCACTGAAATAGAGGGAGTCAATGTTTATGACATTATAAATCATGAGGATATGGTTATTCTCTATCCAAGCCCACAGACACTGTTTAGACGTGATACTGTCCGTTGCACACAGCTCGTTACATGCCTCCATGCATCACTGTGAGTCCATAGCGCTTTGTCAGGCCATTTGCATTGATAATGCATCCTGGTGGAAAAACCTAAAGCACAAACTGAACCACAGCCTGAAGGCAGTAAACCTAAAAGAACATTGAGGGCTATACTGTAGGCTACGGTGTGATGGTTATAAATTATTGAAAAGACTAGCACGTAGACTGCTCAATAATTAGTGAGACGTATTGAAAATAGCTACAGTATTTGCGTGATATTGACTGCAAACTTAAACATTATTTTATGCAAAGCATACAAAGGGCAGAGTTGACTATTTGCCAGATTATTCATTGGCAACGCTAGGTCCATACCCCAGCAGTAGCCTATAGAATCCTCAGTCCTAACACAAAACAATGTTTATAATGATGAATGTACACACACATGCTGTGAGCCGTCTGTTGTGGGTCTGTGTTCTGTGTGTGTTTTTATATGTGTGTTAACGTGAAACGGTACGTTGGACCAGGGTGTGTCATTGTTATCACTCTCCTGGTCTGAGGGCTCTGCGGGGGAGCTGTTTTCATGGCGGAGTCTTTAGGCTCAATGCTGTAAAAGATGACGTCAGATTCTTTACATTGTAATTTCAACCTGGCACCTTATCTGGAAATTATCTTATATACAATATGGATCATGATAAAACTAGCCTGGGGGGCGGGCTAGGATATATGCCTATTTCCGACTGAGCTTCATCAAAGGGTATGTTGGTTAACTCTTTCACTGCCAATCCCCCCCGCCCACCGCCCTAGTCTGCTTTGAGATTCAGGATCAGCACGGGAACTTTTATTGTGAAATAGTGCTTACCTCCCCTTTCAAGAAAAATACCCCCCCTCCCAAGGCACTAAATCATTGCATGGATGATTTGCTGCAGTAGCGACTGTGGTGTGGTATTTACAATTCGATCACCCCCCACACTCCCTCTCCTCCTTCCGTTCTCGCTAGCACTGCTCCACAGCATCAGTCTGTGTGCTCCGCGAGCCGACCAGTACCTTGACAACCTTGCCTCCCTCCTTTCCTCCCTCCCTCTCGTCTCCGCATCTCTCCCTCATCTCATCCTTCCAACCATTCATGCCATTGTGGGATGAGTGAGTGAGTCAGTGGCACAAGAAGAGGAAGAGCTAGAAGAAAACAGAGAAATCTAAAAGAAAGGGAAATCAGGGAGAGAACTGATCATCAGCATGCAGTCCACTGCAGACGTTACCAAGAAGGAGTGCTCCTGGAGCAGCTGGAAAGGCCAGGGTACTGATGTCTTTGCTGTGTTTGTGTGTATCTCTGTCTGTGTGTTAGAAGTGTGTATCTAGGCTGTGAGTGGTGAACTGATGTGTGAGGAGCATGTGTATTTATGCTGCTAGTGCAGATCTAGTTTGTGTGTGTGTTTATGACAGGGGGATGTTGCATGTATGGTTGGGGTGGTATCCATGGTGTGTGTTAGTCGGGGCCTGGGTGATCAGGCTGAGCTCTTTACCTTCACCGGGGGGGGGGGGTCACAGCAGACACGCCCTGATCATGCTCTCTCTCTGGCGTGTGAGACAAAGGGCAAAGGCGGGTGTGTGGGTGTGAGACGTCGCTGTTTATAATGATGAATGTACACACACACACATGCTGTGAGCTGTCTGTTGTGTGTCTGTGTTCTGTGTGTGTTTTATATGTGTGTTAACGTGAAACCAGGGTGTGTCATTGTTATCACTCTCCCAGTCTGAGGGCTCTGTGGGGGAGCTGTTTTCATGGCGGAGTCTGTGAGCTGTTTTTGTGTGCGAGGCTGCCGGAGCATCCGGATAGCACTGACAGACTGTCTCCATGGCAACCAGGGCACACCCATCCTGATTACATCAGTCTCATCCATCGGCTGCCAGGGTACCTTGCAGCTACTGGGAGAGAAAGGCACAGCCTCTGTCTGCCTCTTTCTGGTGTGCATTAGCATCACCTCTGGGTTAGGAGGAGGACGGGGAGGGAAAATGGTTTCCCTTCCTCCTCCCTGCCTTTCCAACTGGCTGTAATTTTCTATGGCAGCCATGTTTATTATACTGTATTGTGTGTAAGAGGGAGATGGAGTTGGTTGGTCTGCCTTTTCCTTACCTGTGAATGACAGTGGGTGATTTTAAGAATATATTTAGAATGGAAAATAGAATAGAATCTACCAAATGAAAATGTAAGACTATAGCCTACATTATCTTCTAAAAAAAGAGAAGATGCCACACATGGGCCTGGTGAAACTATATTTTAATTGAACAACAATAAGTAGGTCCTTTTATTCCGGCACTAGGAGTTGTGAGCAGAATAGCTTGTGTTCAATGAGCTTTCACTATGGCCTGGAATATGGTTTTAGGCTGTGTTTATGAAAAGGCCTATGTCATCATCTGTCTGATGGGGTTTGTTTAAAACTGATTCACTCTACTTTATTTGCCTCTTAAAAATAAAAGTTCATACAGTCAACACACCCAAGGGTGAAATTGACCATTTGGGTGTTCTTTAGTTTGAATAAGCTGTTAAAGCAAAGTACTGTACATACAGGCTTGTCTACATGTTTACGCATGCTGGCTTGGAGTATGGTTTGAGGCGGTGTCGATAACTTTAGTTGTCTAATCGGGTCAGGCTCAAACTGGTTCACTCTGCTTCTACCCAAAAATGTAGGCTAACCTGAAGAGTAAGAAAATTGCATCAGCTTGTTGAGTTCGAGTATCAGAACCAGAATTCATACAGTGTTTGGCTGCGTGTCACGGTACTTCCTGTACATTCTGGTTCCACTTCCTGTGTTCATGCTGGCTGGGAGGGACAGTAATAATCCACAGGGTCTCTACAGACCAGAGAGCTTGACAGCAAACCTCACCCATGAACCTAGGCCTACTACTATTACTTTACTGTATAGAGTACCATCCACATATTATCATAAAAGAAAAGCAAAACCAGCCCTTAACCCATTCATGTCCTTGTACTATATCAAAATGAGCCACTGAACAAATTCTGTTTGGTGTTAATGCATGAAATGTGGTGTCAACATAGTACAAGTGTCTAGACAGGCCACATTTTACGTTTTAAGATTGTCATTATCTATCATACTTCCAGTGTCAATCAAAGTTGGGATTTTAAAATGACTTTAGCATTTGTATTTTGAAATACATTTCAGAATGAAATTGTTTAAAAGCAGATAATATTGTTATTTGACCTGTTCTATGCCCAAATATGCCAAATATATGATTCAACTCATTGTCGTATCAGCAACGTTTAGAAACCTGTTTACACCATGTCCATGACTGATGCCTGCATGTTTTACCGGCCCTTTGTCCTTTTGTGTTGAACAATAAAGGGAGTGGCTGGGTGTGTGTCGGTGTAGACATGGTACGTGTCCCTCATTCCCCAGATTCAGACAAAGCAAGTGAATCTGTTTCCCAGGAAGTGCTTTCGCTCCCGCCCTCCATCTCTCCCTTTCCTTGCTTCCCCCCTCCTCTCTCTCTGTGAGTGGAGGGGGAGAAAATGGAGCACCGTAGCTATGGTAACTGCATCAGGCAGGCGCTCACCAGATCCTCACAGAGCTGAAGCATTTTAATAGAGCAGTATATTTCAGGCAGCATCTTTCAACCTCAGTATACAGTGCTAATAACACCCTCACTGACCTTGCAGATCTGCTGCGACACCCACTCACAAGACGCTATACTGCCAATGAAGTCACATGCTGCGGGCTATTGATAAGAGAATAAGTAAATGATCGGAAATAACTCCATCTTCTTGCCTGGTGGAGGGAGATACCCATCCACCATTTTGAATCGGATACAGTCTCTTTATTTTTGTCCTTGCTTGGTAGTCTGTCATTTGTCAGTGGGGCTGTGCTTTAAAACCAGGGTATGAAAGAGCTCACTGAGATGGTGTGTGTGTGTGTGCTGGATCGCAGCTCAGCTCTCTGGCAACCGCTCCCCTTAACGCCCACCCTCCAATCCTCCTGCCAAGACCAACGATGATTAGCCTGTGTGCTTGTGGCCCCTCCCCTCCCTGGGGGGGAGGGGGGGGGGGGTAGTCCCCCTTCAGTGCTCTCCTTTTGTCTGTGGATAAAGCAGCTGCCTCTTTCCCTGTTCAGCCATGGGAACCGCAGGTCAGTACACACACTTCTACCGCACTAGCTAAAGCTTTTCTCTCTTTGTGCAATCTGTAGATCAGATCACAAGGTACAGTTGCTGCTGTTTGTCAAGTCTCTCTGGCATTGCTGTCCTGCCTGTCTGTCTTACAGCTGCTTTGCTTGGTGCGTGTGTGAATGTGTATGTTTTTGTTATTCAGCATCTCCATTATAAGCAATACTGTAGATAAATGGCAAATCATAGAGAGTGGGTTAGTGACTAGTGATATTGGTACTGGGTTTAAAGGGAGTGGCACTCAGTCAGATATAGAGATAATCCAGCCTGATTTATTAGAGTTATTGATTACAGGGACAGAGGTCAGCCAGTATTGGTTATTGATAAGGGCATCTCAGTCTTGATGACTTGGGCATATGATTATGGGGAAATGGCAGAAGCAGAACCTAGCATTGAACCTGTCACCCACAAACAGAGAGGCGGTAAAACTAGTGTCTTTCAGCACCCTGTTTTAGAACGCCTTTTTTTCATCCACAGATGCCTATGGTAGAAAATAAAGATGGCCGTCATTTCTGTGCTGCTCACAGCTCCACAGCTAAAATTAGTGCAGGCTGGCAAGCAGGCAGGCAGGAGGGCTTAGGGAGGAAGACACCCAGGGGAAACTGCAGCGTTTTACTCCTCTCTTGAACAGGAGCACAAACTCTCTGGAACTGACTTATTCTCCTCGTAAAAAAGAGGGCTTGCAGGTGTCACATCAACAGTTGAACATTGAAATACAGGATTTAAACTGAGCCATAGTCACTGGATGTGGAAGAGTCAGCTCACTACTGTTGATAAACCAGCCACTGTTCTCATGGAAACAAGCCTGTGTTAACAGCCAACATAGGAGAGGGTTGTATGGGTCACTGGAGTTGAGCTGGAATGGTACACTGACTCAGGCCTAATCCAGGGGTGATAAACCTGTGTAATCTTTGTTAGGGGTTGAAAATGTATGCCCTAAAAAACAGAGATAGCAGGACATGACACCAGTCTTTTAAGACGTCATTCAATTGAATGTATAAAATAGTATAGATTGAAAGAAAGCTTATTTAGGTTACCAACTAGGCTATATCCCCTTTGGGTGTTTACTAGTGTGCCTTATGATGTAGCCTAGTTTGTTCATTCTTATGGTCCCAAATGGGCCTCTCACCTGTTACTGTGATCTAGTTCCTCTGGCCGTAGAGCTGTAGAATGACCAGGTCACTTTGAGCTGTTATCTCTGGACACTATCGGGATCTATTTCTGCCACTGGCTCCACAGGTCAATGATTAACCCAGCTCTGTGAATGGCTAGTACAGTTGTGCTACTGGGGAACCAGGTTGTGTTAGGGTACTGCAGGGTCGCCTGTGTGTGTGACCAGGCCAGGTGCTGACCACTACTACTGATAATCACACATATCACTGGCAGATAAAGTGCTACCACCGGTGTGCGGCAACATGAATTGTGTGACGCTTGTTCAACAAGTAAGAGTCAGCTCGCTGTTATCGTTTGCAAAGGTCACTCTATATATAGGGGAAAAGAAGCCGGACAGAAGCGTTTTCACTTTGACGCATTCACACCTACGTTTATGAATCCACAGCTCAATCAAACGCAATAAAAATATAGGTTAGAGCAAAATCCCACACGTCAGGGGTCTCTGAGGACTTCTGGTTGCTATGGGCTTCCAGTTATTTGACCTAAATGCCTGGGACACACGGGATTACCGCACTGTAAGTGATATCACAACGTAGACAGGAACACTGTAAATTGAGCACTGTGAGGTCATTCTATCACTGTAATGCTGAGGTGACCGATGGTTGGATCATACTGTGTCATGCTGGGGTGACCTTACGGTTAGGTCATCATACTGTCACTGTGTAATACTGGGCCTAACCCTGGATCCTAACCCTGCTCTCCTGTCTGTCCTTCCCCCAGCCATTGACCTGCTCTACTGGAGGAATGTGAAGCAGTCTGGAGCTGTGTTCGGCAGCGTGCTCCTGCTGCTCTTCTCTCTGACCCAGTTCAGTGTGGTCAGTGTGGGAGCCTACTTAGCCCTGGCTGCCCTCTCTGCCAGCATCAGCTTCAGGATCTACAAGTCTGTGCTTCAGGCTGTGCAGAAGACCGATGAAGGACACCCATTCAAGTGAGTGAGAGATGATAGAAGATCATAGAGAGGTTTACTCAGCACAAAAAAAGTCTGCCATTTTACATTCACTCACAGTTTTGCAATGTCACTTTAGCCTGGACACCTAACAGTCTTTTGTACTTTTTCCCGACAGAACCTATCTGGAAGTGGAGATCTCTCTGTCCCAGGATCAGATTGGTAATTATGCTGACAAGGCTCTGCTCTACGCCAACACCTGTATGAAGGAGCTCCGTAGGCTGTTCCTGGTCCAGGACCTCATCGACTCACTGAAGGTCAGCCTCTCTCTCATCTCTGGGCTTTTACAAGAATTACATGGACACTAACACCTTACCAACACTCTACTTTTTAATGTCTGTAATCTCACTACTATTTCTACTGTCAAACATCATCAATGGACACGTTAAACCTAAAACATCTAATTATTTTATACCTTCTGTCAAACATCCGATACACATACCATAAATTGTTGGGGTGGGTTTGTTTGGTGAAGCAGTGCCAAGAGTTTTTACCCTGTGTTGCAGTTTGCTGTGCTGATGTGGCTGCTGACCTATGTGGGCGCTCTCTTCAATGGCCTGACTCTGCTTATTCTGGGTGAGGATCCTCCTATGACTAGCTACTGTGCTGTTCTACTCAGCTCTGCACCCCTTTACTGCCTATTGCACACCATGTTCATCCTGACATACAGCTCATATATGATCTCTTCTGTCTAACATCATTTTATAACAAAACGTAATATAATGCATCATATTGAAACCTCTCCATCTACAAGATCACAGAGCCAGTCTGTATGAGTTCTTACTATAACCAGGGGAGTGGGTTGTAATAAGCACGCATCACAGTACCCCATTGACAGTCAATGATTAACCCAACACAGAGACCCTGCTTCACCCAACACAGAGAGAACACACGCTGTGGAGCAAAGCAACATGACCTCCCGACAAGATCAACTAACAGCCTGATGTTTGCCTCATCACAACATATGGTTCTTCATGGAACCAGAAAGAGTTTTACTGCAATCTGTATCAATTAAGTTCTGTATAATAGTGGATAATTCCCTTCTGCCCTTTTGAGCAAAAACAATTGATTTCAATCCTAGATTAAAGTTTAGTTGGCTTCACATCCCAAAAAGATCCATGTGATGAAATTCCAACATTACATTTATGAATGGCTTTGTTCAAAGGATTCATTCACAACTGAAGACAAAACGTATCTCATATGTGTTATTTTTCTATTTACCTAGTGTAGATAAGTCTCTGAGCTGGGGTGGGGCTCAGTGGACACAATTTGTGCATATTTGGGTATATTCCCAGGGGGACTCGAGGTCAAACTGCTTTAACATGTGCGCTCTCCCTCTTCCCCTACAGCCGTGGTGTCCATGTTTAGCATGCCCATTGTGTATGAGAAACACCAGGTAAGAATTTACCTTCACTCTCTAGAACACATTTTTAACTCAATTTTTGTTAATTTTTAATTTAATCTAAATTGTTTTCTGTCTCAGGCACAGATTGACCAATATGTTGGACTAATACGGACCCAAGTGAACTCCGTAGTGGGGAAGTAAGTAGTTATGACCTTTTGTACTCCAGAATGAACAATGTAGTTTCTGAAACATCCACCTAAGAAATAGATTGTAATGATCATCTTGATACAAACTAGAAAAGGTTAATGACTACACTGTGACATAAATCAGTACTGTATCCGAGTTGACCTCATGTTTTGTCACGACAGGATCCAGGCGAAGATCCCCGGGGCCAAGCGAAAGGAAGAGTAGACCTGAGTCTAGCTAACAGCCTCGTCATTATCTGTGGGGTAGTACTATGTCATCTAGGTGTTCTCTAAAACCAACCACTGGAGAAACCCTGACCCCAAAACTGTCTAGAACGGTTAACACACTAACACACAGTAAATCACTCATGTTCAAGATCTTATGTCTAGGTAGACAAGTACACAATTCTGAACAACAAAAAAAGAACCAGCCTTTTTTTTTATTTTGTGTTACTTGTTAAGTGCATGAAGTCAAGCCTTGAGTAAATATTTGATATCTTTTGTGCAGTTTTTTCATGCTACGTTTTTTTGCTGTGCTTACAACAAGCTAAGATTTGGCACAAAAAAAGAGATATGCCTACAGAAATGCTCTGCTGCCAATGTTAAATACTGCTTAATGTTTGAGTTAGCTGGTGGGCCTTCTCTCAGTATATGACAATATATATAAATACAATGATTTCCTTTGTGTTTTCAAGCACAAAATAATTAGACAATATGCGTTTTAGATGTGGTAATTGTAGGGTTTTTGCTTTTGTATAACTATAAGGAACTATACACAAGCTGGTGTTTTAAGTACCGTTGTTTGACTACTATGAAGACGAGGAATATCTGATGATATTTAACTTGTTTGAATTAACTGTCCAACTATACTCAATGTAGTTCTTAGACCCTGGACTAACTATTTGCACTTACAGTATGTATTTCATTACAGAATAAGAAAAATAAATGTTCCTTGATGTATTATGTTATAGTTTTTCAGACGCTTTACTGAAAATGGGGTCTAAGACAACTTTCTTTTGACTAGGGCAGTCTAGTCGTGTTAGAAATAAGAGGACATATGAGGTGTTAATGTTTCGTAGGGGTACACGGTGCATACAACACTGGGAAAATCTCTAAAGGGATTTGAAATGACATTCTATAAATACACGTCGATTCCTTCTGGCACAGAAGCTCCTTTCCTCTTGCGTGCCTGCATGCGCATGTCAGTATGCTGAGGTGACAAATTTAACTTGGCTGTTAGGTCCCTCTGATGGCCTATTCCTGAGTTTGAATGGAGACCGACGGTGACTGACAAGTCTCATCTGTTGTAAGCACTCGTGTATTTTTGTAAGTACAGTATCGAACTGAAACTAGCACCATACCTTCAGACTTTAAGTCAGATTAATTTATACAAAAACAAGGAATGCCATTTATTGTTTAAATATCACTAATTATCAAAATGGGAAAGGATAGGTGTTTGGAAAGTATAATTACACCAGCACAGCAATAGAAAAGCTGAACAACATAAAAACACAGGACATAGGAGAAGCAATTATCAAGTGTCCCTCCTGAGGGTTTCCATAAGCAAGAATCTTGTAAAAAGATAAATAAGAGTAGTGGAGGTGAAAACAGGACAGCATGCTGTGCTTCTGGTTGCTGCTTTAGAATGGGCTCATATGTTGAGCAGTGTTGAGTAGCTGGAACAGGACCTCTTTGCTCTTTACACCTTCCTTCTGGAAAATCTCCATCTTCTGACTGGGATCCACCTGCACACAAAATGGTCACACCATACACGCTCAATATAATTGTTTTAACACTAGAAATTATGATTAATATGGACCTTACGCTCTATAAAAGCTCAGGACAGAATTGATTGAAGTGGGGGAAACTAACATTACACCATGAATTCAAGCAATACCTGGTTCCATTGCTTTGGTTCCTCATGGTACACAGGAACAAGGTCTTCTCGAGGGGGTGACTTTGTAAACAGACTGATGAGGCGTTCACGGCAGTCCTCCTGCAGGCTTTTGATCCTGTCAGGCCCCAGATGCAGAGGACCGTTGGGCCCCTCACACACCAGACGGTTGATGGCACCACGCAACGCATTGATCCAACACAAAACACACTGATTATATGTGGAAAGTTGAAGCTCATGTTTTATAACACAATACATATGGATATGAAGGGTCTATGAGGAACTACTTGGGTGTTAGCTACCTCTGTCCTCTACATCGAATTTGACAAAGGCGAGCTCCATGTCATGTTCAGGCAAGACAGCCGGCTGAGACTGGACGTTCCACCCCAGACCACAGAGGGCGCCAGTGTAGCTGGTCCTCTCCTCGTTGGTGCTGCGGACAACAGGCAAAGTTACATTAACAGACCTTTATGACTAAATGCATGATTTGACGTGAATATGACAAATGATTTATGTTATCATTTAATAAAACACGCCAATCAATTTACATTCCCTATAAGACCTCACATTCCGTAAAAGACATTCCCTATAAAAAAGGTACGGTAGGTAATTTGACTAAATGTGATGAGTATACCATCTCCAAGCAGACTGACCGTAGCTCTATGGCAGGGGTGAAGAGCATGGTGATGAGTGCAGGCAGGCCGTGGATGTGAGGCATCAGTGTGGTCTCCTTCAGTAGAATCCGTGCACCTAGATCACCACACACATATATGCATCTTACTGTTATGACAAAGACAAATATACATATCTGGTAGGGTCTAACCTATTTTTTATTTTATTTTATTTCACCTTTATTTAACCAGGTAAGCCAGTTGAGAACAAGTTCTCATTTACAACTGCGACCTGGCCAAGATAAAGCAAAGCAGTGCGATTAAAAACAACAACACAGAGTTACATATGGGGTAAAAAAATAACATAAAGTCAAAAATACAACAGAAAATATATATACAGTGTGTGCAAATGTAGCAAGTTATGGAGGAATGGCAATAAATAGGCTATAGGGCAAAATAAGTACAATTAGTATTAACACTGGAATGATAGATGCAAGAGATGATGTGCAAATAGAGATACTGGGGTGCAAATGAGCAAAATAAATAACAATATGGGGATGAGGTAGTTGGGTGGGCTAATTTCAGATGGGCTGTGTACAGGTGCAGTGATCGGTAAGGTGCTCTGACAACTGATGCTTAAAGTTAGTGAGGGAGATAAGTGTCTCCAGCTTCAGAGATTTTTGCAATTTGTTCCAGTCATTGGCAGCAGAGAACTGGAAGGAATGGCGGCCAAAGGAGGTGTTGGCTTTGGGGCTGACCAGTGAGATATACCTGCTGGAGCGCATACTACGGGTGGGTGTTGTTATGGTGACCAATGAGCTAAGATAAGGCGGGGATTTGCCTAGCAGTGATTTATAGATGACCTGGAGCCAGTGGGTTTGGTGACAAATATGTAGTGAGGACCAGCCAACAAGAGCGTACAGGTCACAGTGGTGGGTAGTATATGGGGCTTTGGAGACAAAACGGATGGCACTGTGATAGACTACATCCAATTTGCTGAGTAGAGTGTTGGAGGCTATTTTGTAAATGACATCGCCGAAGTCAAGGATCGGTAGGATAGTCAGTTTTACGAGGGCATGTTTGGCAGCATGAGTGAAGGAGGCTTTGTTGCGAAATAGGAAACCAATTCTAGATTTAACTTTGGATTGGAGATTCTTAATGTGAGTCTGGAAGGAGAGTTTACAGTCTAACCAGACACCTAGGTATTTGTAGTTGTCCACATACTCTAGGTCAGACCTCTCGAGAGTAGTGATTCTAGTCGGGTGGGCGGGTGCCAGCAGCGTTCGATTGAAGAGCATGCATTTAGTTTTACTAGTGTTTAAGAGCAGTTGGAGGCTACTGAAGGAGTGTTGTATGGCATTGAAGCTCGTTTGGAGGTTTGTTAACACAGTGTCCAATGAAGGGCCAGATGTATACAAAATGGTGTCGTCTGCGTAGAGGTAGATCTGAGAGTCACCAGCAGCAAGAGCGACATCATTTATATACACGGAGAAAAGAGTCGGCCCAAGAATTGAACCCTGTGGCACCCCCATAGAGACTGCCATAGGTCCAGACAACAGGCCCTCCGATTTGACACATTGAACTCTATCTGAAAAGTAGTTGGTGAACAAGGCGAGGCAGTTATTTGAGAAACCAAGGCTATTTAGTCTGCCAATAAGAATGCGGTGGTTGACAGAGTCGAAAGCCTTGGCCAGGTCGATGAAGACGGCTGCACAGTACTGTCTATTATCGATCGCGGTTATAATATCGTTTAGGACCTTGAGTGTGGCTGAAGTGCACCCATGACCAGCTCGGAAACCGGATTGCATAGCGGAGAAGGTACGGTGGGATTCGAAATGGTCGGTGATCTGTTTGTTAACTTGGCTTTCAAAAACTTTAGAAAGGCAGGGCAGGATGGATATAGGTCTGTAACAGTTTGGATCTAGAGTGTCACCCCCTTTGAAGAGGGGGATGACCGCGGCAGCTTTCCAATTTCTGGGGATCTCAGACGTTACGAAAGAGAGGTTGAACAGGCTAGTAATAGGGGTTGCGACAATTTCGGCGGCTAGTTTTAGAAAGAAAGGGTCCAGATTGTCTAGCCCAGATGATTTGTAGGGGTCCAGATTTTGCAGCTCTTTCAGAACATCAGCTGTCTGAATTTGTGTGAAGGAGAAGCGGGGGGGGCATGGGCAAGTTGCAGCGGAGGGTGCAGAGCTGGTGGCCGGGGTAGTGGTAGCCAGGTGGAAAGCATGGCCAGCCGTAGCAAAATGCTTGTTGAAATTCTCGATTATTGTACATTTATCGGTGGTGATAGTGTTTCCTATCCTCAGTGCAGTGTGCAGCTGGGAGGAAGTGCTCTTATTCTCCATGGACTTTACAGTGTCCCAAAACGTTTTGGAGTTAGTGCTACAGGATGCAAATTTCTGTTTGAAAAAGTTAGCCTTTGCTTTCCTAACTGCTTGTGTATATTGGTTCCTAACTTCCCTGAAAAGTAGCATATCGCGGGGGCTATTTGATGCTAATGCAGTACGCCACAGGATGTTTTTGTGCTGGTCAAGGGCAGTCAAGTCCGAGGAGAACCAGGGGCTCTATCTGTTCTTAGTTCTGTATGTTTTGAATGGAGCATGCTTATTTAAGATTGAGAGGAAAGCACTTTTAAAGAACAACCAGGCATTCTCTACTGACGGAATGAGATCTATATCCATCCAGGATACCTGGGCCAGGTCAATTAGGAAGGCCTGCTCGCTGAAGTGTTTTAGGGAGCGTTTGACAGTGATGAGGGGTGGTCGTTTGACCGCGGACCCGTTACGGACGCAGGCAATAAGGCAGTGATCGCTGAGATCCTGGTTGAAGACAGCGGATGTGTATTTAGAGGGTAAGTTAGTCAGGATGATATCTATGAGGGTACCCATGTTTACGGATTTAGGGTTGTACCTGGTAGGTTCGTTGACAATTTGTGTGAGATTGAGGGCATCTAGTTTGGATTGTAGGATGGCCGGGGTGTTAAGCATATCCCAATTTAGGTCACCAAGCAGTACGAACTCTGTGGATAAATGGGGGGCAATCAGTTCACATATGGTGTCCAGGGCACAGCTAGGGGCTGAGGGGGGTCTGTAGCAAGCGGCAACAGTGAGAGACTTATTTCTGGAAAGGTGGATTTTTAGAAGTAGAAGCTCAAACTGTTTGGGCACAGACCTGGATAGTATGATAGAGCTCTGCAGGCTATCTCTACAGTAGATTGCAACTCCACCCCCTTTGGCAGTTCTATCTAGACGGGAAATGTTATAGTTGGGGATGGAAATTTCAGAATTTTTGGTGGCCTTCCTAAGCCAGGATTCAGACACTGCTAGAACATCAGGGTTGGCGGAGTGTGCTAACGCAGTGAATAACTCAAACTTAGGAAGGAGGCTTCTGATATTTACGTGCAGAAAACCAAGGCTTTTACGGTTACAGAAGTCAACAAATGATAGCTCCTGGGGAGTAGGAGTGATACTGGGGGCTGCAGGGCCTGGGTTAACCTCTACATCACCAGAGGAACAGAGGAGGACTAGAATAAGGATACGACTAAAGGCTTTAAGAACTGGTCTTCTAGTGCGTTGGGTACAGAGAATAAAGGGGGCAGATTTCCGGGCGTTGTAGAAAAGATTCAGGGCATTATGTACAGAAAAGGATATGGAAGGATATGAGTACAATTGAGGTAAACCTAAGCGTTGGGTAACAATGAAAGAGATAGCATCACTGGAGGCACCGATTGAGCCGGTCTCGGCGTGTATGGGGGGTGGAACAAAGGAACTATTTGAGGCAGTTTGAGAGGGACTTGGGGTTCTACAGTGAAATTGTATAATAAGAACTAACCCAAACAGCAATAGGCAAGGCATATTGACATGGGAGAGAGGCATAAAGCAATCACAGGTGTTATTAGAGAGAGCTAAGACAACAACTGGTAATGGCGATAAAGTTTGGGCTGAGGCTAAACAGAATAAACAGGACAGGGTACCGTGTAAAGGAACAGTCCAGCAGGCATCAGCTGTGCAGCTGAGTGATCATAAGGTCCAGTGAACAGCAATATGTGAGTCCGAGAGCGGTTCAAATTGGTGCTACAGCACAGGCTAGCAGGAAGCACAGTTGTAGTTTGCGTGTGCTAGCGGGCCGTGGCTAGCAGATGGATCTTCGTGGTCGACGTCGTAACGGGAAGCCTGTTGAAACCACATCAGACGATTTCGTCGGCAAACCAGTCGTGTTGGATCGGCGGGGCTCAGTGTCAACATTAGGAGCTCCCGTCCGGTTGAAAGAGGTAGATAGCCGGGAGATGGGCCTGGCTCGAGGCTAGCTCAAGGCTAACTGGTGCTGCTAAGGGGCAATGGTAATTAGCCAACAACAGGTTGCAGCTAGGTGGTTGCGATGATCCGGCGCTAGGGTCCAGTGATTCCGGCAGAAAGTCCGATATGCTCTGGGTCGATAGCACGCTGTGCAGACTGGCCGACGAATTGTCCAGGCTAGAGCTAGAGCTAGCTGATGGGTAGTGCCACGGACAATGGTGAAGACGCTAACGGTGGCTAATAGCAAGTAGCCATTCAGTTGCAGCTAGACTAGTTTCAGCTTAAGGTTCTTGATAAAAGTTATAAAGAAATAATAGAATCCTTTCCACGTTGGGTGAGGCGGGTTGCAGGAAAGTATATTTAGTTAAAGAATTAAAAGTAAAATTGAGAAATATATACAAAATAGACAAAAAACAAGAAACTGGCTATTTACACTAGGACACAGAAGAAAAAAAAACAGCGAGCCAGTGGGTGGTTTGAGCAAAAAACTATTTTTTGTTTTTCAATTTTTTGCAATCTAATCGCAATCGACATTGAAGTGCCTAAACCCAAATCGAAACAGTGTAGAAATTATAATGAGCCTATACAAAACATTAACACCTGCTCTTTCCATGACTGACTGACCAGGCGAATCCAAGTGACAGTTATGATCCCTTTAGGCCTGACCCCAATTTGTTGACTGGTCGACTGTTTTAGTCGACTGACCGAGATTGTTTTAGTCGAGCAGTAACACACACACACACACACACACACACAGTGCATTCGGAAAGTATTCAGGCCCCTTGACTTTTTCCACTTTGTTACATTACAGCCTTATTCTAAAACGGATTCAATTGTTTTTTTCCATCAATCTACACAGAATACCCCATAATGACAAAGCAAAAACAAGGTCTTTAGAAATGTCTGCAAATTTATAAAAAATAACAAACGGAAATATAATTTATATAAGTATTCAGACCCTTTACTGAGTACTTTGTTGAAGCACCTTTAGCAGCGATTACAGCCTCGAGTCTTCTTGGGTATGACGCTACAAGCTTGGCACACCAGTATTTGGGGAGTTTCTCCCATTCTT
The DNA here is from genome assembly GCF_964263955.1 of Coregonus lavaretus. Taxonomy (NCBI): domain Eukaryota; kingdom Metazoa; phylum Chordata; class Actinopteri; order Salmoniformes; family Salmonidae; genus Coregonus; species Coregonus lavaretus. The sequence goes on along the minus strand of NC_140005.1, from coordinate 25,350,786 downwards.
CTCTGCAGATCCTCTCAAGCTCGGTCAGGTTGGATGGGGAGCGTCGCTGCATAACTATTTTCAGGTCTCTCCAGAGATGTTAGATCGGGTTCAAGTCCGGGCTCTGGCTGGGCCACTCAAGGACATTCATAAACTTGTCCCGAAGCCACTCCTGCGTTGTCTTGGCTGTGTGCTTAGGGTCGATGTCCTGTTGGAAGGTGAACCTTCGTCCCAGTCTGAGCTCCTGAGCAGGTTTTCATCAAGGATCTCGCTGTACTTTGCTCCGTTCATCTTTCCCTCGATCCTGACTAGTCTCCCAGTCCCTGCCGCTGAAAAACATTACATTTACGTCATTTAGCAGACGCTCTAATCCAGAGCGACTTACAAATTGGTGCATTCACCTTATAGCCAGTGGGATAACCACTTTACAATTTTTTTTTTTTTGGGGGGGGGTGGGGTAAGGGGGGGGGGGTTAGAAGGATTACTTTATCCAATCCCAGGTGTTCCTTAAAGAGGTGGGGTTTCAGATGTATCCGGAAGGTGGTGAGTGACTCCGCTGTCCTGGCGTCGTGAGGGAGCTTGTTCCACCATTGGGGTGCCAGAGCAGCGAACAGTTTTGACTGGGCTGAGCGGGAACTGTGCTTCAGCAGAGGTAGGGGAGCCAGCAGGCCATAGGTGGATGAACGCAATGCCCTCGTTTGGGTGTAGGGACTGATCAGAGCCTGAAGGTACGGAGGTGCCGTTCCCCTCACAGCTCCGTAGGCAAGCACCATGGTCTTGTAGCAGATGCGAGCTTCAACTGGAAGCCAGTGTAGTGTGCGGAGGAGCGGGGTGACGTGAAAGAACTTGGGAAGGTTGAACACCAGACGGGCTGCGGCATTCTGGATGAGTTGTAGGGGTTTAATGGCACAGGCAGGGAGCCCAGCCAACAGCGAGTTGCAGTAATCCAGATGGGAGATGACAAGTGCCTGGATTAGGACCTGTGCCGCTTCCTGTGTAAGGCAGGGTCGTACTCTCCGAATGTTGTAGAGCATGAACCTACAGGATCGGGTCACCGCCTTGATGTTAGCGGAGAACAACAGGGTGTTGTCCAGGGTCACGCCAAGGCTCTTCGCACTCTGGGAGGAGGACACAACGGAGTTGTCAACCGTGATGGCGAGATCATGGAACGGGCAGTCCTTCCCCGGGAGGAAGAGCAGCTCCGTCTTGCCAAGGTTCAGCTTGAGGTGGTGATCCGTCATCCATACTGATATGTCTGCCAGACATGCAGAGATGCGATTCGCCACCTGGTTATCAGAAGGGGTAAAGGAGAAGATTAGTTGTGTGTCATCTGCGTAGCAATGATAGGAGAGGCCATGTGAGAATATGACAGAGCCAAGTGACTTGGTGTATAGCGAGAATAGGAGAGGGCCTAGAACTGAGCCCTGGGGGACACCAGTGGTGAGAGCACGTGGTGCGGAGACAGCTTCTCGCCACGCCACTTGGTAGGAGCGACCGGTCAGGTAGGACGCAATCCAAGAGTGAGCCGCGCCGGAGATGCCCAGCTCGGAGAGGGTGGAGAGGAGGATCTGATGGTTCACAGTATCAATGGCAGCAGACAGGTCTAGAAGGACAAGAGCAGAGGAGAGAGAGTTAGCTTTAGCAGTGCGGAGAGCCTCCGTGACACAGAGAAGAGCAGTCTCAGTTGAATGACCAGTCTTGAAACCTGACTGGTTTGGATCAAGAAGGTAATTCTGAGAGAGATAGCAAGAGAGTTGGCTAAAGACGGCACGCTCAATAGTTTTGTAGAGAAAAGAAAGAACCACCATGCTTCACCGTAGGAATGGTGCCAGGATTCCTCCAGACGTGACGCTCAGTTTCTCCAGACGATTGCTCAGTTTGGCGGGGTGGCCAGCTCTAGGAAGAGTCTTGATGGTTCCAAACTTCTTCTATTTAAGAATGATGGAGGCCACTGTGTTCTTGGGGACCTTCAATGCTGCAGAAATGTTTTTGTACCCTTCCCCCGATCTGTTCCGACACAATGCTGTCTCGGAGCTCTACGGACAATTCCTTCGACCTCATGGCTTGGTTTTTGCTCTGACATGCACTGTCAACTGTGGGACCTTTTATATAGACAGGTGTGTGCTGTTCCAAATCATGTCCAATCAATTGAATTTACCACAGGTTGTAGAAACATCTCAAGGATGATCAAAGGAAACAGGATGCACCTGAGCTAAATGTCCAGTCTCATAGCAAAGGGTCTGAAAACTTGTGTAAATAAGGTATCTTTTTTATTTTTTATACATTTGCTAAAATTTATAAAAACCTGTTTTCACTTTGTTATTATGGGGTATAGTGTGTAGATTGATGAGGATTTTTTTTTTAATAAGGCTGTAATGTTACAAAATGTGGAAAACGTCAAGGGGTCTGATAGTATTTCTGATTGGCTTAACGCACCACCACTAATGAGCTGTGGCGCTTCTCAAAGTAATGTTTTCTTCACCTAAAACAGCAAGCAAACAAAGTCTGTTTTTACATCCATTGATAATGAATAATTCCTCAATGTATTTGAAAAATCTTTCCAGCTCTCTCCCTTTCGATAACCACTCAGCGTGAAACTGAAAAATGTCATGCTCTGATCCAGTGGAAACATAAAATAGGCTTCTTATCGGTGCTTGACTAGGACTGAAATAGGTTCCGGTACTCATTTTGGGTGATGGTACTGCTTATATTTAGGTGCAGCAGCTCCACAATATTTTTGAGCTATTATTCTATAAAGGAACAGGAGCTTAAGCAGTAGAACATTTGAGGTGCCGGTTCTTAGCTACGGTGAGCTCCTGCCCAAGTTCTTATCCCTTGCGCAAATAGCCTACAGCTGTGTCTGTCCCGAGCTCACTGGAGCAGGAAACTGAGGGCCCAGAATATTTTATACAATGTTGCAAGTTTTCTAGCACAAGCTTTGGGCAGGACCCAAGTTAATAGTTGATAATGTTTCAAGTTCGTTGCAGACTGGCCAATGTGATTTATAGGATTTTCTTAAAAAAATTTACCCCCTTTTTCGTGATTACAATCTTGTCTCATCGTTGCAACTCCCCAACGGGCTCGGGAGAGACGAAGGTTGAGTCATGCGTCCTCCGAAACATGACCCACCAAACCGCGCTTCTTAACACCTGCTCGCTTAACCCGGAAGCCAGCTGCACCAACGTGTCGGAGGAAACACAGTTCAAATGACGACCGAAGTCAGCCTGCAGGCGCCCGGGCCGCCACAAGGAGTCCCTAAAGCGATGAGCCAAGTAAAGCCCCCACAGCCAAACACTCCCCTAACCCGGACGAAGCTGGGCCAATTGTGCGCCGCCCTTTGGGACTCCCGGTCACGGCCGGTAATGAGGATCTGCAAAAGCCAGCAGGAGCGGGAGGAGAATAGTTGGGTCAGGTGAAGTTTTTTTTTTTCTTCTGGTTATCTAGATCTCTGGCGCCATCTTAAGGCATCAAACCGTAAGCTTAAAGCATCAAACAAGCTCAACGCATAGTTGATTTTATTAAAACAATGTGTCTATATATGGAAAAATACACGTCAAATATTTTCCAGCAATCCATTGGTCCAAAAAAGACGACTTTCGGTCCACTAAGATTATTATTATTATTTTTAGTTGGGGACAGCCCTAGATCCCTTAATGATGTCACTTGTTAAATCCACTTCAATCAGTGTAGATGAAGGGGAGGAGACAGGTTAAAGAATGATTTTTAAGCCTTGAGACAATTGAGACATGGATTGTGTATGTGTGCCATTCAGAGGGTGAATGGGCAAGGCAAAATATTTAAGTGCCTTTGAACCGGGTATGGTAGTACAGTAGGTGCCAGGCGCACCGGTTTGTGTCAAGAACTGCAACGCAGCTGGGTTTTTCCACGCTCAACAGTTTCCCGTGTGCATCAAAAATGATCCACCACCAAAAGGACATTCAGCCAACTTGACAACTGTGGGAAGTATTGGAGTCAACATTGGCAGGCATCCCTGTGGAATGCTTCTGACACCTTGTAGAGTCCATGCCCCGACGAATTGATGCTGTTCGTAGGGCAAAGGGGGGGGGGGGGGGGGGGGTGCAACTCAATATTAGGAAGGTGTTCCTAATGTTTGGTATACTCAAGTGTATTTCACTCTGTCCAGCTTGCCGACAGTCATCGAAACCTAGATAGTCTGGGAGTATTAAATTCCAATAGTGCTGGATAGAGGACCATTTGTAGAAAATGTTGAAGGCGAGGACATAATCAATTTCAAGTGCGGCCCTGCGGACCTCAGTGAAGACCGAATGCGGTCCGCAAGGGCAAAATGAGTTGGACACCCATGGTCTATCCCTTATTCTAATGTGCTTATTATATCCCAGATCATATCCCATTCCCAGTACTGTACCTGATGGCTGTCCTGAGGACTGTCATTCAACGCAACTGAGTTAATGCGGTCCTTCTCTATGAGCACTGACCTGTAAGGAGTTAACACATTCATTAGCACTGGGATATAGTGTCACCAGCACTGGGCCAAACTCTAACCTGATCTGTGTGACACTGACTAACCTGTAGTCGGTGACGTTGCTAAAGCTGTGGAAGTTTGACTTTGTGAGGACTGGATGTGCCATGCACACGAACCTGTGGGAAACAGCATCAGCAACACTTTACTTACAGTCACCAGTAAGACTCAATGGGCATCCTGTAGCCACTATCATTCATAAACAATTATTTAATACATGTTAAATAACAGGAAAAACATTCCCCAGAAACAAATTGTTTTCCACAAATTCCTGAGAGGAAGGAGTGGCCCTGGCCCATAGCCACTAATACAGTCGTGGTCAAAAGTTTTGCGAATGACACAAGTATTGGTCTTCACAAAGTTCACTGCTTCGGTGTTATGAGATATTTTTTGTCAGATGTTACTATGGTATACTGAAGTATAATTACAAGCATTCCATAAGTGTCAAAGGCTTTTATTGACAATTACATTAAGTTTATGCAAAGAGTCAATATTTGCAGTGTTGACCCTTCTTTTTCAAGACCTCTGCAATCCACCCTGGCATGCAGTCAATTAACTTCTGGGTCACACCCTGACTGATGGCAGCCCATTCTTGCATAATCAATGCTTGGAGTTTGTCAGAATTTGTGTGTTTTTGTTTGTCCACCCGCCTCTTGAGGATCAACCACAAGTTCTCAATGAGATTAAGGTCTGGGGAGTTTCCTGGCCATGGACCCAAAATTTCGATGTTTTGTTCCCCGAGCCACTTAGTTTTCACTTTTGCCTTATGGCAAGGTGCTCCATCATGCTGGAAAAGGCATTGGTCGTCACCAAACTGTTCTTGGATGGTTGGGAGAAGTTGCTCTCGGAGGATGTGTTGGTACCATTCTTTATTCATGGTTGTGTTCTTAGGCAAGATTGTGAGTGAGCCCACACCCTTGGCTGAGAAGCAACCCCACACAGGAATGGTCTCAGGATGCTTTACTGTTGGCATGACACATGACTGATGGGAGCGCTCACCTTGTCTTCTCCGGACAAGGTGTTTTCCAGATGCCCCAAACAATCGGAAAAGGGATTCATCAGAGAAAATGACTTTACCCCACTGGTGGTCCCTGATCCCGCAGCTGAATCAACTATAGGAGACGGTCCTGGCGCTTGCTGGATTTTCTTGGGCGCCCTGACGCCTTCTTCACAACAATTGAACCTCTCTCCTTGAAATTCTTGATGATCCGATAAATGGTTGATTTAGGTGCAATCTTACTAGCAGCAACATCCTTGCCTGTGAAGCCCTTTTTGTGCAAAGAAATGATGACGGCACGTGTTTCCTTGCAGGTAACCATGTTTAACAGAGGAAGAACAATGATTTCAAGCACCACCCTCCTTTTAAAGCTTCCAGTCTGTTATTCTAACTCAATCAGCATGACAGAGTGATCTCCAGCCTTGTCCTCATCAACACTCTCACCTGTGTTAACGAGAGAATCACTGACATGATGGCATCTGGTCCTTTTGTGGCAGGGCTGAAATGCAGTGGAAATGTTTTTGGGGGATTAAATTCATTTTCATGGCAAAGAGGGACTTTGCAATTAATTGCAATTCATCTGATCACTCTTCATGACATTCTGGAGTATATGCAAATTGCCATCATCAAAACTGAGGCAGCAGACTTTGTGAAAATTAATATTTGTGTCATTCTCAAAACGTTTGACCACGACTGTAGAACAAAATGTACACCAGCTCGCATACTATCAAAATGGCTCCACCCTCTGGACAGGAGGAGGCAGGCAAAAGGCAGAAAGACGATGACACCCTCTTGTGGTGAACAACTAACAACACCGTCTGGTTGAAGCAGACAGGCAGTCTATGAAATGTGACTCAGCCGTTTGGCCAGTGTTCTTGCCTTGCTCTTCAGAGAGGACTGGCTGGTCTTGGCGAAGGACTGGAGCAGGCTGTCAATTAGCTGCTTCTCCTCCTTGCTGGTCTTCCAGGAGCTGCTGGTAGCGTTGGGGGTGTAGGTGCTGTCCTGCAGGTCTTTGTTCAGAGACACCAGCACGTCGTGGATCTGCTCCAAGACACACAACCACACAGCACGGTCAGGGTCACAGCCTGTGTTTCTACTGCTGGACAGCTAAGAAACACTGAATTATTTATGTTTATAGCCAAGCCTGACAGGAATACTATAACTGAACAATTCTCCATGAGCACAACATTCTAGAACCTGCAGTGAAGACAGACGGAAAGCTGGTCTGTGTTTGAGGTACCTTGGACTCAAAGCTCTCCTCGGCCTTGATGGCGTGTCCCACCTGTATCATGATGTCAGCCACGCTGGAGGTGACCATGTCAGTGTTGATCACTAGCTCCACGCGCATGAAGCCGTGCAGGATGGAGAACAGGGAGACTGAACAAGTGGCCGTTCACCAACGTAATAAAGCGGTTGCGGGCGCGGCTGCTCCACTGGTCCCCCAGGATCATGGACTGGGCCGATGGATGCATCCCAGAGATCCAGAACTCCTGGGCCTGAGGAGACAGGACAGAAGACAATTGTAACAGAATACAGGACAAAGTCAAACCAGAATATAGGAATACTAGATCAATTTAGGATGTGGCCCTAAGATATTTAAAACTTTGTAGCTGTACCTGGAATGGGTGGGCCATGATATCAGCAGGTAGCTCCCTCATGCAGCTACACGACAACAGAGTGGTGTTTCCACCTGGACATTCAGAACACACATACTTTACATGGTTCATCCACTAAAACTGCAACTGTAATCAACCTGTGTCTTTAAGTGTATGAAAGGAGTGATTGTGTATACTAGTGAGCATGTGCTTGTACCTCCACAGAGCTGCCGCGGACATGCAGGATCTTGGCACGGTAGTAGAGGCCCTGCTCGTCGCCCTCAGCGAAAGGTGCCAGGCACAGCAGGTTGGGGTAGAGGGAGACAGGAACTGGACACAGCTCATGAGAATTAATCTCCGCTGTCAGATGGCGCTGCTTCTCCATGCTGGCCTCGCCCGCCTTGAAGCCCCAGAAGTGGTCCACCTCCACCACCTAGGGAGGCAAAATGAAGGAGACATGCTTGGTTACCACCTCCAAAACATACTGTGCATTGCCAAAATGGAGGGTATGTGATCACCTCAATACAGTTATAGATATAATCGTCACCAGATTACTCATTTACACAAAAACAGCTCCCAGAAATTCAGCCTGACTAACCTCTGTGATGTTGACCGGGAAGATGGGGTTGGAGGGCAGCTTGTCTGGGTCGATGGTGCTGCTCAGCACCCCCACTGGGTAGACTGAGTTGTTCTGGAAGTCCACATTCACACTGCAAACCACAGGACAGAACGAATTATTCTTAAAAAGCCAGGAGGATCCCTCCAAGAGGGAACATAGTGCTAGTGTAACAGTCCAAGTCACTGAGCTGCATCATTGTATTAGTGAGTCTATGAGACTTACCTAACTCACTCATGACAGCCCTGTCTGTAAATGTATGTGAGAAGGAGGGGGAGGGTCTGACTCTGCCTAAATCTACCCTCTCAGAGGCTGTGTGATGGCTGTAGAGGGTCAACCAGAATGCAAGCACGTCAGGTTACATCAAGGCCCAGTGTGGAGGGGTGCAGCCTGTGGGTGACTGCAGGCCTGCAGGGGTACGGGCAGAGCCCACTCCCCCCAAACCCAGATGGCCACTAACAGGACACCTCCACCCCCCTGAATAGGTAATTGGCCCTGAGCCAGAGCTGGCATTACCTAGACATCAACTGACTGACTGACTGACTTCTACTCCGCTAAATGCATTTCTCTTGAGAAATTGGGGTTAGATGATGTTACACCCATGCAGCAAACTGTATTTTGTAGCAAAGGAGAGGGTTAAAACCCCAGCTGAGTGGATTAGTAGTGTGAGAAGGATGTATAGGCTCCCTACCGAGCGCATCTCATGTGGCAGATGGTCCTGCTCCCCGCACGGGTCTCCACCTCGTCACTGGGGTGCACAAACAGGTCCAGAGGATGCCTCTGGTGGGCCAGGAGGAGGGCCAGTGACACCTCAGGGAGCAGCCCCGACCCTCGGGTAGTCGTCCGGTAGAACTCTACATGCCCTCTGAAGGAACACACAACAAATGTTAAACTGTCTTACCAATGGACTATGGGCATGCTGTAAGCTATGTAAGACCATTTAGGTCAAAACATCTATGAAGTATCTATCTATGAAACATGTAACATGATGAGTTATGGTAAGTCTAGTAGAAGTTTGATCCATTAGTTTGTTACCTGGATCCATCGAAGGCTATGGACTTAACCTGGCCACACTGACGGAACAGGGACTGCAGTTGCTTCTAGTCCAGGAAACTGTAGGGGGGCAGGTTCCAGGCTCTGTCGTAGCCGGCCGCGACCGGGAGACCCATGGGGCGGCGCACAATTGGCCCAGCGTCGTCCAGGGTAGGGGAGGGAATGGCCGGCAGGGATGTAGCTCAGTTTGTAGAGCATGGCGTTTGCAACGCCAGGGTTGTGGGTTCGATTCCCACGGGGGGCCAGTATGAAAAAAAATTAAATAAATAAAAAAGAAAGAAAGAAAAAAATATAATGTAAGTCGCTCTGGATAAGAGCGTCTGCTAAATGACTAAAATGTAAATGTAAAATGTTCCTCACCTGAGACGAGACAGTCAAAGAGCATGGCAGTGGGCTAGCATTCACAACATACAAACACTTCATGAATGTATAGGAATCTGATAAATCAGGGAATCAGGGATAAGGGGTAATGGCATCATACCAGCACTGTATGACAGGTCTTTGGAGGCCAGCTCTTCATCCATTTCCCCTTGGGCAAAGTAGTTGGGGTAGTAGGCAACCACCTGAAAGATGGAATGCCTTCAGAAAGTATTCATACCCCTCGACTTATTCTATACTTTGTTGTGTTACAGCCTGAATTCAAAATTGATTAAAATAGATGTTTTCACCCATCTAAAAACAATAGCCCATCATTTATTTTACATTTTTAAAACGAAATACCTCATTTACATAAGTATTCACACCTGAGTCAATACTTTTTAGAAGCACCTTTGGCGGCGATTATAGCTTTGAGTCGTCTTGAGTATGTTTGTATCAGCTTTGCACATCTGGATTTTGTGATTTTCCCCATTCTTCCTTACAGATTTTCTCAAGCTCTGTTAGGTTAGATGGGGCAATCTTTCCACAGCTTTTCAATGGGATTCAAGTCTGGGCTTCAGCTGGGCCACTCAAGGACTTTCACATTCTTGTTCCGAAGCCATTCCAGCGTTGCTTTGGCTGTATGCTTAGGGTCATTGTCCTGTTGGAACGTAAATCATCGCCCCAGTCTAAGGTTGTTTGCACTCTGAAGCGGGTTCTCATCAACGATTTGCCTGTATTTGGCTCCATTCATTGTTCCCTCTATCCTTACTGCCTGGTTCTCCAGACATAGTGCTTTGCATTCAGGCCAAAGAGTTACATATTTGTCTCATCAGACCACAGAATCTTTTGCCTTATGATCTCAGAGTCTTTCATGTGCCGTTTTGCAAACTCCAGGCGTGCTGTCATGTGCCTTTTCTCAGGATTGGCTTCCGTCTGGCCACTCTCTCATAAAGCCCAGATCGGTGAAGTGCTGTAGAGACTGTTGTCCTTCTGTCAGGTTCTCCCATCTCAGCCAAGGAACTCTGTAGTTCTGTCAGTGGTCATTGGGTTCTTGGTCACCTCCCTGACCAAGGTCCTTCTTGACCGGTTGCTCAGTTTGGTCGGACGGCCAGCTCTAGGCAGAGTCTGGGTAGTTCCATATTATTTCATTTCCTAATAATGTAGACCACTGTGCTCTTGGAAACTTTCAACACTCTAGAAGTTTTCTACCCTTCCCCAGATATATTCCTCATCACAATTCTATCTCGGAGATCCACGGACAGTTCCTTGGACTTCATGGTATAGTTTCTGCTCTGACTTGCACTGTCAACTGTGGGACCTTGTATAGACAGGTGTGTTTCTTTCTAAATCATGTCCAAACAATTGAATTGGCCACAGGTGCTTGTCAATCAAGTTGTGACATCTCAAGGATGATGAAAGGAAATTTGATGCACCTGAGCTCAATTTGGAGTGTCATAGCAAAGGGGTGTGAATACTTATGTAAATGAGATATTTCTGTATTTCATTTTCAATAAATTAGCAAACATTTCTAAAAACATGTTTCACTTTGTCATTATGGGTATTGTGTGTAGAAGGACCTTGGTCAGGGAGGTGACCAAGAACCCAACGACCACTGACAGAACTATAGAGTTCCTTGACTGAGATGGGAGAACCTGACAGAAGGACAACAGTCTCTACTGCACTTCACCGATCTGGGCGTTAGTCCCGTGTAGCTCAGTTGGTAGAGCATGGCGCTTGCAACGCCAGGGTTGTGGGTTCGATTCCCACGGGGGACCAGTATGAAAATGTATGCACTCACTAACTGTAAGTCGCTCTGGATAAGAGCGTCTGCTAAATGACTAAAATGTAAATGGCTGAGAAAAAATATGAATTTAATCCATTTTGAATTCAGGCTGTAACAACAAATTGTGGAATAAGTCAAGGGGTATGAATACTTTCTAAAGGCACTATCAAATAGACAGGGGCTACAGTGTTAGCACTGCGGAATGATATTCTGAATAGGAGGGCTAGGTACAACAGGTAATATTATAGTGTCATAATAATAATCATATAGCTATAAGTTGGAAGTAAGCTCCTGAATGCTGGCATGTGCCTCGGTTTCACCTGCTGGATGAACCTCTGCTTGTGGAGGCTGGAGTACTCCATTGGCGCTGGGTTCTCAATCACGTGCATGTTGAACTGGGACACTCTCTCCTTCAGGTCCTCATAGAGCTCGGCCACCTGGGGGTCACAGAGAGGCAGGGTCAGGTCAGGGATTTGGGTCACCTGGTGTGTGTTTGGTGAGATGCTGGTCTCTATACCTCTCTGATCCTCTTGATCTAGATGCAGTTCTCCTTGCCCCACTCCAGGTTGTCCTGGGAGGAAGAACACACACACACACACCTTACTGCAGACATCTCAGCCGATACTGGACCTTTGTCTAATGTCTTTAGGCACCTCCTTTATTCCATACACTTCTATGTATTATCCATGTTTAAAGTTAATGTATGCAACATAACGATCTAAATACTCTCTCACCTTCGGGTGCCTCAACTCTCCTTTGCTTCTGGACATGTGTCAAGCCTTGAATGCGTTGACAAAAGCAACGGAATCACTCGGCACACCGTGTGCGAACAACAGCTTGCTCCTGAATATTCAAACATTTAAGAGACAAGGATGACAGTCTTACAGCAGACAATAACTCAAATGGCAGTGATGAGGTAGATATTGTAGAAGTGTAATTATATATTTTTTGCTGTATGATAGAACATGTATACATTTTCATGTGCTGACTCACTTGTAGCCTGCCAGCTGCTGTAGGAAGGGCACGGCAAAGAAGCTCTTCAGAGACAGGGAGGCGGCTAAGAGAGAGAGACATGTTGAGGAGTTGTTGCCTGAACACACACCTACAGTTACACACCTACAGACAAAGCATAAACCCAAACCCCACTGACCTATGATGAGGCACTCCTCCAGACAGCCAAAGAAGTGGCAGAGCACGATCATTTTCCCCAGGTGCAGGTCCACAGGCAGGTGAGGCAGAATCCGACCCAGGAACGTCAGCTCTCCATCAAAACGCCTCTGGCCCTGCCCATCGTTCCCCACAGACAGTGCACCCATCTACACCACACACGTCATGACAATTATCATTATTTCAAAAATAACTGACTGCAAGAATACTTAGGCATCACACATACAGTCAAACATAATAATACAAAATACAAAAATGTCTGTCCATCAAACCTTCCAACCAAAGAGCCCATCCACAGCACATACACAGACTTCATCAAAAGGCTTTACGCCCCGCTCAGTCACAGCTGACAAACACATACACAAACACCACTGACAGAGCTAATGCTAGCTGACGTAAAGGTCCTGACACAGCAGAACCAACGTTAGGAAACCATTGCAACATCACAAACACACAGTGACAGATTTGGGTGTTCAGCACCATTGTATCTAAGATTCTCATTGGAAACCTCTCCACAAATACAGGAATCCAAAGCCTTCAATGGCTGTTTGTGATAAGGTCCACAGTGAGGTACCTCTTTGAGCTGGAGTATGATCCTCTCGATGTCATTGAGGTTGGGGGGGTGAGAGGACAGTGGAGAGGAGGGAGCAGGGGTCCCCCATGTCCAGAAGCTTCACCTTCAGCATGATGTTGGCCAGGGGGGCACGCTGGGAACAGTACAAAAAACAACCTAGTCAGAATAAAATAGCAGCTTTATACACTGAGTGCACAAAACATTAGGAACACCTTCCTATATTGAGTTGCACCCCCTTTTGCCCAGAACAGCCTCCATTTGTTGAGGCATGGACTCTCCAAGGTGTCAAAAGCGTTCCACAGGGATGCTGGCCCATGTTGACTCCAATGCTTCCCACAGTTGTGTCAAGTTGGCTGGATGTCCTTTGGGTGGTGGACCATTCTTGATACACATGGGAAACTGTTAAGTGTGAAAAACCCAGCAGTGTTGCAGGACCAAGTTTGGGAAACCCTGCTGTACTGTACCTCTACGCTGGTTGCAGTTGGTCTTGGAGGCCCATGTGAGGCGGAGGGACTGGTAACGGGTCTCTTTGTCACAGACCATGTGTCGTGCCAGACAGAAATCAATCACTGTCAACAGGAATACATCACATATTCAAGACATGGAGAGTGAATACAGTATGGCAGTACATATAGCAAGGAAGGTCTGTAAACATTATGAAAATGAAAACACCCACCATATTTGACATCTGGGACTGTAACAGAGCTCTCTGAAATGTTGGTGGAGAGGATGATCTGTGGAGACAGAGACAAAACACTTTGCGTTCTAGAAGTCCTATTCAGTAGACTGGGTTGTGGTGTGATAGTTACCTTCCTGTACCCTGGGACAGGCACCAGAAACACCCCATTATGCTCCTCCAGAGTGACTGAGGAGTGGAGAGGGTACACCTGCAGTCTGAAACATACACCGTAACAGCACCATCAAGTTTCTACTACGCACCGAACACAGTCTCCCTACCATAGTCACGCTCCAGAGACCACTGAAAGTGCACATGTACACACACAGCACCCACCTCTTGCGCACCAGCTTGGACAAAGCCTCCTGCATGTAGTGGATCTCACCCAGACCAGGGAGGAACACCAGCACACTGCCCCTGTCTGGCAGAGACAGGCCTCCCTCCCTCCCTCGCAGTCCTGCTGCTGAGATACACAAACACACCAGGACAACTAAGTCAATGGTAATTAACAAATAGTGAACGAATGGTTTATTTATCAAGCGAGCTAAGATGAAGAGTACAGCTGTTGACCCCTCACCTCTGATCTTTGGCCTCCAGCTCGTCAAAGCTCTGGATAAGGCTGACAGTCACATTGTACATCTCCACAGTGATGTAAGGGTCGTCTGGACGGCGGGTATCCACCTGATAGTTAATACACAGACACAGTGTTAGGTCAGTCTAAACCATGAGTACCAGCTACATCCACAGACTAGGCTTGGGGCTCCCCCCTCTCACCCTGTAGGGAATCAGGCTATGGAGGTCATCCAGGTAGAACTCCTCGATGGCGTAGGGAGCCCCCTCCACCTAAAACACATAGGCTGGGTTCATCGGCTGCGGATGGGGGTGCCAAAGTACTCTGCAAACTCCCTGCAGTTGATGGTGGCTGACATGAGGATGACCTGCATAAAGGGGGAAGGGAGGCGGTGTGTGTCTGTTCAGTCAGTACGGTTTAGGATCACATGGTGGTGAATGAGATGAGAAGCGTGGGCTCACCTTCATGCTCTGCCATGGTAACAATATATTACTCACGTTCAGCTAGTTTGATGTTACTGGGTACTAAGAGACACAATGTACATCAGATAGGACATCATCATTACCAGTCAAGTCATATCTGTAGACTACTTTGAAATGGTGTCGCACATTATACCCAAACATCTGTACTTTTTCGATACTAGAACATGAAAAACGGTTTGGTACTAGAATTGTTGTTACTTACGGTGCTTCAGTCAAATGTGTCTCACGGATCAACTCTGTCTATCAACGCAGCCGATGTCCCCCTTATAGCCCGAGGCGTGCACCGTGCCTGCTCCACTTCCTCATTACTAGTCCCCTGCAGTGGGAGTCTGGGTTTGCCTCATGTTAGCTCCCCACTCATGCTGTACAGAACACTTTACAATGCAATAAGATACCAGTAGCTTCCAGCTTTGTAGGCTATAGTGCCTTTAGAAAGTATTCACACCCCTTGAATTTATCAACATTTTGTTGTGTTGTAGCCTGAATTTAAAATGAATTACATTTAGATTTTCACACAATACCCCATACACACAATACCCCATAATGTCAAAGTGGAAATATGTTTTTACAAATTTTTAGAAATTAATAGAAAATGAAAAGCTGTAATGTCTTGAGTCAATAAGTATTCAACCCCTTTGTTATGGCAAGCCTAAATACAGTGGGGGAAAAAAGTATTTAGTCAGCCACCAATTGTGCAAGTTATCCCACTTAAAAAGATGAGAGAGGCCTGTAATTTTCATCATAGGTACACGTCAACTATGACAGACAAATTGAGGAAAAAAAATCCAGAAAATCACATTGTAGGATTTTTAATGAATTTATTTGCAAATTATGGTGGAAAATAAGTATTTGGTCACCTACAAACAAGCAAGATTTCTGGCTCTCACAGACCTGTAACTTATTCTTTAAGAGGCTCCTCTGTCCTCCACTCGTTACCTGTATTAATGGCACCTGTTTGAACTTGTTATCAGTATAAAAGACACCTGTCCACAACCTCAAACAGTCACACTCCAAACTCCACTGTGGCCAAGACCAAAGAGCTGTCAAAGGACACCAGAAACAAAATTGTAGACCTGCACCAGGCTGGGAAGACTGAATATGCAATAGGTAAGCAGCTTGGTTTGAATAAATCAACTGTGGGAGCAATTATTAGGAAATGGAAGACATACAAGACCACTGATAATCTCCCTCAATCTGGGGCTCCACGCAAGATCTCACCCCGTGGGGTCAAAATGATCACAAGAACGGTGAGCAAAAATCCCAGAACCACACGGGGGGACCTAGTGAATGACCTGCAGAGAGCTGGGACCAAAGTAACAAAGCCTACCATCAGTAACACACTACGCCGCCAGGGACTCAAATCCTGCAGTGCCAGACATGTCCCCTTGCTTAAGCCAGTACATGTCCAGGCCCGTCTGAAGTTTGCTAGAGTGCATTTGGATGATCCAGAAGAGGATTGGGAGAATGTCATATGGTCAGATGAAATCAAAATATAACTTTTTGGTAAAAACTCAACTCGTCGTGTTTGGAGGACAAAGAATGCTGAGTTGCATCCAAAGAACACCATACCTACTGTGAAGCATGGGGGTGGAAACATCATGCTTTGGGGCTGTTTTTCTGCAAAGGGACCAGGACGACTGATCCGTGTAAAGGAAAGAATGAATGGGGCCATGTATCGTGAGATTTTGAGTGAAAACCTCCTTCCATCAGCAAGGGCATTGAAGATGAAACGTGGCTGGGTCTTTCAGCATGACAATGATCCCAAACACACCGCCCGGGCAACGAAGGAGTGGCTTCGTAAGAAGCATTTCAAGTCTCCAGATCTCAACCCCATAGAAAATCTTTGGAGGGAGTTGAAAGTCTGTGTTGCCCAGCGACAGCCCCAAAACATCACTGCTCTAGAGGAGATCTGCATGGAGGAATGGGCCAAAATACCAGCAACAGTGTGTGAAAACCTTGTGAAGACTTACAGAAAACGTTTGACCTGTGTCATTGCCAACAAAGGGTATATAACAAAGTATTGAGAAACTTTTGTTATTGACCAAATACTTATTTTCCACCATAATTTGCAAATAAATTCATTAAAAATCCTACAATGTGATTTTCTGGATTTTATTTTCTCATTTTGTCTGTCATAGTTGACGTGTACCTATAATGAAAATTACAGGCCTCTCTCATCTTTTTAAGTGGGAGAACTTGCACAATTGGTGGCTGACTAAATACTTTTTTTCCCCACTGTAAGTTCCGGAGTAGAAATGTGCTTAACAAGTCACATAATAAGTTGCATGGACTCTGTGTGCAATAATAGTGTTTAACATGATTTTTAAATGACTACCCCATCTCTGTACCCCACACATACAATTATCTGCAAGGTCCCTCATTCAAGGAGTGTATTTCAAGCACAGATTCAACCACAAAGACCAGGGAGGTTTTCTAATGCCTCGCAAAGAAGGGCACCTATTGGTAGATGGGTAAAAACAAAAGACCAGACATTGAATATCCCTTTGAGCATGGTGAAGTTATGAATTACACGTTGGATGGCGTATCAATACACCCAGTCACTACAGAGATACAGGCGCCCTTCCTAACTCAGTTGCCGGAGAGGAAGGAAACCGCTCAGAGTTTTCACCATGAGGCCAATGGTGATTTTAAAAAAGTTACAGTGTTTAATGGCTGTGATAAGACATAACTGAGGATGGATCAACAATTGTAGTTACTCCACAATACTTACCTATATGACAGAGTGTAAAGAAGGAAGCCTGTACAGAATACAAATATTCCAAAACATGCATCCTGTTTACAATAAGGCACTAAAGTAATACTGCAAAAAATGTGGAAAATAAATGAACTTTTTGTCCTGAATACAAAGCGTTATGTTTGGGCCAAATCCAACACAACATATCACTCTTCATATTTTCAAGCATGTTGATGGTTGTCATCGGCAAGGACTAGGGAGTTTTTTTTATTTTTATAAAAATAAATGGAATGGAGCTAAGCACAGGCAAAATCCTAGAGGAAAACTTGGTTCAGTCTGCTTTCCAACAGACACTGGGAGACAAATTCATATTTCAGCAGGATAATTACCTAAAACAAGGCCAAATATACATTGGAGTTGCTTACCAAGACAACATTGAAATGTTCCTGAGTGGACTAGTTATAAAAAAAGTTAAATCAATTTTATTCCCACTTTGTAACATAACAAAATATGGAAAAAGTCAAGGGGTGTGAATACTTTCTGAAGGCACTGTAACTTTTATCGCTAGCTTACAGCTGAAGCTAACATCAATTCATTACCCTGGTACTTTGTTTATGATACTACGCAAACCATAAAGCAAAATATGCTGATTTCAAAGCTGATTGCTACCAAAAACGTTATTCATTTACTTAAATCGGTCTCTCCGTCACGTCTCTCCATCAGCCTAAGATGATCTATTGCCTCAGCGTGTGTGAATAGGGCTCTGACGGTTCTATGCAAATGGTGTCGATCAGTAGAATAAAATAAGTCCCAAATGGAAGTGAAACAGATTGTCATCTGTACCCCCATGAAATCAGCCAAAACAGGCTTAATAACTCAATACATGAACACAGTCCTATTGCATATGCATTCACCTGTATTGTGAATAGGCCTAGGTGACATTTTGATTTACCCAATTTATCAAGAGATTTACCATTCAAATAAATGATTACCATTATGTTGTTAAGTAGTTAGATTGGTAAAAACAAAGTCAAGTTGATTGTACGATTGTTTAATTGATTCATTAATGCATATACAGTGAGGGAAAAAAGTATTTGATCCCCTGCTGATTTTGTACGTTTGCCAACTGACAAAGAAATGATCAGTCTATAATTTTAATGGTAGGTTTATTTGAACAGTGAGAGACAGAATAACAACAAAAAGATCCAGAAAAACGCATGTCAAAAATGTTATAAATTGATTTGCATTTTAATAAGGGAAATAAGTATTTGAACCCTCTGTAAAACATGACTTAGTACTTGGTGGCAAAACCCTTGTTGGCAATCACAGAGGTCAGACGTTTCTTGCAGTTGGCCACCAGGTTTGCACACATCTCAGGAGGGATTTTGTCCCACTCCTCTTTGCAGATCTTCTCCAAGTCATTAAGGTTTCGAGGTTGACGTTTGGCAATTCGAACCTTCAGCTCCCTCCACAGATTTTCTATGGGATTAAGGTCTGGAGACTGGCTAGGCCACTCCAGGACCTTAATGTGCTTCTTCTTGAGCCACTCCTTTGTTGCATTGGCCGTGTGTTTTGGGTCATTGTCATGCTGGAATACCCATCCACGACCCATTTTCAATGCCCTGGCTGAGGGAGGGAGGTTCTCACCCAAGATTTGACGGTACATGGCCCTGTCCATCGTCCCTTTGATGCGGTGAAGTTGTCCTGTCCCCTTAGCATAAAAACACCCCCAAAGCATAATGTTTCCACCTCCATGTTTGACGGTGGGGATGGTGTTCTTGGGGTCATAGGCAGCATTCCTCCTCCTCCAAATACGGCGAGTTGAGTTGATGCCAAAGAGCTCGATTTTGGTCTCATCTGACCACAACACTTTCACCCAGTTCTCCTCTGAATCATTCAGATGTTCATTGGCAAACTTCAGACGGGCATGTATATGTGCTTTCTTGAGCAGGGGGACCTTGCGGGCGCTGCAGGATTTCAGTCCTTCATGACGTAGTGTTTTACCAATTGTTTTCTTGGTGACTATGGTCCCAGTTGCCTTGAGATCATTGACAAGATCCTCCCGTGTAGTTCTGGGCTGATTCCTCATCGTTCTCATGATCATTGCAACTCCACGAGGTGAGATCTTGCATGGAGCCCCAGGCCAAGGGAGATTGACAGTTCTTTAGTGTTTCTTCCATTTGCGAATAATCGCACCAACTGTTGTCACCTTCTCACCAAGCTGCTTGGCGATGGTCTTGTAGCCCATTCCAGCCTTGTGTAGGTCTACAATCTTGTCCCTGACATCCTTGGAGAGCTCTTTGGTCTTGGCCATGGTGGAGAGTTTGGAATCTGATTGATTGATTGCTTCTTTGGACAGGTGTCTTTTATACAGGTAACAAACTGAGATTAGGAGCACTCCCTTTAAGAGTGTGCTCCTAATCTCAGATCTCAGCTCGTTACCTGTATAAAAAGACACCTGGGAGCCAGAAATCTTTCTGATTGAGAGGGGGTCAAATACTTATTTCCCTTATTAAAATGCAAATCAATTTATAACATTTTTGACATGTGTTTTTCTGGATTTTTTTGTTGTTATTCTGTCTCTCACTGTTCAAATAAACCATTAAAATTATAGACTGATCATTTCTTTGTCAGTGGGCAAACGTACAAAATCAGCAGGGGATCAAATACTTTTATCCCTCACTGTACATGGCCGTCTCTGAAAAATGTTGACGTAAAATAATTCTAATTAAATGATATTGGACTCAAAAGATGCCCAATGATTGAACAGAGCAGTAGGTTAGTTTCTGTCTGGATCAAGTGCCATTTTGTGACTTTGGCTAATATACCTTCTTTTTTTGGGTATCCTTTTGGTATCATTTTCGTATCGAGTATCGTGATACTAAACCTGGTATCGAAGTCAAAAAATTACTACTTTGAAATGATGACCAGTCTGAGTCTCAGTTACCTCATCTATGAAGATGTGGGAGTACTCAGTCAGCCTCTTTGCGCTGACCAGTTTCTGCAGCAGCACTCCAGTGGTCATGTAGATGAGTCTTGTGTGTTCAGTTGCCATCTTCTCCAGGCCCACCTGAAACAAACAGAGAAACATATGAGTAGGTGCCCTTACATTTTCACACACAAGCACATAAACACAAAAATACACAGACCATTAGACCTGTCCATGTCAGTCAAGAGGAAAGGTGAAGCCTAAAGGCAGACGTGAGGATTCTAAATCTACTGTAGCTGTAGGTATTTATCTATCTATCTAGCTATGTGATGTCAAACATTCTGTTGAACAACTCACATCAGCCATCATATCCCAGAGCACAAACTCACCACACAACGTGACTCTCAGAGATCAGACAAATTGCCTATCCTAACATTTCTCCCTGAGGAGTTGCTCTCATGTCCTGCTACTCAAATCCAAGTACAAATCATGCAAGACTTTCACAAAAACTCTCAGTAAGAAACGAAAGACAGAGATAGAAAGCACTGTAAACATCCATCACACTACCCTTAGGACAGTCAGACAAAGCCAATGCTAAGAGGAATGTATAAAAACAGCCCTCCCTCATGGCAGGAGTGTCATGGGAAGGTCACTGTGAAAGTGGATAATGCTCTGTTACTCTCTATACATCTTCAAGGCCCGGAACCCATCGGTTTCTCCAGCTCTCTACTGGACACATTATACTGGTAGAACAAGAGAAAGAACAGACACTAGAGAACCTACCAATTGGATAATGATCATTATCTGGTAGTAAATAAATTGTATAGCTCCCACCAGGTGCAGAGCATGGGTACTTGGTGTCTATTTTCTTCCTATGTGCAACACAAGGTTTCTCTTACAATTCTGCAATATACTGTGTGCTCCCATCTGTATTTATTCTGACAAGATTTCAAGCCCTTAGGTGTTCATCAGGTCAGCCCATCACTGTCTCACTCCTCACTCAGTGTCTGGCTAACAGTGACATCATCACCGCTCCTGCAAACTGCAGCAGAGCAGACAGAGGAGAGGAGCAGGGAGTTATAATTAGACGGTGTCTGCTGTTTCAGAGCTGGACACAATGCATCTAGACAGCCTGGAAACAGTCCAGCATGGAAGTGTATCCACCACACTCCTCCCTGTGCAACAGAAACTTCAAGTGGGCTTTTTGTACAGAGCTTCATCGAGGGGTAATAATATCGCTGGAGATGCTAGACTCAGTCCACTGCCCCTTGTTATGAAACTTGAACACGCAATTCTGGTTTCTTACACCTTTTTCTCCATCTTCTTTCCACCAAGGGATGTGTGCGCAAATCAGACTTTGTAACACATTACGCATGGTAAAGTATTTTTGGGGGATATAGATATCAAAATGATATCATCAACAAGGTGTGTGTGAGTTGTGAATACTTCACTAACCTGGTATCCTACCAGACCACCCAGGGTGCACTTGCACTCTCTGGCGACCCATCGGGCGATGCTGCTGGCGCCTATTTTGCGAGGCTGGGTGACCACAAGGTTACAGGGGGCATTCTTCTCGCTGTAGTAGTCCAGGATGAACTGGGGCAGCAGGGTAGTCTTCCCACAGCCTGTGGCTCCACGGATGATCACCATTGAGTTGTTTTCGATCAGAGAGATGAGCTGGAAATACACAAACACAGAACTGCACATCAAACACAGCAGAGGGAAGGAATTAACATATTGTAGCCATTTAAAGATTAACACAAAATATGATTCAACAATCTAAATTATAGTATATAATAAAGTATTCTAATCTGTTGTTTATGTTCACAAAGTCACAATAACATTAAAACATTCCGATTTTGCTCTTGTAGGACAATACTTGTGAATCTGAATCTGTAGGAAATGAAAGTCTGAAACACACATCTCTTCACTAATGGACAACTAATGGCCCTACTCCATCACACTCTGTTACTTGTGTGCATGTGAAGACATTCACAGTGGGCTATTTCCCCTCTTGTTGCGCTTATGGCTCCATCAGACAGAATCAGTGCTCATCTGAAGCACACCGTAAAACCTTAAGTGGTGTTATGACCTGAGGAAATGTTGCTGATGACCATCTCTGTTAAAGTCTATGACCTGAAAATGTCCTGACATGGTAGGAGTAACTAAAGCATGCATGTGTGTGTAAGTGTGAATGCGTGCGTGAGGCTACTAAAGTATTTTACCTCCAGTCTATTCTTTGTAATGGGCAAGGTGGGGTACTCATAAGTGGTCAATGGGGGTGGAGGTGCAACTAGAGTTGGAGAGATGAGGTAACACAAAAAGGTTTGCTCAATGACTTTCTGTATTGTTTGGGAAAAAAGGCATCCAATTGGAAGCCAAATTAACTAGAAGATTATATAAATGTGTAACTCACTCGCCAAAAAGTCAGACTTTCCGGTCATGCTCCTCAGTCCCCAGTCTTCACTCTTTGGACTGCCCTGCTGTTGGGGAGCTTTTGCAGGGCTATAAAGAATAAAAAAGTCTGACATTTCAGTGTGAACACACACACACAATCAATTAAGCATCAGAGGTAAAAAAGGTAGGTGAAACATAGCGCCCCCCATAGGACTACTATTAGGCAGCAACAGGCTCTTCACATTCTGCTAATTTTCAAATACACAAACCAAAACCATCTCCAGGGCAACAAACGTGTGAAGAATCCAGTCTGAAAATGCCTTGGCAAAAACATGCATGTTTTGTCTCAGCAAGCACACTAGTAGTGAGTGGTGATAATGTGGCTTTGTCACTGTGAGTAAGTAATGTTATGTGAGTAATGCTAGTGACCCTACGTCAAGTCAAATAGTTCTCCCCCTTACTCTCTTTCTGAATTACCTTCCCCCCTCACATCACCCTTCCTCTCCATTGAAATCCCCCTTTCCCTATTTGCTGTTTCTAACATTCCTCTCTCTCTTACTCGCCCGCCCCTTCATCTCTCCCACTCCTCTCATTCGTGGCTGGGCCAGTCAGGCCTGGGGCAGTGTGGCAGGGACAACAGTCCCAGTCATCTCAGCTTCTCTCTAGGCGAGAGAAGGACTTTATCTACACAGCAGGCAGACACACTGTCAGAGCTGGGAGCAGCTCACACACACATTTATATGCACACGCATTGACTGACTTACACACGCACTTCAGCATCTAACCACAAAGCAGCTGACCTTACATCAAAGCGGCACAAAGGAGAGTGAGTGAAAGGAGAGGAGTCGGCACTGAATCAGAGGAGAACACTGAGTAACTCCGCTGGAAACAGTCCAGAGGACAGGAGAACAGGGACGAGTGAAGAGGACGATTACGCAGTACAGAGAGGAGAGAGAGAGGACCATTTGATTTCTTACAGACGGACAGCAGAGTCCAATAAAAACCAGAGAATGGAGACTTCACAGACAGACCCATGGAGACAGAGTCCTGGAGATGCTACTCTATGAGACGCCTGCGTTGATCTCTCTAGATCACTCTGCCTACATCTGGCTCTCTCCCTCGAGCCTAATCATTGCAGCATTCAACAGTAAGTACCAACCATGCAATAGCTTTTCTTTCCTCTTTTTTTTCTCACAACATGCAATGATCAGAAAGTTCCAACAATAAAATGGCACTCATCTAGACAATAGGCACAAATCAGGAATCACAAGTGCATTATTTGAAGAAATTAGCTAGGACAGGCAGGTTTAATAACAAAACAAATTATTGTTCTTGTGCTTTAAGACGTTGCTGCCAGGTATACAGCACTGCGTGCTCTGTTCACGTAGCATGACCTGTGACCCCAGGCTGTCTAGTCTGTGTGTAGCTCAGGTGTGAGGTACAGAGAGAACCATCAGTCTAAGGAGATTACTACACATCCACACCTGGGCATCTTTACCTGAGTGAGAATGCCACTGAAGGCAAATCAAACACTGATGACAGAGAGTCAGGGACCAGAGATCAGCTTGTGTGGAGGTGATCCATTTCTCATTTTCCACCATGTCAAGTCTTCAATGAGTGCAGACCAGTCAATAGTACAATTGCAATCCTTTCAACTGTTCTGTTAGAAACAGACTTCAGGATAACTGGGGGGTATTCCTTGACACTCGTGGCAGCAGTGTCAATACTTTTGCTTCAGATGTAAAATACTTTTTTTATCTTCTCACTGCAGTAACCACAGCACTCCTCCGCCATGCCCCTGTTCAGCTGGATGAAATGGTCGCGTGCTGAACGACAACAGGCGAAGGATGAGAGGGCGTCTGGCAAGTCCACAGGGGTATCACCCAGCTGCACACTGATCAGGGAGCTGCTGTGGCACGTGGAGGAGAGGGAGTGCATGGCACGGGAGGTGGAGCAGGAACACAGGCTGGCCCACAACACCGTGGGATACCCCCACTGGCTCCAGAGCTACCCCAGGTTACGCACGCTGATCCCTGCATCAGAGCGCCGCCAGCTGGAGCACTTGTGTGCCCAGATCCAGCCTATGCACACCGCTACGGTGCTCTCCAGGTACACCACTCTTCATACAGTACCCTCTTCATATTAGCACAATGTGTCCGAAATAGCCACTGCCCCCACACCAGGATGACAATAGGCAAAGGAGACAAGAGTCTCAAAGAGAGTGGGGTAGGGCAAAGCTGCCAGGGAAGCCACTTTGTGTTATTGTCACAGAAGTAGGTTACATGGGGTGTGATCATGCAAAGGTGAAGGGGACCCTATGGGGCTGAGCACAGCAAAAACAACCCCCAGGGAAAGAGCTTTCCATTAGCAGTATCATATCCCTGTTAAAATAAAAACACATCCCACCACGTTTTACAGTGATGGTGACATTTGTATGAACAGACTGAATTTGGCATTTCTGAGGGGCTAATTGAGGAATCATGACCCTTGTAATCGTACTTTAAATAACCTTTAAATCCACCACTGGTCTAGCAAAAATTAATGTAAATTATACTTCACAAAAATGTAAATGCAACATGCAACAATTTCAAAGATTTCACTGATGTACAGTTCATTTAAGGAAATCAGTCAACTGAAATAAATAAATTAGGCCCTAATCTATGGATTTCCCAGATAACTATTTTTTTTTAAGGTAGGGGTGTGGATCTGAAAACCAGTCAGTATCTGGTGTGACCACCAATTGCCTCAATTGCCATTTTTTTTTTAAGGTAGGGGTGTGGATCTGAAAACCAGTCAGTATCTGGTGTGACCACCAATTGCCTCATGCGGCGCGACATCTCCATCGCATAGAGTTGATCAGGCTGATGATTGTGGCCTGTGGAATGTTGTCCCACTCCTCTTCAATGGCTGTGCGAAGTTGCTGGATATTGGTGGGAACTGGAACACGCTGTCGTACACGTCAATCCAGAGCATCCCAAACATGCTCAATGGGTGACATGTCTGCTGAGTATGCAGACCATGGAAGAACTAGGACATTTTCAGCTTCCAGGAATTGTGTACAGATCATTGTGACATGGGGTCTGTGCATTATCATGCTGAAACATGAGGTGATGGTGGCGGATGAATAGCACGACAATGGGCCTCAGGATCTCGTCTGTGCATTCAAATTGCCATCGATAAAATGCAATTGTGTTTGTTGTCCGTAGCTTATGCCTGCCCATACCATAACCCCACCGCCACCATGGGGCGCTCTGTTCACAACGTTAACATCAGCAAACCGCTCGCCCACACGATGCCATACACGTGGTCTGCGGTTGTGAGGCCGGATGGATGTACTGCCAAATACTCTAAAACGGCGTTGGAGGCGGCTTATGGTAGAGACATCCCTGCAGTCAGCATGCCAATTGCACGCTCCCTCAAAACTGGAGACATCTGTGGCATTGTGTTGTGTGACAAAACTTCACATTTTAAAGTGTCCTATTTATTTTGTCTTCTTTGCAAAATGTCCTCCTGACAACCAGAGATTGGAGAGGGCGCATAAATACGACCTCAGCCTTGTCACCTCACACAATACATGATACTTTGATGAAATAGCGTACATCAGTTTCAGCATAATTTTGTCAGCTAGGCCTAATGGATAATTGAAAGCCCAAACAGCTTCATTATTGTGGATAATGCAGTTTGGGTTAAATAGTTTATTAACCCACTATAACCCTCTATCTCATTCGCAGGTTCCGTGATGTGCTGGCCAGCAACAACATCCTGCCCTGGGAGCTGGTGTATGTCTTCAAGCAGGTGCTGAGAGACTTCCTCAACAAAGAGGAAGGGGAGGAAGAGGAGGATAACATGCCGCAGCCAGAACTGCTTGGGCCAATGGAGGCCTGGACCAACCGATACCAAATGAAGCAGGGCTTTGTCACACCTACTGTGCCCAACTGTGGTGAGCCCCAGAGAGAGGAGATCCCAACCATCTCTGGCTACGTGGACCGTACCATGAGAGGCTCTTATCCTTTCACTGCCCATAGGGTCTGGGACCTTCCCTACTACTACCCAGTGCCACATAACTCTACAGAGGCTTACAGCACCCCACTGTGAGAGCTGGTGGGGTGGTAAAGTAGTACCCAACTCATGACCTTACCGGCTGCTATCCTTGTTAGGTCATGAGTGAAAGAGTTGTCATCTAAAAAATATGTTACAGATTCATTTTAATTAGGACTGCAACAAAATCTTGCCCTGGACCGGCACTTGCTTGAGGGCAGATTCAGACATGCAACAATGGATACTGCTAGCTACCTGGACTAGGGGTGCATCTCAATAGACTACTCAGTTACTCTAACTACTACTGTAACTTAGCTAGCTACTTCATTTGCACTGATTTGATAAGTCAACCCGTACCTAGGAATTTTGGCACCTGGCTAGTTAGCTATTTTACTGTGTTAGTATTACTATTGTAGCTAAATAATGCTATTTTAATTGGCTAGCTAATATTTACTGAAAATTATGTAGCTAGCTATGTACCTAACTAAAAGGTTTAAAGCAAAGTTCCTTTCATGTTAGCTAGCCAGCCAACAAATGTGAACATGTGTGACAGTTTCTAGGTTTCCATCCAATTGGCAACAGATTTTCATGCCATTATTCTAAAAACCGCATAAAAACAATGAGCATTTTCCCAACAGAGATGTTTCCATCAAATGGCGTTGTTGCAGCTAAAAGCCTGTGCGTAATGACTTAGTGCACATACAAATACATTGTGGTGCAATTCCCATGTACAAGTTAAATGTGTTTCCATCGCATTTTCAACTCTACTGATGGTTCTCACAAAAATTGTTGGGTTATATAGCTAGTGTGCCCACTCTGGTATTGGCACGTGTGCTCTAGCCAACAGCGCGCAGATAAAGTACTAGAGCGCACATATAGCCTACATTATGACATTAATTAAGAGCGAGATTATTTGTATATGTCAAACGGCAGCCAAGCATCGATGATCATGTCAGCTGAATAAGACCCTCGATATTTATTGAAAGGTGCATTAAGCGCATCACCCTGTGAAATTCAATTTATTTAATCTGTAGCCTAATAAACTGCATGCTTTCCCGAGGAGTCATCGATATGGTTATTTTATCAATGTCGAGATTTGAGAAGTTTCCCGAAAAAAAAAATATTTCCATCAGGCCTGTCATTACATTTTTTTAGCCTACGTACTTTAATCGCATAAAATGGTTGGAGGGAAACCTGGTTAGTGCAGGCAGACTGTACCGTCTTTGGTGCAAGGGAACATGTGCAAGCTAGCTAACGTTAGCTAGCAATGCCATCTACATTTTTCTAGCTAGCTAACTAGCTAGCTAACCAACTGAACTCACCTCTGTATAGGCGATATGCACAGGCGAGCATGACGTATTTCCGGTTAAATCTCAGGATGGATATAAACTTCCGGTTATCGTAGAATGCTGTGCTACCGTATGCTAGCATTGAATGCTTGTCGTCAAAAACATCCGAAACTGTTAATTTTCGTCGTTGTTGTTGTTTATCTTAATGTTTATGTTAATGTTTTTCCGTGTAATACTTCGTCTTGACTTATAACACGATGACGTGTAAACGTACGAAAGTACAGGAGGGACGACAGACATGCCACATTCAGAGTAATGGGCAGTCTGATATAGTAATGCAACCAAATTATTGCATATCCCACACCCAGCCACACAGGAACAGTAGCTTTTAACAAGCACAACTGGCTGTGAATCACGCAATGTCATCCGAAATACACAGAAGCATAATTTAATGGGTTTTGAAAGATGAGGGTCTACAGCAGCAGGAGCAAAACTTGTTCTTTCTACTTTTTACTGGTGTAAGCAACTTATCTACTGTCTCGTGTCACTTTTGTGCTTTCTGCATAACTTTCCTACTGTCTTGTACCACTTGGCTATACTGTCTCCCACCACTTACCTATTGTCTTGTGCCATTTACCTACCTTCAAACAGTATTGGCAGAGCAGTAGGTGAGTGGTGCAACATTGTAGCCTAGTACCAATAACAACAGTAGAGTGAAGGTTTAGCTCCTAATTCCTCTTGAAAAGTAGAAACATCAAGTACAAAAGCAAGGAAGTTGGGCCATATGTTTATAAAAAAAGAAGTAAAGATGACAGGACAGTTTTGAGTAGAACATCAGCAGTTTGAAGAATAGCTGAGTGGAATATGTTACTGTCATTGCAGTCATCAAGTCAGGAAAAAGTAGTAATCTCACTATTGTTTACATTTCAAACCAAACTCCAATTTGTTTACAACAGACCCAACAACAAAGCATGGCAATTCCCACTCAGCTACCCTGGTCTGTATTAGGCTACCACTGTTCAGCTATCGTGAAAACCACTAAAGTTCTAAAGTGTTCTCTTAGCAATGGCAATCAAAGCTGTGGTAACATTAAACGAGTAAAACATGTGTTGAACGGAACCTTGAACAAATTCAACAGAACTTTGAACGTGTCACTTAATCTAGTCCTACTCTCAGCTGGTGTGGTGGCTTTAGTTTCTTCATTGAGCGGTAGCAGTGGGCTCTTACAGAGATCTCATTTGTAGCCCTGTTTTTACCTGATACTTTCATAAAAGTACAAACACATGAAGTGAGAGGTATATACACATGATTAAACTTTATTTAAAGCATGATTAACCTGAAGCAGGACGGAGTCAAGACTTAAAACACCAAAGCAAGGCTTCTAGCTCAGGCTAGCTAGCGTTAGCATATTACCTTCAAAGTTGCAAAGAATAGAAGAAACGTAAAATTTGAAGCCTTTATCCAGTTTGCTACGTGGTGTCGTACTGGATGTCCGGACGACCCTCCATATATCATTAACAGATACTTTAGGCAACTCCAGCAAACACCTTGTCAACTTAATCTCTGCCATCATAATGGTCTACTATCACTGTCTAATGTTTTTTTTCTCCGGTAACCGGAAATGCCCAAGCATCCTTACGCCAATGCGGAAGTGATGCGTGCATAGAGCCCATTGATGACTCGTCTGACTTCACTTTGTTTGGAACTTCATCCGTGATTAGAATGTTAGCAAACTGGGTCCCTAATGTAAACCATTCTGTTATCTGTGCTGCAGTTATTGCTTTCTTCATGTTTCATATGTTGTTGACTGCTGATCTGTTTTCAAGGGTGGATGATGCTGTAGAATTCTCAATTAGTTAGTCATTGGTTCAAAGACACGTGACGTGACAGTAGTACACCTACTGGGTCTGAATCAAACATCCTATCTGGTAGCTAGAGGGACTGTCCTTTTGTACTCCTAATGCAAACAAACAAGAAACTAAAATAATAACTTCACTTATTCGATTATATAATTAACATAAAACATGTTACAAAGACTTCATTAGAATAAAGAAGAGAGTAGACAGAGCCACCATACAAAAGCAGTAGACCCAGTAACAGGGAACATTCTCCACCCAACCTTTTCTAAGGACTTAGACGATAAAGGTGAGATTGAATATTAACAGTAAAATTAAAATCAAATTTGATTGGTCACACAACTATACAAATAGACAAGATACAGATGTTAGCAAAAACATACAAAGTCAATTTACAGTTCTAAAATATATTTCATCCAGCATTACAGTTGTTCAATCATGTTACAATCTACCCTAAATATGGCATCTGTGATTGATAGCCACTGTGGTAAATACTAGGGCTGGGCGATATATGGACCACCAAAATTCTTATAAAAATAAAATATGAAGGATGATGATATAACCATAATTATTAACTGGATGGTTTGAGCCCTGAATGCTGATTGGCTGAAAGCTGTGGTATATCAGACCATATACCACAGGTATGACAAAACATGTATTTTTACTCAATTATGTTGGCAACCAATTTATAATAGCAATAAGGCACCTCAGGGGTTTAGTTGTGGTATATTGGCCATATACCACACCCCCTCGGGCCTTATTGCTTAAATGAACATCTGATATGAAGACGCAGCTGAGCCTGTGGCACAGCCTCCCTTTGAATGTGACCCAGGGAGGCTACAGTTGCTGCAGAGAGATAGTGGAAATATCATGGGATACTAAGGTCCAATGGTATGCATACCGCAATTATACATATCATAATAACAATATACACAATGGATTGCCCAGCCCTAGTAGAAATAAAAGTATATTCATACAGAAATATGAAAGAATGTGAAGACATTTTTCTTAGAGAATATCACAGTATTTGAAACAGGTAATTTACTGTACTGACCAGTTTATCCTACTATGTGATACAATAACACAGTTATCAGTCAACTTTAAAGGGTGAAAATACTGTTTGGTGGACATGTTTACAGTCAACAAGAAATGTTGAGCAGCCAATGAGAATATCTCCAAGCTTTTTCTCAGATACTCATTTCAGATCTGAGTTTTTTTATTTTCCTTAAAAAATATATATATTTTTTTTTGTTTGTTTGTTACTTATAGTCTATAAATCCAGTGAAATGCCTCCTCAGTATTTCACTGCTGAGGCCAAGTCTCTTGATGGTAACTATAACACTTACAAAAAGTAAACACATGTAGCCAGTTGATGAAATGTTAAAAATGATTACCACCACTTGAGGTTTGGTGTTTTCCTTTTTGAGCTTGACCAGGTACTCAATCCTCTGCTTATGGTTCTTATGGCCCACAAGCTTGCTGTTCTCCTCAGACAGGTGGTCAACCTACTTCCGAAGAACTTCCACTTCCTGTAGGGGACAGGTTTGCCGACATTGACATTTTCCCCTCCTTCATTCTCACTAAAATCATCACCATACATTAGCTAGATTCACTACAAAGGGCCCCTCTTAAAACAAATCATGGACTAAGACAGCGCCTGATATCATTGCCATGTCTGAAGGAGCATGGAGATTGATGCCTCCCATAAAATGATCCAGCCTGTCAACTAGATCAAGTTGCCATTTTCTGCACTCCATATGATAATTTAATTTATTAAAAACTACATACAATTACCTCAGCAGATCCTGATGCCCTTCTCACCTGAAGCAGTCGCTCCTGTTCTGGTCCGTCTGGCTCAGCTCCAGGCAGCGGTTCCTCAGCTTGTTAGTCAGCTCCTGGACACTGGTCTGATACTGGGCCAACAGGGATTCCTGACTCGCCAGTCTAATCAACACAACAAAAGAAAACACACAAAAACAGATGTATAACTTTCAAAAAATGCATATAAGAGAAAGTGTATTTGCATACACACTACACATGTATATTCCACATAGAATCTGTGTGATGAGAGAACAAAGTATGTACCTTTCCTGAGCCACAGTGAGCCTCTGTATGACTATTCTCTGCAAATGAAAGGAATGAAGAAATATGAAAAACCACCTATTACAAACAATGGTATTTTCAATTTATTAAAACTACATTTTCAGGTGAACAGGGGAGTTGAGTGATTGATACACATACCATTGCACTCCTCTCCTCTTGCAGCTCTCTCAAGACGTTCTGATGAATGGCCTCATTCAAAACATCCCTGTCAATTAAAATATATACGTCAGACACTTGATCAATCAACAGTCTGATAACACTTGGGTTGCAAAAATCCATCTGTAAAAATAAGAGATTTGAATGGACTAACCCATTTGTGTTTCCATTCTGAGCCAGTTGGTTCTGCTTGGTGTAGAACTGGTCAAGAAGAGCTTCGATCTCCATTCACACTATTTCCTTCTCATTCAGCTGACCCTGTGGGAAATCAACACAGACTAGTTAAACACCATATGTGTTACATCAATGTGTTAAATCAGTGTCTCAAGATTGGATGTTTAGCACTCATCATGACATGCAGTAAAACAAACAAACCACACCTTGAGCCTCTGGATCTCCTCGTTCTTGGCGGCCCTTTCATAGTTAAGCTCAGTGAGGAGCACCTCCATAGTAATCATGGAAGAGCGTCGGCTCTCCAGCTCCTTCTCCTGGCTCTCCACCAGGGTCAGGTCAGGGTTGAAGCTTCAGGGGGTGTGAGGTGTCTGACAGAAAAATCAAGCAGATAAGTTATTAAACCCTCTTGATCAGACAGAGTTCCCTGGTAATGCATACAGGAGGGAAAACCATCAGATACAAGCATCCGTTACCTGTGGCAGCACTTTAGGGATGACGGATGACTGTGGAACATGATTGGCACTCTCACCTCTGACAGTCCTCTCAATCGCCTCTTGCAGGTTTTTTAACTAGTGAAAAGCAGGTAGGAAAATCACATGAGTAAAGTAGAGATAATTGTACAATCTATTTTGTTTGATCTCAAATGTAACATTTTCCATGCTACTGTAGCCCTTGATTTGTTTTCAGTGGCTCTTTGTATGTGTATATAAATAATGGGCTGGTACCTTCCCCTGGAGAGTTTGGATGGTAGCCTCCTTCCGGGCAGTCTGATCCTGTGAAGCTTGGAGAAGACCTGCCTGCTCATCTAACACCTTGGTGAGTCGCTCCACCTCCTCAGTGGCATAGACCAACTCCTCCTGTAACACCTCCACCTGAGGACAAAACATCCATCCAGACATTGTCATAATGGTGGAATTCAGGCATGTGTCATTGCATCGAAGCTCAAGATGCCGCTAGTCGTTATGTTTAAAATAAACTCCAAGTCTTAACTCTCTGATTAGAAGCTACCTTCCTTTCTGCTGCTTCTCTCAGGTCCTGGAGCTCTGCTTGCATCCTGGAGTTGTGTTCCTTGATCTCCTCTCTCTTGGAGCAAGCAGCATTGTACATATCCTGAAGGAACAAACAAGGTAAAAAATAAATATATAGGTAAACTACAGTAAACATTTTGAAGTATACAAGTTAAACATTATAATTAATTAAGAGGTACACAAATGACTTGAGTCAATACCGTGAGGTCCTTGACATCTCCAGACAGCATGGCGAGGCCCTGGTCCTTCTGGTCCAGCTTACTGCAGAGGTCCCTGGTCTGGTTGATCAGCTCCAGGACAAACTCCTGTCAAACACCACAAAACAAGAGATGAGACTTCTGCGATAAGATGTATCAAATACATGCTAACTGAATTATAACCCCAAATAATAGTAATTAATGGCAGGTCATTTAAGTGAGCAGACTTACTTTGTCTTGTTCCATCTTTTGCTCAAGGCTGGATATAGTCCCATTGGCAGTTGTCAGATTTGGTTCAAG
Organism: Coregonus lavaretus; assembly: GCF_964263955.1. Taxonomy (NCBI): domain Eukaryota; kingdom Metazoa; phylum Chordata; class Actinopteri; order Salmoniformes; family Salmonidae; genus Coregonus; species Coregonus lavaretus. The sequence continues at coordinate 25,317,270 of NC_140005.1, read as the reverse complement.
GCTTGCCATATTAGAAGTCTTTCAAAGTAAATACAAACGGAGACCGGGTCAATTACAGTTGATTGGAGATTAAGACCCAATTATGTCAAATAGTGTTCAACTGTATTCAACTAAACTAAAACATACTGGTGATAACAATTTCTAAGAAATATAAATCTGACTAAAACACAACACTACATTAACAACTATGTACACACTAAACACTAACAATGAATGAATAAAATACCTGTTTTTGGTTTTGTGTAGTCAGGTCAGACACTTGCTTCCTTAGCAATACATTCTGCTCCATATTCTGAACAAGCACTCAGGGGATAAACAAATCGAATGCTGTATGTCAACAAAACATTTAAAATACACATCATAAAGGTCTGATCGTCCACAAATAGAAAATAAGCCTTTATACAACTCACTCTAAAGTGCTCTCTTCATCCTCTCTCAACTGGGAGGTCAGATTGCTCGTGTGTTCTTTCAGACTGAAGAGCTTTCGTCAATTCAACCAACATATTCATCAAGAAAAAGTAATCACACTCAATCCTCCATAGAGGTTAAACTGTAATTTCATACAAATGAGACAGGCAGGCTCTGAATGTCCTTAACAGAGAAGCAGGGCTTGGTTGGTTTAAATAGGAGCTGACTGACAGTGATTTGGGCCTGCTGAGCTGTGACGTCCTGCTGCTTGTCCTCTAGCTGCTGCCTGGACTGGTCTGCCTCAAACTTGGCCTTGGCCTGGAGCTGGTCAAAGGCATCCTGCAGGGACCGCTGCTGCGCTAGGAGCTGCTCCCACTCCTGCCTAAAGGAGAGTGAGAGATGGGGGGTAGATGGAGAGTCTGCAAACTACTATGGTGAAAGTACAATGGTGACATTGAGTTCCCATTGTTGTCTATCAAATAGAGTTTAAATCTGACAGACACACACACACAAACATCCTTGATTCAAAAACAACAAGACAGCTGTAGCCATGCATGCATACTGGACTTCTTGGAGCTGTGGCAGAGTGCTGATCAGGCTGCTGGAGAGGTGTGATGTCTCCTTCTGCTGCTCACTCTGGCCCTCACACAGCTCCTTCTTCACAGCAGCCAGTTCCCTATCAGAGGACTGCAGCAACAGGCGCAGGTCATGCAACTCACTCTTTAGAATTACAAGAGAGAAAATTGATTTGTTTCGATAACCATAGAATACCTATAGAATCCCAGAAAAAAGACAAATCCTCCTGTCCTCTTTGATTCAAGTACTGGTAAATTATCACATGGTTAACACAACTGATTTTCCAGTTCTGCCCATAATGGATGCATACAGCCTCAGACTGCTATCGCTAGAGAACTCTGGGTAAAATTAGTGAAGTGTGTGATTGGTTGTCTTACCGTTCCTGGTCCTTCTACCCCAACCTGTTACCCTCTACACTGGTTCAGGCATTGAGCCATCGGTGAGCCGCTAAATAATGCAACTTCCCTCACCTTGATAGTTTCATCATGGATCTTGTTCAGCTAAGAAACCTCCTGTTTCTTGTGAGCCTTTGCGGCCTTCAGAATGTTCTCCAGATGCTTGTTGGAACTTATCCAGGCACCTCTTTTCTGATTCCAACTCTGACATATGTTTCCTGGAACGTAAGTAACAATCCTTAAACCTCTGAAGCACAATTTGGACCTATAACAAAGGCATAGCTCCAATAAACTTCAAGAGAAAATGTAATTATCATGCAAAAAAAATTGTTTTTTCTCCATGAACTCGAGGGGCTCATACTGAAGATCATGACAGCATGCACGTATCTAGAGCGTCTCCTTACTTGGTGAGCTCCTTATACTCCTGGAAAGCTTGGATGGTGGCAATGAGTTCTGTATGTGTTTGGAGAAACTGGGCCACCTGCCTCTCCATGGAGATGGCAGAGATGTCCTCAATAGTTACCGAAGTCGAGCAGGACAGCTGAGCTGTGGAGAAATGTCAAATTCCCTATACTAGCAAAATGTATAGCGCATAGAATAAAAAAGGTATTGTCGGACATTATTCATTCTAATCAGACAGGTTTTTTACATGGACGATACATTGGAGTTAATATAAGGCAAGTACTGGAAACAATAGAACACTATGAAAAATCTGGGAAACCAGGCCTGCTATTCATAGCTGACTTTGAAAAGGCATTTGATAAAGTACGACTGGAGTTTATATATAAATGCCTGGAACATTTCATTTTGGAGAATATCTTATAAAATGGGATAAAATCATGTATAGTAACCCTAGGTGTAAAATAGTAAATAATGGCTACTTCTCAGAAAGTTTTAAACTGTCAAGAGGAGTAAAACAAGGTTGTCTACTATCGGCATATCTAGTGTTTCTCTAAGCGGGAGGTAAGCTTGGCTTCTTCTTTATATGGTGATGAGTAAAGCTTAAACCATGTATTTAGATTGTAGGTAGGTATTGTAGTTAGGTATTGTAGGTAGTTTATCTAGGTAGTTATTGTAGGTAATTATTGTAGGTAAGTATTGTTTTCGGCTGAGCCCGTTGAAGCACGAGGCTAGCTAACCCACTACCTGGACCAATAAAGCTAGCTAGCTAGCGGGTAGCTACTGGTAACTATTAGCAACTGTGGATAGTCGTTTCCTATGTTATTTCACGCTTAAGAGTACCTGTAATTATGCCAGCTAGCTACCTACCATTCAGCTGTTTTTCTAACCTCATTATCTGAAGCGTTAACGTTAGGTAGTTAGTAGTGTCACGATCGTCGTAGGGAATAGACCAAGGCGCAGCGTGATGAACGAACATGTTTATTTATCTTTAGTGATAAATACTGAGAATAAACAAAACAACAAACGACTAGTGAAGTCCACGGTACAAAACACAAAACCAACTGGAACAAGAACCCACAAACACAAAGGGAAAAACAGACAGTTTAAATATGGCTCCCAATCAGAGACAACCAGCCAACAGCTGACACTCGTTGCCTCTGATTGGGAGTCACTCAGGCCAACATAGAAACAGAACAACTAGAACCCCCAACATAGAAATATAACACATAGAATGAACACACCCTGGCTCAACATATAGAGTCCCAGAGCCAGGGTGTGACAGTACCCCCCCCTAAAGGCGCGGACTGCGACCGCGCCTCAACTAGAGCAAACAGGGGAGGGCTGGGTGGGCATTCCTCCTCAGCGGCGGTTCTGGCTCCGGGCTTTCCCACCACCCATCAATACTCCCCCCATAGCGCCCCTGGTCCGGTCTGGCCCCGCTGGCTGGAGCTGAACTGGACGTAGCAGGAGCGGTTAGCTTCAGCTCCGTTGTGGAGCAGTTGAGCGGTACCTGATTAGGCACCGGTGACCCAGGCACTGGTTGTGCCGGACTGACGACGCGCACCCCTGACTTGGTGCGTAGAGCAGGAACGGCCTCACCGGACTGACGACTCGCACCCCTGGCTTGGTGCGTGGAGCAGGAACGGACCGGACCGGGCTGACGATGCGCACCCCTGGCTTGGTGCGTGGAGCCGGAACGGGCCTCACTGGACTGACGACTCGCACCCCTGGCTTGGTGCGTGGAGCAGCAACGGGCCGGACCGGGCTGACGATGCGTACCCCTGGCTTGGTGCGTGGAGCCGGAACGGGCTTTACCGGGCTGACGACTCGCACCCCTGGCTTGGTGCGTGGAGCAGCAACGGGCTTTACCAGGCTGACGACTCGTACCCCTGGCTTGGTGCGAGTGGCAGGAACAGGCTGGACCAGGCTGACGACTCGCACCCCTGGCTTGGTGCGAGTGGCAGGAACAGGCCGGGCCGGGCTGGCGACGCGCACCGTAGGCTTGGTGCGAGTGGCAGGAACAGGCCGGGCCGGGCTGGCGACGCACATCGTAGGTTTGGTGCGAGGAGCAGGAACAGGCCGGGCCGGGCTGGCGACGCGCACCGTAGGCTTGGTGCGAGTGGCAGGAACAGGCCGGACCGGGCTGGCGACGCGCACCGTAGATTTGGTGCGAGTGGCAGGAACAGGCCGAGCCGGGCTGGCGACGCACACCGTAGACTTGGTGCGAGTGGCAGGAACAGGCCGGGCCGGGCTGGCGACGCGCACCGTAGACTTGGTGCGAGTGGCAGGAACAGGCCGGGCCGGGCTGGCGACGCGCACCCTAGACTTGGTGCGAGTGGCAGGAACAGGCCGGACCGGGCTGGCGACGCACACCGTAGGCTTGGTGCGAGAGGCAGGAACAGGCCGGACCGGGCTGGCGACGCGCACCGTACATTTGGTGTGAGGGGCCGTAACAGGCCGGACCGTACTGGGGACACACACCACTGGCTCTACCCCGGGATCTGGAACGGGCCGGACCGGACTGGTAACACACTCCAGTACCTCTCGCCGTGCCTCTAAACCTTCTTTCCCTACTTTGACCAGTGGCCCCCGTAACCTGGTGGCCTTCTGAATACGCCCCTTTTCTGCCTCCGTCAGCCCCGTCGTCCATGCCCTGTGCCCCCCCCTAAAATTTTTTTGGGGTTGCCTCTCGTCAGCCCGACGACGACACTGATCACGCCGTTGCTCCTCTCTCCGTCGCCTCTCTACTGTCTCACTCCATGGCCGGCGATCCATCCCGGCCAGGATTTCCTCCCAGGTCCAGGACCCCTGCCCGTCTAAGATCTGCTCCCACGTCCAGGCTGCCTGCTCCTGGACACGCTGCTTGGTCCTGTGATGGTGGGTTCTTCTGTCACGATCGTCGTAGGGAATAGACCAAGGCGCAGCGTGATGAACGAACATGTTTATTTATCTTTAGTGATAAATACTGAGAATAAACAAAACAACAAACGACTAGTGAAGTCCACGGTACAAAACACAAAACCAACTGGAACAAGCACAAAGGGAAAAACAGACAGTTTAAATATGGCTCCCAATCAGAGACAACCAGCCAACAGCTGACACTCGTTGCCTCTGATTGGGAGTCACTCAGGCCAACATAGAAACAGAACAACTAGAACCCCCAACATAGAAATATAACACATAGAATGAACACACCCTGGCTCAACATATAGAGTCCCAGAGCCAGGGTGTGACAAGTAGCTACTGTACTCGAAATGTAACTAGCTTGTTGCTACCTGGATAGCTAACAGACGCGAACTGTTGGGACAGACGCGAACTGGCTAAATCGATTCAGTAGCTAGCTTTACACTTAACTAGCTAACAGTAGCTACTAAGGGTAAGTTATAACCTACATTTATTTTAATTTTATTTTTTACATACTGGTAACCAGAGTCGTTCAAAAGGAATTCAAGTCATTTGGGTGACTAGTTAACGTTAGCTTGGCTCTCTCTGTGTGTTTCATACCGTGGGAGGAGGGGTTGGTTCGTTGACAGAGAGCAATGGCTAGCTAATATGCTAACTATTCTAGCTAGCTAACTAACTGACTGAATAAGTTGACGACGTACTCACTCAAACTGTCAAAACTAACCCCAAAACTTTACACAACGTTAGACACGGACACGAATGATCTGTTTAGCGTGTTAACACACTATTGGTAGTTTGTAACCGAGTATTAGTACTAAACTGTGTTATTGGAAGCTAGCATGCTAGTTAGCTATGGCGTCATAGGATACGGTGCCCTGGGCGGTTTTCACTGAAGAATACTGTACCAAGTTAGCTAGCTGAATAAACAAAGTTAGAGTCTATTCCTAGAAAACATTGAACCGCTGTAGTTTACAACAATTATAATTTCTAAAGTGGAAGTTGGTAGAGTTATATTTGAGTGTTTCAGTGAAACGTAAGTGAGGGAGGCCCCGCTCTCTCGCTTTCCCAGATGTTTAGTTGATTTCATTCCGATCTCCTTTGCATTATTGTAGCCTTTTCTGTAGCCTGTCAACTATGTGTCTGTCTATCCCTGTTCTCTCCTCTCTGCACAGGCCATACAAACGCTTCACACCGCGTGGCTGCTGCCACTCTAATCTGGTGGTCCCTGCGCGCACGACCCACGTGGAGTTCCAGGTCTCCGGCAGCCTCTGGAACTGCCGTTCTGCGGGCAACAAGGCAGAGTTCATCTCAGCCTACGCTACCCTCCAGTCCCTCGACTTCTTGGCGCTGACGGAAACATGGATTACCACAGAAATCACTGCTACTCCTGCTGCTCTTTCCTCGTCTGATCATGTGTTCTCGCATACCCCGAGAGCATCTGGTCAGCGCGGCGATGGCACAGGAATCCTCATCTCTCCCAAGTGGACATTCTCTCTTTTTGCCCTGACCCATCTGTCTATCTCCTCATTTGAATTCCTTGCTGTCACAGTCACTAGCCCATTCAAGCTTAACATCCTTATCATTTATCGCCCTCCAGGTTCCCTTGGAGAGTTCATCAATGAGCTTGACGCCTTGATAAGTTCCTTTCCTGAGGATGGCTCACCCCTCACAGTTCTGGGTGACTTTAACCTCCCTACGTCTGCCTTTGACTCATTTCTCTCTGCCTCCTTCTTTCCACTCCTTTCCTCTTTTGACCTCACCCTCTCACCGTCCCCCCCTACTCACAAGGCAGGCAATACACTTGACCTCATCTTTACTAGATGCTGTACTTCTACTAATCTCACTGCAACTCCCCTCCATGTCTCCGACCACTACTTTGTATCCTTTTCTCTTTCGCTCTCCTCCAACACTACTCACTCTGCCCCTACTCAGATGGTAAAGTGCCGTCGCAACCTTCGCTCTCTCTCTCCCGCTACTCTCTCCTCTTCCATCCTATCATCTCTTCCCTCTGCTAAATCCTTCTCCCTCCGATCTCCTGATTCTGCCTCCTCAACCCTCCTCTCCTCCCTTTCTGCATCTTTTGACTCTCTATGTCCCCTATCCTCCCAGCCGGCTCGGTCCTCCCCTCCTGCTCCGTGGCTTGACGACTCATTGCGAGCTCAAAGAAGAGGGCTCCGGGCAGCCGAGCGGAAATGGAGGAAAACTAGACTCCCTGCAGACCTGTCATCTTTTCACTCCCTCCTCTCTACATTCTCTTCCTCTGTTTCCGCTGCTAAAGCCACTTTCTACCACTCTAAATTTCAAGCCTCTGCCTCTAACCCTAGGAAGCTCTTTTCCACCTTCTCCTCCCTGCTGAATCCTCCTCCTCCGCCCCCTCCCTCCTCCCTCTCTGTGGATGACTTCGTCAACCATTTTGAAAAGAAGGTTGACAACATCCGATCCTCATTTATTAAGTCAAATGCCACCGCTGGTCCTGCTCACACTGCCCTACCCTATGGTTTGACTTCTTTCTCCCCTCTCTCTCCAGATGAAATCTTGCGACTTGTGACGGCCGGCCGCCCAACAACCTGCCCGCTTGACCCTATCCCCTCCTCTCTTCTCCAGACCATTTCCGGAGACCTTCTCCCTTACCTCACCTTGCTCATCAACTCATCCTTGACCGCTGGCCATGTCCCTTCCGTCTTCAAGAGAGCGAGAGTTGCACCCCTCCTCAAAAAACCTACACTCGATCCCTCCGATGTCAACAACTACAGACCAGTATCCCTTCTTTCTTTTCTCTCCAAAACTCTTGAGCTTGCCGTCTCTAGCCAACTTTCCTGCTATTTCTCTCAGAATTACCTTCTTGATCCAAACCAGTCAGGTTTCAAGACTGGTCATTCAACTGAGACTGCTCTTCTCTGTGTCACGGAGGCTCTCCGCACTGCTAAAGCTAACTCTCTCCTCTGCTCTTATCCTTCTAGACCTATCTGCTGCCTTTGATACTGTGAACCATCAGATCCTCCTCTCCACCCTCTCCGAGTTGGGCATCTCCGGCGCTGCTCACTCTTGGATTGCGTCCTACCTGACAGGTCGCTCCTACCAGGTGGTGTGGCGAGAATCTGTCTCCGCACCACGTGCTCTCACCACTGGTGTCCCCCAGGGCTCAGTTCTAGGCCCTCTCCTATTCTCTCTATACACCAAGTCACCTGGCTCTGTCATATCCTCACATGGTCGCTCCTATCATTGCTACGCAGACGACACACAATTAATTTTCTCCTTTCCCCCTTCTGATAACCAGGTGGCGAATCGCATCTCTGCATGTCTGGCAGACATATCAGTGTGGATGACGGATCACCACCTCAAGCTGAACCTCGGCAAGACGGAGCTGCTCTTCCTCCCGGGGAAGGACTGCCCGCTCCATGATCTCGCCATCACGGTTGACAACTCCATTGTTTCCTCCTCCCAGAGTGCAAAGAACCTTGGCGTGACCCTGGACAACACCCTGTCGTTCTCCGCTAACATCAAAGCGGTGACCTGATCCTGCAGGTTCATGCTCTACAACATTCGTAGAGTACGACCCTACCTTACACAGAAAGCGGCACAGGTCCTAATCCAGGCACTTGTCATCTCCCGTCTGGATTACTGCAACTCGCTGTCAGCTGGGCTCCCTGCCTGTGCCATTAAACCCCTACAACTTATCCAGAACGCTGCAGCCCGTCTGGTGTTCAACCTTCCCAAGTTCTCTCATGTCACACTGCTCCTCCGCACACTCCACTGGCTTCCAGTTGAGGCTCGCATCTACGATAAGACCATGGTGCTTGCCTACGGAGCTGTGAGGGGAACGGCACCTCCTTACCTTCAGGCTCTGATCAGATCCTACACCCAAACGAGGGCATTACGTTCATCCACCTCTGGCTTGCTAGCCCCACTACCTCTATGGAAGCACAGTTCCCGCTCAGCCCAGTCAAAGCTATTCGCTGCTCTGGCACCCCAATGGTGGAACAAGCTCCCCAACGACACCAGGACAGCGGAGTCACTGACCACCTTCCGGAGACACTTGAAACACTACCTCTTTAAGGAATACCTGGAATAGTATAAAAGTAATCCTTCTACCCCCCCCGACTCATAAAAAAAGTGGTTGTCCCATTGGCTATCATAAGTTGAATGCACCAATGTGTAAGTCGCTCTGGATAAGAGCGTCTGCTACATGACGTAAATGTAAATGTAATTATGGCTATTGAAATGTTAGCTATTAAAATCAGATCCAACAATAATATCAAGGAAATAGAAATCCAGGGCTTAAAAACAAAGGTGTCATTGTACGCTGATGATTCATGTTCTCTTTTAAATCCAGAACTCCACAGCCTCAGTGTCACGGATTCAGCCGAGGCTGCTCCTCCTCCTTGCTCAGGCAGGCTTCGGCGTTCGTCGTCGCCGGAGTACTAGCTGCTACCGATCTATGTTTCTGTGTTTTACTTGTTTTGTCTTTATTGTTCACACCTGGTTACCATTATGTATTGATTTCTTCCCTATTTAACCCTCTGGCTCCCACTGTGTTTTGTGCGTGTTTGTTCATGTTTGGTTGTCGTCTGGTGAGCGGGTTTGTTCCTCCCTGCGTGGAGGTTATGTTATTTACATTTTAGTCATTTAGCAGACGCTCTTATCCAGAGCGACTTACAGTTAGTGAATACATATATATATATATTTTTTTTTATACTGGCCCCCCGTGGGAAACGAACCCACAACCCTGGCGTTGCAAACGCCATGCTCTATCAACTGAGCTACATCCCTGCCGGCCATTCCCTCCCCTACTCTGGACGACGCTGGGCCAATTGTGCGCCGCCCATGAGTCTCCCGGTCGCGGCCGGCTGCGACAGAGCCTGGAATCGAACCAGGATCTCTAGTGGCACAGTTAGCACTGCGATGCAGTGCCTTAGACCACTGCGCCACTCAGGAGTACACTTACGTTACCTACGAGTAAATACGTTTTCGATTAGCTCTGTGTCCTGCGCCTGACTTCGTCCTATCGCATCACACTGACCACCTGACACTCAGAGGATCTAGATAATTTCTCTAACCTCTCTGGATTACAACCAAATAATGATAAGTGTACTATATTACGTATTGGATCACTAAAAAAAGTAAACTTTTACATTACCGTGTAGTTTACCAACAAAATGGTCTGATGGTGATGTGGATATACAGTACTAGTCAAAAGTTTGGACACACCTACTCATTCCAGGGTTTTTCTTTCCTTTTACTATTTTTTACATTGTAGAATAATAGTGAAGACATGAAATCTATGAAATAACACATATGGAATCATGTTAAACAAATCTAAACATATTTTATATTTGAGATTCTTCAAATAGCCACCCTTTGCCTTGATGACAGCTTTGCACACTCTTGGCATTCTCTCAACCAGCTTCACCTGGAATGCTTTTCCAACAGTCTTGAAGGAGTTCCCACATATGCTGAGCACTTGTTGGCTGACATAGGCTAGTGATTTTGTTGTTCGTTACTCATCTTGTTGGCTGAGGAAAAGTAAATGTGGACAGTTATTCTAACATCTTCAAAGTGCGCATCAGAATTAGGTAAGAAGGACCGCACATCGTTGCATCCTCGACTTGCATGTTCTGTTAATATGAATTACCATAATCTAAATGTGATGTCTGTCATTCTGAGCACCGTGGGTGGCTTTTCCTTCACTCTGCTGTCCGATTCATCCCAAACCATCTCAATTGGGTTGAGGTCGGGGGATTGTGGAGGCCAGGTCATCTGATGCAGTACTCCATCACTCTCCTTCTTGGTAAAATAGCCCTTACACAGCCTGGAGGTGTGTTGGGTCATTGTCCTGTTGAAAAACAAATGATAGTCCCACTAAGCCCAAACCAGATGGGATGTATCGCTGCAGAATGCTGTGGTAGCCATGCTGGTTAAGTGTGCCTTGAATTCTAAATAAATCACAGACAGTGTCACCAGCAAAGCACCCCCACACCATAACACCTCCTCCTCCATGCTTTACGGTGGGAAATGCACATGCGGCGATCATCCATTCACCCACACCTCGTCTCACAAAGACACGCCGGTTGGAACCAAAAGTCTCCAATTTGGACTCCAGACCAAAGGACAAATTTCCACCGGTCTAATGTCCATTGCTCGTGTTTCTTGGCCCAAGCAAGTCTCTTCTTATTATTTGTGTCCTTTAGTAGTGGTTTCTTTGCAGCAATTCGACCATGAAGGCCTGCTTCACACAGTCTCCTCTGAACAGTTGATGTTGAGAGGTGTCTGTTACTTGAACTCTGTGAAGCATTTATTTGGGCTGCAATTTCTGAGGCTGGTAAATCTAATGAACCTATCCTCTGCAGCAGAGGTAACTCTGGGTCTTCCATTCCAATGGCGGTCCTCATGAGAGCCAGTTTCATCATAGCGCTTGATGGTTTTTGCGACTGTACTTGAAGAAACATTCAAAGTTCTTGACATTTTCCGTATTGACTGACCTTCATGTCTTAAAGTAATGATGGACTGTCGTTTCTCTTTGCTTATTTGAGAAGTTCTTGCCATAATATGGACTTGGTCTTTTACCAAATAGGGCTATCTTCTGTATAACCCCCCTACCTTGTCACAACACAACTGATTTGCTCAAACGTATTAAGAAGGAAATAAATTCCACAAATTAACTTTAAAGAAGGCACACCTTGTCACGATTTCCACCGAGGCTGTCTCCCCTCCTTGTTCGGGCAGGTTTCGGCGTTCGGCGTCACCGGCTTAATAGCTACTGCCGATCCATTTATCATCACTCCATTTGTCTTGTCTTCAATCACACACACCTGGTCCTTATTCCCTCATTAGTCATGGTATAAGTGCTCCCTCAGTTTTCCAGTCCTTTGTGAACGAGGGGTTTCGGGACATGCTTGGTCGCGGTGTAGTGGCCTACATCGATGACATCCTGGTGTATTCCGCTACGCGCGATGAGCATGTGTCCCTGGTTCGCAAGGTGCTGGCCCGACTGTTGGAAAATGACCTTTATGCTAAGGCAGAGAAGTGTATGTTTTTCCAGCAGTCCGTCTCCTTCCTTGGATACTGCATTTCCACCTCAGGTGTGGAGATGGAGGGAGATCGCATTTCAGCCATGCGTAATTGGCCGACTCCAACCATGGTTAAGGAGGTGCAGCGCTTCCTTGGCTTTGCCAACTATTATCGGAGGTTTATCCGGGGCTTTGGCAAGGTCGCAGCTCCCATTACCTCCCTGTTGAAGGGTGGGCCGTCCCGGCTCCGCTGGTCTGCTGAGGCTGACCTGGCCTTCAGCAAACTGCAGGGTCTGTTCACCTCAGCCCCAGTACTGGCCCACCCCGATTCATCACTACCGTTCGTAGTGGAGGTGGATGCGTCCGAGGTTGGGATAGGAGCTGTCCTGTCTCAACGATCTCGTACGCCACCCAAGCTCCGCCCCTGTGCATTCTTTTCGAAGAAGCTCAGCCCGGCGGATCAGAACTACGGCGTTGGTGATCGGAGCTGTTGGCTGTTGTCCGAGCCTTGACCGTGTGTGTGGAGGCATTGGCTCGAAGGGGCAAAACACCCTTTCATCATCTGGATGGACCACCGTAACCTGGAGTACATCCGGGCAGCGAGGAGGCTGAATCCTCGCCAAGCCAGGTGGGCCCTATTCTTCATCCGGTTTGATTTCACTCTATCATACATCCCGGGGACGAAGAACGTGAAGGCAGACGCGATGTCCTGGCTGTATGACACAGAGGAGAGGCCCAGAGACAACACTCCCATACTGCCGGCCTCCTGCATTGTGGCGCCGGTAGTATGGGCGATGGACGCGGATATAGAGCAGGCATTACGCACGGATCCATCTCCACCTCAGTGTTCAGATGGGCTACAGTACGTGCCTGCTCTTATCCGTGATCATCTGATCTACTGGGCACACATATCACCCAGGTATCGGCCGTACAGTGCGCTGCCTGACCGGAAAATACTGGTGGCCTACCTTGGCTAAGGACATGAGGGTGTATGTCTCCTCCTGCTCAGTGTGCGCCCAGAGTAAGGCACCTAGGCACCTCCCAGCTGGTAAGTTACAACCTTTACCAGTTCCACAACGACCATGGTCTCACCTAAGTGTTGATTTTCTAACTGATCTTTCCCTCTCCCAAGGTAACACCACCCTCCTGGTCGTTGTGGACCGCTTTTCTAAAGCCTCCCGCCTCCTTCCTCTGCCCGGTCTCCCCACGGCTCTGCAAACTGTGGAGGCCCTGTTTACACACGTCTTCCGACTCTACGGGGTACCAGAAGATATAGTGTCTGACCGAGGTCCCCAGTTCACGTCCAAGGTCTGGAAGGCGTTCATGGAACGTCTGGGGGTCTCGGTCAGCCTGACCTCTGGGTTCCACACCGAGAGTAATGGGCAGGTGGAACAGGTAAATCAGGACGTGGGTAGGTTCCTGCGGTCCTACTGCCATGACCGGCTGAGGGAGTGGTCGGTGTTCTTGCCATGGGCAGAATATGCCCAGAACTCTCTCCGCCACTCCTCCACTAACCTAATGCCTTTCCAGTGTATTCTAGGTTACCAACCGGTTCTGGCACCGTGGCACCAGAGCCAGACCGAGGCTCCTGCGGTGGATGACTGGTTTCAGCGCGCGGAGGAGACGTGGGATGCTGCCCACGTTCACCTCCAACACGCCGTGCGTCGTCAGAAGGCCAACGCTGACCACCACCGCAGTGAGGCCCCCGTCTTTGTACCGGGGGATCGGGTCTGGCTCTCGACCCGGAATCTGCCCCTCCGCCTGCCCTGCTAGAAGCTGAGCCCGCGGTTTGTGGGGCCGTTCAAAGTCCTGAGGAGAGTCAACGAGGTCACTTATTGGTTATTACTTCCCCCTGATTACCGTATTAACCCCTCGTTTCATGTGTCTCTCCTCAGGCCGGTGGTAGCTGGTCTGCTCCAGGAGGCTGAGGTGCGGAGGGTCCCTCCTCCTCCTCTGGACATCGAGGGGGCCCCGGCGTACTCTGTCCATTCCATCCTGGATTCGAGGCGTCTGGTGGGGGGCCTTCAGTACCTCGTGGAGTGGGAGGGGTACGGTCCGGAGGAACGGTGCTGGGTTCCGGTGAGGGATATCCTCGATCCCTCCATGTTACAGGATTTCCACCGTCGCCATCCAGCTCGCCCTGCTCCGCGTCCTCCTGGCCGTCCCTGAGGCCGGGGTCAGCGCGCTGCTGGAGCTGCGCGTCAAGGGGGGGGGGGGGGGGGGGGGGGGTACTGTCACGACTTCCGCCGAGGCTGCCTCCCCTCCTTGTTCGGGCAGGTTTCGGCGTTCGGCGTCACCGGCTTACTAGCTACTGCCGATCCATTTATCATCACTCCATTTGTCTTGTCTTCAATCACACACACCTGGTCCTTTATTCCCTCATTAGTCACGGTATAAGTGTTCCCTCTGTTTCCTTGTCTGTGTGGGTGATTGTTGATTGTGGAGGTTTGTGAAGCTCTGTGGAGCTCGTGTATTGTGTATCGACGGGAGTATTTTCCCGTGTGCCTTGTATTTTCCAGTGCGCCTGTTTTGTGCCCTGGAGTGTGTTTGACGCATTTCTGCGTAAACCTGTATTTTGTGGATTAAAGCCTGTTATTCTGTGATTTACCCTCCTGCGCCTGACTTCTTCAACACCACCTCATCACACACGTGTTAATTGAAATGCATTCCAGGTGACTACCTCATGAAGCTGGTTGAGAGAATGCCAAGAGTGTGCCAAGCTGTCATCAAGGCAAAGGGTGGCTTTTTGAAGAATCTGAAATACAAAATATATTTTGATTTGTTTAACACTTTTTTTGGTTACTACATGATTCCATATGTGTTATTTCATATTTTTGATGTATTCACTATTATTCCACAATGTAGAAAATAGTAAAATAATAAAATAATAAACCTTGAATGAGTATGTGTTCTAAAACTTTTGACCGGTAGTGTATATTTGCAAAAACATATATTGGGGATTGGAAGTGATGCAGACAATTACATTGATGGAAGCTACAATCTATCTGCAATATTAAAACTGATCTAACCCCTAAAAAAATAAAATACGAAACACAAAATGTCCCTATACTAAATACCCTTGCACGCTTTCATTCATCTCTAGTATAATCACAACAATCAACAAGCATGATATAAGCATAATAAAAGCATATTTGTCACGCCCTGACTCAGGGGACGCTTATATCAGGGTGTGTATATTCCTTGTTGTGCTTTTTCTATGTTTGTGTTCTAGTATGTGTGGATCTATGTTGGCCGGTGTGGTTCCCAATCAGAGGCAGCTGTCGCTCGTTGTCTCTGATTGGGGACCATACTTAGGCAGCCTATTGGCACTGTCTAGTTGTGGGATCTTGGTTCTGTGTAAGGTATGTTGTGTGTGCTACCGTGGACTTCACGTTTTGTTTGTTGTTTTGTCGTTGTGTTAATAATTTAATAAACATGTACCAGAGCATATGAGCGGAGTGGAGCGGTGAGAATCTCAGCTCCTCGCTCACGGAGCTGTTCACCCCTCCGCTCCCCCCGCTCAAAGCCACATCAGGCCAATCCGCTCATTATCGCTCAGCGCTCAACAAAGTTTGCATCCCGCTCCACTCAAATCGCCCCCTCGCTCACTCCAAAAAAAGGAAAAAAATCTGCATGTATTTCACTTTTAGCTTAAACCACAGCCTTACCTCCCAAATAACTAAAGAGCAACGACAACATTTTCCAAATATAAATGTTTTATTTCAAATTACAAATTAGGCCTAGCCTATGTAAGAAGGAATATACACAAAAAGTCCTGTAAAATTAAACGAATCAATGGGCCTAATTATATAACTAAAAATATACAGGCTATACATCAAAGTTTTAAAAGTAAATTAAATATTAGGCCAAAATTCTGATAACTGAACTTTTGCGCAGCTTGCACGTGGATTAAAAATTTAAATTGGCTTATATCCATTGTCAAACTTTAAAATAAAATTTAAAAAATGAATTGCTTTCCTTATCTACAGTTCTTTTGAGTTCACCTTCAAGAACACAAGTTTGGCCAATGTCTGAGGCTTCAGACTCATGCGGTGGTTTCTTGACAGCAGGCCAGCAGCGGAGAAAACCCACTCTGCGCTCGCAGACCCGCTTGGGATGCTGAACACAATGCGAGCTACTTTAGCCAGGCGGGGAAAAGACGTGGAGTTTTCTTTCCAAAATCGAATAACATCTGCGTCCGGTTTCTGTCTCGGGGATGAGAGGTAATTTTCGACTTCACCTTTGGCGTCTCCAATTATGCGTAGCTGCTCACTGAAGTATGACCCGAACAGGCGAGCTCTTTTTGGTTCAGGCTCAGGATTCAGGTCAGCGGCGGGTGGGGTGTCTGTCTCGGGTGTCCCGCTGGGAGCGTTAATTTCCTCAACTTCTTTTATGAGGAGGTCGCGGATCTCCCCGAGTTTGTTGCATACAGACTCATCTCGGATTATCCATTCTGTCTTGAAACGGGGATCTAACACTGATGCTAAAATGAGATGTTTATCAGTATAGTATATTCCATAGCGAATTGACACGTTGTTTGCCAATGTTTCTGCAAAAGCAGCGATGCCCATTGAAAGTGCAGCGTGAGTGTCATCGGTGAGCAGGGATTTGATTTATGTGACAGCAGGGAGGATCATCCCCAGGTTCCCCAGCTCATTCTGCATTTTGTCTGTGAGGTCTGCCAGTGGTGTCAGCACACTGACAAGGTGCGTCAGCTGCCGTACTTGATTCAGGGTGATGTTAGCAACATTAGACTTGAGTTTGTTTTGCCATAACGGGTCTTTTTGGAACAACCGGATGAACGACTGAATCATCCACAGCTGGCTGCTCCATCGAGTGGCGCAGGCATTTGTGGGGCGGACACCTAATTGGTCGGTTTCCTCTGTGTTCAGGGTGCTCTTGCGTACACTTTTCACCAGGTGCCCGACTTTCACTAACAGCCTATTAATGTTGTCGTGCTCGTTAATGGCGTCTTTGATCGCCAGCTGAAGCATGTGAATGGGGCATCTCAGATGTAAATTTGACACAGTAAAGTACTGATTTATCATAGTTTCTACATTAGAGGTTATCACTTCCACATGGACTTGCG
The DNA here is from genome assembly GCF_964263955.1 of Coregonus lavaretus. Taxonomy (NCBI): domain Eukaryota; kingdom Metazoa; phylum Chordata; class Actinopteri; order Salmoniformes; family Salmonidae; genus Coregonus; species Coregonus lavaretus. The sequence continues at coordinate 25,300,489 of NC_140005.1, read as the reverse complement.
AGGGCGCAGGTGGTCCCTCATCCTCCTCTTAATGTTCTGCGCTGCTGCTGGCATCCGCGGTCACTTCACCCTCCGCCTCCTCTTCAGTGCCAGGGAGGAGGTTAAATGCCTTGATCATGTTGCTGGCACTGTCAGTTACGACCCGAATCACACGTCGTTGCACGTTCCAATATTTCAGTACACTTTCATACTTTTGGTAAATACGATCTGCGGTATGGTGCCCCTGTATGTGCTCACAACCCAACAAAACCGTGTGCCCCCGGAACGTCCCATCAATGAAACTGGCCACGATGCCAAGGAAGCTGTGCCCTCTTCTACTGGTACAAATGTCCGCTGACAGAACGAGCCCATCACCATTTTGCAGTAGGTCTTGCAGTTTGGCTTCCATCTCTTCCAGGGCATGTGGCATGAGTGTGTCCCGTACGGTGTGGTAGCATGGGGGGGGGGGGGGGGGTGTAGCCCGGTTGAGCTGCGCTGGCGAAGTGTTGCATCCCTTCGCGTTCTCCTTTACTCAGCGGTTCATAGTCCATGTAAATCATTTTTAAAAATGCTACATCTAGCTCTCTTTTTCTCTCCCTTGTTATGGTTGGGCCTTTGTGTGCCCTTTTCTCTTGTTGCTGCTGCTGCTCCTCTTGCTCTATAAAATTCAAATTCATGGATGACACAAATTAAATTAAACAAACCATATATTAGGCCTACTTTGAATGACAAAACGAATTTGTTTGAATATTAGGCTATATTTACTTTACACTTTTGTTACAAGTTACCCTATTCAACTTGCTAACCTTTTGCTTTCTTCCCAGCATCTTCACGTAGCACACTTTCGTGTTTTCGAGAGATGTGACTTTTTAGATTCCAAAATGAATCTTTACTGACTGAAACGATGTCACCACATTCTTTTTCTTGAACCACATTATCATTGTTAGTTAGTTTTATATAGTACACCTGTATGCAGTGGCGGCTCCTGAAAAAATTCTCAGGGGGGGCAATTTTTCTGATGATTTAGGTGACCTACACACATTTTAAAAAAGATATGTCCAGCAACAACATGAAGACAGGGGCAGCATATAAGTCAATACCAGAAGCATTTATTGACTGATCTCAAAAGTGTTGGCTTACCAGGGTTGGTGGAGCCCTCAGTTTCATCTTTGCCTCGCAAAGCTAACTCAAACACTCCGCAAAACTTCACACACTGGATTAGCCGGCTGAGGATGTGGCGGTTCTTGCTAATGTCGTAGTAAATATATTTGTTATAGTGAATATGGAATATGATATGTTGAGTAAAATGTTGTGCTAAGATCTATTTAGGTCAGGAGCTGGTTATAAGTTCTGTTCCTATCCAATAACAATGGACAAAAGGGTCCTATCTTGTCAGCCTTGTCAGTTTCAGTTCTCCAGTAAACTTGTGATTATCAACACTAACCTCATCGTTGTGGCGGCGGACAGCTAGCCTGTATCCCTCATCCAGTTGAGTGGGAATGTTCACTCTCCCCAAAGCAGACAATCTCAAACAGCTATCCATGTGGGTCTTTGACAGCTCATGTTTCTTAATCTTTCCTGAAAGATGGTGCATGTCCGTTACACACCAGTCGCTGTCCAAGCGGTGCTGTCTGCCGTGCCGCCTTCAGGGTGAAAGAGTAAGCAGGGGGTAGCAGAAGACTGCATTAGCTACATCGCAGCCTGCTAGCCAGGTTTTTCGTTCGTACCAATTTTTGGAAAATCCTCGGGTGTAGGACTTCCCCCCTTTAGTAGAAACCTGTTGAATTATTAAATTTGGTCTGGGAGGTCCTAATTGTTTCGTTGCCAATTTATCTTCATTTGTTCGCCGACAAAAAGGAACTTCTTTCAAAGACACAATCGAGTTGCACTGAAGCCTAGCCATTTTGATAGTAGTAGTGAATTGATTGACGAGGCTACCCGCTCTTTTCTTAGTTACGTTCATGGTTATGTTACGTATGACGAAAGCGCGTAAGTGCAAGCCCTCAGAAACCCATAGAGATTGTATTGAAAGCTCTGATTTTTGAAAAAAATAGATTTTACATGGGAGTCTATGACAGACTTCTGGGCGATTTTCAACCTGACTGAAATCGCCCCAAAAGGGGGGGGGGCCATTTGAAGCACGACTTTAGCCTGATTGGACATTTAGTGGCACTGTGGCAGATCAGACGTCTAGATTACAACACTGATAACTACTGTTGCCGTGATATAATTGATTAGAAAAAAAATCCCTTCCTTTTCCCGTTTGGCAGTGCGTCGCCCATATCGCCCTATTGAACACACCGCCCCTGCCTGTATGACTTCTCATTTTCCATTTTGAAGTACTTGGTGAACTCCATTATTGAGCCGAGTTTTGACTGAAAATAGTCTACTGTTGATGACTGTGCAAGACACAGATGGATTCTGGGTCAGGCTTGAGCATGCTTCAGACTCGTGGTGTGAGCAGAGCGAAATTGGAGCGGGACATAGGGCGACGCTCCGTCCTTTTAAAAATGCCGCTCTGCGCTCTGTCCAAAATCCGGCCGCTCGCGCTCCCCGCTCGCTCCCGCTCCACTCCGCTCACATGCTCTGACATGTACATATATCACGCTGCGCCTTGGTCTGACCCGTCCTTCAACGAACGTGACAATATTACTACAACAGGTTTTCCAAAGAATATAAGAGGGTCGCTGTGCCACCTTGTAGACTGGTTGCGCCACTATGTATTTTATTTATTTATTCCTATTTGTTCTCATTTAAGGCAATTTTTGGCTCTTGATTGCAGGAAATAGCAGTTACAGGTGTTCACAAAGACAAAAATTGGAGTCCACTCGGCGCTACAATGACGTACTTTTACAATTACGTGCAGTCCCGTCATCTCTTGTTAATCTTCTGTGCTTACCTCCATCCGACCGCTCAGCCTCCAGAACCCTCTGGAAGTCCTCCTCTAGCTTTGCAGCAGCTTGGCCTGCAGCCACCTCAGCTCTCCTCACGGACTCAAGGGAGTGGAGCTGCCGGTTCTCCTCCCGGAGGCTGTAGTTCTCTGCTGCATACCAGGTCATCTTCAGGTGATACTTAATCTATAGGAGAGAGGGAATGAGAAGTAGCCGCAAATTTTACATTCAATGAAATTAAGTAGTTGTACCTGTGGTTGTTCATTTTCTGATTCTGTTTTGTGAAAGTAGGGTCAACAGTACTTTAACAGGGTTACATATTGTCCCTGTTCACGGAGGATCTTGATATCCTCCTTGAGCTGGTCGACGAGGGCTTGGCTCTGTGGGTTAGACCGTAAGCCCTGGCCACCTTTCTGGCTGTTCTCCAGGTGAGAGATGTGCTCCTTTCAGAACTTGAGAATCATGCAGTTGGAGTGGATGAACTTCTCCTTCTGAGCCCAGGCCTCCTCAAGCTGAGCCACCTTCTGGAGAAGCATCTAAAGAGGGGAGGATGTATGTATATTATTAACTACCATCTCTTAAAACAATAGTCAGACATAACATGGACTTATATGTAATCTGTTTAAAGGTACAGAAAGCCATACCCGCTTGTCGTCTTCACACTTTTCCACAGACACACAGCTTCTACAAACTGAGTCTTGTATGACGCATCAAAACCATCTTCATTGGGTTCTGGGGAGAAGAATGTGGAGAGACAATAACACATTTCAGAATGAATGTTACAGGGGAACATTTACTGAGTGTACAATAATGTACATATCAACCAGAGTGAGCCAATGTGGCAAAGCCTAGGTCAGATATTTGTTTTAGGGGAACCTGAATCGTAACCTTACCCATGGGATCTGGGGCCCTCCTGGGACCACATCTCCCCCATTGTGTGTCTGGGTAGAGAGAGCCTGAGCTAGCTGCTCCTTCAGCTTCTTCACCTCAGGCTGTAGCTGCTTCATGTTCCCATGTGTGTCTTCGTTGATCATGGCCTGATAAAGCACAAGGAATCACATGAGGAGATGCTCACTAAACTACCACATATACAATATCTATTACAATCAGTATCACAGTATCATGGTGGCAGGTAGCCTAGCAGTTAAAAGCGTTGGGCCAGTAACCGAATGGTCGCTGGTTCGAATCCCCAAGATGGCAAGGTGGAAAAATCTGTCTTCTGCCCTTGAGCAACGCAGTAACCCCGAACAACAACTCCTCACCGGGCGCCAATGATGTCGATTAAGGCAGCCCCGCGCACCTCTATGATTCAGAGGGGTTGGGTTAAATGTGGAAGACACATTTCGGTTGAATGCATTCAGTTGTGCAACTGACTAAGTATCCCCTTTCCCCTCCTGTATATGGAGAAAAGTTTTAGTAGTGTATTTAATAACTATTGAGATAAACCCAACTTTGCACACTAACCTTGTTTTTGATCAACTTGGCTCTCTGGGCAAATTGGTGGATTGAGTTTCCCCAAAGCACTTAGAGTCTGGGTGCACATTGGCTATAATGTAGGTCTCAGCATTACCTCCAAGAGAGTCCTGCAGGAAAATAGTTGTTTTGTTAGCACACAACAGGAACGCCAAGAAAGCAAGAGCTTTTTTAGAATCAAATTTGGAGTCCCTGTAGCAGATATGCCGGCTCTTCCCATTGGACACATCCACCAGTGCCATGATCACCTGACGCAGGCACATGAGGAAGCGGTTGATGCTGCTGGCCTCCTGGAAGAGGAGAAAAGAGGGGGTCGATTTCAGAGGAGTGATAACAATATAACAGATGAATGTACACAATAACACATACACGGTGGAATTTAGCCCTCTAAAGGCTTGGTTGTGTGCTGTGAATGTTCAGTCAGTGGACAGTACTCCTGGAGCGTCACCTTGAGTCTGGAACCCTCTGTGTGTGTGTCTCTCTGCCTCTCCGACCCAGCCAGGTCCACCTAGTTTAGCTGGGATGTGCGGATGTTCACCACCTCCTTAGCAGTCTCCTTGGACTGCAGGGTCATTGTGAAGACTGCATGGGACCGCGATGACTCCCTGTTCATGGAGGTAGAGGCCACACCCTGATTACACCAGCCCATCGACAGCACCTGAGAGGGAAACAGCAACAGTTCAACGTCAGTCATATCAATCCTACAGAAGAAATGAAGAGAGTATAATTTACGCTATGACAAAAGCAAGTCATTGAATCAATCACATGAAATTATTTAGTACCTGGTAAGCTTCAGCAGCTGAAGTGACAAACTTTTCTACAGCCCCTTCCACAAACACCCGCTTCTTGATGTTCTCTCTGAGGAACAGGTTGGCTGAAGCGCTGTCCAGCAGGTCATAAATCTGCTCATTGTAGATCTCAATGAAGGAGCATTTGCACAGGAAGCTCTTGGCATTCCCAGACTGTCAGGAAAAACAAGGTACATTAAATCATCAATCTGAGAAAACCGATAAAACAACAAAATCACTGGCACTTCTTATATTTCAATGTCAGTTACTTTCTGCTCACCCTTTCTACCTCCCTGCTGATGAGGAATAACAGGTACTCAAAACATGGTCATCAGAGAAGTTGTCGAAATCAGACGGACCTAAGGAAAGAACACACACAACCTTTAGTACTCAGTCACTGCAAAGAAATTAAGGCGTATTAAAAAAATTAAAATAAAAAGGTCTATAACGTACTAACCAAGCATTGTGAATGTTTTTCCAGAACCTGTTTGCTCACTGTGATAGGGCAGTAAAACATATATTTACAGCACTGAAAAATCTGAGATACTACAGCACTTATTAAAACATAAAACAATTTACAGTGTCTCCCGACCCCCCTGTCTCAGCCTCCAGTATCTTTGCTGCAATAGTCTATGTGCCGGGGGGCTAGGGTCAGTCTGTTATATCTGGTGTTATTCTCCTGTCTTATCTGGTGTCCTGTGTGAATTTAAGTATGCTCCTTCTAATTCTCTCTCTCCCTCTCTCCCTCCCCTCCCGGAGGACCTGAGCCCTAGGACCATGCCTCAGGACTACCTTGCTGTCCCCAGTCCACCTGGTCGTGCTGCTGCTCCAGTTTCAACTCTTCTGCCTGCGGCTATGGAACCCTGACCTGTTCACTGGACGTGCTACCTTGTCCCAGACCTGCTGTTTTCAACTCTCTCTCCCTACCGCACCTGCTATTTCAAACTCTAAATGCCCGGCTATGAAAAGCCAAGTGACATGTACTCCTGATGTATTGACCTGTTGCAACCTGTACAACCACTTTGATTATTATTTGACCCTGCTGGTCATCTATGAACGTTTGAACATCTTGGAGAAAAATCTGGCCTTAATGGCCATGTACTGTTATAATCTCCACCCGGAACAGCCAGAAGGGGACTGGCAACCCCTCAGAGCCTGGTTCCTTTCTAGGATTCTTCCTAGGTTTCTGCCTTTCTAGGGAGTTTTTCCTAGCCACCGTGCTTCTATATCTACATTGCTTGCTGTTTGGGGTTTTAGGCTGGGTTTCTGTATAGCACTGTAAAAAGGGCTTTATAAATACATTTGATTGATTGATGAATAAACTATAAAACAATAAGAACATCACTCACTAGGCACAAATGGTGCCATTGTATCCATTCATACATGACTCGACAATGTTCTTGGCCACACTGGAGAATACAGAATCCTGTTGCACACAGAGAGGAGACGGAATAAATGAACAATCAATTAAAATTCAGCTTGGTTTGACTTGAACCTCTATCCACTGATGTGTGAATTACTCCAGGTTACAGCAACTGTAACAGTCTGTCCACCAACACTGACCTGAGTGACGTCCATGTCAGCAAAATGGTCATAGGTGAATGTCCGCGGCTCCGGCTTGGAGTGCAGGCAGATGGTGTTGGGAGAGGTGACAGAGACAGAGGTGACAGAGACAAATTCTTATTTACAATGACGGCCTACCAAAAGGCAAAAGGCCTCCTGTGTGGACGGGGATTAAAAATACAAAATATAGGACAAAACACACATCGACAAGAGAAACACCACAACACTAGATAAAGAGAGACCTAAGAAAACAACATACAGTGGCTTGCGAAAGTATTCACCCCCCTTGGCATTTTTCCTATTTTGTTGCCTTACAACCTGGAATTAAAATGGATTTTTGGGGGGTTTGTATCATTTGATTTACACAACATGCCTACCACTTTGAAGATGCAAAATATTTTTTATTGTGAAACAAACAAGAAATAAGACAAAAAAACAGAAAACTTGAGTGTGCATAACTATTCACCCCCCAAAAGTCAATACTTTGTAGAGCCACCATTTGCAGCAATTACAGCTGCAAGTCTCTTGGGGTATGTCTCTATAAGCTTGGCACATCTAGCCACTGGGATTTTTGCCCATTCTTCAAGGCAAAACTGCTCCAGCTCCTTCAAGTTGGATGGGTTCCGCTGGTGTACAGCAATCTTTAAGTCATACCACAGATTCTCAATTGGATTGAGGTCTGGGCTTTGACTAGGCCATTCCAAGACATTTAAATGTTTCCCCTTAAACCACTCAAGTGTTGCTTTAGCAGTATGCTTAGGGTCATTGTCCTGCTGGACGGTGAACCTCCGTCCCAGTCTCAAATCTCTGGAAGACTGAAACAGGTGTCCCTCAAGAATTTCCCTGTATTTAGCGCCATCCATCATTCCTTCAATTCTGACCAGTTTCCCAGTCCCTGACGATGAAAAACATCCCCACAGCATGATGCTGCCACCACCATGCTTCACTGTGGGGATGGTGTTCTCGGGGTGATGAGAGGTGTTGGGTTTGCGCCAGACATAGCGTTTTCCTTGATGGCCAAAAAGCTCAATTTTAGTCTCATCTGACCAGAGTACCTTCTTCCATATGTTTGGGGAGTATCCCACATGCCTTTTGGCGAACACCAAACGTGTTTGCTTATTTTTTTCTTTAAGCATTGGCTTTTTTCTGGCCACTCTTCCATAAAGCCCAGCTCTGTGGAGTGTATTGCTTAAAGTGGTCCTATGGACAGATACTCCAATCTCCGCTGTGGAGCTTTGCAGCTCCTTCAGGGTTATCTTTGGTCTCTTTGTTGCCTCTCTGATTAATGCCCTCCTTGCCTGCCTGGTCCGTGAGTTTTGGTGGACGGCCCTCTCTTGGCAGGTTTGTTGTGGTGCCATATTCTTTCCATTTTTTAATAATGGATTTAATGGTGCTCCGTGGGATGTTCAAAGCTTCTGATATTTTTTTATAACCCAACCCTGATCTGTACTTCTCCACAACTTTGTCCCTGACCTGTTTGGAGAGCTCCTTGGTCTTCATGGTGCCGCTTGCTTGGTGGCGCCCCTTGCTTAGTGGTGTTGCAGACTCTGGGGCCTTTCAGAACAGGTGTATATACACTGAGATCATGTGACACTTAGATTGCACATAGGTGGACTTTATTTAACTAATTATGTGACTTCTGAAGGTAATTGGTTGCACCAGATCTTATTTAGGGGCTTCATAGCAAAGGGGGTGAATACATATGCACGCACCACTTTTCCGTTATTTATTTTTTATAATTTTTTGAAACAAGTAATTTTTTTCATTTCACTTCACCAATTTTGACTATTTTGTGTATGTCCATTACATGAAATCCAAATAAAAATCCATTTAAATTACAGGTTGTAATGCAACAAAATATGAAAAACGCCAAGGGGGATGAATACTTTAGCAAGGCACTGTATTAATTTGACAACCAAGCACGAGTTATTAGTGTAGCTATTATCGTTAAGACATGACTGAAATATCTCCATGCCTTGTCGACTATTGTCAAAATAGTCGACAACCAAAACATGAACAAACACGCACAACACACAGTGTGAGACAGAGGGTTAAATAGGGAAGACATAACTACATGATGGAAACAGGTGTGACCAATTAAGACAAAACAAGTCAAACATAGAAACATGGATTGGTAGCAGCCAGTACTCCGGTGACGACGAACGCCGAAGCCTGCCCGAGCAAGGAGGAGGGGCAGCCTCGGCTGAATCCATGACAGTACCCCCACCTTGATGCACGGCCCCAGCCGTGCGCCGACCCCGGCCTCGGGGACGGCCAGGAGGACGCGGAGCAGGGCGGGTCGGATGACTCTGGTGGAAATCCCTCAACATGGAGGGATCGAGGATGTCCCTCCTAGGCACCCAGCACCGTTCCTCCGGACTGTACCCCTCCCACTCCACGAGATACTGCAGGCCCCCCACCCGACACCTCGAATCCAAGATGGAACGGACCGAGTACGCCGGAGCCCCCTCGATGTCCAGTGGGGGCGGAGGAACTTCCCGTACCTCAGACTCCTGGAGTGGACCAGCTACTACCAGCCTGAGGAGAGACACATGGAACGAGGGGTTAATACGGTAATTAATAGGAAGCTGTAACCTATAACAAACCTTGTTCAAACCTTGTTCCCACAAACCGCCGACCCAGCTTCCGGCAGGGCAGGTGAAGGAGCAGGTTTTGGGTCGAGAGCCAGACCTGGTCCCCCAGTGCATACACCGGGGCCTCACTGCGGTCGTCTTTTGTCGCCTGATTGCCCGCTGCAGGTGTACATGAGCAGCGTTCCAGGTCTCTTCCGAGCGCCGAAACCACTCATCCATCGCAGGAGCCTCGATCTGGCTCTGATGCCAAGGTGCCAGGACCGGCTGATAACCTAACACACACTGGAAAGGAGTAAGGTTAGTAGAGGAGTGGCGGAGTGAGTTTTGGGCTATCTCTGCCCAGGGGATATAACCTGACCACTCCCCCTGCTGGTCCTGGCAATAGGACCTCAGAAACCTACCCACATCCTGGTTAACTCTCTCCACCTGCCCATTACTCTCGGGGTGAAAACCTGAGGTAAGGCTAATCGAGACCCCCAGACGTTCCATGAACGCCCTCCAGACCCTTGAGGTGAACTGGGGACCCCGATCCGACACAATATCCTCAGGTACCCCGTAGTGCCGGAAGACGTGTGTAAACAGGGCCTCAGCAGTTTGTAGGGCTGTAGGGAGACCTGGCATAGGAATGAGACGGCAGGACTTTGAAAACCGATCCACAACGACCAGGATCGTGGTGTTCCCTTGTGAGGGGGGAAGGTCCGTCACAAAATCCACCAATAGGTGGGACCACGGCCGTTGTGGAACGGGTAGGGGTTGTAATTTCCCTCTGGGCAGGTGTCTAGGTGCCTTATACTGGGCGCACACCGAGCAGGAGGAAACATAAACTCTCACGTCCTTGGCTAAAGTGGGCCACCAGTACTTCCCACTAAGACAGTGCACTGTCCGACCGATGCCAGGATGACCAGAGGAGGGTGACGTGTGAGCCCAATAGATCAATCGATCGCGAACCTCGAGCGGCACGTACATCCGACCCTCTGGACACTGGGGGGGAGTGGGCTCGGTACGTAACGCCCGCTCGATGTCCGCGTCAACCTCCCACACTACCGGTGCCACCAGACACGACGCCGGAAGTATGGGAGTGGGCTCAATGGACCTCTCCTCTGTGTCATACAGTCGGGACAGGGCGTCTGCCTTAGCGTTCTGGGAACCTGGTCTGTAAGTGAGAGTAAACACAAAACGAGTGAAGAACATGGCCCACCTTGCCTGACGAGGGTTCAGCCTCCTCGCCGCCCAGATGTACTCCAGATTACGATGGTCAGTCAAAATGAGAAAAGGGTGTTTAGCCCCCTCAAGCCAATGCCTCCACACTTTCAGAGCTTTAACCACAGCTAACAGCTCCCGGTCCCCCACAACATAGTTGCGCTCCGCCGGACTGAGCTTCTTAGAAAAGAAAGCACAGGGGCGGAGTTTTGGTGGCGTACCCGAGCGCTGAGACAGTACAGCTCCAATCCCAGCCTCGGACGCGTCCACCTCAACCTGGAATGCCAAGGAAGGATCCGGATGAGCCAGCACCGAAGCCGAAGTAAACAGGTCCTTCAGATGCCCCAAAGCCCTGTCCGCCTCAGCTGACCACTGTAGACGCACCGGTCCTCCCTTTAGCAAGGAGGTAATGGGAGCCGCTACCTGACCAAAGCCCCGGATAAACCTCTGGTAGTAATTGGCAAAAACCAAGAATCACCGCACCTCCTTCACCGTGGTTGGAGTCGGCCAATTACGCACGGCCGAAATGCGGTTGATCTCCATCTCCACACCTGACGCGGACAGGCGGTGTCCTAGGAAGGAGATGGATTCTTGGAAGAACATACATTTTTCCGCCTTCACATACAGGTCATGCTCCAACAGTCGACCAAGCACCTGACGCACCAGGGACACATGCTCGGCCAGTGTAGCGGAGTATATGAGAATGTCATCAATATACACCACTACACCCTGTCCATGCAGGTCCCTGAAAATCTCATCAACAAAAGAGTGGAAGACTGAAGGAGCATTCATCAAACCGTATGGCATGACGAGGTACTCATAGTGCCCCGAGGTGGTACTAAATGCCGTCTTCCACTCATCTCCCTCCCGGATACGCACCAGGTTGTACGCGCTCCTGAGATCCAATTTCGTGAAGAAGCGCGCCCTGTGCAATGACTCCGTCATGCTTGCAATCAGAGGTAATGGATAGCTGTATTTTACAGTGATCTGATTTAGACCACGGTAGTCAATGCACGGGCGTAAGCCACCATCCTTCTTCTTCACAAAAAAGAAACTCGATGACACAGGGGAAGTGGACAGCCGAATGTATCCTTGTCTCAGAGATTCGGTGACATATGTTTCCATAGCCGCCGTCTCTTCCTGTGACAGAGAATACACGTGACTCCGGGGAAGCGCAGCGCCTACCTGGAGGTTTATCGCACAATCCCCCTGTCGATGGGGTGGTAATTGAGTCGCCTTCTTTTTACAGAAGGCGACAGCCAAATCGGCATATTCAGGCGGAATGTGCATGGTGGGAACCTGGTTTGGACTTTCCACCGTAGTTGCCCCTACGGAAACACCTACACACCTCCCCAAGCACTGACTTGACCATCCCTTGAGAGCCCTCTGTTGCCATGAAATAGTGGGGTCAGAGAAGTTAACCAGGGAAGCCCCAACACCACTGGAAACGCAGGAGAATCAATCAGATATAGACTAATTATTTCCTCATGCCCCTCCTGCGTCTTCATCCAGTGGCGCTGTGACCTCCCTAATCAGACCTGACCCTAAAGGGCGACTATCTAGGGCATGTATAGGGATGGGCACATCAACTGGCACAATAGGAATCCCTAACCTACGGGTAAACTGACGATCAATAAAGTTCCCAGCTGCGCCTGAATCTACTAGCGCCTTATGCTGGGAATGAGAAGAAAACTTGGGAAATACAACATTTATACACATATGCGCAACAGCGAGCTCTGGGTGAGTTGGGTGCCTACTCACCTGAAACGGTTCACCAGTGCGCTGCCTACTGCCTCGACTCCTTGAAGGCCCTCCCCAGCACCGACCAGCAGTGTGTCCTCTGCGGCCACAGTTGGTGCAGGGGACGGCCCCTCTACCGGTCTCCCTCATAGCAGCACCTCCAAGCTCCATAGGGGTAGGGTCGGAGGTGCTGGGGGATGGAATGGACGGCCCCTGATCCGGACGTCCGCGGGTGGCCAACAGGTTATCCAGTCGGATTGACATATCCACCAGTTAGTCCAGGTTTAGGTTGGTGTCCCTGCAGGCCAATTCCCGACGAACGTCCTCCCTTAAGCTGCAACGGTAGTGGTCGATGAGGGCCCTCTCATTCCATCCTGCGCTGGCAGCTAGAGTCCGAAAGTCCAGTGCAAATTCCTGCGCGCTCCTCTTCCCCTGTCTGAGGTGGAATAGACGCTCACCCGCCGCTCTCCCCTCTGGTGGATGATCGAATACCGCCCTAAAGCGGCGGGCAAACTCTACATAGCTTACAGTCTATTCCCCCCCACTCGGCGTTGGCCCACTCCAGCGCTTTACCGGACAGACAGGAGATGAGGGCGGACACGCTCTCGTATCCCGAGGGAGCCAGGTGGATGGTTGCCAGGTAGAGCTCTACCTGGAGCAGAAAACCCTGACACCCTGTACCGTCATAAGCCCTCGGGAGCGAGAGCCGAATCCCACTGGACCCAGATGGTGAAGAGATGGACATCGATGTAGGTGGTGGTGTAATTGGAGGAGGTATAGGGATACCTCCTCTCTCCCATCGCTCCATAGTATTAACTACTCGTTCCATAGCGGTGCCGAGAGCCTGGATCATGGTCGCTTGTTGTTGGACGCGTTCCTCCATCGATCCGGCTGGCATAGCTGTACCTGCTGACTCCATGTTATGGTGCGTGTTTCTGTCAAGGCGTCAGTGTAATTCGGTAGGCGAAGTCAGGCGCAGGACACAGAGCTAATCAAAAGGCGTACTTTACTCGTAGGTAAAAGAATGAACAACAACCTCCACGCAGGGAGGGAACAAACCTGCACACTAACGACAACCAAAACATGAACAAACACGCACAACACACAGTGTGAGACAGAGAGTTAAATAGGGAAGACATAACTACATGATGGGAAACAGACCAATTAAGACAAAACAAGTCGAAACATAGATACATGGATCGGTAGCAGCTAGTACTCCGGTGACGACGAATGCCGAAGCCTGCCCGAGCAAGGAGGAGGGGCAGCCTCGGCTGAATCCGTGACAAGAATTACAGAGGGCAGTTTAGAAAAACGAGTCCTGTGTGAATCATCCTCTGGAATAAGGCACATGCTTAGATAATAATTACATAACCAAGGTCTCTAGTAATACCCGTCCGAATACGGCTATAACATGGCAAAGAATAGGCTGATCAGCGTAGAGTGCGCCGCATCATCCCATGCAGTGGTGTAGTGGAGGGTATACGTAGGTATACGCCGTATACTCACTTTTATTTTTCAGTGGGCAATGCGTATACTCACTTCTTAATATGTATCAAAGTAGTGTAGAGATGGAAATATCCATTAAAAAGAGGGGGGATTTAAAGATGCAACAACTATAATGGGTTGCTAATATGATTAGGATAATGCCTTTGGCTGTTAGACAATGAAAGAAAGTTGAAAGAAAACCAATAAAACAGGAGAACGCATATGAGTAAGTCTTTATAAAAAATAATTGCCTCCACGTTTCTATGGTGAGATTTTGTCTATAGGCTACTTTGACACAAGGTAAGACATGCCTCATAATATGAAGTAAAACGTCCAGGTTTCAAACAATTAAGGAACAGGAAAAATATAGAGATGCTAATGATAGGCCTAACCGTCTTCTGGTAGATGGAAAGGCTTTCCCAAAAACCTTCTCTATTAAATGTTAACTAGCTACAAAGTAGCCTATGCCTACCTGCCAGAACAATATCATGATTATTTGCGTCAATCCAGTGTGTCACGATCGTTGGTTAGAGATGAGGACCAAGGCGCAGCGTTGAAGGTGAACATATCCTTTTATTACTGATCACACGATCAAAACAATAAACGATAACGTGACGTCTACAGTTTAACACAAACCGAAATGAACAAAAACCCACAAACACAAGGTGAACACAGACAGTTTAAATATGGCTCCCAATCAGAGATAACGAGCCGACAGCTGACACTCGTTACCTCCGATTGGGAGTCCCTCAATACAAACATAGACATCGACAACCAAGAACACCCAACATAGAAAATGAACACATAGAATGCACACACCCTGGCTCAACATAATGAGTCCCAGAGCCAGGGTGTGACAGTACCCCCCCCTAAAGGCGCGGACTGCGACCGCGCCTCAAAAACCCCAAACAGGGGAGGGCTGGGCGGGCATACCTCCTCGGTGGCGGTTCTGGCTCCGGCCTTGACCACCACCCTCCGATACACCCCCCATAGTACCCCTGGTCCTGTCTAGCCCCGCTGGCCGGAGCCGGACTGACGACACGCGCCCCTGGCTTGGTGCGTGGAACAGGAATGGACCGGAATGGGCTGGCGACGCGCACCACAGACTTGGTGCGGAGAGCAGGAACGAGCCGGACAGGGCTGACGACGCACCCCGTAGGCTTGGTGCGTGGAGGAGGAACGGGCCTTACCAGGCTGACGACTCGCACCCCGGGCTTTGTGCGTGGAGGAGGAACGGGCCTTACCAGGCTGACGACTCGCACCCCTGGCTTTGTGCGTGGAGGAGGAACGGGCCTTACCAGGCTGACTTCTCGCACCCCTGGCTTTGTGCGTGGAGGAGGCACGGGCCTTACCAGGCTGACTTCTCGCACCCCTGGCTTAGTGCGAGTGGCAGGAACAGGCCGGACCGGGCTGGCGACGCGCACCGTAGGTTTGGTGCGAGTGGCAGGAACAGGCCGGGTCGGGCTGGCGACGCGCACCGTAGACTTGGTGCGGGTGGCAGGAACAGGCCGGACCGGGCTGGCGACGCGCACCACAGACTTGGTGCGGAGAGCAGGAACGGGCCGGACAGGGCTGACGAAACGCACCATAGACTTGGTGCGGAGAGCAGGCACGGGCCGTGCCGGACTGACGACGCACACCACTGGCTTGGTGCGGGAAGCTTGGATGGGCCGGACTGGGCTGGCGACGCGCACCACAGACTTGGTGCGGAGCGCAGGAACGGGCCGGGCTGGGCTGTCGACGCACACCGTAGGTTTGGTGCGGGGAGCAGGAATAGACCGGACCGTACTGGGGACACACACCACTGGCTCTACACCGGGATCTGGAACGGGCCGGACCGGACTGGCAACACACGCCAGTACCTCTCGCCGTGCCTCTACACCCTCCATCCCCTCTTCTACCAGTGGCCCCCGTAACCTGGCGGCCTCCTCTGCAACCCCGCTGGACCGCTCCATAGCGGCCTCCTGCTGCCCCGACGTCGTGAGCCCCCCCCTAAAATTTTTCTGGGGGTCTCTCCTCCCCGTGGGCCAGGCCTCCATCATTCTCGCCAGACTCTCACCCCACTGCTCCAAACTCCAACCTCTCTCCTCTTCTCTTGGCTTGGCCCAGTCGAGACTCCTACTCAACTGCTCCCAAGTCCATCCTCTCTCTTCTTCATGCTGCTTGGTCCTGTTATGGTGGTTTCTTCTGTCACGATCGTTGGTTAGAGATGAGGACCAAGGCGCAGCGTTGAAGGTGAACATATCCTTTTATTACTGATCACACGATCAAAACAATAAACGATAACGTGACGTCTACAGTTTAACACAAACCGAAATGAACAAAAACCCACAAACACAAGGTGAACACAGACAGTTTAAATATGGCTCCCAATCAGAGATAACGAGCCGACAGCTGACACTCGTTACCTCCGATTGGGAGTCCCTCAATACAAACATAGACATCGACAACCAAGAACACCCAACATAGAAAATGAACACATAGAATGCACACACCCTGGCTCAACATAATGAGTCCCAGAGCCAGGGTGTGACACAGTGGCCATTTATTTTGCAAACTCCATCTCATGTGCTACAGAAACACTGCTAATCAAACAATAGTGCTAGGTGCCTGCACACTTGAATTAAAGGGTAACTACTCAAAAAAATCTAAATCTCTTAGATTTTTTCCAGACTACTCAAACATAGTCTCCTGATGTGGTTTAAGCATTGTTATGGAATTAGCACATACACATTTGTTGTTTTTCTGTTTATAAAAGTGTTACTTTGAAAATGTAAACCTGAAAGAATTGGGGAAAATCTGAAACCTGTGAATTTCCGACTCAGTTTATATGTTTCAATAGTAGGTCTAGGCCTAGTATTAGTCTACTGTACAGTACAGCTTGGGTTGGTCACTGTTTCTCATATAATTTTTCACACAAGATGCCTTTCCTTCGCTGGGCGGGCCGTTTAGAAAAAAAATGGCACCACTACACAACTGATCCCATGGGATCCATCAAGGCTGCGCACAGCAGAAATATATCACCTTCTGTACTCAAACAAAATAAGCCTTTTATAGGCTAAGTTGATGAGCAAATGGGCAGCATCATGCTCATGTCAGTCCTCTAGAACTCAAATGTAGTCTTCCTAGTAGGACTCTTCTGCTTCTTCTATTGTCGTGGAAATTCTTACACAGGGACACTCGAAGTCAATCTTAAATGAATCATTGTTTATTGTCAGCAAGCTGAAGAGGTTCCAACAAATTTGATGTACCATAGTGAACATCTGTCGGGAGCACTAAAAGGGCGTTCCTTACATAGAGCCTTATATACGGCTACCTAAACCTACATAAACATGATTCATTGGATTGGTTCCTACATGTGACAGGCTCCGTCTCCTATCTTAACTTAAATAACATATTCTGGGCGTTCTGCTAGATGTTCCTCCGGAGGGGGCCATATCTTGACCAGACACAGGCAGGAACCAAGGATTGTTTATGACAACAAAGATAAGATGCACAAAGTAAAATTCCCTTTACAACATAATACAATAAGCCCAAACCAGATGGGATGGCGTATCGCTGCAGAATGCTGTGGTAGCCATGCTGGTTAAGTGTGCCTTGAATTCTAAACAAATCACTGACAGTGTCACCAGAAAAGCACCCCCACGCCATAACACCTCCTCTTCCATGCTTTACGGTGGGAACTACACGTGGAGATCATCCATTCACCCACACTGCGTCACAGAAAGACACGGCGGTTGGAGCCAAAAATCTCAAATTTGGACTCCAGACCAAAGGACAAATTTCCACCGGTCTGATGTCCATTACTTGTGTTTATTGGCCCAAGCAAGTCTCTTCTTATTATTGGTGTCCTTTAGTAGTGGTTTCTTTGCAGCAATTCGACCATGAAGGCCTGATTCACACAGTCTCCTCTGAACAGTTGATGTTGAGATGTGTCTGTTACTTGAACTCTGTGAAGCATTTATTTGGGCTGCAATTTCTGAGGCTGGTAACTCTAATGAATTTATCCTCTGCAGCAGAGGTAACTCTGGGTCTTCCATTCCTGTGGCGGTCCTCATGAGAGCCAGTTTCATCATAGAGCTTCATGGTTTTTGTGACTGCACTTGAAGAAACGTTCAAAGTTCTTGAAATGTTCCGTATTGACTGACTTTCATGTCTTAAAGTAATGATGGACTGTCGTTTCTCTTTGCTTATTTGAGCTGTTCTTGCCATAATATGGACTTGGTATTTTACCAAATAGGGCTATCTTCTGTATACCCCCCCTACCTTGTCACAACACAACTGATTGGCTCAAACACATTAAGAAGGAAAGAAATTCCACAAATTAACTTTTTAGAAGGCACACCTGTTAATTGAAATGTATTCCAGGTGACTACCTCATGAAGCTGGTTAAGAGAATGCCAAGAGTGTGCAAAGCTGTCACAAAGGCAAAGGGTGGCTATTTGAAGAATCTCAAATATAAAATATATTTTGATTTGTTTAACACTTTTTTGGTTACTACATGATTCCATATGTGTTATTTTATAGTTTTGATGTCTTCACTATTATTCTACAATGTAGAAAATAGTAAAAATAAAGAAAAACCCTTGAATGAGTAAGTGTTCTAAAACTTTTGACCGGTAGTGTACATGTACATATTACCTCAATTACCTTGACTAAATGGGGCCCCCGCACATTGACTCGGTACCGGTACCCCCTGTACATAGCCTCGCTATTGTTATTTTACTGCTGCTCTTTAATTATAGTAGTAAGCATTTCACTGTATGGTCTACACCTGTTGTATTCGGAATATGTGACAAATACAATTTCATTTCATTTCATTTTGATTTTATTTTGATAGTAACATCTGTTACCTCCAATAATTATTCAGCTGTATCCACTGTAACCTTCAAACTGGCATTTCTGCTTTCCACAACCAGACTCATGTTGATAACCTTAACAATTAAAGCTATGAAGTTAACTTTATTCACTATTAAAGTGTCCTTTGACACAATACATTGATGATTGCAAGGTTTCTGAACAGGTCTCGAAACCCTGCCAGGACCAGCAGAAACACCAGCCCCGACAGTAGGTCCACGTGGTACAGGAGCAGCCATGGAACTTAACCTTCACATTGCTCCCACATTCACCATAATCATGTTCCCCTCCACACTTGGCACATATTTTCTTTCCTTTTACACTGAACAGCTACATGTCCCATTCTGTGGAATTTAAAACACTGCAATGGGAATGGGACAAATTCTCTGACATTGAAACTAAGGAATCCTATCTGTTTCCAGGCAAAACCTTCTCAAACCTCAGCAGCACTGATAGGCTTTCACTTCTTTGACCTACATACATTTATATACAAAATATGTGGACACCCCTTCAAATTAGTGGATTCGGCTGTTTCAGCTACACCCGTTTATGCTTCTCCCGAGTGGTGCAGTGGTCTAAGGCACTGCATCGCAGTGCTAGCTGTGCCACTAGAGATCCTGGTCGCGACCGGGAGACCCATGGTGTGGCGCACAATTGGCCCAGCATCGTCCAGGGTAGGGGAGGGAATGGCCAGGCAGGGATGTAGCTCAGTTGGTAGAGCATGGCGTTTGCAATGCCAGGGTTGTGGGTTCGATTCCCACGGGGGGCCAGTATGAAAAAAAAAAAAAAAAATGTATGCACTCTGCTAAATGACTAAAATGTAAAATGTGTATAAAATCGAGCGCACCGCAATGCAATCTCCGTAGTCAAACATTGGCAGTAGAATGGCCTTACTGAAGACCTCAGTGACTTTCAACGTGGCACTGTTATAGGATGCCACCTTTCCAACAAGTCAGTTCGTCAAATCAGTTCGTCAAAAATCGTCTGTCCTCGGTTGCAACACTCTGGAAGCGACGTCAGCACAATAACTGTTAGTTGGGAGATTCATTAAATGGGTTTCCATAGCCGAGCAGCCGCACAAAAACCTAAGATCACCATGCGCAATTCCAAGCGTCGGCTGGAGTGGTGTAAAGCTCGCCGCCATTGAACTCTGGAGCAGTGGAAACGCCTTCTCTGGAGTGATGAATCACGCTTCACCATCTGGCAGTCTGACGGACGAATCTGGGTTTGGTGGATGCCAGGAGAACGCTACCTGCCCCAATGCATAGTGCCAACTGTAAAGTTTGGTGGAGAAGGAATAATCGTCTGGGGCTGTTTTCATGGTTTGGGCAGTGAAGGGAAATCTTAACGCTACAGCATACAATGATATTCTAGACGATTCTGTGCTTCCAACTCTGCGGCAACAGTTTGGGGAAGGCCCTTTCCTGTTTCAGCATGACAATGCCCCCGTGCACAAAGCGAGGTCCATTCAGAAATGGTTTGTTGATATCAGGGTGGAAGAACTTGACTGGCCTGCACAGAGCTCTGACCTCAACCCCATCGAACACCTTTGGGATGAATTGGAAAGGCGATTGCGAGCCAAGCCTAATTGCCCAACCTCACTAATGCTCGTGGCTGAATGGAAGCAAGTCCCCGCAGCAATGTTCCAACATCTAGTGGAAAGCCTTCCCAGAAGAGTGGAGGCTATTATAGCAAAGGGGGGGGACCAACTCCATATTAATGCCCATGATTATGAAATGAGATGTTCGAGGAGCAGGTGTCCACATACTTTTTATCATGTAATGTATTTTTCCAAAAGTTGTCGTTAAATGGAAAAAAAATACAGATAGCATGGCTAGTTGGGGGTTTATCAGTTCTATATGTATGGGTATTCCTATAGTTTTTCCCCCTCCAAATATACAGCGCATTCGGAAAGTATTCAGACCCCTTGACTTTTTCCACATTTTGTTACGTTACAGCCTTATTCTAAAATGGATTAAATTGTTTTTTCCCGCTCATCAATCTACACACAACACAAAGCAAAAACAGTTGTATTTTTTTATTTAGCAAATGTATTAAATAAAAAACTGAAATATCACATTTTCATAAGTATTCAGACCCTTTACTCAGTACTTTGTTGAAGCACCTTTGGCAGCGATTACAGCTGTTCTTCTCTGCAGATCCTCTCAAGCTCTGTCAGGTTGGACGGGGAGCGTCGCTGCACAGCTATTTTCAGGTCTCTCAAGAGATGTTTGATCGGGTTCAAGTCCGGGCTCTGGCTGGGCCACTCAAGGACATTGCGACATGTCCCAAAGCCACTCCGGTGTTGTCTTTGCTGTGTGCTTAGGGTCGTTGTCCTGTTGGTAGATGAAAGTTTGCCCAAGTCTGAGGTCCTGAGTGCTCTGGAGCAGGTTTTCATGAAGGATCTCTCTGTACTTTGCTCCGTTCATCTTTCCCTCAATCCTGACTAGTCTCCCAGTCCCTGCTACTGAAAAACATCCCCACAGCATGATGCTGTCACCACCATGCTTCACCGTAGGGATGGTGCCAGGTTTCCTCCAGAAGTGACGCTTGGCATTCAGGCCAAAGAGTTCAATCGGTATCATCATACCAGAGAATCTTGTTTCTCATGGTCTGAGACTCCAAAAAGCTGTCATGTGCCTTTTACTGAGGAGTGGCTTCCGTCTGGCCACTCCACCATAAACGCCTGATTGGTGGAGTGCTGCAGAGATGGTTGTCCTTCTGGAAGGTTCTCCCATCTCCACAGAGGAACTCTGGAGCTTTGTCAGAGTGACCATCGGGTTCTTGGTCACCTCCCTGACCAAGGCCCTTCCCCCCGATTGCTCAGTTTGGCCGGGCGGCCAGCTCTAGGAAGAATCTTGGTGGTTCCAAACTTATTTCATTTAAGAATGATGGAAGCCACTGTGTTCTTGGGGACCTTCAATGCTACATAATACCCTTCCCCAGATCTGTGCCTCGACACAATCCTGTGTCGGATCTCTACGGACAATTCTTTCGACCTCATGGCTTTATTTTTGCTCTGACATGCACTGTCAACTGTGGGACCTTATATAGACAGGTGTGTGCCTTTCCAAATCATGTCCAATCAATTTAATTTACCACAGGTGGACTCAAATGAAGTTGTAGAAACATCTCAAGGATGATCAATGGAAACAGGATACACCCGAGCACAATTTCAAGTCTCATAGCAAAGGGTCTGAATACTTATGTAAATAAGGTATTTCTGTGTTTTACGTTTAATACATTTGCAAACATTTCTAAAAACCTGATTTTGCTTTGTCATTATGGGGTATTGTGTGTAGAGTTTTATTTATTTAATCAATTTTAGAATAAGGCTGTATTGTAACAAAATGTGGGGTCTTAATACTTTCCAAATGCACTCTTTCATTTCATTCTCTCCCTCCCCTAAAGCAGAGGCTGCAAAGTATATCCTTTTCCATTACTGAACAGACAGCATAAATACTCTTGTCCCCGTCGTGTAGTAAAATGTACACTCTCCTATAATAAAATTGGCATCAAACGCACTCCTACAAATATTGTTTTAAATCGTCTTTGTCTCGACTAGCAATTTACTTTGGTTTTATGTTTGCTGGTCGTGTCAAGTCATGCAACGCTATTGGCTAATTCGTAAGAAGCTCCGCCCCATGTTTGAGATTTTCTGTCTATTTAATTGGTGCAAATCGAGGCGTTTAAATTCGAAATCTACTGGCCACTTGCTTAGCAAGCCGATTTCGAAAAAGTAAACTGTGTGTGGAGTTCGTTGCCGACAAGATAAATTATTTTATGTTTATCCGACTCCTTGATTGAGGTATGTAGCTATTTGGCTGCTTTTTAATTGTTCCTCTGACTTGGTCTATTGCGCAAAATGTCTTCGTTAATTTGATGCATCTATTCATGTAGCCTGACGCTAGCGATTTACTTAACGTTGGCTAGCTACCTAAATTACATAAAGTTAACCAGCTAACTGACTTTAGTTCCCTCCTACTAGCCCATTCATAGACGCTAACTAGTTAACGTTACCTTGTTAATGCCCTGGCCTTGTGTTCTCGAGAGCAAGTTCCCTCCCATGTCACGTACTGGGATCAATACGGTATAATATAAACTGGTCATTTATATTAGGATAAACTGCCTCGCTAGGTAATTATGTTAGTTAACGTTATTTTGCTGAGTTATTGATGGTTGGTGTCAATCTAACCAGCAGCTGACAACGTCCGCTAGCTGTCTACGGTTAATTGGTATTGGCAAACGTGCTGATGAATAGCTAGCGAACGTTACTAGGTACCTAACGTGAACAAGATTCATTTGAATTGTTCGTTGTTAGCTTACTAGCTAGCTAACGATAGCTGGTATGCGATTGCCATTATTCATGCGCTGACCACATTATTTCAGACATTATTTCACTTCAACAAGTAAGCGTAAAACTCATGGCATTGCTCCAAACCTTACTGTACTAGTTAAATGTTCAGCCGGACCATCCACAAAAATGCTGCAGTCACGGTAACTTAGTTTAGTTGGCTATGCACCATGGGAAATTCATCTAGCCAAACTCTGAATGATTCCAAATGGGCTTTGCAGATTGGGTGTGCTCTTTGGCAGTCCAGGCGGATCCATCCAGTGTAGGGAGAAGTGACAAGCCCTGGAACTGCAGGCCACATTATGGTGTGAGGACATAGTGGGTAAATTGCTTGTACACATTGTCACCAACTCGGCACCCCATCATTCTTTGCAAGCCATGAAGTGTTGTCATGTCAACAATTCAGAATCTGGTAATATAAATGTAGCCTAGACCTCGGCTATCAATTGAAATGTCAGTAAACAAACTTTTTGAATGACCGACAACGCTTTGTGGCCTGATGTATAGCTATTTCTCCCAACTGGTAGCACGTGACCCTTTCACATTTTCTCTCCAAATTAATTGCACATTCAGACTTCTAGGGGTTGGTGATGTTTACATGTAGCCATTGTCAACAAGGATCCAACCGTGCACACTACACATACACTGAGTGTACAAAACTTTAGGAATACCTGGTCTTTTCATGACAGACTGACCAGGTGAAAGCTATCATCCCTTATTGATGTCACCTGTTAAATCTACTTCAATCAGCGTAGATGAAGAGGAAGAGACGGGTTAAAGAAGGATTTTAAAGCCTTGAGACATGGATTGTGTATGTGTGCCATTCAGAGGGTGAATGGGCAAGACAAAAGATTGAAGTGCCTTTGAACCGGCTATGGTAGTAGGTGCTAGGCGAACCAGTTTGAGTGTGTCAAGAACTGTAACGCTGCTGGGCTTTTCACGCTCAACAATTTTGGTGTGTATCAAGAATGTTCCACCATCCAAAGGACATCAGCCAATTTGACACAACTGTGGGAAGCATTGGAGTCAACATGGGCCAGCATCCCTATGGAATGCTTTCGACACCTTGTAGAGTCCATGCCTTAATGAATTGAGGCTGTTCTGAGGACAAAAGGGGTGCTACGCTATATTAGGAAGGTGTTCTTAATGTTTTGTACACTGTATAGCTAGATACAACCTTGAGGGGGTGTATATCTAGAGCTCAGATATGGGCTTCATCAATTAGATTGAATGGGCTTCTGTCTGGACTGCAGGCAGTGTAAGTGACGTCTGTGTGACGTGCTTCGCTCAGTCTTATCAGTGTGCCCAGCTGTCTACTGGGTGTGGCCAACTATTGCTTCAGCTCACTCACTTCTGTGTGCCTCTCTTCATAGGATGAGTTCTACTGCTGTTAACGATGAGAATCGTGGGATCTGCCCTGGAAGAAAGCACAGCAATACAGAGACAAGTTGTGACATCTTTTCCTTGGATCAGCCGACTGGGAGGCCATCCATCCTTCGCCAGTCTCAGGCAGAGAACCTGTCCAACAAAACTATAGCAAAGGGAGGGAAGGTAGTTTATAATGTTCCAGAATAATCTGTAAAATAATCGTGTTATTATGAGGACCTATGCTTGACTGTTTGAATAGTCTAGTAAAAAGCATGAACTGATGCACACCCAACATTTTTTGTAGAGGTGTTTACTCACGGAGAGTAAACTGTATGAAAAGAAAGTTGTTCACTCGATATGCAAGCAACAATTTAACCAGGTTAGGTTTACCCATTACATATATTTTTATTTGATTGTTTAAAAATAATAAAAAAAAAAATAATGTTTGAATAGAACTTTTGGTTTTTGCATTCAGGTTGGTTTTCAGACTCCAAGAAGAGACCCTCACACTAAGAGAATAGTATCACCAACAAAGTCTCTCAAGATGGCAAGCCTGGATGACTGTACGAAAGCCCTGGAGTCTTTGCAGCTTACAACACATGAAGTGTAAGCATATACTTTAAAAAAGCCTGTAGCTGTACGTCACATTGGCATGATGATTCATAATCTGGTATCAAGTTGAGAGATTGTAGGCTAATCTATCCTCTTGTATTTTTACAGGGTGTTGCCTCAGAAAATCAATGTGCCTGTTGATGCGCCAATATCAGGTAAAGCATTTGACTAAAGGTTCAAGATTCATTACCCGAAGCCGCTTTATGTCACCATTAATTATTTCAACCATAAAATGTTGACTTGATTTTGACTTGTTTTACTGCGGACTTCACAGATGTGTCATCCTATCCTGATGATAACATGCCAATTCAGAGTAAAGGAGGTTATCAGCTGGATTTTGATAACCTTGATTTCATCAATCCCTTCCAAGGGTCTGGTAAAATGGTCCTCTCTCCAGCAAGGCCCAGTGAACTAGTTGAAACCCCCAAGGCTACTGATCTGAGTGAACCTAATGTAATTGAGGCAGTTTCTCATGAGAAGATGTTAGAGGATTTTGACAAGATTGAAACGGCACCGGATGAGACGCTCCCGTTCATGCCATCACTGGATAATTCTCTTGCTGACATCTCAGCCGATATGCGCTCAACAGATAGCAGTGTGATCACCATGACTAAGGACCCAGCCATCGAGTTATCCAACGCTGATGAGGACAAGACTGTACATTCATCAGTTGACCCAGATCAAGCTGTCCCCATTTCCTCTACAGTCATGGAAACTGTGGCCATCACCGAGGAGACTCCTCTGCTGCCCAAAGGTTCTTACATATTTGATTTTGACGACCTTGATTCAGTCAACCCTTTCCAAACAGGAGCCTCCAAAATTCAGAATTCCCCCGTACTTGGAAGAAAGCTGCCATGCAATGACCCTCCTCCAGAGGTGGAAGTTGAAGAGCCTGCGGTGAAGGAAATGGGACCAGCAGCCATGGTTCAGGTGGCTCAGCCAGTTGTAGAGGCACCTGTCCAGCCAGAGATGCGAGCTATTGCACCATTGTCACTTGCTCCCAAGGAGACGAGCCAGCCCGCTGAAGACTTCATGCCTCAGCCGGGTGAGGCCGCTCCCAATGCCGGCCCAGTGAAACTTGAGTTCAATTTCGATGATGGCGGAGAGATCAAGCGTAAGCCTCTTCCCAAAAGGTTTGGCAAAAGGCCTCCTGGTGTTAAGCCGACAGAGAAAAAGGCAGTACCTGAAGAAAAGAAAGAACCTGCTCTATCTAAGGAATCTCCAGTGAAGCCAGCGGTCAGTACTGATTCTGATATTCCTGTTCCAAAAGGCGCGTACAACTTTGAAAAGTTTGATGACCCACACTTCAATCCATTTGGTACAAATGCAAGAATGAGTGACTCTATAGTCTGTAAGGTGAAATCCAGTCCAGAGGCCAAGGCACCAACCTCAGTCAGGGTGTCTGCCTCCCCTGATAAAGTGGCAGAGCCTGTTCAGAAAGAAACTGCACCATGGCCATCGTAAGTTCATGTTCACTTTGCTGCCACTTTAATATTATATCAAATTAATTGATTAAAGGAAGTCTTGATTTATATTTAAAGCATAATCAGTTTGGTTGTGAGTGCTGTATAAAAATATATAACTTAAATTTAGCTGCACCACTCCATTAACTGGTGGTGACTCTATTTTCAGTGTTCTTCCTAGTGCTGGAGACACAATCTCAAGGACTGAACCGGATCTTTCTGCCACAAGAGAAGGAATTGTAAGCCTTTTTAAAACTAGCCAAAGCTCTATATCGATTGTAGTGACTACTTGGGTGACATTCATTCTCCAATCGTAGGACAACATTCCACAGGATCAGCAGCTTCAGATGAAGTCTTGTGAAGTTCAGGATCCTTCGTCTGGCAAAGAGCAGGAACCTCCAACTAAACCTGACCAACCTTCGCTGAGCACTCTAGAACCCTTCAAACTCTGCCAATTTGAGCAGAACCCACAGAATGGCATGTCAGAATTTAATGAGGAGTTTGTTCCTGGAACAACATGTAAGTCAAATAACTTGAGGCATGCATGTTAGTTGCTGTACATTTACATCATTTAGCAGACGCTCTTATCCAGAGCGACTTACAAATTGGTGCATTCAACTTATGATAGCCAGTGGGACAACCACTTGTTATGGGGTGGGGTAGAAGGATTACTTTATACTATTCCAGGTATTCCTTAAAGAGGTAGGGTTTCAAGTGTCTCCGGAAGGTGGTCAGTGACTCCGCTGTCGTGGGGGAGCTTGTTCCACCATTGGGGTGCCAGAGCAGCGAATAGCTTTGACTGGGCTGAGCGGGAACTGTGCTTTCGTAGAGGTAGGAGAGCTAGCAGGCCAGAGGTGGATGAACGTAGTGCCCTCATTTGGGTGTAGGGTCTGATCAGAGCCTGAAGGTAAGGAGGTGCTGTTCCCCTCACAGCTCCGTAGGCAAGCGCCATGGTCTTGTAGTAGATGCGAGCCTCAACTGGAAGCCAGTGGCGTGTGCGGAGGAGCGGGGTGACATGAGAGAACTTGGGAAGGTCGAACACCAGACTGGCTGAGGCGTTCTGGATAAGTTTTGGGGGTTTAATGGCACAGGCAGGGAGCCCAGCCAACAGCGAGTTGCAGTAATCCAGACGGGAAATGACAAGTGCCTGGATTAGGACCTGTGCCACTTTCTGTGTAAGGTAGGGTCGTACTCTGCGAATGTTGTAGAGCATGAACCTGCAGGATCGGGTCACCGCTTTGATGTTAGCGGAGAACGACAGGGTGTTGTCCAGGGTCACGCCTGGGTCACGTTCTTTGCACTCTGGGAGGAGGACACAATGGAGTTGTCAACCGTGATGGCGAGATCATGGAGCGGGCAGTCCTTCCCCAGGAGGAAGAGCAGCTCCGTCTTGCCGAGGTTCAGCTTGAGGTGGTGATCCGACATCCACACTGATATGTCTGCCAGACATGCAGAGATGCGATTCGCCACTTGGTTATCAAAAGGGGGAAAGGAGAAAATTAACTGTGTCGTCTGCGTAGCAATGATAGGAGAGACCATGTGAGGATATGACAGAGCCAGGGACTTGGTGTATAGAGAGAATAGGAGAGGGCCTAGAACTGAGCCCTGGGGGACACCAGTGGTGAGAGCACGTGGTGCGGAGACAGATTCTTGCCACGCCACCTGGTAGGAGCGACCTGTCAGGTAGGACGCAATCCAAGAGTGAGCAGCGCCGGAGATGCCCAACTCGGAGAGGGTGGAGAGGAGGATCTGATGGTTCACAGTATCAAAGGCAGCGGATAGGTCTAGAAGGATAAGCGCAGAGGAGAGGGAGTTAGCTATAGCAGTGCGGAGAGCCTCCCTGACACAGAGAAGAGCAGTCTCAATTGAATGACCAGTCTTGAAACCTGACTGGTTTGGATCAAGAAGGTAATTCTGAGAGAGATAGCAGGAGAGTTGGCTAGAGACGGCACGCTCAATAGTTTTGGAGAGAAAAGAAAGGGATACTGGTCTGTAGTTGTTGACATCGGAGGGATCGAGTGTAGGTTTTTTGAGGAGGGGTGCAACTCTCGCTCTCTTGAAGACGGAAGGGACATGGCCAGCGGTCAAGGGTGAGGTAAGGGAGAAGGTCTCCGGAAATGGTCTGGAGAAGAGAGGAGGGGATAGGGTCAAGCGGGCAGGTTGTTGGGCGGCCGGCCATCACAAGTCGCAAGATTTCATCTGGAGAGAGAGGGGAGAAAGAAGTCAAACCATAGGGTAGGGCAGTGTGAGCAGGACCAGCGGTGGCATTTGACTTTATAAATGAGGATCGGATGTCGTCAACCTTCTTTTCAAAATGGTTGACGAAGTCATCCACAGAGAGGCAGGAGGATTCAGCAGGGAGGAGAAGGTGGCAAAGAGCTTCCTAGGGTTAGAGGCAGAGGCTTGAAATTTAGAGTGGTAGAAAGTGGCTTTAGCAGCGGAAACAGAGGAAGATAATGTAGAGAGAAGGGAATGAAAAGATGACAGGTCCGCAGGGAGTCTAGTTTTCCTCCATTTCCGCTCGGCTGCCCAGAGCCCTCTTCTGTGAGCTCGCAATGAGTCGTCAAGCCACGGAGCAGGAGGGGAGGACCGAGCTGGCCGGGAGGATAGGGGACATAGTCAAAAGATGCAGAAAGGTAATGTCGACTTGACTAGCTTTTTTACTAACACTTATCCCCCTTTCTCTCCAGTCATGGCAAGTGACTTTGACGGACAGATGGACTACCTGGAGCAGTTTGGGTCCAGCAATGTAAGTGATTATCTTTTATATACAGTACCAGTCAAACATTTTGACACCTACTCATTCAAGGGTTTTTCTTTATTTTCACTATTTTCTACATTGTACAATAATAGTGAAGATATCAAAACGATGAAATAACACATGGAATCATGTAGTAACCAAAAGTGTTAAACAAATCAAAATATATTTTAGATTCTTCAACGTAGCCACCCTTTGCCTTGATGACAGCTTTGCACATCTTGGCATTCTCTCAACCAGCTTCATGAGGAATGCTTTTCCAACAGTCTTGAAGGAGTTCCCACATATGCTGAGCACATGTTGGCTGCTTTTCTTTCACTCTGCGGTCCAACTCATCCCAAACCATCTCAATTGGGTTAAGGTCAGGGGATTGTGGAGGCCAGGTCATCTGATGCAGCACTCATCACACTCCTTCTTGGTCAAATAGCCCTTACACAGCCTGGAGGTGTGTTTTGGGTCATTGTCCTGTTGAAAAACAAATGATAGTCCCACTAAGCGCAAACCAGATGGGATGGCGTATCGCTGCAGAATACTGTGGTAGCCATGCTGGTTAAGTGTGCCTTGAATTCTAAATAAATCACTGACAGTGTCACCAGTAAAGCACCATCACACCACCTAATGAACTTATCCTCTGCAGCAGATGTAACTCTGGGTCTTCCTTTCCTGTGGAGGTCCTCATGAGAGCCAGTTTCATCAAAGCGCTTGATGGTTTTTGTGACTGCACTTGAAGAAACGTTCAAAGTTCTTGAAATGTTCCGTATTGACTGACCTTCATGTCTTAAAGTAATGATGGACTGTCGTTTCTCTTTGCTTATTTGAGCTGTACTTGCCATAATATGGACTTGGTCTTTCACCAAATAGGGCTATCTTCTGTATACCCCCCTACCCTGTCACAACACAACTGATTGGCTCAAACGCATTAAGAAGGAAAGAAATTCCACAAATTAACATTTAACAAGGCACACCTGTTAATTGAAATGCATTCCAGGTGACTACCTCATGAAGCTGGTTGAGAGAATGACAGTTTTGCACATTTGGCATCAAGGCAAAGGGTGGCTATTTGAAGAATCTCAAATATATTGATTTGTTTAACACTTTTTGGGTTACTACATGATTCCATGTGTTATTTCATAGTTTTGATGTCTTCACTATTATTCTACATAGAAAATAGTAAAAATAAAGAAAAACCCTTGAATGAGTAGGTGTCAAAATGTTTGTATGTATAGATACAGTGGGGAGAACAAGTATTTGATACTGCCGATTTTGCAGGTTTTCCTACTTACAAAGCATGTAGAGGTCTGTAATTTTTATCATAGGTACACTTCAACTGTGAAAGACGGAATCTAAAACAAAAATCCAGAAAATCACATTGTATGATTTTTAAGTAATGAATTTGCATTTTATTGCATGACATAAGTATTTGATCACCTACCAACCAGTAAGAATTCCGGCTCTCACAGACCTGTTAGTTTTTCTTTAAGAAGCCCTCCTGTTCTCCACTCATTACCTGTATTAACTGCACCTGTTTGAACTGGTTACCTGTATAAAAGACACCTGTCCACACACTCAATCAAACAGACTCCAACCTCTCCACAATGGCCAAGACCAGAGATCTGTGTAAGGACATCTGGGATAAAATTGTAGATCTGCACAAGGCTGGGATGGGCTACAGGACAATAGGCAAGCAGCTTGGTGAGAAGGCAACAACTGTTGGCGCAATTATTAGAAAATGGAAGAAGTTCAAGATGACGGTCAATCACCCTCGGTCTGGGGCTCCATGCAAGATCTCACCTCGTGGGGCATCAATGATCATGAGGAAGGTGAGGGATCAGCCCAGAACTACATGGCAGGACCTGGTCAATGACCTGAAGAGAGCTGGGACCACAGTCTCAAAGAAAACCATTAGTAACACACTACGCCGTCATGGATTAAAATCCTGCAGCGCACGCAAGGTCCCCCTGCTCAAGTCAGCGCATTTCCAGGCCCGTCTGAAGTTTGCCAATGACCATCTGGATGATCCAGAGGAGGAATGGGAGAAGGTCATGTGGTCTGATGAGGCAAAAATATAGCTTTTTGGTCTAAACTCCACTTGCTGTGTTTGGAGGAAGAAGAAGGATGAGTACAACCCCAAGAACACCATCCCAACCGTGAAGCATGGAGGTGGAAACATCATTCTTTGGGGATGCTTTTCTGCAAAGGGGACAGGACGACTGCACCGTATTGAGGGGAGGATGGATGGGGCCATGTATTACGAGATCTTGGCCAACAACCTCCTTCCCTCAGTAAGAGCATTGAAGATGAGTCGTGGCTGGGTCTTCCAGCATGACAACGACCCGAAACACACAGCCAGGGCAACTAAGGAGTGGCTCCGTAAGAAGCATCTCAAGGTCCTGGAGTGGCCTAGTCAGTCTCCAGACCTGAACCCAATAGAAAATCTTTGGAGGGAGCTGAAAGTCCGTATTGCCCAGCAACAGCCCCGAAACCTGAAGGATCTGGAGAAGGTCTGTATGGAGGAGTGGGCCAAAATCCCTGCTGCAGTGTGTGCAAACCTGGTCAAGACCTACAGGAAACGTATGATCTCTGTAATTGCAAACAAAGGTTTCTGTACCAAATATTAAGTTCTGCTTTTCTGATGTATCAAATACTTATGTCATGCAATAAAATGCAAATTAATTACTTAAAAATCATACAATGTGATTTTCTGGATGTTTGTTTTAGATTCTGTCTCTCACAGTTGAAGTGTACCTATGATACAAATTACAGACCTCTACATGCTTTGTAAGTAGGAAAACCTGCAAAATTGGCAGTGTATCAAATACTTGTTCTCCCCACTGTATATCTCTTTCATTCCTGTTTGTTTACATTTTGGGCTTCCTCTAATTATTTATCCTTTATATTCAGTTCAAGGAGTCAGCACTGAGGAAACAATCTCTGTACCTCAAATTTGACCCCCTCATGAGAGAGAGCCCCAAGAAGTCTGGCGGCCCAACAGCACTCAACAACCTCCCTCAACCTGCTCCCTTTGCTTCACGGTACTTTACTCTTTTGGTCATAATCACATGGTTTTGTTTTACCCATCTAACTGGGGGGGGGGGGGGGGGGGACAAATGCCTTGTGCGTTCATCTTAAAATGTTATAGTTGCAAATAAGATTTTAATTTGCCTAGAATTGAGAGGATACTTGATCTCTAGTTTGTGTATCTTAAATGAGTTTGCAATTCAAAGGTGAATATCAAGGTGTTTGCGCCAAGTCTGAGGGAGGTTTCTGTCAATGTGGTTTTAGTGTGGATACCCAGAAGACTGGAGCCAAGGAGGAGGTGAATGGACTGAAATCTGTCGATCCCAAACTTCTTGATGTCCCACCACCTGTAAGTTACCGCAGTACTCCTCAAAGATCCTACTATAATATAGTAAAGCTAAGTAATGTGGGAAAACTGTTAAATGGATGTCTTCTCTCTTTTAGGTTCAGGTTGTTGGTCCTCGGACTCGCGTGCAAAATTCCCCTATGAATCTGGCCTCAACTTTCCCCCAACCAGCCAACACTGAGGATAACATCATAGAGGTGCTTAAATACAGTCAGCAAGACATGGAAGCTGCCGTTGCCAAGATCCAGAAAGAAGTAGGTGTTTGTTTTCCTCATCCCCTTCAATCCAGTCATGATCCTTTTCATTTATAATGGTTTCTTTTTATAGGCAAAGGAACAGGAAGATGAATGGAAGGCAAAGCATGACAAGCTATCTTGGGATAATCATGAAATGGGGTAAGCAATAAGCATTGAAGCTAGTCTTTGGTCACTGATTCTCATTTCAGACCTCTTAACAAGTTTAACTGTTGGTTTCTCTGCTTTTTGTTTTTGCAGGAAAATCATGTCTGAATTTGAAGCCACAATTGCTCAGATATTGGGTAGGTTGTAGTAAAGGAAATTGTCCAATGTTCAAGATGAAAATGAAGGGTATTCAAAAATGTTTAATGTAAAATGTACAACTTGTCATGGTTTCCTGCAGCTGATAAACAAAAGGAGAAGGAGATGGCCCAGGCTGAGATCACTAAAGTCTTGCAGGAGAAGGAGCAGGTATCACAGGACCTGAACACCATGGAGAGGTCCTTCTCTGATCTCTTCAAGAGACTGGACAAGTACAAAGAGGCCATCGAGGGTTACAAAAAGGTTGGAATTAAAAAGGATGTCATGACCTATGCATAGGGCCCTGTGTTTTGTGCAACCATGTGGCATGCCTAAATCTGAACCATTTATATGAAAGGTTTTTCACAGACCTGTCCCCTTTTTATGGTCCAGCACCATCCTCAGACAATTGCGTTCATTTTTGGTGTAATTATCATTTCTGGAGGAGGCTTAAAATACAGGATAAAATCTTGCTATGACACATGATTGCGCAAAACACTTTGGTGCAGGAAAGTAACATTGTTGTGAAGGATGATGCTGAATTGATGTAGGTCTATGACTTTGCTTTGCCAACCTCATGACTTTTGGTTTTAAATGTGTGTGCCACTAAGAATGAAGAGATGCTGAAGAAATGTGCTGAAGATTACCTGGCTAGGATCAAGAAGGAGGAGCAGCGCTACCAGACCCTGAAAGCCCATGCAGAGCAGAAAATTGGCCTGTAAGACTCAAACTATACTTTTTTGTGCAAAGTACAGCCGGTTACAGAATTGTGTATTGTTGCTGGCCTTTGTGTAGTCTCACTTGGCTGAATATTACATATATATATTTTTTTTTTCAGGGCGAATGGAGAAATTGCAGAGGTTCGCTCCAAACTAAAGTCGGAGGTCTCTGCACTTCAGGCCCAGCTGCGCAGGGAGCAGCTAAAGGCCCAGTCACTGGAGAACAGCCTTGACCAGAAAGTAAGTCCACCTCAGTCTGAAGTCCATGAGGCTGCCTCTATCAGGGTTTTTTGGCATAATTTGTTCAGGAAGGTTTTGCTCTTATCAGATTTTCCCTTCTTGCTTTTTTCCTGTCCCCTCAGGTAAAAGAGACGGAAGAACTCACCAATCTTTGTGATGAGCTAATCGCGAAAGTCCAGAAGGGCTGAGTTGAACTGCATGTCTGTCCTTGTCTTTATTGCTGTACTGTAGTTTAGATTTTTAAACAACAAATCTAAACGTGCTCTTCCTGATGAATATCGCTTTGTAAATGTTTTGCTGCTCTTGATTGGAGATCGAGCAATGGCTCATCTACTGATTCATATTTTGTTTTATCAATGTCGGTCTTGTCCATGTCTGTGTATTACTGTAATAATAAAACCATTTCACAAATCAAGATCTGTTGTAGCTCCTTGCAAGTTTATTTGAAGTTAATTGTAGCCCTCAAACTCCTTTTTGAGCCACAAGGAGACGCTGTTTACCAAAAGATTAATATTTTGTAGTGCAATCTTAGCAAAGGTAATTTTAGTTTTTGGTTTCATGCATTCATTTCATGTTCTGATTTGAGCATAGTGAAATTTGTACAAGTTTTCAGAACAGTAGCTACTTCATAAATGTTTCTAGGGGTGTGCTATGTTCTGTTAATTAAAACATTTCAATAGCTCCTTTCGGTCTCTAGAGCCAAACGCTCATCCCGTTCTAGAATGCCTACAACATAACAGAGCTACCCTGATACAATGCTCCCCTTCTTCCCCGAGCAATCACAGGGTCCTGTCACATCACTCCCGGAGCAGGACAATGCACTTCCTAAATGGTGAAAGGAAATCCTACCTAGATTGGAGTTGAATGAGGTGGTAGTGTGGGGCAGAGGGGAGGAGAAGGGCTAGATTCACTCTTAAATGGGAGCGATGCTAGTCAGTTGGTGTAGTCTTGCAGGGGCCATCACTCTCCTGTGAGAGCACTTTCTATCTCTGCCTGTATCTATTGTCATTTATTCCTGCACCACTGGCCCTTTGCTGGCTGCCCTCTGAATCACCCTGTGTAGACGACTAGGCTCTTCTAGCCATGTCAGGGGAGGAAAGCTGACCTGCCTTTTGTAGGGGGCTCCTGGTGGTCCTTATCTAGCAGGGCAGGTAACTGTCACTGAACTCAATCCCTCATTCCCAGTGGCAGCCGGTGGGCTGACCGCAGGCTTTTACAAACATCCTCAATATTCTAATTTTCAGACTTGAATCTCAATCAAGCCTTAATTGTTTTCGGACAAGTTCCTGTAAAGAATTGAGGCCATGAACCAAAGTGTACATTTGCTTGTCCTTTAATCAAACCGTTGCCAAATCAATCTTGAAATTACCTTTCTCACTTTTAATGGGGTACATCATAGAAGATTGTCAAACAACCAATTGTGTATAAGTACTTGCATAAACGAAATATGATTATCCTGGTTGGCAATGTCCTTCATATATGATACATTACATTGCAACTACAGAAAACCTTATTGAACTTACATAATTTTAATCAAAATACATGTAAAATGCCTGACTTTGAAAAATAAACATTTCCTTAAAATAAATTAAACACGTCTCCTTTCAAATGTATATAAAATGACTACATCTATATAAATTGTGGTTGGATTAGACTGCAGTGTAAGTAAGTACTCATTATGGTCTATGTATTCACTGCAACACTGGATATTTGCAAGGATTCTATAAAACACACATGAAAGGCTAGTGGTGGTAACCTAAGTAACATTTGGATTCTGGCAATATGTAGCGAGTCCAGCTATAGTCAACATTGGAACAATATTCTATTCTTTGCCGTCTTCGATATGGACATGAAAAATGCTACCAATGTATTTTCATAAGGCCTTTGTGGATGAATTTATGATTGAAAAGAAACAGGATTATTGATGGACACATCGATAGTGGTCAGGGTTAAATGGATGTGCATTTGAACAATAATGAAACATTTACAAAAATCAAAGGGGCTACCTGAGTATGAGCGTAATACCAGCCCTTTTGTATTGTATTCCATTCCGCCTTCAACATCACCTAGCAGAGCTTAAGTACTGTATCTTGTACCCTACAACATGATTAGAGGTAAAGGTCAAAACTGACCCTAATCCCTGTTGGTTAGTTGATATGGGTTAACAGCACAAGTTAATGATGGATTATTTATTTATTTACTGATGGATATGCACTCTTAGTAAGTCTGAATAGCTGCCTTTAACACATTGCAGAATCTCTTGGCGATTGAAGTAAGTGCACATCAGGGTTCGGTGGTTTTTAGTGGTGTTGATATGAAAAGTAGCACCAAGGACCAGGCAGGTTTGCAGGTACTGTAAAAACCATACATATTTTCATTGGAAGATGTGGTTATTTTAGTTGAGAAATCACTAGGGCAGCCATTTATGCACAAATCTCTAAAACTGCTCATTCACGATCACCTTCATTTCAATGTTGTACAGTACTGAATGATCATTATAAAGCCCCAGTATTGTCCAGTTAGATCAAGATCCAGCACAGGCAAGGTGACAGTTAAAAGAGCAGCCCCAGATGTGTGTAACCAGAGAGCTGTTCTCTGAGGTTCAGTCCACAGCTCAACCCTTGCTGTACGATGCAATCCTTCAGAGGTGAAAGAGGGGGACATATCTAACACTGAAAGTGAATGTGCTGGTGCACCTTCCCGTCCACGTGGGTGTGTGTGTGGATGTCAGTGTAGATTTTTGGGGGGAGGGCAGAGCCCCCTTGAGTGAGGAGAAGCTGCTGCTGAGCCAGATACTCCTCATAGTTTATGGAGCCCAGGCAGTCCTTCTCTGAGGTGGAGGGGGCCACACAGCTCCTGTCCCTCTCCCGGTAGGGCAGTCGGTGGGAGGCCTGCAGGACCTGGGCAGCCGCAGTGCTGGTAGGGGAACAGTGCTTCTTACTCTGGCAGAACCACAGCAGCACTGTACCGAAGATGAACACCATGCCAGCAGGGATGCCGATGATGACTGGCCAGGGGAGGGTGCTGGAGGCTGGGGTGAACATTGGGGTGATGGGTGGCTTGGTGTCTGCAGGAGGAGAGGGTCCGAAAAAAAGAAGTATCAGTCAACATGGAGTCAATCATTCTAAACAATAAAATTTAACAAAGAAGTAGCTACACATGCTGAGAGAGTCTTGGTTGAGAAATTAATAGTGCTGAGCGATTAACCAATATATATACAGTGGGATAAAAAAGTATTTAGTCAGCCACCAATTGTGCAAGTTCTCCCACTTAAAAAGATGAGAGAGGCCTGTAATTTTCATCATAGGTACACGTCAACTATGACAGACAAATTGAGAGAAAAAAATTCCCGAAAATCACATTGTAGGATTTTTATTGAATTTATTTGCTAATTATGGTGGAAAATAAGTATTTGGTCACCTACAAACAAGCAAGATTTCTGGCTCTCACAGACCTGTAACTTCTTCTTTAAGAGGCTCCTCTGTCCTCCACTTGTTATCAGTATAAAAGACACCTGTCCACAACCTCAAACAGTCACACTCCAAACTCCACTATGGCCAAGACCAAAGAGCTGTCAAAGGACACCAGAAACAAAATTGTAGACCTGCACCAGGCTGGGAAGACTGAATCTGCAATAGGTAAGCAGCTTGGTTTGAAGAAATCAACTGTGGGAGCAATTATTAGGAAATGGAAGACATACAAGACCACTGATAATTTCCCTCGATCTGGCGCTCCACGCAAGATCTCACCCTGTGGGGTCAAAATTATCACAAGAACGGTGAGCAAAAATCCCAGAACCACACGGGGGGACCTAGTGAATGACCTGCAGAGAGCTGGGACCAAAGTAACAAAGCCTACCACCAGTAACACACTACGCCACCAGGGACTCAAATCCTGCAGTGCAAGACGTGTCCCCCTGCTTAAGCCAGTACATGTCCAGGCCAGTCTGAAGTTTGCTAGAGTGCATTTGGATGATCCAGAAGAGGATTGGGAGAATGTCATATGGTCAGATGAAACCAAAATATAAATTTTTGGTAAAAACTCAACTCATCGTGTTTGGAGGACAAAGAATGCTGAGTTGCATCCAAAGAACACCATACCTACTGTGAAGCATGGGGGTGGAAACATCATGCTTTGGGGCTGTTTTTCTGCAAAGGGACCAGGACGACTGATCCGTGTAAAGGAAAGAATGAATGGGGCCATGTATCGTGAGATTTTGAGTGAAAACCTCCTTCCATCAGCAAGGGCATTGAAGATGAAACGTGGCTGGGTCTTTCAGCATGGCAACGAAGGAGTGGCTTCGTAAGAAGCATTTCAAGGTCCTGGAGTGGCCTTGCCAGTCTCCAGATCTCAACCTCATAGAAAATCTTTGGAGGGAGTTGAAAGTCTGTGTTGCCCAGCGACAGCCCCAAAACATCACTGCTCTAGAGGAGATCTGCATGGAGGAATGGGCCAAAATACCAGCAACAGTGTGTGAAAACCTTGTGAAGACTTACAGAAAACGTTTGACCTGTGTCATTGCCAACAAAGGGTATATAACAAAGTATTGAGAAACTTTTGTTATTGACCAAATACTTATTTTCCACCATAATTTGCAAATAAATTCATTAAAAATCCTACAATGTGATTTTCTGGATATTTTTCTCTCATTTTGTCTGTCATAATTGACGTGTACCTATGATGAAAATTACAGGCCTCTCTCATCTTTTTAAGTGGGAAAACTTGCACAATTGGTGGCTGACTAAATAATTTTTTCCCCCACTGTATATATTTTGGGTTTCTAAACAACTCATTGACCCATGTCGGTTCAATTATTTGAATTCCATTTCGTTGTTTTTTTCTGTGAGCTCAATGCTCAGTTTCTGTAGAGATAAATCAGATAAGTAATGGGCAGTTACTACCATCATGAGACTTTTATTAATTGTTTTATTCTGTGTTGTTACAGCATTCAACCCACATAATGCATTGTGCAATGAATGTACAAAAAAACAAGCGAAACTGAAGTCAAAAAACGAGATTAGCTTTTTAATAATCGAACCGAAACTGAACAGACCTCAAAAAGCACTTTTCACTGCAGTGGGTCAATACTACATTGTTCACCAATACAAAGCTCACAAGAACCAGCGTAAGAAGAAAACTGGAAACAGAGGAGTTTTGTGTGTACATGATGGGGAAGATTTTGAAAGTTGGATTTTTGGGAGGCCAGGTAATCCATCATTAACTTGTGCTGGTATGATGTACTACATTATTATTTATTTTTGTCATTTAGCAGACGCTCTTATCCAGAGCGACTTACAGTTAGTGAGTGCATACATTTTCATACTGGCCCCCCGTGGGAAACGAACCCACAACCCTGGCGTTGCAAGCACCATGCTCTACCAACTGAGCTACACGGGGCCTAGAGGGCAGGCAGCCTGCCACTGGTATTACCTGGCAGCACGGTGAGGAAGGCACTGCGGAAGCTGTAGCCCATGGTGTTGGCGCCCAGACAGATGTACATGCCAGCGTCCTCCTCCTTGGCGCGGGTGATGAGCAGCTTGTTGAGGTAGGAGCCATCAGGGCGTGACCACACCTCTCCCGTGGGCAGCACCACAAAGTGATGGTCGCCCACCTCAATGGTGGAGTTGTACCGACTCTCCTCGTTGGACTCGACACGCTTGAGCCACTGGATGACGGGTTTGACATCGCTCCTCACTTTGCACTGGAATGAGGTAGTCCCACCGTAGTCCACTGTGGTGTTGACCGGGTGAGTGCCTGTCAGGATGGGCTTGGAGTTGGTCCGCTCTGCAGAGAAACATAATCGACAAACTGTCACAACCATCCCACATTTCAACATGGCTGACTCTTTGCATGAACCAGCGTAGATGTCCATACAATTATTAGCCTCAGGCGTAGAAAGAGAGGGAGAGAGAGAAATACCACATGTAACACAAGATGTATGTGTGATTAGTTTCCTCTCTCTCTGCTCCTGGTTGTACAACACACACACATCTGGGAGGAGGGGGGGGGGGCAGACAGCTGGACCCTAATCAACTCCAGATTGGAGGGGCTTGGGGTTTAGCAGCCACCTCCTCCTCGCCCCACACTCCAGAACAGAACCCTCGTTCTCAGATCTACCTTCTCAATATGCTTCTCATTTACATGATTATACGAGCACATTCATCCATGGAGCAGGGATACGAGTAACATTCATCCATGGAGCAGGGATGTGAGTTAAGACTTACTGATCAAACGCAGCAGTCTGACGAAGTTAGATCAGAGAGTAAGGATCTCCAAAAGGTTGTGGTTCCACCTCAAATCCAGACCCAACGTTACTACGATTACGTGGCAATTATATCAATGTTGACCAGATTGATTTCCATCCCTGATAGCCAAAAATGATCAATATCACAACATCCATAGAACTCAGTCTGCAGGACTGTGATATATACTACAGTATTATCTGGTTCCTTCCCCTGAGGAGTCCACCACATACATTAGTTATGAGATCTTTCCAGGTGGACTGGCTCGTTAAGTGAATTTATGACTCTGACCTTCGTGACTGTATGATACTTACGTATGACCTCCACTTTGTAGGTGGCGTTGATCTCTCCGGCTCGGTTGGAGACCCTGCAGGTGTACCTGCCGCTGTTCTCCGGGGTCAGATTCCTCAGACTCAGGGTCCACTTCTTCTGGCGCCCCTCGCCCACCTCACGCTCTGTCAGTGGCCTGTCGTCCTTCAGCCACACGATGTCCGGCCGAGGGTTACCGCTGGCCATACACTTCAGCTGCACAGAACTCCCGACGGGCCGGGCGATCACCCGCTTCCTCATTTTAGCAGGCTGGGTGAAACGGGGACGAACTTTGGGAAAAGGAGGGAGGAGAGTTTTGGGTTTACTACCTTGCAGAGATGGATACGAAAATCATGAAATAAGACTCAATCTAATGCTATTACAGTTGAAGTTGGAAGTTTACATACACTTAGATTGGAGTCATTAAAACTTGTTTTTCAACCACTCAACAAATGTCTTGTTAACAAACTATAGTTTTGGCAAGTCGGTTAGGACATCTACTTTGTGCATGACACAAGTCATTTTTCCAATAATTGTTTACAGACAGATTATTTCACTTATAATTCACTGTATCACAATTCCAGTGGGTCAGAAGTTTACATACACTAAGTTGACTGTGCCTTTAAACAGCTTGGAAAATTCCAGAAAATGATGTCATGGCTTTAGAAGCTTCTGATAGGCTAATTGACATAATTTGAGTCAATTGGAGGTGTACCTGTGGATGTATTTCAAGGCCTACCTTCAAACTCAGTGCCTCTTTGCTTGACATCATGGGAAAATCTAAAGAAATCAGCCAAGACCTCAGAAAAAAAATTGTAGACCTCCACAAGTCTGGTTCATCCTTGGGAGCAATTTCCAAACGCCTGAAGGTACCACGTTCATCTGTACAAACAATAGTGCGCAAGTATAAACACCATGGGACCACGTAGCCGTCATACCGCTCAGGAAGGAGATGAAGGTACTTTGGTGCGAAAAGTGCAAATCAATCCCAGAACAACAGCAAAGGACCTTGTGAAGATGCTGGAGGAAACAGGTTCAAAAGTATCTATATCCACAGTAAAACGAGTCCTATATCAACATAACCTGAAAGGCCGCTCAGCAAGGAAGAAGCCACTGCTCCAAAACCGCCATAAAAAAGCCAGACTACGGTTTGCAACTGCACATGGGGACAAAGATCGTAATTTTTGGAGAAATGTCCTCTGGTCTGATGAAACAAAAATAGAACTGTTTGGCCATAATGACCATTGTTATGTTTAGAGGAAAAAGGGGGTCTTGCAAGCCGAAGAACACCAACGGGGGTGGCAGCATCATGCTGTGGGGGTGCTTTACTGCAGGAGGGACTGGTGCACTTCACAAAATAGATGGCATCATGAGGAAGGAAAATGATGTGGATATATTGAAGCAACATCTCAAGACATCAGTCAGGAAGTTAAAGCTTGGTCGCAAATGGGTCTTCCAAATGGACAATGACCCCAAGCATACTTCCAAAGTTGTGGCAAAATGGCTTAAGGACAACAAAGTCAAGATATTGGAGTGGCCATCACAAAGCCCTGACCTCAATCCTATAGAAAATGTGTGGGCAGAACTGAAAAAGCGTGTGCGAGCAAGGAGGCCTACAAACCTGAATCAGTTACACCAGCTCTGTCAGGAGGAATGGGCCAAAATTCACCCAAATTATTGTGGGAAGCTTGTGGAAGGCTACCCGAAACGTTTGACCCAAGTTAAACCATTGAAAGGCAATGCTACCAAATACTAATTGAGTGTATGTAAACTTCTGACCCACTGGGAATGTGATGAAAGAAATAAAAACTGAAATAAATCATTCTCTCTACTATTATTCTGACTTTTCACATTCTTAAAATAAAGTGGTGATCCTAACTGACCTAAGACAGGGAATTTTTACTAGGATTAAATGTCAGGAATTGTGAAAAACTGAGTTTAAATGTAATAATATAATAATAATAATAATAATAATATGCCATTTAGCAGACGCTTTTATCCAAAGCGACTTACAGTCATGTGTGCATACATTTTTACGTATGGGTGGTCCCGTATGGGTGGTCCCGGGGACTAAGGTGTATGTAAACTTCTTGACTTCAACTGTAACTGTAGTAATGTTACTTTCTTTTAATGATCCTACCGAGGTTTCCTGATAGGCCGTCAGGGCCATACTCTGAGTCCACCCCACCAGGGACCCCTGGCCCAGTCTTATCAGCGCCAGAGTAATCTGTAAGGGAAAGGGGACAGAACATATCACTGTGAGATAAATTAATGTTTTATGATTGCGGGCAAAAGATGCAGACTTTTCAACATAGAATTTAACATGGTATAAACGTTATGTTCAATAGGCACACAGAAAAGGCCTTAGAGGTATTAACAGAGGGTGATGACAGAGATTATGAGGTAAGCCTATTAGGGTTCACTAGTGGTAAAGGCTTCTGTGGCCGTTTGGGCTAATTAACTTTCAGTTCTGATCTCAGATGGGTGTTTTTCTTGATTATTTCAAAGCTTGTAAACAGTTTATATAATCGATTCACATTCAAAAACAGCATCTGAACACTATCAATTAAGTTGTTATTATGGAGTAGGCACTGGTTGTTAGTGAGAGTCTCTGTTTTACTGCTCCTCTAACTCAGGATACAAGCATGAGGCAGAGTGTTCAACAAACAGTGAAGAAAAAAAATTCTGTTGAATTCAATGCTATTTGTTTCACACTTTTTACAATGTCAGTGACACGGCCCACTTGACAAAGACAAAGCGCCCCCAGCCAAACAGGCACACTAAAACACTCTTGGGTCCATCTGAGTAAATTTAGCATTTATAGATAGCATACACTGAGGGGGTGTATGCTAAGGTCACACGCTGTAACATTTGGGAGTAATATGATCAGTTTTCATAAGCGCAGCTCCGGGAGACAGCTGTTGAGTTGTCGTCATTGACTGACTGACTTCATGTGGTGGAGCTAA
This sequence comes from Coregonus lavaretus, assembly GCF_964263955.1. Lineage (NCBI taxonomy): Eukaryota > Metazoa > Chordata > Actinopteri > Salmoniformes > Salmonidae > Coregonus > Coregonus lavaretus. The sequence continues at coordinate 25,256,988 of NC_140005.1, read as the reverse complement.
GACACGGCTTAGTGAAAGTATAATCAGTGAAACATAATAGATTGTTTGTAATGCATATCTACTTTGTGAGGTAGACATTGATGAATTTATGGAGCATATTAAAGTTCCATGCCAATTACTACCATTTGGAATACCAAACATTATGACCGATTATAGAAGATCAACCAAAGCAGAGCAAGGTGTCGGATAGATTACACATGATACTACTGCACTTCATGGTATTAGTCATTCACATATGTTCAAATCTTTTCAAATATACCAGTGCTGAGTTAATCCGTTTTTTCGTAGCCTACAGTGGGGAAAAAAAGTATTTAGTCAGCCACCAATTGTGCAAGTTCTCCCACTTAAAAAGATGAGAGAGGCCTGTAATTTTCATCATAGGTACACGTCAACTATGACAGACAAAATGAGAAAAAAAAATCCAGAAAAATCACATTGTAGGATTTTTAATGAATTTATTTGCAAATTATGGTGGAAAATAAGTATTTGGTCAATAACAAAAGTTTCTCAATACTTTGTTGTATACCCTTTGTTGGCAATGACATAGGTCAAACGTTTTCTGTAAGTCTTCACACACTGTTGCTGGTATTTTGGCCCATTCCTCCATGCAGATCTCTTCTAGAGCAGTGATGTTTTGGGGCTGTCGCTGGGCAACACAGACTTTCAACTCCCTCCAAAGATTTTCTATGGGGTTGAGATCTGGAGACTGGCTAGGCCACTCCAGGACCTTGAAATGCTTCTTACGAAGCCACTCCTTCATTGCCCGGGCGGTGTGTTTGGGATCATTGTCATGCTGAAAGACTCAGCCACGTTTCATCTTCAATGCCCTTGCTGATGGAAGGAAGTTTTCACTCAAAATCTCATGATACATATCCCCATTCATTCTTTCCTTTACACGGATCAGTCGTCCTTGTCCCTTTGCAGAAAAACAGCCCCAAAGCATGATGTTTCCACCCCCATGCTTCACAGTAGGTATGGTGTTCTTTGGATGCAACTCAGCATTCAATCAATCAATCAATTTTATTTTATATAGCCCTTCTTACATCAGCTAATATCTCGAAGTGCTGTACAGAAACCCAGCCTAAAACCCCAAACAGCTAGTAATGCAGGTGTAGAAGCACAGTGGCTAGGAAAAACTCCCTAGAAAGGCGAAAGCCTAGGAAGAAACCTAGAGAGGAACCAGGCTATGAGGGGTGGCCAGTCCTCTTCTGGCTGTGCCGGGTGGAGATTATAACAGAACCATGCCAAGATGTTCAAAAATGTTCATAAGTGACAAGCATGGTCAAATAATAATCAGGAATAAATCTCAGTTGGCTTTTCATAGCCGATCATTAAGAGTTGAAAACAGCAGGTCTGGGACAGGTAGGGGTTCCATAACCGCAGGCAGAACAGTTGAAACTGGAATAGCAGCAAGGCCAGGCGGACTGGGGACAGCAAGGAGTCACCACGGCCGGTAGTCCCGACGTATGGTCCTAGGGCTCAGGTCTCTCAGTTGGCTTTTCATAGCCGATCATTAAAGAGTTGAAAACAGCAGGTCTGGGACAGGTAGGGGTTTCGTAGCCGCAGGCAGAACAGTTGAAACTGGAATAGCAGCAAGGCCAGGCGGACTGGGGACAGCAAGGTGTCATCATGCCCGGTAGTCCTGACGTATGGTCCTAGGGCTCAGGTTCTCAGAGAGAAAGAGAGAACGAGAGAATTAGAGAGAGCATACTTAAATTCACACAGGACACTGGATAAGACAGGAGAAGTACTCCAGGTATAACCAACTAACCCCAGCCCCCCGACACATAAACTACTGCAGCATAAATACTGGAGGCTGAGACAGGAGCGGTCCGGAGACACTGTGGCCCCATCCGAAGAAACCCCCGGACAGGGCCAAACAGGAAGGATATAACCCCACCCACTCCGCCAAAGCACAGCCCCCGCACCACTAGAGGGATATCCCCAACCACCAACTTACAATCCTGAGACAAGGCCGAGTATAGCCCACAGAGGTCTCCACCACAGCACAAACCAAGGGGGGGGCGCCAACCCAGACAGGAAGATCACGTCAGTAACTCAACCCACTCAAGTGACGCACCCCTCCCAGGGACGGCATGAAAGAGCACCAGCAAGCCAGTGACTCAGCCCCTGCAACAGGGTTAGAGGCAGAGAACCCCAGTGGAGAGGGGAACCGGCCCGGCAGAGACAGCAAGGGCTGTTCGTTGCTCCAGCCTTTCCGTTCACCTTCACACTCCTGGGCCAGACTACACTCAATCATATGACCTACTGAAGAGATAAGTCTTCAGTAAAGACTTAAAGGTTGAGACCGAGTCTGCGTCTCTCACATGGGTAGGCAGACTGTTCCATAAAAATGGAGATCTATAGGAGAAAGCCCTGCCTCCCGCTGTTTGCTTAGAAATTCTAGGGACAATTAGGAGGCCTGCGTCTTGTGACCGTAGCGTACGTATTGGTATGTACGGCAGGACCAACTCGGAAAGATAGGTAGGAGCAAGCCCATGTAACGCTTTATAGGTTAACAGTAAAACCTTGAAATCAGCCCTTGCCTTAACAGGAAGCCAGTGTAGGGAAGCTAGCACTGGAGTAATATGATCAAATTTCTTGGTTCTAGTCAGGATTCTAGCAGCCGTATTTAGCACTAACTGAAGTTTATTTAGTGCTTTATCCGGGTAGCCGGAAAATAGAGCATTGCAGTAGTCTAACCTAGAAGTAACAAATGCATGGATTAATTTTTCTGCATCATTTTTGGACAGAAAATTTCTGATTTCTGCAATGTTACGTAGATGGAAAAAAGCTGTCCTTGAAACAGTCTTGATATGTTCGTCAAAAGAGAGATCAGGGTCAAGAGTAACACCGAGGTCCTTCACAGTTTTATTTGAGACGACTTTACAACCATCTAGATGAATTGTCAGATTTAACAGAAGATCTCTTTGTTTCTTGGGACCTAGAACAAGCATCTCTGTTTTGTCCGAGTTTAAAAGTAAAAAGTTTTCAGCCATCCACTTCCTTATGTCTGAAACACAGGCTTCTAGCGAGGGCAATTTTGGGGCTTCACCATGTTTCATTGAAATGTACAGCTGTGTGTCATCTGCATAGCAGTGAAAGTTAACATTATGTTTTCGAATAACATCCCCAAGAGGTAAAATATATAGTGAAAACAATAGTGGTCCTAAAACGGAACCTTGAGGAACACCGAAATGTACAGTTGATTTGTCGGAGGACAGACCATTCACAGAGACAAACTGATATCTTTCCGACAGGTAGGATCTAAACCAGGCCAGAACTTGTCCGTGTAGACCAATTTGGGTTTCCAGTCTCTCCAAAAGAATGTGGTGATCGATGGTGTCAAAGGCAGCACTAAGGTCTAGTAGCACGAGGACAGATGCAGAGCCTCGGTCTGACGCCATTAAAAGGTCATTTACCACCTTCACAAGTGCAGTCTCAGTGCTATGATGGGGTCTAAAACCAGACTGAAGCATTTCGTATACATTGTTTGTCTTCAGAAAGGCAGTGAGTTGCTGCGCAACAGCTTTTTCTAAAATTTTTGAGAGGAATGGAAGATTCGATATAGGCCGATAGTTTTTTATATTTTCCGGGTCAAGGTTTGGCTTTTTCAAGAGAGGCTTTATCACTGCCACTTTTAGTGAGTTTGGTACACATCCGGTGGATAGAGAGCTGTTTATTATGTTCAACATAGGAGGGCCAAGCACAGGAAGCAGCTCCTTCAGCAGTTTAGTAGGAATAGGATCCAGTATGCAGCTTGAAGGTTTAGAGGCCATGATTATTTTCATCATTGTGTCAAGAGATATAGTACTAAAACACTTAAGTGTCTCTCCCGATCCCAGGCCCTCGCAGAGCTGTGCAGATCCAGGACAGCTAAGCCCTGGAGGAATACGCAGATTCAAAGAGGAGTCCGTAATTTGCTTTCTAATGGTCATGATCTTTTCCTCAAAGAAGTTCATGAATGTATCACTGCTGAAGTGAAAGCCATCCTCTCTTGGGGAATGCTGCTTTTTAGTTAGCTTTGCAACAGTATCAAAAAGAAATTTTGGATTGTTCTTATTTTCCTCAATTAAGTTGGAAAAGTAGGATGATCGAGCAGCAGTGAGGGCTCTTCGGTACTGCACGGTACTGTCTTTCCAAGCTAGTCGGAAGACTTCCAGTTTGGTGTGGCGCCATTTCCGTTCCAATTTCCTGGAAGCTTGCTTCAAAGCTCGGGTATTTTCTGTATACCAGGGAGCTAGTTTCTTATGACAAATGTTTTTCGTTTTTAGGGGTGCAACTGCATCTAGGGTATTGCGCAAGGTTAAATTGAGTTCCTCAGTTAAGTGGTTAACTGATTTTTGTCCTCTGACGTCCTTGGGTAGGCAGAAGGAGTCTGGAAGGGCATCAATGAATTTTTGTGTTGTTTGAGAATTTATAGCACGACTTTTGATGCTCCTTGGTTGGGGTCTGAGCAGATTATTTGTTGCGATTGCAAATGTAATAAAATGGTGGTCCGATAGTCCAGGATTTTGTGGAAAAACATTAAGATCTACAACATTTATTCCATGGGACAAAACTAGGTCCAGAGTATGACTGTGGCAGTGAGTAGGTCCAGAGACATGTTGGACAAAACCCACTGAGTCGATAATGGCTCCGAAAGACTTTTGGAGTGGGTCTGTGGACTTCTCCATGTGAATATTAAAATCACCAAAAATTAGAATATGATCTGCTATGACTACAAGGTCTGATAGGAATTCAGGAAACTCAGAGAGGAACGCTGTATATGGCCCAGGAGGCCTGTAAACAGTAGCTATAAAAAGTGATTGAGTAGGCTGCATAGATTTCATGACTAGAAGCTCAAAAGATGAAAACGCCATTTTTTTTTTTGTAAATTGAAATTTGCTATCGTAAATGTTAGCAACACCTCCGCCTTTGCGGGATGCACGGGGAATATGGTCACTAGTGTAACCAGGAGGTGAGGCCTCATTTAACACAGCAAATTCATCAGGCTTAAGCCATGTTTCAGTCAGGCCAATCACATCAAGATTATGATCAGTGATTAGTTCATTGACTATGACTGCCTTTGAAGTGAGGGATCTAACATTAAGTAACCCTATTTTGAGATGTGAGGTATCACGATCTCTTTCAATAATGGCAGGAATGGAGGAGGTCTTTATCCTAATAAGATTGCTAGGGTGAACACCGCCATGTTTAGTTTTGCCCAACCTAGGTCGAGGCACAGACACAGTCTCAATGGGTATGGCTGAGCTGACTACACTGACTGTGCTATTGGCAGACTCCACTAAGCTGGCAGGTTGGCTAACAGCCTGCTGCCTGGCCTGCACCCTATTTCACTGTGGGGCTAGAGGAGTTAGAGCCCTATCTATGTTGGTAGATAAGAGGAGAGCACCCCTCCAGCTAGGATGGAGTCCGTCACTCCTCAGCAGGTCAGGCTTGGTCCTGTTTGTGGGTGAGTCCCAGAAAGAGGGCCAATTATCCACAAATGTTATCTTTTGGGAGGGGCAGAAAACAGTTTTCAACCAGCGATTAAGTGCTGAGACTCTGCTGTAGAGCTCGTCACTTCCCCTAACTGGGAGGGGGCCAGAGACAATTACTCGATGCCGACACATCTTTCTAGCTGATTTACACGCTGAAGCTATGTTGCACTTGGTGACCTCTGACTGTTTCATCCTAACATCGTTGGTGCCGACGTGGATAACAATATCTCTATACTCTCTACACTCGCCAGTTTTAGCTTTAGCCAGCACCATCTTTAGATTAGCCTTAACGTCGGTAGCCCTGCCCCCTGGTAAACAGTGTATGATCGCTGGGTGATTCGTTTTAAGTCTAATACTGCGGGTAATGGAGTCGCCAATGACTAGGGTTTTCAATTTGTCAGAGCTAATGGTGGGAGCCTTCGGCGTCTCAGACCCCGTAACGGGAGGAGTAGAGACAAGAGAAGACTCAGACTCAGACTCCGACTCGCTACATAATGGGGAAAACCGGTTGAAAGTTTCTGTCGGCTGAATGAGCGACACCGGTTGAGCATTCCAACAGTATTTCCCTCCAGAAGCCATGAGAAAGTTGTCCGGCTGCAGGGACTGTGCGGGGGGATTTATACTAACGTTACTGTCTGTACTTACTGGTGGCACAGACGCTGTTTCTTCCTTTCCTACACTGATATTACCCTTGCCTAACGATTGCGTCTGAAGCTGGGCTTGTAGCACAGCTATTTTCGCCGTAAGGCGATCGTTCTCCTGTATATTATGAGTACAGCGACTGCAATTAGAAGACATCATGTTAATGTTACTACTTAGCTTCGGCTGTTGAAGATGTTGATGAACCATGTCCAGATAAAGCGTCCGGAGTGAAAAAGTTGAATAAGGGAAAAAAGTTGCGATGGAAAAAAGGAAAATAACGTAAAGTTGGCAGCTAAAACGCACAGGAAAATGACTCTTCTGTCTCGGGATAAACGTCCGGGGTGAAAAAGTTTAACGAAAAAAGATGAGTGAGGACAAAACTAAAAAGTTGGTAAATTTGTTGAACACAAAGATTGATTAAACGTTTATTAAAAGTAAAACGTGAATAGTTTGGCAGGTAGCCAAGTAGCAACAAACAGCACAGCAGTACGGAGACAATGCGGAAGCGAGACGGAAGTCACGTCAAATCTCGTCACAGTGATCAGCATTCTTTGTCCTCCAAACACGACGAGTTTAGTTTTTACCAAAAAGTTCTATTTTGGTTTCATCTGACCATATGACATTCTCCCAATCCTCTTCTGGATCATCCAAATGCACTCTAGCAAACTTCAGACGGGCCTGGACATGTACTGGCTTAAGCAGGGGGACACATCTTGCACTGCAGGATTTGAGTCCCTGGCGGCGTAGTGTGTTACTGATGGTAGGCTTTGTTACTTTGGTCCCAGCTCTCTGCAGGTCATTCACTAGGTCCCCCTGTGTGGTTCTGGGATTTTTGCTCACCATTCTTGTGATCATTTTGATCCCACAGGGTGAGATCTTGCGTGGAGCCCCAGATCGAGGGAGATTATCAGTGGTCTTGTATGTCTTCCATTTCCTAATAATTGCTCCCACAGTTGATTTCTTCAAACCAAGCTGCTTACCTATTGCAGATTCAGTCTTCCCAGCCTGGTGCAGGTCTACAATTTTGTTTCTGGTGTCCTTTGACAGCTCTTTGGTCTTGGCCATAGTGGAGTTTGGAGTGTGACTGTTTGAGGTTGTGGACAGGTGTCTTTTATACTGATAACAAGTTCAAACAGGTGCCATTAATACAGGTAACGAGTGGAGGACAGAGGAGCCTCTTAAAGAAGAAGTTACAGGTCTGTGAGAGCCAGAAATCTTGCTTGTTTGTAGGTGACCAAATACTTATTTTCCACTATAATTTGCAAATAAATTCATAAAAAATCCTACAATGTGATTTTCAGGATTTTCTTTTCTCAATTTGTCTGTCATAGTTGATGTGTACCTATGATGAAAATTACAGGCCTCTCTCATCTTTATAAGTGGGAGAACTTATGGACAATTGGTGGCTGACTAAATACTTTTTTTCCCCACTGTACTTTCTGAGGCTTCAGACTCTAATGTTTCCGCTATACAATTCTAATACTGACGTCAAAACACATTTCATATGTATAGTGAATGCGTTATATAGTACTTAGAAAATATGTTTCATATGGCACATTTCATACATATGAAGGTGCACAGTACATATATGAGCAAAGCCATACACCTTGTACCAAACTTGAGCCCAGTGTAGCCGCCAGTAGAATTTCTCCAAATGCAGTTTGGAACACTTCATTCCCACTCCGCGTTTGAATAGGGCAGGTAGAAAGACCAGATGTGGCTTCTAACCCCCCCACTCCAGCCTCCCTCCGACACTCCCCAAACCTCTGTAGAGTTCTTTGGGCACAAACCCTCCATTGTCTCTCCCCTCCAGCACCAGCCCTAGCCCTAGCCATGATGTCATGGCTATTTGAAGGGCTTTAACTGGCCAACTATAATAACCCATTCCTTTTTTTAAAAACAGCCTCCATTGGAAGAAATATTTCTCTGTTGCTCACTTGGGCTCTCCACATTCCTCCCGGTTCCTGAACATCCAAATCCACACAGAACACAGCTCCACTCTGCCGGATTTTCTTTTCACATTTTCTTTGTTCCTGAATCTACTTCCTCTCTATTTTTTGGAGGTCCTTAGAAACAATGGCACCCTTTATTAGTCTGGGCCTATACTACTATCCCAGGCTGCTATTGTCTTTACACAATGTTGGCTCAGACTGGGGGGAGGCAGGATATCTCAGTGCTACCACATAATTGTTATTGTTGGAATACTGAAAAATACAATTATCAGTAAAAGGAGAGGACTTGAAAGCCTCCCTGTCAGTCCTTTTTGTGTCCCCTCTCCCTTCTTGAGAGGGGCCTCATCCTCCCTTATCAAAGAGCAACTAAGAGCAGCAATCCACTCAGCTTTTGCAGGGCACAACATTTAAGGGATAAAACATTTGTATTCCAATTATATCCTCAGAATGGAAAATAAATTCTAAATAAACACAGTACAATTGTACATTTAGAGATGGGAGGGAAAGGCAAATACCCACGCACCCAGACACATTCAGTTACAGAGATACTGTTGGGAAGGCAGGCAAAGTAAACGGCTAACAACAACCGAAGTGAATTGAATCCATTCAAACTGTCTCTGTAGTCTACTGTATCACTGAATCTGGTGCCCTCCCCTTTTTGTCTCCTCTTCATTCACAAATCCAGCCACAGGAAATAGATCACTCTCACTCCCCTGGCCTTGAGCTTCAACTGAATCAAAGGAAAAGGCCCCAACATTCTGTGGGCCACAATGAGTTCCAGATGTTGTTGGGAACATTCTCATGTCCAGAAAAGTCATGAGTAAGTGGCCTTACATCATCACACTCTGGAAACCTCCAAACAACCACCATGTTATCAGCCACACATAATGCAGTGTATCTGAACAGACAACAAGTCTGTACTATCACTACTACTACAGCACTACTACTATCGCTACCACTGTACTACAGAGATTTAAAGTGTCCATGTAAAAATGAAGGCTACCATGATCCCCTCTTTGTTTACATGGTTTGTACAAACACTGTGTTAGAATATAAACTTTACACTATGCAACTTGTAAAAGGTGGATCAGTATAGATGGTGTATCTATCTGGCTGTCTGTCAGTGTGGCAGTCATGTCCAAGTCTAGCAGCAGGAGGGGTGTATGGGAGGGATGAGGGGGGTCAGTTGTCAGGAGACCACCCCAAACAGGGCCCAAACAGCCAGCTGGGGGGATTGAGGAGGCGCCATGTTGCACTGGTTGACCAGATTCTTTGGATACCCAGCTAATAATTATACGGAGAGAGAACATTTTTGTAATGTTAACCTAATGTTCCCTTAATGTTTGAGTGTCCAGTTTTCCGTTAGTTAGGGGAACTTTCTCTCTATTTTAGCAAAAAACTTATTTTAGCAAAAATGAATGTTCTAAATGTGTTTTATGGGACGTTGCAAGAACATTCATATGCCCAGTTCTGAGGATTAGGAGAATATTCCATCAACACTCCGCCAAACATACACAGAACATGTTTGCAATATTCTCAGAATATCGGTGGTGTAAAGTACTTAAATAAAAATACTAGAAAGTACTACTTAAGTAGTTTTTTGGGGTATCTGTAATTTACTTCCTTATTTATATTTTTAGCAACTTTTACTTTACTACATTCTTAAAGAAAATGCTGTACTTTTTACTCCATACATTTTCCCTGACACCCAAAAGTACTCGTTACATTGGGAACGGTTAACAGGACAGGAAAATTGTCTAATTCACACAATTATCAAGAGAACATCCCTGGTCATCCCTACTGCCTCTTATCTGGCGGACTCACTAAACACATGCTTTGTTTGTAAATTATGTCTGAGTGCAGGAGCGTGCCCCTGGCTATCTGTAAATTGTAAAAAACAAGAAAATGGTGCCGTCTGGTTTGCTTAATATAAGGAATTTTAAATGATTTATACTTTTACTTTTGATACTTAAGTATATTTTAGCAGTTCCATTTACTTTTGATACTTAAGTATATATATTTTTTTTTAAATACTTTGACTTCTACTCAAGCAGGATTTTACTGGGTGACTTTCACTTTTACTTGAGTCATTTTCTATTAAGGTATCTTTACTTTTACTCAAGTATGACAATTGGGTACTTTTTCCACCACTGCAGAATGTACATTTTGAATGTTCTAGACACGCTTCATGGGACGTTGCAAGAACATTCATGTGTCCAGTTTTCTGAGCATTAGGAGAATATTCCATCAATGTCCCACCAAACATACACAGGACATGGGGTGCCATGTTCTCACAATATTAGATATTAATGTTCTAGACATGTTTCAGGAGAACGTTGCAAGAACATTCCTGTGTCCAGTTCTGAGCGTTAGGAGAATATTCCATCAATGTCCCACATTTACATTACACACATACACAGAACATGGTTGCCATGTTCTCAGAATGTAAGATATTAATGTTGTAGACACGTTTCATGGGAACGTTGTAAACACATTTCTGTGAATCAGTTGTCAGGATGTCGCCTGATTGTCCCAAAGAAACGTTCTCCCCCCAAAACATTTTTTATTACACATCACGCCTTGTTACTGTTGCCAAGCCCATCAAGGCCCTGAGTTCACAGCTCTTTTTGTCTGTTGGCAAGGTTAGGAATACTCACACACGCAGTGCTTTTAACATAAGTGTTTTCAACTTACATATTTGACACACATGATTACATTGTGCATGTTCATTTGTACAGTAATTATTCAACATGTCCTCACCTGGGATTTGAACTCACAAACTCTTGGTTCATGGCATTCAGATCTTCCTGCTACGCCACAATGTCTGTTTCAGTTAATTAGACTATTCTCTCATCATTGATATAATTGACTTATTTCAACAGTTAAAGGGCTTTCTGTATAGTTTTCTAATGTTGGTGGGGCATATTAACCTGTTTTAATGATACTCCTGAATCACTATGATCAATACAAGTTTTTCTTGAGTGTACTTTTAACAGAGCTGAAATTTACTTCTAAGTGCATTCACCCTATTGTGTACACCTATCAAGTAGTTTAGGGGGTTTTATGATTTCTTCTGGATAGGGCCTAACTTTACTGTCCCAGGACAGTGGTTAGGGTGTTCGTCATTGGTTCTGTTGGCCTGGGTTCGAGACCCGCTAGGGAAGTAACCCTACGCTCACATTCTTAGCAATATACAGTGTGTTAATGTCATTATTTGGAAACAGTTACAACACACCTATCTGATCTAATTAAAATGTGTTTCTCATTGAAAGATGGGAATCGGTAGAATTCTAGATAGCTGAGCATCTCAAAGCGAACTCTCATCTTTTTGTTCTATTTCGCTTGAGGGACTATGCTAGTCACTCCATTGGATATCCTTCCGCCTGGCTGCAGGATTAGTTGAGATATTAATATCAGAGTAATTCCGTGCCACGGGTGTGATGCGCGTAGCATCACTTCCTCGGTTACGCAGGTGAGCGAAAAGTCGATGTTGAAGGCTCCGTATGTCCGTTTTTCGTTGAGTATGTAGAATATATTCCATTTTGGGCTAAGCTTGCTCCTCCTAGGAGTGCTCTGCAGTGTTTTCCCGTCTTTAACTTTTTTCTTACAGGTCGACACGCAGTAGGGTGACACGCAGTAGGGTGAACGGGTTGGGCCAACCTGTTCACGGCGCGAGATTTGGTTGTCTTGTCTGTGTCTGTCCGCTGGTTAGCCTCCCGGCTAATTGCGTTACCTGTTGCTTGTTAGCTTCAGCTGGACGCTAGCTTCTTCTCTCAGGAGATTGAGGCTGGATACCGAGCCTACCCAGGCTAGGGGAGACTGGGTGTTATGTAGCTCTAGCTGAACACCGTTGCTCTCCAGAAGTAGGACGGGTGATCACCGAGTCGCACCTTAATGTCCAGGCTTCGCATCCTAGCTAGCATACTCTCCTACTGGCACGAGCTGCAGCTGTTTGCTCGCGCCTCACTAATCTCGCGAGAGTTGGGCAGTTTATTCTCAGGACCTCTCCTCACACAGTCTATTACTGTGTCAATTGAGTTTGGCTCCTCACATCCATACCTTTTGGGGATTGTGAGTGTAATTTCCCAAAATAAATTCTGATATCCATAGAATATATTATTACTTAATTCACATATTGCCCTGAGAACATAACTACTTTATACTTACACCTGGTATAGTATTACAAGGGGTGTTATACGGATTATCTGTTCTATAAGACATACACTACATGTCCAAAAGTATGTGGAGACCTGCTCTTCGAACATCTCATTCCAAAATCATGGACATTAATATGGAGTTGGTCCCCCTTTTGCTGCTATAACAGCCTCCACTCTTCTGGGAAGACTTTCCACTAGATGGTGGAACATTGCTGCGGGGACTTGCTTCCATTCAGCCACAAGAGCATTAGTGAGGTTGGGCACTGATGTTGAGCGATTAGGCCTGGCTCGCAGTCTGCGTTCCAATTCCTCCCAAAGGTGTTCGATGGGGTTGAGGTCAGGGCTCTGCATGCCAGTCAAGTTCTTCCACACCGATCTCTATAAACCATTTCTGTATAGACCTCACTTTGTGCACAGGTGCATTCTGAAACAGAAAATGGCCTTCCCCAAACTGTTGCCACAAATTTGGAAGAATAGAATCGTCTAGAATGTCATTGTATGCTGTAGCGTTATTTCCCTTCACTGGAACTAAGGGGCCTGGCTCGAACCATGAAAAACAGCCCCAGACCATTATTCATTCTCCATTATACTTTACAGTTGCCACTATGCATTCGGGCAGGCAACGTTCTCCTGGCATCCGCCAAACCCAGATTTGCTTGTCCGAACTGTCAGATGGTGAAGCGTGATTCATTACTCCAGAAAACGGGTGATTTTAGGCTTGTGTGCGGCTGCTCGGCCATGGAAACCCATTTCACGAAGCTCCCGACAAACAGTTATTGTGCTGACGTTGCTTCCAGAGGCATTTTGAAACTCAATAGTGAGTGTTGCATTCAAAGACAGATGATTTTTACGCGCTTCAGCACTCAGCGGTCTGAGCCGTTGTTGCTCCAAGACGTTTCCAGTTCACAATAACAGCACTTACAGTTGACCGGAGCAGCTCTAGCAGGGCAGAAATGTGTTGAACTGACTTGTTGGAAAGGTAGCATCCTATGTCAGTGCCACGTTGAAAGTCACTGAGTACGGGCCATTCTACTGCCAATGTTTGTCTATGGAGAAAGATCGAGGGAAAGATGAACGGAGAAAAGTACAGGGCGATCCTTGATGAAAACCTTCTCCAGAGCGCTCAGGACCTCAGACTGGGCCGAAGGTTCACCTTCCAACAGGACAACGACTCTAAGCACACAGCCAAGACAACGCAGGAGTCTATGAATGTCCTTGAGTGGCCCAGCCAGAGCCCGGACTTGAACCTGATCGAACATCTCTGGAGAGACCTGAAAATAGCTGTGCAGCGACGCTCCCCATCCAACCTGACAGAGCTTGAGAGGATCTGCAGAGAAGAATGGGAGAAACTCCCAAAAATAAAGATGTGCCGAGCTTGTAGTATCATACAAGAAGACTTGAGGCTGTAATCGCTGCCAAAGGTGCTTCAACAAAGTACTGAGTAAAGGGTCTGAATACTTATATAAATGTAATATTTAAGTTTTGCAAACATTTCTAAAAACCTGTTTTTGCTTTGTCATTATGGGTTATTGTGTGTAGATTAATGGGAAAAAAACGATTTACTCAATTTTAGAATAAGACTAACATAACAATGTGGGAAAAGGTGAAGGGGTCTGAATACTTTCCAAATGCATTCCTCAGTGCTCCCAAGTTCTCCAATGAACTGCATCAAACTTGGGCTAAGGTGAACTCAAGGTTCCATGTCTCAAGCCAGTGCAAGCTTTGGACCTTCATGTCTTCCCCCGAGGAGTTGAGACTGGACCAGTACCCCGTCATGGACCCCATTGTTGCTGCCATGGTCCTCCCAGACAAGGAGATAATTGGTAGGTCTCCCTGCTGTCCTCCGGGACCTAATCGGGCTGCTGACGACCACTTAAGGGACACCTTCCTGACCTTTGCCATGGTTGCTCACCTCATGAATGCGACCACTTGCACGGTCTGATAGCTCACCTGTCCACCGACGGTGACCCTGAGCTGACGGCTGAAATGACTCAGGTGTCCACACTCCTCTCCCTCTTAAACGCTGAGATGTCACGTGCTAATGGTAAAGCCCTGTCTACGGTCATCTCCTCAAACAAACAGCTTTGGCTCTCACAGACATAGATGTCTGAGAGCCAAAGCAACAGGCTCTGGGTCAGCAGTGGTGCCACCACCAGCACAGGCAGCCGCATAACAAGCACCATCCCTCTGCTCCGAAGAAGGACGGGCCCCCTCAAAATGCATGGACGCTGCTCTAGCACCCCTAACATCTCACAACGGATGATAATACTAAATTACCTAGACAATTGATTAATCTGCACTCAGTCACAAGAACAGGCAGCAGTAGACACGACATCTCTCCTGAAGCACCTCTCAGAGCTAGGCCTCAGGTTGAACAAGCAAAAAAGCCAAATGGTCCCCATACAAACTGTGACGTTCGTGGGCATGCCGATCGACTCTTCTCTAATGAGGGCTCACCTCACTGAAGAGCGAGTCCAGAAAATTGTAGATCACCTCAATCCTTTTGTCCAAGACCAAAAGGTGACTGTTCTTCAGTGTCAGAGCCTGGTGGGTCTCTTCTCTGCAGCCTCTCTTTTGGCCCCATTGGGCCTTCTACACTTGAGACCCCTGCAGAGGTGGTTCAATGCTCAAGGTTTACATCCCAAGGAACACTGGTATTGTTACAGACTGTGTCCAAGGAATGCACGCGATCACTGGCAAGATGGCGATCCCTGAAATTACTTTCAGGTGGGATTCGCCTGGGCAGAGTCCATCGGAGGGAACTGGTCCAAACAGACGCCTCCTTGACAGGCTGGGGAGCAGTATTGAGGGGGAGGGCGGCCAGCGGGACATGGAGCCCCAGCTGGTCCAAACTCCACATCAATATGCTTGAGTTGAGTGCAGTCCGACTAGCTCTGCTCAACTTTCTCAACATGTGCAGGTACAGACAGACGGCACCACAGTGGTAGCGTACATAAACCACCAAGGGGGTCTGGGTTCCATCTTCCTCCACCAAATGACACATACCCTTCTGCTGTGGTCACAGAAGAATCTGGCCTCACTAAGAGCTGTACACCTCCCAGAGATCCTGAACACTGCGGCGGACATGCTGTCCAGGGAAGGTCCTCCGGAAGGGGAGTAGTGACTACTTCCCCGAATAGTAAGTCACATGTGTGGATTCTTTGTGGAAGCGGAGGTGGATCTGTTTGCCTCAGAGAGGAACACACAGTGCCTCCTCTGGTTTTTGATAACCAACCCCCCCCCCGGGCCACTTGGCCTAGATGCCCTGGCCCACGAGTGGCAGAGGAAGAGTCTATACGCCTTCCCCCTGATCCCACTGATTCCAGCGACTCTGGACAGAATCAGGGACACGAGCCACCAGGTCCCTCTGATTGCCCCGAGATGCCACTGGTTTAGCACAATACTGTCACTCCTAGCGGGGACAGCATGGGAACTACCTCGGAGGTTGGACCTATTGTCACAGGCGGAGGGCACATTGTGGCATCCTAATCCCTCCCGCCTGCAGCAGCAGGCCTGGCTACTGAACAGCGAAAATGGTCTGATTCAGATCTTGAGCCCTCTGTTGTTAACATCTAACAGCCAGGGCCCTCTCCATCACGTCAACCTATGACACGATGTGGCACGTGTTCTGCCAGTGGTGTGGGGAGCAGCGTGTTGCTCCAGAATCTTGCGGCATAAGAACTGTGCTCCAGTTCTTGAGGTCTTTGTTCGATGCTGGCAGGGCTGCAGCCACACCTAAGGTATATGCAGCAGCCATTTCATCCGCTCATGGCAAGGTTTCTTAAGGGAGTCCGTCAATTATGCCCCTTGAGCCCGCTCATCTCCCAAATGGGATTTGGATCTGGTTCTTGGAGTACTATCCAGACCTCCCTTCGAACTGTTAGCTGGCCGCCCATAGACTTTAAACATCTCTCTCTTAAGACAGCGTTTCTGGTGGCCTTCGCCTCTACCAAGAGAGTTGGCGAGCTCCATGCTTCACCTGTTTAGTAATGAGTGTTATCGTCGATTGCCCGGGTAAAGCGAGCTCTACTCTGCAGCCTAATCCTGCCTTCCTACCAAAGGTTCTGCCTGCCCCCAGGTCACGTGAACAGGGAAATGATGCTAATGTACACGCTCTGTGTCCTGTGAGATCCCTAAACGTGGACGTGGAGTGGACTCCGGTGATCCGTCACTCTGATCAGCTGTTTGTGTGCTTTGGAGATAGAGATAGATATGGTAAGCCTCTCTCAAAACAATGGTTTTCACATTGGATTGTAGACACTATTCTGCAAGCATATAGCCTAGCTGGCCGCCCAGCCCCATCCTTTGTGGTAGCGCACTCCACTAGGGGAGTTGCCACCTCCTGGGCACTGCTTAAGGGAGTCCAGGGATCCTGGACTTCCTGACGGGCCGCCCCCAGGTGGTAAGGGTAGGTAACAACACATCTGCCACACTGATCCTCAACACGGGGGCCCCTCAGGGGTGCGTGCTCAGTCCCCTCCTGTACTCTCTGTTCACCCATGACTGCATGGCCAGGCACGACTCCAACACCATCATTAAGTTTGCCGACGACACAACAGTGGTAGGCCTGATCACCGACAACGATGAGACAGCCTATAGGGAGGAGGTCAGAGACCTGGCCGTGTGGTGCCAGGACAACAACCTCTCCCTCAACGTGACCAAGACAAAGGAGATGATTGTGGACTACAGGAAAAAAAAAGAGGACTGAGCACGCCCCCATTCTCATCGACGGGGCTGTAGTGGAACAGGTTGAGAGCTTCAAGTTCCTTGGTGTCCACATCACCAACAAACTATCATGGTCCAAACACACCAAGACAGTCGTGAAGAGGGCACGACAAAGCCTATTCCCCCTCAGGAGACTGAAAAGATTTGGCATGGGTCCTCAGATCCTCAAAAAATTCTACAGCTGCACCATCGAGAGCATCCTGACTGGTTGCATCACCGCCTGGTATGGCAACTGCTTGGCCTCCGACCGCAAGGCACTACAGAGGGTAGTGCGTACGGCCCAGTACATCACTGGGGCCAAGCTTCCTGCCATCCAGGACCTCTATACCAGGCGGTGTCAGAGGAAGGCCCTCAAAATTGTCAAAGACTCCAGCCACCCTAGTCATAGACTGTTCTCCCTGCTACCGCACGGCAAGCGGTACCGGAGTGCCAAGTCTAGGTCCAAAAGACTTCTCAACAGCTTCTACCCCCAAGCCATAAGACTCCTGAACAGCTAATCATGGCTACCCGGACTATTTGCACTGCCCCCCCACCCCATCCTTTTTACGCTGCTGCTACTCTGTTAATTATTTATGCATAGTCACTTTAACTCTACCCACATGTACATATTACTTCAACTATCTCAACTAGCCGGTGCCCCCGCACATTGACTCTGCACCGGTACCCCCCTGTATATATAGCCTCCCTACTGTTATTTTATTTTACTTCTGCTCTTTTTTTCTCAACAATTTTTTTTGTTGTTGTTTTATTTTTACTTTTTTTGTTAAAAATAAATGCACTGTTGGTTAAGGGCTGTAAGTAAGCATTTCACTGTAATGTCTGCACCTGTTGTATTCGGCGCATGTGACCAATACAATTTGATTTGATTTGATTTGATCCCCCAGTACCTTTTTCAAGGTTTTACCGGGTGAATTTCGCTGACGCTCACAGCTGTAAAGACAATATTTTTGGTTATTGAAAAAATGGTTTAGATGGTACAATGATTCACTACACTATTCAGCGCTTGTTTTCTCACATAAACTGAAATTGAGTGAACAGTTTAGAATTTTAGCAACCAGGAAATGACTTCTACATTGGTCACTTGACTCGATTTCCACTAGATAACACAGCCACAAAGTCAAAACAGATTTCCCATTTGATGCCGCTCCGGTGGGAGAAACGAATTGGCAAATATCACAGCCAATCACAACACTGGCGGGTAAATAATACTGTGAAACACTATCATTCCACTATTACTGCAGATATATTATGGACATTTTATGAAATGATAATGTAAAATGGCAAAAATATCCTATGTGAAGCATCTTTAACATATATTGCTAAGAATGTAAGAGTAAGGTGACTCGCCTACCGGGTCTAAAAGCCAGACCACCAGCACCAATGACAAATGCCCTAACCACTGTCCCAATAAGGGATATCTCTAGGGCATGTGCTTATTGGCCCAGTATAGTTAGGCCCTGTCCAGAAGAAACCCTAAACCCTCCTCCCTAGGCACTTGTGTAAATCAACTTGATGGATGTAAGCAATAGGATGAATGCACTTTGAAGTAAATTTGAAATAATCAGTCAATTGAAATAAATTAATGAGGCCCTAATCTATAGATTTCACATGACTGGGCAGGGGCGCAGACATGGGAGGGCATAGACCCACCCACTGGGGAGCCAGGCGCAGCAAATCAAAAAGAGTTTTTCCTACAAAAGGGCTTTATTACAGACAACAATACTCCTCAGTTTCATCAACTGTCCGGGTGACTGGTCTCAGACGATTCGGCAGGTGAAGAAGAAGGATGTGGAGGTCCTGGGCTGGCGTGGTTACACGTGGTCTGTGGTTGTGAGGCCAGTTGGACGTACTGCCAAATTCTCTAAAACAACGTTGGAGGCGGCTTACATTAAATTAAATGCTCTGGCAACAGCTCTGGGGGACATTCCTGCAGTCAGCATGCAAATTGCACGCTCCCTCAACTTGAGACATTTGTGGTATTGTGTTGTGACAAAACTGCACATTTTAGAGTGGCCTTTTATTGACCCCAGCACAAGGTGCACCTGTGTAATGTTCATGCTGTTTAATCAGCTTCTTGATATGCCACACCTGTCAGGTGGATTATCTTGGCAAAGAAGAAATGCTCACTAACTCGGATGTAAACAAATCTGTGCACAACATTTGAGAGAAAAGCTTTTTGTGCATATGGAAAATTTCTGGAATCTTTTATTTCAGCTCATGAAACATGGGACCAACACTTTACATGTTGTGTTTATATTTTTGTTCAGTATAAATCAAATCTATGATGAGAATAATCTGATTAACTGATACGAGACACGGCCATGGTGGCGTAGCAGGAAGATCGGAGTACCATGAACCAAGAGGTTGTGAGTTCAAATCCCAGGTGAGGACATGTTGAATAATAATTACTGTATAGATGAACATGCACAATCTAATCATATATTGTAAATGCACTGTTTGTGACTATTCCTAACCTTGCCAACAGACAAATAGCCATGAATGGATCAATGGTTCACCAATCAGGGCCTTGATTGGCTAGACAACCGTAACAAGACGTGATGTGTAATAAAGTTTTCTTTGGCCACAAATATTCCTGCAATGTTCCCATGAAACATTTCTAGAACATTAATATCTTATGTTCTGAGAACATGGCAACCATATTCTGTGTATGTTTGGTGGGACATTGATGGAATATTCTCCTAACCCACAGAAAACTGGACGCAACGTTCCTATGAAATGTATCTAGAACATTCATATCTTAAGTTCTGAGAACATGGTAACCACATTCGGGGTAAGTTCTATTTCACATTAAAGGGATACTTCAGAATTTTGGCAATGAGGTCCTTTATGAACTTTTGGATACCATTTTTATGTCTCTGCGTGCAGTTTGAAGGAAGTTGCAAACTAGCACAATTGCTTACTAGTGTTAGCGCAATGACTGGAAGTCACTACGGGCCTTAAGCTTGAAAGCAGGCCAGGATATTGTTGCCACTGTTCCCCTGAACAGCACTTGAACTGACTACAGTTGTTTCTTTATCTTTTTCTTTCTGAGCTCCAGTAAAAACAATAAACTCAAATGATGGATACTGTTCACAGTGCTATGCTGGAAGATGGCCAGTATTACACCTCCCATTTACAACACTTCAAATAAATCTTCTCTCTGAAGAAACTACCAGCCTTCCCCACCAGGCATTGAACTACATACAAAACACAATTAAGATGTTTAACAATTAGGCACATCAAGAGGCACAATAATTTCACCATTGATTGGAAAGTGCCGCTCACAATAATGATGGACCATTCTACCGTTTTTAGGCTGTCAGTTCTCTCAATGTATGACTTCAGTCCTGTAAATGTTTTAATGAGGCTCCTCTAATCTCCCTAGCCAAAAAATAATCTGACTGCACTGCACCCCTGATGGGACAATTACCCATAAAAACAAACAAACTGGTGGTGTGTGCCAGTCCCAGGCTGGGATGATGGATGAGAGAACGGAGAGAAGAGAGCGAGGCTTACAAAACAGAGATGTGCAATGACTGCTGAGAGGCTAGTGTTGGGTTGTCACGCATTCACCACAAACGGTGGGAAAGGAAAACAGAACCAACTCCATCAGGATGAAGAACGAGGCCAAACAGTTTGTGGTGGAGATCAGAGAGGGTGAAAATAATGTTCAGTTTAATAAAATACACATAAGAAAACAGTATGCCTCAAGAAAAAAAAAACTCCTTTGAACTTTCCAAGTTAAGAGACTCTCTGTCCTGTGTGGGAGTAGGTAGCTAGTAATACAGGCAGGCAGATTGAACAGGTTGAAGTTATCTTATACAACCTTGCCCTGCTTCAGCACTCCTGAAGGCTGTAATACTTTTCATTACATCGTCATAGTACAGGAAGGCCAAGCTAGATAAATCAGTTGTCAGTTCCACACACTACTGTGTAAGGAGGGATATGCTATCTATCATTTGGATAAATTGACTTACTCCATGATTTATACACTCAGTGCTGCACTTCGCAATCATAGAGATATTTCTGAACTGAGCATGGCCCAATGTAAATCATGTGGGCAACCTGACACTGCAGGTTATTACTTTCACAGCGAAGGGTTTACATTACGTAACAGCAATGTACAGTAAAATAATGTATTGTAAGTACAGCAGACAACCATGACATTGATGAAATACAGCTCTAGTGTGAACTTTGACATTCCTCCTCTTGGTGTGTCTATACTGTATATCTAACCAGGAAAAAATCAACAGCTTTGCTCTCTCGTTGACCTCTCAGTCAACTTCATATTGAACAGGAGCCAAAATAACTTTGTTAGAATCACACTTCCCCAGATCCGCATCCTGACCCTATGATACTCCGCTACACAATGGACATCATTCTCTTTACCCTCTGTTGTCCTGATCTGATCTATGTGATTAGAGTTCTACCCCAAAACAAGGCCAGTGTGAGAAGCCATCACAAGACCAGGAAGCAGCTCCTCCGGTCGGCCCCTGCCCTCCCCTCTCCTCCGCTGCAGAAGGCTCTGGACCTAATTAGGCATCTTAGAGTAATTAAACTAAACAGAGCTTTCACGCTCCACTCCTCTCATTCATCACACTCTACTCTAGCACAGAGCAAACCTACTGTACTGTACTGTACACAGGCACAGACAGAGAGAGCAGCACTACGGCCTTATAGTGGAGGAAGTAGACCAGTGACCAGTAGCTTGAAATGACTTACTGAGAGTTTAAATACTTGTCTCTTGCACACGACATCATATCCTCTTATAAGCGTTACGGGGCTTAATAGGTTAATGTTAAGGTGAACATGTTTCTTGTTGGACTATTCCGAGTTAAGGACCCTCTGCTTTAACAAACCAGAGTTTAGCCTGGGGAGAGGGAAGAAGTTAAGATCTGCTTGAGTCACCGAGGATGATGCAGTATGAAACAACATCCCATTCTGCTGTTGACTTTGGGATTTGAGCAGTATAGGATATAACAGATATAAGAGGGGAGGGGATTAACTTCAATCCCCTTTCCTAAATCCCCTTATTTCAGAGCCATGAATCCATGGTATTGTCTTTTAACATCTGCATATCGACATGATCTTGACCTGAGCGGAAGAGTTAAGCGACTGACTTTAAATCACTTCCTCAAAAGATGATGGCAAGGTTTGAGTCATGTACATGGTTTCTGGGTAGCGTCATCGTAAAGGTGATTTCACTGTGAATGGTATTACTTGGCAAACAGTAATATACTGTAATGTAGAGCAGACCGCAAGACCCCTTTCTACTTACCGATGACAATGAGGGTATAGTTGATATTAATGCTGCCAAAGCCATTGGTGGCTTTGCAGACGTAGGTTCCTGCATCCTCGGCCTCCACCTCCTTGATCTTCAGGCCCAGGCGGAGGATGCGGAAGCGGATCCAGCCACTATGGATGTTGCGGCCGTCCTTGGTCCACATGATGAGGGGCGGAGGGTCTCCCTCCACAGGGCATGGCAGCTTTATGGAACTCCCCAGGCGCACTGACTGTCTGTGTGCCACCCTCTCAGACACCCACGGAGGACCTGGAGCAACACACACACAAATTGAGTTGAACCATATGTATGTTCAACAGTCTTCATTTAATCTAGACATATAATACAAAGACTAGATTGATATGCACAATTGAGAGCATCCTGTCGGGCTGTATCACCACCTGGTACGGCAACTGCATCGCCCGCAACCGCAGTGTTCTCCAGAGGGTGGTGCGGTCTGCCGAACGCATTATCGGGGGCAAACTTCCCGCCCTCCAAGACACATACAGCACCCAATGTCACAGGAAGGCCAAAAAGATCATCAAGGACATCAACCACCCGAGCCACTGCCTGTTCACCCCGCTATCATCCAGAAGGCAAGGTCGTCACAGGTGCATCAAAGCTGGGACCGAGAGAATGAAAAACTTCTATCTCAAGGCCATCAGACTGTTAAATAGCCATCACTAGCACATTAGAGGCTGCTGCTGCCTATTGAAATCACTGGCCACTTTAAGAAATGGAACACTTATCACTTTAATAATGTTTACATTTACATTTAAGTCATTTAGCAGACGCTCTTATCCAGAGCGACTTACAAATTGGTGCATTCAACTTAGGATAGCCAGTGGGACAACCACCACTGGGGGAGGGGGGGTGTAGAAGGATTACTGTTATACTATTCCAGGTATTCCTTAAAGAGGTACGGTTTCAAGTGTCTCCGGAAGATGGTCAGTGACTCCGCTGTCCTGGTGTCGTGGAGGAGCTTGTTCCACCATTGGGGTGCCAGAGCAGCGAATAGCTTTGACTGGGCTGAGCGGGAACTGTGCTTCCGTAGAGGTAGGGGGGCTAGCAGGCCAGAGGTAGATGAACGTAGTGCCCTCGTTTGGGTGTAGGGTCTGATCAGAGCCTGAAGGTAAGGAGGTGCCGTTCCCCTTTAATAATGTTTACATATCTTGCACTACTCATCTCATATGTATATACTGCATTCTATTCTATAATATTCTACTGTATCTTAGTCCATGCCGCTCTGTCATTGCTTGTACATATATGTATATTTTCTTAAATTCCATTCCTTACTAGTTTTGTGTGTATTAGGTATATGTTCTGAAATTGTTAGATATTACTTGTTAGATATTACTGCACTGTCGGAGCTAGAAGCACAAGCATTTCGCTACACCCGCTATAACATCTGCTAAACACGTGTATGTGACAAATAACATTTGATTTGATGATTTGATTTGATTTATACATCCAGAAACCACATATTACTGTAACTCATCTCTAATTTGAACTGATTTGATACCAATTGATCTCTGACTTGGGCTGTATTGAATTAAGCAAAAACCCTTGAATGCTTTTTGGGAAGACGTGGGGGCTCATTCATTACCCCTTCCTTCGTCTGATTACCCAGAGATGTTGAAACCAGATTGTAATAATTGGACTAGCCTTGTCATCCATTACAGACAGAGAGAGTTGGAGGCTCCGGCTCTGGTTGTGTGTAGCATGCGGGGGATCAAAGCGCAGCGGAGAGGGCAGGGCCACTGTGGGGCAGACAGCAGCCACTCTCCCTGCTCCTAATTGGCTCAGGTTGGCCTCTGATCTGGTGAAGTGGAGCTGGCTCAAACGCCCTGTGATAGTAAAGTTACTTAGGAAGCCTGCACAACTCACTGAGACAGCTTAAAGCAGCAGTAGTGCTGAACCTGAACTGGACCAAAACATAAGAGAGAAACTGAGCAGAGCGAAACAACAGAAATGAGCAGATGCGTAGAGAGGAAAAAAGGTGGAGAATGCAATGTTACTGCTCTTAAAATCAGCACTTGGCGTAGTCTGTCTTTCAATACAAATGGTCAGTCTGGTAGCAGTAAAAACTTTGGGAAGGCCAAATTAACAAGACCTCTCTCAACACACACACAGTCAAGTTCCAACAGTGCATTTCACCCATATGGTAAACAAGCAGTTCATTATAGAGATGGGGGTGTATAGGGAAGGAGGCTGCAAATATCTCCATCTGGGCCTTTATTGGTCACGTTGCTAACAGATGTGACTCAACTCAACAGCAGGTAAAGGATCTGGAACCCTGGGCTGCCTGGGGGTAGTAACCCTTGGGGGAGGTGGACTTCAGGCTCTGTTCTTTGTAATGGTAACAGACCACTCACAAGTTGTGTGTACCAGTTATCAACACACTAATCTACTAGACTGTGCATAAAGTGGACAGACAAAGGGTGAGTGTACGCTATCCTTTCACTGCACTCTGACTGCTCCATGAGAGAAGGTGAACCTTATGCTATGTTAAATCAGTCTTACACACAGACACACAGACATACTCCCAGATACACACACGTGGAGTGCACAGGCTCCGCCGTCCTCTCTGGCCTTCCTGTTCTGCAGCACGCACAGGAAATTGTAAGTGTCACTGTTTATGTCTGTGGGGAGAACGTGACCGCAGTCCTTCTGTGTTTTTCAGCCGGCCCATATCTCACTCCGCTGCTACCATGAGAGCAGAACAGAGGGGCTCAGTGTTCACTCCTCCTCAGCAGACTATCTGCTCAGAACCGCAGAGAGAGAGAGAGAGAGAGAGAGAGAGGTCACAGCACATGGAGGAAATACCCACTGCCCAGCCTGAATCTCACAGCTTCACTAACTCAAATCAAATCAAGTTTTATTGGCCACATGCGCCGAATACAACAGGTGCAGACATTACAGTGAAATGCTTACTTACAGCCCTTAACCAACAGTGCATTTATTTTTAATAAAAAAAGTAGAATAAAACAACAAAAAAGTGTTGAGAAAAAAAGAGCAGAAGTAAAATAAAATAACAGTAGGGAGGCTATATATATATACAGGAGGGTACCGGTGCAGAGTCAATGTGCGGGGGCACCGGCTAGTTGAGGTAGTTGAAGTAACTCATAAAGCTAATGAGTGTTTATCTAATGCAATCAACTGCTTCTAAATATGCAATGACAACAGAGAAGCGACCTTCTACCACAGATTAAATTGAACAACTAACTCATTTCTATCAACTAACTCAGGTCTATATCAAACTGTCAAAATACACTACTTCAACATCAGCAGAACAAAGCCTTAGGGGTCAGGTTTTTCTAACCCCACATTCTCTTTCTTCTGTATCATGAGTTAAAATACAAATTATCTTCTTGAGAAATTGTATTTTCAAAGAGCACATTGTTTATGCAAGAGGAAGAACAAAGTATTTATTTAGTGTTGTTAAAGAACTGAGAGCACTCGCAAACACTTATTTGCCCCCCCCAAAAAACAGCTCTTCACTAAACTAGAAAAGGGCTTGGCAGCCACACCAAGTGTGTGGAATGTGCAACAAATGATTTCCTCCCTCCGTCTCTCCTCTTTAAAAGCCTTTTGATGTGCTTTGAAAAACAAGACATGAAGAGGTGCTGAAAGCCAAGGCCACCGTCTGAATAACGTAATAAGTGTTTGTGCTATATGAATGACCACCATCCTCTCCTCAACAGAAATACTTCTCCTCCTCCTCCATCTCAAGGACAGGTTCTCTTAACCTTGTAACTGAAATGAAGCCTCAGATGAAAGGCTTACAGACAGAGACCCTCCCTGTGAAGTAAATACTCAATAGGTCCATTGCACTGACTCTGTTACACACTTACATTCAGTTTGTTCTTTTACACGATCTATGACTATGACACACCACATACTTCGATCTACTCTAAGAAAGTCTGTTCATGTCAGTGGAGGAACCCTGTTACTAAACAGTGGGATGACAAATGGAACTCTGGAAGATTTAAATCAAACTGGTCAGCACTTGAGTGTTTACACAACTGGTTTGCGTAATTAGCGTCCCTGTAAATGGAAAGCGATACACATGACCGCATGCATGGGCTTTCCTGTATTGCCGTAATGGTGAAGGGCCTTATTTTAGCCGATCTCCGTGTTGAAATGGAATCTTTCATGGTGCAGGAAGAGGAAGAGGAGGTCTGGCGACTCACAGAATTAGCTCTGTTTTTCTTTGCTCAATTTGGTGATGGATTATTTTAGAAGAAAGGAGCACATTAAACAAGAGGCATTCTTGTGATTCAGGCTAAATATATCTCTGGTTTCATTAACCGTTTGGAGGGGTTAAGCAACTGTTGATTCAACATGAGGACAGAGCTAGAGAGAAAAAGAGCAGGGAATCAGAGAATGAGAAAGAAAGAGGGAACACACAAGCAGACTGTAGTAGGCTGCCAGGCTTCAGTGATGTTCAGATGTGCTGGCACCTCTTCCCTCCTTTCTGTTTTCTTCTTCAAAACACCTGTGGATTTCTAATGATGTGTACATGCATTTTTTCCTCTCTACGAGTGCTTTTGTCTTTCTAGTCATCGCAAACAGGTCAATAAAGGATTGACTCCTTTGCTGACAGATATTAGAATAGAGAACACCTGGGTCTCAAGAAATCGCAGTGGGACATACTGGGTGACGCATGCAATACAGTAAACCCAACACACTTAGATCTTAGTTGTACCACACTAAAACCATGGCTACGCGCGTGCATGCACCATCGTGCACATGTTGATTTTGTCTATCCTCACCATAGACTTAGAAAGACATCGCATCATTGTATCTGTCCCATTATGGTGTCTGTGAGAGAACGGGCAGCACAATTGAGGCCATCTCCATTTTGAAGTAGTCCATTTTCTTCTTCTACTACTTCTATGAGTTGGCAAATAAACTGAAAGGGTGTATATAATATGGAGATTGTTATCAAAATGTTGTAAATATATAAGTAGTGAGTCACAAACAAAAGAGATGTACCGCAAATACAGAATGCAACTTTCAAATAAAAATCACAGTCTGTAAATATATAGTTTCACAAACTATATGTCATGATCCAAAAGCAAATGAGTCATCATTAACAAAAACAAATGATGATTAGCAAATTAATGCAATAACGTTTTTTTCTGGTTAACACAGCATATTTTACAAACATATTTTTTACTTTCCAAACACAACAGTGGTTAAATATGTTTTTGTGAATATGACAGATTACATGTGTGACCTGCATTTTACATATTTATGACTTGCATTACATTTGTGAGTTGACTCGCATTTGTGAGTTACTCCACATATTTGTGAGTTGCGTTTTACAGATTTAATATACAGAATCTAGACTAGGACATCCTCAGTTCTCATAAAAATAAGATAAAAATGTATATATTACAATAACTTTTAGAAATGCATCTGATTTGGTATCCTAGCTTCCTTTCTTATTTTCCTATCTTAATTCCGTCCTTTCCTAGCTTGCTTTCCTTTCGCCCTTTCCTTCCGCGGCTTCCTCTCCTCCTTTCCTATTTCCTTTTCTTTTCCACCTTTCCTAGCTTCCTGTCCTAGCTCCCTTTCATCCTATCCATTCCTAGCTCCCTTTCCTAGATTCCTTTCCTTGGTCTTTCCTATCTTCCATTCCTTCTTTCCTAGCTTCCGTTCCTTGATCCCTTTCCTTCCTTTCCTCCCCTCCTTTGCTTTCGTAGCTCTCTTTCTTCCTATTCTTTCCTAACTATCATTCCTTTCCTCCTATCCTAGCTTCCTTTCCTCCTCTAGCTTCCTTTCCTCTCCTCCTTTTCTAGATCCCTTCCCTCATTTTCTAGCTTTATTTCCTAATTTCCTTGATCCCTTTCTTTGCCTAACTTCCTTTCCTCTTCTCCTTTCCTAGTTTACTTTCCTTTCCTTTTTCTACATTTCATTTCCTCCTTAGCTTCCTTTCCTTGGTATTTCCACCATCTTCCATTCCTCTTTTCCTAGCTTCCTTTCCTTGATCCCTTTCCTTCCTTTCCTCCCCTCCTTTGCTATGCTAGCTCTCTTTCGTCCTATCCATTTCTAACTCTCTTTCCTTTCCTCCTATATAGCTTCCTATCCTTCTTTCCTTGCTCCCTTTCATTTTCTCTTCTCCTTTCCTATATCCCTTTCCTCCTTTCCTCGCTTCCTTTCATCCTTTCCTTCCCTAACTTCCTTTCCTAGATCCCTTTCCTCCTTTCCCAGCTTCCTTTCCTCCTACTACAGTAGTGACTTTGGGAATTCTACACTACTACTACTGCTACTATTACAGTCACTATAACAGTAGCAGCAAATCAGGGGCCCTATGGTAGTGTCCACCCTGAGATTGGAAGGGTGGGGCTTCGATCCCTGGTCGAGTCATCCCAACCAAAGACTCCATGAATGAGATCTGATGCCTGGCTTTTTGGCACTCAGCATTAAAGGGGAAGTTCACCGATTTTTACATTTAGATTTGTTTTTACTCTTTCTGTGATTGTAGTTGATCCCCAAAACCATTTTTTTTTTTTTTTTACATTTTTAGTCATTTAGCAGATGCTCTTATCCAGAGCGACTTACAGTTAGTGCATACATTATTTTTTTTCATACCCCCTGTGGGAATCGAACCCACAACCCTGGTGTTGCAAACGCCATGCTCTATCAACTGAGCTACATCCCTGCTGGCCATTCCCTCCCCTACCCTGGACGACGCTGGGCCAATTGCGCACCGCCCCATGGGTCTCCCGGTCGCGGCCGGCTACGACAGAGCCTGGATTCGAACCAGGATCTCTAGTGGCACAGCTAGCACTGCGATGCAGTGCCTTAGACCACTGCGCCACCGTTATTTTATATTTTGTTTAATTATAGGGAAAATTGGTAGATACATTTTGCTGAGTGATCACTTGCCATTGCCTACAATGTATTATGAAAATGTGTTTAAAGCATGTAAAAAAATGCTCTAAAACTCTCCAAACCAACTCAAACCCTCCCATTCTGAATGATTTTGCTATGTTCCACTGAAGTTAGGGAAAGAAAGGAAACAAGGAAATGTTGAAATAAAGCTAGAAAATAAGGAAAGGGATCTAGAAAAGGAGGAGAGGAAAGATAGTTAGGAAAGGATAGGAGGAAAGAGAGCTAGGAAAGCAAAGGAGGGGAGGAAAAGAAGGAAAAGGATCAAGGAACGGAAGCTAGGAAAGAAGGAATGGAAGATAGGATAGACCAAGGAAAGGAAGCTAGGAAAGGGAGATAGGAAATGATAGGAGGAAAGGGAGCTTGGAAAGGAATCTAGGAAAGGGATGCAATGATGAGATAGATGTTCTTCTTATTTGTTTTTATGTTTTATTATCTCGCTGCCATACTGAGTTCAACCGTGTTCGATCTTGCCTAGCCATCTTGTCTCAAGAGGACCACAATGGAAATAAGTCCCAGACTTTAGTATGTTATCCTCGATGATTTTACTCATGTGCATGTATGGCTTTTTCAAGTTTTATGTGTGCTTGTTTTTTTAAATGGTTGAATTAATAAACAAAAAACTAAGAAAGGAATAGAGGAGAGGAAGCCAGGGAAGGTAAGGGAGCAAGAAAAGGATGAGAGGAAAGGAAGCTAGGAAGGAAAGGGAGCAAGGAATGGAAGAAAGGAAGCTAGGCTAGGAGGAAAGGAAAGGGAGTTAGGAAAGGATAGGAGGAAAGAGAGCTAGGAAAGCAAAGAAGGGGAGGAAAGTAAGCAAAGGGAATCAAGGAAAGCAAGCTAGGAAAGGACGGAATTAAGTTAAGAAAATAAGAAAGGAAGCTAGAATACCAAACCAGATGCATTTCTAAAAGTTATTGTAATATATTCATTTGTATCTTATTTTTATGAGAACTGAGGATGTCCTAATCTAGATTCTGTATATTAAATCTGCCCAAACTGATCTGTAAAACGCAACTCACAAAATATGCGAGACAGGGTTTTTATTAGGAAACTGTGGCGCCAGACTTTACTTGACACCCAGCATCATAACACGTTATGACACAGTCAGAACCATGTCATAATATATGTCATAAGAGCTGACGTAACTTGTCATAACCTGTTATAATATGGTCATAACACTGTCATGACATATATTGCGTTCTTTTATGGCTGGTTTTGACACCTACATAAGAGTGTAAAAAAAAAGAAAAACTACCACAGTAGTTATTTTATGGCTGGTTATGACACCTAGCCTACATAACAGTGTCAAAACCCACAAAACCTACCACACAAGGCATGTAGGTGATAGGCCTATCTGGCTTATATGATTATGATGGTCATAATGCTTCTTGACAGTGTCAAAGTGTATTTTCTTAGTCCAAGTAAAGTGCCACAGGATGGTCATAATGCTTCATGACAGTGTCATAAAGTGTATATTCTACAAATTATTAAAAAATGGGGTTAAAAAACATGACTGTAAATAATTCATTACAGCAATGAACACAGGATTTAAGAAACAAACTTTCAAATGAAAGGAAACTTCTTGGCAGGGAAAAAACTAATTTGAATAAATGTGGGTTTTGACACTCTTATGTAGGAGCCATAAAATAACCGGCCATAAAATAACGCAAAATATGTCACAACAGGTGTAAATATATGACAGTGTTATTACCATATTATGACAAGTTATGTCAGCTGTCATGACATATTATGACATGGTTATGTACCCATTAGGGCTTCCTCCCATGGTGTTCAGAATGACAGAAAACACATTTAGATTATGGTAATTCATCTTAGCAAAACATGCAACTCCTGTAATGATCAGTGAATAAAACGTCCTTTTCAAACATTTGCCAAAATGCAATTCGCGGGAAAAAGGGAAAACACCATTCTAAACAGCGCACATGATGCAAGCAGTATATGAAAGAGATGAAAATCTCCTTTAGAAACTTAGAAAGAGGGTGACTCTAAAGATGCAACAACTAGGATGGGTTGCTAATATGACTAGGATTGTGCATTTGTCTTCTGGACAATGAAAGAAAGTTGATATGAAAATCAGTAGAACAGGAGAAAAATGGCATATGAGGAAGTCTTTCATAGGCAGCTCGCGTGGCAAAAGGCCTAGCTGGTTATAGAGTTGCGGCTGTTAGTGAAAAGCATCTAAAATATGTGTGAAGATAATGTGTCTTGAGTATAATTTAAAATGTTGAGAAGGGGAGGGGTGTGTGGCGAAGATAGTCGATAGGCGCGTCTCCCTCCAGAATCCACTCAGCTGTCTCCCGCCAATTCTTCCCATTCATTGTTTCATGTGAATGGTTTGCCCTTTGATTGTTTCTTTTTATCAATTCCCCATGACATATGTCACCAGTAGTAAATGTACCGTTAATCCCCGTAATTTGGTTACATTAATTTCTGTTAATGCATTGTATTACTAATTAGGCCTACAGTCATTTACCATTATCATTCTCGGAGTGGAAACGTTGGTCACAACCTGCTCCACTTGTGAGAAACACATTTTGATTTCTTTCATAACCATAATTTACGAGTTGTCAATTTGTTCATTGTCTTTCCTTTGGAGTGCTCCATGTGAGCAATGAGCATGGGTCTGGTTTCTCTGTCTTGTTAATGTTGCCGGAGTGCACGCACCTGAGCATGCATAGAAGTAGCCATTGCCGCGGGAAGTAAGGCTGCAGCACCCCCTGAAAAAGCAGAATTAATAAAATAAATGAAATATTTTGTAGAGAAAAATATTTTTCCACAAAAGTAGTGCACTGGGCCGTTACTAGTATTACTGGAGTGATATAGACATCTGTAGCACGGGCAAAAAATTTTTTGCAGCATCTCTGCTTTGGCGAAAAAGGTATTTGTATAATTAAGAACAGTATCTTGCAGGATTCAATAGTTGGAATTGTAAGAGTTGTTTCCCTGTCCCTTCCTCAGCAATTGTTATTCTAATAAATCCAGAAAGAACAAAACCCTGTCATCAAACATTTATATCAAAAGGTGCAAAGTTATGAGCAAAGACACAAAACATCCATATCAAATTAAATATGTTTCATGATCAAACAACCACTTTTTGTGCAGTATTAATTTACCATCCTTACAAACAACTTAATGTAAATGTACATTACTGTATGGTATATAGGCTGGTCATCTAGGATTGTACCTGTAGACTTTCTATCACCATGAAGAAAAACAACGCACAATACAGTAATTGAGTACATTGAGACATCAAGTGGTTTGTGGTGATGTGATGTCTCAGTTGGCAGAGCATGGAGCTTGCAATTCCCACGGGGGACCCGTAGAGAAAAAGTATGAACATGTAAATTGCTCTGGATAAGAGCCTCTACTAAAATGTAAAAGGAATGAATAGACCATTTAAGTTCACATAAAAAACAAGTTGCATTTGCAAAATATTTCAAGAAACTGGAAAACATTTATCAAGCAAGTATATTCCACAAGTATGATCAGATTAACTGTTTTGTACAGATCATTATCAGACTCAAGTTAAAAATGCTGGTAAACACTCAAATGCAAATACATTTAGTTTAAATGTTTTCACAAAAGTAGTGCACTGGGCCTTTACTAGTCCTGTATTAGCGGACTGATATAGACGTCTTCAGCGCAGGCAAAAACATTCTGCATCACCCCTCACCTCACACAGTAAATCAACGAAGTCTGTTTTGTTTTGTTTTACATCCATTGCAAAATTATAGCCTAATAGTTCCTCACAGTAGGCATATTTGAAAAATCTTTCCAACAATCTCTCCCTCGATAATCACCAAGCCACGGTGTGAAAGAGCAATATATCATAATCTGATGATCCCATATATCCAGTGGAAACGTCATAAAATACCCTTACCTTGCGCAATTACAGCTCTCACTGGACGGGAAGCTCTGAGGGCCTGGAATAGGCTAGTTGATACAATGTTGCAAGTTCGCTAGAAACAGCTTAAGTCAAGACAGATAGAAAGGGAGGCAGACAGGCTGAGTAGAGAGATGCATGTGATTGAAAGAACCAGCATTTTCATCAGTATATTTTCTACTGTTTTTATTTATCGGCTTTATGTAGGCTATTTTAATTAGTTGACAATGGAAGTTATAGGCCAAAGGCTGCATTGGCCATCTCTGAGTTCCATGCGCTCATTTAGGCTATTTAGCCGCCAATGATCACAGTGTATCAATGTGTCCATATGGCAGAGGCTGGTGCTCTCACATTAGTTGAATTTTAACTTTGATATTTTTATCATTTTAATTCAGATTATTATGATTAACCACGTGACGATGATTTTGAGAAACGAAAACGTTATTATTGAAATATTTACATTACATTTACATTTTAGTCATTTAGCAGAGCGACTTATGAAACTGTTCCACGAAAATTCACATATGAAAATCATAACCCGACACGCAGATCGGTAGAAAGGCTAGGATAAATTGTAGGCTATGCTTCCCCAAACTTGAAACTCATGTCCTGCCTATTTAGTTTTATAAAATAATTGGCTCCAACTTTATATGGTCAGATTTTCAAGCAAGATAACACATGCCTCATAATATGAAGTAAAACATTCAGGTTTCAAACAATCAAGTATGTTTTCCAAATACATACTACCACCAGCACACATTGTAAAGTGGTGGGTGACACGCTGATAGCACTGTTTTTTCTCACAGTCAATTTGGCCTGCCACAATTTTGTAACAATTTTATTTATCTGCTATTTTAATTAATGGGTAACCCTGACCAAGGCCACTTACAAACATATGGAGCAACTCACGAATTTAAAGCAACTCACAAATACGTAAAATGCAGGTCACAAATGTAATCTGTGGAGTCACAAATGTTGTCATATTCAATAACATATTTGACCACTGTTGTGTTTGCAAAGTAAGAAATATGTTTGTAAAATGTGCTCTGTTAACCAGAAACAAATGAGTCATCATTTTTGTTAATGATGACTCATTTGCTTTTGGATCATGATGTATGTTTGTGAAACTATATGAGCAACAAAACCGACATGTGCCCAACTATGGGGCAAAACAGACTGGTTAGCTCAGATTGTTGAAAACATGTAAACTATATTTAATCTCAGAATGTTTATTTTAAACATAAACACATTTGCACAATGAGCACTTGTTGTCTCTCAAACACATCATTACAGTTGTTGGTTAGCTAGATAACGAATTTTAGCCATATTAGCATAGACATGACATGAGTCAAAACACCTCAAAACAAGACATGGTATCAATAACAATACACAACTAGCTGAAATGAGACATCTATGATTCCCCACATGGCAGCTTCTTGTCATTGTTGCTAGCTATTTGACCGTTCAGAATCATAACACCACACAGCCTTCATCATCGATGCTTTCGCATCATTTTCGTGACGTTGTCAGCCAACCCGTCTATAGGAAGTCCCACCCAGTTGACTACTTAAAAATGGTGAAAGTCCTCAATGGCGCAGCCCATGCTAAAACAGGCTTTTGGCACTAGAGTCCTACTAGAGTCCTCCATCTATCTCTATGATCCCCACCAGACTTGATCATGACACCCAGGTTAAAATACAAAAAACAACTGTGAGCCAACTATATTAATTTGGGGACAGCTCTAAACACACATGAACATTAAGCTAGATAGCTGTTGCTAGCAGTTTGCCCTGGGAGATGAACATTGATTGGGTTGTTATTTTACCTGATCACGCATATATGGTCCCCTTTTTAGCTGGTTCTTTGTAGAATTTTGACCCGGATCATATAAAAATAATGTGTTTCTCTACTTCCGATGATTAATTCACAGATAAAAAGGGAAACCTAGTTAGTTATCTTTGATTAATATCTCCTCGTTCGTTTTTCAAACAACCACATGAGTTTGTATCTTCCTGATATGCAATAGGGGACTTGTGAAGCTTCTAAAATAGAACCAAGTTCTATTTTAGCGCTTGGCTATGCAGATGCTCGTTCACGCACGCTAGCGGTGTAGGGGAAATTATTGAATAACATGTATGTGTACATTTATTTTGCAAGGCTCGCGCACACAATATGGCCGGTGTGGTTTGCATGTAACTCACACACTCAAAAGTATTTCCTCTCCATCTCACCAGAGAACCCATGTTTTCTCTCATTTCTAACAGTCCCAATGCCAAAACCATGAACCATTGACAGAAATTTGGATGAGATCAAATATTTTTGCTCTAGCAAGACATTGTTCAGCAACACTGATCCAGCTTTACTCTCACCAATCCTAGCTTTAACCATTTGGAAGTAACAAACCACTCTTGATCTGGATCAGTGCAACTTCTAGTCCCACCAGTGAGTGAGAAGTCCTCAGTACTGCTTTTCTGTTTCCGTAGTGAAGCCTACCAGTCTCCAGACAGAGGCAGGCATCAGTCTTCACTAACTGCTCAGCGGCATCAGTTAGGAAATCAGTGTTTAATGGAACCTGTGGTTCCAGGGAAACATCATCCTACTGTGCATCTCTTAAAACCTCAGGCAAACGTTAATATTACAACAAAACAGAATGGATGGCAAAAGAGAACCAGTGGGATAGCATGTTACCCACAAATAGTCTGTCAAAGCCAGACAAAACAGGAGGAGATAGAAAGGTGGATGTGAAAGAAAAAAAATACATGAAAACAAGAAACCGAACCCAGGCCCAGAGACTTTACTTGAGACTTGAGAGGTTGAGTAGAGTGGAAAGGTGAGGCAGCCACCATGGCGTGGGGAGTGTGTGAAAGGCCACAGCTTCTGTTCTGAGACTACTGCTGCGCCGGGCTATACATTTCACAAGCACAGATAAAAATCACAAAGAAAGAGCCATCCTGGCGAGTCAAGAATAGAGGCGGAGGAGGGGGACAGTGATAGGGTAAAAGGGGGAGGACAGAGGGAGAGAGAGAGAGACATAGGGAGAGAGGGTGCTCTGACAGCAGTTGGGCAGCGGAGGGTAAAGAATACAGTCTTTTCTTTCCACCTCAGACGTCCTGCCCAACAACTTCACCTCTTCTGGTAATCAATACCTTTTATTTTCTCCTCTCGCCTTTCCAATCAATAGATAAGAGCAGGGTAAGACCAGACCAGACCAGGGGGGACAATGAGGCTTTCTTTGGCACCATCTGATGTGGGCTGAATAGCCATGGCTACAGTTGTGGGAATGGCAAGAGAGTAAGAGCGATTGGGTGACATGAGACCATGGAGAGAAAGTGCAAAGGAGAGAAAGAGAGGGAGGCAGTGAACAAGAGAGATGGAAAAAGAATGAGATGCTTCTGCCAATCTACGTTATCAATGTTAATTAATTGAAATATAACTGCTGCCACTTCAAAGCTGAGAGGAAGCTGGTTCTGACAGTGATTACGACAAACACCAGTGGATCTGCCTCTGCTTCCTCTCCTAATGGCCCCATGCAGAACAACGGGCTCCTGCAGGCTCCATCAAATGAACAGGAAGAAAGGCAGAAATGACTCATAAAGCGTCATAATGCTTCTGGAAACATCTCCATCACGCGGCCTACCCCTAACAGCCCCTACTGTGGAGCCTTTGAACTCTGAGCTGCTATATTTCATTAGGCTTGAATACCTTCTACCAGCCCCAGCTCCTGCTGAGGGAAGAGAGAGTGTGTGTATGTATGCTGGAGTCCGTGCTGCAACAACCACAGGACCACTGGACATCATCATCGCATATCCACTTTGTCACCCTCTCTGAGTGACTGTAGCAATTCATGTGAACCATGTATCAATACAAAATAATTGGTGCTATATAGCTTTTAACTGGTGAATTTGAAAAAGCATGCATTGAGTGCCGGAACAAATTGAAATGCCAACCCCTTTGCACATTGCCATACGTTGTTGTTGTTGTACTGAATATCTGTAATGTAACAGAGAGCACATTTGTGTATGGGCATTGGTTTGCTGCTCATCTGAGTGTGTGTAAAGGCCTTGTCTGTCATGTAGCTTTATCGCACTCCATTAGGCCATGGCATGGTGCACATACAGGAGCAGAGTGTGTGCTTAGGGGCACTAATCAGGAGAGAGGGAAGGAGAGAGCGGAAGGGAGGGGGATAAGGGCAAGAGATGGGTAAAGATAGGAAGGGAATGGAGGGCAGTGAGATATAGGGTCACAGAGGGGGTGTTAAAGAGGGAGAGAGAGAAAGGAAGAGAAAGTTAGAAAGAGAGGAGTAGGGTGAAGGTTAAAGAAAGAGAGGAGTAGGGTGAAGGTTAAAGAAAGAGAGGAGTAGGGTGAAGGTTAAAGAAAGAGAGAGGTTGATTTAGAGAGTGGCAGAGAGCAGAGGCTAAGATCTGTGGGTCCCTTATGGGCCCCGTGTAGCTCAGTTGGTAGAGCATGGCGCTTGCAACGCCAGGGTTGTGGGTTCGATTCCCACGGGGGGCCAGTATGAAAATGTATGCACTCACTAACTGTAAGTCGCTATGGATAAGAGCGTCTGCTAAATGACTAAAGTGTAAATGTAAATGGCAGTGAGGCCTCCTTTAGCACACAGCTTGTAGGCATTCGGTAGAGGAGATTTGGAGGGAGTGAAGGGGATTAGGAGAGTCCAGGCGGCAGTAACCAGGAATCTCAACAATCTTACACCCTGCTCCCTGCACCCTACCCTGGACTGATCTGGACTCAGCCTGGACTGGTCTGGGCATATGACACAATAAAACCTAAAAACCTCTGATCTCTCGCTCCTCTTGCTTGTATGGGGGGACAGTAGAGGGAATATGTGCACCTGTTTCTTGCTATCCTTATCATACGATTGAAGAGAAGCAAAGCACACACAGTTTTGGAGGTCATTTGCACGTCAGTCTGTCTACCTCATATACTGTACCACAGTGGGTTAAAGATTAAACCACTCACTAGATTAGGGTTTAACTAATACTCCTTCCTCCTCAGAAATCAGTCTGCCTGCTCTCTTCCCTTCGCTAGCTGCAGGGGTTTGTATTCGCTGGTGCTTCATGGGCCATGACAGTCAACAGTGAGGGTGTCTCTGTCTGTGTACTCTACCACTCCTTGCACCCCCCTCCTCCTCCTCTGCATTCCAATGTGGATCTCAAGCATGGCCAACACTATTTAATCTGCAGTCAACTGATTGGGCCTGTTGGTTAGGTCATAGTCCTCCTGCTTTATCAACAAGTCAACTTCCGGAGAGCCATATAGAGTTAAAGATCAGTATATATACTAGAAGACTACAAGTTCACTGGCCACTAAGCACTAGGCCTGTCTAGTAAACAAGGCTGATTTCACTAAGACATGCTGTCATCAGCGGCACCTGCAGTGTGTGTCTGAGTCTGTATCAGAGGTCAGAGGGAAGACAGAGAGGGGTGGGAGAGGAAGAACGGGGGGGAGACAGAGACGAGACAGAGGGAGATGGTGAAGGGGAGCGAGACAGACAGAGGGGGTGGGGGAGTTGGCAGCCATGGGGCCTTTTGACAATCCAGGAATATTGTCTGGAATCAATCTGTCATTGTGGAGTTGTTGCGCCTGTCATTACCAGGAGGTACCCGACCTTTCACAGTGACAATTTGTTCCCCGCTTTACCGGTTCACCTTACAAGTCCGACCCAAAAAGGTCACTCCGCTCTATCCATCTCTGTTTGCCAGTCTGTATGTCTCTCTCTCTCTCTTTATTCGCTCTGTCTCCTTCATTCACCAACCTCACACATGGAGTCACACAGTCCCTTTACCAAAGTGACCTGCAGACATACATTTGCAAAGTGAATGTGCTACGCGAAACAGTAGCTAACTTAGATATACTGTCCAGACGGACACAGAAAACACACACCAGTACAACAAAGTCAGCTAATGGTAAATTTAAGCCTGGAAGGAATCCTTCAAAATATCATTGAATCTCCATGTGTATGCTAGTCCCCCTTCCCCCACCCCAAGTGCATCCTGGCGCAAAGCTGGAGCCAGAGCCCAAACTCACATCCCTGTGCATGAGGAAATCAAATCAGTTTCACTGCAGGGTGCAGAACTCCAGACTGGGGCAGCAGTAGCCTAACTATAAAATATGACAGATCATACTTTCAGCTTCTGAACCATTTTCACTCTCCTGTCCCCAGTCTCCTTAAATCTTCAAGTTAAAGTGGGACATATTTTTCCATTCATCGTAAACCATTAATCTATGGCTTTGGATCTGTGGGTCCCTTATGTATATAAAGTTCACGTAAAAAAGGGTTCCTTACTTTTGGATCCTGAAAGTGATGATCGATGTTGAAAATAAAGAATGTCAACCCAATTACAGCAGTAGGGTTCCACTCCCACAGTCTCCACCATCAGAACTCAATTTCTGACATACTACAACAACATTCCCCAATTCCCAAAGGCTATCCTACACAATGCCTATTGCGTTTGACATACAGTGCATTCAGAATAGAACTTACGAATTCTATAAAATAATTCCCAAAGAAAAACAGTGAGAATTCTGAGTGAAAAGGCAGAAAGTCATGTGGGGTCTCATTGATGCCCATCAGGGGGGGGGGGGGGGGGGCAGAGGGGGATGTTGATCAGAGCAGGGGGTTATGGTGGTGGCTGTGGAGGCCTCGTTATCCCAGCCATCCCTTGGCTCTGCTTTCTTCAGACCCAGCCAGGCAGCGCTGTTGCCACCATAACTTTCAATCAACCTTTTAACTGCAGAACAAAACGCATGGAAAGGGAGGCAGGGGAGAGGTTGGAGGGGGGAAGGAGTCAGTACTGCTGTTGATTTCCAATGAATACCTCAGAGAGGAGAGAAACATTTGCAACAGATATGCCAGTGATTTGAAATTCTGATAACTGATGATAGGAGAAAATAAAACATCAACTAAAGGTTGTGGCAAGCTCAACATACAAGAGTACAAGATGAGCAAGATACTGTTTAAAACATCCCCTTATTCTATCATAGAGCACAATGCGCATTTTACTTGCCTAAAGAAAGGGAGAAAGTAAATGGGCATGGAAGGGGGGGAAAGAGAGGGAGGGTTGGAGCGCTGACATCTTCCTTGTGTATAGCTGCATATAGACCCAGGCCTCAGCATAAATCCACACGCTAACATCTACAGGAAAACAAGACTGACAGTCTCCTGTTGAGCAGTGAGAGGAGTGGGCTTCAGATTCTCAACGTTTCATTTATTAAGTGACTGAGAGAACAGCTGTGAAGCACAGAGGGGTGGGGGGGTCTCGGCTGCTCTCCGCTGCTCGAAAGAAAAGAGAAAATATAGAGGAGAGGAGAGAGGAGGGGGCCAGAGAGGCTGAGAAAGAAGAGGTTGCGTAAGATAAACACTTCCCACTGCGTAGTTGAAATGTTCTTGTAAGGTCACTTGTAAGGGTCCAACAGGGCGGCCCCTAAGCCCCACCTCCGGGCTCCGTCCCAACGACTACGGCCCATCTCTCTGTCCAAGAGTGTAACACAGCAGCCCTGCCCTCCAGAGCTACAGGGATATATGCAGCTGGAGCTTGGACCTCTTATTGTTTGTTATAGTGATACTATGACATTACATAACAGCTTGGAGACAGGTGGGGTGCAGGATTTAAAGGTGCAATATGCAGAAATCGCTCTGCCATTTCTTGGATGCTAAAATTCTAATAGTTTGCCTATTTTCAGTTTGTGAGACATTAAAAAAAGCAGTCATTGTGTAAAGTATAATTTTACCATCTAATCCGCTGTGAAATATATTTTCCATAAACACATTTTTTTTTCTCCAGCTGTTTGAAGCTGGCATACAAAACCTAAAGTGAAAGACTAAAAAACTAAACTTTAGAACGGGAATCATAGAAATAGCGCACATAGAACGCTTCA
Organism: Coregonus lavaretus; assembly: GCF_964263955.1. Lineage (NCBI taxonomy): Eukaryota > Metazoa > Chordata > Actinopteri > Salmoniformes > Salmonidae > Coregonus > Coregonus lavaretus. Next base: position 25,216,045 of record NC_140005.1, on the reverse strand, counting down.
TAGACTTTCTTTCAATGAGAATGACAGATCTATAACTCACATATCGATGTGCATTTGGTCAGGTTGCCCAAAAAGGTACATATTGCAGCTTTAAGATATCCCTCAATAGTTCCAATATTTAATCTAATGTATTGTATATTGTTCATCTCAAACAATAAAACCAAAAACACATGCAGGTGATTACCATTTGAATGATGACATGTCAATCAGACCAGCTCTCTGGCCCATTGTAAAGGATTCTATGAGATCCTTGTGGGTTAAGTAGGGCACCATTAATCCATGTGTCTGTCTATCACCCCATTTACTCAGAGGGGACACAGCCACCCGGAGCCAACTGGCCAAACAAACTCATGATCGCAGTAGGCCTACATAGACAAAACTTCATATGACTGGCAGATTATAAACAATCCTATTCACACTTTATTCTCCCCCTTTCCATACAGCTGAGCATGACAACAGTGAATGGAAGCAGACAATGTGTAAATAGTTGAGATTCCATCAGAATGCTAATTTGAGTGCCCATTAGGCTCAGTCAAAGATGGCAGTGTTGCTCACACAGATTATGGCCCACTAAAGTAGAGAACAATTGACCTCCATTATGGCTACTTATCACAGCTTTCCTCATCACCACGTACAGCCCCTTCCTTTCTCTCCTCTCTTTGGGGTGAAGTCTGACACCTTCCTCTTTCAGGTCCCTTCCTAGACTTCCTCTCCCTTCCATAGATTTGCCAGGAGCAGCAGTGTGTGGCGGTAGTAATGATAGATGCAGGTGTATTTGTTATTGTAGTAATCGTAGACACAGTAGACACAGAGCAATTGCCCCATGCTTAATAAAACACACACACATACAGTGCCTTCGGAAAGTATTCAGACCCCTTGACTTTTTCCACATTTTGTTAGGTTACAGCCTTATTCTAAAATTGATTAAATAGTCCCCCCCCTCCCCCATCATCAATCTACACACAATACCCCATAATAACAAAGCAAAAACAGATTTCTATAAATTTTTGCTAAGTTATTAAAAATAAACAACTGAACATTTACATAAGTATTCAGACCATTTACTCAGTACTTGGTTGAAGCACCTTCAGCAGTGATTACAGCCTCGAGTCTTCTTGGGTATAACGCTACAAGCTTGGCACACCTGTATTTGGGGAGTTTCTCCCATTCTTCTCTGCAGATCCTCTCAAGCTCTGTCAGGTTGGATGGGGAGCGTTGCTGCACAGCTATTTTCAGGTCTCTCCAGAGATGTTCGATCAGGTTTAAGTCTGGGCTCTGGCTGGGCCACTCAAGGACATTCAGAGACTTGTCCTGAAGCCACTCCTGCGTTGTCTTGGCTGTGTGCTTAGGGTCATTGTCCTGTTGGAAGGTGAACCTTCGCCCCAGTCTGAGGTCCTGAGCGCTCTGTAGCAGGTTTTCATCAAGGATCTTTCTGTACTTTACTCCATTCATCTTTCTCTCGATCCTGACTAGTCTCCCAGTCCCTGCCGCTGAAAAACATCCCCACAGCATGATGCTGCCAGGTGACGCTTGGCATTCAGGCCAAAGAGTTCAATCTTGGTTTCATCAGACCAGAGAATCTTGTTTCTCATGATCTGAGAGTCCTTTAGGTGCCTTTTGGCAAACTCCAAGCGGGCTGTCGTGCCTTTTACTGAGGAGTGGCTTCCATCTAGCCACTCTACCATAAAGGCCTGATTGGTGGAGTGCTACAGAGATGGTTGTCCTTCTGGAAGGTTCTCCAATCTCCACAGAGGAACTCTAGAGCTCTGTCAGAGTGACCATTGGGTTCTTGGTCACCTCCCTGACCAAAGCCCTTCTTCACCGATTGATCAGTTTGGCCGGGCGGCCAGCTCTAGCAAGAGTCTTGGTGGTTCCAAACTTCTTCCATTTAAGAATGATGGAGACCACTGTGTTCTGGTGGACCTTCAACGCTGCAGAAATGTTTTGGTACCCTTCCCCACATCTGTGCCTCGACACAATCCTGTCTCTGAGCTCTACGGATATTTTCTTCGACCTCATGACTTGGTTTTTGCTCTGACATGCACTGTCAACTGTGGGACCTTATATAGACAGGTGTGTGCCTTTCCAAATAATGTCCAATCAATTTAATTTACCACAGGTGGACTCCAATCAAGTTGTAGAAACATCTCAAGGATGATCAATGGAAACAGGATGCACCTGAGCTCAATTTCGTGGGTCTGAATACTTATGTAAATAAATAACCCATTTTTGTTTTAAATTTGTAATACATTTGCAAACATTTCTAATAACCTGTTTTCGCTTTGTCATTATGGGGTATTGTGTGTAGAGTAAAAAAAAAAAAAAAAAAATCCATTTTAGAATAAGGCTGTAACGTAACAAAATGTGGAAAAAGTCAAGGGGTCTGAATACTTTCCGAAGGTTACTGTACGTATACACACACTTATACACAAACCCCTGAGTGTAGCTCCCTCTCATAACTCCTCCTCACGCACCTCTAAATCGCAGACCCTCAGTAAAACAAGTCCTTGGTTTGCAGTACACTCTAATAGACGGCAAATCGCCCCAGTCTACAGGGATGAAGAGTGTTTTAAATGAATTACTGCTGCCATGTCCAACCGGGGGGACCAGTGCATATAATAATCCACCCATTGTTCTCTGCAAATGGACCCAGACTCAGTAAATAGGGGCTATTGGGGAGCTGAGAGAGGGTGGGTGGGAGTAAAGGTCAGCTCCATGCCTTGTTTTAACGACAGCACATTAACTTAATTCACTTCCTCTGGCTTTACACTGGTAATAAACGGGAGGAAATGCAGAGAGAAGGACTGGGAGAGAGAGAAGGGAGACATGTGTAAAGGGGATGGTGAGAGAGCAGTGGTTGTTGTTTGGTCATAAATTGGCTTGGGGAAGCATAGCAGCCCGCAGAGTTCAGAGGTGGCATGTCAATCAGTCGGACACCACTGAGTTGTGTGTGTCTGTGGGTGTTGGTGGTTTTATGATGAATACGCTCTTTTTCAGTTCTGGTACTTCATTGGCGAATCTGATAGTAAGATAACATTGATTTTGTTTGTCATTTCTAAATCAAGTGTTTTCAGAGGGGACTACTCAAACACATGGCAAAGATTTTACAGTACTGCCTAGACCTCCCCCCTCTCTCTCACCTCTGTCCATTCTCCCTCTGTTTCTCCAGCTGTGTCATTACCTTCTTACTATTTGGGCCATATTTAAAAAATAAGAGGAGTTTGGAGTATTTGGTTACTGGGAAACTAGTCTCATTACGGAAATGGAAAACTGTCTGGGAGCCAAATGGCCTTATGATTTTAAAGGCCCATGGCATACAATTTATCTCATAGTACCTTGTTATAAAACCATGATGTCACTCTTCCATAAAATGTATATTTTCCAAAACACTTGCAGAGCAGAGCAGTTAGTATGCTCTAAATTTCTCCCGATGGCTAAGGAGGTGTAGATGAGTAAACATTTGTCTGATGTTAAAAACTTTAATGTCAAGATAATATGCTACTTGTGACATGTCGATACAGTATACTGACTCAAAAATCACAGGCCTCTCCTACAAAGAAATACACACTTTGTAAATTCTGTTTCCAAAAAGAGACAGGTAATCATTTCAGAGTATGTGTGTGTGTTGGTACAGTGGGGGGGGGGGGGGGGGGGAGTATTTAGTCAGCCACCAATTGTGCAAGTTCTCCCACTTAAAAAGATGAGATAGGCCTGTAATTTTCATCATAGGTACACGTCAACTATGACAGACAAATTGAGAAGAAAAAAAATCCAGAAAATCACATTGTAGGATTTTTTATGAATTTATTTGCAAATTATGGTGGAAAATAAGTATTTGGTCACCTACAAACAAGCAAGATTTCTGGCTCTCACAGACCTGTAACTTCTTCTTTAAGAGGCTCCTCTGTCCTCCACTCGTTACCTGTATTAATGGCACCTGTTTGAACTTGTTAGCAGTATAAAAGACACCTGTCCACAACCTCAAACAATCACACTCCAAACTCCACTATGGCCAAGACCAAAGAGCTGTCAAAGGACACCAGAAACAAAATTGTAGACCTGCACCAGGCTGGGAAGACTGAATCTGCAATAGGTAAGCAGCTTGGTTTGAAGAAATCAACTGTGGGAGCAATTATTAGGAAATGGAAGACATACAAGACCACTGATAATCTCCCTCGATCTGGGGCTCCACGCAAGATCTCACCCTGTGGGGTCAAAATGATCACAAGAACGGTGAGCAAAAATCCCAGAACCACACGGGGGGACCTAGTGAATGACCTGCAAAGCCTACCATCAGTAACACACTACGCCGCCAGGGACTCAAATCCTGCAGTGCCAGACGTGTCCCCCTGCTTAAGCCAGTACATGTCCTATGGTCAGATGAAACCAAAATATAACTTTTTGGTAAAAACTCAACTCGTCGTGTTTGGAGGACAAAGAATGCTGAGTTGCATCCAAAGAACACCATACCTACTGTGAAGCATGGGGGTGGAAACATCATGCTTTGGGGCTGTTTTTCTGCAAAGGGACCAGGACGACTGATCCGTGTAAAGGAAAGAATGAATGGGGCCATGTATCGTGAGATTTTGAGTGAAAACCTCCTTCCATCAGCAAGGGCATTGAAGATGAAACGTGGCTGGGTCTTTCAGCATGACAATGATCCCAAACACACCGCCCGGGCAACGAAGGAGTGGCTTCGTAAGAAGCATTTCAAGGTCCTGGAGTGGCCTAGCCAGTCTCCAGATCTCAACCCCATAGAAAATCTTTGGAGGGAGTTGAAAGTCTGTGTTGCCCAGCGACAGCCCCAAAACATCACTGCTCTAGAGGAGATCTGCATGGAGGAATGGGCCAAAATACCAGCAACAGTGTGTGAAAACCTTGTGAAGACTTACAGAAAACGTTTGACCTGTGTCATTGCCAACAAAGGGTATATAACAAAGTATTGAGAAACTTTTGTTATTGACCAAATACTTTTTTTCCACCATAATTTGCAAATAAATTCATTAAAAATCCTACAATGTGATTTTCTGGATTTTATTTCTCATTTTGTCTGTCATAGTTGAAGTGTACCTATGATGAAAATTACAGGCCTCTCTCATCTTTTTAAGTGGGAGAACTTGCACAATTGGTGGCTGACTAAATACTTTTTTTCCCCACTGTAAGTACTAGGGACACCCTGTATTCTCTCATTCTCACCGAGCAGGCCTGCAGAACACACAGCAGGTCCATATGTCCCGGCTGCTGCTGCATTCCACAGTTACTATACCACAGTGGTCCCCAGTCCTGTCACCACATTAGAAGCTCTGCTGGGACACATCACTGAGCACCTCCTACAGCTGCTGGGGGGAACATGAGGGGAGGGGGTAGGGGGTGTCCAAGGGGGTTCAAGGAATCAGTCCTGAGCAAGTTTCATGAATCAGAGCACAATGGAGGACTGGGCCTGGCTTGCGTAGTGAGATAAATGACCAGATATTGCATGGTGACTGACAGCAGCAAGATCATTATCACTCTGTCCTTTAAGTTGAACTTAACCCAAGTTTAAAATGTAAAAGTACAGAAGGTGATCATATAATTACCAGATGAAACCACTAAACACTTCCAATATGTTATTTTGACTTCACACGTAACTCAAAAGGATAGTCTCCTTCATAATTTCATTTGCATTTGTCAATGATGCTATCATAGCCTGTTAACTTTTACAGGGACAGTTTTACAGCCAAGACAGTCTCTACAAAACCACATCTGTAATCAAAACCATTTATTTCATAGGATATCAAACAGTGAAGTTGTTACTCTGGGATCACATTGTGTCATAACTGGGAGCTTGCTGTGACATCATTCCATCTAAGGGATTATCCAGTAGACTACGGGCACTTTTCTATCAACTTCTGGAGACTTCATTTCACCCTGCAGTCCTGTATACCTGACAATTAAAATAATCCTATAAAAGCCCAATAGATGATTTAATTTAACTAAATTATTTCATTTAATTAACTAAATTACATATTCCAATTTGGCCACTTAAAACTGAGCATATTTCAGAGAGGAGCATTACTAAATATTTTTTCTGGGACTGTTTGCCAACAGTAAATATTTGTATCTGTTTTGGACCCATCTACAATCACTTTCAGAAATAAAGTATGAAAAACAGACTACATATTCCTATTTTTTTATGTGATAAAATCAGTGCAGGCCACCGTACATACAGATTAGGATGTCTCGTTTTTCTCTCTGCAGTCTGTTTCCCCTGTTGGTTTTCTCCTTCCTTTGACATCTGTACATCTGTAAACAGATATAATTTCCTGTCTAATCTTATTTAACCTCCACGTCTTGTTTATTTTTGCTTTATCTGCGTCGTGAAGGCTCGTCTGTCCTGCTGTGAATGAGGCATTGTCTGCAGGCCCACAGATGTAATCTGCCCACATCCAAATCACCAGCGGCCCTCACAGGCCCCCACCTGCCCCGTATTGCAATGCCCTGTTAGCCACATGTAGGTAGTACTTTTGAGATGCCACTTCCAGTTGCTGCCATACTGAGTTTAAGAATGAGGAGAGAGGCGTGGAACAGGATGTCTGGTTTCCCACAGCGAGAGGCTGGAGAACACGCTAAAAGTTTGTGTGAAAGCTTCAAAGCTGTCAAATTGAAAAGGTGATTTATTTTATTTTGCGACATTTGACTTTCAAACTCTACTGAGCTGTTCTGGATATTTTCAGCCATTGATGACAGGTGATATTGTGGAAACTATACGCATAATTATACTATGCGTTCTGCATTTGTCTAACATCCTCAATCAATGCAGGCAATTTTCTGACCCTGAATCAAAGCAATAGCACTGGTCATGGTCATACACACGCATACACACACACAGAGAGACGTGATGCTGAGACAGTACGGTCCCTGGACCAACCCCGGGAGAGCTGGACTCTTTCCCTGACTTTCCCTGTTCTTTCACCCTGGGAAGCTGATGGATGTGTTTGTTTGGCTTAGCTGTGGTGAATGTACACACAGTCACACACACACATATGGCCTTGACTGAAAAGATCACATGGGGGGGGGGCTTTCTCTCTACTTCCCCACTGTTGATTTTGGGTTCTGTTTAGAGTTTTTTCTACTTTTTCCACTCTCTTACTTCTCAGTGTGAAGAAGTTAGAGCCAACTGAGATTTTCTTAATGTAAACAAAAAGCAACAGCAGTCAACCTAACTTAGACTAACCAATTTATCTGCTAATATTTCACTAAAACGATTGGACACTACTGTGTAGGTAAGAAAGCAAGAATGAAACCCACTGGGCACTGGTGTCAATTCAACTTGTATTCCACATTGGTTCAACGTAATTGTATTGAAATGATGTGGAAACAACATTGATTCAACCAGTGTGAAGTTAAGTTACGTTAATGAAAATAAATATCCTAAAGATGTATTACTCACCCCTTGCACAGTCAGACAACAGAATGGACTCAACGATGAGCAGCATGATCTTGAGGACTCCCATCCTGACCTTAGACAACTTCATGTTCCCCCAATTCTAAAAGACATATGGTCAAAAAAATAATAACACTCAGGCCTTCCAGATTCTGTAACTGCACACTGCAGAACTCACATCCACCTCCAGGGAAAAGCAGTTTGCCTCATTAGATGATATGGCAAAGCTACAGCATATGCTCTGCTTTGAATTTCCATATGTCCTTCAAGTCAGACACACAGTTATGTGTCATGGCTGTTGTCTTTTGCCATAGTGGAACTGAAATGCATGAGGCTTTCTCTTATAAATGAAAATGCATAGAGCAGATACACACATTTCTAATAAAATAAATAATCATGGGCTGGATCGATAAAATAACATATCTAGCCTTTGTGTTAGTATATTTATCTATTATTTTCAATAAATATCTGTGGTCAATATGGTGCACTCATTTAAATTATACTGCTCTCACAGATTGCCCCCTCTGAAAAATAGTACAAGTAAAATGAATATTTCTTATCTGAAACACAGCTGTATTATATTGTATAATTGTCACCATATGCGTTCATGAATTACTGTCTATAACATTCTACCATAGTCCATACATAGCCTATCTAAAAATTCCACATCATGGCAAATTAATTTAATAGTAATTACATGCATATACCTGTAAGCAATCAATTATTAATAATACGTAGCCATGTCTTATTTTACCATTAAATGTAAAAAATATTTATATGAACTATTGCGAACAATATAATCGTATGAACAAGGTCATATGCAGTGCACAACAATGTTAATTCTGAATTACATACCTGAAGTTTAAAGTAAATGAAGTTAACCTCGTATCAGCCTCTTCACAGAAAACGGGTAACCCATTCTCATAGAAGTCCGCACAGTCTCCATTTATTTATTAGTGGCCGATTTCATCGACCGCTCTCTAACACCACTAGAATGATCGCTGACTGCCTGTAGATCGGTCTATGAAATGGAAAAGCTGAAATCAGACGAAGCATACAATCAAATGAGTCCATTAATCACACATGGGTATCCATTAAAATGTTGCATTAACTTCGACAAACTGGAAATATTAGATCGTTTTTAAAGTCGGTATCCAACTGGTGTTTACAGTGGACTCTACTTCACATCCACTACCATAATTACGGAGTGCAGAGAGTTGGCCATCCCAGCTCTCAACTTTTGACCAATCACATACTAGGGCTGGGTAAATCAAAATTAACTCTTTCTTTCTCACTATCATAATCCAATAGCCTAGATCACACGAGTAATTTATTAAAATGGTATATGCCTCAATTTAAATTGCCAAGAGTCACCCCTGTAACAGATCAAGGATACGTTTTTCCTACCCAAATCCTGACCTTGACCATTAGGGGGAAAAATACTACACCGACCTTAGATCGGTATTTAAAGGCAACTTTATCCTACCCCCAGAAGAACAGACAGTAGACCCATCATACTGGTCATAGTGTGTCTAATAAGATCTACATATGTTTTCAGCAATGCTTATCACATCCCCTGAAGAATAATTGTAAACATGTAATTGTTAGGGGTGATTTACATTAATGTACTATGGATAACAGACTGAAGAAAAAGCTGCATGTATCAGTCAGATACAAGCCAATGCTGTATCAAATGAATAGGTGCTGCCACCCAGTGGGACTGGGATGCATCTCACCTGGGAACGTGACAAGAGGCCAAGAGGCAGGGAAGCATTTGACTGGCTACCCATCCACATCGCTCCGGCCAAATGGCGTTTGTAGGGTTCGCACTAGTTTCCACAGCCATATATCATAGAAATTCATGAAACAAACATGTACTTTTTTGGTCTTAATTTAAGGTTAGGGTTAGGCATAAGGTTAGCAGTGTTGTTAAGGTTAAGGTTGAGATTAGGTTTAAAATCAGATTTTAAGAATATAAATGGTAGAAATAGGCGGAAGCATGCTCAAATGACATGAAATCCCTTTGGATCACGTTCTGAGTGATTGATGCTATGTACACCCAAGAGTCAAGACCATGTCAATGATGAGTTTACATAAATGTCACAACTGCCTGAGAGAATGTGATGAACATGCATGCATAGTAGTACAACACAGAAATTAGGGTAAATACTTATTCAAAGGAAAAAGTCATTTAATTTTAATTTACATGACATTTAAAACGAAATAACTTGTTTCAAAGTTTTTCCAAATGTTTCACATGGCTCTTAGTATTGAAATATGCTAGCCTTTACAAAATAAGAACAAGCTCTGAAGTAATAGGATATGCAGTCCTTGAATTACTGCACCATAATGAAAAAGTTGTAGTAGATTTATAGATTGACATAACTTCATTTTGTTTATAAAATAAAAATGATGTAATCTTAAAAGTGTCTTTATATTTTCCTCAATACAAATAAAACATGTAGAAGTAGTGAGTGATCTAGACAAGATAAAGCCTGAGAATTAGCTTTATAAATCAGGGCAGATTTGATATAACTGGTGCGGCCTTGAAGCGTAGAAGGCCATGGTTGTTTGAGCCAGTTATGTCAGATTGGCCATTCCTCTATCTACATCAACTCTAACTCATTCTCCATTGTAACCCAGATGGTGAAGCTTCCCCTCCACATCAGAAATGACTAGAGGGAGAAGGACGAAATCATGATGTAACAGTAGAAGTGGTTATCTACTGGGAATAGTAGCACTTTGTGCAGAGAGGTATGGCGACAATATATAACCAGGTAAGGATGAACAAAACAGTCTAGTTTAAATTTAAACAACTTACTATCTGTAACATATTCTAACTGATTTCACTACAGATCACATATGTTTCTGCAACAACAGCAGCAGCTGGCATGTAACCTAGATCATGATAATGTACACCAATGACCTCAGTGTAGTCGGAGAGGTTTGTCTCTGTTCTAGTGAATCTTGTCTAGAAGAGTGTGCTATTAGTGTGACCACTGGGAGTTAAAATATACTTAAGATAAATGTGTTTGGCAACAATATACACAGAGGGGGAAAAAACTATATTGCACAATCAGGAGGAAACCAAGCTGCCTTGACCAACTGATGGGAGACAGGCCTCAAAAACCTCTAAATAGTGGGTGATATGCACTCCATGATTCTAACAATCACATAATATAGGTGCTGATGCGTGGTAGAAGGTTAAAGTCTCTCTCCACTAGAGGGCATTAAATGCCTGAGAGAGTGACTGATGTGACCATGTCAATCTCAGATGTTGAGGAGTTACAGGTTAAAAATGGGATGGGTAGGAAATGAGATAAAGCATTACAATTTAAATCCATGTTGTGACTGTAAGAGCAATGGGCACAGCCCACATTGTTATAAAAGGCCAGCTAATCTTTTGTGTCCTTTGAGACACAGTCGATAAAATCAAAATCCCATGTCATGAAATTATATCACAAATTAATTGCTGTTAAAAGCATCGCCAAATAAGCCACATTTATGTGGGAGGAATCGATACATAAAATCTCTTTTTAAATTTTTTTGCTTCGCTGATAGGTAGCCTGATGAGGATTGCTTTTCCCTCCTCATCCTTACAGCATCAGTAATTACATGACAAACTAAAATTAAAACCTTTAGAGCCATTGCGGCCAAACAAGCGAAATCAGTTGTGCGGAGATCATCATCCCTATCAACATAATTATCCTTATTTACATGTTTATTATGACTTACATTCTTTAAAGTAATCGGAGCCCTGTGAGAGCTCTGGCACAAGTGTGGGAAGCCCGCTAAAGCATAGGACATGATGTCAGAAGGCCTTTTTTATACACAAGCAATAAAACAGCTGCCAACAGCCCCAGAAGCTGTTCCTAAAGCACTGGACTGGTCCGGAGTAGCCTGTTCAAAACCCTATTTCCAGTTTTTTATTTTCTTCCTTCTTCCTCTGCCTCTATAGATAGGCAGACAGGCATCAGTGAGTCAGAGGAGGAGGACAGCATAGCATTAGGCCCTTTGGTTCCCTTTCAGGCAGCAGCAGTATCTCAAAAACAACAGAAAGGGTCTAATCATAGTTTATGTGCCTCCACATCTGACCTCGTTCCATCTCTCTGCTCTCTCATCCATGTCCTCCTTATTCCAAAGCCTTGCCTTGCTGTGCAGTGTGATGAAGATGATTGATAAGGTTGCTCTGTGTATTGGGGATTTAATTTGAATATAGCCTCATATCCCCTGGGTATGCTCCTGTAGAGGGAGGGAGGTGGGGGAATCTGTTGGTACAGCAGGGGTCAGATGCCAGTCTTGTCGCTGTAGAACGGTGTGACGTGGAACATGTAGCAGTGTGTACACACCCTGACGGCCTTCACCTGGCCATACCGCGGTAACGGGGCTGAGTGGGAGGAGCAGCGAGAGCAGAAGATCTAAAATGACACATAGAACAAACAAGGTATATTTGATTGTTATTCATTTATTTGATGTAGTATAGACAATTCTAAAGATCTGTTCAGGCATTCTTTGTTACCTTGCCACAGCTCCTACAGTGGTGCTTCCTGCGGATGACGGTGAAGGGGGCCTTACAGGCGATGCAGGAGTCACATTCCTCATCAGGAACCCAGTCTGGGGGATCTACAGGGAAAAAGCAGGGGCACATTAATAGTGGTGCTTGTTTATTTGTGTGTCACACTGCGTGCATGCATGTCATGTGTGTATGTGTTTTTTAAGGAGAAAAGGGAGGTGCTGACCTTCGAACTGTCCCTCCAGGGCCTTGGCTGCCAGCTCCGAGGAGGAGATGGTCTCCTGACAGAGAGAACAGTCCTCCAGCACAGCACTGCGCAGCCCTGGACATGCTGCGCCACACAGAGCACAGCCATGTCATTACAATTAACATTACCATGAGCATCACAGACAAACACACTGGGAGAACTACACTAAGACACCTGATGTAAAGACAAAAAACCTGAACAGAAGTATCTGTTCCTCACCCTTCTGTTTGTCATTGTCCCCCTGCTCAGAGGTAGCCATGACTTCAAACAGTGTCTTCAGGATGCTCCGAAGGTCTGCGGCATAGTTTGTCTGCAGCTGGTCAGCAACGCCTGGAGGTCAAGGGGTCAAGAGGAACCAATGAGATTATTATTCATGGCGAAAGCTCGTCTTACTGGGGTCCGACACATAACGAAAAATACAATACTGACAAAATACTTTACAATTCACATGCATTTCAAAACATGAACATGTAGTGTGTGTGTACATCTATCAGTTACAAATACATGTCAGTACATACACAGAAGTAGGTCACATGGGGGAGAGGCGTTGTGCCGTGAGGTTTATTTGTTTTTTAAACCCGGTTTGCTGTTCACTTGCGCTATATGAGATGAGTTCCATGCAATCATGTCTCTGTATAATACTGTACGTTTCCTTGAATTTGACCTGGGGACTCTAAAGACCCCAGGTGGCATGTCTGGTGGGGTAAGTGTGTATGTCAGTGCTGTGTGTAAGTTACTATGCAAACAATTAGGAATTTCTAACACATTAATGTTTCTTATAAAAACAAGAATTGATGCAGTCAGTCGTTCCCCAGCTCTTAGCCAAGAGAGACTGGCATGCATAGCATTGATATTAGCCCTCTGATTACAATGAAGAGCAAGACATGCCACTCTGTTCTGGGCCAGCTGCAGCTTAACTAGGTACTTCTTTGCAGCACTTGACCATATGACTGGACAATAATCAAGATAAGATAAAACTACAGCCTGCAGGACTTGCTTTGTGGAATGTGGTGTCAAAAAAGCAGAGCATCTCTTTATTACGGACAGACCTCTCCCCATCTTTACAACCATTGAATCAATATGTTTTGATCATGACAGTTTACAATCTAAGGTAACTTCAAGTAATTTAGTCTCCTCAACTTGCGCAACAGCCACACCATTCATTTCCAGATTCAGCTGAGGTCTAGAACTTAAACGACTTGTACCATATACAATGCTCTTAATTTTAGAGATGTTCAGGACCAGTTTATTACTGGCCACCCATTCTAAAACTGACTTCAACTCTTTGTTTAGGGTTGCAGTAATTTCACTAGCTGTGGTTGCTGACGCGTATAGGGTTGAACCATCATACATGGACATATAGGCTTTGTTTAATGCCAGTGGTAGGTCATTGGTAAAAATAGAAAAGAGTAGAAGAGAGCTGCCCTGCGATACATCACACTTTATATGTTTAACATTAGAGACATTTCCATTAAAGAAAACCCTCTGTGTTCTATTAGATAGATAGCTCTGAATCCACGATATAGCAGAGGTTAAAAAGCCATAACACATACGTTTATTTCAACAACAGGTTATGGTCAATAACATCAAAGGCTGCACTAAAATCTACTAGTACAGTTCCCATAATCTTCTTATTATAAAAGTTTTTCAACCAATCAGTCATTTGTGTCAGTGCAGTACATGTTGAGTGCCCTTCTCTATAAGCATGCTGAGAGTCTGTTGTTAATTCGTTTACAGAGAAAAAGCTGTTTTTGGTAAAACACAATTTTCTCCAACAGTTTGCTAAGAGATGGCAGCAAGCTGATAGGGTCGGCTGTTAGAACCAGTAAAGGCCGCTTTACCATTCTTGGATAGCGAAATGACTTTTGCTTCCCTCCAGGCCTGAGGACAAACGCTTTCCTCTAGGCTCAGATTAAAGATATGACATATTGGAGTGGCTATAGAGTCAGCTACCATCCTCAGTAGCTTTCCATCTAAGTTGTCAATGCCAGGAGGTTTGTCATTATTGATCTATAATTTTTTCCACCTCTCCCACACTAACTTTACAAAATTCAAACTTACAATGCTTTTCTTTCATTTTTTATTTTTATGCATGAATAGGATGCCCCACTGTTCGTTGTTGGCATTTCCTGCCTAAATTTGCCCACTTTGCCATTGAACTAATCATTAAAATAATTGGCAACATCAAATGGTTTTGTGATGAATAAGCCATCTGATTTGATGACAGATGGAGTTGAATTTGTCTTACTGCCCATCATTTCATTTAAAGTACTCAAAAGTTTTTTTCACATCATTCTTTATATTATTGGCCTTGGCTTCATAATACCGTTTCTTCTTCTTTTTGTTGAGTTTAGTCACATAAGTCAGCCAGTCAGATGTGCAGCCAGACTTATTAGCCACTCATTTTGCCCCATCTCTTTCAACCATACAGTTTTTCAATTCTTCAATCAATCCATGGAGCCTTAACAGTTCTAACAGTCCGTTTCTTAACAGGTGCATGTTTATCAATAATTAGAACAAGCAATTTCATAAATTAATCAAGTGCAGCATCTGGATGCTCCAATCACATCAGACCAACAAAAATATATATAATCCACATAAGAGTCACAGAAAAATATTTTTGATGATCTCTTATACAGTATTTTAGGACCAGCTTTTGTAACCTGGGTTTTCCTGGATATAACCACTATATTGTGATCACTGCATCCACTGGGTACGGATACAGCTTTAGAACAAAGTTCTACAGTATTAGTAAAAATGTGATCAATACATGTGGATGATATAACTCATGTAGCGTTTGTAAACACCCTGATAGGTTAATTAATAACCTGAACCAGATTAGTAATCTTGAGCGGACAGCTTGATGAGCGGACAAGCTTGATGAAAACCAGTCAATATTCAGATCCCCAAGAAAGTAGACCTTTCGGTTTACAGCATATACACTATTAAGCATTGCACAGACATTATCTAGATACTGACTGTTAGCACTTGGTGGCCTATAGCTACACCGTAAAATAATAGGCTTTAGATGACAGGTGAACCTGCAACCACAACGTTTTAATAACACTTGACATAAGATCTTGTCTAAGCATTACAGGGATATGGTTTTTAATATATACAGCAACACCTCCCCCATAGGCATTCCTGTCTCTTCTGTAGATGTTATATCCTTGTATTGCTACCGCTGTATCATAAAAGGAATTATATAAGTGAGATGGCTAATATATGAATGTTATCTGATGTTAAGTTA
Organism: Coregonus lavaretus; assembly: GCF_964263955.1. Lineage (NCBI taxonomy): Eukaryota > Metazoa > Chordata > Actinopteri > Salmoniformes > Salmonidae > Coregonus > Coregonus lavaretus. The sequence goes on along the minus strand of NC_140005.1, from coordinate 25,200,612 downwards.
TTGATTTCATGAACCTTATTTCTAAGGCTACACACACGCAGAGTGTACAAAACATTAGGAACACCTTCCTAATATTGAGTTGCACCCCCTTTTGCATTGGGGCATGGACTCTACAAGGTGTCGAAAGCATTCCACAGGGATCCTTATTTAACCTGTCTTCTTCCCTTCATTTACACTGATTGAAGTGGATTTAACAGGTGACATCAATAAGGGATCATAGCTTTCGCCTGGATTCACCAGGTCAGTCTATGTCATGGAAAGAGCAGGTGTTCCTAATGTTTTGTACACTCAGTGAATATTAATATGGGCTATTTTTAGCCCTTTCCTGGTTAGCTTATCAGAGATCGACATAATATGGAAAAGAACAAACAAAGCAAAAAATTCATAAAAAGAATAATTCAGCAGTCCAATCAATCAGTTGGTGTGTGTAAGTGTGTGTGTGTGTGCTTGGGGGTTGAAGCTACGAACCTACAGGCTCTCATCCCTTCCAGGCTTTTGGGAGGGAGGGTGGACAATGAGACTGTCATAGCGGATGTAAGCAATGTCCCCACACGCTTTGGCAGCTTTCATGGCTGGGATAAGTTCTTTCCTCTTCTGGCGCACAGCTTCAGGATAGTCCTCGTTGAGGAAGATGTACGTTCCTCTCAAGTTTGTCCTGAGACTCCGTCCAGGTCTCGTGTGGAGATTCTGCAATTCCGTCCACAACAATGTTGTTCCGCCTTGAATGTCCCTCGAGATAATCAGATTACTCCATCATTGTTATCATGGATTCACATACAGAACTGATGTCCTCTCTCAATGCCTTACAGATTGCTGTCATCTTGCCATTATCCTGTTTAAACTCATCGAGCTGACACTAGGAGAACTGCTAACTGTTCTTCAGGTCCTGGACCTCTTTGGTCAGATCGTCCATTCTTTTATTAGTTGACTCCACCAGTATTTGGACACAACACTTGAAGCTATTTTGTTGTTGTTGTGAGAACTGCTTGTAGAACAATTTTTGTTAGTTTTTAAAGATCCTTCACCTGTGATAGAGAGACACCACTGCCCTCAACGGTACTCCCACCGGCTTTGGTCTTTGTCATGGTAGTAACGTAGGCTACTCTGTTACTCCTCTCAGTTCCAGACAGGGCAGGTCGCAAGGCAGATGAAAACAGCAGGGATTCAAACAGTCACACTACCGGGACAATCCGTCGTCCTAGCCGAAAGGGCTGTGGGCTGTGTACAAGCTGCTAAGAAAACCTGGCTAGCTTGATAGCTAGCTAACTAACGTTTCTTAGACGCTAGGCTAGCGTCTGCGCCAACGAGGGAACAATGAGCTACTTCTCTGGAGCAAAATAGACCTGCTATTTTTCCATGTAATACATTGAACGTCCTACACCTTAATGTGATGGTGAATAAATAAGTCCATTAATTCATAGTTATTTTGCAAAAGAAAGCCACGAGAAAGATACACGTTTCCATGCATGCCACCGGAACTGGAGGCATGCAAGCTAGGCATAAAGAGGATACCGTGCAACTGTGGTGCAACTGTGGTGCATATGATAAGAGCAAAGCCAAGTAGGCTAGTGCATTGTGGAATACAGTGTAAAGCCATTGGAGTTGAGTGTAGTACATATTGGTAAAGTAATAAAAGTACATTTTCATTTTATTTCAGAGTCAAAGCATTAATAACAAAAGTAACAAAAACATGAGCAACATATAGACTGATTTACCCCATCAAACCACAGCTATGCCCTTGGAGAGAGAGTAATATACTTGCACAGATAGAGCCATGCCCTCAGAGAGACCGAGTGGCGCAGCGGTCTAAGGCACTGTATCTCAGTGCTAGAGGCATCACTACAGACCCTGGTTTGATTCCAGGCTGTATCACAATCCGGCCGTGATTGGGAGTCTCATATGGCGGTGCACAATTGGCCCAGCATCGTCCAGGTTTGGCCGGGGTAGAATAAGAATTTGTTCTTAACTGACCTTGTTAAATAAAAATAAAAAGAGCGAGAGAGAGACCACCAACTGTTCTAGGACCTCTATTGTTTTCTCTATATATACACAACCTCTTGGTGATGTCATTCAGAAACACAATGTCAACTTTCACTGCTATGTAAATGACACACAGCTGTACATTTCGATGAAACATGGTGAAACCCCATAATTGCCTACCCTGGAAGCCTGTGTTCCAGTCATAAGGAAGTGAATGGCGGCAAATGTTTCACTTTTAAACTCAGACAAAACAGAGATGTTGGTTCTAGGTCCCACGAAACAAAGAGATCTGCTGTCAGATTTGAAAATGAATCTCGATGGTTGTACAGTCATCTCAAATAAAACTGTGAAGGACCTCAGCGTTACTCTGGACCCTGATCTCTCCTACAACGTACATATAAAAAATATTTCAAGAGCAGCTTCGTATGTTATCTTCGTGACATTGCACAAATCAGAAACGTCCAAATTTGATGCAGAAAAGCTAATCCATGCTTTTGTCACTTCAAGATTAGACTACTGCAATGCTCTACTCTCCGGTTACCCGGATACGGCACTAAATAAACTTCAGCTAGTCCTAAATACGGCTGCTAGAATCTTGACTAGAACCCCCCAAAAATATAATAATACTCCAGTGCTAGCCTCCCTACACTGGCTTCCTGTTAAGGTTAGGGATGATTTCAAGACTTTACTACTAACCATTACATGGAATTGCTCCTACCCATCTCGCCGATTTGGTTCTGCCGTACATACCTACACGTACGCTACAGTTACAAGACACAGGCCTCTTTATTGTTCCTAGAATTTCTAAGCAAACAGCTAGTCTCAACCTTTAAGTCTTTACTGAAGACTCATCTCTCAGAAAAGTCACACTTCTGCTGTTGAAGACTCATCTCTTCAGTAGGTCCTATGATTGAGTGTAGTCTGGCCCAGGGGTGCGAAGGCGAATGGCAAGGCACTGGAGTGACGAACCACCCTTGCTGTCTCTGCCTGGCCAGATCCCCCATCTCCACTGCGTTTCTCTGCCTTTGACCCTATTACGGGGTCTGAGTCACTGGCTTGCTCACACTCTTTCATCCTTCCTGTCCTCTGGCTCGTGTGGTGGGGAGATATACTCGGCCTTGTCTCAAGGTAGTAAGTTAGTGGTCTGCTGATATCCCTAGTGGTGTGGGGGCTGTGCTTTGCCAAAGTGGGTGGGATTAACCCTGTCCGGGGGTAACTTTGGACGGGGCCACAGTGTCCCCCAACCCACCCTGTCTCAGTCTCCTGTATCTATGCTGCAATAGTCTATGTGCCAGGGGGCTAGGGCCAGTCTGTTATATATGGTGTTACTCTCCTATCTTATCTGGTGTCCTGTGTGATCTTAGATATGCATGCTCTAATTCTCCCATCTCTCTCTCCCCTCCTGGAGGACCTGAGCCCTAGGACCATGCCTCAGGACTACCTGGCCTGACGACTCCTGGCTGTCCCCGTCCCTAGTCCACCAGGTCGTGCTGCTGACCCAGTTTCTGCTGTTCTGCCTGTGGCCATGGAACCCTGACCTGTTCACCGGACCCACCCCCACATACTGTCTCGACCTCTAAATGCTTGGCTGAAAAGCCAACTGACATGCTGACCTCTTGCACCCTCTACAACCACTGTGATTTTTATTTGACCCTGCTGGTCTTCTATGAACGTTTGAACATCTTGAAGAACGATCTGGCCTTACTGGCCATGTCCTCTTATAATCTCCACCCGGCACAGCCAGAAGAGGACTGGCCACCCCTCAGAGCCTGGTTCCTCTCTAGGTTTCTTCCTAGGTTCTTGACTTTGTAGAGAGTTTTTCCTAGCCATCGTGCGTCTACATCTGCATTAGTTGCTCTCTGGGGTTTTAGGCTTGGTTTCTGTACAAGCACTTTGTGACAACTGCTGTTGTAAAAAGGGCTCTATAAATACATTTGATTGATTGATTGAAAGAGAGACATACCCGATATGCAGACGAAGAGGCGGTGGATGAGGTCACTGCTGCTGTGGAAGCGCGAGCGGATCTTGTTCCTGGCGGCCATCTGGATCTCATGGTGGTCCAGATCCTCTGACGTCCCCGAGCTCGTGGTCAGACTGCTGACAGGGCTGGAGGAGAGAGGGGGAGCGCATGTGCCAGAGAGAGAGAGCGATGGAGACATACAGTGAAGGGAGACGGAGACAGAGAATGGAGAGAGAGAGAGGCAGGTGGAGGGACTGTCACATTCATTGTCATTCTTATCAACACACAACACTGCTCACCAACATATTGTGTACTGTACTTGAATATGCATCGTACTATAGGGGTTGTGGTTGATTTCAATCTCAAAGTGAGTAATGAGTGAAATAGAGATGTTGATGGGAAAGGTTTATAGTATAGTATGACCATAAGCTGTAACATAGGGATGTATGAAAGAAACACACACACACACACACACACACACAGTACAGACACAGACGTTCACAATGGGTCAGTGGTTACCTGGCTGTGTAAGCACTGCTGGACAGACTACATGTGGTGACAGACACACTCTCACAGTCACTACTGGAGACTGAGCTGAGAGGAGAGTCCTGAAAAAAACTGGGAATAACAAAAAAGAGGAAAAGCTAAATAATTAAATACAAAATATAAACCGATAACAGATGAGCAACATAAAATGGAATCTGTGAATGTTATGCTACAAAAGAAGCATAAAGCCAAGTGCAAATAGCAAACAAAACATAAAACACAAAACAACAACTGAATGACAAGATGTGGGTTAAATTAGCCAGAAACCAGACGTGGAGGAAGTTTGCTTTCCAAAGAGATGTAAATGACTGTTGTTGAAGCCTACCTGCTTTGAAGTGGAGCACTGATAACACATCACCCAAACACACATCTATAGCACATACAGTGCATTTGGAAAGTACTCAGACCCCTTGACTTTTTCCACAATTTGTTACGTTACAGTCTTATTCTAAAATTGATTAAATGTTTTTTTCCCCCCTTATCAATCTACACACAATACCCCATAAAGTATTCAGACCCTTTGCCATGAGACTCGAAATTGAGCTCAGGTGCATCCTGTTACCATTGATCATCCTTGAGATGTTTCTACAACTTGATTGGAGTCCACCTGTGGTAAATTCAATTGATTGGACATGATTTGGAAAGGCACACACCTGTCTATATAAAAGGTCCCACAGTTGAAAGTGCATGTCAGAGCAAAAACCAAGTCATGAGGTCGAAGGAAATGTCCGTAGAGCTCCGAGACAGGATTGTGTCGAGGCACAGATCTGGGGAAGGGTACCAAAAACTTTCTGCAGCATTGAAGGTCCCCAAGAACACAGTGGCCTCCATCATTCTTAAATGGAAGAAGTTTGGAACCACCAAGACTCTTCCTAGAGCTGGCCGCCCGGCCAAACTGAGCAATTGGGGGAGAAGGGCCTTGGTCAGGGAGGTGACCAAGAACCCAATGGTCACTCTGACAGAGCTCCAGAGTTCCTCTGTGGAGATGGGAGAACCTTCCAAAAGGACAACCATCTCTGTAGCACTCCACCAATCAGGCCTTTATGGTATAGTGGCCAGACGGAAGCCACTCCTCAGTAAAAAGGCACATGACAGCCCGCTAGAAGTTTGGCAAAAGGCACCTAAAGGACTCTCAGATCATGAGAAACAAGATACTCTGGTCTGATGAAACCAAGATTGAACTCTTTGGCCTGAATGCCAAGCGTCACCTGGCAGCATCATGCTGTGGGGATGTTTTTCAGCGGCAGGGACTGGGAGACTAGTCAGGATCGAGGAAAAGATGAATGGAGCAAAGTACAGAGAGATCCTTGATGAAAACCTGCTCCAGAGCGCTCAGGACCTCAGACTGGGGCGAAGGTTCACCTTCCAACCGGACAACGACCCTAAGCACACAGCCAAGACAACGCAGGAGTGGCTTCAGGACAAGTCTCTGAATGTCCTTGAGTGGCTCAGCCAGAGCTTGAGAGGATCTGCAGAGAGAAATGGGAGAAACTCCCCAAATACATGTGTGCCAAGCTTGTAGTGTCATACCCAAGAAGACTCGAGGCTGTAATCGCTGGCAAAGGTGCTTCAACAAAGTACTGAGTAAAGGGTCTGAATACTTATGTAAATGTGATATTTGAGTTGTATTTTTTTAATAAATGTTTTAAAATATCTAAAAACCTGTTTTTGCTTTGTCATTATGGGGTATTGTGTGTAGCTCAGTTGGTAGAGCATGGAGCTTGCAACGCCAGGGTTGTGGGTTCGTTTCCCACGAGGGGCCAGTATGAAAAAATGTATGCACTCACTAACTGTAAGTCGCTCTGGATAAGAGCATCTGCTAAATGACTAAAATGTAAAATGTAGATTGATCAGGGGAAAAAACTATTTAATCCATTTTAGAATAAGGCTGTAACGTAACAAAATGTGGAAAAAGTCAAGGGGTCTGAATACTTTCCGAATGCACCGTACATTCATACCTAGTGTTCTTCTTGCTCTCTTCCTTGGACTCACTGTCTGCCTCTCTGGTCCCCGTCCTGTCCCTTCCTTCGCTGGCCTGAGGCCTCCTGACTGTCCTGCACTGGTGGGCACAAGGTTCTGGGGCTCCCCTTACCCCAATGGGGCTCCTGTTCTGGCCCAGGCACTGCTGAGGCCCCAGGGCCACCACCACCAGGCACTTGTCACAGCGCTGGTCCCCTTCCTCCTCCCCTGGAGGTGGCTCTGATGAGCAGCGGGAGGAGGGGGGCGTCAGCTTGGGGGGAGAGTCCCCTTTCCCATGTTGGTCGTGTCCTGAGGAAACCAGGCGGCAGGCAGAGGAATGGATGACAGAGCTGTGTGGCAGAGGGGGCTTGCAGTGTTTGTCGAACCCCAGGCCCATCCCCAGCCCCAGCCCTGTGGTGTCCATGGTGAGGGCGTCATCATGGCCGTCCTCACAGCTGCCGCAGCAGACACAGGAGTTAAGCAGGCAGTGTGTGGCCACCAGGGGGGCGCATGGCTCTGTCTCTGAGGAGGAGAGGGGTCGGGGCAGGAGCAGCTTGTCCACAGCCAGCTCAGTCAGGCTGGGGGAGTGGGGGTTGAAAATCACTGTGGCCGATAGCTTCATCCCTCCCATGCGGTGTGCGATGACCTCAGCAGTTTCCGCCCCCTCCAGGCCCACCTCCCAGCCATTAGTGTAGGGCAGGGGCTCCCGGCCAGGGCTGGGATAGGGTCGCTTGGTGCTGGGGCACTGTGAGGGCTGGCTGTGGGGCTGCTGGGACAGATCTGACTGGGCATCAGTGGGCCAGCCATTCCTGGTTGAGTCTGTCTGGGGGCCAGGCCTGCAGTGCTGAGGAGAAGAGGGCTGAGGGGCTTTGGAAGGCGAGGTTTGACGAGTGCTAGTCACAAGGTCCCCTCCTGCGTCCAGGTCCTCCATGAAGAAGACTCTGTCCTCCTCCTCGTGGTAGAGACCTGTCCTTCCCCGGCCCACCAGCACCCGGAGGGGGGAGTCCTCAGTGCTGGAGCTACCGCTAGAGCCCCCTCTGTTGGGGCGGTGGGCTGGGGACTGTCCCTGGCTGGGAGGGGACAGCAGCGTGAACATCTCGTCCCCCACGCGGTGCACCATCATGTTGAGCTGTTCGATCTCTTCCTCATCATATTGCATGGAGCAGGCCAGGTCTGCCTCCTCCGCCTCCTCACACAGACTACCCTGCTCCTCCTCCTCTGCCCTCTCCACCTCCTCCCACTCCTTGTCCTCCTCGTCCTGGATGTGGGAGATGCACAGAGACAGCACCTCCTGCTGCTGCTCCCTCACCTGCTCCTCCTCACTCTGCCCCTCCGGGATGTCACTGGTGGGGCTGTTGGATGAGAGGGGGTCTGGGGCAATGGTGGGGGCTGGGGTGGGGGGAAGCTCGGGGACCAAGGGGAACCCGTCCTGAGAGATACAGAGGCTCCGCTCCAGCGTCAACAACTCCTCCTCTGACAGGGTCTGCAGCAGGTCCCTATGGGAATAAGACAACCTTAACAACATACTTACAAACGTCCAGCCTAAAATAATCACGCAATGAGGATGATAGTGGCCCATGATTTTTAGACTGTTTGGCAAGGTCCTTGAGACTTATGTTCACAAGATTGTTGTGATGGTTCACAGAGCTATTTTCTACCTATGATTAAATACAGAGGACAATCTATATGTGCATCCTCTTAACGGTACCTGATCTTCTTCAGTAAAGTGCGGAAGGGCCGGAAGAGCTCAGACATGTCCTCTGGTTTCCTATCCAGGTTGAGCGGACCTTCACAGTACACCACCAGACCACTGAGGGACAGACAGGGGGATTATAAAATGTTCTTAGTATCAGAGAGTTCCAGGAAGAAGAACAAGAGGAGACGGAGAAAACAACACTTACCACACAATGGCTAGTCTGGGGATTGTAAACATCAGAGCGGGTTCATAGTCATCGATCATATCTTGGCTGAGATAGCCCAGCTTGAGTGCCCTGAGACAAACACAACAAAGACGAGGAGCTGTGAATTAATATTAGACAACCATTTGAAAAATGTAAGAAACCCTGCATGCATGGAGTACCATGTCTGAAACGTGCTAAACCACTCGACTGTCATCTGAGCACTAACTCCAACTCTAAGGTTACAAACCTAAACTCAAACCTAGCCCTCACACAGTCCCATGGCTTTTCCCCGTGACATGGTTCGTCTCTCTTCCTCTGTGGCCCCCCATACAACTCACCTCTCCACAGTCTCACAGAAGAGCACAATCACATCCTGCTGAACATAGTATTCTTTGGGAGACTTCACAGGCACCATGGCTGATACATAGCTGACAGACAGAGGGAATCATGTAAAAATACATTAAAATACAGTCAAATATGTTGTTGATGATGATGTCCAATTGTTTAAGATGCTGATGTCCTATAGCTACCTGAGCTCAAACTCAGCAAAAAGGCTGTCGAAGTGGCGCAGCGCGTCCCTCATGCGGTCTGTGTAGACGTTGAGGTCTCGGAGGGCCTGGTCTCGCGTGATGTTGCGGACCTCCTCCAGACTACGGGTCAGGTCCTTGGCTAGAGGCCTCATGGCCATGCTCTCTATCTCCCTGTTCATGATGATGGAGCCTGCAGCCAGACACTACACGCAGAGATGGTGAGAGAAGGGAATGACTGGAGTTATTTAACCCTTCTTTATCCAGGTTAGTCTCATTAAAATAATGTATATTTTTCTTCAAGACAAACGTGTCTATGCACAAGTGATTAACACAAGGAATAATGAGTTATATAATGATCCAGCTGACCATTACAGTGTGAAAACAGATAGGAAACATGACTGTAAATGGGCATGAAGAGTGCCTATAGTCTAGCAGACTAATATTCATACAGAGTATGTATAGTTAATGTCGTGTGAGATGATACTGGAGGGCATTCAGTGCATTACCTCAGCCCCAAACCACAGCTGTCCTGCCAGGTTGTCATGGCGAATCTCCTCTGGGAACTTGACACAGAAGTCTCTGTTGGCTCTGTCACCAGGGATACATTCCTCCATGATCTGGTTGATAATGTTCAAGACATTGTCCTGCAGACACAGGGAGAGTGACAGGGACAGAGATTGAATAAATGAGTGAATAAATGTACTGAATGAAAAGGGGCGTCAATAATACCAATTATGTTGGTGATGAATGACTGCAAACCAAACAAAACGCACAAGTTTTGATCATAATGTTTCACAAACTACCACTGTAAAACCTTCCACTCAACAACCCCCTCTACATGTAGAGCATTTGACTGCATTGTCTGGAGAACCCTGAACAGGGAACAGGCTGAAAACAATTAAACAGGCCCATGCTCAGAATGGTCTCATTATAGCCCTCAATCACAACTCAATAAAAAAAACACTAAACTAAATCCCATAATTCCAGCAGTGCAAACAAACTGTCACGCACAGTGAGAGCTAATCATGAGCTTGTGTGCCACTGGCATGTACAACAGCCATAACAATGAGCCTTTTATCGCTCTCTCCCTCGCTCTCTCTCTCCAGGAACAGCACTACGTCTTTGCTGCTAGCCCCGGGGAGCAAGATTAAAAAGCTTAACCACCGACTCCTTTATTGCAGTGCTGTACTACCTACTCCTTGGCCTATTCCTAGTGGCCCCACCAGCCCAATGTTCCTCTGGCCATAGTCTTGTGTGACACACTACAGCTAGGCCTAATCTTGACCACTATCAGCCCCTCATCAGACAAAATGACATTGAGATGATACCTACAGTAGCTGCAGATAGAGCTTGCTCTCCACACTCCTACCCTCTAGGTTTATGCTTTGCCAGTAAGAGAGATAAAAGAAGAACAAGCAATCTGTCTCTCTTTCTCTCTCGCAGTCTCTTCCACTGGTGCAGTCCATGCTGTGAGAGCAACTATGCCAACATAACTTGAGCAGCTTGGCACCTCAGTGAGGCCCATGGCCATGAATATCATGGCCATCAATAAGAGCTCATAACAGCAATGTTAGGGTCGTGCAGACAACTCTGCACTGCCAGACCATTTGCCTTCCATTCTGGGGGTCTCAGGTATACAGGGTATTATTAAAGCATGCTGGTCACATGCTAGTCACATCCTGTTCCTTGTCTCAACGAGGTAGCCTACAACAAAATACTGTTTTCTAACCATGGGATTTAAAAGCCTACCTGACAAGTTTCAGATAAATATGAGTGTATAAGCAAAACACTGGCTGAGAGAACAAGAGGCAGTGTGGCATACCTGAAGCACTGTTATTTTCCTTCAGGGGGAAATATGGAAAGAGCCAAACCAGGATTGATCATTCTCAGTTGCTGAAAATGCCCTGCAGTCAGCTAACAGCCTTTGGGTTTACGAAGCACAACATGACGCAAAGCTAACACACAGCACTTCCCGGCGTGGTCAATTTAAGGTGATAATGACAAGAATACGAAAACTCAGCAGAGAGCGAGAGAGGATGGACAATGAGAGCATGGAATGGAGAAAGGGAGCGAGGGGATGGGGTGGGGGAGGATGGAGACAGAGAGGAGAAAATAAGAGAGGGAAAGCAGTTGGGGATCAAGCAGTGACCTTATTAGGAGCATCCCCCTCTGGGCCCTGGGTGCACGAGGCTCAGGCACGATGGTGGGCCTGCTAACGACCTCTCTCAGTCTGCCCCCCCTGAATATCACCCTGGCAGGCAGCAGCATGGCAGACATCATTCACACAGACCAGACCCCACACACCTCACCTGCACTTGACCACATATCTGGAGGAAGACCAGTTTAGAAATGTCAAAGCCCCCCAACTCCACATCGACACAATAGTCTTCCATCTTTCATGTGACAGGTCTCAGACAGAGACAAATATGTTAGTGAGGCGGATAAGCTTAATCTACTGTCAAGCAGACTAATATCCTATAGTGGATCTACATAACATTGACATATCAAGTCATACAAAACAACCTGACAGTCAATCCTTTACTCTGACCCCATACTGCCTGAAAACATCAAACCAGGTGTGTCAAGATATCTATACAGTGCAGTCGGGAAGTATTCATTTTTTCCACATATTGTAACATTACAGCCTTACTCTAAAATGGATTTTGACTTTTTCATCAATCTACACACAATACCCCATAATGACAAAGCGAAAATAGGTTTTTGGAAATTTTTGCATATGTATAATTTTTTAAAAACAGAAATACCTTATTTACATAAGTATTCAGACCCTTTGCCATGAGACTCGAAATTGTGCTCAGGTGCATCCTGTTTCCATTGATCATCCTTGAGATGTTTCTACAACTTGATTGGAGTCCACCTGTGGTAAATTCAATTGATTGGACATGATTTGGAAAGGAACACACCTGTCTATATAAGGTCCCACGGTTGACAGTACATGTCAAGAGCAAAAACCAAGCCATGAGGTCGAAGGAAATGTCCTTAGAGATATGAGACAGGATTGTGTCAAATCAAATCAAATCAAATTTTATTGGTCACATGCGCCGAATACAACAGGTGCAGACATTACAGTGAAATGCTTACTTACAGCCCTTAACCAACAGTGCATTTATTTTAAACAAAAAAGTAAGAATAAAAAAACAACAAAAAAAGTGTTGAGAAAAAAAGAGCAGAAGTAAAATAAAGTGACAGTAGGGAGGCTATATATACAGGGGGGTACCGTTGCAGAGTCAATGTGCGGGGGCACCGGCTAGTTGAGGTAGTTGAGGTAATATGTACATGTGGGTAGAGTTAAAGTGACTATGCATAAATACTTAACAGAGTAGCAGCAGCGTAAAAAGGATGGGGTGGGGGGGCAGTGCAAATAGTCCGGGTAGCCATGATTAGCTGTTCAGGAGTCTTATGGCTTGGGGGTAGAAGCTGTTGAGAAGTCTTTTGGACCTAGACTTGGCACTCCGGTACCGCTTGCCGTGCGGTAGCAGAGAGAACAGTCTATGACTAGGGTGGCTGGAGTCTTTGACAATTTTGAGGGCCTTCCTCTGACACCGCCTGGTATAGAGGTCCTGGATGGCAGGAAGCTTTGCCCCAGTGATGTACTGGGCCGTACGCACTACCCTCTGTAGTGCCTTGCGGTCAGAGGCCAAGCAGTTGCCATACCAGGCGGTGATGCAACCAGTCAGGATGCTCTCGATGGTGCAGCTGTAGAATTTTTTGAGGATCTGAGGACCCATGCCAAATCTTTTTAGTCTCCTGAGGGGGAATAGGCTTTGTCGTGCCCTCTTCACGACTGTCTTGGTGTGTTTGGACCATGATAGTTCGTTGGTGATGTGGACACCAAGGAACTTGAAGCTCTCAACCTGTTCCACTACAGCCCCGTCGATGAGAATGGGGGCGTGCTCAGTCCTCTTTTTTTTCCTGTAGTCCACAATCATCTCCTTTGTCTTGGTCACGTTGAGGGAGAGGTTGTTGTCCTGGCACCACACGGCCAGATCTCTGACCTCCTCCCTATAGGCTGTCTCATCGTTGTCGGTGATCAGGCCTACCACTGTTGTGTCGTCGGCAAACTTAATGATGGTGTTGGAGTCGTGCCTGGCCATGCAGTCATGGGTGAACAGAGAGTACAGGAGGGGACTGAGCACGCACCCCTGAGGGGCCCCCGTGTTGAGGATCAGTGTGGCAGATGTGTTGTTACCTACCCTTACCACCTGGGGGCGGCCCGTCAGGAAGTCCAGGATCCAGTTGCAGAGGGAGGTGTTTAGTCCCAGGATCCTTAGCTTAGTGATGAGCTTAGAGGGCACTATGGTGTTGAATGCTGAGCTGTAGTCAATGAATAGCATTCTCACGTAGGTGTTCCTCTTGTCCAGGTGGGAAAGGGCAGTGTGGAGTGCGATAGAGATTGCATCATCTGTGGATCTGTTGGGGCGGTATGCAAATTGGAGTGGGTCTAGGGTTTCTGGGATTAGGCTGTTGATGTGAGCCATGACCAGTCTTTCAAAGCACTTCATGGCTACAGACGTCAGTGCTACGGGTCGGTAGTCATTTAGGCAGGTTATCTTAGAGTTCTTGGGCACGGGGACTATGGTGGTCTGCTTGAAACATGTTGGTATTACAGACTCAGTCAGGGACATGTTGAAAATGTCAGTGAAGACACTTGCCAGTTGGTCAGCACATGCTCGGAGTACACGTCCTGGTAATCCGTGTGGCCCTGCGGCCTTGTGAATGTTGACCTGCTTAAAAGTCTTACTCACATCGGCTACGGAGAGCGTGATCACATAGTCATCCGGAACAGCTGGTGCTCTCATGCATGCTTCAGTGTTGCTTGCCTCGAAGCGAGCATAGAAGTGGTTTAGCTCGTCTGGTAGGCTTGTGTCACTGGGCAGCTCGCGGCTGTGCTTCCCTTTGTAGTCTGTAATAGTTTTCAAGCCCTGCCACATCCGACGAGCGTCAGAGCCAGTGTAGTATGATTCAATCTTAGACCTGTATTGACTCTTTGCCTGTTTGATGGTTCGTCGGAGGTCATAGCGGGACTTCTTATAAGCGTCCGGGTTAGAGTCCCGTTCCTTGAAAGCGGCAGCTCTACCCTTTAGCTCAGTGCGGATGTTTCCTGTAATCCATGGCTTCTGGTTGGGGTATGTACGTACGGTCACTGTGGGGACGACATCATCGATGCACTTATTGATGAAGCCAGTGACTGATGTGGTGTACTCCTCAATGCTGTCTGAAGAATCCCGGAACATGTTCCAGTCTGTGCTAGCAAAACAGTCCTGTAGCTTAGCATCTGCGTCATCTGACCACTTTTTTATTAACCGAATCACTGGTGCTTCCTGCTTCAGTTTTTGCTTATAAGCAGGAATCAGGAGGATAGAGTTATGGTCAGATTTGCCAAATGGAGGGCGAGGGAGAGCTTTGTATGCGTCTCTGTGTGTGGAGTAAAGGTGGTCTAGAGTTTTTTTCCCTCTGGTTGCACATTTAACATGCTGGTAGAAATTAGGTAGAACGGATTTAAGTTTCCCTGCATTAAAGTCCCCGGCCACTAGGAGCGCTGCATCTGGATGAGCGTTTTCCTGTTGATTAATGGCCTTGTACAACTCATTCAGTGCAATCTTAATGCCAGCATTGGTTTGTGGTGGTAAATAGACAGCTATGAAAAATATAGATGAAAACTCTCTTGGTAAATAGTGTGGTCTACAGCTTATCATAAGATACTCTACCTCAGGCGAGCAAAACCTCGAGACTTCCTTAGTATTTTTGATTTTGTGCACCAGCTGTTGTTTACAAATATACACAGACCGCCACCCCTTGTCTTACCAGAGTCTGCCGTTCTGTCCTGTCGATGTAGCGTATAGCCTGCTAGCTGAATGTTATCATTGTTGTCGTTCAGCCACGACTCCGTGAAACATAAGATATTACAGTTTTTAATGTCCCGTTGGTAGGATAACCGTAATCTTAAATCGTCCATTTTATTCTCAAAAGCTTGAACGTTGGCTAATAGGATTGATGGGAGAGGCAGTTTACTCGCTCGCCGTCGGATCCTTACAAGGCACCCGGATCTGCGTCCGCGATATCTCCGTCTCTTCCTCACGCGAATGACGGGGATTTGGGCCTTGTCGGGTGTTTGTAGGATATCCTTCGCGGCCGCCTCGTTGAAGAAAAAATCTTCGTCCAATGCGAGGTGAGTAATCGCTGTCCTGATATCCAGAAGCTCTTTTTGGTTATAAGAGACGATGGCAGAAACATTATGTACAAAATAAATTACAAATAACGCGGAAAAACACACATAATAGTACAATTGGTTAGAGGGCTGTAAAACGGCAGCCATCTTCTCCGGCGCTGTTCATCGAGGCACAGATCTAGGGAAAGGTACCAAAACAATTCTGCAGCATTGACGGTCCCCAAGAACACAGTGGCCTCCATCAAGTTTGGAACCACCAAGACTCTTCCTAGAGCTGGCCGCCCGGCCAAACTGAGAAATCAGGGGAGAAGGGCCTTGGTCAGGGAGGTGACCAAGAACCCGATGGTCACTCTGACAGGGCTCCGGAGTTCCTCTGTGGAAATGGGAGAACCTTCCAGAAGGACAACCATCTCTGCAGCACTCCACCAATCATGCCTTTATGGTAGAGTCGCCAGACGGAAACCACTCCTCAGTAAAAGGCACGACAGCCCGCTTGGAGTTTGCCAAAAGGCACCTAAAGGACTCTCAGATCATGAGAAACAATATTCTCTGGTCTGATGAAACCAAGATTGAACTCTTTGGCCTGAATGCCAAGCGTCACATCTGGAGGAAATCAGGCACTGCTCATCACCTGGCCAATACCATCCCTACGATGAAGCATGGTGGTGGCAGCATCATGCTGTGGGGATGTTTTTCAGCGGCAGGGACTGGGTGACTAGTCAGGATCGAGGGAAAGATGTACGGAGCAAAGTAGAGAGAGATCCTTGATGAAAACCTTCTCCAGAGTGCTCAGGACCTCAGACTGGGGTGAAGGTTCACCTTCCAACAAGACAACGACCCTAAGCACACAGCCAAGACAACGTAGGAGTGGCATCGGGACAAGTCTCTGAATGTCCTTGAGTGGCTCAGCCAGAGCCCGGACATGAACCTGATCTAACATCTCTGTAGAGACCTGAAAATAGCACTGCAGCGACACTCCCCATCCAACCTGACAGAGCTTGAGAGGATCTGCAGAGAAGAATGGGAGAAACTCCCCAAATACAGGTGTGCCAAGCTTGTAGTGTCATACCCAAGAAGACTCGAGGCTGTAATCGCTGCCGAAGGTGCTTCAAAAAGTACTGAGTAAAGGGTCTGAATACTTATGTAAATGTGATATTTCCGGTTTTTATTTTTAATACATTTGCTACAATTTCAAAAAAAAAAACTGTTTTTGCTTTGTCATTATGGGGTATTGTGTGTAGATTGATGAGGGGGAAAAAACTACTTAATTCATTTTAGAATAAGGCTGTAACGTAACAAAATGGGGAAAAGGTGAAGGGGTCTGAATACTTTCCGAATGCACTGTATTTAAAAGTGGAGATTGACTTCAAGACCCAATCTCTAGTAGCTCCACTTCATTGATCATTCCAAAGGCACTCATCCAAGCCTTCATTCCTGACCTAGATATCACGAACACAAGGAACTCACAACCTGAAAAAGGCTATCAAAACATGATGATATAATCAACTGCTTGCAATCACAGGGACTCCTCATCTCCCCTTATCACTGTGAAGCGGCTTGATTTAACGGCCCGTCCAATCAATGCTTACTGGGACAATCGTACAACCCCTACCATATCAGCCAACCAATCTCAGGCTTTTTGCAGTTCAAACTCCCCTGTTGTAGAGTTTGTTGTCATAGTTTTAAACATTTGAGGTCAAACGTCTAATACTTCAACTCTCATTCACTTTGCTTGGCATGGTGGACTTTAAGTGCTCTCTGCCAAACTGGGTTACAGCATTACCTCTCATAAATCAAATGTCCGTGATGGATTTTTCTTAATTTATGGAGATGGAAGTGTAAAAGAAATCAGAAACATGGTGAAACGAAACTATAAGAGACCTGCTAGAGAATTGTGGCCCTATTCTGAGGGTACTCAAATGAACCAGTGTCAGTCCCTTTAGATTCTTACCTGACATGATCTGAACTGGTTGACCAGCAGCGTACACCTCTGAGGGTCCTTCCTGCCATCCAGGCTGTCCAGTTCTGTGGCCACCTGGTTGAGCTCCTCATCAGCATAGTAGAACTGGGCCAGGAGCTGAGGGTCCGTCCTCTGTACAGACAGAGATGGAGAGGAGAGGTGAAATAAAGGACTTTACATAAAGAGAGCAACCATAGAGGTTTTTAATAGTAGTAGATCAGCTGAACATTGATGTAAGAGGGCATTGAACATGGGGAAAGGGTTAAATAAAGCACTCCCATCTCCTCTCCTCTATATCCCAGTTACAATGATAGGTAATGTGGGGCCTTCGACTTTATTGACGACAACAAAGACATAATACCATAAAAACAGGATTACGGAGGAGTGAACATACATGATGTCCATGAGCACAAGGACGGTGAAATGGATGAAAACAGGTTGAGTTCTAGAGGGTGGGACGTTAACAGATGGTTAATATTGTCTGTCCTCTCCCCAGAAGAGCAGGCGTAATTAGAGAGCTTGGCCCTGGTAAAGGATTTGTGTCATTATCTCACACTGTGTGCTGTTCCGTAGGGAAGAGCACAGCATAGCAGATCATTCCACTGCTAAGCACATGCACAGCCACGCCACTCAAAGGGGGGGGGGGGGGAGCGAGAGAGGGGAGAAAGAGAGAGGGAGGGGGGGATCAGGTGGGGATCTATCTCCGGGAAAGGTGGAGTAATAAAATGTTAACGGTTATGAAAACACAACAAGGGATTGATGCGGCATCATCACCAGCAGACCAGAATAAATAGTACCATAACTCCTCCTCCTCGTTAAGGGAACCTGACAACACAGACTGAGGGGAAGATTACTGTGGCTATGTTTTTAAAATGTCCTTCAGATAAGAAATCACCCTCATATAATTATGTTTTCTGGAGCCCCACAAGCAGTTTCCCTTAAGTCAGTCTTGATGTACAGTCGTGGTCAAAAGTTTTGAGAATGACACAAATATTAATTTTCACAAAGTCTGCTGCCTCAATTTTTATGATGGCAATTTGCATATACTCCAGAATGTTATGAAGAGTGATCAGATGAATTGCAATTAATTGCAAAGTCCCCTCTTTGCCATGAAAATGAACTTAATCCCAACAAACATTTCCACTGCATTTCAGCCCTGCCACAAAAGGACCAGCTGACATCATGTCAGTGATTCTCTCGTTAACACAGGTGATTGTGTTGATGAAGACAAGGCTGGAGATCACTCTGTCATGCTGATTGAGTTAGAATAACAGACTGGAAGCTTTAAAAGGAGGGTGGTGCTTGAAATCATTGTTCTTCCTCTGTTAACCATGGTTACCTGCAAGGAAACACGTGCCGTCATCATTGCTTTGCACAAAAAGGGCTTCACAGGCAAGGATATTGCTGCTAGTAAGATTGCACCTAAATCAACCATTTATCGGATCATCAAGAACTTCAAGGAGAGAGGTTCAATTGTTGTGAAGAAGGATTCAGGGCGCCCAAGAAAGTCCAGCAAGTGCCAGGACTGTCTCCTAAAGTTGATTCAGCTGCGGGATCGGGGCACCACCAGTGCAGAGCTTGCTCAGGAATGGCAGCAGGCAGGTGTGAGTGCATCTGCACGCACAGTGAGGCGAAGACTTTTGGAGGATGGCCTGGTGTCAAGGGCAGCGAGGAAGCCACTTCTCTCCAGGAAAAACATCAGGGACAGACTGATATTCTGCAAAAGGTACAGGGATTGGACTGCTGAGGACTGGGGTAAAGTCATTTTCTCTGATGAATCCCCTTTCCGATTGTTTGGGGCATCCGGAAAAAAGCTTGTCCGGAGAAGACAAGGTGAGCGCTACCATCAGTCCTGTGTCATGCCAACAGTAAAGCATCCTGAGACCATTCATGTGTGGGGTTGCTTCTCAGCCAAGGGAGTGGGCTCACTCACAATTTTGCCTAAGAACACAGCCATGGTACCAACACGTCCTCCGAGAGCAACTTCTCCCAACCATCCAAGAACAGTTTGGTGACGACCAATGCCTTTTCCAGCATGATGGAGCACTTTGCCATAAGGCAAAAGTGATAACTAAGTGGCTCGGGGAACAAAACATTGAAATTTTGGGTCCATGGCCAGGAAACTCCCCAGACCTTAATCTCATTGAGAAGTTGTGGTCAATCCTCAAGAGGCGGGTGGACAAACAAAACCCCACAAATTCTGACAAACACCAAGCATTGATTATGCAGGAATGGGCTGCCATCATTCAGGATGTGGCCCAGAAGTTAATTGACAGCATGCCAGGGCGGATTGCAGAGGTCTTGAAAAAGAAGGGTCAACACTGCAAATATTGACTCTTTGCATAAACGTAATGTAATTGTCAATAAAAGCCATTGACACTTATGGAATACTTGTAATTATACTTCAGTATACCATAGTAACATCTGACAAAAATATCTAAAAACACTGAAGCAGCAAACTTTATGAAGACCAATACTTGTGTCATTCTCAAAACTTTGGACCACGACTGTACTGTTCTGTTCTCGCACTCCCTCTCTCATCAATAATAAAACAAACAGCATGAAGAAAAAAAACACAGTTATCAACCTACAGTTGTGATATAGGAAGCATATAGGCTTACTCTATGACGCCATAGAGCCCTCTACCCACGGAATAAACACATACATGTTGAAGGTGGTATCAGGTACTGACAAAGCACACACACAATGTCATAGTTGAATAGTAAGCAGGAAAGTGAACTCTGCTATGGAAGGAAAATAAATGTTTCACACTTAGGGACAGATAGAAATGTACTGGGGGTGGGGGGGGGTCCAAAAATGGGAGGGTTGTGTGGTTTTTTGGGGCACACAGGGGAGGGTAGTGCATTTTTTAAATCTGGTTTACATTTACCCTTTTCCTCGTATTTTCCCTACAAACAAATGGCTTGACTTACTTTTGATATTACCCTAATAAAGTTTAGAAACATTTGTGAAGGTTTGGTATGGTGTGGCTATTATTAAGCTTTAGCTACTGCAGGCCAATGATATGAAATATTCCAAAACATACATCCTGTTTGCAACAAGACACTAAAGTAATACGGCAAAAAATGTGTTATGTTTGGGGCAAATCCAATACAACACGTTAATGAGTACCACTCTCCATATGTTCAAGCATAGTGCTGGCTGCATCGTGTTATGGGTATGCTTGTAATCGTTAAGGACTGGTGAGTTTTTCAGGATAACAAAGAAACGGAATGGAGCTAAGCACAGGCAAAATCCTAGAGGAAAACCTGGTTCAGTCTGCTTTCCACCAGAGACTGGGAGATGAATTCACCTTTCAGCAGGACAATAACCTAAAACACAAGGCCAAATATACAGTTGAGTTGCTTACCAAGATGACATTGAATGTTCCTGAGTGGCCTAGTTACAGTTTTGACTTAAATCTACTTGAACATCTATGGCAAGACTTTAAAATGGCTGTCTAGCAATGATCAACAACCAACCTGACAGAGCTTGAAGAATTAAAAAAAATAAAATAATATATATATATATATATATATATATATATATATATATATATATTGTGCAAATATTGTACAATCCTGGTGTTCAAATCTCTTACATACTTACAGCTGTAATAGCTGCCAAATGTGATTCTAACATGTATTGACTCAGGGGTATGAATACTTGTGTAAATGAGATATTTCTGTATTTCATTTTCAATAAATGTACAAAATATTCTAAAAACCTGTTTTCACTTTGTCATTATTGGGTATTGTGTGTAGATGGGTGAGAGAAAAAAAACGATTTAATCAATTTTGAATTCAGGCTGTAACAACAAAATGTGGAATAAGTAAAGGGGTATGAATACTTTCTGAAGGCACAGCATATACATGAATCGATCTATATAGATATAGATATATATATATATATATATATATATATATATATATATATATATATATTAATATTAATATGCCATTTAGCAGACGCTTTTATCCAAAGCGACTTACAGTCATGCGTGCATACATTTTTGTGTATGGGTGGTCCCGGGGATCGAACCCACTACCTTGGCGTTACAAGCGCCGTGCTCTACCAGCTGAGCTACAGAGGACCACATATATATATATATATACACACACACATATATACATACATACACATACATGTATGTATAAGGTATATACAGCTGTGGAAAAAATTAAGAGACCACTGCACATTTTTCTTAAATCAGCATCTCTACATGTATGACAGCCATTCCATTCCAGTGTCTGTTGAATTCCAACACAGGCACACCTCATTCTACTGAATTAGGTACTGATTAGGTGATCACATGAACAAAATCTTATTTAACGAGGAAAAGTATAAAAACCACTGCTGTGGTCATCACTATCCTCTTGCAATAGGACCAGCTGGATGGCAAAAACAGTGCTAATAGTAGCTCAAAAGTAATATTAATTTAAAAAAAATAATATTGACCATGCCAAAAGAGTTGAAAAGGAAAGTTTTGAGTGAGGGAAAGAAGGGTTCAATTCTGGCTTTACTGGCAGAGGGATACAGTGAGCGTCAGGTTGCTTCCATCCTTAAAATTTCAAAGACGGCGGTTCATAAGAACCAGGTCAAGCAGCAGACATTGGGGACAACAAAGCTACAGACCAGCAGAGGGCGAAAACGACTCTCTACTGACCGGGATGACCGCCAACTCATTCGAATGTCACTCAACAACAGTAGGATGACATCAAGTGACCTACAAAAATAATGGCAAACGGCAGCTGGGGTGAAGTGCACGGCGAGGACGGTTCGAAACAGGCTCCTAGGGGCAGGGCTGAAGTCGTGTAAAGCTAGAAAAAAGCCCTTCATCAATGATAAGCAAAGAAGAGCCAGGCTGAGGTTTGCAAAAGACCATAAGGATTGGACCGTAGAGGACTGGAGTAAGGTCATCTTCTCTGATGAGTCCAATTTTCAGCTTTGCCCAACACCTGGTCGTCTAATGGTTAGACAGAGACCTGGAGAGGCCTACAAGCCACAGTGTGAAATTTGGTGGAAGATCGGTGATGATATGGCGGTGCTTCAGCAAGGCTGGAATCGGGCAGATTTGTCTTTGTGAAGGACGCATGAATCAAGACACGTACAAGGTTGTCCTGGAAGAAAACTTGCTTCCTTTTGCTCTGACATTGTTCCCCAACTCTGAGGATTGTTTTTTCCAGCAGGACAATGCGCCTTGCCACACAGCCAGGTCAATCAAGGTGTGGATGGAGGACCACCAGATCATGACCATGTCATGGCCAGCCCAATCTCCAGACCTGAACCCCATTGAAACTTCTGGAATGTGATCAAGAGGAAGATGGATGGTCACAAGCAATCAAACAAAGCCGAGCTGCTTGAATTTTTGAGCCAGGAGTGGCATAAAGTCACCCAACATCAATGTGAAAGACTGGTGGAGAGCATGCCAAGAAGGATGAAAGCTGTGATTGAAAATCAGGGTTATTCCACCAAATATTGATTTCTGAACTCTTCCTAAGTTAAAATATTGCTATTGTGTTTTTGTTTTTTATGAACATGAACTTATTTTCTTTGCATTATTCGAGGTCTGACAACACTGCAACTTTGTTATTTTGACCAGTTGTCATTTTCTGCAAATAAATGCTCTAAATGACAATATTTTTGGGGGGAATTTGGGAGAAGTATTGTCAGTAGTTTATAGAATAAAACACATTTTTTATTTTTACCCAAACACATATAGTGGGGAGAACAAGTATTTGATACACTGCCGATTTTGCAGGTTTTCCTACTTATAAAGCATGTAGAGTTCTGTAATTTTTATCATAGGTACACTTCAACTGTGAGAGACGGAATCTAAAACAAAAATCCAGAAAATCACATTGTGTGATTTTTAAGTAATTAATTTGCATTTTATTGCATGACATAAGTATTTGATCACCTACCAACCAGTAAGAATTCCGGCTCTCACAGACCTGTTAGTTTTTCTTTAAGAAGCCCTCCTGTTCTCCACTCATTACCTGTATTAACTGCACCTGTTTGAACTCGTTACCTGTATAAAAGACACCTGTCCACAAACTCAATCAAACAGACTCCAACCTCTCCACAATGGCCAAGACCAGAGAGCTGTGTAAGGACATCAGGGATAAAATTGTAAACCTGCACAAGGCTGGGATGGGCTACAGGACAATAGGCAAGCAGCTTGGTGAGAAGGCAACAACTGTTGGCGCAATTATTAGAAAATGGAAGAAGTTCAAGATGACGGTCAATCACCCTCGGTCTGGGGCTCCATGCAAGATCTCACCTCGTGGGGCATCAATGATCATGAGGAAGGTGAGGGATCAGCCCAGAACTACACGGCAGGACCTGGTCAATGACCTGAAGAGAGCTGGGACCACAGTCTCAAAGAAAACCATTAGTAACACACTACGCCGTCATGGATTAAAATCCTGCAGCGCACGTAAGGTCCCACTGCTCAAGCCAGCGCATGTCCAGGCCCGTCTGAAGTTTGCCAATGACCACCTGGATGATCCAGAGGAGGAATGGGAGAAGGTCATGTGGTCTGATGAGACAAAAAGAGAGCTTTTTGGTCTAAACTCCACTCGCCGTGTTTGGAGGAAGAAGAAGGATGAGTACAACCCCAAGAACACCATCCCAACCGTGAACCATGGAGGTGGAAACATCATTCTTTGGGGATGCTTTTCTGCAAAGGGGACAGGACGACTGCACCGTATTGAGGGGAGGATGGATGGGGCCATGTATCGCGAGATCTTGGCCAACAACCTCCTTCCCTCAGTAAGAGCATTGAAGATGGGTCGTGGCTGGGTCTTCCAGCATGGCAACGACCCGAAACACACAGCCAGGGCAACTAAGGAGTGGCTCCGTAAGAAGCATCTCAAGGTCCTGGAGTGGCCTAAGCCAGTCTCCAGACCTGAACCCAATAGAAAATCTTTTGAGGGAGCTGAAAGTCTGTATTGCCCAGCGACAGCCATGAAACCTGAAGGATCTGGAGAAGGTCTGTATGGAGGAGTGGGCCAAAATCCCTGCTGCAGTGTGTGCAGGAAACGTATGATCTCTGTAATTGCAAACAAAGGTTTCTGTACCAAATATTAAGTTCTGCTTTTCTGATGTATCAAATACTTACAGTGGGGGAAAAAAGTATTTAGTCAGCCACCAATTGTGCAAGTTCTCCCACTTAAAAAGATGAGAGAGGCCTGTAATTTTCCTCATAGGTACACGTCAACTATGACAGACAAAATGAGAGAGAAAAAATCCAGAAAATCACATTGTAGGATTTTTAATGAATTTATTTGCAAATTATGGTGGAAAATAAGTATTTGGTCACCTACAAACAAGCAAGATTTCTGGCTCTCACAGACCTGCAACTTCTTCTTTAAGAGGCTCCTCTGTCCTCCACTCGTTACCTGTATTAATGGCACCTGTTTGAACTTGTTATCAGTATAAAAGACACCTGTCCACAACCTCAAACAGTCACACTCCAAACTCCACTATGGCCAAGACCAAAGAGCTGTCAAAGGACACCAGAAACAAAATTGTAGACCTGCACCAGGCTGGGAAGACTGAATCTGCAATAGGTAAGCAGCTTGGTTTGAAGAAATCAACTGTGGGAGCAATTATTAGGAAATGGAAGACATACAAGACCACTGATAATCTCCCTCTGCCGTAACCATGGGGTCAAAATGATCACAAGAACGGTGAGCAAAAATCCCAGAACCACACGGGGGGACCTAGTGAATGACCTGCAGAGAGCTGGGACCAAAGTAACAAAGCCTACCATCAGTAACACACTACGTCGCCAGGGACTCAAATCCTGCAGTGCCAGACGTGTCCCCCTGCTTAAGCCAGTACATGTCCAGGCCCGTCTGAAGTTTGCTAGAGTGCATTTGGATGATCCAGAAGAGGATTGGGAGAATGTCATATGGTCAGATGAAACCAAAATAGAACTTTTTGGTAAAAACTCAACTCGTCGTGTTTGGAGGACAAAGAATGCTGAGTTGCATCCAAAGAACACCATACCTACTGTGAAGCATGGGGGTGGAAACATCATGCTTTGGGGCTGTTTTTCTGCCAAAGGGGACAGGACGACTGCACCGTATTGAGGGGAGGATGGATGGGGCCATGTATCGCAAGATCTTGGCCAACAACCTCCTTCCCTCAGTAAGAGCATTGAAGATGGGTCGTGGCTGGGTCTTCCAGCATGACAACGACCCGAAACACACAGCCAGGGCAACTAAGGAGTGGCTCCGTAAGAAGCATTTCAAGGTCCTGGAGTGGCCTAGTCAGTCTCCAGATCTCAACCCCATAGAAAATCTTTGGAGGGAGTTGAAAGTCCGTGTTGCCCAGCGACAGCCCCAAAACATCACTGCTCTAGAGGAGATCTGCATGGAGGAATGGGCCAAAATACCAGCAACAGTGTGTGAAAACCTTGTGAAGACTTACAGAAAACTTTTGACCTGTGTCATTGCCAACAAAGGGTATATAACAAAGTATTGAGAAACTTTTGTTATTGACCAAATACTTATTTTCCACCATAATTTGCAAATAAATTCATTAAAAATCCTACAATGTGATTTTCTGGAGAAAAAAAAATCTAATTTTGTCTGTCATAGTTGACGTGTACCTATGATAAAAATTACAGGCCCTCTCATCTTTTTAAGTGGGAGAACTTGCACAATTGGTGGCTGACTAAATACTTTTTTCCCCCACTGTATATATATATATATATATATATATATATATATATTTAAAGTTGAAGTCGGAAGTTTACATAAACCTTAGCCGAACACATTTAAACTCAGTTTTTCACAATTCCTGACATTTAATCCTAGTAAAAGTCCCCTGTCTTAGGTCAGTTAGGATCACCACTTCATTTTAAGAATGTGAAACGTCAGAATAATAGTAGAGAGAATGATTTATTTCAGCTTTTATTTCTTTCTTCACATTCCCAGTGGGTCAGAAGTTTACATACACTCAATTAGTATTTGCCTTTAAATTGTTTAACTTGGGTCAAATGTAGCCTTCCACAAGCTTCCCACAATAAGTTGGGTGAATTTTGGCCCATTCCTCCTGACAGAGCTGGTGTAACAGTCAGGTTTGTAGGCCTCCTTGCTCGCACACGCTTTTTCAGTTCTGCCCACACATTTTCTATAGGATTGAGGTCAGGGCTTTGTGATGGCCACTCCAATACCTTGACTTTGTTATCCTTAAGCCATTTTGCCACAACTTTGGAAGTATGCTTGGGGTCATTGTCCATTTGGAAGACCCATTTGCGACCAAGCTTTAACTTCCTGACTGATGTCTTGAGATGTTGCTTCAATATATCCACATAATTTCCTTCCTCATGATGCCATTTATTTTGTGAAGTGCACCAGTCCTTCCTGCAGCAAAGCACCCCCACAGCATGATGCTGCCACCCCCGTCCTTCACAGTTGGGATGGTGTTCTTCAGCTTGCAAGGTACCCCCTTTTTCTTCCAAACATAACAATGGTCATTATGGCCAAACAGTTCTATTTTTGTTTCATCAGACCAGAGGACATTTCTCCAAAAAATACAATATTTGTCCCCATGTGCAGTTGCAAACCGTAGTCTGGCTTTTTTTTGGCGGTTTTGGAGCAGTGGCTAGGAAGTTGAATGAATGGGCTGCTGCAGTCACTATGGAGAGCTCTTTCTAGAGCGTCTGGTTAAATTGTGCATAAGAGCATTTTTAAAATCTCAATAGTTAAACCCCCCTTAGGTTGATGTCAGCATAAAAATCTGTCAGTTTAAGCTAGAGATATGTTTTTTTGCATTGGATCCGTCTCAATCCACCGCATCCGCCTATGTCGC
This sequence comes from Coregonus lavaretus, assembly GCF_964263955.1. Classification (NCBI taxonomy): domain Eukaryota; kingdom Metazoa; phylum Chordata; class Actinopteri; order Salmoniformes; family Salmonidae; genus Coregonus; species Coregonus lavaretus. The sequence continues at coordinate 25,173,761 of NC_140005.1, read as the reverse complement.
ACTTCCGCATCTGTGTTGAAAGGTGACAGAGCTAGAGCAGTGTTTGTCAGACCCTGAGACATCACAAAAATCGGTCTTCTCACAAAATTGCCTGTAGCTTCCGAATGGTTTGGCCTAAAACTATTATGACCCCTCTATGGAAAGATGAGACTCTCACAAACATGTCGGCTGTTTTGCTCTAGGGCGCCCACAAGCCTCACAACACTCGTCTGAAGGTCCCTCGGTACCAGCTGATTTTTTTTTAAATGTAAGTATATACGGAGATTGTTTAGTGCCAATAATAAGGGGTTAAATACATGTAAAATAAAAAAATAAAACATGTTTCCTGATATCTCTAAGATATAGGACAGACACTTCAGAACAAACATCCTTCTGAATTTTTTGAGGGGACTAACTGTTGTTCCATTTTATTTTTATTTTATTTATTTAACCTTTATTTAACCAGGTAAACCAGTTGAGAACAGGTTCTCATTTACAACTGCGACCTGGCCAAGATAAAGCAAAGCAGTGCAATAAAAACAACACAGAGTTACATATGGGGTAAAAAAACATAAAGTCAAAAATACAACAGAAAATATATATACAGTGTGTGCAAATGTAGCAAGTTATGGAGGTAAGGCAATAAATAGGCTATAGTGCAGAATAATTACAATAGTATTAACACTGGAATGCTAGATGTGCAAGAGATTATGTGCAAATAGAGATACTGGGGTGCAAAAGAGCAAAATAAATAACAATATAGGGATGAGGTAGTTGGGTGGGCTAATTTCAGATGGGCTGTGTACAGGTGCAGTGATCGGTAAGGTGCTCTGACAACTGATGCTTAAAGTTATTGAGGGAGATAAGAGTCTCCAGCTTCAGAGATTTTTGCAATTCGTTCCAGTCATTGGCAGCAGAGAACTGGAAGGAATGGCGGCCAACGGAGGTGTTGGCTTTGGGAATGACCAGTGAGATATACCTGCTGGAGCGCAGACTACGGGTGGGTGCTGCTATGGTGACCAATGAGCTAAGATAAGGCGGGGATTTGCCTAGCCTTATCTTAGTCCATGTAGTGAATCTGTTATTCAATGCGTTTGTAAAAAATATTTGGGGGGATACTTCAAAGGGTCTTAAAATTCCAAATCAAATAGCAAAATGATCCTTGGTATGACCTTCTTAAAACAATTCCATATAGCTTAGTATTATTTTATAAAGACTCCCATATGCCATTGAAACCAGTAGCCTATTTCTCTCATGTTCTATTGGTTTAAAATACATTTTATTTCATTGTCCAGTAACCAAAAGGCACAATCCTAGTCATATTAGCAACCCATGCTAGTTGTTGCATCTTTAGATCTCCCCTGTACATTTCAAATTGATGTTTTAATCTCAGTCACATGAAATCGCTTGCATGTGAGGTGCATTTTTGACAACTGGGTTTTCCGCTAATTGCATAATGGAACAAACATTTGTGCGTAGCCTACTGCCTTGTGCGCATTGCTGAAATAATAGTTTACCAACATTTTAAGCTAAACGTGCTGACCTGCTATGTAGCCTAGGCCTACTAGTGAATTTGGGTTCTATCGTCCCACAACTGTCCCAGAGTCTGTTTGGAATAGGCTACTTCTTTCTCGGAACAGAACGACAAGCTGACCAATAGAATAGATAAACTTTTCATTCTGAGCACCATGGGTGGACGTCCTAATCAGGTTACACACCCAATTCATATGGGTCCGATAGAATTCTCAAATGTCCATTAAATTAAAATGCTGAGGTCAAATGTCCAGCACCACATTTTCCTAACGAAAACCCTGTTGTGAATAGGCCTAGGCAACATCTTGATTTACCCAGTTTTTCAATAGAAATGTACCATTCAAATAAATGACCATTGTTGTTATGTAGTTAGATTGGTAAAAATAAAGTCAAATTGATTGTATACTGAGTTCATTAATGCATACATGGCTGTCTCTGAAAGTAGTCCTTGTGCAGAATTGTATGGTTTGTGAAACTTTGAAATCAATGGTTTTTGTTCAAGTGAAACATTTTAGTCTCAGCACAATTCCATTACAAACAAGTATGGCATGACAACAAATGTCAGTGGAGTTCACTGAAGCACTAAACAGATCTAGCTACTGGGCTACATTCCTTTGCATGTTAGTCAAATGATTGTCTGCAGGATGACATGTAGGCCATACAAGCGGCTGGATAGGAAGCTGTACCAGGCCAGGGGCTGACCTTTAGGGGCGCAACACAGCTCATAGAGAGAGGGATGGCATTCCTTGGAGTTTCTGTAGGACACAGGCGAGGCCCACCAGACTCAGAGGAAGACAATAAGCCATTGAGATAGCAGTGGCCCTATGGCCTCCTCTTGCGGCATTCCACATTCAAGAGGGAACATTCCAACAGCGTTGCATCATGGGCCGAAGTTGATAGTGGGCAAAATACTGGACATGCTGACCCATCTTTCTTATGAGGGTAGAATCTAGAACGGTCATTCTCATCCAACTTCCCTGATCAGTCCTATTGAAACACTCCCTTCCCAAATTAAGGGATTTGGTATGATACTTAGGCTTACAGTAAAATACGATTGGGTAGACAAGACATCATGGTGCCTGAAAATTATACAGGTAAGTCTAAAGCTTCCCCCTAGCATAAAGCCTGTCAACATTCTCTTCCCCTCATATTTACAGTACGAGTCAAAAGTTTGGACACACCTACTCATTCAAGGGTTTTTCTTTATTTTTCCTATTTTCTACATTGTAGAATAATAGTGAAGACATCAAAACTATGAAATAACACATATGGAATCATGTAGTAACCAAAAAGTGTTAAACAAATCTATATATATTTTAGATTTTTCAAAGCAGCCACCCTTTGCCTTGACAGCTTTGCACACTCTTGGCATTCTCTCAACCAGCTTCATGGGGTAGTCACCTGGAATGCATTTCAATTAACAGGTGTGCCTTGTTAAAAGTTTATTTGTGGAATGTCTTTCCTTCTTAATGTGTTTGAACCAATCAGTTGTGTTGTGACAAGGTAGGGGTGGTATACAGAAGATTATGTTAGACCACTGAGTGGCGCAGTGGTCTAAGGCACTGCATCGCAGTGCTAACTGTGCCACTAGAGATCCTGGTTCGAATCCAGGCTCTGTCGCAGCCGGCCGCGACCGGGAGACTCATGGGCGGCGCACAAGTCGCCCAGGGTAGGGGAGGGAATGGCCGGCAGGGATGTAGCTCAGTTGATAGAGCATGGCGTTTGCAACGCCAGGGTTGTGGGTTCGATTCCCACGGGGGGCCAATTGTATAAAATAATAATAATATTAATATGTATTCACTAACTGTAAGTCGCTCTGGATAAGAGCGTCTGCTAAATGACTAAAATGTAATGTAAATGTAAGATAGCCCTATTTGGTAAAAGACCAAGTCCATTTTATGACAAGAATAGCTCAAATAAGCAAAGAGAAACGACAGTCCATCATTACTTTAAGACATGAAGGTCAGTCAATACGGAACATTTCAAGAACTTTGAAAGTTTCTTCAAGTGCAGTTGCAAAAACCATCAAGCGTTATGATGAAACTGGCTCTCATGAGGACCACCACAGGAAAGAAAGACCCAGAGTTACCTCTGCTGCAGAGGATAAGTTCATTCGAGTTACCAGCCTCAGAAATTGGAGCCCAAATAAATGCGTCAGAGTTCAAGACACATCTCAACATCAACGGTTCAGAGGAGACTGCGTGAATCAGGCCTTCATGGTCGAATTTCTGCAAAGAAACCACTACTAAAGGACACCAATAATAAGAAGAGACTTGCTTGGGCCAAGAAACACGAGCAATGGACATTAGACCGGTGGAAATCTGTCCTTTGGTCTGATGAGTCCAAATTTTAGATTTTTGGTTCCAACCGCCGTGTCTTTGTGAGACGCAGAGTAGGTGAACGGATGATCTCCGCATGTGTGGTTCACACCGTGAAGCATGGAGGAGGTGGTGTGATGGTGCTTTGCTGGTGACACTGTCTGTGATTTATTTAGAATTCAAGGCACACTTAACCAGCATGGCTACCACAGCATTCTGCAGCGATACGCCGTCCTATCTGGTTTGCGCTTAGTGGGACTATCATTTGTTTTTCAACAGGACAATGACCCAAAACACACCTCCAGGCTGTGTAAGGGCTATTTGACCAAGAAGGAGAGTGATGAGTGCTGCATCAGATGACCTGGCCTCCACAATCCCCCGACCTCAACCCAATTGAGATGGTTTGGGATGAGTTGAGCCCCCCCCCCATATCACACACATACACTTTTACACTTATCATATTCTGCTGCTACTCTGTTCTTTATTATTATTATTTATCCTGATGCCTAGTCACTTTACCCTGCCTTCATGTGCATATCTACCTCAAAAATACCTCATACCCCCTGCACATTGATCTGGTACTGGTACTCCCTGCGTATAGCTCCATTCTTGTGTATTTATTCCTCTATTTATTTATTTTATTTGTATTATCTCAGCATCGTTGGGAAGGGCTTGTATGCAAGCATTTCACGGTTAAGTCCATACCCATTGTATTCGGTGCATGTGACAAATACAATTTGATCTTCAAGGGAACTCGGCCAGCATGCCTAAGTGTCCCTGTCAATTCTCGCACCTGCATGACCACTAATGTGTTAGTAAAACACGTCATTCATGAAGCCATAACACAACGTGTCACAATTTGCATTTCAGCCAAACCTATAGTCCAGATGGTGAATAAATAGGGCACTTATGAGAAATTAGGTCATACAAGTCATTAAATGAGAGCAACCGTTTCTTGAAAAAAGTTGTTAGACACAAATAGCCCCCAAGATAACAGATTAATTATGATTAGTCAGTCATGGTGACAGATTTGAAACCTTGTTATGAGTGACAACTAAATGCTGTACTCTTGCACAAGCAGCAGAGGCAAAAATAAGACGTCAAAAGAGAAAGGGCAAACTGTCAGCGGTAAAAGAATGACAAACTCTAGCTATGATTCAGTCAAACAAAATGTAGTCAATAACAATAGATGGTGGGATTGAAGGGAGCAGGACTAGTCGGAACACTAATCTCCCAACAACCTACAATCTGACCATAACCTGACCTATATATATGCATTGTCTGTAACCAAACAATTGAATTTAAACTAAGTTGCTTGTTGTGACTAAAAATCAGTCTCTTGAGAGGGTGTGATGTTTTGGGAATCAACTGTAAAAACCGCAACTCATGTCCCCTTCCTTTAGGACAACCAACCACTACCTTGCATGATAAAATGATGCAGCAGATTCAGCGACCGACCATCCTGTGTGTCAAGACACAGGTGTGTAATTGCTACTGCTGTCAGATGTCCTTGATCCTCTCTTTCAGATGACTCAAACCTGTTCATTCTCTGTTCAAAAACCTGTCATTACAGATGATTAAGCACTCATAACCTAACCATGGATGGATTAGTGATACATATTCAAGGCCGTTCTCTACAACCACACCAATACTAGGCTTAGGCTACACTTAAAAACAGACAGTGAGTGTTTCCAAATGGCTTGTTTTGCTTTAAGGATATAAGTAGGTGTGCTGTTGTCATTTGTGGTGCGTTGTCTTGCCAGCCTGTATAATCTTATCTAACACTCCAGTTGTCTCAAGCAGCAGTCTCCTTCAGCCATGTCCCTGTGGTGGTGCCGAATCTGGACTTAATTTCCATTTAAATGGTGGGGGTGGCCTCCCGAGTGGCGCAGCGGTCTAAGGCACTGCATCGCAGTGTTGCGGCGTCACTACAGCCTGGGGTTCGATCCCAGGCTGTGTCACAACTGGCCGTGACCGGGAGTCCCATAGGGCGGCACACAATTGGCCCAGCATTGTCCGGGTTAGGGGAGGGGTTGGCCGGGGGGGCTTTACTTGGCTCATCGCGCTCTAGCGACTCCTTGTGGTGGGCCAGACGCCTGCAGGCTGACTTCGGTCATCAGTTGAACAGTGTTTCCTCTAGCACGTTGGTGCAGCTGGCTTCCGGGTTAAGCGAGTGGGTGTTAAGAAGCGCAGTTTGGTGGGTCATATTTCGGAGGACGCATGACTCGACCTTCGCCTCTCCCGAGCCCGTTGGGGAGTTGCAGCGATGAGACAAGATCACAATTGGATATCACGAAATTGGGAAGAAAAAGGGGGTAAAATTACATTATAATTTTTTTAAATGGTGGGGGTGGCTAACGCTTCTCCATAAACCTACATCATCAGTAACTATACATACAGTTGAAGTCGGAAGTTTACATACACCTAAGCCAAATACATTTAAACTCAGTTTTTCACAATTCCTGACATTTAATCCTAGTAAAAATTCCCTGTCTTAGGTCATTTAGGATCACTACTTTATTTTAAGAATGTGAAAAGTCAGAATAATAGTAGAGAGAATGATTTATTTCAGCTTTTATTTCTTTCATCACATTCCCAGTGGGTCAGAAGTTTACATACACTCAATTAGTATTTGGTAGCATTGCCTTTAAATGGTTTAGCTTGGGTCAAACGTTTCGGGTAGCCTTCCACAAGCTTCCCACAATAAGTTGGGTGAATTTTGGCCCATTCCTCCTGACAGAGCTGGTGTAACGGAGTCAGGTTTGTAAGCCTCCTTGCTCGCACACGCTTTTTCAGTTCTGCCCACACATTTTCTATAGGATTGAGGTCAGGGCTTTGTGATGGCCACTCCAATACCTAGACTTTGTTGTCCTTAAGCCATTTTGCCACAACTTTGGAAGTATGCTTGGGGTCATTGTCCATTTGGAAGACCCATTTGCGACCAAGCTTTAACTTCCTGACTGATGTCCAAACATAACGATGGTCATTATGGCCAAACAGTTCTATTTTTGTTTCATCAGACCAGAGGACATTTCTCTAAAAAGTAAGATCTTTGTCCCCATGTGCAGTTGCAAACCGTAGTCTGGCTTTTTTATGGCAGTTTTGGAGCAGTGGCTTCTTCCTTGCTGAGTGGCCTTTCAGGTTATGTCGATATAGGACTCGTTTTACTGTGGATATAGATACTTTTCTACCTGTTTCCTCCAGCATCTTCACAAGGTCCTTTGCTGTTGTTCTGGGATTGATTTGCACTTTTCGCACCAAAGTACGTTCATCTCTAGGAGACAGAACGCGTCTCCTTCCTGAGCGGTATGACGGCTGCGTGGTCCCATGGTGTTTATACTTGCGTACTATTGTTTGTACAGATGAACGTGGTACCTTCAGGAATTTGGAAATTGCTCCCAAGGATGAACCAGACTTGTGGAGGTCTACAATTTTGTTTCTGAGGTCTTGGCTGATTTCTTTTGATTTTCCCATGATGTCATGCAAAGAGGCACTGAGTTTGAAGGTAGGCCTTGAAATACATCCACAGGTACACCTCCAATTAACTAAAATGATGTCAATTAGCCTATCAGAAGCTTCTAAAGCCATGACATAATTTTTCAGGCATTTTCCAAGCTGTTTAAAAGGCACAGTCAACTTAGTGTATGTAAACTTCTGACCCACTGGAATTGTGATACAGTGAATTATACGTGAAATAATCTGTCTGTAAACAATTGTTGGAAGAATTACTTGTGTCATGCACAAAGTAGATGTCCTAACCGACTTGCCAAAACTATAGTTTGTTAACAAGACATTTGTAGAGTGGTTGGAAAACGAGTTTTAATGACTCCAACCTAAGTGTATGGAAACGTCCAACTTCAACTGTACATAGACTCCACTTCAGGGAGTTCACAACAAGCCTTCCTCTGCCCTCCATTCTCCAGCCAAGCATAGGCTACCTCACTCACAGACAGCACAAGCAAATGTTGTGGAGGAAAACCGCTCACACACTGTCTGCAACAGCCCATTCTGTATCAGCCAGATACTGGCAAATTAGCAGCTGTATACAGCGCATCACCCCTACTCAGGCCCATCGGTCAGCATTAAAGCTCAAAAACCTCTCTGCTACCTTGAGTAGACAACTTGTAGGTCCTTGGTCAATTATGTCAGTTATGTCCTGATTTTGAAAACCATTATCGTCATGATCATCTCCGTAAGGTCTTCTGAAGGAGTCATTATTTTCTGTTCTCTCTGCATTGCACGGTGAAAGTCTTTCAGCCTTGTTACTCTAATCCTCTGGAACTGCAGTTTACATATGACAACAGAGTAGTAGACCTTAAGTGTACCCCCAGGATGAACTTGTAAATAAAACATTGCTCTCACATGAACTGTTTCAATACAACAGGAGTACAGTGGCTTCTCTCTCCACGACTCTACAGCGCAGTCGATTTTTTAACCCCTTATCCTATACCTTTTCTTGGCAAATCTATAGGCCTGAATCTTTGAAGTGCGCATTTGTATTTATTAAGGATCCCCTTTAGCACATCGATTTGTCAACTAGTTAAAAATCCAGTTGCATGTGTAAAACATGCAAACAGGCAATCCCTCTTCTTTGCTCCGGGCAAAGCGCTCAACCCTGGGCAAGTTCATTGACTCAGTGGATTTTAAATAGTCTTTCTATCTGGATCTTGATTGACGCTGTCATCATGTGATTGTGTATGTCTGAACGGCCACTGGCGTAATCTGATGTTTGATATGAGAGAGCTGTGTAGAGCACGTGCCTGGCACATGGGCTGGCAGGACAGGGCAGCCGTAGCACAGGAGGGGGGGCTAAGAGGATTTGGGCAGCTGCAAGCGGGTCCCACTCCACCCCCACCCCCCTCTTAGGACCCGTGACCAATTATACAATCCCGTGCTGGCTAACTGCTGTGGTGATTTCAAATTCCCAAAACAACAACACAAAAGCGTAACTGAGGCCAAAGGGGTGATAGGGAGGCGTAGGTGAAAGGCAAGAAGAGAAAGAAGGTAGTTTCTTCTTAGATGCATCATGGCATTGTGTGCTGTTTGTCTTCATTCTGTAACATGCTATAAATTTTTATAATACTGTTTTTAAAAATAAAACATGGTAGGGACCAATTTCATGGGTGCTCCTTGCAGGACAAAATACAAGATGATGAATAACTACGTTTGTTATCATCACAATTCTTCTAGTCAAATTACTTCGACAGAGAACTGAAATAAAGAAAAGTACTACTCTGAGTCACCTCCCTGGGCTCTGGTCCGACCTCCATCAACTAAACTCTGCATTAGAACCCTCTCTATTGTTGTGGAACATGACTTACAGTCAGCCTCGGCTCACTCTGTCTACGCAGAAACAGACCATTGTCATGGATAGACAAAGACCCAGGCAGACATTACTGCAGCGTTTGACCATAATAGAGATGAAAGACATAATGACAGTCGTGGATGAATACTTGGTGACTGCAGGAACCGCACACACACACACAACTTGCAGGTTTTCTTCATCTACATACACACTGTCCAATTTCCATGGAGCAGACTTTGGTCCTCTCGTCTATGGTGCCCGCCATCTGTGTAGAAGATATTTATACATAAAGCCTACATGCCATGCTCAACTGTGGGCAAATTTACAGTGGAAAATCGCTCAATTTGACGTCTCAATCCAATTGTGAAGTTGTTGAGGGTTCTGAGCATGTCATTACATTTAAGCTATATCAACTTGCAAAACATTAATTACCAAAAGCCACAACTAAACATATTTCTACAGCAAGTCTCAAAATCTAAATCTTTATCTTTGCTGCAAATTTAAATCACAATAGCATGGGGCACAGTAACTTTCAATAGTAAGGCTAATGGTTGTACAGTATTGGCTGTTCAATCTGCCCTTCTTAGAGACTTTGGTCTCAAAAACTCCCATGGTGTGACACTGTGAATCTAATCAGGAGAAACAAAAGGAAGAAATATCAGTGTGTGAAAGCTGTGAAAGAAACGCATCCTTTTATTTTATCTCCTGCCAACTGTAACCAAGGCCAAGAAAGAACTAAGCCTAATCCCAAAAAGATAGGCCTACTGTTCTCCCTCCCTGGCTCCCTCTTCCCCTTCTTTCCCACTGGAGAGATGGCGGCCAGAGAAGGAGGGGTGTTGTGCATTTTATAGTCTGCTGCTGCAGACACAGACTCACACTCACTCAAAGCAAACGGCACCTTGAGTGCATGGTACTGCTTCTATAAAGTGGAATCAACTAACCTGTCCCAATCTAATGGAGTGTCCAAAGATTGTTCTCAATGTCATAATGTCAAAAGAAATCCATGAAACTCCTCTGTCATTAAACGTCCTCACTAGAGGTCTCTGGTGGAATTCAATCCCCATCGCTCCACAACTCTTTGCATTTAATCATCTTCTCACCACACCTAGGACACAGTGGCCTGCATCCCAATCCTGCAATGAATTTCAAAAGGCTTTCAAATCGGCTGGCCTGTCTAGATCTGCACCAGGGGTCAGGTCAGCTTTCTAAATCCGGCAGCTGATACCAAATCAATTATGGCACGGCTGTTGGGTAAGCAGAATGGAGACATCCATAAAGGGCTGGAGAAACCTGGCTAAATATTCAGGCATGTTGATCGCTGCCCAGCACTTTGCTGCCCCTCTCTCTCCCTCTTGGTGCCAACTGTGCAGAACCACTCTGGATCAGACAAGCTGCTAATTACTTTGGTTTCTTCAGCTTTTTCTGTATTTTACAGGGATGCTGAATAACGAAAAGGAGATGACTTTGGTTAGGGTCTTAAGAATTTAGGCTAAATTACATGGAGTAGTATTACCCTTTCAAAACAGTGAACTTATACTGAACAAAAATATAAAACGCAACATCAAATCAAATTTGTCACATGTGCCTTACCGTGAAATGCATACTTACAAACCATTAACCAACAACGCAGTTCAAGAAAGAGTTAAGAAAATACTTACTTATTGGACTTACTGCCAAATTATCTAAAACGATGTTGGAGGCAGCTTATGGTAGAGAAATTAACATTAAATTATCTGGCAAAAGCTCTGGTGGACATTCCTGCAGTCAGCATGTCAATTGTACGCGCCCTCAACTTGAGACATCTGTGGCATTGTGTTTTGTGACAAAACTGCACATTTTAGAGTGACCTTTTATTGTCCCCAGCACAAGGTGTACCTGTGTAATGGTCATGCTTTTTAATCAGCTTCTTGATATGCCACACCTGTCAGGTGGATGGATTACATTGGCAAAGGAGAAATGCTCACTAATAGGGATGTAAACAAATTTGTGCACAACATTTTAGAGAAATAAGCTTTTTGTGCGTATGGAAAAGTTCTGAGATGTCTTATTTCAGCTCATGAAACATGGAACCAACACTTTACATGTTGCGTTTATATTTTTGTTCAGTGTGCATTTCAAATACACAGTGAAAAACCCAAAAAACAAGGATTACTCGTATTTTAAGAGATATCAGTTAATAATGTAGGTCTAGCCAAAGATTGTCTGTGGCGCCTCCTTGACATTAGGCACGGGTGTTTGTCACCCACTACACAGCCTAACCACCAGATAGGAGAACATTTTTATCATTAAAACAGTATGGCAAATGGATGACTGGAAGGATGGAGTTCGTAGAGAAATGGATGGATGAGGACGAGAGATGGTTGGCGAGTCATGTTGGATTTTAATAATTCATGTCTGGACTTTAAGCTGCAATCTATAACATTTCTGTCTCAAAAACAGTATCTGTTTTATCCTGTAACTGTGTGAATGGATGGGGGAGGGATGTGGTTGTTTATAATTGCAAGTACTAATATGCTTGGCTAGTGGGTAGAGTGGCAAGCATGGATTGTAGTGTCCCAGCTCTGTTCCCATCTGCTCAGGCTATACAGGCAGATGGATGCGAGCTGAGCGCGACTGGCCGGCACGTCTCTGGTTGTGGGCCTGTCACACTGACAGATGAGGTGGAGTGTGGCTGAAGGTCATTCACTGAATGCTTGATTGAATAACCCTGGAGAAGGAGGAGAGGCAAAGGGAGGAAATGTGCATGTTTAGCCTCCTGACATCTCTCCCTCTCTCTGTGAGTCTCTCTCTGATGAATGAGAGGTGGTAATAGAGGCCATTTTGGCTCAGTGGAAACCTTAGCCAGGTCTTCGTCTCTGTCTGCTGCCATTCAAGCACGTCTCCATGTACAATGGCCCCATCTTCTACCTTCCCTTTCACTTTATTATTACTTTTCATATTGAATTTTTGGTATCGAGGGAAAACAGCTGTCTATTATTAGTATATTAGGTTCATGATTCAGTGTGTTCCCCCCATAATTGGATAATGGTAGAGCACTTGAACCTGTACAGCAAGCAAACATTTGCCAAATACTATAAAACAGAACAGGCCCGGTCTTTCTTAACTGCCTTTTAGAGAGGATTTAAAAACCAGCAAGAAAAGTTTACAGAGCAAGAAGGAATGTCAGCCAGCTCATCTTACAATATTGTGAATGTGGGTCAATCATCTAATCCTACTGTTGCCCATAGCCCTTCCTCCAACAGTCCAAGGGTACAGTGCTCTGGAGGGGATATCAGTGGGTCTTATTTTCAGGTAGTTTGAAGTGCACTTTGATACCAGAGGTCTTCAGAGCACTGAAAGGAGATTATATTGCAGGAAAGAGAGAAACAAATCCCTTCCCTATGTGACTAATCTAGGAAGTACAGTGCAGCTCTGAAAATATCAATAGCCTTGCTCCATTCTAGGGGAACATGCTGATTCAACGCTTTTCTATCTCCAGGAGAACATAGTTCAATAACAAAACGACTTAATGTTGATGCGAAAATGACAAGGCTATGCGGTGTTCAACAATACTGTACGTCAGAGCGGAATGCTACAGACTTAGTGGCCGGTAAAATAAATAAACACAACATTCTATGGTTTCCCTCAGCACACTTAGAAAAGGCAATGCAGAGTACTCCTCCTGGCAAAAGTACTGAGAAATAATTATGTTAGTCAATGACTATGTTTATGTTTACCCTCATGTTATTCTGGTTGCAAAAATACTTTCCCAAATATCTTGACGAAATCACTGAATTGAAGGAGTGGCACAGTGGTCTAAGGCACTGCATCGCAGTGCTAGCTGTGCCACTAGAGATCCTGGTTCGAATCCAGGCTCAGTCGTAGCCGGCCGCGACCGGGAGACCCATGGGGCGGCGCACAATTGGCCCAGCGTCGTCCAGGGTAGGGGAGGGAATGGCCGGCAGGGATGTAGCTCAGTTGGTAGTGCATGGCGTTTGCAACGCCAGGGTTGTGGGTTCGATTCCCATGGGGGGCCAGTATGAAAAACGTGGATATCGACTTTGCAACTCCAGCATGCAGCATTGCAGTCGATGCTACGCAGGGCAACGGGCCAGAAGGATGAGGGTTCGCCGACCACCACAGACGAGCCCACTGTCCCTGCCTGTTTCATTACACTACGATCAGAGCCAGCTGCAGACAATGATCAGCTAGGGGGAAATCATATTTTCAACATTTTGATGCCATATTTATAATTATACAAATTACAGTGCCATGAAATTCAATGGTTTGTGTTTACAACACCACAATAAATAGACTATGTCAACAAAGTCGGGGGCTTATTTCCATTGTGGTCCCTATTTTTAAAAACATAAATATCTATACAATTACATAGATAGAGACTAAAAAATGCTCAACCTCCAGATGAGTATGAGGGGGGAGTTTAAGTACAATTCTTACAAGCTTGTTTGGCTGGTAGCTTATTCTTTAGATGTTTGGGGCTGCTGGTGAACCATGATGTGCAGGCATAATCAAAGAGACACTGGACTAGCGCACTTGCCAGAGTCTTTCGGGTGACTATAGCTAGTTTTCCATGCAATTGATGACAGATTTTCATGTGAATTGTCCACCTCACGGTTCAGCTATCAGGGATTTTAGCACTAAATGTATCAGGGCATTGCATGCATAGGCCTATAGGCTTAGGTGTCCACTGTATAACAGAAATATAAATAAATAAAATATCTATTACACACACACTACATGACCAAAAGTTTGTGGACACCTGCTCATCTAACATCTCATTCCAAAATCATGGGCATTAATATGAAGTTGGTCTCCCCTTTGATGCTATAACAGCCTCCACTATTCTGGGAAAGCTTTCCACTAGATGTTGGAACGTTGCTGCGGGGAATTGCTTCCATTCAGCCACTAGAGCATTATTGACGTTGGGCGATTAGGCCTGGCTCGCAGTCGGCGTTCCAATTCATCCCAAAGGTGTTCGATGGGGTTGAGGTCAGGGCTCTGTGCAGGCCAGTCAAGTTCTTCCACACCGATCTCGACAAACTATTTCTGTATGGTCCTCGCTTTGTGCACGGGGGCATTGTCATGCTGAAACAGGAAAGGTCCTTCACCAAACTGTTGCCACAAAGTTGGATGCACAGAATCGTCTATAATGTCATTGTATGCTGTAGCGTTAAGATTTCCCTTCACTGGAACTAAGGAGCCTGAACCATGAAAAACAGTCCCAGACCATTATTCCTCCTCCACCAAACTTTACAGTTGGCACTATGCATTGGTGTCAGGTAGAGTTCTCCTAGCATCCGCCAAACCCAGATTAGTCCGTCTGACTGAGATGGTGAAGCGTGATTCATCACTCCAGAGAACGCGTTTACACTGCCCCAGAGTCCAATGGCGGCGAGCTTTACACCACTCCAGCCGACGCTAAGAATTGCACATGGTGATCTTAGGCTTGTGTGCGGCTGCTCGGCCATGGAAACCCATTTCACAAAACTCCAGACGAACCGTTCTTGTGCTGACGTTACTTCCAGATGCAGTTCGGAACTCGGTAGGGAGTGTTGCATCCGAGGACAGAAGACTTGTACGCGCTTCAGCACTCAGCAGTCCCATTCTGTGAGCTTGTGTGGCCTACCACTTTGCGGCTGAGCCATTGTTGCTCCTAGACGTTTCCACTTCACAATAACAGCCCTTACAGTTTACCGTGGCAGCTCAAGCAAATTTGACGAACTGACTTGTTCGAAAGGTGGCATTCTATGACGGTGCCACGTTGAAAGTCACTGAGCTCTTCAGTAAGGCCTTTCTAATGCCAATGTTTGTCTATGGAGATTGCATGGCTGTGTGCTTGATTTTATACACCTGTCAGCAACGGGTGGCTGAAATAGCCGAATCCACAAATTTAAGGGGTGTCCTCATACTTTCGTTGTATGTATGTATGTATGTATGTATGTATATGTATACTGAACAAAAATATGAAAAGCAACATGTCAAGTGTTGGTTTCATGAGCTGAAAATAAATATTCCAGACACTTTCCATACGCACAAAAAGCTTATTTCTCTAACATTTTGTGCTCAAATCTGTTTGCATCCCTGTTAGTGAGCATTTCTCCTTTGCCAAGATAAACCATCCATCTGACAGGTGTGGCATATCAAGAAGCTTTTTAAACAGCATGATAATTACACAGGTGCACCTTGTGCTGGGGACAATAAAAGGCCACTAAAATGTGCACTTGTCACAACACAATGCCACAGATGTCTCAAGTTGAGGGAGAATGCAATTGGTATGCTGACTGCAGGAATGTCCACCAGAGCTTTTACCAGAGGATTGAATGTTAATTTCTCTACCATAAGCCGCTCCAACATAGTTTTAGAGAATTTGGCAGTACGTCCAACCGGCCTCACAACTGCAGACCACGTGTAACCACACCAACCCAGGACCTCCACATCCGGCTTCTTCACCTGTGTTATTGTCTGAGACCAGCCACCCGGACAGCTGATGAAACTGAGGAGTACTTCTATCTGTAATAAAGCCCTTTTTTGGGGAAAAACTCATTCTCATTGGCTGGGCCTGGCTCCCAAGTGGGTGGGCCTATGCCCTGCCAAGCCCACCCATGGCTGCGCCCCTGCCCAAATCATGTGAAATCCATATATTAGGGCCTAATTTATTTATGTCAATTGACTGATTTCCCTATAGGAACAGTAACTCAGTAAAATCATTGAAAAGCCATATCTCATATCTCAGACTGCCCATCTTAATCTTTTATTTTTATTGGCCAGTCTGAGATATGGCTTTTTCTTTGCAACTCTGCCTAGAATGTCAGCATCCCGGAGTCGCCTCTTCACTGTTGACGTTGAGACTGGTGTTTTGCGGGTACTATTTAATGAAGCTGTCAGTTGAGGACCTGTGAGGCGTCTGTTTCTCAAACTAGACACTCTACTGTATTTGTCCTCTTGCTCAGTTGTGCACCGGGGCCTCCCACTCCTCTTTCTATTCTGTTTAGAGCCAGTTTGCGCTGTTCTGTGAAGGGAGTAGTACACAGCGTTGTACGAGATCTTCAGTTTCTTGGCAATTTCTCGCATGGAATAGCCTTCATTTCTCAGAACAAGAGTTTCAGAAGAAAGTTCTTTGTTTCTGGCCTTTTTGAGCCTGTAATCGAACCCACAATTGCTGATGCTCCAGACACGCAACAAGTCTCAAGAAGGCCAGTTTTATTGCTTCTTTAATCAGTACAACAGTTTTGAGCTGTGCTAACATAATTGCAAAAGGGTTTTCTAATGATTAATTAGCCTTTTAAAATGATAAACTTGGATTAGCAAACACAACGTGCCATTGGAACACAGAACTGATGGTTGCTGATAATGGGCCTCTGTACGCCTATGTAGATATTCCATAAAAAATCTGCCATTTCCAGCTACAATAGTCATTTACAACATTAACAATGTCTACACTGTATTTCTGATCAATTTGATGTTATTTTCATGGACAAAATAAATGATTTTCCTTCGAAAACAAGGACATTTCTAAGTGACCCCAAACTTCTGAACGGTAGTGTGTGTGTGTGTATATATATATATATATATATATATATATGTATATATATATATATATATATATATATATATATATATACACATACACACACACACACACACACATACACTCATCTTAAAATGGCAACATCACTATATACAGTGGGGAGAACAAGTATTTGATACACTGCCGATTTTGCAGGTTTTCCTACATACAAAGCATGTAGAAAATCCAGAAAATCACATTGTATGATTTTTAAGTAATTAATTTGCATTTTATTGCATGACATAACTATTTGATCACCTACCAACCAGTAAGAATTCCAGCTCTCACAGACCTGTTAGTTTTTCTTTAAGAAGCCCTCCAGTTCTCCACTCATTACCTGTATTAACTGCACCTGTTTGAACTCATTACCTGTATAAAAGACACCTGTCCACACACTCAATCAAACAGACTCCAACCTCTCCACAATGGCCAAGACCAGAGAGCTGTGTAAGGACATCAGGGATAAAATTGTAGACCTGCACAAGGCTGGGATGGGCTACAGGACAATAGGCAAGCAGCTTGGTGAGAAGGCAACAACTGTTGGTGCAATTATTAGAAAATTGAAGAAGTTCAAGATGACGGTTAATCACCCTCGGTCTGGGGCTCCATGCAAGATCTCACCTCGTGGGGTATCAATGATCATGAGGAAGGTGAGGGATCAGCCCAGAACTACACGGCAGGACCTGGTCAATGACCTGAAGAGAGCTGGGACCACAGTCTCAAAGAAAACCATTAGTAACACACTACGCCGTCATGGATTAAAATACTGCAGCGCACGCAAGGTCCCCCTGCTCAAGCCAGCGTATGTCCAGGCCCGTCTGATGTTTGCCAATGACCATCTGGATGATCCAGAGGAGGAATGGGAGAAGGTCATGTGGTCTGATGAGACAAAAATAGAGCTTTTTGGTCTAAACTCCACTCGCCGTGTTTGGAGGAAGAAGGATGAGTACAACCCCAAGAACACCATCCCAACCGTGAAGCATGGAGGTGGAAACATCATTCTTTGGGGATGCTTTTCTGCAAAGGGGACAGGACGACTGCACCGTATTGAGGGGAGGATGGATGGGGCCATGTATCGCGAGATCTTGGCCAACCACCTCCTTCCTTCAGTAAGGGTGTTGAAGATGGGTCGTGGCTGGGTCTTCCAGCATGACAACGACCCGAAACACACAGCCAGGGTAACTAAGGAGTGGCTCCGTAAGAAGCATCTCAAGGTCCTGGAGTGGCCTAGCCAGTCTCCAGACCTGAACCCAATAGAAAATCTTTGGAGGGAGCTGAAAGTCTGTATTGCCCAGCGACAGCCCCGAAACCTGAAGGATCTGGAGAACGTCTGTATGGAGGAGTGGGCCAAAATCCCTGCTGCAGTGTGTGCAAACCTGGTCAAGACCTACAGGAAACGTATGATCTCTGTAATTGCAAACAAAGGTTTCTGTACCAAATATTAAGTTCTGCTTTTCTGATGTATCAAATACTTATGTCATGCAATAAAATGCAAATTCATTACTTAAAAATCATACAATGTGATTTTCTGGATTTTTGTTTTAGATTCCGTCTCTCACAGTTGAAGTGTACCTATGATAAAAATTACAGACCTCTACATGCTTTGTAAGTAGGAAAACCTGCAAAATCGGCAGTGTATCAAATACTTGTTCTCCCCACTGTGTATATATATATAGTGATGGTGCCATTTAAGATGAGGGAGGCCAATTTGTATTTTATTTTTATGAGCATGGCCTTATTTGTATTACAGCATATTGGAGGACTGTCATTCATATTCCATTCACCCAGCTCAATGTAACGTTGATAGGTTTAGGCTACTACATGATACTCAAATTTTCCCTATACCCATCACGAGGTTGCTACAACCTAGCCTATGAATGAAAGTTTACAACGTAGGTGCACAGGTCGAGAGAAATTAGAGTAATCAAGGTGACAGACAGTGACACATTCAATACCGTCTTGCACACTCTTGCCTGCATCTAGCTGATCTAGGTTGTAATCATTAGTCCAACAGTTGCAAACAAGAGTTTCTATTTGACAAATTCAGGTATGTTAATCCCTGTTTCGTTGCGTTTGCTACCGTTTTAGAAACATTTTTCAACAGAATCGGCGGAATGAATACACCCCTGATCACACACAAACACAAAACTAGCAGCCACATATAAACTGCATGATCAATTTGCTCGTTGTATATATAATTCCTTCTCGCATCTACGGTCTCTCCTCCTCTCACCTTTTGCCTTCGCTTGTGGACTTCAGTGCACTTCTAAAACAGCTGTCTGTGACCAGGTGAAAAAAACTTAACAAGCCAAACTTTCATATCATAACTGCTACACACAGCCTACATCGTTTTCACCATATTAAACATCATAGTCAACATAGCTACTAGAACTAAGGCGTTAGTAAACCCGCTACAATCATCAAATCAAATCAAATTTTATTGGTCACATGCGCCGAATACAACAGGTGCAGACATTGCAGTGAAATGCTTACTTACAGCCCTTAACCAACAGTGCATTTATTTTAAACAAAAAAAGTAAGAATAAAACAACAACAACAAAAAAGTGTTGAGAAAAAAAGAGCAGAAGTAAAATAAAGTGACAGTAGGGAGGCTATATATACAGTAAAATAAAGTGACAGTAGGGAGGCTATATATACAGGGGGGTACCGTTGCAGAGTCAATGTGCGGGGGCACCGGCTAGTTGAGGTAGTTGAGGTAATATGTACATGTGGGTAGAGTTAAAGTGACTATGCATAAATACTTAACAGAGTAGCAGCAGCGTAAAAAGGATGGGGTGGGGGGGCAGTGCAAATAGTCCGGGTAGCCATGATTAGCTGTTCAGGAGTCTTATGGCTTGGGGGTAGAAGCTGTTGAGAAGTCTTTTGGACCTAGACTTGGCACTCCGGTACCGCTTGCCGTGCGGTAGCAGAGAGAACAGTCTATGACTAGGGTGGCTGGAGTCTTTGACAATTTTGAGGGCCTTCCTCTGACACCGCCTGGTATAGAGGTCCTGGATGGCAGGGAGCTTTGCCCCAGTGATGTACTGGGCCGTACGCACTACCCTCTGTAGTGCCTTGCGGTCAGAGGCCAAGCAGTTGCCATACCAGGCGGTGATGCAACCAGTCAGGATGCTCTCGATGGTGCAGCTGTAGAATTTTTTGAGGATCTGAGGACCCATGCCAAATCTTTTTAGTCTCCTGAGGGGGAATAGGCTTTGTCGTGCCCTCTTCACGACTGTCTTGGTGTGTTTGGACCATGATAGTTCGTTGGTGATGTGGACACCAAGGAACTTGAAGCTCTCAACCTGTTCCACTACAGCCCCGTCGATGAGAATGCAGTACAGTGTACAGCAAGCAGTTACACCGGCAGGCCCCGGTGGCAATACATTTATAAAATCAAAAGCTTACCTTGACTTGGAAGAGTTCCAGTGCTGGATAGCTTTAGCCAGCTAGCTAACATAGCATCCCTCTCTGTTTGAGTAGGCTAAACTAGCTAGCTTCATTAGTTAGCTAAGTAAGTGAAAATTCTCTCTCTCTCTCTCTCTGCAGTGCTAGCTAGCTTATGCTTACAGTACTAGATTCATTCTCTGATCCTTTGATTGGTGGATAACATATCAGTTCATGCTGCAAGAGGTCTGATAAGTTGTAGGACATCCTCCGGAAGTTGTCATAATTACTGTGTAAGTCTATGGAAGGGGGTGAGAATCATGAGCTTCCTAGGTTTTGTATTGAAGTCAATGTACCCAGAGGAGGACAGATGCTAGCTGTCCTACATGCTGTCCTACGTGCTATCCTACAGAGTGCTGCTGAGGCTACTATAGACCTTCCTTGCAAAACAGCGTGTTTTAATAAATTACTTGGTGACGTGAATATATTTAGTATAGTTTTATCTAAAAAGGATAACTTTCATGTTTCACTATTTTTATGAAATTCACTGAGGACGGTCCTCCCCTTCCTCCTCTGAGGAGCCTCCACTAAGAGAAAGCGAGAGAGATGCTACAACACCAACCTGCATTTCTTTATGTCAGATGGCTACTGTGTCTGCTATACTGATATAGATGTACAGAGGAGGGTAATTAGTTATTTTCAATCCGAATATTTTGTATAAAGATAAGCATTATATTGATAGATTATAGGAGTAACTCTGGTAGGCCTGAAACTCTTCCTCACCTCAAGTTTAACTGTCCGAGTCAGTTGGAGCGCAGGGGTGCACTGCCTTCGTATCATAGGTCTGCAGTAGCTAAAGCTTAATAACAGCCACACCATACCAAACCTTCACAAATGTTTCTAAACTTGATTAGGGTAATATCAAAAGTAAGTCCAGCCATTGTTTATAGTGAAAATACAAGGAAAATAGCAAATGTAAACCAGGGGGAAAATGCACTACCCTCCCCTGTGCCCAATTTTTTTTATTTTTTTTAAACATAACCCTCCCAAAGCAAAAATATTGTTTGATAGCCCTCCCCACAGTAAATTTCGATCTGTCCCTTAGCAGACAAAACAGTATTGCCACAGACTAAAGTAGTGATTCCCAATCAGGGGTACTAGGACCTGGGGGTACTTTGCCTATCCACAGAGGGTACTTGAGAACACTCATGAGACCATACGCTTACTGGTAAAATGCACGAGGGGGTACTTCAGGGGTACTCTGAGCAGAGCAAAATTCAGTTGGTGGTCCAGCAACCGAAAAAGGTTGGGAACCACTGGACTAAAGCTATGTGATTAACTATCATAGGCGTTGACAGCCTCAGAATGCACTCGCTCTTCTTGTCTGATGCATTCTCTCAGTTACTGTACCTGATTAACAGCAATTCAATTAATTCTGAGCCCGAGTGACGACCGTTTGTACTATAACGTTAGGTAGGGTAGCTAGCTAACAAAAGCTGTAGGCTACAAGTTCGATACTGCAATGCAAGTTAGGCTAGCTAGCTACATTATTTATTTCTGTTTTGACCAATCTCAGCAATGCGGTTGATGACAATTTGCTTCGAGAAGCACCCATTCGTATTGCATAGCTTCAGTTACCTAAATGCCAGACTGAAATAAACAACTTTATAGAAGATAACGTTATCAGAGACAGTTTATACAGCGACTAGCTAGCATGTACATGCATAGCTCAATATGTACTAAGGAATGTAATACATGCATTGCAGCAAAATACTGTATGGGGAAAATAGCAAACTATAGTTTGCTATTTTCTAAAATGTATTAGCGAATAACAGATTACTGGCAGTAGCTGGAGAATAGAATCACATAAACTTACCTTAGGCTTGTAAAACCACTTTCGAAACCGATTCATCGTTACCTCGCCACCTTACCCCTCCTTTGTCACCGACCCTGCTCTTCTAGTACCTGTGAGACAGACTAGCAGATGCTAACTACGTTGCTAAAAAGGTGGGAAATATTTAATCCAATACGACATCCGAAGTTTTAAGGTAAAGAGTTCAAGTGTTCATATAATTTCTTTAAAAACGACGTTGTGTTTTCATGCCTACAGAATCCGCGGTAGGCTGGTGATTCACTGCCACTTTTCAAGTACCACCGGATAAAACAAGCAATCCTCAACGGATGGTTTCGTTCGCTCGTCCCCTCCGTCTGCTTGATGACAGTCACGTTGATATCGCCACCCACTTGCCCAGGCTTGCACCACACGTCACTATGGTGTACATACCATAGATATCCTATTAAATGACTAATTCCTAATTATTAGTATTGTAATTCCTAATTTATTCATTTCTAATTAATTATTCATTGCTAATTAGTATTCTCATTCCTAATTATATGGTAAGTACATCATAATCATTGTTGATTCTATGGCAAGCGAAAATTGATCTTTGATAGTTCTACAATTTTGGTACATTATTTTCAGAAAGTAGTTGGAACCTAATGTTATTATGACACAAATACGAAAAATGAACATTAGCTGTGTGTGGGTAAAATCACTGGGGAAGCCAAGCCACTGTATGTGTAGTGATAATTACATATTTATGCCTTGTGACCATGATACAGTGGGGAGAACAAGTATTTGATACACTGCCGATTTTGCAGGTTTTCCTACTTACAAAGCATGTAGAGGTCTGTAATTTTTATCATAGGTACACTTCAACTGTGAGAGACGGAATCTAAAACAAAAATCCAGAAAATCACATTGTATGATTTTTAAGTAATTCATTTGCATTTTATTGCATAACATAAGTATTTGATCACCTACCAACCAGTAAGAATTCCGGCTCTCACAAACCTGTTAGTTTTTCTATAAGAAGCCCTCCTGTTCTCCACTCATTACCTGTATTAACTGCACCTGTTTGAACTCGTTACCTGTATAAAAGACACCTGTCCACACACTCAATCAAACAGACTCCAACCTCTCCACAATGGCCAAGACCAGAGAGCTGTGTAAGGACATCAGGGATAAAATTGTAGACCTGCACAAGGCTGGGATGGGCTACAGGAAAATAGGCAAGCAGCTTGGTGAGAAGGCAACAACTGTTGGCGCAATTATTAGAAAATGGAAGAAGTTCAAGATGACGGTCAATCACCCTCGGTCTGGGGCTCCATGCAAGATCTCACCCTGTGGGGCATCAATGATCATGAGGAAGGTGAGGGATCAGCCCAGAACTACACGGCAGGACCTGGTCAATGACCTGAAGAGAGCTGGGACCACAGTCTCAAAGAAAACCATTAGTAACACACTACGCCGTCATGGATTAAAATCCTGCAGCGCACGTAAGGTCCCCCTGCTCAAGCCAGTGCAGGTCCAGGCCCGTCTGAAGTTTGCCAATGACCATCTGGATGATCCAGAGGAGGAATGGGAGAAGGTCATGTGGTCTGATGAGACAAAAATTGAGCTTTTTGGTCTAAACTCCACTCGCCGTGTTTGGAGGAAGAAGAAGGATGAGTACAACCCCAAGAACACCATCCCAACCGTGAAGCATGGAGGTGGAAACATCATTCTTTGGGGATGCTTTTCTGCAAAGGGGACAGGACGACTGCACCGTATTGAGGGGAGGATGGATGGGGCCATGTATCACGAGATCTTGGCCAACAACCTCCTTCCCTCAGTAAGAGCATTGAAGATGAGTCGTGGCTGGGTCTTCCAGCATGACAACGACCCGAAACACACAGCCAGGGCAACTAAGGAGTGGCTCCGTAAGAGGCATCTCAAGGTCCTGGAGTGGCCTAACCAGTCTCCAGACCTGAACCCAATAGAAAATCTTTGGAGGGAGCTGAAAGTCTGTATTGCCCAGCGACAGCCATGAAACCTGAAGGATCTGGAGAAGGTCTGTATGGAGGAGTGGGCCAAAATCCCTGCTGCAGTGTGTGAAAACCTGGTCAAGACCTACAGGAAACGTATGATCTCTGTAATTGCAAACAAAGGTTTCTGTACCAAATATTAAGTTCTGCTTTTCTGAAGTATCAAATACTTATGTCATGCAATACAATGCAAATTAATTACTTAAAAATCATACAATGTGATTTTCTGGATTTTTAGATTCTGTCTCTCACAGTTGAAGTGTACCTATGATAAAAATTACAGAACTCTACATGCTTTGTAAGTAGGAAAACCTGCAAAATCGGCAGTGTATCAAATACTTGTTCTCCCCACTGTATGCTCTCAAAGTGATTTGATAGCAGAGACGCCAAATCCAAGCTTGCTTCCCTTGACACTTTTTTTTCCGCCAGGACCATTCACAGTTGAGATCGCTCAGTTTAGCTCAAAGCTGATTGGCAAATTTTGTATACTTTTTTTGTCAAGGGAGGCCAAATGCTCACTGGCTTCCCTTGCATTCAATGCTACAGGCGGCAACAATGTCATACTCGTTTGGACCAGACAGTATCAGATAGATGGCCTACACGTAGAGAGACAGAGGGGCGCTGTTTCGCTCGCCCGGATGCTTTCTCCTGTGAGGTACATTCAGCCTCTTGCGAATTGAAGGAAAATTATGAAACCCAGAGAGACGAAAGATACGTTATTTTATGTATAATTATTAAAACAAATTGTAAATGTTTTGTGGAAGCCTGGCTTCCCTTGGCGTCCATGAATACACGCCACTGGTCATAGGTAATAATGTTAGTCAACATTTGAAAATGATCAATCAGCCTTATTATGTTGTTGGCCTCTGTTTATGCCTGTGTTGCTTGGCAACGACCAAACATCGGAACTGTTTTGAAGTTACAGACAAACCCTGAGAACCAATAAATGAATGGGTTACACATTGTTAAAATGCCTTTGATTAATGAAGCACCTATTCGGCAACAGTTTAGCTGCCCTGTAAGCAATACGTTTAGTTCACCCAAGAAAGGTTAGCCACATCCATGGTAAGAGTCCAAGCATGGACACATTTTGCTAGCCTAAAATGCCACGATTAGACTTACTAACAGTACAGCATCACTGATAGGTTTATTAAGAACCTTTGGTAGCATCTATGACATCATTCCATTCCTTACTAGATGTGTGTGTATTGGGTATATGTTGTGAAATTGTTAGATATTACTTGTTAGATATTACTGCACTGTCGGAGCTAGAAGCACAAGCATTTCGCTACACCCGCTATAACATCTGCTAAACACGTGTATGTGACAAATAAAATTGGATTTGATATGTTTCTTTCCATCTGTCTATGTATACATTGAGGTAACGTTAGATACCTGGTCAGAAGGACAGAACACACAGACAGAGAGACACATACATACATACATACATACATACATACATACATACATACATACATACATACATACATACATACATACATACATACATACATACATACATACATACATACATACATACATACATACATACATACATACATACATACATACATACATGCATGTATGTATGTATGTATGTGTCTCTCTGTCTGTGTGTTCTGTCCTTCTGACCAGGTAGCTAACGTTACCTCAATCCATCCACCCACCCACCACATTCACCTATTCATCAGTTGAGAAGATTTTAATTTCCCCTAATGCCAGATGTCCCTAATTTGCACAGGTGTAGCATAAGATGGCAAAAGGCTATGCAGCACTTATCAAGAAAGCCACTGTGCTCTGTGACAAGTTTAATGCAGACTAACAGTGTGTGGAGGATTTCACAGAGGATGCTTCAAAGGCCATTGAGGTAACTGTACCTAAATTGAGTAGTGTGTATGTATGGATGGATGTGTATGGATGTGATGTGTATGTGTTGTGATGGATTATTAATCTCATGCCCTATTATGAAGCATAAAACATTATTTTAAAGCTAGCGAAAGGAGATTATTGATCAAAATGGTCAGACCAGAGCCATATACCGTATCCATCTATACCGTAAGACTGCTTCGGTATTACAGACATTTCAGATAACAGTCAGTTTCTTTCTTACCAGAACCTGGATGCCTTGGATAAGAAGTTTATACTTGACATCATTTCTGGATGCATTGAGCATAAAAAGTTATTGGATGTTGTCATCAATGTCTTTTATGCTCAGAATGGGAAATGCTTACTGAAGGCTGATCGTAACCAGTTTGCCAGTAAGTTCATCACAGAATTTTAAATAACTCAATTCTAGATAATGTTTTCAAAATGGTATAACAAACACATGATCTGACCATTTGTCGCTTCTATATTTGCCAATTTGTGTTCCACAGTAATCTGTTACTTCAGCATGTTCCTCCTTGATGACCTTGGACTTTAAAAAGATGCACAAAGTAAGAAACACATTGTCTGTGGTCTAATGGCACCAAAATGCAATTATTTCACAGTTTGTGGTAATTTTATGGCTCATAAAATAAATCAACTTTCTCTGACAATCTTTGGGTTTGGTAAGTGAAAATTCCTGGGGCTCAGTGTTTTTCTTGGTGGCTTTCTTGAGTTGACTCCTTCGAGAGATTCTGGCTGCAAACTGAGCCATCAGAATCTCAATCTCAGGGCTCCACCTAGTGGGGGAAATGTGTATATATTAGAAAAAGAGATGACAAGACAGTAAAGACATGAAAAATAAAACAAAATGAAAGAAGACAGCATGAGTGGGGATTCAATGTCTTTAGGTATAACCTGAATGCCTTTACAGTTCTGTACCTTAGCAGTGGGGCAATCCAGTTCCTCTTCATATAGGCAGCATCATAGATCTCACTCCACTCCCCCTGGATCCAGGTACTGAGGTTTGTGATGTTGAAGTGCTCTCAAATGATACAGAAATAATAGACAGTAACATTTGTCTATGAGCGTCTTTGCGTATACCCCTGTGTATTTGTATATTTCCACCAGACTAACAACCTGCCCATCAGGCTAAACATAACGGCCATCCTGCGAGAGGGGGCTCTGTATAACCGTCAGGTGTAGGGGGAGCTACGCCGGTACAACACAATATAATGCATGCACCTGTGCCTCATATCAGTTGTGCCACTATACTCCAGGAATTAATCACTATGCCAACTGTCAGTCACTTTGTTGACATAAAAAACTAGCTGGGCCAGTGGGACACTTATGAAGGCAGCTAGAGTGGAGAGGTATTGTAATGTGTGCTGTGTGTGCTACTGTAAAACAGAATGGAGCAGATAGTGGAGGCGGCGGGTGAGCCCTCCTCGTTCCTGCAGTGGCAAAAGGAGATGTGGGAGCGGGACCTCCAGGAGGAGCTTGCCCAGGAGGAGCGCTGGCGTCTGGAGGGATGCATCAGTTCCGAAGAGGCCGCTCTCGCCCGCATCACGGAGCGCAACCAGAAGACTGCACTGCTAAAGAAGGAAGAGGTGTGTTTTATTCGAGTTATTAGTATTATACAGTTTTGGAATATTGAGAAAAGGTAATTGGCTATATTAAATGTTCCTGTCTTTGTGAGTGTTTGATTGAGCCTATCTTGTTTGTGATTGTTTGCAGACTGCCAAGCTGATGCAGAGATACGCAAACAAGCAGTTGCAGGAGGAGAAAGAGATGAGACCTGGTGCAACAGGTGGCAGATGGACACAAAAACTCAAAAGCAGCTAAAGTGAAGCTGCAGGAGTTCAAACAGCGTATAGGTGACTAAACTGTAGCATTACATCACCCCTTGTCCCCACATAATGTTCACTTTCTCATCATCAGTTCTATTACACCTGCTTTGGTGTTGTGGTGCAACAGACCGTGTTTGGCGAATTGGGATCTCATGTCTGTGTGCTTTTGTATATGTTTGTGTTCCAGTAAAGGAAGTGTCGGAGCAGAGTGGGGAACTCCTTCGCCAGGCCCTGGAGGAAGCACAGGCAGAGCTGAGCAGGAAGTTTGAGATCATCAGTCAGATCTGGGCCATTGAGTCTGTCCCCCTCATCAGGCACAGGTTTGTGGATGAAACAGTAAGCAGGGGAAAGGATCTTGCCAACAAAACACAGTATACAGGCATTTTGCTGGGTTCTGTGAGGAGGAGGTTGACTTTTATGATTAATGATATGCTGTATTCTGACCTCTCCCTGTCTCAGACAGCAGGACATGATCTGCTTGGGGAGATGTCCCTGGCTGAGCTCCGGGAGCGCCTGGCCATGCTGAGGGATGCAGAGCAAAAAGAGCAACAGGACAGGAGGGAGCGCATCCTGGAGGACAAGCAGAGCAGGGAGCAGCTTCTGCTGGAACAGCTGGACACCATCGCCCTCCACAGGACAGCCCTGGGACAGGCTGCTGCACGCAGGTCAGATTAACTGAGACACTCACATACCTGGTATGTACGCACAAGACATGTCTGAGATGTGTCCTGATGTGCATACGGTAGGCAGGAGGAGAAGAGAGCCAGGCAAGAGCTGCAGCAGGGAGTAGCTGAGGATGAGAGGATGGTGGCTCTGCAGAGGAGGCTGGAGGAGACGCAGCAAGAGCGCCATAGGCTGAAGCAGAGCGAGAAAACCTTCGTTTTGTTGACGTTGAGGGAGTGATTATTTTTCGGGCACCAAGAATTTATATACAATAATCCAGTATAGAAATATGCGGTGTGCATAGACAGTGCAACTAAAATACATCTACAGTAGTAGAGATATTAGAATAAGCTATGTCGGGGTGGGGATACAGTATTTAAATACACAGTGTGAAACGTGAAGTGACCAGTGGGTCAATGTCTCTATATATAACATGGGACAACATGGGACAGCAGCGTTGGCTGTGAGTGTGTGTGTGTGTTTGTGAGTATGAGGTGTGTGTGTGTGTGATAACTTGTGTGTGTGTTTTGTGTGAGTGAATGTGCATCACCTGGTAGACAGCTAGTGATGGCTGTACAACAGTCTGATGACCTGGTAATAGAAGCTGTTTTTTAGTCTCTCGGTCTTGACTTTGATGCACCTGTACTGTCTCCATCTGTCGGACGGTAGCCGAGTGAACAGTCCGTGGCTCGGGTGACTGAGGTCCTTAATGATCTTCTTGGCCTTCCTTTGACACCGGGTGCAGTAGATGTTCTGGAGGGTCTTAGGGGCCATGCCAAATTTAGGTTGTAGAGGCGCTGTTGCTCCTTCTTCACCATGATGTCGATGTGGCGAGACCATTTCAGGTCCTCAGTGATGTGCATGCCGAGGAACTTGAAGCTTTTGACCTTATCCATTGCGGCCCTGTCGATGAAGACGGGTCGTGCTCCCTCTTCGGTCTTCTGTAGTCCACAATAAGCTTCTCCAAGCGAAGGTCTTTAGGCAGTATGCGAACACAGACGTTCGCTTTGCCTAGCCGAATTCTGCTAGCAGCAAACCAAACCTATGTATGCGACTCCTTAAGGGGGCGACAGACAGGTAGTTAGCTACACAGATATGCACGCAGGCACAGCAGTGTCACGCCATTGAATTGAACCTGAAAGTACCGGTCAGAAAGGTAGCCAACATACTGTATCAGTTAGCTTGAGTAGATTTTTTGTAATATACAAAATGTTAAAATACCATTTATACATGGCTGTTTTTTAATCTAACACAATTAGCTAGCTAAGCAAACTATTTGCCATTTTTAGTTTTTTATAGCCAGCAAAGAGGTTAGAAAAAAATAAATACTATATCAATTGCAATTAATGCCGTGTTCGTGTGCTAGTCTGAACTAGGAAACTCTGAAATGTACGACTTGCTAACTGTTTGTAGTTATGCACATGCCGTGTTCAACCAGTTAGCGAGTTGGACGTTTCCGAGGCATTAGTACCAAATAAAGTAACAGGGTTGACCGTAACAAGGTTGACGATTTCATCTTAAAATCAGCCATAAATCCCACAGGGGGAATGGAAGCTTGTTGTGTGCAACAGGGAGTGGCAATTGAATGCAAGATTATTATTTTTTCTTGAAATTCTTAAAACATTCCTAGCCTGTCTATCTATGGGTAACAGGGATAACTTGTCGCACACACACCAACACAGTCGTGAAGAAGGCACAACAACGCCTCTTCCCTCTCAGGAGGCTGAAAAGATTTGGCATGGGCCCTCAGATCAACAAAAAGTTATCCAGCTACACCATTGAGAGCATCTTGACTGGCTGCATCACCGCTTGGTACGGCAACTGCTTGGCATCCGACCGCAAGGCGCTACAGAGGATGGTACGGACAGCCCAGTAAATCACGGATGGCCCTGCCATCAAGGACCTCTATACCAGGCGGTGTCAGAGGAAGGCCTGGAAAATTGTCAAAGACCTCAGCCACTCAAGCCATAGACTGTTTACTCATGTTTACGGCAAGCAGTACCGGAGCGCCAAGTCTGGTACCAAAAGGCTCCTGAAACGCTTCTACCCCTAAGCCATAAGACTGCTGAACAGTTAACCAAATGGCTACCCGGACTATTTTCATTGACCCTTTTTTTGCACTGACTCTCTTGCACTGACTCTATGCACACTCACTGGAATCTACACACACACATACTTACACTGACACTCCAAGACACACACACACACACACACACACACTCACACATACATGCCACACACACACACACACGCGCTCACACACACACGCTCACACACACACACACACATACACTTTTATAATCTTCACATACGCTGCTGTTACTCTTTATCTATGCTGATTGCCTAGTCACTTTTACCCCTACCTACACATACATACTGTATTACCTCAACTATCTCCTACCGCTGCACATTGACTCGGTATCGGTACTCCTTGTACAGTGCATTCGGAAAGTAATCAGATCCCTTGACTTTTTCCACATTTTGTTACGTTACAGCCTTAATCTAAAATTGATTAAATAACTTTTTTTCCTAATCAATCTACACACAAAACCCCATAATGACAAAGTGAAAACAGGTTTTTAGAAATTTGTGCAAATGTAATCAAATTAAAAAACAAATACATATTCAGACCCTTTGCTATGAGACTCGAAATTGAGCTCAGGTGCATCCTGTTTCCATTGATCATCCTTGAGATGTTTCTACAACTTGATTGGAGTCCACCTGTGGTAACTTCAATTGATTGGACATGATTTGGAAAGGCACACACACCTGTCTACAAAAGGTCCCACGGTTGACAGTGCATGTCAGAGCAAAAACCAAGCCATGAGGTCGAAGGAATTGTCCATAGAGCTCCAAGACAGGATTGTGTCGAGGCATAGATCTGGGGAAGGGTACCAAAAACTTTTTGCAGCATTGAAGGTCCCCAAGAACACAGTGGCCTCCATCATTCTTAAATGGAAGAAGTTTGGAACCACCAAGACTCTTCCTAGAGCTGGCCAAACTGAGCAATAGGGCCAGACAGGGACACATCCCCAGGGGACAATAGGGCCAGACAGGGACACATCCCCAGGGGACAATAGGGCCAGACAGGGACACATCCCCAGGGGACAATAAGGCCAGACAGGGCTCTCCTGAGGCCTGACAACCAGCAAAGGCTCAGCCAATAACCACTTGATCTGAGATGCATATCTATGATATAGCCTATCCAACCCAACATTTATTTCATGACCCTTCTTCATCGGGGGAGAAGGGCCTTGGTCAGGAAGGTGACCAAGAACCCAATGGTCACTCTGACAGAGCTCCAGAGTTACTCTGTGGAGATGGGAGAACCTTCCAGAAGGACAACCATCTCTGCAGCACTCCACCAATCAGGCCTTTATGGTAGAGTGGCCAGACGGAAGCCACCCCTCAGTAAAAGGCACATGACAGCCCGCTTGGAGTTTGCCAAAAGGCACCTAAAGGAATCTCAGATCATGAGAAACAAGATTATCTGGTCTGATGAAACCAAAATGTAACTCTTTGGCCTGAATGCCAAGCGTCACGTCTGGAGGAAACCAGGTACAGCTCATCACCTGGCCAATACCATCCCTACGGTGAAGCATGGTGGTGGCAGCATCATGCTGTGTGGATGTTTTTCAGCGGCAGGGACTGGGAGACTAGTTAGGATCGTGGGAAAGATGAACAGAGCAAAATACAGAGAGATCCTTGATGAAACCCTGCTCCAGAGCACTCAGGACCTCAGACTGGGGTGAATGTTCACCTTCCAACAGGAATACGACACTAAGCACAGCCAAGACAACGCAGAAGTGGCTTCGGGACAAGTCTCTGAATGTCCTTGAGTGGCCCAGCCAGAGCCCGGACTTGAACCCGATCTAACATCTCTGGAGAGACCTGAAAATAGCTGTGCAGCGACACTCCCCATCCAACCTGACAGAGCTTGAGAGGATCTGCAGAGAAGAATGGGAGAAACTCCCCAAATACAGATGTGCCAATCTTGTAGTGTCATACCCAAGAAGACTTGAGGCTGTAATCGCTGCCAAAGGTGCTTCAACAAAGTACTGAGTAAAGGGTCTGAATACTTACGTAAATGTGATATTTCCGTATTTTTTATTTATATATTAGCAAACATTTCTGAAAACCTGTTTTGCTCTGTCATTATGGGGGTAATGTATGTAGATTGATGAGTGTTTGTTGTTGTTGTTTTTTACATCTATTTTAGAATATGTCTGTAACGTAAAATATTTTGGAAAAGGTGAAGGGGTCTGAATACTTTCCGAATGCACTGTATATAGCCTCGTTATTGTTATCAATTGTTACTCTTTCCTATTTTTCTCAATAAACATTTTTTTGTAGTACTTTTTAACTCTGCATTGTTGGGAATGGGCTAGTAAGTAAGCATTTCATGGTAAAGTCTACATCTGTTGTATCCGGCGCATGTGATTTAATTTGAGTTGCTGTTATGCTTGACCCGCTCAGTTTTCCACCACAAATCACCATAAATGGCCATAAAGAGTAGAACTAGCTTACCTGCTTTTACACTATGATTTCACTATTAGATGGGTAAATCCATTTGAATTCAATCACTTTTTGACAGCATCCCTTTTGTTTAAACAAAACTTTACATACATGTTTGCCCATGGAAGAAGTGGTCAGAAATGGACTTTTTGGACCTGAATGACAAAACATTCAGACAAACAATGGCGCCGGAGGGGATGGCTGCCATTTTATGGACTCTTAACCAACAGTGCTATTTAGTGTGTTTTTTCACATTGTTTGTAACTCATTTTGTTCATAATGTTGCTGCTACCGTCTCTTATGACCAAAAATAGCTTCTGGACATTAGAACAGCGATTACTCACCTTGAACTGGACAAATAATTTTTCTTTAATGAGTCGGACGAGAGGGATTTACTCCAGACACCCAACAGGGCCCTCATCCCCGTCGTTCACAGTAGAAAGAAATGGAGATCTCGCGGAAGGAGATCGGGGTGCCTGGTAAGGAGCCGGCGATGAGTGGCTAATCTGCCTTTGCCATCAATACTATTGGCCAATTTACAATCACTTGATAATAAAGTGGACGAACTACAAGCACGTATATCCTACCAATGGGACATTAAAAACTGTAATATCTTATGTTTCACCGAGTCGTGGCTGAACGAAGACATGAATAACATACAGCTGGCGGGTTATACACTGTATCGGCAGGATAGAACAGCAGCCTCTTGTAGGACAAGGGGTGGCGGTCTATGTATATTTGTAAACAACAGCTGGTGCACGATATCAAAGGAAGTCTCAAGGTTTTGCTCGCCTGAGGTAGAGTATCTCATGATAAGCTGTAGACCACACTATCTAGCAAGAGAGTTTTCATCTATATTCTTCGTAGCTGTCTATTTACCACCACAAACCGATGCTGGCACTAAGACCGCACTCACTGAACTGAATAAGGCCATAAGCAAACAGGAAAACGCTCATCCAGAGGCGGCACTCCTAGTGGCCGGGACTTTAATGCAGGGAAACTTAAATCCGTTTTACCTCATTTCTACCAGCATGTTAAATGTGCAACCAGATGGGAAAAAACTCTAGACCACCTTTACTCCACACACAGAGACGCGTACAAAGCTCTCCCTCGCCCTCCATTTGGCAAATCTGACCATAATTCTATCCTCCTGATTCCTGCTTACAAGCTAAAACTAAAGCAGGAAGCATCAGTGATTCGGTCAATAAAAAAGTGGTCAGATGAAGCAAATGCTAAGCTACAGGACTGTTTTGCTAGCACAGACTGGAATATGTTCCGGGATTCTTCCGATGGCATTGAGGAGTACACCACATCAGTCACTGGTTTCATCAATAAGTGCATCGATGATGTCGTCCCCACAGTGACTGTACGTACATACCCCAACCAGAAGCCATGGATTACAGGCAACATCTGCACTGAGCTAAAGGGTAGGGCTGCCGCTTTCAAGGAGCGGGACTCTAACCGGGAAGCTTATAAGAAATCCCATTATGCCCTCCGACGCACCATCAAACAGGCAAAGCGTCAATACAGGACTAAGATCGAAACGTACTACACCGGCTCCGACACTCGTCAGATGTGGCAGGGCTTGCAAACTATTACAGACTACAAAGGGAAGCACAGCCGCGAGCTGCCCAGTGACACAAGCCTACCAGACGAGCTAAATTACTTCTATGCTCGCTTCGAGGCAAGTAACACTGAAACATGCATGAGAGCATCAGCTGTTCCGGACGACTGTGTGATCACGCTCTCCGTAGCCGATGTGAGTAAGACCTTTAAACAGGTCAACATTCACAAGGCCGCAGGGCCAGACGGATTACCAAGGTGTGTACTCCGAGCATGCGCTGACCAACTGGCAAGTGTCTTCACTGACATTTACAACCTCTCCCTGTCTGTGTCTGTAATACCAACATGTTTCAAGCAGACCACCATAGTCTCTGTGCCCAAGAACACTAAGGTAACCTGCCTACATGACTACCGACCCGTAGCACTCACGTCTGTAGCCATGAAGTGCTCTGAAAGGCTGGTCATGGCTCATATCAACACCATTATCTCAGAAACCCTAGACCCACTCCAATTTGCATACCTCCCCAACAGATCCACAGATGATGCAATCTCTATTGTGCTCCACACTGCCCTTTCACACCTGGACAAAAGGAACACCTATGTGAGAATGCTATTCATTGACTACAGCTCAGCGTTCAACATCATAGGTTCTCAAAAGGTTCTACAGCTGCACCATCGAGAGCATCCTGACTGGTTGCATCACTGCCTGGTATGGCCACTGCTCGGCCTCCGACCGCAAGGCACTACAGAGGGTAGTGCGTACGGCCCAGTACATCACTGGGGCCAAGCTTCCTGCCATCCAGGACTGCTATACCAGGCGGTGTCAGAGGAAAGCCCTAATAATTGTCAAAGACTCCAGCCACCCTAGTCATAGACTGTTCTCTCTGCTACCGCACGGCAAGCAGTACCGGAGCACCAAGTCTATGTCCAAGAGGCTTCTAAACAGCTTCTACCCCCAAGCCATAAGACTCCTGAACATCTAATCAAATGGCTATTATTGGTTATTATTTATTCTACAATGGGCAAATATTTATGGAACGTTTTGTTCAAATCAAAAGGGGTGCTGTCAAAAAGTGATTGAATTCAAATGGATTTTGAAACAAATATTTAAAAAGGAATAGTTTCACCATATTAAAACGAGAGTTCAGTTCACGTAACAGAGTTGACTGTGAGACAATGTGGGACAGACGTAAATGAATCACTAACCACATTAAATAAATAATAATCTTCAGAAATGACTTTGTCAAAGCAGCAAAATAACTAGGGCTTTACAATGATGGAGAAAACTTGGAGAAATGTTGGGTTAAAATCTTCCTGGAAGTCACAGAGGGTGCACGGAGGGACATGTCAAAATGCTGAATTTTGGCACTTTAGCAAGTCTTTATTCATATTAAAAATCTGATTTATTTAACTCTCCATGTGGTCTATTTAAAGATGCACAATTTCTACTTAAAACATCAAATGGACAGGCCTCCTGAGTGGCGCAGTGGTCTAAGGCACTGCATCGCAGTGCTTGAGGCGTCACTACAGACCCGTGTTCGCAGCCGGCCGTGACCGGGAAACCCATGAGGTGGTGCACAATTGGCCCAGCGTCATCCGGGTTAGGGCATGGTTTGACTGCCCGGGATGTCCTTGTCCCATCGTGCTGTAGCGGGCTGGGCGCTTGCACGCTTACACGGTCGCCAGTTGTACCGTGTTTCCTCTAACACATTGCTGCGGCTGGCTTCCGGGTTAAGCGAGCAGTGTGTCAAGAAGCAGTGCGATATTCCTCCCAGTGTTGGAGGGCCCTGCATGTCAGCGCTTGCTGCTCCAGACCAAAAACAGATCTGGCCAAAGCCAGGTTAAAACAGCCACCGCCCAAGCTAATTAGATTCAGGTGTGTGTAATTAGGCTCTTACCCTTCCGGCCATCCTCTCCTGGCCAGCAGGTGTAGCCAATGAGCAGGAATATACCGGCCTTCACACACCCACCCTCTCACTCCATCACACACCCCCCTCCTCAGCGCCGACCCGGCGGGCGGGGCAGCCATCGTCCACAGAGCGTTCCAGCGGGACAAGGCGTCTGCATTCCCGTGTTTCGACACGAACCTGTGGACAACAGAGAAATGATACTGTTGGAGTGAGAGAAACCACCTGGTCACTATAGTTGGTCTCCTTGTTCCTGGACATCCAGACTAGAGGAGCATGGTCCGTGACCAGAGTGAAGTGTCGTCCCAGGAGGTAGTACTTTAACTTCTTCAATGCCCACTGCATGGTTAGGCACTCTTTCTCCACTGTTTAGTATTTGGTTTCTCGGGGCAACAGCTTCCGGCTGATGTATAGGCTGGGATGCTCCTCCCCTCGTACTTCTTGGGACAAGACCGCTCCCACTCCTGTGTCGGAGGCATCAGTCTGGACCACCATCTCTCTCCCAAAGTCCGGCATCACCAAGACCGGTCCGGAGCACAGGGCCTCCTTCAGGTTCTGCAAGGCTTCTTCCGCTTTGTCAGTCCACCTGACCCCGTTGGGCTGGGTCTTTTTGGTCAGGTCTGTGAGAGGACAAGCTACAGTTGCATAGTTCGGAATGAACCTACAGTAATAGCTGGTTAGCCCATCAAAGGTATTTACTTGAGACTTGGTTTGGGGCCGTGGCCACTGTCGGATGGCTTGAACTTCCTTCTCTTGCAGTTTGACGTTGCTCCTCAAGTCCCAGTCTGCATTTTTTTGCATTGGCGGTTAGACCTGCTCGGT
Source organism: Coregonus lavaretus (assembly GCF_964263955.1). Classification (NCBI taxonomy): domain Eukaryota; kingdom Metazoa; phylum Chordata; class Actinopteri; order Salmoniformes; family Salmonidae; genus Coregonus; species Coregonus lavaretus. The sequence continues at coordinate 25,136,622 of NC_140005.1, read as the reverse complement.
GAAGAGCCTCCCAGACAGCGTTGAGCTGCTTCAGGTGAGATTCCCAGTTAGGGCTATACACAATCATGTCATCCAAATATGCTGCTGAGTACTCACTGTGGGGTCTCAGGACCCTATCCGTTAGCCTCTGAAAAGTAGGCGGAGCTCCATGCAGGCCAAAGGGTAGAACAGTGTAATGGTACAGCCCTGTAGGCGTGGCAAAGGCCGTCTTCTCCCTCGCCTCTGGAGCCAAAGGAACCTGCCAGTACCCGTTAGTAAGATCCAGGGTGTTGATATACTGCCGTTGCCCAGGCGGTCAATCAGCTCATCTATGTGTGGCATAGGATAAGCGTCAAATTTCGATATCTCATTTCGTTTTCAGAAGTCATTGCAAAACCTTACCGACCCGTCCGGCTTTGGCACTAGACGATCGGGCTGCACCATTCACTCTGGGACGGCTCGATAATTCCTATCTTTAGCATCTGGTCATCCTCCTTTTTGATGGCCACCCGTCTGGCCTCTGGGATCCTATACGGCCTTAATGTTACCTTCTTTCTGGGTTTTGTGTGGATGTGGTGGTGCGTCAAGGTTGTGCGCCCTGGGAGGGGAGAGAAGACGTCTCTGCTCTGGTTCACTAGTTCCTCCATCTCGTCGCTGTAGTTTTGTAAGCTGGGTGTTGATGGCAACCTCCTCTCGAGCTGTTTCTGTGGGGACAGGGGAGACAGCAACACCTCTCGGGCGTGCCACTTTTTGAGAAGGTTAATGTGGTAGATTTTTTAGACTGTAATGCGGGCTTGGCTCAGTCTCTCAGGTCGTCCATATAAACTCAGCAAAAAAAGAAACGTCCTCTCACTGTCAACTGCGTTTATTTTCAGCAAACTTAACATGTGTAAATATTTGTATGAACATAACAAGATTCAACAACTGAGACTTAAACTGAACAAGTTCCACAGACATGTGACTAACCGAAATTGAATAATGTGTCCCTGAACAAAGGGGGGGTCAAAATCAAAAGTAACAGTCAGTATCTGGTGTGGCCACCAGCTGCATTAAGTACTGCAGTGCATCTCCTCCTCATGGATTGCACCAGATTTGCCAGTTCTTGCTGTGAGATGTTACCCCACTCTTCCACCAAGGCACCTGCAAGTTCCTGGACATTTCTGGGGGGAATGGCCCTAGCCCTCACCCTCCGATCCAACAGGTCCCAGACGTGCTCAATGGGATTGAGATCCGGGCTCTTCGCTGGCCATGGCAGAATACTGACATTCCTGTCTTGCAGGAAATCACGCACAGAACGAGCAGTATGGCTGGTGGCATTGTCATGCTGGAGGGTCATGTCAGGATGAGCCTGCAGGAAGGGTACCACATGAGGGAGGAGGATGTCTTCCCTGTAAAGCACAGCGTTGAGATTGCCTGCAATGACAACAAGCTCAGTCTGATGATGCTGTGACACACCGCCCCAGACCATGACGGACCCTCCACCTCCAAATCGATCCCGCTCCAGAGTACAGGCCTCGGTGTAACGCTCATTCCTTCGACGATAAACGCAAATCCAACCATCACCCCTGGTGAGACAAAACCGCAACTCGTCAGTGAAGAGCACATTTTGCCAGTCCTGTCTGGTCCAGCGACGGTGGGTTTGTGCCCATAGGTGACGTTGTTGCCGGTGATGTCTGGTGAGGACCTGCCTTACAACAGGCCTACAAGCCCTCAGTCCAGCCTCTCTCAGCCTATTGCGGACAGTCTGAGCACTGATGGAGGGATTGTGCATTCCTGGTGTAACTCGGGCAGTTGTTGCCATCCTGTACCTGTCCCGCAGGTGTGATGTTCGGATGTACTGATACTGTTGTTACACGTGGTCTGCCACTCCGAGGACAATCAGCTGTCCGTCCTGTCTCCCTGTAGCGCTGTCTTAGGCGTCTCACAGTACGGACATTGCAATTTATTGCCCTGGCCACATCTGCAGTCCTCATGCCTCCTTGCAGCATGCCTAAGGCACGTTCACGCAGATGAGCAGGGACCCTGGGCATCTTTCTTTTGGGGGTTTTCAGAGTCAGTAGAAAGGCCTCTTTAGTGTCATAAGTTTTCATTTCACTGTATGATTGCCTCACTGTACACTATGAAAGTATATTGTTGGTGGTGTACAACGTTTTCATAGAACTGTTTATTTTAAATGGTTTTGTTAATTTAAATGTGTGTTATGTCTGGTTGAAGAGCATGGACTACATCACACTGTTATGTGACCCATGAGAAATTGATACACACATTGAAAAGAGAATGGTGTGGGGACAAGTCGAATTCAGGAAGTACAGTTTCACTGTAATAAACTTTGGCCCCTAGAAAATAAATTATATATGATAATTTATTGATTTAATTAATTAATGTAACACCAGATTGTCTGGAGACGTCAAGGTCTGCATGGTTTTGTTCTGCAGCTGCGCATTGACGTTACTGAAACCAGAGAGGAAGAGGCGAAGCGAGAGGTTTCACTCTCCAACAGATTTAGAAAAATCTGTTCAAAATAAACCCAATGCGTTTCAATGGATTTATTTTGGACCAAAACGTGTCGCCTGCCTTCCCGTCTTTGGGACAACGACTCCCATTGTTAGGGCGGAGACATGAGCATCTCGTCATTATATAGAGATCTCTGCCAAAACATCTAAGTAAAATCACATGATCTGTATTTTGTCATATGACATTGATGAGCGCGACAAGCAACCAGAGGCATGCAACTCACCGTGGACTTCACATCGCTAAGAGAAAGAGAACTCAAACTGTCAGGGATGAAATTCTATAAAAAAATATTGTGACTGACGATAATATCTGGAGTATGGAATGTTGGGGAGTTTTGACTGCGATAGCTGCCGCTTGTCTGCTAGGTAAGGTTGGTTTGTTGTCTTGGCTAGTCAACTGGGGTGTAATCATTAGTGCAAACAGTTGCGAAACGTGAGTTGATATTGGACAGATTCAGGTAGGTCCCTCCCCGTTTCGTTCCGTTTAAGAAACGTTTGCAACAGAATTGGCGACATGAATACACCCCTGGCATGCAGCACTGACTCTGCTTTTTAGCTAGCTATGACTGAAGGCAATTCTACATGGGATTGTTTGAGGTATTCACCCACTAGTGCCGCTGTGTAGATACCTTTTCTGTTTGTAAACTTTGTCTTGACTTTTTGTCAGGCACGCCATTCAGTTTATCATGCACTATTCTGATTTGATTTGAAAATTATTTTACAAACCGTGGTATACCTTTGTTTATTGTCTCTGATTCAAAATGTTCTTAAATGACTGAATGCAACATTACCATTACACACTGCTTTGTAACAATGTTGCATAAATGCAGCTATAAAAGTTTATGTTAATTAACATTCCACTATTGTTGTGAGGTTACATTTTTAGCCTTTAGGGCCTATTCATTAAGCCCTGCAGATCATTCTAGTGTTCAGTTAACACATATTACCAAAACCTTAAATTACCCAAGCAGTTTCCCATGCTCTGGCAATCTAAACTGCATAGAATATACTGTACAGTATACACAGAGGGCCCTGGCCAACTCTGAGCATTTTGGAGTATAAACCAGGTGAAATCTCATGACCTGTTTTTGAATAATTGCACTTCTTGAAGAGGGTGTCTTTCTCTCAGTAAAGCAGCTCAGCTCACGGCTAATGTGATTACTGCCACAATAAGGTATCTGTGTGCTGCTGCTCTCTTCGGTTTCCCCAACTCACTGTAGGTCAGACACCATGATATCTTGTGTTAAAGGTGTGTAATAATGGCACATTACACAGCCCACAAAGAGCTACATATCCTAAAGAAGACTTACTTTGAAATACTTTTTTTGAAACGTTGGCTACCTCATTGTGAAATAGATCAGGTGGGTGTTATTCAGAATGGCAACATCATTGTAAGATCTCAAAGGAATGAGCAATTAGACATCTAAAATCTTTCATGCTGGAACTTTTTGCCATTCTTTGATTAGGAACAAGGCTCTCATCTTTGGAGAATGTGCCACAAAGTCCTATTACTGATGGAATTTCCTCACAGTAAGGGTTGAAATCTGTGGATGTTTACTGAAAGATAATCTGATTGTAGTGAGTGGAAGATTAGGTGTCACATGACGTCTGCAATGGGTTAAGGCATCAAATACCAATCTCTGATGACCTTTTGGTCTTCTGAACCATACTAATCAGCGTATTGACCCATTAGCCTATATGGTTTCTGAAAATCAAGCTTCCTATGTCATGTGATCTATTTCCAGTGTAGCCTTTGCCTATCTACCACATTGCTACTTAGAGAGAGGCTGGGAATGTAAATTGTTTTCCTGTTTCTAGAACTATTGCTCTAAAAGTCTGTCTTGTTATAACAGGTGTGGTGGTGAGCCAGACTACGGCTCCGAAGCTCGCTCCTACTGTGATGAACACCACATTCATTGAGAATGTGACGGAAACAACCACATTCAGTGAGACCCCTACATTCAGTGAGACCCCTACATTCAGTGAGACCCTTACATTCAGTGAGACCCTTACATTCAGTGAGACCCCTACATTCAGTGAGACCCCTACATTCAGTGAGACCCCTACATTCAGTGAGAAAGTGACAGCGACCACCCATATGATCCTCAGCACCACATCCCCAGGCTGCTCTGCCCTCTGTGAGGCCTGTGTCCCAGGGTCCTACTCCGACAACGGTGAGTCTGAACTACGGGCCTGCGAGACCTGGCCTGGCCTGGCCTGGCAGAGAGAGGGAGTCTGAGAATGAAATAAACCTCCTCAAAAGCTTTTTATTGTCACTCTGTGTTTTGCTGTAGTAGAGAACATAATGTCAGCTCACAGCTTCGAAAAGTGCTCTTTTTGTTAGGAAAATAATTGAGATGTTGTAGCTGACTAGACTCAGATCTATTTATCAGCACAACTTATAAATTAGGTAGAAACACACCACAGCCAATTGATGCAGCACTGTAATGTAGTTTTTACCCATGTGACATCTATTTTTAACACCAAGGATGTTTGATCTTATGGTATGTTAAGTGGACAGTGGACACAGGAGTTGCATTGTTGGTGTAGCTTTGCAGTATTATTTGACTACTGACATTTGCCGGAGTAAGTGAAAGATAATTTGGCTAAACGGTAAAATGAAGATGGTAAATGTTGTAAACAGCACAGCCTGTTCAATAATAGACTTCTGATCCCTACCCCAGACTCCATGCTGTGTTCCTGCTGCCATGAGCCAGGGTTGTGTCTGTTCACTGGGGCTTGCCTCCCATGTTCCAGAGGGTTCTTTCAGCGTCTGGCTGGACAACAGCGATGTCTGCCCTGCAGCCAGGGTTTTTACACCAAGTAAGTCTGTCAACTGAGGGCATAGCCCTGAGTCTCTGTCAACTGAGGGTAGCAGCTTACCGATCACTGCACCTGTACACAGCCCATCTGTAATTAGCCCACCCAACTACCTCATCCCCATATTGTTATTTATATTGTTATTTATTTTGCTAATTTGCACCCCCAGTATCTCTATTTGCACATCATCTTCTGCACATCTATCACTCCAGTGTTAATACTAAATTGTCATTATTTTGCACTATGGCCTATTTATTGCCTTACCTCCATAACTTACTACATTTGCACACACTGTATATAGATTTTCTATTGTGTTATTGACTGTATGTTTTGTTTTATCCCATGTGTAACTCTGTGTTGTTGTTGTTTTTATCGCACTGTTTTGCTTTATCTTGGCCAGGTCGCAGTTGTAAATGAGAACTTGTTCTCAACTGGCTTACCTGGTTAAATAAATGTGAAATAAAAAGAAATACAATTCACAAACATTCTGTAGACCACTGTTGCATTTATGCTCTTCCTCTTCTCTTGTAGTTTCACCGGTAGCCCTGTGTGTCAGTCCTGCCCCCCAGGCTCCTACAGCAACAACACAGGCTCCGACTCCTGCCGAAGCTGTTCTCCCGGTATAAGTGCTGGGCTTCAGTCATTTGTTGCACATTCAAGCAATCCAAGGCTTCAGAAATATTAAATTGCATGTGTCTGTTTTTAAATGGAATGTGTTATTTTCAGGTTTCTATACGTCACAACAAAATGCCACATCGTGCAGTCCATGTCAACGGGGAACATTCTGCAGGTAAGTTGCCCTTCATGGTCACCTTAGATCTGTGGTTGCTAAACTAATGTGGTATGCACTGCAGCGGGATCTGCATGAACTCTTGATAATCCACACAACCTGTTGCTTGTCTGCAGATCTAACATCACATGCTCCCATCTCATGCTACCAATCTTACTCCCCAAAACAACACACAAACACCTACACACACACACACACGTACACACGCACATACACTTACACACATAGACAGACAGACACACACACACAGACTGAAAGACTCATAGGGTTAGTAGTGGGCATTGAAGAGATAATTATTGTAATAGTTAAGTGATCAGACACGGGGTGGTGATAGCTAGCAGTATAAAACTGTATTTATAAATAAGTTATTCCCTATTCATTGCACCCTTGTGGCTGTCCCTCCCACAGCTCCTCCAGTTGTGCTCTGTGTCAGATCTGTCCTGCTGGTACAGAGTCCCTGCAGGCTGCTGCCAAGGAGTGCACACCTTGTCGTCCCGGTAACTGCCAGTGCCAGCCAACAATATCAACTGTGCTATTTCTAATGCGTTCAGGGTGTTAAAATAGTACAGATAAAGAGAATGTTTTAAAATTGTGGCTGAGAATGTTCCATTCAATCTAATATAAAGTAAATAATTCAACTATGACTGTATATGAAGTAGCTCTATTCACAGAAGGGTTATCTGGCACTGCATTGATTACATCTATAAACACATTAAATGAAGGCATGCATGATCTAATTGGTTAAGGTAGTACACCGTAATAGCAGAGACTCAGACAGTTTTAAATGGATGACATCTGATTAGGATGAGATGATGTTTGGTTTTGGACAGGCCTGCACAAGGCTCCCCGTCAGAGTATGTGTCAAATCTGCAGCAGCGGCTTCTTCCAGATCCACTGGGGCCAGGAGACCTGTAACCTCTGCCCCGAAAACCACTACTGCCCAGTCAGTACCACAGCTCTTATTTCCTGTAAACACCTCCAATACTGAAAGTATCCCCAAGGGATTTCCTGACCAACGTTAATGACCAGGGCTCACTTAATCTGTCCCACAGAGTCCAGACGTGAATCCCATCCTGTGCCCTGGCGTTGCCTTCTGTCCTGAGGGCAGCACTGCTCCAGGTTACTGCATGGAGACCTTCTTCCGCAAGGCAGGGGAGGACTGCGAGCTGGCCCCCATCACCATTGCTCTACTTGTCATTGGAGGAGGGGGTATGTCTGAAGACACGTGTTAACATTTTGGTGCAGTGGGAGGAAAGTGGTTTGAACTTTAGGCTACCAGTTAGATGTTGAAAACCCTTGTCAAGCTGTCATAATGAAGTTCCCATATTTACTTGGTTTTAGTGACCCTTTAATCAAGAAAAGTTGTTCACTGACATGAACCTTGTTTATTTCTTCCAATTACACTACTTTTATGCACTTTCTCTGCACTACAAATATCAAAATATATTATTTAAATATGCTTATAGGTCATTTGATCTCGAGGCCACATCCTGTAGAAAAAACAAAGTGAAATATAAAACATTCTGAAGTAATGGAGTAGTAGTAAGTGAAGTTGATGATGTTTTCTCCCTTTTCTCTGGTCCAGTGGCCCTACTCTTTGTCATCCTGCTGGTGTTGCGTCGAATGCGAGACACAGATGGAGAGCTTTCCCTCGCACGACAATTTCTGTTAACCAAAGAGAGGCCGCAAGGTCAATACTACGGGATCCCATGTGATGCCGAGCCAGTATATGCTGGTTGGTGAACATGTCCCCAGCCTCATCTGATACTTCCTATTATTGGGGTAATATGTCTGGCTTTTAGAGCAGAATCAAGTGAAGTCTATGTGCCTCAGCTGTGGACTAATGGACCATAAGAGAAAGCAGACACCAAATCCTAGCTATTGTTTACTGAATGTCCATTTGAGTACTTTTGTTAACTCACCAGCTTTCCTGCGATATATCTTCTAGATTTATTTTTAACAAGCAGAAGTGTTTTTCATCTGTATTCTGTGCTTTAGTGATGGCGGACCCGTTACATTTGTTCAAAATAAGAAAAAATTTAATCAATTGAATTGTCCTTTGCATTCCTTTTGGTTAATTTGGCAAATGGTTTAAAGATGCACACACTGGATGGTTTAGGAGGGTTGAAAAGGGAGCTTGCGGGCTTCTTTATAAGGACTTGGTGGAGACCTTGTGTTATGAAAATCACTTATGTTGATGTTTGTAAATGCATTCATTCATGGTACATCTATGGGTGTTTTAAGTTATGCTTTGAAGATTGTTTTCAGTAAATGTTCCCCTCTTGTCACAGAAATAATCTATTTGCTGGTTATACAGATTAATAATATTGGTGATCTAAGGTACTATGTGTTATATTTTTAATTTTATGTTTGAAAGGCATCACATCTATGTTTATCAATAGCAACGTTTTTGACCTATGTTATTTAAAATAAAATGATATTTGTATGTTTTAAAGAAAAACACTGACTAACTGGAATAAAGCATAGCCATGAACTACTCTCAAGTGAAATTCTGTTATATAATTAATAGCCTATAAAACAACCAGATATAGACTGAAGTTATTGCCATAATGCAAGTTTATTAACAAAATGTATCTATTCAAACTCCGAGATCATATGGGGCATTGACGTTTCAGGAGGTTGTGTGTGTGTGCGAGCAAGACAACGCTCACCGGTTTCAGGATTGCGAACTAATTGTCCCAATCATACACCTTAGTAGTTGAAAGGTCATTTCATGATCACAAGGACCTCCGTTCCGCCAGCAAGAATAAGCAAGACCTAGGAAAAATAAGGTCGTGACCTCGGCGATTTTCCTTCAAAATATAAGTCCCGCAATGAAAATGGTATAAAAAATAATAAACAAATGGTCGCACTTAACATTTTATGAGGAATTTTTAGCAGACTTAACATTTTGTTCAACAATATGGGAAAAGGTAAAAAGTTAATTACCTTTATTGCACATGAGGACTATCGTTGACATTGTTAACAGCATTAAAAGTAATGATTCATAGATCGTTATCATGGTAACAACAGTAATACAAATAACAAAACATTATAATGCTACTATTAGTAATAACAAAAATATAATTATAATAATCAACTTTAAAAAACACTTTGAAATCTCATTGTTAATTAGCCCATTCATATTGCACAATGTTCATTAGGTTTTTCATATTGGCCATTCATATTGAACCATAAGTAGTAAAGGGCGTGTCCATTCTACTCCAGAGCACTTCTAGTTTCCAAATCCACAGAGTTCACATCCAGAGGAGCGTTGCTTCTCATGTTGAGGCCCTTAAAGAGTGGCTAATCAGCTTAAATCAAATCGTTTTTTGAAATTGGACATACCATACGCACCATATTTCTGAAAAACGATTGGATTTAAGCTGATTGGCCACTCTTTAATGACTGCAAAATGAGCAGTGATGCTCCTCTGGGTGTAAACCTGGTTTGTATTTTTTATTATGAACAATAAAACAAATACAAAAACAGAAATATACAAACAAGAGTACATAAACCTAACATAGACAGGTGTATTACATGTCGAGATACATTTCCAATTTGTCAAAAAGTTTTATGGTACATATTGCTTTTTTGTTTTTACACTGATCAATTCATAAATGTTTCAATTCTATCTTAAACAATGTGAAGAGGGGTTTGTTCTCCACCCACTTCATTTTATGGATAAAGAATCTTCCATGAAGGATAAACAAATTAACAATTAAAGTTAAATTGGGGTCCATATAATTTGGATCAAAATAAAACAAAATATCAGTCTTTCAAATTAACATTAATAGTAGTTTATTTTAAAAGAACATCTTCTAACTCCAAAATATTCTGACATAAGAACAGTCCCAAAATAAATGGTCAAGAGTCTCTGGGTCACAACCACAAAATAAACATTTGTTATCAATAGCAATTTTGAATCTGTGTACAATAAAGGTCTTTACAGGGTAGATTATATGAATGAGTTTGTATGATACTTCTTTCACCTTGTTAGATATACAATATTTCCCAGACAACAATACTTTGTTCCAGTTCACTTGTCCTAGAGCTGTATTCCAGTATATTCTAGCAGAGGGAATAGTAACATCTTGAGTTTTCTTATATATATGTTATTACATTTATAGTTTAAAATGTCAATTCCTTCTAGCTGAATTGAGGCTACAAAATCCTCAACAGTTGCACTTGGAGTATTGTTATATTCTCCTAAAAGTGGAATAGCACAATGAGGGACAGCTCTAACAACTATTTGAAACATTGTGTGTTCTCATGAATTCTGGATAATCATATAGTTGTCCATCATTATTTAATAATTGTTTAACCCAGATAATGCTGTTGTCAAACCAGTTCTGGAAAAACAAAGACTTGTTTTTGTATCTTATGTCTTTATAATTCCAGATTGTATATCTATGTGGGGAATGTTATGTTTGTACATGAGGTTCCAAGTTAGAAGTACTTTTTTATGAAAGTTAGCAAGCTCAATAGGGATCTTAATTTGAGTAAGAACTCTAGACCACCAATCTGTTGGAATATTAAATGAGGGATTATAGTCCAAATGCAATCCTTATTTCTTAAATATTTTTGTATCCATTTGATCTTTAAAATTATATTAGCGGTTTTAAAATCCAGAGCATTAAACCCTCCCTAACTTTGGGTGCTACATATTACCGCTTTTCTTAAATAATGAGGTTTATTCCTCCATATGAAGTTAAATAATTTTGTATCAACCATTTTAGTTACTGACAGAGGAACATCAAAGGCAAGGGAGGTATAAAGTAATCTGGACAGACTTTTAGATTTTGACAAAGTACACGTCCAGATAAAGAAAGATCTCTTAATAACTAGGAGTTAAATCTCTTTCCAATTTTCTCTACAGTAGGAGATACATTTAAATTGGCCCTTTCTTTATGATCTTTGCTAACTTTAATACCAAGATATGTGATCATATGGAGATCTTCCATAATGTGCTCATTGTAGTCTATCAAGTCCAATACTAGTCAACTGCGTTTATTTTCAGCAAACTTTATGTGTAAATATTTGTATGAACAGAACAAGATTCAACAACTGAGCCTGAAGGAAGGGTACCACATGAGGGAGGAGGATGTCTTCCCTGTAACACACAGCGTTGAGATTGCCTGCAATGACAACAAGCTCAGTCCGATGATGCTGTGACACACCGCCCCAGACCATGACGGACCCTCCACCTCCAAATCGATCCCGCTCCAGAGTACAGGCCTCGGTGTAACACTCATTCCTTCTGCGATAAACGCGAATCCGACCATCACCCCTGGTGAGACAAAACCGCGACTCGTCAGTGAAGAGCACTTTTTGCCCGTCCTGTCTGGTCCAGTGACGGTGGGTTTGTGCCCATAGGCGACGTTGTTGCCGGTGATGTCTGGTGAGGACCTGCCTTACAACAGGCCTACAAGCCCTCAGTCCAGCCTCTCTCAGCCTATTGCGGACAGTCTGAGCACTGATGGAGGGATTGTGCGTTCCTGGTGTAACTCGGGCAGTTGTTGTTGCCATCCTGTACCTGTCCCGCAGGTGTGATGTTCGGATGTACTGATACTGTTGTTACACGTGGTCTGCCACTGCGAGGACAATCAGCTGTCCATCCTGTCTCCCTGTAGCGCTGTCTTAGGCGTCTCACAGTACGGACATTGCAATTTATTGCCACATCTGCAGTCCTCATGTTTTTCATCGGCAGGGACTGGGAAACTGGTCAGAATTGAAGGAATGATGGATGGCTCTGAATACAGGGAAATGCTTGGGGGAAACCTGTTTCAGTTTTCCAGAGATTTGAGACTGGGACAGAGGTTCACCTTCCAGCAGGACAATGACCCTAAGCATACTGCTAAAGCAACACTTGAGTGGTTTAAGGGGAAACATTTAAATGTCTTGGAATGGCCTAGTCAAAGCCCAGACCTCAATCCAATTGAGAATCTGTGGTATGACTTAAAGATTGCTGTACACCAGCGGAACCCATCCAACTTGAAGGAGCTGGAGCAGTTTTCCCTTGAAGAATGGGCAAAAATCCCAGTGGCTAGATGTGCCAAGCTTATACATACCCCAAGAGACTTGCAGCTGTAATTGCTGCAAAAGGTGGCTCTACAAAGTATTGACTTTGGGGGGAGGGTTAGTTATGCATAGTTATGCACGCTCAAGTTTTCTGTTTTTTTGTCTTATTTCTTGTTTGTTTCACAATAACAAATATTTTGCATCTTCAAAGTGGTAGGCATGTTGTGTAAATCAAATGATACAAACCCCCCAAAGATCCATTTTAATTCCAGGTTGTAAGGCAATACTTTCTCAAGCCACTGTAATTGTGCCTTAATGTGTTTGGACCCCTGGAAGAGTCGCTGCTGCCTTGTGGGGATCCCTAATAAATACAAATACAAATAAATGTACGAAGTCTACAGGACGGAACTCTTATTCTGAAGGATTCCAAAAATCCGTGACCCGGAAGTACTTAGTTATTATTGCCTACTTCACAGCGGCATCATAAGAAACATGGCAGCCACAATGGCCAGGAACGTCCCTGGTATGTAACGTGTTGCTACATTATTGAGATAATACCTTTCAAAAGGTTTTGTGTAGGTTCTATAGCTAGCTGTTTTTCAATCATAATAGCTAATTTGTTGCCTAACAAGGCGACTTTCGTGGCTATTATTAGCGCAGCGCAGCCTAAGGTTATCCAATGCCAACGCTTACTCGTCATGATGCTAGCTAACTATATAGTTAGTGTGATGATAGTGAATATGTACTACCGTTATTAGCAGTGAACAAGATATGGCTTCCCTAATTTTAGAAATGTCTTTATTTTGCATGGACAGGCTTGATGAGGCCGTTGACTCTGTTTGCCAGGGGGCAGCAGATATGTCGGTTCTCCACCATAATCCATCGTCAAACCGTCCAGAGGTCTCTGCTCACTACTCCTACATGGGCTTCTCTGTCCGCCAAAGCCTTCCAGACACCCAAACCGAGCATCCTGCAACGGTGAGGGCTGGGCATACATACTGCTCATCAGATTCTGAATAGTTATATTTTGCAGATTCAATTCATCAAGTGTGATTAGCTTTTTTTTTCTTCTATTCATTTAGCTAGCTAGATAGCGTTTGTTTCAATTGTTTATTTGAAAGATGCATCAATCAATTAAATTCATAAGATGATGGCAGTAATATCCCGTGGCTTTGTTTGTTTGAATGACATGAAACTGCAAACGTAAAAAAAAAAAAAAAAAAGCATTTTACTCATTTGGGTGGGGCTTGGTTCTTGCAGGGTTGCGCCTCTCATTCCCAGCCTGGTCCAGCAGCCAATCAGAAACCTCACGTATATCAGCCTGAAAAAGGGGAAGAGGAAGTCTGTGAAGTCAGTCGTGAAGAGGTTCATGCGGCTGCACTGTGGCCTTTGGATTAGACGCAAGGTAATGTACAAGTCTCATTCTGTTTTCCTTAGGTTCTGAAACCATAAAGGTTGTGGCGTTGACTCTGTTTTTCCTCTGTCTTCGAATGGACACTTACTGCTGATTCTCAACAGGCTGGATACAAGAAAAAACTGTGGAAGAAGTTGCCTGCCAGAAAGAAGCGTTTAAGGGAGCATGTGTTTTGTAACAAAACACAGATTAAGCTCTTGGACAAAATGACCACTAAATTCTGGAAGAGGAGGAACTGGTTTGTCAATGATCCCTACAAGAAATATCATGAACGTGTCAACCTAAAAGTCTAATGGCTTGAAATGGCCTTCCCACCCTGAGACGTATGTAATTTGCAATTGATTAATCAAATTTCATTGTACACAGATGAGATCAAGAACATTGTTCACAGCATCATTTTGGTCAACGTAGAGTGAAACGCAGATTTGGGCAAATTTGCAATTGATAAATCAAATGGAAATATCACTGTCTTTTCAAAGTCGTTGAATAAATTATCGCAAATGCTTCTTGAATTGTATTACATATTTAAATATAATGCAAAAAAAATACATAAGCTATGGCATCACATTGTCTCGTGTGGCTCAGTTGGTAGAGCATGGCGCTTGCAACACCAGGGTTGTGGGTTTGATTCCCTACTGTAAGTCGCTCTGGATAAGAGCGTCTGCTAAATGACAAAAAATATATATATATTGGCTGTTATCAGTTTACCAACAGAAACACAGATGATACAGAGAAAGCACGTGTCATTTTAGCACGTCATTCCTGTCTCTGTCATATTTTTTCTTTTTAATAAATAGAGTTCAGACATGTTCCTCATACAATTTATTTGACTCAAGATTGTGGAAACATGTATTTTGTCCATGAGAATAACTTTCCTGACCTTGCCACAAAGTGCTTGAAAAGAATATTCAGCCACTTCAGAATCTATGTAAAATCGGCAAAGGCATTCAATGAAGCAAATAACTAAACTAATCCACCCAATGCTCTGTAGTAAATAATGTTCATATTTACTAAATAACAAACATCATCCAATGATGACTTTCCTTTATTGATGTGTACTACTAGCTAGCAACAAAAACATGATTCACTTTATTTTGTATCAATTTTTCTGATTTTGAAAAGGCAATCGCATTCCAACACATTAACAAACTACTAAAGTTGCAACAAGGATAAAATAAATTGTACCACATATGTAATCTCTGCCAACAAGTGTATACCTAAATATTTTTACCAGAAAGTGATTGAATTTGATGTAAACTCAACACACGTACCTGAGGAGAAGCCTTAATTTCTAATTTAAGCTACTGTATTGAGAACAGTGAACTAAAATGAATGCTGCCCAAACACCAAGCATAATTCACAGATTCAGTGACTCATTGTGTAATAGCCAAGAGGGTTCAATCTAAGTGAATTCACATACCTACAGTGCAAAAACGTTCATTTAAAGACAGACCGCATGTCACTCACTTTTGTTACTACCATTGGCAAAAACACTTTCTCGATATTCATGTAATTTACAAAAGGTTAGGAACCTGCCCACCTATAGTGTAATTGCTATGCCCTCACAGATTTGGCAACAGGCAGGTCTGAGAGAGGAATTAGAAATGAATCTCTTCACAATGGCTGGGAAAATACAGGTTGACAATTGTGGCTACATTGAGAAATGTAGAGTTTTGAGTAAGAAGCGTGAGTTGACAATTGCTCAATGAAAGCAGAGTATTGCACAGTGTTTTTAGACTCTGAGAAGGACCAGAGTATATAGCCCTCGCCACTGTATCTTTTGTTATACAATAGCTATACACTTCAAATAATATTTTGTGTGCTAAACCTGAAAATACTTAAATGTATAGTGATGTCTATACGACATGAATAACAAACTTTTACAAAACAATTGAATGACAGACTTGAATGCCAGATTAGTCATAAAGCGATTGAAAAGTCGATTGTCAACATTTCTGCTCCATAGAGCAATTTCTTTATTTGAATACTAACTAATCCCATATAATAATAATTTTGGTAATGGTAAATAACATGGTGATCAGTGAACCAAAAAAGGGAAAAAACATTCTTACAGTTCTGTTGTTTACTTTTTTGCCATTTCATGGTACTGGAACAGTTGCAGTAACTGAACAGTGCATGACATTAATCATAGTTATGGCCACTTGTAGAAAAAGCATAGAATTGCTTATGATTTTTCTCTCTGGAAGAATGTTTGTGATATTTTAGTGCTCGTTGCAAGAAATACAAGTACTGATATTACTGTTTCTGAAGTACCAGGTACTCACTGTTTTATTTGAATGGTTTAAGGCTTTATAAGCAAAGGTAAAGAGCTCTATTCAATCCGTATCGCGGAAGTTCAGCGTTACAGCGTGATTTAAATTTAAAGGCAATGTTAGCGCGTTAGCGGAGACTGCTTTCACGGTAAACGCTGCACATGTCGGCTCAATCAGACATTTCCTTTACATTTCTATTGCGCAATCTGTAATGCTTCAGCGATACAGATTGAATAGAGCCCTTACTTGTAGTTGGCTGACTCTTTTAGTTCCATTGCTAGTAGATTCATATAATCAGCATTTTTGAAGTCCTACCACAGCTATTTTATCTCATAAATAAATACCACCTTTGAGGAGTTATACTAACCTGACAGGACAATTAATTTCTGTTAAATTGTCAGTACAGATTGTATTTGCCAGGTCAAAGCTCACCCTACAAACCCAAGAGAGTGAGTGGACAACCAAATCCTTTACTTAGGGATTATTTCACCCTGCTACTCTCCTGATGACTGATGCCATCTCAGACAGTGACCAAGTAGCCACAAAAAGATGAAGTGACAATACATTCTGTTTTATGACATCACCTGACTAAGGACCAGAGACACATACATGCATTTGTCTCTAAACATAATATATAAAAAACTATCTAAATGATAAATACACACACATACAAAAACATATTCAATGACCGACCAATCAATCCAAATGTCTGTATGGTATGGAGCCCACTCTTGAGTGCTACCTTGATGGCACCCACCATCTGTCTCCTTTACAGTACAGTATGTGCCAGAGGTCATATATATTAAGATAGAGGGTCACAAGTCACTTTGGTTTCCTTATACTAAAACAAGGCTGCTTTATGCATTTAGCTTTTGGCCACATTTCCTTATTTACCCTCTTCTCCTCGCAGCTAACACAAAATCACATGCCTTCTCTGTTTGAAGACAGCTGGGCAATCCTGGATCTTGTGAGAGGCCTTATGTCTCTAGGAGGAGGCTGGAAAGAGAGAGACGGAAAAAAGAGAGATGGGGCACTGATTAACCATAACGGTTCTGAAAGCAGTAAATGCAACATTATTCCTGGTTTGTGGGCTGACAATGTTGATCTTGTCTGTCCGATATGCATGCTCTGTGTATCTCTACAGTCAGTTTGGGCACAAGATAAACACTCAGTAAATTATGAAAATATGATTTGACACATGGTAAAGAAAGCAATCGTGGAATGTTCTTGTCAGAGGCCTGTTCCAGCTTGTTTTCTAGGGAAATTGGGAAAACAATACATGCAATCAAATCAATACTTCCATTGCATTCAACAGCAAAGTCATAAAAGCAGTAAAACATTACTGAAAATAACATCAATTTACACACATCAGTCCACTAAAACTACAAATGCATATTAGAAACTAATTTGTATCATAACGGTACAACCAATTTCAGGCCAAAAATGATCTGCCGTCCTAATTTTTGCAATGATACCGTGCCACGCCACGAGAACCCAGTTAGAATTAGTGACTCGGTGTGTTAGTCACAGTCCAGTTCAGGGGCAGTTAGAACCACACACAGTAGGCCAGCCAGTTTAAAGGAGTACCTCAGGTGCCTTCCTCTTAATCAGCCTGAGCTGTGGGGTGCTTGTTGATGTTTCCCCCCCCATGTCCTCAGTCTGCTCTGGTGCAAGGGATGGAGGTGGAGAGGGCTGGGGGGTCAGAGAGGGTGAAGGAGGGAGTGTGGGTTTGGGGGGCGTAATAGGGTGGGACAGCAGCTCCTTAGTGTCACACTGGTCGAATCTCAACACCTCATACGCAGTCATATCCAAATCCTGCCCTGCACCGTGAGAAGCAACGGTGGTGAAAAATGAACAGACACATATCAGAATGTATGCTGAAAGCAGCAGTGAAAATGTTGTACTATAATTATTGAAGTGCTGTAGCGTCACTACAGTGAGGTTGTTATGAATTCACTTTCTAAGGGGCAGAGTAGGGTTGTTGTTGTTCTCTACACAGAGCACGGGAGCAGACATCAAAAGGACCATGTGTGCAGGCAGGGGAATAAGGACTAGAATAATGCTGAAAGATATGGGATACCCTCTCTCACAGAGCAATGCCATTAGGATGAGGACTCCTCTTCAGTGCCCTTCATTTAGTCTGCAGAATCATGTTGAGTACACTGGATTTCCATCTCATCATTCAATATGCCATGGAAACGGAAAGCAAAAGGCCAAAATAGCCTTTCATAACCCTGCTCTTTCAATATGAAGGACGCTGGTTGACCTATCAGCTAATATCATGTTGTTCTGAAAACACAGATAATCACATTGTAATTATTGTACAATAAGTGTGTGGTAAATTAACGAAACATGTTTTTCAAACATAATTGGAAAACTTGTTAATGATCCACATACAGTACAGCCACTTACAGTTACAGTCATCCACAACAAAAAATGTTAACAGAGCGACGGTGCAAAAGCATTCTTTTTCACCTTGTGGCTATTAATAACCTCTTGGAAAATAGACTCATCAATCCAAACAAAGTAAATCTCAAAGAAACTTTAGGACTGTACAACACATACCGTATAATGAGACATGAAACATTGAACTAGTATGGCCAACAAAGAGCAGGCTCTGGTCATTCTATGATAAAAGCTAAACGTGAATCATTCCTAGGTGGGTCTAGAACAGTGGTATTCAAAGTCAAGGGAATTGCAGTGGGGTTGCCCAAAATTAAGAATACAGAATTTTTTCATGAGACAATATACAAATGTTTTTGAGAAAAATCATTTGAAAAATACAATTTCAGTGAGTAAATGTATTTATTGGTTCTCTTAATTTTGATAAGAGAGAAAATGTAATGAATTGAAGGTTATTTATTTATGTGAAAATCTAAATGGACCGATTTTAATGTTGTGTCGTCAGATTTGGGGTTTGAAAGTTTGAATACCACTGGTCTAGAGCCTGCCTGGCAGCCCTGTGGAGACTGACCTGCAGTCAGGGAGCGTCACAAACAGGAATAGAGATGTGGGGTTAGGGGGACTAAGGAAAGTCAGGGCACATAACTATTATCTTCAGGCTTAAACAGGAAAGAGGCCATATGATAATGTTTGTTTACGCAGAGGAAACAGACCTGTTTTCAGCAGTGCCAACATTTCTAATGCCTTTACTTTGAAACAATGAGCAATACTAAGCAGTAAGGTAAATATGTTACTAACTAGGGAGTTCAACTGTGAAATATGATTTACTCTATTAGGCCGTACTAGTACACATGCTAGAGGTGTACACATTGCCAATCGTACAGTGCATTCGGAAAGTATTCAG
This sequence comes from Coregonus lavaretus, assembly GCF_964263955.1. Lineage (NCBI taxonomy): Eukaryota > Metazoa > Chordata > Actinopteri > Salmoniformes > Salmonidae > Coregonus > Coregonus lavaretus. The sequence goes on along the minus strand of NC_140005.1, from coordinate 25,117,505 downwards.
ACCCCTTCCCTTTTTCCACATTTTGTTACGTTACAGCCTTATTCTAAAATGGATTAAATAAATACAAATCCTCAATCTACACATAATAAATACACCCATAATGACAAAGCGAAAACAGGTTTTTAGAAATGTTTGCACATTTATAAATAAATAAAAACAGAAATACGCTATTTACATAAGTATTCAGACCCTTTGCTATGAGACTCGAAATGTAGCTTAGGTTTAGCTTAGGTGCATCCTGTTTCCATTGATCATCCTTGAGATGTTTCTAAAACTTGGGAGTCCACCTGTGATAAATTCAATTGATTGGACATGATTAGGAAAGGCACACACCTGTCTATATAAGGTCCCACAGTTGACAGTGCATGTCAGAGCAAAAACCAAGCCATGAGGTCGAAGGAATTGTCCGTAGAGCTCCAAGACAGGATTATGTCAAGGCACAGATCTGAACAAGGGTACCAAAAAAATTCTGCAGCTTTGAAGGTCCCCAAGAACACAGTGGCCTCCATCATTCTTAAATGGAAGAAGTTTGGAACCACCAAGACTCTTCCTAGAGCTGGCCGCCCGGCCAAACTGAGCAATCGGGGGAGAAGGGCCTTGGTCACGGAGGTGACCAAGAACCTGATGGTCACTCTGACAGAGCTCCAGAGTTCCTCTGTGGAGAAGGGAGAACCTTCCAGAAGGACAACCATTTCTGCAGCACTCCACCAATCAGGCCTTTATGGTAGAGTGGCCAGACGGAAGCCACTCCTCAGTAAAAGGCATATGACAGCCCGCTTGGAGTTTGCCAAAGGCACCTAAAGGACTCTCAGACCATGAGAAACAAGATTCTCTGGTCTGATTAAACCAAGACTGAACTCTTTGGCCTGAATGCCACGCGTCACGTCTGGAGGAAACCTGGCACCATCCCTACGGTGAAGCATGGTGGTGACAGCATCATGCTATGGGGATGTTTTTCAGCAGCAAGGACTGGGAGACTAGTCAGGATCAAGGGCAGATGAACGGAGCAAAGTACAGAGAGATCCTTGATGAAAACCTGCTCCAGAGTGCTCAGGACCTCAGACTGGGGCGAAGGTTCACCTTCCAACAGGACAATGATCCTAAGCACACAGCCAAGACAACGCAGGAGTGGCTTCGGGACAAGTCTCTGAATGTCCTTGAGTGGCCCAGCCAGAGCCCGGACTTGAACCCGATCGAACATCTCTGGAGAGACCTGAAAGTAGCGGTGCAGTGACGCTCCCCATCCAACCTGACAGAGCTTGAGAGGATCTGCAGAGAAGAATGGGAGAAACTCCCCAAATACAGATGTGCCAAGCTTGTAGCGTCATACCCAAGAAGACCTGAGGCTGTCATCGCTGGTAAAGGTGCTTCAACAAAATACTGAGTAAAGGGTCTGAATACTTATGTAAATGTGATATTTCCGTGTTTTATTTTTATACATTTGCAAACATTTCTAAAAACCTGTTTTTGCTTTGTCATTATGGGGTATTGTGTGTAGATTGATGAGGGGAAAAAACTATTTAATCCATTTTAGAATAAGGCTGTAACGTAACAACATTTGGAAATAGTAATGGGGTCTGAATACTTTCCGAATGCACTGTATCTACCCTTTTCAGTGTTACCATATTGCTACTTAGCTATTACCTGGTAGTTATCTAAGAGGTGATCAAATTGTCTTATGGGAAAATGATGTGCAATAGGATCATCTCATCCTGACACTGGCTGTGTCATTCGTTCTGTCTGTATCCTGGTTAGTGATGTAAGTGTATGTGGCAGTATAGTCTCACCCTTGGTGTAGCCACTCTCTGACTTGCTGCGCATCATGGTCTTGGCCCTCTGTTGTCCAGCTGCAGACTGGGTGGAGACAGATCCAGAGTCCATCTCAGTTTGGTCGGACTGGTAGGCAGACAAGTCATGCATGCTGAAACTTCGTAGTCTATCTGACAGTACTCCTTGGCTCTGGGGTGGGAGACAAAATACATGAACACTATGAATTATCTATATGAATACAGAAAAACATCACTTCACCCCACCATTCCCCCAGGACACATCAGAAATTAAAATAGTAAGCATTACCTTTGTCGCAGCCAGGACTGCAGCTGTGGCTGCTACATTCAAACCTTTCCTCCCAAAAGTCACCAGAGTATCGTAGCTTTTGTCCTTTGCTTGGCAGAGATAGTCATCAATATCCTGGACAGAGAGAAAAACACATTACTTGTGTTTTTATTGGCAGGCCATGTGAAAAACACATTCATAGATTTGATGTACTGTATGTAAACAATAAATGTTGTGACTATTTGTAATGAACATGGTCTCTATCTGTCTTGAGATTGCTCTTTAGCAATGTATATGTTTCTTCACACATAAAGAGTGGACATCTTGATTGTCTTTTAGAATCAGTGTTATTGTTATTTTCATATGACAGTGGGTCCCTGTGTTGGTCCCCTCTCAACTCTGACGTGTGCCGTTTCCTTCCTGCCCATCACCCAAAACATGACCAGCTAGGACAATCCAACCTCTCCCTTGGATAATTGATCACAGCAAACTCTGTCATTAAAATTATTAGCAGAGCATTTAAAGCATATATAATATAGAAGACACCTCATAATACATTTCAAGAGGACAAAAAAAAAAGTACTAATGCACTGGTCTCACCTTCTCTTTTGAAGATAGTGTTGGGTGAACAAACTTCCTGTATAGAACACTGGACCCCTTTGTGTAGGGAGACAGTAACCATACCACAAAGGCAATCTTCAGCTCATAATAGAAAGGAACCCTACAGTGAAGGGAAGAATAATACAGTGATCAGAGCATTCATAAAATCTATACTCCATTACAACACCATCATTAGTCTTATGACTATCCTATGTTGGCTAATGTTATGTGACTCAGTACTATTTCAGAACAATATTTTGGACATCATAACTAATTATATGAAATCAAGTGAAATAATAATATACATAAACAAAATAGGTGTTTTATAATACACCATTAACTTACCAACAGATAAATATATCTGTGATGGTTTCCATGGTGGTGAATAGTGCAAATATGATCCAGTACATCATCCATTTCACCTTTAAAATCAAAATAACTATCACAGTTAGTCTGATACATAATAGTTCAGAATATTAAACTCAATTCTAATAAATCCTGGTTTAAGTAATTCAGTCCAAGAGTTGGCTGGGTCTGTGAAACTGGCCCATAATATGCCCAGACTATGGCATGTTACTGTTTGGTTTCATTGTCACTTTTTTTCATAATGTTGCTAATACTCACATATTCCTTCACATCCTTTGACTTGACAGCTTTGTATGAGGAGTATGCAGGATATAATGTGCCAAATACAAGCCTGGAAAACACAAAACATGTCATTAGCCTATGCAATAAGTGCTTGTCCAGCACATCCACACACATTTATGGGGATAAAAGCAAATAAAACTCAATAGTAAAAACTGTCCAAAGTAGGCTACAGCAACTGACAGCAGTTCACAATTGAATTGCCATTATCTATCCTCTGACTCCCCAGTCCTGGGTATTGGGTTTATGACGAATTGACTGTGTTAAAACTGTTTTAGATTTGATTGAATGCATAATGTTTATATAAACAAATAATAAATCAACAGGGAGTGGCTCATATTCCCAAGAAATTGTGAGTGAGTATCTGAGAACCATCCCATGCGCATTTCCTTTGCGCCAAAATCCCATTGCCATCAGAGACCCCGCGAGATAAGTCCGAGTTTTACGTGCGCAAGTGATTTCCAATTCCGCCCATATTGTTGAATGTGTAATTGACATGAAGACACTCATATTTTCAACAACAATTCAAACTAATGGGAGCACATTTAAAATTCGAACTTATTAAACAAGGCCACACGAGGACTACACCTGTGTGGGACTGTATATCTTTCGGACAGGGGGACCCCTTGTCTTGAAGCAACAGTATGGCAACAGCTGAGTGTGACCTGCTTAAATTACTGACGTATATAGGCCTACACTGGCTTGTCCTGTATAACCATACAGTTGTTACACCCACAAGGTCACTCAAAACAAAATGCATTCAGTGTTTCTGCTTAAGACCTCAAAATAACAAATAAAATGTTGTGTTGGATAGTCTATATAGAGCTTTGAATGCCAAGACAGACAGAAAGAAGACACTTGGAGCCTCATGTCTGAAACAGCAATGTAATATGATATTGTAACCTAAATTTAATTTACGTGCTATTTTGAGATTTGGCTAACTCCAAGTCTATATGTTGTGAACACGTTTAATCATTTCGCCATATTACAACACAATAGAAATGGCCAGTGGAGCCTATAATTCTGCTTCCATAGATTAACGTGCTTAAATATTCAGATGGCTCAGAACATTTGTGGCAATAAAGTCTTAGAATTATATGCAACACTTGTATTGTAACCTGAGAGGGTTGACCCATCCCTTTGTTTTCCAAATAAAGGACATCAAGTATCATAAAATAGCTCTGCTTACCACTGCTCTGTGCTTTATAAAAGCATTTTATTCAGTTATATTTGCTTTTACTGCATGAAATCCCCTATCGATGGCAGCATTCTTGTTGCTTGATCATTTCCAACATGCATAGCTCTGCATGAGCAGACATATATCAATAGAAATATACATATTTAATTTGGGCAATCACGTAATTCTTTGTCTGGAATATAATCGCATGTAAATACATAATAGGCTAAACAAAATATTCACCGACCTTTAAATGTGATATGACAATTAAATCAAATAATGTGCGCCGAAATGGCAAAAACCCCATTCTTTAAATAAGGAATAACACAGTCATAAACAGAGCACAATATTCTGTCTCGTCTCAAACCCCAGAGTCACCATCTCTGCTTAGAAATAAGACGTAGCCTAAATAGGCTATAAAGCCGCCACTGCTGTCATGCACCTTGTGTCACAGAAAAAAAACGCATATTTACAGCAAACGGCATTATCTCGAGTTGGGATTTTTATGAAAGAAGAATGTGATAAAAAATAACTTACACCACAAGTCTAGAGATTATCCAAGAAACCATTGCGCTGAGAAGGTAACGGAACGTGCTGTCAACAGGGAGGAGTTTCCTTCTTGAGCGTTGGCAGTTGCCATTTGACAGCAGCGTCAGCGAGGACCAACCACGGCGTCAAACGGTGCGCTGCACGCAGACATGAACGTGATACAGAATAAACAGTTTTGAGTCTATTGAAATAATTACTGGCCTAACTACCTGATGTTGTTTGAATTAATGTAAATACATCATTTAAAAATGTAACACTATAACTAGGAAGATTGTGAGGTTGTAATGATAACACCAATATCAACCACCTTCTGGGAAATAGAGGGCCTGGATCTGGAAGAAAAAGAAAGTGAGCAGACCAGGCAGGGTAAGTGCTATTCAGAATCCTAAACGCTACCCTAACCATTTTAAATTTCAACTTCAATAGAGGGTTGAGACATCCCAAGGATCCCAGATAGCATGGACCAGGCAGTGTGGATTAAACGTCTCAATAGCATAGCAAACTATGATTGCAAAACACATGTAAGTGTTCAGTTTCAGAAACAATACTAATTCAATAAAATCCACTGCTATTAGTTGAAGCTTGTAAATCATTTTTGGGAGTTTTCCCTAAAACATGAGACAGCGCTTTTTTGACTGGTAACCTACATATCAACAGTCAGAGGATCGAGATAAGACTTTGGTTACATTACACACAAAGGCTGCTGAGGGAGGGCTGTGGCTGGTAGAAAGCTAATCCATTTGAAGCCAAGGGAAAAGCACCCCAGAGCAAAGTTTAGCTCCAAGACTATCTCAGTCTTGAATGTGTTTTCACAGTAGTTGCTCTTTCCCATAAAATAAAGCAACAAAAGTAAAGTGACCTACCAACCGAACCAAACACATTTGTCCACTTTTTCCTTTCATCCTACTCTTCTATTTTCCTTAACTTTCAGGTAACATTCAAGTATGGAGAGAGGCCAGGCAACAGTAAAATCATCCATGTTTATTTCCTTAATTTCCTGGCCACATAAAAAACAAAAGTATGCACAGAAGAAAACAACCCATAACACACAGGGTCTGAAATGAGACTAACAAATCAGATTTTTTACTGAATAAGCACAACAACTTTAAGGACTTTGAGGCCAACAATACACAGTTAAAGAAGCAGGATCTCAACGTACAAAATCGGTTAGAATTTGCGTTCCTTCTTTACCCCTCCAAACAACATTACAGAAGACAATAATAATAATAAAGATAGATATGCACTGTACATATAATCTTTAAAAGAGAAGTTTGCTTTTTAGTTCTAGTGTTTCAAATGCTGAAAGTAAATTAAATACATTGAGTGTACAAAACATTAAGAACACCTGCTCTTTCCATGACAGACTGACCAGGTGAAAGCTATGATCCCTTATTGATGTCACTTGTTAAATCGACTTCAAATCAGTGCAGATGAAGGGAGGAGACAGGTTAAATAAGTATTTTTAAGCCTTGAGACAATTGAGACATGGATTGTGTATGTGTGCCATTCAGAGGGTAAATGGGCAAGACAAAATATTAAAGTGCCTTTGAACAGGGTATGGTAGTAGGTGACAGGCGCACCGGTTTGTGCCAAGAACTGCAACACTGCTAGGTTTTTAATGCTCAACAGTTTCCCGTGTGAATCAAGAATAGTCCACCACCCAAAGGACATCCAGCTAACTTGACACAACTGTGGGAAGCATGGAATGTTTTCAACACCTTGTAGAGTCCATGCCCCGACGAATTGAGGCTGTTCTGAGGGCAAAGGGTGGGGTGCAACTCCTTATTAGGAAGGTGTTCCTAATGTTTGGTATACTCAGTGTATATTGTATTACATTTAGATAGATTTCTGAACTAGATCAGAGTAGTGATGGATTAAAGTTATTAACATCGTGGATTAAAGTTTAATGAACACTAAAATGTGATGAGTCACTCATTTAATATCGCAATGCAGAGCAAGACGTTTCCATTACGGATTAGATATGTCAGTGACCGGCTCAGAGTAAGTCTCTGTCCACTAGGCACAGACGTCAACTCATCGTCTATTCCATGTTGGTTCAACGTAATTTAATTGATTTGACGTGGAAACAACATTGATTCAACTTGTGTGTGCACAGTGGGTAGTTAATCCAACCAATTGCAGGATGAAGCCTCAGCTTCCCCAAAATAATCAGACCACACTCAGCACTTTAGATACGCATGAGCCTTTCTTATTTTCAGCGATCTTGGGATTCATATATATCTTTGCAACGTTGGGTATACAGTCACCACACTTTGGGTGATTTATGGGCTTACCCAGCTTATATGTAAGGTCATAAAAGCCAACTTTCATAAGAATAGATCTGATATGTTATTTAGCCCTAAGCATTGAAAAGTTCTCAGCCCAAAGCTAATCAAAAATAATAATGTGAAAGAAAGAGACTAAATGTATTTGAGAAGAAACTAGGTAAACCCTAGAGTAGACCAAAATTGTCTTTGTACATCCTTGGGAAGGCAAAAAGGCTTTAAGGGGACAAAAAGAGGTCAAAAGGTCAATCTTAGCTCCTTAAGGCTGCCAGTCTAGACTGCATCTCCTCAATGTCCTCCTCCGACTCATCCTCTGAGGCTGCGGCTGCCGCAGGAGGCTCCATTTCAGGCAGGGCATCTGTGACTTTGCTGGGCGCTTTGCCAAGGGCACCTAAAATGGAACAAACCACCATGTACAACATTTTATTTTTTACCCTCAGCCCCTGCCAGACAGGTGATAATTTACAGCCCCACACAACTGTTTGAGACCAGTTTCATTACCAGAGGGACTGTCTTTACCTGCTGTGATCTCAAAGAGGATCTTATCAACTTCTGCCTCCGCTGCCTCCTCCATCTCATCATCATCCTCCATGCTTTCAAAGGTATCCTCCAGCATCTCCTCTATGATACCAGCCTGTGGGACATAACACCAAAAGGTTATATCAATACTCAAACAGTATTTATTAATTTAAACATTGTTATTCTTCAATATACATTTAAACAGTGCATAATATTGTTGGTTATATGAATTGTATGTTTGTAGCTTCAGATCGTAGCAGTGGTTAAAAACTGGACAGCTTCCCCGAGTCTCTCTAAAGAGGGCTACACACTGGTACGTGACGCAGCAGCAATAGACATGAGCAGTGATCGATTTATGTTCCCAACAGTAACAAAGCGGCCACAGTGAGTCAGCGGATATGCGACTGACCTTCATCATCTCCTTGGACAGCTCCCTCATGGTGCCCTGGATCTCTGGGATCTTCACTAAGCTCTGCATGGCTTTCATGACCTCTGTGCTCTTCTGAAGGGCGCCAGCTACACGCAATAAAGCTGGAAAAATAACAGCAGTCACACACCAGACACCACCCCTTCGTAATGTAACACGTACATATTCATATTAGGGCCATGACTTGACCTGACCAGAAAAAACTATGCACCCCTACTAGCGTCCAGAGTTACAAAGCATTTCTATTAATTTGTCATCAACTGAACTTATCCTGGGCATTTTGTAGCTGGTGGTGCTACATCAGTAGTTTCCTTCACACTCACAAAGCTGGTTCTTCATGCTGAGAAGTACAGAGTTCATTTGGGCTTTGGAGGCATAAAGTTTGCTGACTGCACGCTTCGACTGTATCATCTCTTTTGCAAGAACCACACACACGTCCCTGTGTCCCTTTTTAGCAGCATCTTTGATGGATCTCTTTACCTTCTCCTCCTCCCTCTGAATGTCTGAGATAGGAGAGGAACAATGAGAGACTGCTAATATAATGTAATATAACAAACTAATGTAGAACATTATGACAGAAGTTTGACAGCAGATTTCCTTGGTATTTATAATGTTATAGTGTATTGTTTTCGTATTGAAAATGATTTGCTCTCTGGCATTCTTAAACCAACATTGGACTAGGCTTCACATAAGGTAGCCTTAAAGTACTTCTTCTCACCTCGAATTTGTCTGTCAATCACTCTCATCTCCTTCCTGATTTTGAGTGACCATTCATTTACCTTCAATGATAGAAAAAAAAAGTGAATTAAGCTTTAGCAAATCACTAAGTCAAATATGACATTAATCAGACGTGTCATTCACTGTCAAGCTTAAGGAAATGTCGTGTAAACAATACTTTTTTCTTCTTCGGTGTACATTTGAGACAGAACCATGAAAAGTGACGTTAGATTTCTGGTCGTTTGTTTACATCAGAGGATGGTGCTGGCTGCTAGCTAGCTGCTGCTACCGTGTAAATGAGCAACAGGCCAGCAACTAGCCATTGCATTTTTGGGAATAAAGTTTGTAAATATAGGCTACATATTCTTCCAATACAAGTAGCTAGCAAAGAAGCACTTATATTGAAGGCCACAACAAGCTAGCTAGCAAGTTAGGGTTAGCTACTGTGTGGCAAACAATCAAACTCAAATGCTAATGTTCGCAACCATTGGCTAGCGTTAGCTAACTCGTAAACTGCCTTAGTAAACGTTAGCTAGTTACATTACAATACAACGTTTTTTGATTCAAGTTTAAATACGACGGAGGTCATGAGGAGAGGATAAACGTCGCCCTAGCTACAGTACCATAAATAAACAGAGCAAGCTAGCCTAGCTGCTAGGTACTGTAGCTAGCTTAGAATGAGTTGTTTGGCTAGCTGTCAAGCTCGCGTCGCCCCTCACCAGAAGCCTTCACTTACCAAGTATTTTGGTGGTTTATCTTGTGTTTTTCCGAACAGTCCCATTTTGATTACAACGAGTACGTTAGCTAACCTAGCTAAGCTGGTAATACAGAAAACAACTGAAACATTAGCATACACCTTCTACCACTTCCGGATTCCAAGCTACGCCACTTCGTCTCCCAGGCCACGTTCCAATACGTCAATGCGCCACCCGACATACTTCTTCTTCTGTGGGTTTTATGGCGGACTACAACCCAAAAAGGTGTATTGCCGCCACTAACTGGACGGGTTGAAACCAAAACAAGGTCAAAATAAAATCCATACGTGATAGGGAAACTAACTTAATCCACCCAAATTAAAATAGTACATTGACAAAACAAAACTCCCACTTCTTCCAATTCTCCATATCTCCCTTCTCAGGCTCTAGGGCCTGAGATGGTGGTACGGCTTGTGACAATATTCCATGTTACTTTTTCGCTGAGAAATCTTTCAGCCCCAGGAACCACGCCGCTGCTTCCACAATGATTTCTATCTTCCTGAACCTTCTCTCCACCTTGGCAGTGCCATTTATCACTATAGCTATAAAGGCCACAAAGTCCACCTTCTTAACCTTTAAAATGTCAGGATCCTGCTGGTGAAAGGCAACCCTTGTAGCGAAGGCCTATCCACCACCATGGACTATTCAAGTGCACCATTCAAACCCTCAACCCTTTTAACAGTTGCTGCATACGATATGCTCTGGATAGCCCTGACTTTGGCCACCTCATTCTCTTCGACCCTTGTGGGGCATTCAAAAGATGTGGCTTCAAGGTTCCCACCACAATTGCAACATGTCACATTTTCATCACTTTTATAACACATGATATTATATTTTCCACAACTTGGACATCTCAGCTTCTCCCTTCTGCAAACACTTGAAACATGAACAAAAGCTTTGCAATGATCACACTGCATTGGTCTTGGGATAAATGCTCTGACTCTGTAGTTAATATACCCTAACTGCACTTGAGTAGGGAGAGACTCCATATCAAAAAACTAAAGAACAGATACTCTTCACTTCTTCTTCATTCACCACACGATCCATCCGACCTGCATCAATCACTCCAGGAATATTTTTCATCTTTTCAACATCTACTTCCCACGAGACTCCAGATATAACCCCCTTGAGGGGTGCCCTGTTCCTAAGAGACACACACGATACTTCAAACTTATCAAATCGGTTGAGACGCAAGACACGTTTCTTCTGATCCTGAGAAGCACAAACAATTAAAACCAGCCCGCCTCTCATGATCCTCACAGCCGTCACTATACCCAGTACTCTCTCCACCAGTTTGGATATCTCAAATGGATTCCTCAAGATTGGTTATTCGATCAGCTGCTCCTCATTTACAAACCGTACTCCTACAAGATACGAAGTGACATTCTCATCACTATACTCTACTTTGCTCTGTTTTCCTTTCTTTTGGACAATATTCAAATTCTCCTTGATTCTACCGCCATTAGATTCAGAATCCACTTCATCATCCGCTTCCGCCATCTTTTTTCCATCTGACGTTCTACGCATCAGCATCTGTTCTGCTAATTTCCGGCAAATTAGAACCACCTTCCGCCCCTACTGACATACAATGTCCATCAGATGAGTGAACTGAGTGGCGCAGTGGTCTAAGGCACTGCATCGCAGTGCTAACTGCATCGCAGTGCTAACTGTGCTACTAGAGATCCTGGTTCGAATCCAGGCTCTGTCGCAGCCGGCCGCGACCGGGAGACTCATGGGCGGCGCACAATTGGCCCAGCGTCGTCCAGGGTAGGGGAGGGAATGGCCGGCAGGGATGTAGCTTAGTTGATAGAGCATGGCGTTTGCAACGCCAGGGTTGTGGGTTCGTTTCCCATGGGGGGCCAGTATAAAAATATAAAAAATGTATTCACTAACTGTAAGTCGCTCTGGATAAGAGCGTCTGCTAAATGACTAAAATGTAAATGTAATGTAAAATGAACTCTTCTTCTTCGGTGGGGTTTATCGGCGGTTAGCATCCAACGTTATGGTGCATTACCGCCACCTACTGTACTGGAGTGTGGGCCAGCAACAGGGAGAAACTAAATCCTACCTGCCAGCCCCGTTGCTCTTTAAAAAGATAACAAAATATTTGAGACTATATCTAATGACGTTCCACTCAATATACTCTTTAAACTAATTTCCTGCATCCCCTTCTCCCTCATACTAGATCTCAGCCTCTCGCTTTCCTTCTGATACTGCCCACACTGTAGCAATACATGCTCCACAGTCTCTGTTTCCTGGCAATAATCAAACTTTCCTGTCACATTTAAGGTCTTATTCAACTGGCTGTGTCCCACACTTAATCTAGTAAAAATAGCTTCCTCTCTTCTGTCCCTTCCTGCCGTCCTCCCTCCCCGACTTTACTTGAAATAAATGCCTGCCCTTAGTATCTCTATTCCACTGCTCCTGCCATCTCTGCACCATCACTGTCCATATCAGGCTTTTTGCCTTTGCCTTGCTCATTGAAACTACAACATCAACATCCCCACTACTAACTGCTTGTTTAGCCAGTACATCAACTGCCTCGTTCCCCTCCACCACCACATGGGCTGTGACCCAAGTAAATCTTATCTGTATATCCATCTGTCTAATCCTGCCATGGGTTTGTAGCACCTCATAAAGTAGGTATTGTCTGCTACGTGAGCTAAAGGACTGGAGACCCATTAACACTGCACATGAATCAGAGCAAATAACTACTCTGTCTGGCTTTACTTCCTCCATCCACTGCAAGGCCAACAGTATGACCATCAGCTCTGCCGTATATACAGCCAGATGATCTGTAATACGTTTCCTGACTTCCACCCCTCATTCCTGCACTACAAATGCTGACCCAGTACGTCCTGTCCTTGGATCTTTTGAACCATCTGTGTAAATGATATCCTGATACACAGTATCCAGACGTCTCTTAAACAAATCAGATGGATCAACACCCTCCCTATCTTTCTGTAGTCTCTCCAACACTTCTAGATCAACTACTGGAGGCGGGAGTAGCCATGGTGGATTTACAGGAATAGCTACCGTTGGACTAAACTCCCTTCCATACAGTCCCATCTCCTTCGCCTGGGTATTCCCCACCCACCCAAAGCTTGTGTTCTGTCTTCGGTCATGTTCCCAGCATGCCTGTAAAATCCCTTTCGCAGGATGAGACACCCCATGTCCCTGTACTGTAGGTTGACCCAATAATTCATTGCCAGCTGCTGTCTCCTAATCTGCAATTTCATATCCCCCATCTCCACCTGTAATGCAGCCACTGGGGACGTCCGAAACGCCCCACTACATATTCTGAGTCCTTGCCCCTGTATGACATCTAGCCTTTCCAGTGAGGTCCGGGCTGCCGAACCACATGCTATACTGCCATAGTCTATTACAGATCGGGTCAATGCAACATACAGTGGGGGAAAAAGTATTTAGTCAGCCACCAATTGTGCAAGTTCTCCCACTTAAAAAGATGAGAGGCCTTTCCCAAATTGAGAAAAAAAAATCCAGAAAATCACATTGTAGGATTTTTAATGAATTTATTTGCAAATTATGGTGGAAAATAAGTATTTGGTCACCTACAAACAAGCAAGATTTCTGGCTCTCACAGACCTGTAACTTCTTCTTTAAGAGGCTCCTCTGTCCTCCACTCGTTACCTGTATTAATGGCACCTGTTTGAACTTGTTATCAGTATAAAAGACACCTGTCCACAACCTCAAACAGTCACACTCCAAACTCCACTATGGCCAAGACCAAAGAGCTGTCAAAGGACACCAGAAAGAAAATTGTAGACCTGCACCAGGCTGGGAAGACTGAATCTGCAATAGGTAAGCAGCTTGGTTTGAATAAATCAACTGTGGGAGCAATTATTAGGAAATGGAAGACATACAAGACCACTGATAATCTCCCTCGATCTGGGGCTCCACGCAAGATCTCACCCCGTGGGGTCAAAATGATCACAAGAACGGTGAGCAAAAATCCCAGAACCACACGGGGGGACCTAGTGAATGACCTGCAGAGAGCTGGGACCAAAGTAACAAAGCCTACCATCAGTAACACACTACGCCGCCAGGGACTCAAATCCTGCAGTGCCAGACGTGTCCCCCTGCTTAAGCCAGTACATGTCCAGGTCCGTCTGAAGTTTGCTAGAGTGCATTTGGATGATCCAGAAGAGGATTGGGAGAATGTCATATGGTCAGATGAAACCAAAATATAACTTTTTGGTAAAAACTCAACTCGTCGTGTTTGGAGGACAAAGAATGCTGAGTTGCATCCAAAGAACACCATACCTACTGTGAAGCATGGGGGTGGAAACATCATGCTTTGGGGCTGTTTTTCTGCAAAGGGACCAGGACGACTGATCCGTGTAAAGGAAAGAATGAATGGGGCCATGTATCGTGAGATTTTGAGTGAAAACCTCCTTCCATCAGCAAGGGCATTGAAGATGAAACGTGGCTGGGTCTTTCAGCATGACAATGATCCCAAACACACCGCCCGGGCAACGAAGGAGTGGCTTCGTAAGAAGCATTTCAAGGTCCTGGAGTGGCCTAGCCAGTCTCCAGATCTCAACCCCATAGACATTTTTTGGAGGGAGTTGAAAGTCTGTGTTGCCCAGCGACAGCCCCAAAACATCACTGCTCTAGAGGAGATCTGCATGGAGGAATGGGCCAAAATACCAGCAACAGTGTGTGAAAACCTTGTGAAGACTTACAGAAAACGTTTGACCTGTGTCATTGCCAACAAAGGGTATATAACAAACTATTGAGAAACTTTTGTTATTGACCAAATACTTATTTTCCACCATAATTTGCAAATAAATTCATAAAAAATCCTACAATGTGATTTTCTGGATTTTCTTTTCTCATTTTGTCTGTCATAGTTGACGTGTACCTATGATGAAAATTACAGGCCTCTCTCATCTTTTTAAGTGGGAGAACTTGCACAATTGGTGGCTGACTAAATACTTTTTTCCCCCACTGTACATGGTCCTCAATGAGGAACGCCCAGCCCACCACTTTTTCCCCGTCAGAAGGGCATCACATTTTGCAGCTTCTTACACTTTCCCACCACTCTCTCAATGTGTTCTGCCCAGGTCAGTCTAGTGTCAAAGTATACCCCAAGGAACCTGAAGGCCCCCACCCTCTCCAAGTTTCTCCTATATAACCTCAAGCATACCACATCTCCCACTTTACTCCTGTAAAGAACACTGAGTTTTCTCTACAGAGAACCTGAATCCCCACATTAATGCCCAGCACTCTACCTCATCAATTGCTTCCTGTACCTTCCTGACTATGTATGGCACATTTCTTCCCCTCTTCCATAAGGCCCCATCATCTGCAAATAACGACCTCCCAATATCCGGCTGTACCTGAGAGTAAACATAATTGATCATGATTGAGAACAACAGAGGACTAATTACGCTCCCCTGTGGTGTACCGTTATCCACCAGGTAGCTGCCTGATAGAGACTTCCCCACCCTCACCTGGATAGACCTTCCAAACAGGAAATCCTTTATCCAGTTCTACGTTCATCCTCCTACCCCCATAATATTACGCTTGATTAACAACCTCTCCTTCCACATCATATCATACGCCTTCTCCACATCAGAAAAGACAGCTACAACAGCCTTCCTGACCTCTGCTTCTAAGTAGAGCACTGGGTCCATAGTTCCCCTACCCTTCCTGAACCCACTCTGATGTGGCGATACTAGCCCCCTGCTCTCGAGGAAGTAAGTCAGCCTCTCCGTAATCATATGTTCCATAATCTTACATACATGTGATGTTAAAGCTATTGGCCAATAGCTTGTTGGCCTCGTTGGGTCCTTCCCTGGCTTCCGGATTGGTACCACTACTGCCTCCTTCCAACTGCCTGGTAGTTTCCCCTCCTCCCACACTCTGTTGTACAACCCCAATACCTTATCCAGTGCCTCATCACTAAGATGGGCCAACATAACATAGCACACCTCACCTTTCCCAGGTGAAGTTAACCCAGCCTTACCTATTGCTCTTTTCACCTCTGCCCTGGTAAATGGTGCATTCAACACATCATTTACATCCTCCCTCCTATCCAGCACTCCAGGATGCTCCTCTCTTGTTCTCTCTCTCCCCCTCTGACAGATTTGCAGAGCTATGCACTTGGACAAATGCTTTGACCATCATCTCTGCTTTCTCCTCATCTGTTACTGCCATATCATCCCCACTCGTCAACACTGGATAATCCCACTCCCTTCTGACCCACTCATCCTCTTAATCATCCCCCACACTTCTCCCACAGGTGTCGCCCTTCCAATGGTGTCACAGAATGTACACCAACATGACCTCTTTGCCTGACGGATAGTTCTCCTCACCAGGGCCTGGACCTGTTTATACTGAATCAGATGTTGGAAGTTATGCGTCCTTTTCAGTACTCTAAATGCCCTGTTCCTAATCCTCACCATTGCCCCACACTCCTCCGTCCACCATGGGACTGCTTTCCTCCTCCTCCTCCCTGAACTCTTAGGTATAGCCTCAGTAGCTGCCCCCACTAACGCTGTTCTCTCCCAGTTATTCATACTATCCACATCCCCTGTCATATCCACCCGAGCCATCACCTGCTCACTCTGCTCCTGAAACTGATCCCACTTTGCCCTTCCAAACACCCACCTGCCTACTCCATCCACTAACACCTCCTCCTCCCTCCGGCCTACTGTACATACAATGGGGTAATGATCACTCCCTACTTTCGACTCCTCCCATACCTTCCACTCACATATTCCTGCCATCACACTAGATACCAGAGTGAGGTCCAAGGCAGACTCTTTCCCTTTGGCTACATCAATCCTGGTCCCTCGGCCATCATTCAGGCACACTAGATCTTTCATTTCTATCAGATTTTCCATCACTTGGTCATTTCCATCCATCCGTTTCCCCCCCAGAGCGTGTTGTGGGTATTAAAATCCCCACACCACATTACCTTACTTCTATCCTGGCCCTCCACCCTCTCCAGCACTTCCAGGTCCAATATCTGACACGGATTATAATAGTTCACTACCACTAGCATCCCTCCTCTCAACCACACATCCACCACCACATACTCCTGTTCAATACCTTTGCCTAGCATCCTGTAGGGAAGTCCTTGCTTTATGAAGGTGGCACATCCCCCCCCCCCCTCCCCCTATATCTCGGTCCCTATGAACCACTACATATCCCTGTATGATAAACTCCACATTCGGTTTGAGCCATGTTTCCTGCACACAAATCACATCCGGCTTAGCTGGCATATCTACAATGAACTGCTTGAACTCCTGCCCATTAGCCAACAGGCTTCGAGCATTCCATTGTAGTACTACCACCATAACTAAGATCCAGTAATACATGACTCCACCCTCGGCTGATTGAGGTCATCTCAAACCTCTTCCCATGTCAACCCTGTCATACTCAGATGTCTCCAAGCAGCTTTCACTATTAGCTGAATCCTCTCTGTTTTAGACTCTACTTTAGCAGTGCTATTGATAGCTCCTGCTATGAACGTCACCAGCTTTCTCTTATCTATGTGTACCATATCGCCGCCCATCTGCCCCGTAATCTCCTACCCATCTCTCCCTTGAACCTGTATCTCCCTGGACCTGGACCACCCTCACAGCCTCAGCATGACACCCATCTCTCCACTCTCACTTGTTGCACCTCCACTGCCTGCTTCATTGCCTCACACCCACTATATGCCACACTATGAGCACCCCCACAGCTGCAGCACTTTGGTTGTACACCATCTCCACACTCATGCTCCCCTCCACACCTGGCACACCTCTTTTTCTCTTTACAGGCTGTTGCCACATGCCCAAACCTCTGGCATTTATAACATCTTAAAGGCTTCAGTACATAAGCCCTCACATAATAACGCATATATCCTATGGTTACTTTATTTGGCAGTACCCGGTCCTTGAAGTGTAACAGAATAGATGGGCTATCTACCCTAACTCCATCCCTTGTTGCTTGCAATCTTTGAACATTCACTAGAACGTCTCAAATTGTCGCTTACCTCTTTAGTGCTAACACTCTCAGGCACTCCTGTTATCACCCCTTTAATCCACTGCTTCCCTGCTTGGTCAGACCAGCTGCCCGACACCACCTTACACTTCCCTATTTGCTTCACTCAGAGCTTTTTCCCTCTGCACCATGTCCTTACAGAACACCAACAAGCTCCCATCTCTTAACACTTTAGCATTGACAACTTCCCCAATCAACTTTTATCAAAGCCGTCAACCTTATCGGACTCATTGCCCCAACTCCCCCTTCCTCCCTAAACTTCAGAATCACTTTATGCTCCTCCACACCTCCATGCTCCCCTCGCATCTTATCTTGCCCTTCCTTGGCACTTTCTACCTCCGAACTGCGGCTAGCGTTGGAAACTATGTTGCTCTCCTCAAAACTTCATTTTCTGCCTCCTCTCTGCTTCCATAGACGTCTCGCTCCCCTTCAAATCCATCCTCCCTTTCTCTCCTGCTTTATTTTTCTCTTTCTTATTCCCTCCTTTATTCGTACCGCTATGCTCCATACTTGCTTCACTTTCTTCTCCATCACACCCAGTCACAGCACAGCTGTGCCGAACCGTCGCCACACAAGTAAAGTTTGATTGTTTGTTTATCGTCAACAATTGATTGCTAGCCACAGCTTTCAGCCTTTCCCTCACGTCGCTCCGAGCTCAGAGTCAGATCGCTCCGCTACCACGCTAGACACCTCTCCCGTGGGAAAGTGGACCTTTCAAAAAATCTGCATCAAACTCTTTGCGTTCAAGTGAAAATCATTCATTTTCAATAGAGCAATGCTACGTTGGGGGTGCCGTACTAGGCTACGGAGCATTCTGTGTACCGCATGTTGGGATTTGTTTTCTAATAATTGGATTGAAGTGATGAATAGCTTAGAAGGAATGCATTAATGAGGAGCATAGGTTTGTACTATACTGATATAAATTGTTTCACATAACAGGCTGTGATTCATGTAAGGAACGTTAGGGGGTAGGTCAGATAAGACTTGTATTTCTTACAGATACGAACACTCTCTCTTTGTTGTCTGTGAAACCGTCCTTGAACGTGGGTACATGGAGTACAGATTGGAGGGGTGTCTTTTGGGTGCTGACTCCACAGGTTATTATGATAGCAACTTATGCCTGAGAACGGTGGAGCGCCAAGGGGTGGGACTAACCCGTGCGCCAACGGATTGGCTGAGTAAAGTCTAAACCACACTCAGTCCTTTACTCTGATTGGCCAACAGAAGAGGTGGGAACTCTCTGTCAGAGTATTTGAGAAAGTACCTGTAAACAATGGTTTAGTTCTCTGTCTGCCCTGCGTGGTATTTCAGTGGACCAGTATATACGAACATCATATTTACCATTGAAGGTTTTGCATTAATTAAAATACTAGTATATCTTAGAAGTCGTGTTGACCTCTTTTGTCCCAAATACCAGATTTGAATTGACGCAACTTAACAATTGGTGACCACCGACTGTGATCTGGTAGAAGGGACTTTGCTGGAATTCACCCAGCCTATTGAAAATCACTGTCATCGAACCGTGTGTTTTACAAGCGTCCGGACTACTTAAAAAGGTAAGCAGACACCTATTATAACTAAAGTTCTGCACATTGGCTTTATCCAAATTAATTTTGTGAAACACCTGTTTGATGTAAGTGAACTAAATTATGAAACTATTATGAGTAGATAAGCACCATATTGTGACATGTAAACCTGTGGTGAATGTGATGTTAAAAGCCATGGTATATTGAGTATTGTTCCACAGAAGAGCGGTTCTGGGAAAATACTGAAATCCCCAGACTAGGTACCACCAGGGGTTGGCTGGGGATATAGGGAATTATTGGATAAAAGTGTGTACGCTATTTGTCACTATATTCCATAAAAAGCTATTGTCATTGTATCAGTCTAGGCTGAATATAATTGGGAACATAGACTAATGAATCTATTGTCATTGTATCAGTCTGGGCTGGATATAATTGGGAACATAGTCTGGATATAGTTAGGATCATAGGACAGCACTCGAGTGTGTACGCTATTTGTCACTATATTCTATAAAAATCTATTGTCATTGTATCGGTCTGGGATGGATATAATTGGGAACATAGTTTGAATATAGTTGGGATCATAGGACAGCACTCCTAAAAACTTAGAAGACAGTATAAATCGCCATTTGTCGTTGTACTTAGGTATTGGCCGGGACAACTGGGAACATGGGTAGATACTGCAAACTAGGAGAGAGTATAAACTTATTGTCTTTGCACCAATAGGGTACAAATGGGAACATAAGTGAGATACTGCAAATTAGTAGAGAGTATAAACTTATTGTCTTTGCACCAATAGGGTACAAATGGGAACATAAGTGAGATACTGCAAATTAGTAGAGAGTATAAACTTATTGTCTTTGCACCAATAGGGTACAAATGGGAACATAAGTGAGATACTGCAAATTAGTAGAGAGTATACATTTATTGTCTTTGCACCAATAGGGTGCAAATGGGAACATAAGAAATAGAGTAGGTTAAACGAAAGGGGTAAGGGCGTGGCAACGTACCTATTGTTGGTACTTTAAAAGTTAGACAGTGCGGGTGTTGTCGTATGCATGAGAGTGTGAATGATAAACCTGTATACCTTGATAGAAAACTAATTGGGAATTAAAACGTCTGTGGCTGTCCAAACTGTATAATTTGGGAATAACTGTTGGGTTTGTGGTTGCTTAAACCATATAACCCGTTAAAAACAATTGGGAACATAAAGCTAAAGTGATGAATTGTGTGACTGAACTGAAACGGTTGAGCTGATATGTTTGAACTGTGCCGTTTGGTGTTAGACATAGCATAATTCTGGTTATAGGTGCTTGGGTTGAGGCTTTTTTGTTGATTATTTGATGTAATGTTTGATGTTTGACCCTGCAAAATACTGGTTAAACAATTAGACTGAAATAATTCCGTTTATCGTTTAAATATAAACATGCACCAACTTTAACTAATTAGGTGGGAATGATTTGATTTAAATAAATAGACTAAAGTACCTTAAATAACGACAGAATATTTGAAACACTAACAAGAAACACAGCTCCTCAAAAGCTGAAGAGAGAGTTGCGAGGCTGGAGAGAGCGAAAGTGTGGCTTTTGGAGCCAGGAAAGACTGGGAATTGGCTGGGAACACCACGGGGTGATTATTTGAGAGGTGCCTGGGGGTTTCTGACGATGGATATTCTGAACTTGCTCACCCGTTCGTCATGGGTGGGAAAGTGGAGAATATTTACATTTGCATTTTTTGTAATTTGGCAGACGCCCTTGTCCAGAGCGACTTGCAGGAGCGATTGGGGTTGAGTGCCTTGCTCGAGGGCACATCGGCAGATTTTTCGCCTGGTCGGCTCGGGGATTGGAACCGGCGACCTCTCGGTTGTTGGCGCGGCGCTATTGATCACTAAGCTGCCTGCCGCCCCATATGAGTTTAAGGTTGTGGCGTTGTTTGATCATGTGATAAGGTTTAATGGCTAATCGGACCATAACTAATGTGGTTATGGAAGTAATGTATAGGTAGGGGAGAGCCAATAGGGGGCTCCATTGAACTATTATGGTTTATTTGGCATTTCAATGGCATAAGGTGAAATCTGTATGCATGAGGGGAATTCGATTATGTATTATTATAGTATTATGGACACTCCGTAATAAATAAACTGAACCAAACAAGACGTTACTACAGCAATAGAGAATAGTTAATGTTGTTACGTTAGTTCTTAAACCCGATGATAGAGGTAAATGCAGAACGCTGTTAGAGAGTGTGTTTTATTTTTGCTACTAGGGTGTTTGAGACGGAAGGGCTGGCTAGACGGGGGGTGATGACGTGGCGTGATGACGTGGCTGGTTGTGAGAAAAGAAAGTATTTACTTTGAGAGAATCGCAGATGGGGGAATAGCGCCAGCCTGTGGTGGGTTCTGGAATTGTTACATAAAACAAACATATTTTAAACTAAAGTGATGGAGTAGGCTACAATTATAACATTATCAGAAAAAAGGCACAATTTAATGTGAATTAGTTATTACAATTATTATGGATAGTTATTACAGTTATTATCATTGATCCAGTAATGATAGAAGGATAGTAGAGGAAAAGCAAGGGATTTAATCTCATTTAGGGAAGTTATATTAGGAAGAAAATACCATTAAATGAGGAAACATTTGATGTAACCGTGATTGTATTGGCTAAAAACTCAAATATGACATTTACAGGGGGGACAGGAACAATAGAAGGGGAGAAAGATTTTCCTAGGGGGTTGAACAAATAATTGATAATGGATCATTTGAGATGAGATCACATGTAGCAGAGTTAGGGAAATCAATTAAATAATAATTGTATACTCGAGGAATTAGATTGATACAAACAATTAGTTATGAGGAATTAGACTGGGGATATCTGTATTGTTGGGTATACTATGGGATGGAACAGTTCATTGAATAATTTCAATTGCCTCTGAACTCTGTTTTAACCTTCTGGTGTTAATTAATCATCCACACTAGTAAATTCTAAAGGCATGAGAGGAGGACTTTAAGATAGTTTATTTTACTAAGTTGAGGGTAATTTATAGTACTGTGAAATTAATAGACACATGGGCAAATCATGTGTCAAATGGGGGATGGATGGTATGGTAGGAGATGGTAGGATTAAATAATAAATATATACGAAGGAGAGGACAAAAAAAAAAAAAAAAAAGGATTAGAAATTGAGAGCTGAACATGTATGTGTGAAGATTGGTGACCCCGACGTGATTTGAATTGACGCAACTTAACACGCATGCGTTCAATATGTTCTACTTGTGCATTGTTTTACTGTGCCGTGGTACAAACGGAAGTACACACACAGACTCCAATTTGATAGCTTTTAGCAAAGTTGAAAAGCGAAGCACGTGTGTCAAGTACGGAGAAATGCGGACTAGACATCCGGCAAAACAAAACGCATATGCATCTGGTGGACATCGGGCATGAAACTAATGTTGTGCTAGTTTATTAAATATTTCCAAATGATGGATAAAATGATAAGGTCGTCAATCTACTTAAATCAATAGACCCGGGCCAAAGCATATAACTATTAAATCAGAGATAGGCCTAGCAGATTTAGGTTAATATGTGTTGGATCCAACACATTGGTATAGGCTACCTGGTTGCCACTTACACTACACTACCGGTCAAAAGTATTAGAACACCTACTCATTCAAGGGTTTTTCTTTATTTTTACTATTTTCTACACTGTAGAATAATAGTGAACACATCAAAACTATGAAATAACACATATGGAATCATGTACTAACCAAAAAAGTATTAAACAAATCAAAATATATTTTATATTTGAGATTCTTCAAATAGCCACCCTTTTGCATTGATGACAGCTTTGCAGACTCTTGGCATTCTCTCAACCAGCTTCACCTGGAATGCTTTTCCAACAGTCTTGAAGGAGTTTCCGCATATGCTGAGCACTTGTTGGCTGCTTTTCCTTCACTCTGCGGTCCGACTCATCCCAAACCATCTCAATTTGGTTGAGATCGGGGGATTGTGGAGGCCAGGTCATCTGATGCAGCACTCCATCACTCTCATTCTTGGTAAAATAGCCCTTACACAGCCTGGAGGTGTGTTGGGTCATTGTCCTGTTGAAAAACAAATGATAGTCCCACTAAGCCCAAACCAGATGGGATGGCGTATCGCTGCAGAATGCTGTGGTAGCCATGCTGGTTAAGTGTGCCTTGAATTCTAAATAAATCACAGACAGTGTCACCAGCAAAGCACCCCCCACACCATAACAACTCCTCCTCCATTCTTTCGGTGGGAAATACACATGCGGAGATCATCCGTTCACCCACACGCGTCTCACAAAGACACGGTGGTTGGAACCAAAAATCTCCAATTTGGACTGCAGACCAAATGACACATTTCCACCGGTCTAATGTCCATTGCTCATGTTTCTTGGCCCAAGCAAGTCTCTTCTTATTATTGGTGTCCTTTAGTAGTGGCTTCTTTGCAGCAATTCGACCATGAAGGCCTGATTCACACAGTCTCCTCTGAACAGTTGATGTTGAGATGTGTCTGTTACTTGAACTCTGTGAAGCATTTATTTGGGCTGCAATTTCTGAGGCTGGTAACTCTAATGAACTTATCCTCTGCAGCAGAGGTAACTCTGGGTCTTCCATTCCTGTGGCGGTCCTCATGAGAGCCAGTTTCATCATAGCGCTTGATGGTTTTTGTGACTGCACTTGAAGAAACTTTCAAAGTTCTTGACATTTTCCGTATTGACTGACGTTCCTGTCTTAAGGTAATGATGGACTGTCGTTTCTCTTTGCTTATTTGAGCTGTTCTTGTCATAATATGGACTTGATGTCACGATCGTTTATAGACGGGACGGACCAAGGCGCAGCGTGATATGCATACATGTTTATTTATATTGAATAAACACCACGACAAAACAACAAATGAAACGAAACGTGAAGTCCAAGGTAGACAAACAACATACCTCACACGGAACAAGATCCCACAACTAACTAGTGCCAAAAGGCTGCCTAAGTATTGTCCCCAATCAGAGACAACGAACGACAGCTGCCTCTGATTGGGAACCACACCGGCCAACAAAGAAATAGACATACTAGAACATCAACATAGAAATATACAACATAGAACATACACACCCTGACTCAACATATACGAGTCCCTTGAGTCAGGGCGTGACACTTGGTCTTTTACCAAATAGGGCTATCTTCTGTATACCCCCCCTACCTTGTCACAACACAACTGATTGGCTCAAATGCATTAAGAAAGAAAGAAATTCCACAAATTAACTTTTAACAAGGCACACCTGCTAATTGAAATGCATTCCAGGTGACTACCTCATGAAGCTGGTTGAGAGAATGCCACGAGTGTGCAAAGCTGTCATCAAGGCAAAGGGTGATTTGTTTAAGACTTTTTTGGTTACTACATGATTCCATATGTGTTATTTCATAGTTTTGATGTCTTCACTATTATTCTACAATGTAGAAAATAGTAAAAATAAAGAACAACCCTTGAATGAGTAGGTGTTCTAAAACTTTTGACCGGTAGTGTATAAATACAAAAGTATGTGGACACTCCTTCAAATTAGTGGATTTGGCTATTTCAGCCACACCCGTTTCTCACAGGTGTATAAAATTTAGCCCACAGCCATGCAATCTCCATAGACAAACATTGGCAGTGGAATGGCCTTCCCGAAGAGCTTCGTGACTTTCATCTTGGCACCGTCATAGGATGCCACCTTTCCAACAGGTCAGTTCTTCAAATTTCTGCCCTGTTAGAGCTGCCCCGCTCAACTGTAAGTGCTGTTATTGTGAAGTGGAAACGTCTAGGAAGTGGTAGGCCACACAAGCTCACAGAACGGCACCGCCGAGTGCTGAAGTGCGTAACGTGTAAAAATCGTCTGTCCTCGGTTGCAACACTCACTACCGAGTTCCAAACTGCCTCTGGAAGCAACTTCAGCACAATAACTGTTCATTGGGAGCATCATGAAAGGGGTTTCCATGACCAAGCAGCCGCACACAAGCCTAAGATCACCATGCGCAATGCCAACCGTTGGCTGGAGTGGTGTAAATCTCACTGCCATTGGACTCTGGAGCAGTGGAAACGCGTTCTCTGGAGTGATGAATCACGCTTCACCATCTGGCAGTTCGACAGACGAATCTGGGTTTGGCGGATGCCAGGAGAACGCTACCTGCCCGAATGCATAATGCCAACTGTGGAGGAGGAATAATGGTATGGGCCTGTTTTTCATTGTTCGGGCTAGGCCCCTTAGTTCCAGTGAAGGGAAATCTTAACGCTACAGCATACAATGACATTCTGGACAATTCTGTGCTTCCAACTTTTTGGCAACAGTTTGAGGAAGGCCCTTTCCTGTTTCAGCATGATATTATCCCCGTGCACAAAGTGAGGTCCATACAGAAATGGTTTGTCGAGATCGGTGTGGAAGAACTTGACTGGCCTGCACAGAGCCCTGACCTCAACCCCATCGAACACCTTTGGATGAATTGGAACGCCAACTGCAAGTCAGGCCTAATCGCCCAACATCAGTGCCCAACCTCACTAATGCTCTTGTGGCTGAATGGAAGCAAGTCCCTGCAGCAATGTTCCAACATCTAGTGGAAAGCCTTCCCAGGACAGTGGAGGCTGTTATAGCGGCAAAGGGGGGACCAACTCCATATTAATGCCCATGATTTTGGAATGACATGGTCGACGAGCAGGTGTCCACATACTTTTGGTCATGTCGTGAATTGTAGAAGCCGCAGGTACATATTAAGCACCATGGACAGCGACACAATGAGCCTCAACTAAAACAAAGGACTGGGGCGAATTCATTAAGCCGATTCTGTTGCAAAACATTCCTTAAACGGAAGCAAATGAAACGGGGAGGGACCTACCTGAATTTGTCCAATATAAACTCTCATTTTGCTCTGTTTGCTTCCGTTTGGTTCTTAAACGGTACAGTTTCCGTAATGAATATACCCCTGATTACATATTCAACACCACAGCCACCGAACTGCGCCGCGTCCAGGCAGATCATATAGACCTAATGTGTGAAGATTCAGCCCACCTGTGTTGTATTGTAGTTAGGTCCCCTGAAAGCTAGAATTTTACAAGTAAAGGAAGACATTGAAGATCTTTGGAAATACTGTTCTGTCTTTGGTACCAGCTTCATACCTTGTGGGCCTAAAGGCTGCACCCGTTCAATTTAGGCCAGACCAAATTTTGCTCAATGCTTGTTCTGTAGTCCAGTACAGTGTTCTTGAACTTTGATTGATTTGTTTACAGCCTCCATAATACTTTTGGCTTCGGTATGTATGAACATTGAGGCATGCTAGGCTAGGCCTACATATCTGTATCATGAACGATGACATGACACTAGGGACTCTATTCAATCCATAACCATGGAAGTTCAGCGTTACAGCGTGATTTAAATTTAAAGGCAATGTTCCTGTGTTAGCAGAGAATGCATGAAAGAAAGTGACCCGGCTCTACTATGTTACTGGTTTGTGACCCACTAACACCACCCCCGGTTAGAGGGGAATAAGGCAACCCAAGAGTTGACACACACAGGAACTTTATTCACACACACGAGATGAACATGGGGATGTACATGGGGGTGAAAAGTGTGAAAGGTAGTGGTTTACGTATGGGTGGTCCCAGGGATCAAACCCACTACCCTGGCGTTACAAGCACCATGCTCTACCAATTGAGCTACAAAGGTCACACAGGTCAGAGAGAGTTTGAGAGGCAGGTTTATGGTACCCCCTAGACTCAGGCTCAGGTCATGGGGATGGGGAGTGGAGTGTGCAGCTCAGGGTTGTGAGGTGCTGATAACAGTCATCGGCAGGGAATTCGTTACACTGCATTCACGGTAAACGCTGCATATGTCGGCTTAATCTGAAATTATCTTTACATTTCTATCGCGCAATCTGTAACACTTCAGCTATACAGATTGAATAGAGCCCTAGGTCTGTGTTGTCTTTGTATATGGTGTGTCAATGGAGGGTGTGTCAATAATTACTAGGCTACTAACCGAAGTTCCCTCTGGGGAAAAAATAAATAAATGTAAATAAAGTTATTCTATTCTGTACTATTATTTTCTATTCTATTCTATTCTATAATATTAAGCAGGGGCACAACTTTCACTGGGGAATGTCCCAATTTTGAAATTGCGTTTTTGTCCCCCCCAGTTTTATCATTGGAATGTGATACAAATCCGATTGAAAAAAATTAAATAATAATAATATTATGTCCCCTGCACTTCTAAAACCAAAGTTGCGCCCCTGATATTAAGGACAGATAGTATACATTATTATTATGCTGTAATAACTTGCACCAGTAGCTGAACTATATGTAGTGGTCTGCAAAACAGAATATTACAGACTGTTTGTTTTTTTAGTGCATTTTGCCTAATGGCAAATTCACTTATGCATATACCAGCAGACCATGCCCTACCTACACTGTCACTCATTACGTAAAGGCTGGTTCCCTTTCTAGGATTTCTAGATTTTTCTCGCGTAGATGGTCTGTCGCACCAATCAAATACACCTTTGGTGACATGTAACCACTAACAGATAGCAGAGGGCGGGTTCTAAAGGCATTCCAGACTGCTCTTTGCGCATGTTTGCTTGGATTACCAATTGGTACCAGTGAAATTGAGAGAATCCTGTGGACATTCTCACTCACTGGGATTAGGTTGAATGAGTTGGCTATAAAGAGTTTGGTTTACATAATAGCTAGTAGCCTAATTCAGTTAGAACTGTGAGAGCTAACTGTCTCATATGTATTGTGAAAACGAAATACATCATTTAAAATAGCCTACATTCTCGCATAGTGGAATATTTTATTTTTCTCATTGGAAAAGTGTCAAGTGTCAATCGTTACGGAAAATTGCACAAACTAACAGCTACACTCATTATGTCAGTAGTAGGTATTGATGTGGGTTTCCAAAATTGTTACATAGCTGTTGCCAGAAGCGGCGGTATTGAAACCATTGCCAATGAATACAGCGACAGATGTACGCCGTAAGTATACCATTGAAATCAATATATAGAATGTGATTTGGTACACAATGTTTGCGACTGGGGATCCGCGCTGTAACCTACCCTACCCTGATGGCGTAGAGAAAAAAAAGGCTCCAACAATGGATGTTTCTTGTGTTATGATGAATATCTTACATTGGATGACATTACATTGGATTGTATTTTTTCTTCCATGTAAATGCATAGTTTATTTATAGGAATATTTTGGTTATTACAACGTTATAACGTCTACATTCTCAGAAGTCTTTTTTGCATATTCATTTACCTAATGACCTCTCTTAGTAATTGCAGCCGTCTACGTAGTGCTTGGAATGTGGCCTTTTTAGTTTAATCTTACACTTTTCTATCATATTCTGTGAGACATGATTTTTAAGGCATCGTCATAGCCTATGCCGAAATTTGAACAAATTGTTCAGAATAAGAATGTATTGGACTATATCTCATGTCATATAGTTGATATTTTTTTTGAATATCCTTGCATTACTCTATTTTTCAAATAAGCTTTGTTGTGTTGTCTTTTTCTCTCAAAGCAGGCCCATGCGATGTCAGCAAACTGTATCGTTCATTTTATTTCTTGCGAGCATCATTTGAATTTGCTGGGACTTGACTGCTGTCATAAAATTCTTGCTCTCAGACTTAAGAGTACTGTATGACAAATTGCCATATGATCTGAAAAATTGAAACAAAGATAAATATAGGCTATAGATGAGCTGCTTGTAGTGCCTACTGTATGTAGCCTATGTGAATGTAATGATCATTCACAAATGTTATTACATTGGAATAGGTGACTGTGAATACAGTCGTGGTCAAACGTTTTGAGAATGACACAAGTATTGGTCTTCACAAAGTTCGCTGCTTCAGTGTTATGAGATATTTTTGTCAGATGTTACCATGGTATACTGAAGTATAATTACAAGCATTCCATAAGTGTCAAAGGCTTTTATTGACAATTACATTACGTTTATGCAAAGAGTCAATATTTGCAGTGTTGACCCTTCTTTTTCAAGACCTCTGCAATCCGCCCTGGCATGCTGTCAATTAACTTCTGGGCCACATCCTGACTGATGGCAGCCCATTCTTGCATAATTAATGCTTGGAGTTTGTCAGAATTTGTGGGGTTTTGTTTGTTGAGGATCGACCACAAGTTCTCAATGGGATTAAGGTCTGTGGAGTTTCCTGGCCATGGACCCAAAATGTCGATGTTTTGTTCCCCGAGCCACTTAGTTATCACTTTTGCCTTATGGCAAGGTGCTCCATCATGCTGGAAAAGGCATTGGTCGTCACCAAACTGTTCTTGGATGGTTGGGAGAAGTTGCTCTCGGAGGATGTGTTGGTACCATTCTTTATTCATGGCTGTGTTCTTAGGCAAAATTGTGAGTGAACCCACTCCCTTGGCTGAGAAGCAACCCCACACATGAATGGTTTCAGGATGCTTTACTGTTGGCATGACACAGGACTGATGGTAGCGCTCACCTTGTCTTCTCCGGACAAGCTTTTTTCCGGATGCCCCAAACAATCGGAAAGGGGATTCATCAGAGAAAATTACTTTACCCCAGTCCTCAGCAGTCCAATCCCTGTACCTTTTGCAGAATATCAGTCTGTCCCTGATGTTTTTCCTGGAGATAAGTGGCTTCCTCAATGCCCTTCTTGACACCAGGCCATCCTCCAAAAGTCTTTGCCTCACTGTGCGTGCAGATGCACTCACACCTGCCTGCTGCCATTCTTGAGCAAGCTCTGCACTGGTGGTGCCCCGATCCCGCAGCTGAATCAACTATAGGAGACGGTCCTGGCGCTTGCTGGACTTTCTTGGGCTCCCTGATGCCTTCTTCACAACAATTGAACCTCTCTCCTTGAAGTTCTTGATGATCCGATAAATGGTTGATTTAGGTGCAATCTTACTAGCAGCAATATCCTTGCCTGTGAAGCCCTTTTTGTGCAAAGCAATGATGACGGCACGTGTTTCCTTGCAGGTAACCATGGTTAACAGAGGAAGAACAATGATTTCAAGCACCACCCTCCCTTTAAAGCTTCCCGTCTGTTATTCTAACTCAATCAGCATGACAGAGTGATCTCCATCCTTGTCCTCGTCAACACTCTCACCTGTGTTAACAAGAGAATCACTGACATGATGGCAGCTGGTCCTTTTGTGGCAGGGCTGAAATGCAGTGGAAATGTTTTTTGGGGATTAAGTTCATTTTCATGGCAATGAGGGACTTTGCAATTAATTGCAATTCATCTGATCACTCTTCATGACATTCTGGAGTATATGCAAATTGCCATCATCAAAACTGAGGCAGCAGACTTTGTGAAAATTAGTATTTGTCTCATTCACAACTCATTTTCCAAATAACTTAACATCTGACATCAGACCAACGGCAAGCATCTTTTCCTATGCATAGCCCACAATCACATTGCCAATTGGGAATAACCTCAGACATAACATTGCAGTGTACAGCTCTCTTAAAATGAATTTATGATGAGGAGAAGGAGGAGGGGGAAGATGGGGAGGTGGAGCAGTGAGAACTTCAATGCCAGTTGATGGAATTGAGACTTTCATTCAAGGAACCTGGATCACTCTGTGTCAGCAAGACAATGAGCTGATGGAGGAAGTGAGTCAGTTAAATGAGTTTAAAAAGTGATATTTTAATTGTGGATCTTCCTTACTTTTTGAAGGTGAACTGTTCTGTTTTACTGTCCTAATTTGTAGTTTCTTCATAGACTCCGTTGTGAAATTCACTTAATAATCTGCAGATTTTCAACCTCCGTTGTTCTAAACTGGCATTCTTCTTTCTATGTCAATCCACCTTGTAGCCTACTATTAACCATTAGGCCTATATTTTCTTTTTAATGTGTTTATTTGTTTTGGTTCCCCAGGGCTTGGGTGTCTCTGGCCTCCAAAAACCGAACCATTGGAAATGCAGCCAAGGGTCAAGTAAAATGATCAAATGAGAACAGTTTTTATAATGTAGTATTATTATTGTGAAAATGTAATTTTGCAGATCAATCGTTTTTTGGAAATGGTCAAATTGGTCAGCATCAAATCCTATGACTAAAAAAACAATTTATTTCAGATTATAACAAACTTCAAAAACACAGTCCATGGCTTCAAGAAGTTCCATGGCAGAGCGTTTGACGACCCATATGTCCAGGGGGAGAAACCCAAGTTGCCTTACAGCTTGCACAAGCTGGCCAGTGGCAACACTGGAATCAAGGTAACACCATTGTAGACTTTTCCACTGTGTTCCTTTTTCACTGCACTCCATTTTGAATGTGTTCCCTTTAGCTCCATCACCCCAAGCTCCATTGTCATGATGTAAATTACCATTGTTATTTTGCTCAATTGTTTGTATTTTCCAATGTGTTTGACCTCCAAACCATCTTTTTTAAACAGCACTGACACCATCAACCCTCCTCTGGTTTCATCTGGTTTTGATATTGTCTAAATAGTCTCAACTAAAACTGTGTCTCATTCATAGGTCCGTTACCTGGATGAGGACAAAGTGTTCACAATTGAGCAGGTAACAGCAATGTTGCTGACCAAGCTGAAGGAAACTTCTGAGAGTGCCCTGAAGAAGCCAGTTGTGGACTGTGTGATTTCTGTGAGTGACAACAATATATATACTGTAATACACTGCAAATGAAACGAGTCAACGTAATATCAATATGCTACATGTGAGTATACCATGAAATTAGCCATAGTAATTTTTTCATCCCATTTCAAGTTTATCATTTTCTAACAAGAGTTTTGTTTCACAAGGTCCCAAGTTTTTTCACCGATGCAGAGAGGAGCTCTGTGATGGACTCCACCCAAATTGCAGGGTTGAACTGTCTGCGTCTGATCAATGACACCACGGCAGGTCAGTGATTCCCACAGAGTCATTAAGGTCATATTCTGTGATGGATATGACTATAGGACAGGAGGTTGGTGGCACCTTAATTGGGGAGGACAGGCTCGTGGTAATAGCTGGAACGGAATTAGTGGAATGGTATCAAATACATCAAATGATTTCCATGTGTTTGATGCCATTCTGTTCCCTCCGTTCCAGCCATTATTTTGAGCCGTCTTCCCCTCAGCAGCCTCCACTGGTCAACACACATATTTTATAGGCCTACTAAGAATATAATGGAATATAACAGAATGAAATACAACATGTATTTTTTATAGGTGATTTGAAGGAGTCAGGCGCAGGAGGGTAAATCACAGAATACAGAGTTTATTCCATAGCACTGAGTTACGCTGGATAGCGTCAAACAGTCCAGTGCGCAAAACAGGCGCACTGGAACAAAACAAGCACACAGGGAAAATATACCCCGGCAATACAAAATACACGTAGCTCAACCGAGCTACTCTCTCCTCACAATAAACAATCACCCACAAGGACAAGGGGGGCAGAGGGAACACTTGTAAATGTACTAATGAGGGGATTTGAACCAGGTGTGTGTAATAGACAAGAAAAAACGAATGGAATGATGAGATATGGAGCGGCAGTGGCTAGAAGGCCAGTGATGATTAACGCCGAAGCCTGCCCGAACAAGGAGAGGAGGCAGCTTCGGAGGAAGTTGTGACACCATGTGTTTGATGCCATTCCATTTGCTCCGTTCCAGCCATTATTATGAGCCGTCCTCCCCTCAGCAGCCTCCACTGGTCTATAGATTTATTGGTGGTAGTTGTCTAAATCCTTAATGTGTATTTAATTGTTTCACAAAAAATGTTTTATTTCTACCAACAACTTTAGTTGTTTAGGGAATATCATTATCCCAAAATAAGCTGGGGATCCCTAGAGACAGCTGTTTTCAAGTCTTTGTTTTCTCACCTGTAATCAGCAGGCACTGATATTCACAGAGTGTACTTGAAAAGGCCTATAAACTGCACAAACATATCATTGTATAAAAATATATATATTTTTGCAGTGAAATGTGTTGTTTTACAGGGTTAACCGTAGTAGTACGGCGCCTCTGGAGCAAATTAGGGTTAAGTGCCTTGCTCAAGGGCACATTGCCAAATTTTCCACCTTGACGGGTCGGGTATTCAAACCAGCGACCTTTCGTTTACTGGCCGAACGCTCTAACCGCGCCTATTATGTTATATTAGGTTTAGGGGACCAAAATGACTTGATAACACATACATTACTTCTAGTCATTTCCATCCACTAAGATGCTCTTATTCATAATATAATAATAATAATGCAGTGGTGTAGGGTTATTCATTAGAGCATGGGTCCCCAATTACATTCAGTCGTGGGCCGATTTTTACACTGCAAATTGACTGCAAGAATCCCCAAAAGATATAGTAATAATTTCAAACCTTGTTTACATTGGGATACGATCACATATAATAATAATAATAATAATAATAATAATAATAATAATAATAATAATAAAATGAAAACATTTTGTTTGTATAGCGCTTTTCAGTACGGTGTTCTCAAAGCTCTACATAGGCAAAAAATTATAATAATGATAGTAAAATAAAATTCAATAAAAACATCATACATTTAGAATCAAGGGAGGAAATAGCAATAGTAGGCTAGGTGCTAAAATTACTTAGCAGATTAGGACTATAAAATAGACAGTCTGTAGAAATGTGTTTCAAGACCCGTTTGAAAAGTTCAGATTGATGGAGCGGCTCTGAGATGGTCAGGGAGAGCATTCCATAGAGGAGGGGCAAGGGAGTAGAAGGCTCGGTCCCCCATAGTACGAAGACGTGTCTTGCGGACTCGAAGTAGTATGCCTCTATTTATGCATGGGAATACTTGGGAAAAGATTTCCTCAATTAAAATCACTTTGCGCTCATTTCCTGGTGATTGTACAATCTTTTATGTCCAATATTGTTTTGTTTTTTTACTAAGTTTGCCGCCTATTGAGGAACCCTGCATTAGAGTGTCTGTCTCATATTGTTGTTTCTAAATGGCAGTGGCCCTGGCCTATGGGATCTACAAGCAGGACCTGCCCACCCCAGAGGAGAAGCCACGCAATGTGGTGTTCGTGGACCTGGGACATTCATCATTCCAGGTCTCCATATCAGCCTTCAACAAAGGCAAACTCAAGGTGGGTTCTTCTTCCTAAAGAAGCAGAAGCAGTCTATCACTATCTATCACTATTTATCACCTGTCTTTTTCTTTATCTCGCCCATACAGTATTTTACCCCTAATTGTTTGGTCAATTAACCAGGTACTGGCCACAGCTTTTGACCCCTACCTGGGTGGGCGTAACTTTGATGAGGTACTTGTGGAGCACTTCTGCGAGGAGTTCAAGGCAAGGTACAAGCTGAATGTGAGGGAGAACCCCAGGGCTATTCTGCGGCTGTCTCAGGAATGTGAGAAACTGAAGAAGTTGATGAGCGCCAACTGCTCTGACCTTCCCATTAACATTGAGTGCTTCATGAATGACATTGATGTGACAGGCAAGATGAACAGGTACACATATGGATTTGTGACTCCTTCGTTTAACTTCCTATAGAGATTTATATGCAATAATAATCATTCCACTTTCCCCCTTCTTTTTCATTATCAGAGTCCAGTTTGAACAACTGTGTGCCCCATTCTTGATAAGAGTAGAGGCGCCATTGAAAGCAGTTATGGAACAATCAAGTATGTCATTTTTATCAAATCTAATTTGATTTAGTTGATGAACATTCAGTGATAGAGACAGTACATTTTCATTCAATGGTAAAACTGAAAATGTATTATTTGACCCTCTGTGTGTGTGTTTTGTGTCAGAGCTGAGCCGGGATGAGATCTATGCAGTGGAGGTGGTAGGAGGAGCCACCAGGATCCCTTCCATTAAAGAGAGAATCTCTAAGTTCTTTGGCAAAGATGTCAGCACCACACTCAACGCAGATGAGGCTGTGGCACGGGGCTGCGCTCTTCAGGTACTCACTCACCTCTTACAGTGATTGAAACTTCAGCCATCAATTTTATATGCAGCTGATGAACAATTTGCTGGAATATTCAGTGTGTAACAAAGTGATTGTCTGTTTGTCCTTGTTTGGGTGTGTGTTTGTTTATGTATGTGTGTAGTGTGCAATTCTGTCCCCAGCATTTAAGGTGCGTGAATTCTCCATTACTGATGTGGTTCCCTTTCCCATAACCCTACGCTGGAAGTCCCCCACAGAAGATGGAGTCGGGTAAGGGCACATACTCAGCTGGCTCTATAGAAAGAAACATTAATTTGTGGGTACTGTGTTGTTTGTAATAAGATGAGCAGACATTACAACACAGTGATTGCCTTGACCTCATCCAACACCACTGTCTGTTCTACAGAGAATGTGAGGTGTACAGTAAGAACCATGCAGCGCCCTTCTCCAAAGTCATCACCTTCCACAAGAAGGAGCCCTTTGATTTGGAAGCATTCTACAGCCTCCCACAGGAGCTGCCTTACCCGGACATCGGGATAGGTACACCTGCTTATTCAACTAAGCCCTCTGCAGTTCATAGAGATCTTCTTTAATCTTTGATGTACCTGTTCAAGGAATTGGAAGGCGGTCTCACTGAACGTAAAATATTTAGCTGTAACACCCTGATGGCACTTAGCTATTCTGCCTTGAGATCCCCTTACAAGACAGCTACTATACAGTGGCTTGCAAAAGTATTCACCCCCCTTGGCATTTTTCCTATTTTGTTGCCTTACAACCTGGAATTAAAATGGATTTTTTGGGGGTTTGTATCATTTGATTTACACAACATGCCTACCAATTTGAAGATGCAAAATAAATTTTTTTGTGAAACAAACAAGAAATAAGACAAAAAACAGAACTTGAGCGTGCATAACTATTCACCACCCCAAAGTCAATACATTGTAGAGCCACCTTTTGCAGCAATTTACAGCTGCAAGTCTCTTGGGGTATGTCTCTATAAGCTTGGCACATCTAGCGACTGGGATTGTTGCCCATTCTTCAAGGCAAAACTGCTCCAGCTCCTTCAAGTTGGATGGGTTCCGCTGGTGTACAGCAATCTTTAAGTAATACCACAGATTCTCAATTGGATTGAGGTCTGGGCTTTGACTAGGCCATTCCAAGACATTTAAATGTTTCCCCTTAAACCACTCGAGTGTTGCTTTAGCAGTATGTTTAGGGTCATTATCCTGCTGGAAGGTGAACCTCCGTCCCAGTCTTAAATCTCTGGAAGACTGAAACAGGTTTCCCTCAAGAATTTCCCTGTATTTTGTGGCATCCATCATTCCTTCAATTCTGACCAGTTTCCCAGTCCCTGCCGATGAAAAACATCCCCACCGCATGATGCTGCCACCACCATGCTTCACTGTGGGGATGGTGTTCTTGGGTGATGAGAGGTGTTGAGTTTGCGCCAGACATAGCGTTTTCCTTGATGGCCAAAAAGCTCAATTTTAGTCTCATCTGACCAGAGTACCTTCTTCCATATGTTTGGGGAGTCTCCCACATGCCTTTTGGCGAACACCAAACGTGTTTGCTTATTTTTTTCTTTAAGCAATGGCTTTTTTTCTGGCCACTCTTCTGTAAAGCCCAGCTCTGTGGAGTGTACGGCTTAAAGTGGTCCTATGGACAGATACTCCAATCTCCGCTGTGGAGCTTTGCAGCTCCTTCAGTGTTATCTTTGGTCTCTTTGTTGCCTCTGATTAATGCCCTCCTTGCCTGGTCCGTGAATTTTGGTGGGCGACCCTCTCTTGGCAGGTTTGTTGTGGTGCCATATTCTTTCCATTTTTTAATAATGGATTTAATGGTGCTCCGTGGGATGTTCAAAGTTTCGGATATTGTTTTACAACCCAACCCTGATCTGTACTTCTCCACAACTTTTTCCCTGACCTGTTTGGAGAGCTCCTTTCTCTTCATGGTGCCGCTTGCTTGGTGGTGCCCCTTGCTTAGGGGTGTTGCAGACTCTGGGGCCTTTCAGAACAGGTGTATATATACTGAGATCATGTGACAGATCATGTGACACTTAGATTGCACACAGGTGGACTTTATTCAACTAATTATGTAACTTCTGAAGGTAATTGGTTGCACCAGATCTTATTTAGGGGCTTCATAGCAAAGGGGGTGAATACTTATGCACGCACCACTTTTCCGTAATTTTTTTATTAGAATTTTTCATTTCACTTCACCAATTTGGACTATTTTGTGTATGTCCATTACATGGAATCCAAATAAAAATCAATTTAAATTACAGGTTGTAATGCAACAAAATAGAAAAAACGCCAAGGGGGATGAATACTTTTGCAAGGCACTGTCTGTCCTGTGGTTGGCCATCTGCAATTGTTTCTTTTCTTTTTTGGGGTCTTTTTTTTGGGGGCGGGGTAGATCAGCTTTAATATTTCAGATAGATTGTAACTTCCATCAATGTAATTGTCTGCATCACTTCCAATCCATCATATGTTTTTTTTCTCGCAAATATATAAATATATATACAGTGGGGAGAACAAGTATTTGATACACTGCCGATTTTGCAGGTTTTCCTACTTACAAAGCATGTAGAGGTCTGTAATCTTTATCATAGGTACACTTCAACTGTGAGAGACGGAATCTAAAACAAAAATCCAGAAAATCACATTGTATGATTTTTAAGTAATTAATTTGCATTTTATTGCATGACATAAGTATTTGATCACCTACCAACCAGTAAGAATTCCGGCTCTCACAGACCTGTTAGTTTTTCTTTAAGAAGCCCTCCTGTTCTCCACTCATTATCTGTACTAACTGCACCTGTTTGAACTCGTTACCTGTATAAAAGACACCTGTCCACACACTCAATCAAACAGACTCCAACCTCTCCACAATGGCCAAGACCAGAGAGCTGTGTAAGGACATCAGGGATAAAATTGTAGACCTGCACAAGGCTGGGATGGGCTACAGGACAACAGGCAAGCAGCTTGGTGAGAAGGCAACAACTGTTGGTGCAATTATTAGAAAATGGAAGAAGTTCAAGATGACGGTCAATCAGCCTCGGTCTGGGGCTCCATGCAAGATCTCACCTCGTGGGGCATCAATGATCATGAGGAAGGTGAGGGATCAGCCCAGAACTACACGGCAGGACCTGGTCAATGACCTGAAGAGAGCTGGGACCACAGTCTCAAATAAAACCATTAGTAACACACTACGCCATCATGGATTAAAATCCTGCAGCGCACGCAAGGTCCCCCTGCTCAAGCCAGCGCATGTCCAGGCCCGTCTGAAGTTTGCCAATGACCATCTGAATGATCCAGAGGAGGAATGGGAGAAGGTCATGTGGTCTGATGAGACAAAAATATAGCTTTTTGGTCTAAACTCCACTCGCCGTGTTTGGAGGAAGAAGAAGGATGAGTACAACCCCAAGAACACCATCCCAACCGTGAAGCATGGAGGTGGAAACATCATTCTTTGGGGATGCTTTTCTGCAAAGGGGACAGGACGAATGCACCGTATTGAGGGGAGGATGGATGGGGCCATGTATCGCGAGATCTTGGCCAACAACCTCCTTCCCTCAGTAAGAGCATTGAAGATGGGTCGTGGCTGGGTCTTCCAGCATGACAACGAAACCGAAAAACACAGCCAGGGCAACTAAGGAGTGGCTCCGTAAGAAGCATCTCAAGGTCCTGGAGTGGCCTAGCCAGTCTCCAGACCTGAACCCAATAGAACATATTTGGAGGGAGCTGAAAGTCCGTATTGCCCAGCAACAGCCCCGAAACCTGAAGGAACTGGAGAAGGTCTGTATGGAGGAGTGGGCCAAAATCCCTTCTGCAGTGTGTGCAAACCTGGTCAAGACCTACAGGAAACGTATGATCTCTGTAATTGCAAACAAAGGTTTCTGTACCAAATATTGAGTTCTGCTTTTCTGATGTATCAAATACTTATGTCATGCAATAAAATGCAAATTAATTACTTAAAAATCATACAATGTGATTTTCTGGATTTTTGTTTTAGATTCCGTCTCTCACAGTTGAAGTGTACCTATGATAACAATTACAGACCTCTACATGCTTTGTAAGTAGGAATACCTGCAAAATCGGCAGTGTATCAAATACTTGTTCTCCCCACTGTATATATATATATATATATATATATATATATATATATATATATATATATATATACACAGTTGAAGTCGGAAGTTTACATACATCTTAGCCAAATACATTTAAACTCAGTTTTTCACAATTCCTGACATTTAATCCTAGTAAAGATTCCCTGTTTTAGGTCAGTTAGGATCACCACTTTATTTTAAGAATGTGAAATGTCAGAATAATAGTAGAGAGAATGATTTATTTTAGCTTTTATTTCATTCATCACATTCCCAGTGGGTCAGAAGTTTACATACACTCAATTAGTATTTGGTAGCATTGCCTTTAAATTGTTTAACTTGGGTCAAACATTCCACAAGCTTCCCACAATAAGTTGGGTGAATTTTGGCCCATTCCTTCTGACAGAGCTGGTGTATCTGAGTCAGGTTTGTAGGCCTCCTTGCTCGCACACGCTTTTTCAGTTCTGCCCACAAATGTTCTATAGGATTGAGGTCAGGGCTTTGTGATGGCCACTCCAATACCTTGACTTTGTTATCCTTAAGCCATTTTGCCACAACTTTGGAAGTATGCTTGGGGTCATTGTCCATTTGGAAGACCCATTTGCGACCAAGCTTTAACTTCCTGACTGATGTCTTGAGATGTTGCTTCAATATATCCACATAATTTTCCTTCCTCATGATGCCATCTATTTTGTGAAGTGCACCAGTCCCTCCTGCAGCAAAGCACCCCCACAGCATGATGCTGCCACCCCTGTTCTTCACGGTTGGGATGGTGTTCTTCGGCTTGCAAGCCACCCCCTTTTTCCTTCAAACATAACGATGGTCATTATGGCCAAACAGTTCTATTTTTGTTTCATCAGACCAGAGGACATTTCTCCAAAACGTACAATCTTTGTCCCCATGTGCAGTTGCAAACCGTAGTCTGGCTTTTTTATGGCGGTTTTGGAGCAGTGGCTTCTTCCTTGCTGACCGGCCTTTCAGGTTATGTCGATATAGGACTCGTTTTACTGTGGATATAGATACTTTTGTACCTGTTTCCTCCAGCATCTTCACAAGGTCCTTTGCTGTAGTTCTGGGATTGATTTGCACTTTTCGCACCAAAGCACGTTAATCTCCTTCCTGAGCGGTATGACGGCTGCGTGGTAACAT
This sequence comes from Coregonus lavaretus, assembly GCF_964263955.1. NCBI lineage: Eukaryota > Metazoa > Chordata > Actinopteri > Salmoniformes > Salmonidae > Coregonus > Coregonus lavaretus. The sequence continues at coordinate 25,077,082 of NC_140005.1, read as the reverse complement.
GGTGTTTACACTTGCATACTATTGTTTGTACAGATGAACGTGGTACCTTCAGGTGTTTGGAAATTGCTCCCAAGGATGAACCAGACGTGGAGGTCTACAATATATTTTCTGAGGTCTTGGCTGAGTTCTTTTGATTTTCCCATGATGTCAAGCAAAGAGGCACTGAGTTTGAAGGTAGGGCTTGAAATACATCCACAGGTATGTCACGATCGTCAGGGAGAGACCAATGCGCAGCGTGATGAATGAACATGTTTACTTTATTAAATTAAAGCACGAACAAAACAACAAACGACTCGTAACGTCCACGGTGACAATGACCGAACACGGAACAAAAACCCACAAACACAAAGGGAAAACAGACAGTTTAAATATGGCTCCCAATCAGAGACAACCAGCCAACAGCTGACACTCGTTGCCTCTGATTGGGAGTCACTCAGGCAAAACATAGAAATAGACGAACTAGAACCCCCAACATAGAAACACACCACATAGAACAAACACACCCTGGCTCAACAACTAGAGTCCCATAGCCAGGGTGTGACAGTACCCCCCCCTAAAGGCGCGGACTGCGACCGCGCCTCAAAAAGAGCAAAACAGGGGAGGGTTGGGTGGGCATACCTCCTCGGCGGCGGTTCTGGCTCCGGGCTTGCCCACCACCCTCCAACAAACCCCCCATAGCGCCCCTGGTCCGGTCTGGCCCCGCTGGCTAGAGCTGGACTGGACGTAGCAGGAGCGGTTAGCTTCAACTCCGTAGTGGAGCCGTTGACCGGTACCTGGTTAGGCACCGGTGACCCAGGCACGGGTTGTGCCGGACAGACGACGCGCACCCCTGGCTTGGTGCGTGAGGCAGGAAAGGACCGGACCTGGCTGACGATACGCACCCCTGGCTTGGTGCGTGGAGCAGCAACGGGCCTCACTGGACTGACGACTCGCACCCCTGGCTTGGTGCGAGTGGCCGGAACGGGCTGGACCAGGCTGACGACTCGCACCCCTGGCTTGGTGCGAGTGGCAGGAACGGGCTGGACCAGGCTGACGACTCGCACCCCTGGCTTGGTGCGAGTAGCAGGAACGGGCTGGACCAGGCTGACGACTCGCACCGAAGACTTGGTGCGAGTGGCAGGAACAGGCCGGGCCGGGCTGGCGACGCGCACCGTAGACTTGGTGCGAGTGGCAGGAACAGGCCGGGCCGGGCTGGCGACGCGCACCGTAGGCTTGGTGCGTGGAGCAGCAACGGGCCTTACCGGGCTGGCGATGCGCACCGTAGGCTTGGTGCGAGGGGCAGGAACAGGCCGGGCCGGGCTGGCGACGCACACCGTAGGCTTGGTGCGGGGAGCAGGCACTGGCCGTGCCGGACTGACGAAGCGCACCACTGACTTGGTGCGGGGAGCAGGAACGGGCCGGACCGGGCTGACGAAGCGCACTACTGACTTGGTGCGGGGAGCAGGAACGGACCGGACCGGGCTGGCGAAGCGTACCACAGGCTCGATGCGGGGAGCAGGAACAGGCCGGACCGGGCTGGCGACGCGCACCACAGGCTCGATGCGAGGAACAGGAAAAGACCGGACCGCACTGGGGACACACACCCCTGGCCCTACGCGGGGATCAGGAACGGGCCGGACCGGACTGGTAACACACCCCAGTACCTCTCGCCGTGCCTCCACACTTTCCTTCCCCTTAGTGACCAGTGGCCCCCTTAACATGGCGGCCTCCTCTGCCAACCCGCTGGACCGCTCTATCGCGGCCTCCTGCTGCCCCGACGTCGTGAGCCCCCCCCTAAAAATTTTCTGGGGTTCTCTCCTCCCCGTGGGCCAGGCCTCTATAGTTTTCGCCCAACTCTCGCTCTTCTGCCTCCAACTCCAGCCATTCTGCTCTTCATTAGGCTTGACCCAGTCGAGACTCTTCCTCCACTGTTCCCAAGTCCACCCTCTCTGCTCTTCACTCGGCTTAGCCCAGTCGAGACCCCTACTCCATCGATCCCAAGTCCTTCCTCTCTCCTCTTCACGCTGCTTGGTCCAGTTTTGGTGGGTTTTTCTGTCACGATCATCAGGGAGAGACCAATGCGCAGCGTGATGAATGAACATGTTTACTTTATTAAATTAAAGCACGAACAAAACAACAAACGACTCGTAACGTCCACGGTGACAATGACCGAACACGGAACAAAAACCCACAAACACAAAGGGAAAACAGACAGTTTAAATATGGCTCCCAATCAGAGACAACCAGCCAACAGCTGACACTCGTTGCCTCTGATTGGGAGTCACTCAGGCAAAACATAGAAATAGACGAACTAGAACCCCCAACATAGAAACACACCACATAGAACAAACACACCCTGGCTCAACAACTAGAGTCCCATAGCCAGGGTGTGACAAGGTACACCTCCAATTGACTCAAATGATGTAAATTAGCCTATCAGAAGATTCTAAAGCCATGACATCATTTTCTGGAATTTTCCAAGTATTCAACTTAGTGTATGTAAACTTTTGACCCACTGGAATTGTGATACAGTGAATTATAAGTGAAATAATTTGTCTGTAAACAATTGTTGGAAAAATGACTTGTGTCATGCACAAAGTAGATGTCCTAACCGACTTGCCAAAACTATAGTTTGTTAACAAGACATTAGGGGAGTGGTTGAAAAACGAGTTTTAATGACTCCAACCTAAGTGTATGTAATCTTCTGACTTCAACTGTACACATATATATATTTTCTTTTAAAAATTATTTCACCATTATTTAACCAGGTAAGCCAGTTGAGAACAAGTTCTCATTTACAACTGCGACCTGGCCAAGATAAAGCAAAGCAGTGCGAAAAAAAACAACAACAACACAGAGTTACATATGGAATAAACAAAATGTACAGTCAATAACACAATAGAAAATCTATATACAGTGTGTGCAAATGTAGTAAGTTATGGAGGTAAGGCAATAAATAGGCCATAGGCTTTGTTGCGAAATAGGAAGCCTATTCTAGATGTAACTTTGGATTGGAGATGCTTAATGTGAGTCTGGAAGGAGAGTTTACAGTCTAACCAGACACCTAGGTATTTGTAGTTGTCCACATATTCTAAGTCAGAGCCGCCGAGAGTAGTGATTCTAGTCAGGCAGGCGGGTGCAAGCAGCGTTCGATTGAAGAGCATGCATTTAGTTTTACTAGCGTTTAAGAGCAGTTGGAGGCCACGGAAGGAGTGTTGTATGGCATTGAAGCTTGTTTGGAGGTTTGTTAACACAGTGTCCAATGAAGGGCCAGATGTGTACAAAACGGTGTTGTCTGCGTAGAGGTGGATCTGAGAGTCACCAGCAGCAAGAGCGACATCATTGATATACACAGAGAATAGAGTCGGCCTGAGAATTGAACCCTGTGGCACCCCCGTAGAGACTGCCAGAGGTCCAGACAACAGGTCCTCCGAAGCGTTGGGTAAAGATGAAAGAGATAGCATCACTGGAGGCATCGATTGAGCCGGTCTCCGTGTGTGTGGGGGGTGGGACAAAGGATCTATCTGAGACAGGTTGAGCAGGACTGGGGGCTCTACATTGAAAAAGTACAGTTCAAAATAACCGAAACAGCTATAGGCAAGGCATATTGACATGGGAGATAGGCATAAAGCAGTCACAGGTGTTATTCGAGAGAGCTAAGACAACAGCTGGTAATGGCAACGAAAGTTTGAGCTGAGGCTAAACAGATCAACAGGATGGGGTAACGTATAAAGGAACAGTCCAGCAGGCATCAGCTGTGTACAGTAATCCCTCGTTTATCGCGGGGGTTACGTTCCGAAAATGACCCGCGATAAGTGAAATCCGCGAAATAGAAAACTTTTTTTTTTTTACAATTAGCAACTATTACATGTATACAAATACAGTGACTCACGTGTAGGCCGTTTCGTCGACATTATGGGTTTAGAAGATGTTCGAAATTACAAGATAATTTGGCCAACTTAATGTAAATTTGCCAAGCTGTTTTATGTACGTACACATAACTGCACGAGACGACAAAATGATAGCACAATTCGTAGCATGTTTTGATACAAGAAGCGGGAGTGAGTTTTTAGCGAATCAGAATGCAGAGCACAATGCACCAAAAAAAAAAAAAAAATGCATTATGAAAATCCGCGAAATAGCGAATCCGCGATAAGTGAACCGCGAAGTGGCGAGGGATCACTGTAGCTGAGTGATCATAAGGTCCAGTGAACAGCAATAAGTAAGTCCGGGAGCAGTTCAGTGGCTGCTACGCTACAGGCGAGCTGGAGGCACGGCTGTTGATTGCGTGTGCTAGCGGGCCGGGGCTAGCAGATGGATCTTCGTGGTCGTCGCAACGGGAAGCCTGTTAAAACCACATCAGATGATTACATCGGCAGACCAGTGGTGATGGATCAGCGGGGCTCCGTGTCAACACTAGGAGGTCCCGTCCGGTTGACAGAGAGGTAGATAGCCGGGAGATGGGCCTGGCTCGAGGCTAGCTCAAGGCTAACTGGGGTTAGCTTCAGGACAGTGGTGATTAGCCAACAACGCCAACAGCCATTCGGTTGCAGCTAGCTAGTTGCGATGATCCGGTGTTAAGGTCCAGTGATTCAGTGATTCCGGCAGAAAATCTGATATTCTCTGGCTCGATACCGCGATGTGCAGACTGTGCAGACTGGCCGATAATTGTCCAGGCTAGAGCTGGCTGGTAGGTAGTGCAGGCCATGGCCACGTTTCAGCCAGAGGTTCTGGATAAAAATGTATGAAGAAATAATAGAATCCGTTCCACATTGGGTGAGGTGGGTTGCAGGAAAGTATATTTAGTTAAAGGATGGAAAGTGAGATTGAGAAAACAAAAAACAGGCTATTTACATGAGGACACTACAGAAAACACGACCACACTGCTATGCCATCTTGGAACATATATCTATATATATATATATATATACATACATATATACACATACACATATACACATACATACACAAACATACACACACATACAGTGGGGAGAACAAGTATTTGATACACTGCCGATTTTGCAGGTTTTCCTACTTACAAAGCATGTAGTGGTCTGTAATTTTTATCATAGGTACACTTCAACTGTGAGAGACGGAATCTAAAACAAAAATCCAGAAAAGCACATTGTATGATTTTTAAGTAATTAATGTGCATTTTATTGCATGACATAAGTATTTGATACGTCAGAAAAGCAGAACTTAATATTTGGTACAGAAACCTTTGTTTGCAATTACAGAGATCATACGTTTACTGTAGGTCTTGACCAGGTTTGCACACACTGCAGCAGGGATTTTGGCCCACTCCTCCATACAGACCTTCTCCAGATCCTTCAGGTTTCGGGGCTGTCGCTGGGCAATACGGACTTTCAGCTCCCTCCAAAGATTTTCTATTGGGTTCAGGTCTGGAGACTGGCTAGGCCACTCCAGGACCTTGAGATGCTTCTTACGGAGCCACTCCTTAGTTGCCCTGGCTGTGTGTTTCGGGTCGTTGTCATGCTGGAAGACCCAGCCACGACCCATCTTCAATGCTCTTACTGAGGGAAGGAGGTTGTTGGCCAAGATCTCGTGATACATGGCCCCATCCATCCTCCCCTCAATACGGTGCAGTCGTCCTGTCCCCTTTGCAGAAAAGCATCCCCAAAGAATGATGTTTCCACCTCCATGCTTCATGGTTGGGATGGTGCTTCACGGTTGGGATGGTGTTCTTGGGGTTGTACTCATCCTTCTTCTTCCTCCAAACACGGCGAGTGGAGTTTAGACCAAAAAGCTCTATTTTTGTCTCATCAGACCACATGACCTTCTCCCATTCCTCCTCTGGATCATCCAGATGGTCATTGGCAAACTTCAGACGGGCCTGGACATGCGCTGGCTTGAGCAGGGGGACCTTGCGTGCGCTGCAGGATTTTAATCCATGACGGCGTAGTGTGTTACTAATGGTTTTCTTTGAGACTGTGGTCCCAGCTCTCTTCAGGTCATTGACCAGGTCCTGCCGTGTAGTTCTGGGCTGATCCCTCACCTTCCTCATGATCATTGATGCCCCACAGGGTGAGATCTTGCATGGAGCCCCAGACCGAGGTTGATTGACCGTCATCTTGAACTTCTTCCATTTTCTAATAATTGCGCCAACAGTTGTTGCCTTCTCACCAAGCTGCTTGCCTATTGTCCTGTAGCCCATCCCAGCCTTGTGCAGGTCTACAATTATATCACTGATGTCCTTACACAGCTCTCTGGTCTTGGCCATTGTGGAGAGGTTGGAGTCTGTTTGATTGAGTGTGTGGACAGGTGTCTTTTATACAGGTAACGAGTTCAAACAGGTGCAGTTAATACAGGTAATGAGTGGAGAACAGGAGGGCTTCTTAAAGAAAAACTAACAGGTCTGTGAGAGCCGGTATTCTTACTGGTTGGTAGGTGATCAAATACTTATGTCATGCAATAAAATGCAAATTAATTACTTAAAAATCATACAATGTGATTTTCTGGATTTTTGTTTTAGATTCCGTCTCTCACAGTTGAAGTGTACCTATGATAAAAATTACAGACCTCTACATGCTTTGTAAGTAGGAAAACCTGCAAAATCGGCAGTGTATCAAATACTTGTTCTCCCCACTGTACATCCATCCATACACACACACATATCCTTTTAAAAATTATATTTCCCTTCATTACTTTCCAACCCCACCACCCCTTCCCCAATTGGAGTAAACTAGTGAACAACAACGCTTAGGCCTCTAATTCCAGTCCATACATACTATATACATTTTATGGTAAAATGTAAATGTATGGACACAGTCAAATTCTACAATTATATTTTGTTTGTTTTTACACCTGAACTTCCTCCGATCATTTTCATGATGTCCATCTGGTTTGCTTCTATATGCCATATTTTTCTAACTGCTCTTTCACAAAAGCTCTCAACCTATAACCTATATACTTATTATGGACACAGTATGCTTTACATTAGTTATTTTGTTGTTATTAGTTGTTGTTATTAGTCCCATCCTTCAGCTCCATTCAACACCTCCCATCTATCTCTTAACACCATCCATATTGGATTTGTATTTGCCATATATTTTTCAACAGTACTGTGATGTTTTACAAAAGTTCTGAACCTTTGTATTCTCATTGTTTCTACAGATCGTAAATTGAAAATAAACATTTTTGCTAAAAGTATTATTATATTATTGATCGATTGACTATGACTTTTCAGATCACCCAATTGTTTTTTGGTGGCCTACCTGATGATGAACATTTCAACCATATAGTGGGGGTCTCCCACCTGGCTGGTAATTAGGACAGGCTTAAATCTCCCATGGAACACTGCTTCCCTATGAGTCACATGAGTATTTACAGAGCAGAGCTGTGTGTGTGTGTGTGTGTGTGTGTGTGTGTGTGTGTGTGTGTGTGTGTGTGTGTGTGTGTGTGTGTGTGTGTGTGTGTGTGTGTGTGTGTGTGTGTGTGAGAGAGAGTGTGTGTGTATTATAAGGGGATCTCTCAGGTGGGATTTCAGTTTGGAAGAAGTGCAATGACTAATCAGACCTCATCCTCCTTCCCCTGTCTCTGATGGGCATGTCAATTCTCCAGTGTGTTTGTGTCATTTCATGTGACTCCATCAGGTGTGACATTTGAATGCCTCTCCACCTGCCTCCTTCTCTCTTGCTTTCTCAGGGCATTTTTCTGTTCAGAATGTGGTGCCCCAGCCTGATGGAGACAGCTCCAAAGTGAAGGTCAAAGTGCGCGTAAACGTGCACGGCATCTTCAGTGTTTCCAGCGCCTCCCTGATCGAGAAGCAGAAGGGTGAAGGAGATGATGTTCAGATGGACATGGAACCTACTGTGCAGAATGAAGGAAGGCCAGAGGACCAGGTAACAGAAAGAGAAGGAGTGAGAAGATTCACCTGAATTTCACATTGGTGAAGTTCGTTTTTCAGCCCCTTCACCCTATTTTAAGATTTAAGAACGCATGGCAAAGAAGCCATTGTTTAATCTTCCCATTTGAATGTTGTATGTCTAAGACTTAGAGCACTGATATGACTTCATGTCTATACCTGTGTGGTAAATTTTACTGAAGCCCATTTTCTCTCTATTCCTGGCTCTTGAAGCTCCACCCCTCTCCTCCCATTGAAGATGACATATATACAGTGCCTTGCAAAAGTATTCATTGCCCTTGGCATTTTTCCTATTTTGTTGCATTACAACCTGTAATTTAAATTGATTTTTATTTGTATTTCATGTAATGGACATACACAAAATAGTCCAAATTGGTGAAGTGAAATGAAAAAAATAACTTGTTTCAAAATATTATAATAAATAAATAATGGAAAAGTGGTGCGTGCATATGTATTCACCCCCTTTGCTATGGAGTCCCTAAATAAGATCTGGTGCAACTAATTACCTTCAGAAGTCTCATAATTAGTTAAATAAAGTGTCACATGATCTGTCACATGATCTCAGTATATATACACCTGTTCTGAAAGGCCCCAGAGTCTGCAACACCAGTAAGCAAGGAGCACCACAAAGCAAGCGGCACCATGAAGACCAAGGAGCTCTCCAAACAGATCAGGGACAAAGTTGTGGAGAAGTACAGGTCAAGGTTGGGTTATAAAAAAAAATATCAGAAACTTTCAACATCCCACGGAGCACCATTAAATCCATTATAAAAAAATGGAAAGAATATGGCACCACAACAAACCTGCCAAGAGAGGGCCACCCACCAAAATTCACGGACCAGGCAAGGAGGGCATTAATCAGAGAGGCAACAAAGAGACCAAAGATAACCCTGAAGGAGCTGCAAAGCTCCTTCAGGGTTGGAGTATCTGTCCATAGGACTACTTTAAGCCATACACTCCACAGAGCTGGGCTTTACGGAAGAGTGGCCAGAAAAAAGCCATTGCTTAAAGAAAAAAATAAGCAAACACGTTTGATGTTTGACACCATCCCCACAGTGAAGCATTGTGGTGGCAGCATCATACTGTGGGGATGTTTTTCATCGGCAGGGACTGGGAAACTGGTCAGAATTGAAGGAATGATGGATGGCGCTAAATACAGGGAAATTCTTGAGGGAAACCTGTTTCAGTCTTCCAGAGATTTGAGACTGGGACGGAGGTTCACCTTCCAGCAGGACAATGACCCTAAGCATACTGATAAAGCAACACTCGAGTGGTTTAAGGGGAAACATTTAAATGTCTTGGAATGGCCTAGTCAAAGCCCAGACCTCAATCCAAATGAGAATCTGTGGTATGACTTAAAGATTGCTGTACACCAGCGGAACCCATCCAACTTGAAGGAGCTGGAGCAGTTTTGCCTTGAAAAATGGGCAACAATCCCAGTCGCTAGATGTGCCAAACTTATAGAGACATACCCCAAGAGACTTGCAGCTGTAATTGCTGCAAAAGGTGGCTCTACAATGTATTGACTTTGGGGGGGTGAATAGTTATGCACGCTCAAGTTTTCAGTTTTTTTGTCTTATTTCTTGTTTGTTTCACAATAAAAAATATTTTGCATCTTCAAAGTGGTAGGCGTGTTGTGTAAATCAAATTATACAAACCCCCAAAAAATCAATTTTAATTCCAGGTTGTAAGGCAACAAAACAGGAAAAATGCCAAGGGGGGTGAATCCTTTCACAAGCCACTGTAACTGTATTAACTATATATGAGGTTTTATGGTCACTATGTGTGATTAGCCCTCACTCCAATCCTTTTTCATACGCTACTTCCCCCTCTGTGATACAATTCTGGTCTCATCTGTGGAGCACTGGTCTCATTAAGGTTCATCACATTGAGCCTGGGAGAACGTGTGTGTTTGTATAACCGGGCTTGGCAGTGTGTGACGCAAGAGGATACATGGAGCCAGTGGAATAGCTATTAAGTTGAAAATGCTTTCCACATCTTCATAACTCTATCCTTCACAGGCTGTGCTGTACCTGTGTCTGCTACAAAAAAAATCATTCTCCACTCCTTTGATATTATCAATATTTCAGTGTATTTTAATGTGTTACTCATACAGATTATAACATTCTAATTGGCATCCTTGAACAGTATATATTTTGATTAGGTTAACAGGAGGGGTGTGCAGCTTGAAGTAAGCTGGTTTATATAGACGTAGGTGTAACGTAATTAATTACACTACTAAGGTGTCAAAGCTACTGTAAGTAGAGCATGAGAGCAGCCAAGCGTTGATTGTAAGATTTAGGTGATGTGGTTGTGATGGTGTCCTACTGTCTCAGACTAAAATGCAGGTGGACCAGGAGGGTCAAGGCCAGGTGGACCAGCAGAATGAGGATGCCAGCTCCGGCAGTAAGGTGAGCATGTGAATCATAAGGAACTATAATTACATTTAAACTTTTATGTCTTGTGAAACACTGAGAACCAATATAATGTTTTTTTCGCCCAACAAAGGACGGAGTCCCTGGGGAGAAGCAGGACCCAGCATCAGGGGGAAGCAAGCCTAAAGTAAAAGTGAAAAGCACTGACCTTCCCATCCTGGCCAACACCATCAGACAGCTGGACAGGGGGGTCCTCAATGACTTTGTGGAGTATGAGGTGAGTCACTCTAAAGGCCCCGACTCCCCAGCAGCTGAGTCATATTCTCATCGAACCAAGAGAAAAGACTTACTGTAAAGTAAAACTTACCTGCCTTGTTTAGTTCAAAGACATAAAACATGAGTAGTAAGGGTTTCTGTAGGAAGGTTAATTATCTGCAGCTTTGGAACTGTAAAGGCAATTTCTGCATTAGTTGTCTCATTCATGTTTGACCTATGTTGTACACTTCTACAAAACTGGCAGATGATGTAGCTCATGTGGCCTATATTTCTGTGGGTCTGGCTTCCATTGAGCCGCCTGGGAGTGGGTATTAGAGGAGGCGGAAGGCTGATTTTGGCTCTCAGTGTAGCCGACGTCAGTGTGCTGCTAACAGTTTAGCTTCCTCCACTGTCCCTGTCCCCATACCGGGCTCGAACCAGTGATCCTCTGCTCCGCAACACACGTGACAGCCCTCCTTGAAAACGTACCAACCGTTTGAGCTATACAAAAGGTACCAATTATATAGCTCCATTGGCGACATTTCAAGCTAGCTGTGGTGTGAGCTTACGGCATGTTCTTAACTCTGTTACATGTCTCACTCTGTCTCTCCCTCTCTTTCTCTCGGTGTCCCTCAGGGCCAGATGATCATCCAGGACAAGCTGGAAAAAGAGAGGAATGATGCTAAGAATGCTGTGGAGGAGTATGTGTACGACCTGCGGGACAAACTGTGTGGCATCTATGAGAAGTACACCACTGAGGAGGTAAGAACCTAGATGAACAGATTCCTTTTAACTATGAAATAAATACTGCCACATTGAACAAAGAATAAGACTATGCAATACAGAATGTGTTTGCTGATACCTGTTTTGGCCTTTCTCACCTTTCAAAAAGGACAGTAATCGTCTGACGCTGATGCTCGAGGACACAGAGAACTGGCTTTATGAGGAGGGAGAGGACCAAGCCAAACAGGTCTATGTGGACAAGCTGGAAGATCTCAAGGTTAGTGTTTATTTAGCATAAAGGATTTCTATATCCAGCGTCTGCCTGCACCAGTCTGCTATTATGGCAATTCTGAAATCAGGAGAAAGAAACATGAATAATAAACAAATGTATTTGGGGCATTTAGGTGGACAGCCTGAAGGTTTAGGAATGTGACTTGATTTGAGTGATTTATTTGACTGATGTCCTTTTCCAGAGGTTTGGCCAGCCCATTCATGACAGGCACAGGGAGCAGGAAGACAGGCCGAGGGCATTTGAAGAGATTGGCAAGAAGATCCAACTCTATATGAAGGCTGTGGAGCTTTATAAACAGAAGGTAAAAACTGGAATATTTTTATGTTATAGTTCAGCATCCTTTCATCCTTGAGCGTCACTTAGTTTTTTCGATTGTACTACTGTCCGAAAAGGCATTGAGGGAGTTATTTTACGCTGCCCGGGTTGAACTGGGCAATGGCCCCTAATCGGGCGAAAGTGGGGAGGGAGGTGTGCCCTTCTCAAATCGAACAGTAATCTGCGCTGCTTGGTCATGTTGTCAACAAGGCAGCATGGTGCAACTTCCATAAATCTCTTTTCCATTAAATAAATGTTTGCATTTTCAAATTAGTTTTCATTGGGAAGCAGATAAACTGTTTTTATCAAAAGCAATCACTTTTGCATGGGAAAACAAAGAATCCTATTAATTACTGCACGTGCTTAATTACATCACCTTTTTTTTTAAGCCGACTTCGCCGTCGGACAGAGCGGGGCACCTGGCTCGCGCCCAGGAGGCAGCCCGGTTCCAAATCGAATGCAATGAACTTTCAGCCGGTGCATAACACATCTACCCTGGTGCCCGGGCGGGATTAATCGAACCCCCTCATTATTATGCTCTTGCGTGCTTGTTCCCTCCCACTTTAAAAACATTTAACCCTCAGTGGGAACATGGTTTCTGTGGAGTGATGAGACACTAAGAGCCAATTGATGCTTGATCCGAAAATGTGGTCAGAGGCGCCGTATGGATGGTGTGACGCAATTGTGGAGCCTCCGGAGGCATGCAGAGGCCAAATTCAGCTCTGTACCGCATTGCCATGCACCTCTCAATTTTCTTTGCAATGCGGAGGGCTGCATATAGCTCCGCATTGACAAGATTGGTTGACGGTAGGTGAGGGCGGGAGGTCCTGTATAAACACAAACTCACTTCCTTGACGACTTCCTTCACAACAGCTCTGCGCTGCTTGGCGAAGTGTAAGAAGTATGAATGCCCTGACTTCTGCAGAGGCCATATCACCGTAAATGCTGCACAGCCAATGCAGACGTCAGATTGACCATGCATCACCTTTAAATCGGAGGGCCTGTTGTCTGGACCTCTGGCAGTCTCTATGGAGGTGCCACAGGGTTCAATTCTCGGGCCGACTCTATTCTCTGTGTATATCAATGATGTCGCTCTTGCTGCTGGTGACTCTCAGATCCACCTCTACGCAGACGACACCATTTTGTATACATCTGGCCCTTCATTGGACACTGTGTTAACAAACCTCCAAACGAGCTTCAATGCCATACAACACTCCTTCAGTAGCCTCCAACTGCTCTTAAACGCTAGTAAAACTAAATGCATGCTCTTCAGTCGAACACTGCTTGCACCCGCCCGCCCGACTAGAATCACTACTCTCGGCGGGTCTGACTTAGAATATGTGAACAACTACAAATAGCTAGGTGTCTGGTTAGACCGTAAACTCTCCTTCCAGACTCACATTAAGCATCTCCAATCCAAAGTTAAATCTAGAATCGGCTTCCTATTTCGCAACAAAGCCTCCTTCACTCATGCTGCCGAACATGCCCTTGTAAAACTGACTATCCTACCAATCCTTGACTTCGGCAATGTAATTTACAAAATAGCCTCCAACACTCTACTCAGCAAATTGGATGTAGTCTATCACAGTGCCATCCGTTTTTTCACCAAAGCCCCATACACTACCCACCATTGTGACCTATACGCTCTCGTTGGCTGGCCCTCACTACATATTTGTCGCCAAACCCACTGGCTCCAGGTCATCTATAAGTCACTGCTAGGCAAATCCCCGCCTTATCTTACCATAGCAACACTCACCCGTAGTATGCGCTCCAGCGGGTATATCTCACTGGCCATCCCCAAAGCCAACACCTCCTTTGGCCGCCATTCCTTCCAGTTCTCTGCTGCCAATGACTGGAACGAACTGCAAAAATCTCTGAAGCTGGAGACTCTTATCTCTCACTAACTTTAAGCATCAGTTGTCAGAGCAGCTTACCGATCACTGCACCTGTACACAGCCCATCTGTAATTAGCCCACCCAACTACCTCATCCCCATATTGTTATTTATTTTGCTCATTTGCACCCCAGTATCTCTATTTGCACATCATCTTCTGCACAACTATCACTCCAGTGTTAATACTAAATTGTAATTATTTTGCACTATGGCCTATTTATTGCCTTAACTTACTACATTTGCACACATTTTCTATTGTGTTATTGACTGGACGTTTTGTTTATTCCATATGTAACTCTGTTGTTGTTTTTATCGCACTGCTTTGCTTTATCTTGGCCAGGTCGCAGTTGTAAATGAGAACTTGTTCTCAACTGGCTTACCTGGTTAAATAATGGTGAAATAATTTTTATTTATTTTTTAATTAAAGCTCAGTGTGAGATGCAATGAAATTATGCTGAGCCCATTTACAATGCCTCTATTTCTCTGTGAACTACTACACCACTGCTCTGTTGGGATTGTGCTAGTTACTTTCCTTTTCCATATTCAGGACACTCCTCTGGGGCCTGTACACACTTTTCAAAGCTGGTTAGGTCATTGTCATAGTAATTTTATGAGCAGTTGTGACACTATTGTGACTTAATCTGTCTCTGGGTTTAACCCAGGATGTATGTAATAAACCATCTGTGACATTTTTATTAATTGATTTGTTTGTCCAGAGGCGGGGCTCCTAGTGGCTGGGGACTTTCATGCAGGGAAACTTAAATCAGTTTTACCTCATTTCTACCAGCATGTTAAATGTGCAAACAGAGGAAAATAAACTCTAGACCACCTTTACTCCACACACAGAGACGTGTACAAAGCTCTCCCTCGCCCTCCATTTGGCAAATCTGACCATAACTCTATCCTCCTGATTCCTGCTTACAAACAAAAACTAAAGCAGGAAGCACCAGTGACTCGGTCAATAAAGAAGTGGTCAGGTGACGCAGATGCTAAGCTACAGGACTGTTTGCTAGCACAGACTGGAATATGTTCCGGGATTCTTCCGATGGCATTGAGGAGTACACCACATCATTCAATGGCTTCATCAATAAGTGCATCGATGACGTCGTCCCCACAGTGACTGTACGTACATACCCCAACCAGAAGGCATGGATTACAGGCAACATCCACACTGAGCTAAAGGGTAGAGCTGCTGCTTTCAAGGAGCGGGACTCTAACCCGGACGCTTATAAGAAATCCTGCTATGCCCTCCGACGAACCATCAAACAGGCAAAGCGTTAATACAGGACTAAGATTGAATCGCACTACACCGGCTCCGACGCTCGTCGGATGTGGCATGGCTTGCAAACTATTACAGACTACAAAGGGAAGCACAGCCGCGAGGTGCCCAGTGACACGAGCCTACCAGAAGAGCTAAATTACTTCTATGCTCGCTTCGAGGCAAGCAACACTGAAGCATGTATGAGCGCATCAGCTGTTCCAGACGACTGTGTGATCACGCTCTCCTTAGCCGATGTGAGTAAGCCCTTTAAACAGGTCAACATTCACAAGGCCGCAGGGCAAGACGGATTACCAGGACGTGTACTCCGAGCATGCGCTGACCAACTAGCAGTTGTCTTCAACCTGTCCCTAACTGTAATACCAACATGTTTCAAGCAGACCACCATAGTCCCTGTGCCCAAGAACACTAAGGTAACCTGCCTAAATGACTACCGACCCGTAGCACTCACGTCTGTAGCCATGAAATGCTTTAAAAACTGGTCATGGCTCACATCAACACCATTATCCCAGAAACCCTAGACCTACAACAATTTGCATACCGCCCCAACAGATCCACAAATGATGCAATTTCTATTTGCACTCCACACTGCCCTTTCCCACCTGGACAAAAGGGACACCTACGTGAGAATGTTTTTCATTGACTACAGCTCAGCGTTCAACACCATAGTGCCCTCAATGCTCATCACTAAGCCAAGGACCCTGGGACTAAACACCTCACTCTGCAACTGGATCCTGGACTTCCTGATGGGCCGCCCCCAGGTGGTAAGGGTAGGTAACAACACATCTGCCATGCTGATCCTCAACACGGTGGCCCCTCAGGGGTGCGTGCTCAGTCCCCTCCTGTACTCCCTGTTCACCCATGACTGCATGGCCAGGCACGACTCCAACACCATCATTAAGTTTGCAGACGACACAACAGTGGTAGGCCTGATCACCGACAATGATGAGACAGCCTATAGGGTGGAGGTCAGAGACCTGGCCGTGTGGTGCCAGGATAACAACCTCTCCCTCAACGTGATCAAGACAAAGGTGATGATTGTGGACTACAGGAAAAAGAAGAGGTCCGAGCATGCCCCCATTCTCATCGACAGGGCTGTAGTGGAGCAGGTTGAGGGCTTCAAGTTCCTTGGTGTCCACATCACTAACAAACTATCATGGTCCAAACACACCAAGACAGTCGTGAAGAGGGCATGACAAAGCCTATTCCCCCTCAGGAGACTGAAAAGATTTGGCATGGGTCCTCAGATCCTCATAAAAGTTCTACAGCTACACCATCGAGAGCATCCTGACTGGTTGCATCACTGCCTGGTATGGCAACTGCTCGGCCTCCGACCGCAAGGCACTACAGAGGGTAGTGCGTACGGCCCAGTACATCACTGGGGCCAAGCTTCCTGACATCCAGGACCTCTATACCAGGCGGTGTCAGAGGAAGGCCCTAAAAATTGTCAAAGACTCCAGCCACCCTAGTCATAGACTGTTCTCTCTGCTACTGCAAGCCAAGCGGTACCGGAGTGCCAAGTCTAGGTCCAAAAGGCTTCTTAACAGCTTTTGCCCCCAAGCCATAAGACTCCTGAACAGCTAATCAAATGGTTACCCGGACTATTTGCATATAATTTCTCTAAATCTATTTTTTACTTAACCCTTATTTTTCTTAAAAGTGCATTGCTGGTTAAGGACTTGTAAGTAAGCATTTCACTGTAAGGTCTACACCTGTTGTATTCGGCAAATGTGACAAATAACATTTGATTTTATTTGATTTGTGAGGGCATAGATGAGGTGATTCACTTAATGAGATAGAGGTGTGCCATCTCTAATTGTTTTGTTTCCTATCAACACTCAGGATGAGCGTTACCAGCATCTGAATGCTGAGGAGATTAGCAACGTGGAGAAGTGTTTAAATGAAAGCATGGGCTGGATGAACAGCAAGATGAATGCCCAGAGCCAACTCACCATCGCCCAGGACCCAGTCGTGAAAGTAGCAGACATAATTTCCAAAATACAGGTGTGTGTGATAAGTGTGAATGATTCAATCATATGACATGCTATTGGCCCATCGTCACCAGGTACTGATTATTTTAATAATACTGCATCCTCCTATCTTCCACATATACCTATACTTTAGGAACTGGATGAAGTATGCAACCCAGTGGTCAACCGGCCGAATCCCAAAGCAGAGCATGTGTCAGAGGAGAATGACAAGAGCAATGGGGCTCATAACGGCCCAAGGCAAGGAACTGGCGGGAGGGGCGCGGCAAACGGTAGCAACCAGACAAAGCCTCCTTCAGGAGAGATGGAGATTGACTGAGCCCCTCTGCCAAACAAGCTCTGCTACCAGCACTCTAGCTCCCATCAGACCATTTAGACAAGGTCTACCCAAACATACAGTACATAGTATATCCGGGACCATTTTTCCATGTCCACCACCACTCAATGGGCTGTTTTGTGCATTTGTATTCAGAGTCCCCCTGTTAGATTGTTTTCCTTTTGATATTTTTTTTACTTTCCCTTGTATGTTACAATGGTGTGCTCCTCCCTCAGAGGTTAGACAATACCTTATATAGTCATTAACTGTAAGATTAGATATAGATGAAAACAATGCTGGCTCTCCCAAAAACAGTTTTTATACCTTACGTGTTTGCATTTCAAAAGTCCCATAAGCATCAGATCTCTAAGGTGACTCTTATTGCACATAACCTTGTAGTGGAACATAAGTAGAATTACTGTCTGAACAATCGCTATGGCTGATTAAACTATTAGTAAAATATGTATGCAATAATACATATTATATATATTTGTATTTAATATATGAACTTGAAAGGATGTCTGTATGCCTAGATTCTGTAAATATTATTTTAGTAATTTAAACTGGCCAGTGCCTATAGTTGTGTATATAGAGGATACATTCCTAGTGTTGTTAGCAAAGAGAGAAGAGCAATGGACTGGATGCCTATTTCTTTACTTGTTTTCATGCATTTCCATATTTTCAGTCATGAGATGTGTAGACGGCAAGTAATAAATGTATAAATAAATAAATGTATGCACTCACTACTGTAATTCGCTCTATATAAGAGCGTCTGCTAAATGACTAAAATGTAAATGTAAATGCATTATTTGTCTTTAAGATAAACATATTGTACTATTTCATTCTTTGCAAAAAAAGTGTATTCAAATTATCTTCATCTTATTGAAGGTCTATTATGCTACAAAGCAACTCTAAATGTCAAGTTACTAAATGAGAAAGTTGTTTACACAGAAGGACCCAATGTTATTTTAAGGCATCTAGTGCTTTTTGTTCCTGATAAGCTCCCCTTAGCTTGAGGAGCATTCGAAGTGGGTGTAGCTACATTTGCTTGTTGCCATATGACGTGTACAGTCACGTGACCACGAGGGTAACGGGCGGATATTTTCAAAATGGAAGAAATACCAAAGTTTTGGAGGGGCAACATTCGTTTGTTGTATTTAAGGTCGTTTACGGCCGCTGATTAGTTTACCTGGATGAACATGTATTGAGTAATAATTTTGTATCGATTGGGAAGACAAATAAGAAGCAAGATGAGTGTTTCAATCGGCGATAAAATCGAGGTGAGTTGTCGACCTAGCTAACGTTAGCTAGTTAGCTGGCTAACCCGCAGCTAATACATTACAATTAGCTAGCTAAATAGCAAGCTTACGTCAGTTGTCTACAAACGTTACCCACTTAGCATAATTCGTAATCAGCAAAGCAGACGAGTAACTTTAATTTAGCTAGCTGGTGGCTAAAACCAGTAGCGCTGGCTGCTGCAGCCGAGTTGTTGTTGACTGTTTTGACTGAGACATGCCCCCCTGCGATTTACCGCATCGGTTTATTGTTGCCAGGTGACAGGTACCGCAACGCCTGCTCATTAGCGGGAAGAGAGCCGGGATAATTAAAGGTTTTGGTTGGCCATATGACAGAGACAGATGTTTTGATGTTTTACTTCTGACGGTTGGCTAGCCATAACGACCAAATGGTAACGTTAACGTTAGCTACGGTTGTTGTAGTGTTGTACTCAATCACTGTCTGTCTAGCCAGCTACATGACACATATCAGAGGGAAGATGTTCGATAAAGTTCTACATTATTTATTTCAAAACCTATCAACAAAATGCAAAGTCAGTGAAGATGAGGAGAGAATCTTGTCTACAGCTGGGGAGCTAAAGATTGAGGTATCACATCAGAATCATCCTCTATCAAAAACAACTGACAGGCAAATCTAGGACATTTTTAGGACATAGGCCTAGCTATATGACATATTCTAGTCATATTTGTTGTAATGTAAATATTAGCTTATTGATTTTGGACTGATATATTGCATATGTGAAAATGTTTTCTTTCTCTTTTTCAGGACTTCAAAGTTCTCACCCTCCTTGGGAAGGGCTCCTTTGCATGTGTTTACCGTGCAAAGTCAGTGAACACTGGCTTGGAGGTGGCGATCAAAATGGTAAGAATGTACAATTTTTAAAGTTGCTATACAGTCCACATCCCAGTACTTTTATGGTGTAAGCTTGTTTCATGCTGTTCCTGTACCATGGGGTAAAAACACATGTAAGAGCTCATCAGCACAAAGTGTTTATTGTCAAGTGCAAGCAGACAAATCACAGGTTTAGAAATGTTGACATAGCCTACACAGTGAAGAATTATCCACTCATCATCCTCTCACTACCAGGTGGTGTTTAGCAGAGCCTTGTATTTTCCCTAAGCTCCCCTCCCAGGGGTCCCCTGTGGACTGTTGGAAGTCCAGACAGTCTGTTCTGTTTCTGGATAGCTCTCAGACTCTCTTTGTGGAAGACCGATCGTTTGTTTACCACAAGACTAAAGCAGTGTATTATAAAGCTCACTGTGTAATTATCTCTATCGTTGCCCTCTCTGTGCAGATTGACAAAAAAGCCATGCACAAATCTGGTATGGTCCAGCGCGTGAGTAACGAAGTGGAGATTCAGTGTCGATTGAAGCATCCGTCAATACTAGAGGTAAGCATGGTTGAACTTTGTTGGGCCTGTTATGGCTTATCTGATCATTGTAGTGCTGAAATTGGTGCTACTTTAATAAGGTCTTATTTACTAATTTACAGAACTGCGTTAACCCTGATATAACGTTTTGGCTTGTAATTTTGCTATTTTGCAGCTGTACAACTACTTTGAAGACAGTAACTATGTGTACTTGGTGTTGGAGATGTGCCATAATGGAGAGATGAGTCGATACCTGAAAGACAGGAAGATGCCCCTCTCAGAGGATGATGGTGAGTCTCATTGTTTACCTGAGAGTGCATTAGGCTTGGGCGATATACCGTATACCGGGGTATTTCAAAATACCAACGGTATGATTTTCAATACCGTTTAAAAAATATAATTAAAAAATACACTACTATAGCCCTTTATAGCTCAGTTGGTAGAGCATGGCGCTTGCAATGCCAGGGTTGTGAGTTCGATTCCCATGGGGGGCCAGTATGAAAATAAAATGTATGGATAAGAGCGTCTGCTAAATGACTAAAATGTAAAAAATGTAAAATGTAGGTCAAAAGTTTTAGAACACCTACTCATTCAAGGGTTTTTCTTCATTTTTACTATTTTCTACATTGTAGAATAATAGTGAAGACATCAAAACTATGAAATAACACTTATGGAATCATGTAGTAACCAAAAAAGTGTTAAACAAATCAAAATATATTTGAGATTCTTCAAATAGCCACCCTTTGCCTTGATGACAGCTTTGCACACTTGGCATTCTCTCAACCAGCTTCATGAGGTAGTCACCTGGAATGCATTTCAATTAACAGGTGTGCCTTCTTAAAAGTTAATTTGTGGAATTTCTTTCCTTCTTAATGCGTTTGAGCCAATCAGTTGTGTTGTGACAAGGTAGGGGGGGTATACAGAAGATAGCCCTATTTGGTAAAAGACCAAGTCCATATTATGTCAAGAACAGCTCAAATAAGCAAAGAGAAACGACAGTCCTTCATTACTTTAAGACATGAAGGTCAGTCAATACGGAACATTTCAAGAACTTTGAACGTTTCTTCAAGTGCCGTCGCAAAAACCATCAAGCGCTATGATGAAACTGGCTCTCATGAGGACCGCCACAGGAATGGAAGACCCAGAGTTACCTCTTCTGCAGAGGATAAGTTCATTAGAGTTACCAGCCTCAGAAATTGCAGCCCAAATAAATGTTTCACAGAGTTCAAGTAACAGACACATCTCAACATCAACTGTTCAGAGGAGACTGTGTGAATCAGGCCTTCATGGTCGAATTGCTGCAAAGAAACCACTACTAAAGGACACCAGTAAGACGAAGAGACTTGCTTGGGCCAAGAAACACGAGCAATGGACATCAGACCGGTGGAAATGTGTCCTTTGGTCTGGAGTCCAAATGTGAGATTTTTGGTTCCAACCGCTGTGTCTTTGTGAGACGCAGTGTGGTGAACGGATGATCTCTGCATGTGTATTTTGCTACCTTAAGCATGGAGGAGGTGGTGTTATGGTGTGGGGGCGCTTTGCTGGTGACACTGTCAGTGATTTATTTAGAATTAAAGGCACACTTAACCAGCATGGCTACCACAGCATTCTGCAGCGATAAGCCATCCCATCTGGTTTGCACTTAGTGGGACTATCATTTGTTTTTCAACAGGACAATGACCCAACACACCTCCAGGCTGTGTAAGGGCAATTTGACCAAGAAGGAGAGAGATGGAGTTCTGCATCAGATGACATGGCCTCCACAATCACCCGACCTCAAGTCAATTGAGATGGTTTGGGATGAGTTGGACCGCAGAGTGAAGGAAAAGCAGCCAACAAGTGCTCAGCATATGTGGGAACTCCTTCAAGACTGTTGGAAAAGCATTCTAGGTGAAGCTGGTTGAGAGAATGCCAAGAGTGTGCAAAGCTGTCATCAAGGCAAAAGGTGGCTATTTGAAGAATCTCAAATATAAAATATATCTTGATTTGTTTAACACTTTTTTGGTTACGACATGATTCCATATGTGTTATTTCATAGTTTTGATGTCTTCACTATTATTCTACAATGTAGAAAATAGTAAAAATGAAGAAAAACCCTTGAATGAGTAGGTGTTCTAAAACTTTTGACCAGTAGTGTATATACTTTTTTTTGTTGGGGACCGTGCATTAAGTATAACTATAAGAAATCTAAGATGTGTCAAATAAATTATATCCAGCTCAGGACTCCAGCTATGCATTTGGTTTGCTAGCTAAGTGGCTAGATGTCATGATCAAGCTTCTTGGTTACAGCAGAGACATTCAATCCCCTCCTGTATCAAGATCACTGTTGCCTAAATTGTTTTGTTTGTCAACGTTTTTTTTTACTTCGTTTTTGAAATTAGCGCCCCTTGTGTTCACATTCGGTAATACCCTATCCCCCGTATAGGGCTGGGCGATACACTGCATTTAAAACAGTCAGCAATAATCTAATGAATTCAGAGTTTGTGAAATTGTACCTAAGCTGAATATTCCTTCCACAACCACAAGACCCACTAATAATTTAAATATTTTATCATAATAGTTGTACCTGCTTTTTTTTTGCAATAATCATTGATCTGGCTTTCAGGTCTGTCTATAAAAATGCTATTTTTGTAACAAATTTAACCAAAACCATGCATAATGCACACTCACTAATAATGTAGCAGGCGTAATAGAAAATTAACACCAGTCTCATAAACAATCTCTCAAGCACAAGCCCACGTGCTAGTGAGTAGCCAGCTAATATTTATATTTCAAGTTTAGCCAACTTGGATCTAGGTATAATTTCACAAGCTCTGAATTCAGCTAACAAGGCGAAACAGTTGAATTGTTATGAACACAACCTTCTGTTTGTCTCCAACTGTTTGAACAGCATGCTCTTCTGTCCACTTTGTTCAGATGTTGAAATCAAGTGGCCTACCTTATTTCTCAGAATGAGAACGAGTTGCTAATTCCTTATATAATTGTTTTATGCTTATTGCACATTTATAAAACAGACTAAACAGCTAGTATAACTATTTATTTGACTAAAATGCTGCTAGCAATACGTGGTACCGTAATGCGCGCGCGATAAACTGAGCATTAATTGTCCAGAATAAATGTTCATTGGTACATCCGTTTTAGTAGTATCTGCTCTGCTCGAAATTTGAGGAGTTGAAACATAAACAGGGTATGGTTCGAAAGGTTAACTTCTCCTATATTACAGTAAAATTGTATCTCTGTGTGTTTCGGTGTCCATATGACCGATTCTGTTCGACCAAACCTCAAATGCAAATAGCGAGTTGAAACCGTTTGTCAGAGAGGAAGAAGTGATCTCTCATCTTTGTTGTTGTTAGTGTTAGGGGGAGGGGCTTGGGAGAAAGAGGAGAAGCGAGAGGTTTCACTCTCTCCAAAATCTGTCAAAAATAAGCCCAGTGCGTTTCTATGCTCTTATTTTGAACCTAAGCTTGTCGCTTGCCTTCCCGCCTTTGGGACAACGACTCCCATTGTTAGGGTGGAGACATGAGCATCTCGTCATTATATACACATCTCTGGTGTAAATGGGAAGACGCACAGCACAGAAGGAGCGAACGAGACGAGACCAAAAAGACAACATGAGAACAAGCGGACATAAACGCTCATAAAACCAAAAATATCAAAAACCTTGATTCTGCAATACAGGTATTTGGAATATCGCTCAAGAACATAAATTAGAATTAATCGAATTAATTCGATATATATTGCCCAGTCTTACCCCAGTATGGTACCGAAACGATATGACGAAATGAAAATCTGGATACCACCCAACCCTAGAGTGCATCAGTGATACTTCTCTTAACATGATATGAAATCTACGTTAACATGTCTTGACACCTGTCCTCATTTCCTTTTATAACTGTTGTTTTCATTTGTTTTTTTCACATTACAGCACAGCACTTCATGCATCAAATAGTGAAAGGTATGCTGTACTTGCATACACATGGCATCATGCATCGGGACCTGACCTTGTCCAACCTGCTGCTGACGAGCAATATGAACCTTAAAATAGCTGACTTTGGCCTGGCCACCCAGCTCAAGCTCCCCAGTGAGAAGCACTTCACCATGTGTGGCACACCCAACTATATCTCCCCAGAGGTGGCCACCCGCAGTGCCCACGGCCTGGAGTCTGATGTCTGGTCTCTGGGCTGCATGTTCTACGCCTTCCTGATGGGCCGGCCCCCGTTTGACACAGACACGGTGAAGCACACCCTTAACAAGGTGGTCCTGGGGGAGTATGACATGCCCAGCCACGTGTCCCAGGAGGCCCAGGACCTAATCCGCCAGCTGCTGAGGAAGGACCCTGCGCAGCGGCCCAGCCTGTCTGCCGTACTGGACCACCCCTTCATGACCCAAAGCCTGCTTGCCAGGACCAAGGAGCTGGGCCTTGGGGAGCCAGGCTCCATGGACAGCGGCATCGCCACCATCTCCACAGCCTGCACCTCATCCACCTCAGGCAGCAGCCGTCTCCAGAGGAGAGCCAGACATGTGATTGGACCTGCCCTGCCCAACCGCATGGCACCTATCCCCACACTGCCCCGGCCGCCCAGCAGCGCCTGCTTTGAGGGGGTTGAGGAGTGGCAGCAGCACTCCGATAGAGTAGGCAGGAGCAGGGTAGTTCCGGGCGGGGAGAGTGGACGGCCCCACTCCAGGTACCTACGGAGGACTCACTCCTCAGACCGGTCTAGCTCCTCTGTCATTCCAGCCCAAGGGATGGGGCAGGCAGAGCTGGAGAGATGCCACTCTGAGGAGATGCTGACTGGGTCGGGGAGACTGGCCTTTCCCATGTCCTCCAGCTACAAGGACACTCCACAACCCTTCACAGAGCATGGAAGGCTCCCATCACTGCCTGTCAAACAGACAGCTAGGTAAGATGTGGTCCCAGTGTGATGTAATTAATAGAATGTGATTTTTATTAAGATGGCTGTGTCTGTCTGACTAACTGATACGTGTATGTACCCTTTATTTCCTCAGCTCAGGATGTTCATATTCCATACAGCCACCACATCCACTAAACGTGCAGTTACAAGAGTCAGAAGGTGTACAGAATTGGTTCACTAAAGAAGGTATAGTACACCTACTATTTTCTTTGCTGTATCTTAATCTTACATCCCAATGTAAAGATTTAAAAGCTCTAAAATAAAGATTTTCACACATGAGCTTGACCGTGTTTGTTTACCCTGCCTCACCAGGCCCGTTTCCGAGGCACACGGATGTCACCTCTCACAACAGCAGTGCCAGTTTCCATAGTGGCAGGGAGCCTCTAGGTGTACACAACTCCTGGAGTGACAAACCAGCAGGCAGAGGCACCAGTCCTCACCTCCACCACAACCAGCACCACCTCCACACCTCAAACACTGAGTCCTACAGGGAGAATGGGCAACCAGGTCATGGGGAAGAGCTGCATAGTCTGTCCAAACCAAGTGTAGAAAAGGAGAAGAAGTCCCTGAGAAATGTGCTCCCTCCCTTGTGTGCCTCCAGACTGAAATCCATCAGACAGAAGACAAAAAATGCTGTGGTAAGACAGACATACACCCTAGTTATCCCCCTGTATATATTCATCTGATCTGCTTTCAATGACAGTGCTATGCCTGCCTGCTCTACAGCTGCGGTTTCTGTCTCCTTCTCCCCAGGTGAGCATTCTGGATACAGGAGAGGTGTGTATGGAGCTGCTCAAGGGCCAGGGCCCACAGGAGAGGGGCAAAGAGGTCCTCAGGATATCCTGTGATGGTTTGATGGTGAGTTTCAGGAATAACACAACACTTCATAACCTTCAGAGAGGATGTATCATGGTATCTGTCTGTGAAATAATGGCAAAACACTAATGTCACCCTTTGACCATGCTCCTGTAGGTCACTATTTACCAGCCCAATGAGGGGAAGGGGTTTCCTGTGCTAGACTGTCCCCCTGCTCCTCCTGAGGATATCCTGATCTGCAGCTATGAGGACCTACCGGGTACACCTCAATACCAGACAGTGACGTCTCGCAGTGACATGATTTAAAAACCACAGTTTGATAAATATGTTGGAAATCTGATTTCAACTAACCTTTGTCTCCTCTGTCTTCAATAGAGAAGTACTGGAAGAAATACCAGTATGCCTCCAAGTTTGTGCAGCTGGTGAAATCCAAGACTCCCAAAGTCACCCTCTATACCAAGTATGCAAAGTGTATGCTGATGGAGAACTCCCCCAATGCAGACCTGGAGGTGTGCTTCTACGATGGTGAGGATAATTTAGAAAGCATCAATTCTATGAAACATAATGACCTTGAAGGATAAAGTGTATTTTCCTTCTGAGATTGAAATGTTATTGTTGCACAGTTAAACTAAATCATCCTGACCTGTGGTTCCCCTCTGTGCTGTGACAGGAGCAAAGACCCACAAGACGTCGGAGCTGGTCCGTGTGGTGGAGAAGAGTGGGAAGTCGTATACGGTGAAGGGAGAGGTGGGTCTGAGTGGCCTCAGCCCAGAGAGCAGGCTGTACGTGGAGCTGTCTGACGAGGGCCACAGCATCTGTCTGTCTCTAGAGGCGGCAATCACTGCAGAGGAGCAGCACTGTGCCATGAGCACTCACTTCTTCCCCATCACCATCGGCAGGTGAGCGAGACTATGTCTGTTGTCTGTGTTAATGCTGAAAATTGTCACGTTTGGAAGCACTTAAAGGGACATTTCAAAAAATGTCTACTTCATATTCAGAATTTATAGCACCACCCCAATATCAACATATGCAAAAATGGTGCGTGTCTATGTTTTGTAGTTTACAAAAGTAGAAAATTAGTTGGCATGCCTTCTCATAATTGGTTAAAATCACATGACGCACACTGAGGATGTCATTGTAAACACTTATCTCCCTCTTATCTTTTTTTCCACAAAACATAGAAATGCGCCATTTTCACATGTTGATGTTGGGGTGGTGCTGGAGATTATAAATATGAAGTTGACATTTTTTTAAATGTTCATTTAAAGAAAGCACCATGTTGCGATATTCAGTCTCATGTCAGTCCCAGTCCTTGTGTCACTAATCTTGCTCCTCTATTTGTCCCTCCCAGGAGACCTGCCAACCCAGCCTCCCCCTGCCCGTCGTTCCAGCCTGCCCCTACGGATGTGGCATCACCGCCCAAGCCCCCACACATTACTCCTTCTGTGAGTTTCTCCAGACGCAACATTTCACATTCTATCAAATAAGCTGTTTATTCCATCCATTTTTATTTAGGAAGTGTAAGATATTTCTGGTGTTTTGTTGAATATTTATTTTTTCTTCTCTAATCTTCAGATGATCTCCTATGATGGGTCTGACTTCACCTCGACTAGCGTGAACAAAAACTGCTCTCCGCTGTCGGTCAAACAGGACCACACAACCAACACAGGGAAAGTGCTCAAGTCGGTCTTTGTGCCAAACATTGGTTGGGCATCACAGCTGACCAGTGGAGAGGTGTGGGTGCAGTTCAACGATGGCTCCCAGCTGGTGGTGCAGGCAGGGGTCTCTTGTATTACCTACACGTCCCCAGAGGGACAGACCACCAGGTACTGAACACTTACACAGCACCTATAACAAATACAATAAACTGACCCATGGCTTCACCACCCTTTCATACAGTCCTATGTCAATGTCCATCTTTTGTCATTTTGATAATTTTCTGTATTTGAGGAATGGTAGTTGTCAACACCTTTTTGCTGACATGTTCCTGCTTGTGTTGCTCCAGGTACAAAGAGAATGAGAAGTTGCCAGAGCTTGTGAAGGAGAAGCTGCACTGTCTCTCCACCATCCTGGGCCTGTTGGCCAGTCCAGCAGCATGCCGCTAATCAAACAACCTCCGCAGCATTGCAACGTCCCAGTACAATGCTGTTGCAGGGAGGAGACACTTTTATAGGCTTTATACAGTGACATACATACATACCTCAAGTGTGCTTGTAAATATTGTTTTTTATGTACAGATGACAAATTATGAAAATATATATATTTTATAGTGCCCATGTTGTACAGTACCATCTTGTGTTGAAATGGTGTGCATGTAAACTTGAGTCTTTTGTAATTTTCTACACTGTCAGTTGTCAAACCATAATCTCCATGAAATGTCAGATGCATAAAAGCTGAAGCAATAAACATCTGCAGGCTGGGTAGAGTTCAGTCACACTTTGGTGTTCAGGGGGCTTTTGTTCTTTCTCACTTTTGCAACAGCATGAATGGGTAAAAGTAAATGTTTTGTTTGCATTCCTTACTGGTGTATGGTATAAAAAATAAAACTAACACACTAACTGTAAGTCGCTCTGAATAAGAGCGTCTGCTAAATGACTAAAATGTAAATGGTATCGATATGCAGTACATGAACATGAGGTCTATCAAGTGTGAGAAACCCAATACACAACATTGGGGGAATTAATTTAAGAACTTCACAAATGTTCATGAATTTACATTTTCTCATTATCTGGGCTAAAGCACTAGAACAGTAATGGCAATTTCTCATGAAGGATATTGGTGACATTTACCACATTTTACCATTTTAAATATATATCTATTTTTTTAAAGGGGGTTTATTTTTTTGCCCAGTTGGTTTAGCATTTAATAACAAAGATCAAATTGTGGATTAGAATTAGTTTCTTTAAAGAACTGATACCAAACATATACAATAACATTTCCAAGTGAACATTCAGGTGGAAGCTGAAAGCACAATGACATTGTCAGGGTGGAGAAATGATAAAGGTAATATTTATTTCCCATTTAGAAGCACAATGAAGAACACAATGCAAGACACTGTATAGTTGTGTACAGAGATGTCAGTGTTTTCACAACATACTGGGCATGGCTTGGTTAAGACATCCTCTCCTTGGTCACGGTTCACCCACACAGGATTGAGGATCTGTGTTTTTCGCTAGGAAACGCTAGTCCTGGAGGGCTGCAGGTGGAATGCCTACACCGTTTAGATTGTCAGTCATTGTCACTAGGCCATTGGGGCTAAGTAACCTCTGTGTCGATTCAGTTTGCAAGCCTACTTACTCTACGTATATGCGGAATCTGATGCTTGCTCCTCCAGGACTAAGAGCCTGTGCTCAAGTAAATGCCCTATTCTTTTTACATTGAGTTGTCAGCCCTGCACTTCAACTGGATGCGTACTAAGGGCGAAGACAGTGGCATCTAAGCTGCTCTGGCTCCTTGAAGTTCTGAAGATAGTTTCATTTGCCAACCAACCATTTCACTACTCGTCTGACAAAAATCCATTGTTTGTTCGACTCACCCGCGCTTCTCCATCTTATAAAAAAATAATTCCCCCCCCCATAAAATCTCAAAATAAATTGCTCTTAGGAAATCAGGACAAAGATGTTATCATTTACATTTTAGTCAAATAGAAGTGAAAAAAATATTTTTTATCCCTCTATTATTTTAACCTCATTTTGCGCCACCTCTAAAAGGACACAGCAGCTGGACAATAGGATGCTTACAGGGAGTTTGGCGTCTGTCGATACCAGCTATGCAAGAGCGCACCAGGTGGACTACAGGCTGTTTCACGGTTTAATAGGTGCCAGCAGTCTGCTTGCAATTATGTAATGTCAATAAGACTGAAAGTAAAAACGAAATAAAGAATCCTTAGCATTGTAATCAAGACATAACAATTAATTTAATGTTCACAAAAATAATTTGCCGATTTAGTGGGATGGATATATATATATATAATCATTACATTTGAAATGAGTGGAGTAACAGTTTTCTGAACACAATACCAATTGAACACCGTTTTTAAAGAGGCCCAGAGGTTCCATTTAGTTTTGAATGAGTCGTAATGGAGGGAGAGAGTTTCCTATGCCCAATCATTTAAAGTCTATAAAACAATACTGTCTGACAGTCAGGTTATTTTCACTAAAGCATTGGAATTCTTCTCGAAAACACACACATACACAAACGGAATGTGATCATCTTTCAGCTGGAGGAACGCAAATCAAGTTAAGAGAGGCAGGGACATGGACTTGTTAGTACTTGCATAAAACACCTGTATAAACCTCAACCACATCTGACATAAACACTCAAAAGGCCTTTATAAACAGTCCATATTTAACTTGGTCACATGAACAGAGGTTCATTTTTTTTCTTTTACTGCTGACAAATGTTTATAATCAGGTGTGATCAAAGGATTATTCAGGCATTTTCAGCCTTTCCTGCTACATATATCTTGATATAAATCAAATCTATTTTGTTTCTGCAGTTGTGAAGACTATGAAATCCACATGACAAGAGCCTTGCACTACTGTACACAGAGCACATTGTCAATAAGATGGCACACAGGAAAGTAAACAGCGTTCAATTTAATCGTCTCTAATGTAGGGCTGGGCGATTTGGCCAATACATATTATCACAATATTTTTCTCAATTTTGATGGTATGGCGGTATTTGGCTGCATTTTAGTTTCTGAATAATAAAAGTTCTAAATATGTTATGAGTAGTGCATGACCCTAGGATGGCAACAAATGAATTTTTCTCCATGCTGATTGTTTTATACTCAACTAAACTAGGACAACACTGACAGTGAAGTAGTCCAACTCTTCATTTATTTAGCACTGTATCAACATATCATTATAGACCAGGGGTGTCAAACTCATTCCACAGAGGGTAGTGTCTGCAGGTTTTTGTTTTTTCCTTTCAATTAAGACCTTGACAACCAGGTGAGGGGAGTTCCTTACTAATCACTGACTTTAATTCAACAATCAAGTACAAGGGTGGAGCAAAAACCTGCAGACACCAGCCCTCCATAGAATGAGTTTGACACGTGTTATAGACGGTATTGTAAAAATCCATACCGGTATACCTTAAAAGTCGATAGATATAGCCCAGCCCTAATCTAATGTCGACCAAGATCCCAAACTTTGGAAATGATAGTGGGCTCTTCTGCTTTAAGTCAGTTTACCCGAGTGTGATTAGCACAGGCAGCTGCTCCAAACCAGTGGAGGAGTGTTAGAATACCCAGACAATCCTCTAGCCATACATTCCTTCTACACTAACTCTACATATGAGAGTGGCATTCAAACACACATCACTGGTGAGTTTAAATGCAGGAAACTTGTGAATGTGCCTGTGTGTGTGTCTTGAGCATATGTTACATTACCCTTTTATTCACTGCTGCAGTCAAAGGTCAGACATGGCTATTCCCCCAACCACCTCATGTGGACCACTTGATTAGAGAGAGAAACTAAAATCAGCAATTAAGCAGAGTTCCCAAAAGTTCACATTACAGTACTGTAAGTCTTATTAAAGCAAACCAAAAAATCCAAAAGGCAGAAAATAAAAAAAGACCCAATCACCATCATCAAGATCTATATAGAAAAAAGTTGGTTTTAGATTACAGATATTATAATGAATATCATAATTATTATGACTTATTAATTATCGTCACCATCATCTGTTTTTGTTCGCGGTTAGAACAGGGTGGGGGCTAAGGGGGAAGAGGAGGGCAGTCATTGGGAGGAAGCCTTGGTGGCTATCGTGGACACACAGTGTTGCTGGAAGTTGGGGGACATGGCTGAGTTACAGCCCAGTCTCTGGCGGGGGCCCTTCAGGTTCCCATCCCCCTCCACAATCCAGGGGCTGCTGCTGGCCTCCTTCCCCAGCATGCTGCAGCAGCCTGGGGAGTCCGGGATCGGGGCTGTGGGCACCGTAGTGCTGGGGGTATGGCTGGATGCCAGGCCTTTGGGCTGCCCGCTGCCTGGGGGGCTGTCGGGGGCGTGAGCCTGGAGCACACTGGTGATGTGGGTCAGGAGGTCGTTGAAGAACTCCGGGACACCCTCGTAACCTGGAGACAGAAGAGGGTGAGCCTTGAGACATGGCTGACAGATGCTTATATCCCATCTCCAATACAGAAGGCAACTGATGGTAACAGTACAGTAGAGGTAAACGAGTGAGGACTTCTTGCTTGTATTTTGACTGCCTAGCTTCTGTCCTTGAGGCACAAAGGGTGAATGTTTGTGAGAGTAGGGATTAGCTCACTACCATTCTCCTCACACTCCAACCGTCAAAGGTGGCAACAGAGTGCAACCCGAGAACAGTGTTACCATAGCGACAGCACTTGTCAAGAGAGGCATGCTAGACTCGCCTCTGAGCATGCTCAATGCTCATTTAAGACTGTGCTGATGACAGATTTTGTTGAGCTTACTCTCTCCGAGACGCCTAGTCTCGGTCTCCAAGCAAGACCATGTCACGCAGACTATCTGCCCACTAGATTATATCAATGCCTAAAAGCAAATCTCTCAAAGATTTGAAATGACTTACTGGTAGAGATGGTAAAACTGAGTTGTATGGCTACACAGGTAGTATAAATGCCCATCCACCATAGACTTCAACAGAAACGCACATCTACTCCTATTCCGTACGGCAGAGGAACAAACCACTCACCAGGGAATGCATTGATGTCGATGACTGCGTGTTGGCCCGTGAGGTTGTTGATGATGACGTCGATGCCAAACAAGGACACGCCCAGCGCCTGTCGCAAGGACCTGGACAGCTCTCTGATGACATCATCACTGGGTGGCTGGGACACCCCCACCACGTTGTCCCTCTGTGGCAGGAAGAAAACTAAGTCTGAGTATACTGTACTAGGGGCATTTAATAACCCACTGGTTATGAACAGAAATAGGTGATATGATTTTTAAAAAGCATGTTAGTGTATTGAACTTACAGATGTCAGGTCTGAAGAGGACTCTGGCTTTGATACGTTGTGACTGTTGAAGAAAATTGCTTTTCTGTCTGTAATGGAGGAACCATGTACTTTAGTCAGATGAAGACGCATTACATTTCTCATCTACTGAACTATTTGTTATGAATGTACAGTTCTCATCTCTGGCACTAGGAGGTAGCAAAAACTAATTTGAGTGACAAATGTCCAGCAAAGTCCACTGGTTGATGGAAACAGAGGCACAAGAGCAGCCATAAACAATGAATGAGGTGTACCATTATCACATTCAAGTTCAAGTGCATTTATTGGAAGATACCGCTCAATAAAAAATTGACAGTGATGTTAACATAAAATAAATTCTAGGCTTGCGTATATTTACTGCCGTTGGCCTTGCGTGCATGTGTCCTTAAGATTACTTTACCAGAAATCCCAAGAATAATACACTGCTCAAAAAAATAAAGGGAACACTAAAATAACACATCCTAGATCTGAATGAATGAAATAATCTTATTAAATACTTTTTTCTTTACATAGTTGAATGTGCTGACAACAAAATCACACAAAAATTATCAATGGAAATCAAATGTATCAACCCATGGAGGTCTGGATTTGGAGTCACCCTCAAAATTAAAGTGGAAAATCACACTACAGGCTGATCCAACTTTGATGTGATGTCCTTAAAACAAGTCAAAATGAGGCTCAGTAGTGTGTGTGGCCTCCACGTGCCTGTATGACCTCCCTACAACGCCTGGGCATGCTCCTGATGAGGTGGCGGATGGTCTCCTGAGGGATCTCCTCCCAGACCTGGACTAAAGCATCCGCCAACTCCTGGACAGTCTGTGATGATGATGTCCCAGATGTGCTCAATTGGATTCAGGTCTGGGGAACGGGCGGGCCAGTCCATAGCATCAATGCCTTCCTCTTGCAGGAACTGCTGACACACTCCAGCCACATGAGGTCTAGCATTGTCTTGCATTAGGAGGAACCCAGGGCCAACCGCACCAGCATATGGTCTCACAAGGGGTCTGAGGATCTCATCTCGATACCTAATGGCAGTCAGGCTAACTCTGGCGAGCACATGGAGGGCTGTGCGGCCCCCCAAAGAAATGCCACCCCACACCATGACTGACCCACCGCCAAACCGGTCATGCTTGAGGATGTTGCAGGCAGCAGAACGTTCTCCACGGCGTCTCCAGACTCTCACGTCTGTCACGTGCTCAGTGTGAACCTGCTTTCATCTGTGAAGAGCACAGGGCGCCAGTGGCGAATTTGCCAATCTTGGTGTTCCCTGGCAAATGCCAAACGTCCTGCACGGTGTTGGGCTGTAAGCTCAACCCCCACCTGTGGACGTCGGGCCCTCATACCACCCTCATGGAGTCTGTTTCTGACCGTTTGAGCAGACACATGCACATTTGTGGCCTGCTGGAGGTCATTTTGCAGGGCTCTGGCAGTGCTCCTCCTGCTCCTCCTTGCACAAAGGCGGAGGTAGCAGTCCTGCTGCTGGGTTGTTGCCCTCCTACGGCCTCCTCCACGTCTCCTGATGTACTGGCCTGTCTCCTGGTAGCGCCTCCATGCTCTGGACACTACGCTGACAGACACAGCAAACCTTCTTGCCACAGCTCGCATTGATGTGCCATCCTGGATAAGCTGCACTACCTGAGCCACTTGTGTGGGTTGTAGACTCCGTCTCATGCTACCACTAGAGTGAAAGCACCGCCAGCATTCAAAAGTGACCAAAACATCAGCCAGGAAGCATAGGAACTGAGAAGTGGTCTGTGGTCACCACCTGCAGAACCACTTCTTTATTGGGGGTGTCTTGCTAATTGCCTATCATTTCCACCTGTTGTCTATTCCATTTGCACAACAGCATGTGAAATGTATTGTCAATCAGTGTTGCTTCCTAAGTGGACAGTTTGATTTCACAGAAGTGTGATTGACTTGGAGTTACATTGTGTTGTTTAAGTGTTCCCTTTATTTTTTTGAGCAGTGTATGCATTCCTCACATTGGTTGATAGACAGTGGCATATGTATTCACATGTGCTGCTCAATTATCTTAACCATCTCTAATGATAATAAAAACAAACTACAGCCAAAGTAAAGCCTCATGATGAAGAATTTGGATAATTTAACCCGAAAATAAACTCAACGTCTGGCAAAAAAAAGAAATATCTTACACACGCAACTCCTACTTGTAATGGTCATATATCACACCATATCAATGGCCTTCATACACGGAGTGTACAAAACATTAAGGGCACTTGCTCTTTCCATGACAGACTGACCCAGTGACAGCTATGATCCCTTATTGAGGTCACTTGTTAAATCCACTTCAGAATCAGTGAAGGGGAGGAGACAGGTTAAAGAAGGATTTTTAAGCCTTGAGACAATTGAGACATGGATTGTGCATGTGTGCCATTCAGAGGGTTAATGGGCAAGGCAAAATATTTAAGTGCCTTTGAACAGGGTTTGGTAGTAGGTGCCAGGCACATCGGTTTGAGTGCGTCAAGAACTGCAACGCTGCTGGGGTTTTCACGCTCAACAGTTTCCTGTGTGTATCAAGAATGGTCTAGCCAAATTCACACAACTGTAGGAAGAATTGGAGTCAACATGGGCCAGCATCCCTGTGGAATGCTTTCAACGTCAAATTGAGGCTGTTTCATTATTTATTTTAGACAGGTCTAAAGAAGCATGATATGAAGAAAATGTAGTCTATTTCAGAAGAAAATAATAGCATACTGATGGTTGTCCTTATGTGGCTATGCCAAATGTCTGTGGGCTACACTAGTTCATGTAGCAGACAAGATTTGCTTATACAATGAGGGAAAAAAGTATTTGATCCCCTGCTGATTTTGTACATTTGCCCACTGACAAAGACATGATCAGTCTATAATTTTAATGGTAGGTTTATTTGAACAGTGAGAGACAGAATAACAACAAAAAAATCCAGAAAAACGCATGTAAAAAATGTTATAAATTGATTTGCATTTTAATGAGGGAAATAAGTATTTGACCCCTCTGCAAAACATGACTTAGTACTTGGTGGCAAAACCCTTGTTGGCAATCACAGAGGTCAGACGTTGCTTGTAGTTGGCCACCAGTTTTGCACACATCTCAGGAGGGATTTTGTCCCACTCCTCTTTGCAGATCTTCTCCAAGTCATTAAGGTTTCGAGGCTGACGTTTGGCAACTCGAACCTTCAGATCCCTCCACAGATTTTCTATGGGATTAAGGTCTGGAGACTGGCTAGGCCACTCCAGGACCTTAATGTGCTTCTTCTTGAGCCACTCCTTTGTTGCCTTGGCCGTGTGTTTTGGGTCATTGTCATGCTGGAATACCCATCCACGACCCATTTTCAATGCCCTGGCTGAGGGAAGGAGGTTCTCACCCAAGAGTTGACGGTACATGGCCCCGTCCATCGTCCCTTTGATGCGGTGAAGTTGTTCTGTCCCCTTAGCAGAAAAACACCCCCAAAGCATAATGTTTCCACCTCCATGTTTGACGGTGGGGATGGTGTTCTTGGGGTCATAGGCAGCATTCCTCCTCCTCCAAACACGGCGAGTTGAGTTGATGCCAAAGAGCTCAATTTTGGTCTCATCTGACCACAACACTTTCACCCAGTTCTCCTCTGAATCATTCAGATGTTCATTGGCAAACTTCAGACGGGCCTGTATATGTGCTTTCTTGAGCAGGGGGACCTTGTGGGCGCTGCAGGATTTCAGTCCTTCACGGCGTAGTGTGTTACCAATTGTTTTCTTGGTGACTATGGTCCCAGCTGCCTTGAGATCATTGACAAGATCCTCCCGTGTAGTTCTGGGCTGATTCCTAACCGTTCTCATGATCATTGCAACTCCACGAGGTGAGATCTTGCATGGAGCCCCAGGCCGAGGGAGATTGACAGTTCTTTTTGTTTCTTCCATTTGCAAATAATCGAACCAACTGTTGTCACCTTCTCACCAAGCTGCTTGGCGATGGTCTTGTAGCCCATTCCAGCCTTGTGTAGGTCTACAATCTTGTCCCTGACATCCTTGGAGAGCTCTTTGGTCTTGGCCATGGTGGAGAGTTTGGAATCTGATTGATTGATTA
The DNA here is from genome assembly GCF_964263955.1 of Coregonus lavaretus. Lineage (NCBI taxonomy): Eukaryota > Metazoa > Chordata > Actinopteri > Salmoniformes > Salmonidae > Coregonus > Coregonus lavaretus. Next base: position 25,040,344 of record NC_140005.1, on the reverse strand, counting down.
CTTCTGTGGACAGGTGTCTTTTATAGAGGTAACAAGCTGAGATTAGGAGCACTCCCTTTAAGAGTGTGCTCCTAATCTCAGCTCGTTACCTGTATAAAAGACACCTGGGAGCCAGAAATCTTTGTGATTGAGAGGGGGTCAAATACTTATTTCCCTCATTAAAATGCAAATCAATTTATAACATTTTTGACATGCTTTTTTCTGGATTTTGTTGTTGTTTTTCTGTCTCTCACTGTTCAAATAAACCTACCATTAAAATTATAGACTGATCATTTCTCTGTCAGTGGGCAAACGTACAAAATCAGCAGGGGATCAAATACTTTTCCCCCTTCACTGTATCACCTCTGCTGGGAGCGTGGGCGGTGGGATGGGACCTTATCTTCTCCTGACACCAGGATCTCTTACACAACACTGAGGTCCTTAAACACCCAACCCCTCCCTCCTTACCTAACCCAGTCCTCCCTTCTCTACCACCCTTTGTCTGTTTATAATCCATTTAGTCTGCTCTATACATAGTGTGGGTTTATGTTTTAACTCCGGACAATGCCCTGGACGGCACTCTGTGTATACAGTAGTATAGGTGTGTTGCATGTGTGAAGTTGGGGCACTTTACTGCATGATTCATTGTGCTGGAGCACACAGGGATGACCCTAGTCTCTTTCATAAGGTAAAAGCAGACGATTCCGCTGAAGCCCAGACTGGTTTGCATGAGGGCTTTTACTGTAGTGGATGCAAATGGTGCAGCTTATCCTGTCAGGGCAAAGGGCCACATTCAGATTACTTCAGCCTATTCAATGTGCTGATTGCCTCATGATGTTTGTTATCGAAAACGACTGGTTGCCATACACAAGACAGGAATAAGCTATCAATCTGACTGTACACCATGCTTTTCCTCTAGAAAATGGAAAAAAATAAAAAAATAAGTTGACCAACATTTATAAACAACCAAATCAACTGCACTCCGCTCCCTTTTTTAAAAGAGAGAGGGAGGACAGTTTCAAAGATGTTAAAAAGCCTTTATGGAGGTATTTTATTGGGCCTGTCAGGGGGACAAAAGTGCTATAGGCCTTCCTCAGCATGGCACACTGTGTGCCCATAAACAGACAGGGTCTCCTGGGTCCTCCTCACCTGCTGGTCCAGCGGGGAAGTTCTTGAGGGAGGGTCTCTCCACCAGTGTGTAGGACTCCCCCACCACAAACACCTTGTAGAGCACCGCGTTGTGGTTGATGAAGCTCTGGATCACACACGGAGGCTTAACATCCTTCAGGTCCTCCTCACTGAAGATGATGGCCATCTGTGGAGGGGGAGAAAAGGTCATCAATACATTTATCATTTAATCTAATTTCATCCATAAACCATAACATCATCCAACCCGTTTCCACAGACTTGACTGGTTCAATGACATACACATACAGTGCATTCGGAAAGTATTCAGACCCCTTCACTTTTCCCACATTTTGTTACGTTATAGCCTTATTCTAAAATGGATTCAATTATTTTTTCCCCTCATCAATCTACACACAACACCCCATAATGACAAAGTGAAAACAGGTTTAGAAAATTTAGCAATGTATTAAAAATAAAACAGAAATACCTTATTTACATAAGTATTCAGACCCTTTGCAATGAGACTCGAAATTGAGCTCAGGTGCATCATGTTTCCATTGATCATCATTGAGATGTTTCTACAACTTGATTGGAGTCCACCTTTGGTCAATTCAATTGATTGGACATGATTTGGAAAAGGCACACACCTGTCTATATAGGGTCCCACAGTTGACAGTGCATGTCAGAGCAAAAACCAAGCCATGGAGGTCGAAGGAATTGTCCGTAGAGCCCCGAGACAGGATTGTGTCAAGGCACAGTAAAATACATGACAGCCTGCTTGGAGTTTGCCAAAAGGCACCTCAAACCATGAGAAACAAGACTCTCTGGTCTGATGAAACCAAGATTGAACTCTTTGGCCTGAATGCCAAACATCACGTCTGGAGGAAACCTGGCACCATCCCTACGGTGAAGCATGGTGGTGGCAGCATCATGATGTGGGGATGTTTTTCAGCGGCAGGGACTGAGGGACTAGTCAGGATCGAGGGAAAGATGAACGGAGCAAAGTACAGAGAGATCCTTGATGAAAACCTGCTCCAGACCTCAGACTGCGGCGAAGGTTCACCTTCCAACAGGACAACGACCCTAAGCACACAGCCAACACAATGCAGGAGTGGCTTCGGGACAAGTCTCTGAATGTCCTTGAGTGGCCCAGACAGAGCCCGGACTTGAACCCGATCGAACATCTCTGGAGAGACCTGAAAATAGCTGTGCAGCAACGCTCCCCATCCAACCTGACAGAGCTAGAGAGGATCTGCAGAGAAGAATGGGAGAAACTCCCCAAATACAGGTGTGCCAAGCTTGTAGTGTTATACCCAAGAAGACTCGAGGCTGTAATCGCTGCCAAAGGAGCTTCAACAAAGTACTGAGTAAAGGGTCTGAATACTAATGTAAATGTAATTTCATTCTTTTATTTTTTTTAAAAATCAGTTTTTGCTTTGTCATTATGGGGTGGTGTGTAGATTGATGAGGGAATACATTAAAAAAATATATATTTTAGATTAAGGCTGTAATGTAACAAAATGTGGAAAAAGTCAAGGGGTCTGAATACTTTCCGAATGCACTGTATATGAATGTTGACCATATGGGCTGACGGAGAAGCGGCTATTGATTGGGCTGATAGTCAGAGTACTGTAGGCTGTTTGATGTAGTTAGGTGCAGTGTTAAATGATTATCTAGTTAGACACTGTAATGGATTACAGGGATTTAGCTAACGATCGAGGGTGTGATTAATCTGTGACCCTAAGCTCAGGTAGCCTAGCGGTTAAGAGCGTTGGGCCAGTAACCGAAAGGCCTAGTTCGAAACCCTGAGCAGGCAAGGTGGAATGAGCAAGGCAGTTAACCACTACAACAACTGCTCCCCAAGCGCTGATGACGTGGACGTCGATTAAGGCAGCCCCGCACACCTCTCTGATTCAGAGGGGTTGGGTTAAATGTGAAAGACACATTTCGGTTGAATGCATTGAGTTGTGCAACTGACTAAATGTCCCGCTTTCCCTTTCCCACCACGACCCTGGTGGCACTCTTACCTCGTGGGAGTTGGTTCCATGGGCTACTCTTGTTTTGCAAACTGAGAGATGGAGGGAGAGAAAGAAGAACAGGTTGAAAATGTTTGTGAGGAAACCACACTTCCCCAACGGCATCCGTGTTGAGAAAAAACATGACTGTCACAAGATGACAGCAGGTTATTTTTCACACTGACCACAACTTTCAAAACCCCCCTCCATTAATGGCTGTCTGCAGACAAGAAAGCTAGGTAAATTGGACATACAAGGTAGCTTAAAAGTAGCAGAGGGTTTGAAAATAATTATGCTAAAAATGAACTTCTCAGAAGTTAAACCAAGATAGTTATAGTTCAACACTGAAGAGTAATCATATCAGGATTAAACCACACCACACTCCTAAATAATAAACTAAATGCTGTGTAGCTAATATGTGTGGATACTAAAACCAGGTTTGTTTAGAGTGTTGGGCAGTTTCCCCTCACCGTAAATTGTTTCCTAATGTCAACCCCTAAACAAAGCTAGGAGGAGGAAGGACCCTGTGTAATCATCTGGATCAAGTGACAATTCCTCTTTCTCTATCAAACAGGAAAGGGAGGGACTTACTAAATGGGAATGTGAGTCCATGCTTCTCAATCTGCTCCAGTGTGTCTGGACCACACTCTGTGTTCAGAACCATGAACGGGGGAGAGCAGATTCTCGCATCTAGTGAGAAAGGGAGATAAAGAGAGGGAGGGGGGACAGAGGAAGGAAAGGAGAGGAGTAAGAGAGTAGGAACTAGGAAGGAAAACCCCATCTTAATATCAGTGAATCTGTTGAAGGAAAAAAATCCCTAAGCATGTCATTCGGAAGTCTCTCACGCACACAGAAACTCAAACACACCGACTGATGTATTCTCTCAAAGATGGCTAGGTTACCTGTGACGCCAAACATACCCTATTCATACAGCCAAAACACTGACAAGAGAGCTACTTGTCATCTGATGACAGAGACAGAAGGCCATCCAATTTTAGACAAACATACATAAACACAACACACCACCTGTGTGCGTGTCAGTTCGCCAACGTCACTCCCTTCATACAGCTGGATTAGAGAACACCAAAACACACAGCCCCCACCTGAGGGAGGAGCAGAGGAGGTAGCGAGGAGCACAGTCTCCTGTTCAAATAAATAAACCAGGAAGCTGCCAACCCTGCCTGGCCTGTTCTGCCCAGAGAACACACAAGGAAACATCCCTTAACAGAGAGACACCACAGCACCAGCCAACACCCAGATCAGGACCAGACAGAAAACAACAGACTAATAAACAGACAGACATTATACACCAGACAAGTCCACAGCTCTTCCAAAACCGTGTACAGTACAAATACTCAGGATGGGAGTGTTTGTCACACAGACTGTAGCACTTTGGAGAATCGAATCAGAACTTAATTGTCATTGTTTACATTGTGGCCTGCATCGGTGGCTGTCAATCTCCTCTGATAAGACTTGATGTAAGAGGTTCTGCCACCCCAGGAAATAACTGACAAACATCCTGCAGCTAGAACACAGTAAATCTGCCCTCATTTGTAAGCCGATACAGGGCTCCAGACTAACGTTTTCCCCTGGTGGCACTGGTGCCACTAACTTTTTCAATTGGTGGCACCAGCCCATGATTTGGCCGCACCAAAAATGTTGTGGCGTAACGCAATAGAACAAATTAGTAATCATCTTATAAAAGTAATCTTTATTGAAAGAAAAAGACTACGGAGTGATTATGGTATGATTAAATATATATTTGTTTTATCAAACATGTCCAAGTAGGAATGCATGATTTTGATGTGCAACATAAACCAGTGATTGCCATGAATTTTGGGTTGACAATTAGGCTATTGTTGCTATATTTCTGTCAAAATAGGGCTCCAGAATTCTCTGATTTTGCAAATGGCCAATGTGCGCCTCGCGTGCTCCCATCTCAAAGATATACCAGAAACATACATATATACATACATACATATATATATATATATATATATATACATACATATATATATATATATATATATATATACATACATATATATATATACACATACATATATATACATATACATATACATATACATATATATATATATATATATATATATATATATATATATATATATATATATATATATATATTTTTTTTTTTTTAAGGTGGCAATCGCCCATAATTGAGTTCATAACATTCATACCCCAAGAAAGTGGAAACCCTCCTATCTTCAGCTAGAAAACAGCATACCAGTTTTCAAAACTGTGTTTTAGTGTTTTACCTGCAAATGTTATTTTGAAATAACGCATTTCTCTCACCCTCTTAATAGAGTACACAGCTGGAGTGAGAGGGAGTGCCAGTGAGCCACAGAAGCCGGCCGGCCCCAGCGAAACGGGCACTGCAGGGGCAGGGAAGGCACTTTCATGGCAGAAATCAATGCTCTTTATTTTAGGTGTACTGTTTGACCAAATCATTGTTTTAGCCACCAAATTTTTTTTACGTTTTGAGTGAGGCGACCAGCTAGAATTTGCAACTCATAATGATGCGACTAATTAAAAATCAAACTCACACAACCAAGTCAAAGGGTCGCAAAATTCGACTAAATGGTCACAGTCTGGAGCCCTGCTATATTAAAGTTATGGGGCTGTGCAGTGATTTCCTGGCTATCGGAGTTAAGGCAGCTCGTCTGAGATATCGCCACAGGAAATCAGTGTCCGGGCCAAACCAAGCGCTGGCATATTGCTGCTGATGACAAAAACACAATAGAAACACTACAGTGTTTGTGTTGTGTGGGTAATGTGATGTCAGGGCTTCCAGTGAGTTGTGCTGAGGTTAGGAGAAACCCACAGGCCTTTATTACACTGGCTAGTGTCTACACCACTGACTGCTGCTGAGCTGTGGTCGCAGATAGGCTGCACAGACACACAGCTCAATGATCACATTGTGGAAGTGGGGAGCATACACCAAAGACGTAAGAGGTAGAGAGAAATCTCACTTTTTTCTGGGTAAGTCAATGAACCATTTTTTAATTCTATGGTAAATGTAAACATCTTCATTTATCCACCATCTTTGCATACACTACACAATATGAATTGCGCTTCTGACCAGTCAGGGAGTGAAAGTCCAGGCACTCATGAGCAGCTGACTCAGGAGGGGAGGAGTGATTGGCGGAAGTAGGGGATCACCAAGGTGTCAAAGCCATGGGCCGCTTCCCGTTTTGCTGGTCCCGTTGTTCAGCATGTGATTGCCACTATATGTAATGTAGCCAATCACAATCCACCGATACCGATAGGGTTGGTTCTTATCAAAACAAACATTACACAGCCTGTCTTTTGTTAGAATAATCAACAAAAAAGGAAGCAATAAATCACCAACAGAACATTTAACAACAGAACGATCAACTCAAAGAATACAAGTTAAAATAAATATGTAAGTCTAGAATGCTATCAGACTGATTTTAAGGTAGCTAAACATACAACATAAAAAAAGAACCCAGGCACAACAAACATCACTTGATTGTTAATACAAGACAAATGTGATTGTGCTCTGTGCTCCTTAACTTGTATTTGTCTGCGGTGTTCCTGTTCTGTCAGTGGCTATCAACGGAGATGTGGCAGCAGCCTAGGAGTGTGGCGTGGTGAGTGAGAGAGGCCTGGAGGGTTTACCCATCACATCACCCCACTGAGCTGAGCTCTGAATTCACACTGCTATTGTGGGAGGGAGGGGATAGGAATGTCGGACTAACATTCAAAAACAACCCAAAGACCCAACACGTATTTGAATTGTGAGAATAAACAAAAACACACTGTAAATCCAAAAAGACCACCATCACATGTTCCCATACCCGTGGATCTCTCGTGACTTGAGCAAACAAAGACTAAAAAGGCCCAGTTGGAAGCCTCGGGCCCAGATAAAGAGACTGGAGGGGATATGATGATGGTGGTGATGGTGAGTGTAGCACACTGTCTGTGTGTTATGCGTTGCTGTCGTGCTTGGCCCTGGCCGTTTGGCTTTGAGTGCAGGGGATCAATCTCCTCCTCTGTCTAAACACTGTGTGCACTCAGCAGACGTTTACGGGATGTCAGTCCGACTCGAGGCAGCACAGCATACAGCACTGGCTGGCCTGACGCCGTGGAACCGCTCAGGGTTTAGGAATCCGGACTAGGACAGTACTATACCAGACCCAATACTACCATGACAAAACACCCAATTAAAATAAGAGATTCTCATCTTAAAAGGATGTCATCACTAGGGTTTGATCCATAAGGGACAGAGCAGGACAGTCTTAAGGAGCCCTGGCTGATTGGAATGTTCATACCGGGCACTGGTGAACTCTTTCCATTAAGGCAAGCAGCCATCAGTGAAACTGACCCTCACATTTCTTTGCAAAAGTTATTATCAGCATTATCAGATGATTACCAAGTAGGCCTATACTGGTGCAAGTCCAGTGTTGACAGTAGATTGAAATCTAAATGTTGCTATTCAGGGCTACATTCCTAGTAGCACCAGCCTCCTCATCTATACCCTTGCTTAGAGCAAACCAGGGATGTTTTCAATATTTCTAATTGAACTCCAAACTCTGTGTGCCCTGCAAGTAACCCCATAATTCTCCATATCCCGCTGTAAGGAGTTTACAGTCAAAATATAATTATATATATATATATATAAAAATACATTAATCTTTGTGAGAGAACAACCTCTTCAACTCGGCGTCGTAGAGCACCTCTGCTGATGTCTTGATTAACCTCCGCAGATCAATCGGACAGAACAGGTCCATAAAGGAACAGTGAACTTCTTTGAAGGCAGTCTTTATGTAAGCAAGGAAATCAATCATAGTGGTTTTTATTCAGCCCATGCTGACTGCCCTGTGCTGGGGATGGTTTAGGGCCTGGATGTGTCTGTGCGGTCCTCAGCAGTCACAGCTGTTTTTCTTTAATCTGATGAGCCTTTGTTTAAATATTGATTACTTGCATCAGCAGGACGTTTGTTATTGTTGGTTGAGTTTGAACCACAGAAACATAGGATTTATGTGGACACCAAATACTCCCCACATAACAAAGCACTACCATAATCCAGTTAAACAAATACCTCAAGAGTCTGGTTCAGTTTGATTCCACAAAAACATCTCTTCATTTAAGGGTGTCCTAGTCCCAGTCCCTTTCTTTTGAAGTGGAAAGGAAATACCAAGACAAAGAGCCCAGAATGAGATACTTCACATTATACAGCCTGACGACCGTTGCCATCTTTACAAACACCAAGTCAAACATCAAGGCAGCAAGGCTGACTTATAAATGGAAAAAAGTGGATTCCACCACCTAAAGTAAACAACTGCCCTGCCAAAACAGACTTCAACAACACTCTGGAAAGCTGATGACCGGAACAATGAGTCATGTGGTGGAGAGGAGACTAGTGGGGCCAGGAGGACTAACCCATGTGTAGTTAGACAACCCCTGTGTAGTTAGACAAACATTTCACAGGGCTGTCTACTGATCACCAAATTCTCCAGGTACAGTTATGGAAGTTTAAAATGTATCAGCTTACACACAAACAAGCACAAAGCTCTAGTGTCTCCTCCCATTGAGTACTACTCTCAGCCACTCAGGCAGCCCTCAGACCATAGCAGGCTCTCCACAGCCTCTGGTACTGGGCAGCCAGCACTGCACTGGGGGGGGGGGCTACATGGTCTCCACTGATAAGGAGGAGGAAGTGGCCGTGCCAGAGTGTGCGCTTTGGACTTTCCACTCTCATTACAACACGACAGGAAGAGGAGAAGCGAGAGGTTTTACGCCGGAAAAAATCTGTCCGCGAAAATAAGACCACGAAGTGAGGAATTATTTGTAGAGGTCCATGAGTGTCAAATTTGGTCAACAATAAAATGTAATTGCTAATTTGCTACGTGAGGCTTATTTGATCGAACAGAAGTTCTGTAATGGTTAGATTGTTACGAATGCACTGATAAGTGGACGCACCGACTTTATATCGGAGTTGTGCCTGTTGTTCACATGCGTATCTGCCCTCTCATTGGCTAGAATGGTCCCACCTGATCTTGCCTCCACCGTCGAGGACATGTATTTCATTTCCATTGTTAGAGCGGTCACAACTATCTTGTCAACATAATAGAACATCTTTGCTACAACACCTCTCCCCTCCATGCTCCCACTTCACTCCCCACCAGCACCAGCCACGGTTGTTGACTACTAGCGCTGAGTGATTTTAAGTCCGTTCGGTTTCGGCTTGATTATAAAAAAATAATCACAGTTTTCGGCAATTTTTTTAGACATTAAATGCACTATGCATTATGTGGGTTAAATGTTGTAACACTGAATAAAACAATTAATAAAAGTCCCATGATGGTAGTGACTGCCCATTACTGCATAATTTATTCACATTACTTTAATAAAATATTTGTTTTATTTACTTATTTAATCTCACCTCTATAGCGCTGCTGCCTATGCTGTCTGTCAATCACTACTTTAGTAGTTCTTCAAAGTAAATAAGGCATCCTTTTATGACTGCTGAATACCAACTATCAATCACTTAGCTCATATATTTTCAGGTTTGAAGCAACTGCTTTCTATCCCTCTCCATCAAGTGTTTGCTCTTCTCTCAGTGACTGTTCCTCACAGACTGGACAAGTTAAAGCAGGCGCGCAAAGCATTATGGTCATTGTAGTTAATTACCACTTTCTCTACACTAAACTATGTAGAATATCGGCCTATTCGAAACTACAACTCCCTACTACATCGCACAGTTCAGGCTTGATCTGATTTATCTCAAATAAACTGCACATCGAGCTCACAGAAAAAAATACGAACTAAATGGAATTCAAATAATTTAACTGACGTTGGTCAATTAGTTGTTAAAAAACCCAAAAGAATAACCTACATTTCGGTTAATCGCTCAGCACTATTGACTACAGAAACGAACACTTTAATCCTCGATCACAAACAGTTATTTTGTTGTCATGGTGTGATGCGATCTAGGATGATGACGGTTTACATTTCATCATCCCAGTATCTTCTGGGAGAAAACCACAGCATCAGGAGCATTCAAAAGGTACACCACTTCAGTCACTCAATAGCAGATGCATCACATCCTTATAGCAGGCCCCTTATTCAACCATGTCTGATGAGTAAGCGCCAGCGTGCTCCCCCCACCACATAGTCGTGTGAGCCCATAGGGCACACACAGAGGCTTTCCTCAATTCAGACAGCTTACAGACCTTGATACATAACCACCAACATTTCTATTTGGAAACTGCAATTTTCTGTGTTCCATTTTAAGCCGCTGATGCCACTTTACATTCTGAGAAATCTCTGATCTATTCCTCTGACACAGGGCTACACTGAATCATTCCATGTACAGTGAGGGAAAAAAGTATTTGATCCCCTGCTGATTTTGTACGTTTGCCCACTGACAGAGAAATGATCAGTCTATAATTTTAATGGTAGGTTTATTTGAACAGTGAGAGACAGAATAACAACAAAAAAAATCCAGAAAAACGCATGTCCAAAATGTTATAAATTGATTTGCATTTTAAATGAGGGAAATAAGTATTTGACCCCTCTGCAAAACATGACTTAGTACTTGGTGGCAAAACCCTTGTTGGCAATCACAGAGGTCAGACGTTTCTTGTAGTTGGCCACCAGGTTTGCACACATCTCAGGAGGGATTTTGTCCCACTCCTCTTTGCAGATCTTCTCCAAGTCATTAAGGTTTCGAGGCTGACGTTTGGCAACTCGAACCTTCAGATCCCTCCACAGATTTTCTATGGGATTAAGGTCTGGAGACTGGCTAGGCCATTCCAGGACCTTAATGTGCTTCTTCTTGAGCCACTCCTTTGTTGCCTTGGCCGTGTGTTTTGGGTCGTTGTCATGCTGGAATACCCATCCACGACCCATTTTCAATGCCCTGGCTGAAGGAAGGAGGTTCTCACCCAAGATTTGACAGTACATGGCCCCGTCCATCGTCCCTTTGATGCGGTGAAGTTGTCCTGTCCCCTTAGCAGAAAAACATCCCCAAAGCATAATGTTTCCACCTCCATGTTTGACGGTGGGGATGGTGTTCTTGGGGTCATAGGCAGCATTCCTCCTCCTCCAAACATGGCGAGTTGAGTTGATGCCAAAGAGCTCGATTTTTGTCTCATCTGACCACAACACTTTCACCCAGTTCTCCTCTGAATCTTTCAGATGTTCATTGGCAAACTTCAGACGGCCCTGTATATGTGCTTTCTTGAGCAGGGGGACCTTGCGGGCACTGCAGGATTTCAGTCCTTCACGGCGTAGTGTGTTACCAATTGTTTTCTTGTTGACTATGGTCCCAGCTGCCTTGAGATCATTGACAAGATCCTCCCGTGTAGTTCTGGGCAGATTCCTCACCATTCTCATTATCATTGCAACTCCACGAGGTGAAATCTTGCATGGAGCCCCAGGCCGAGGGAGACTGACAGTTATTTTGTGTTTCTTCCATTTGCGAATAATCGTACCAACTGTTGTCACCTTCTCACCAAGCTGCTTGGCGATGGTCTTGTAGCCCATTCCAGCCTTGTGTAGGTCTACAATCTTGTCCCTGACATCCTTGGAGAGCTCTTTGGTCTTGGCCATGGTGGAGAGTTTGGAATCTGATTGATTGATTGCTTCTGTGGACAGGTGTCTTTTATACAGGTAATAAACTGAGATTAGGAGCACTCCCTTTAAGAGTGTGGTCCTAATCTCAGCTCGTTACCTGTATAAAAGACACCTGGGAGCCAGAAATCTTTGTGATTGAGAGGGGGTCAAATACTTATTTCCCCTCATTAAAATGCAAATCAATTTATTACATTTTTGACATGCGTTTTTCTGGATTTTTTTGTTGTTATTCTGTCTCTCATTGTTCAAATAAACCTACCATTAAAATTATAGATTGATCATTTAATAATATGCCATTTAGCAGACGCTTTTATCCAAAGCGACTTACAGTCATGCGTGCATCATTTTTTTTTGTGTGTATGGGTGGTCCCGGGGATCGAACCCACTACCTTGGCGTTACAAGCGCCGTGCTCTACCAGCTGAGCTACAGAGGACCACAGGAATGTGCCATCATTCCATTTCTTTGTCAGTGGGCAAACGTACAAAATCAGCAGGGGATCAAATACTTTTTTCCCCTCACTGTAGCTGAACATGCCACCCACGAGCACTACACAACTACACAACTACACACACACACACACACGCGAGTACAGTACGCATCACACACAAAAATGTGTACTCAAGTGGGCACACATGCGCACGCGTACACACTCTTTCGGTCTCCGTCTCTCTAGCCACCTGTGTGGGGTGCGTGCGAGTACGGAAGGGTTTGCATGTAATGGCTCCAGGTTTATGTCCCATGCCATGTTCTCAGTAAATGAACAGCGGATGGGTCACGTGTGTTTACAGTAGAGAAAAGCTCTCCTGTTGTTAATGTGCCATCATTCCATTGCTCTGCTCCAGTCTCTGGACCCAGACAGACTACACAGCCAGGCCATTGGGGAGCATATGGTTCCTGTGACAGAAGATCTAGGTGCTGCTGGCCTGCTGGATGACAGCCTCTAGCTAATAGAGCTTTAGTCCATCACTGGATACAATACACACTCTGGCAGAGGCAGGAGCCAGGTTCACTAGGGGTTCACAGAGGGAAGAGAGGAGGAGGGATGGTGCTGTCATAGTGAGAGGAATACAATTATGGTGTTATGCTCCTCTAGTGCATGCATAAAGCATCTGGTAGGAAGCAGAACATGATATTATTGAACTACAGGGTGACACGATACACCACTGAAATACGTCACACCACCACCTCCTGGATACTTTCTCAGAAACTAAACCAAAACGATCGGTTATCACAACCAATCCTTGACACAACAGATCATTCACTCAATAATTCCCACATACACACTCCTGTGGGATCTTTTGTGGTCTAGGACTGGCAGTGGCACTGGGGGATATTGGGAGTTAAATCATACTTAGCCCAGTGCGTAACAGTGCCAGTGTTGTGTGAGTGGCTACCTTGCATGCAGTCCTCTATCCTGTGGATGAGCTGGTAGGACTTGCAGCGGTCCAGCAGGGTCCTGATGGCTGGGAGGGGATCCAGCACGATGGTCTCAGGGTGGGCATCAATGTAGTCCTGAAACAAGGCGCCACACACACACACACACACGGGAGATTATGAGGGAGCACAAATATCACAGCTAATGTAGGCAGTTTGGACACTGTGCAACACTGACATGTCACAGTAGGACATGGATCATGTGCATTTCCATTTTGGTACCCTGCTCATTTCCTTCATGCCCACTGTGTTGTGGTGTGTCATCATCATGCTCGCAGGCCAGTGGGTTACATCACTGTGCCCTACATGGCAGGCTGTTAGGTCAGCCTGAGGTTTGCTGATTTATATAACCACACCCCCATCTCTCTATCCTCCTCTCCCCTCCCTGTCTCTACACTCCCGTCTCCTCTCCAAGCCATCTTCATCCTCCATCTCCCAATCTCTCCATTTTCATTCTTCCTGCCAGCCTCTCATGTCAGTCTTTTAGCTGGCAGATGCTTTGGCCTACACATTATGCAAAGAGTCAACCCCTCCAACATCAGTGAAATCTCCATTTTGCATAAACACATTTTTAGACATAGGCAAAGAGGTCTAATGTAGCCTAACATAAACACACACACACACATAAATGCCTGCCTACACACACATTTTCCTTGAGACAGAACATCCATCTGTGGAGAGAGTTTGACTCCTGCCAGTGCTGATCAAAACAGTCGTGCGGTTACATAAGACAAACATGTTGCCATCAAAAACTAAAGCCAAACTAATCTTCCAGTGGTTTAAAATAACTTACAACTCCTCTGTATTTGGGCCATCAATTTGCTTTAAAAATATATATCTCCTACAAATATGTGTGAGAGAAAAAAAGGGTGTGACAGACAGTGGATCCTCCATGGGGATTTGAGTATTGGCAGAGTGTGCTAGGTAATAATGGAGACAGATGTCTACCTACAGGTAGCTGCCAAAATAAAGGAAACACTTTAGTAAATGAGGGTTCTGGTAGCTCTTTTATGGTGTGGGGTGCATTTTCCTGGCATGGTTTAGGTCCACTCACGGTTCGGAAGAGTTTGTGCATACATGATGACATTTTGTGATCTTTTTGTTCGTTTCGGATTTCGGTAAGGGTTTCTTCGGCTATTCGGGTACACATCTCTTTCAAGGCAAGCCAAAATCGGTAGCTGAAGTCTATGCCCCTTCGTCTGTGATTGGTCAACAGTAGGGATTCTTCATAAAAGTATTTGTCATTTAACGAGAGACGACTCGTTTTCATGCACATTTTTTCCATTGAGAAATACTGCACCAAACATATATGCTAGATGTAAAATTGTGCGACTAAGATCTCCTAAGCAAAAAACTTCTAAATTAAATGATTTCTTGAGTCATAGATCAATTCTGACTATTATAAGGAAGTGTATACTGTATACAAGCGAAGGTCTTTTAAGGGAGTATGCGAGCACACTCGCTAGGCGCCAGCCAAACTGAAGCATGCTGATGCCTTTAGAGGGCAAGGTAAACGCCAATAAATACACAGCCATTCTGAGTGATCCCCTTCAACCTATGGTGAAGCATTTCTATTCTGATGGGATTGGTCTCTTCCAGGATGAAAATGCCCCCATCCACAGGGTACAAGCGGTCACTGAATGATTTGATGAGCATTTAAAACGATGTAAAGCATATGCCATGGACGCCCAAGCAACCAGATCTCAACCCAATTGAACACTTATAGGAGATTCTGGAGTGGCGCCTAAGACACCGTTTTCCACGACCATCAACAGAACACCAAATGATGGAATTTCTGGTGGAAAAATGGTGTTGCATCCCTTCAATAGAGTTCCAGACACTTGTAGACTCTATGGCATGGTGCATTGAAGCGGTTCTGGCTCATGGTGGCCCAACACCCTATTAAAACACTTTATGTTGGTGTTTCCTTTATTATGGCAGTTTCCTGTACATATGCAAATGAAATGGGCCAACATATTCATTACGTATAACCCAAATCATAGGCCTATACTTGATTTACAGAAGGCCACACAAGTCCAAGTGTTTATTTGTGGTATTCTTCCCAATACACAAGCACTAGCAGTGGTTGCCTCTTTTGCAAAAGAAGGCTGTTGTGGTATTCCCTCTACAAGTCCTCTAAAGAAAATAATACCACATTCACCTAAATCCACAGGATATGGTTGGGTGCCGTTTAAGACTTAAACAAAGCCTTATACAGTTAGAGAAAATATAATTAAGTTATGGTCAAAAGGAAGTATGCAAACTATCAGGCAATGTTTGCACAATGAAGTCCTCATTCCCTAAACTACAGGATGCAGTGACAGTTCTGATCATTAATGCTGTTTGTTTCCATGCCAATGAATGACGGGCTGACTGAATGCAAGACTATGTTGTGTTATGTTATATGCGATGTTCAGTGGCAGGGTCAAAGTTAAATTCTAATCTCCCTGAAAGAAAACCTGCCTGCTTGTTATATTGCTGTGTGGCGTTTCTGATAGCAATACTTACTAGCCCTTCACACAGCAAGATGGAGATATTCTGAGTCATAAAATACCGACAGGAGGGAGTTTACCAACCATCCCAGTCATCTACTGCCAAGATCTATATCATTTCAGGTGGAGTCCCTGACAGGTACAATAGGCTTGATCCCCACTCTTTTAAAATAGCATAAAAGAAAAGGAAAGGAACATTTCGTGCTGATGTGACATTAAGATGAATAGATTAAAATCTGAGAAGCATTTTGTTCTGTTGATTATCTGTCCCTTTTGAACATCCCCATCTTTCCTTTCCAAATAAGCAGTCAGCAGCGGCACAGTGTCAGTCCCTGGCAATGAGGATGGCGTGACTGAGTGACTCTGCACACGATAACAGCAGAGCCCTCTGAGTCATCCAGAGACAGAGGAGGAGGAGAGGGGGGGGTAAGAGAAGGAGGAGGGTATCGCATCTAACACCTTTTAAAGCACTGCCAGATCGATTTACACAAGAACAAACACACAGACAACCATCACCACACACACACCTTCATGTCCTCACATTTCAAAACACATTCATTTCAAACTGTTCCCTCTAAGATGAGACACAAAATGAGTGCACAACATTCACAACACTGGCTGTTCCTGTGAGATACAGAAATACATTACCACTTCCCCCTCTAATTAGCAAAACCACTAATTACCAGACGTGTTGTAGTGGTGAAATCTGTCTGTGGTATTGTGGAATCATAGTCTGTTGGCCGTTGTAACTCTGTTCCTCCCTCCCTCTTTCCACTTCCCTCCCTCCCTCACCTGCACTCTCTGCACCAGCAGGACTGACTGGGTGTCGTTCTGGTCGGCCTCCAGGATCAGGTCGGTCAGCTTGTGGATGATGACGTCCAGGGGACCTTGCTCCTCCAGGGGCTGGCTCAGGTCCAGCTGGGGATAGACACGTCAGGGGTTAGAGGTCAACAAGGTAATAAATAATAAACAAGGAAAGCTACTGTACCACCACTATAGCCATAACCAATGTATTTATGTTTTGTATGTTTTAGGTAACACTCTTGGTAAACCATGTAGCGTGAGGCAGCAGGGTTGTTTCCTTCCTGTAGAGATAACTAGCTCCGCGTCAGCAGGCATAGAGTTATATGACTGGTCTGGCTGCTGTGGTCAACAGTGTACAGTAGGTCGATACTGATGTTGTGAAGCCACTGGGGGAGTTATGTGGGTCAGCACATAAACCCAGAGGACGGACACGCAAGCACACACACTCTCTAGAAGAGGAGACAGGCTTTGGGGCACAATGGTCACTCTTCTACTGGGGTACATGCTGTGTCCAAATCACAAGGAGCCTCTATTGTGATCTAAGCTGAATGGATCCACTGTGGTGTAAGAGGGAGGGAGTGGTCCAATGTGTGTGTATGAGTGTGAGAGAGTGTGCATGAGTGAGTGTGTATTCCGATTCTCTCCATCTCTGGGTTTGTGCGCTTTAGACCGTACCCATTTCTAAGACCCTTTTGTCAGCATGTCTGAGTCCCCATTATGTTTGTATGCCTGCCTGTGTGTGTGTGTGTGTCCGTCCTTCAGTAGGCTCGTCTCCAGCAGAGGGGCCATGCATTTCTTAACTGAAGAAATGGCTCACTGATAGTGAAGGGCTATTTTGAGACACACAAATCAGCAGAAAAAAAAAGAACTCAGACTGAGTCCAGAACTGTCTAATAGTGAAGGATACAGGAAGGCTCTTTCTTTCCTATGATTAACGATAGGCTTTCAGCAGACTCCAACAGCAATACTTTCTAAATGCAAAATAACATGCAAATAAATAGGAATACATGGTATGGAATGACCATTTGTTACACTTGATGAAACCTATTGGTACAGTAAAATGGGTGCTCTAGGCATTGGCCTTATACACACAGAATATATTTTCCCCAGGTACCGGACTGGTCGAGCAGGTAGCCTCTATCTTGATTCTGCACTAGACAAGAATATTGCCCGTCTTCTATATCTGCGTTTACACAGGTAGCCCATTTCTGATATTTTTTTCACATTGGTATTTTGACCAATCAGATCAGCTGTGAAAAATATCTGGATGACAAAAGATCTTATGTGATTGGCCAAAAAACCAAATAGTGGAAAACATATCAGAATTGGTCTGCCTGTGTAAAGGCAGCCAATGTAAAAAACAAAAAGAGCACTTTGGAAGGCATTGTGTGGATTGAAAGCATTAGGAGGGCTATACGTCTTTAAAAAGGAACGTTAGGCCATTAGCCATTGCTGCTGTGCACTCATTATCATCCACTTTATCAGTAACTGGAGATCTGTCAATAAAATACATTTAGCTAGCAGGGCTAGTCCAAGCAGCTTCGAGAGGCCCCATTGGTTCATCTGAGTAATTTGTGTTCAGTATGGGAGGAAAATACAGACACACCTTAACAGCACACAGTGGGTCAGACAGGACAGGTGAACAGTAACGTTCAGCACAGAGAGCTGCTGAACACTAGCATGGTCTGGCAGTGTAGGCTAGAGGACTGGGTTTAGCGCTGGGCAGAGCCAGTCAGTCAGAGTACAGGGCAGGCTGTTTAATCATTTTAGGAAAAGTGATGGATAGATGACTCATTAGCCTAACCTTGGTCCTGCTCTTGTAAATGCTTAAAAAAATTAAAAACAAACACCATCTAAGAAAGACCAACCTGTACTGTATTAATCGAAACAAAATTATTCCATGCCTTTATCCAAGTTTGGTTCAAGATTCTGAACTAAATTTGTCAGTAACACTAACCAGTCAAATAGTTTACTGTAAAGTATGTCATGTATGTAAAGGTGACACTCCTTTCCATTATGTTAGGGATTAACTTGAATCTCAGACAATACAATGTAGATCTACTGTATGCTGTATGTATGAGAACCTTTATGCAGAGCAGGGAACACTAATCTCTGTTAACCCAGAAGTAGAATCTAGCATAATTTGGTCAGCTACGTGATTAACTTCTGTGTTCATACATGTAAAGTCCTATGTAGCTCAGTTGGTAAAGCATGGCGTTTGCAACGCCAGGGTTGTGGGTTCAATTCCCATGGGGGGCCAGTATGAAAATGTATGCACTCACTAACTGTAAGTCGCTCTGGATAAGAGTGTCTGCTAAATGACTAAAATGTAATGTTAGAAATTGACAGACCTGGCAAAAACGAAGTATCCACCCTCACAATAGGAAACTCAGCCAAAGCCCCCCTTCCAATCGACACACTGAAGCAGTTTAAGCACTGCCTTCGCCCAATCCTGATACGTCCAAATAACCAGTGATGAAAACCCCAGAAACTGTAACTAATGCTGCTCGTTAGCTCATGCATCCCATTCAGTCCTGGCAGATTATTCGGTCTGCATGCAGAATCTGCCCACGGGAGATTAAGGAAGGGTGCATGACACACACGCCTGGGTGTTCCTCTTATTTACAATTACATTTTAGTAATTTAGCAGACACTCTTATCCAGAGTGACTTACAGTTCGTGCACTCATCTTAAGATATAAAACATGGTTGTTCCACCTAGCTAACTGCCTTCCCCTCATGACCTCATTATCTTCAATAATTTTACATGCACTTCTCTTTACCTCACACCCCCCCCCCCCCCCCATTCATCTTAAAAGGGTTGAATAACATTGTAAAATGCCCCTGTGACACAATGGGATATAGGCACTGTATATACACTATACTGCAACACAAACCATTACAGAGACAGGGCACACAACACTAAAGGAGTAGTCGAAGCACACAGGGACAAAGTTGTCAGTACCGAGACAGAGGTAGCTAGAGGTGAAGAGGACACACTGCTCCAAGGGTTCGCCCTCCAGCCTCAGTCTCCTTCTCTCGCTCGCCATCTCTGTAGAGTGGGGGTGGAGGGTGGAGAGCAGCCAGAGGGGATTTGGCTGTGCACCACTGAGGCGCAGCTCCTAATCTCCTACATCCACAACAGAGAGGTCCTGTCAACAGCCTGCCCCCGCCCCCCACACACACACACTTCACACCATACACACACCAGAAAGGACATGGACGTCTGTCCCATGCTGCTACGCACGTCATAGCTGGAGCATGACCTCGCTCCAGAGCGTCCACAGAACTTGGTGCAAAGCCGTTGATGTTATGCTAAACAATGCTAAAATCAGAAATGGCAACTGACGTCTTTTGGAGCCCCCCAGGGACAGGAGTACTGGTGCTAGGCCATGCCTGTGACAGACATCACAGAAAATACCCACAACACTGCAGGCAGAACCATTCAAGGGCAGAATGTTTCGAGCTTTCATGCTCGTTCTACTGAGGGGATTTGTGTTGTGGATGCTTGAGTAATCGTCCACTGGATCATTGCATGTTCATCATATAAGCCTAGATGACCAATGTGCAGTTTGTCTCGTTTCATCATGGAGTCAGTTTACCCAAAGCATACAGTGACTCAGAATTGCATCAGCTGGCAGTCAGTCTCACCTGGCATCCCCTTGTTCTCCAGCCTGGCTCAGACAGAGACTTTCTGTGCAGACAGACGCATGATAAATGATTTATTTAGGCTACACTATGGCACCTGACACCCTGGCCTGCTGTAAGAGAACATGGGTGTGTAGGCCAAAGGGTGGCCGAGGGATACATCTTACACACAGAGGGAGACATCGGAAGAGGAGGGTGAGAATAAGGAGAGACTCCAGCCAAATTGTGAGTTGGGGGCAAAGTGGGAGCCAATGAAGCTAGCTAGCGCCAGCCTCCTGCACCTCCCTGGAGTACATTGGGTAATTAGACATGTCTCAGCAGTGTCTCTCGCCAGCCTCACAGGGAGTGTGGAGGCACCCAACCAGGCCATCTGCCTTGACCTCTCATCTTCTTTATGACAGACCATGTTTAGGTATGCACTGCTTTTTGAGTCCAGTACTCATTCCTCTTCACTGCAAGTTTGAGATCACTGAGTAGAGAGGATATGAACTCCATGGCGAAGTGAAGATGACAGCTGCTGAGCCTATGCTCCAGTGACTCTCTGAAAGCCTGGGAGAGAAAGAGAAAGTTAGGGAGACTACTGCTGCGCTGCTCTCTCATCTGAGGCTTCATTACTGAAGGCCTGCTGCTCCCAGCCTACTCTCACGCCAACTCCAGATGGCTGGGGTGATACCATGCTCTAGAGGTCCGAGAGATGAGCATCTCTGTCAGAGATATAGATAAAAGGCCAGAGTTTTTCCTCAGCATGAGTCCCATTCAGGAAAAAGACTCTTAGCACTCCCAAGATCATCCTACAGAGGGATGGGTCTGGGGGGAGGAACAGAGTAGAATGATCTTCCCTGAAGTGATGTAACACTTAATGTTCTGTGCTCATAAAATATTGATGAGCGCTGCAGCCTTACTCATTATGCATTCTTTATCTTGGCTTGGAGGTCGATTTGGATTTGGACATGATTAGGAAAGGCACACACCGGTCTATATAAGGTCCCACAGTTGACAGTGCATGTCAGAGCAAAAACCAAGCCATGAGGTCAAAAGGAATTGTACGTAGAGCTCCCGAGACAGGATTGTGTCGAGGCACAGATCTGGGGAAGGGTACCAAAAAATGTCTGCAGCATTGAAGGTCCCCAAGAACACAGCGGCCTCCATCATTCTTAAATGGAAGAAGTTTGGAACCACCAAGACTCTTCCTAGAGCTGGCCGCCAGGCCAAACCGAGCAATCGAGGGAGAAGGGCCTTGCTCAGGGAGGTGATCAAGAACCCGATCGTCACTCGGACAGAGCTCCTCTGTGGAGATGGGAGAAACTTCCAGAAGGACAACCATCTCTGCAGCACTCAACCAATCAGGCCTTTATGGGAGATTGGCCAGACGGAAGCCGCCACTCAGTAAAAAGTGTGACGACCCTCCCACTCTGTCTGCCGTATTCTCTCTTTGCTCTTGTTTCCTTATTAGGATGCCGGTGGGCGGAGTTTGGAGGGTCGTCAGATATATGGGAAACACCTGGGCCGGGTGTGTCCCAGGATAAATGGACCTCTTCCACATTCATTAAGGAGACTCTCTCCAGGCAGATACTTTGATTTTGGTTGTGATATTTTTGTGGCCTTTTTGGGTTGTTTGCTTTGGCACTTTTCAACACTTTTCTATATTACATTTATGCAAGCAAACACTCACTTACACTACTGATTACTGATTACACACCCCATTGTTATTTCAGTTAGTTTACTTTAATTAATAAATATATACTTTGAGTACTCCTTGTCTCCACGTGTCTCCATTTTGTTACGAACTTGAGCCGGTTCGTGACAAGTGGGGGCTCGTCCGGGATTTTGAACTGGTTGTGTTTGGGAGAACGTGGAGTTAATGTCCAATTCTGTAGGGTCTTTCTTTGTAAATTTTGTTAGTTTGTTTGAGTTTGATAGGCCAGTATTGGTTGCCTTTGGGTTTTGTACTGCGTTGGAGAGAGTACATTGGTTAGTTTCCAGTCCCTGCCCAGCCTGGAAACTCTTGCTCTACTCGCTGTTGGGACATCGGTCTGAGGTGAGTACAATCGGCTGTGTACCTCAGTGGGAGATTGGGTAGGGTAGTGACATTTGCTACCCGGAGCTATAGCTTTTTCCCCTGATAGGCTTAGTGACGTGTTTTGTTTTGGGATACGTTGGGCATGGTTAAATGTTTGTTATTTTTGTGTGGTGTCAGTGGACTGAGCAGTTGTCTCGGGGGCACATCCGTGGCTTGGGGAAATCTACCAGCGTGCTGGGGGGTTTAATTCCTTGCCAGCGGGCTACAGTGCGTAATTACCCACCGCGAATCTGCACGAAGACTAGGGTTGAGTTATTGTAGGTTTTGGGGAAGCTCCATATCCCAGCTCTCTACTGTGGTGCTCAGTGTGATTGTCATTTCTCTTGTGTCTGGTGTGCTCAGCAGAGGGGTTGAGCAAGATTATTATGATCTATATATATATATTTTTTTTTTCCTGATTATGGCGTCTAATGTAGATGAGTTCATTCGCTTTCCATCAGAAGAACTGTTAGAATTATGTACTAAAGAACAGCTGTTGAAGGTTGCTGAACACTACAAGGTTGAAATTAGTGATAAACGCCTAAAAAATTCTATTAGGTTAATATTGAAGGCCAATTTGATGGAGAGTGGTATTCTGGATGTTACCACTGGGGCAGCCTCTGCTGAGGACACGTTGTCTCCCCGATATGTTACAATGACCGCTCCATCGGTTAGTCATAGTGGTCTTCTTTTTGAACAGCAGAAAGAACTGCTTCTGTTACAGCTAGAGCATGGACAAAGAGCTAAAATGGAGTATGAACAAGCTAAAATGGAGCATGAACGAAATGGACAGAGAGCTAAAATGGAGCATGATCGTGTAAAATATGAAAGGGAATTGGAATTTAAACAGGATATGGAGCGTGCTAAAATCAAGCTGCAACAAGAGCGACTAGAGTTGGTTAGGGAAGGAAAGCTCTCAGGGGAGAGTTTGCTCTGGGAAGGTGACCCAGAGTTACCTAGGGGTCGTTCCTCTTTTGGTCGTAATCCAGACACATTTGATATTGTTGGGAATTTACGGTTGTTGCCCCAGTTTAATGAAAAGGACCCGGAGACATTCTTTTCGTTGTTTGAGCGTGTTGCTGACGCTAGGAGTTGGCCTGATTCTGATCGCACTTTGATGTTGCAGTGTGTGCTGACTGGTAAAGCGCAAGAAGCATATTCAGCTCTTAGTGTAGCAGACAGTGTTAGTTATGAGAAGGTTAAAACGGCTGTGTTACAGAGTTACGAATTGGTCCCTGAGGCTTACCGCCAACGATTTAGAACTTTAAAAAGGGATGATCAGCAGACTCATGTTGAGTTTGCGCGAATATTATCTTCACAGTTCAATCGCTGGTGTTCTGCCTCTGCAGTTATGACTTTCCAAGGGCTGTGTGATCTGATTATGTTAGAACAATTTAAGGACACAATCCCTGATCGTATAGCGACGTACATTAACGAACGAAAAATAAAGACTGTTGCTGAAGCTGCGGTTTTGGCAGATGAATATGTGTTGACTCACAAAAATGTTTTTGCAGAACCCCGTATTCGGAGTGAGTGGGGGCGTTCGCAGAGATTTGGGCCTCGCTCGCCGAGATACTTCGGTTCCCGGGCGGAGTTTCATTCAAATAGGGTTGAGCCTGATACCCGTGGTAAAACTGACGTTGGTCAAGAGTGTCACTACTGTCAAGAATTAGGTCATTGGAAAAATGAATGTCCGATTCTTAGGTCTAGGGGTAAATTCAGTACAGGTGCTTATGGTAAATCGAGGCCTGCAGCGTTAGCCGCGCCTGTTCCACATCAGTTCACTCATGACGCATTGTCTCATGCCCGGAGCCAGGTGAAGGGTTATATTGATCCCGACTATTTACCTTTCGTTACGGAGGGTTTTGTGTCTATGGTAGGAAGTAAGAACCTAGTGCCAGTAAAGATCCTAAGAGACACAGGTGCCTCTGAATCATTTGTGTTGGAATCTGTGTTACCCTTCTCTGCGGAGACTGATTCGGGGAATAGTGTTCTAATTAGGGGAATAGGTTTGAACACTCTGTCAGTTCCATTGCATAAACTGATGTTGGATTGTGGATTGGTGAAAGGTGAGGTTGTTGTGGGGGTGCGTCCTTCATTGCCTATTGAGGGTATTGACGTGATCCTTGGAAATAACTTGGCTGGGGAGCGTGTGTGGCCTATCGTGTCTCCATCTTTAGTGGTTTCCACTAAGCCGTCAATTGTAGGGATTCCTGATGAGAGTGCGCAGAATTTCCCAGAGGTGTTTTCTGCGTGTGCAGTGACGCGTTCTATGATCCATGACGACCTGGTCACGGAGCTGGCTAACGAGAATACCATAAAGAAGTCTGTTACTGTTTTCCCTGTTATCCCGTTATCTGTATCCCGCTCCGATTTAATCGAGGCGCAACGGACTGACCCTACATTAGAAGAGTTGCGGGACCAAATTGTGCCTGTGGAACAGTTGGGAGATGTCGCACAGGGCTATTTTCTCCAAGAGGAGGTCCTGATGAGAAAGTGGATGTCTCATGGTAGTTGTTTTCTGGGGGAGGCGATTAGTCAGGTTGTGGTACCAGTTAAGCTTCGTGAGTTGGTGCTGACAACTTCTCACAATGACGTTGCTGGGCATATGGGTGTGAGAAAAACCTACAATCGCATATTACGACATTTTTTTTGGCCAAGATTAAAGAGGGATGTTTCTGATTTCATCAAAACTTGTCACACCTGTCAATTAACTGGTAAACCTAATCAAGCTATTAAGCCGGTACCACTGTTCCCTATTCCTGTACTCAATAAACCTTTTGAGTATCTGATTATTGACTGTGTTGGTCCTCTGCCTCGTTCCAGAAAGGGTAGTAATTATTTGTTGACTGTGATGTGTCAGACCACTAGGTTTCCTGCTGCCTATCCTCTCCGGTCTATCACGACTAAGTCTGTGTTAAAAGCTTTGACTCAGTTTTTCTCACTGTTTGGAATCCCTAAGGTCATTCAAAGTGATCAAGGATCTAATTTCACCTCTAATCTCTTTGGACAGGTTCTCCAACAACTCCATATTAAACACAACTTGTCTAGCGCTTATCATGCCCAAAGTCAAGGAGCACTGGAACGTTTCCATCAAACGCTTAAGTCTTTGTTGAGAGCTTATTGTACTGAGATGGATAAGGATTGGGAGGAGGGGTTGCCTTGGTTACTGTTAGCTGCTAGGGAGGTTTCACAGGAGAGCACAGGTTTTAGCCCAAATGACCTAGTGTTTGGACATAAGGTGCGTGGGCTTTTATCTGTTCTCCAGGATGACTGGAAGTCTCCCGAGCCTCCTCAGTCCCTGTTATCATATGTGTGTGATTTTCGGCGACGCTTGTATGCCGCTGGTGAAATGGCTAAAGAGAAGCTATCATCTTCACAGGACAGGATGAAGAGCATATATGATCGGCGAGCTGAGCCTCGTCACTTTAGTCCAGGTGATCAGGTTCTGGCTCTGCTGCCAATTGTTGGTTCTCCTTTTCAAGCCAAGTTTCAAGGTCCATATACAGTGGTGCGCCAGTACACTGAGCAAAATTATCTAGTTGCCACTCCAGAACGGAGGAAAGCACACCAACTGTGCCATATACATTTGTTAAAACCCTATTATGCACGTTCCTCTGAGACTGAACAGGGGGAGTCTACAGAGGACGGTAAGGCTGTTCTTTTGGCTGATACTGTTTATTCCCTGGATTCTGGTCATGCTAGGTCTGTGCAGGAGCAGGAAGATGTTTCTGGTCCCGACGATTGCATACTGCAGGGTAGATTGAAGAATTCAGAGACACTGGAGATTTTAGATAGTCTTCTTACTCATCTACCTGTTGATGGGCGGAAAGAGGTGGTGGGTCTGATTCGGAGATTTCTAGGGTTGTTTTCTGATACACCAACACGTACAAACTTAATAGAACATGATATTGACATTGGAGATGCTGACCCCATTCGTCAACGGTTCTATAGAGTTTCTTCAGAGAAACTGCGTTGTCTGGATGCTGAGGTCAGGTACATGCTGGAGAGTAAAATAGCAGAGCCTTCTTTCTCCAGTTGGGCTTCTCCCTGTATCTTGGTCAGTAAATCGGATGGAACAAACAGATTTTGTACGGACTACCGTAAGGTAAACGATGTCACTAAGCCGGATTCATTTCCTCTTCCTCGGATGGAGGACTGCGTTGATCAAGTCGGCGCAGCTAAGTTTGTGAGCAAATTTGACCTGTTAAAGGGCTATTGGCAGGTGCCACTGACGAGTAGGGCACGTGAAATCTCTGCCTTTATTACACCTTTTGGTCTGTACTCGTATTCGGTTATGAGTTTCGGGCTGCGTAATGCGCCTGCAACTTTTCAGCGACTTATGAACAGGGTTGTCTCTGGTCTGGCCGGGTGCGCTGTTTATCTGGACGATGTAGTGATATATGCAGATACTTGGGAGGAACATCTGTCCCGTATTCAAGCCTTGTTCGAACGTCTGGCTGCGGGTCGTCTCACGATAAATTTGGCTAAATGTGAGTTTGCTCAGGCGACTGTTACATACCTTGGAAAGGTGGTTGGGCAGGGTGAAGTGCGCCCTGTTCATGAATATTGATGTGACCGACCAGTGTTTGATTTTGTCATGTTCTATCTTTCCTGTTTGTCCCCTCCTAGTCTTGTGTTTTTCTTTCCTCTTAAAGGTTGCTTCCTGTGTAAAGGTTGCTGAGGTCTGGAGAGGAGGATGATGGGTGGGGCAAGTGGAGGGGTGAACATGTACAAATTGTCGGTTTGGGACGCAGGGGCTGGTACGTTGGTCCGGGGTCCTTGTTGGTCCCCGGTCTTATGGGGGGGGGGTGTGACGACCCTCCCACTCTGTCTGCCGTATTCTCTCTTTGCTCTTGTTTCCTTATTAGGATGCCGGTGGGCGGAGTTTGGAGGGTCGTCAGATATATGGGAAACACCTGGGCCGGGTGTGTCCCAGGATAAATGGACCTCTTCCACATTCATTAAGGAGACTCTCTCCAGGCAGATACTTTGATTTTGGTTGTGATATTTTTGTGGCCTTTTTGGGTTGTTTGCTTTGGCACTTTTCAACACTTTTCTATATTACATTTATGCAAGCAAACACTCACTTACACTACTGATTACTGATTACACACCCCATTGTTATTTCAGTTAGTTTACTTTAATTAATAAATATATACTTTGAGTACTCCTTGTCTCCACGTGTCTCCATTTTGTTACGAACTTGAGCCGGTTCGTGACAAAAGGCACATGACAGCCCGCTTGGAGTTTGCCAAAAACGCACCTAAAGGACTCAGACCATGAGAAACAAGACTCTCTGGTCTGATGAAACCAAGATTGAACTCTTTGGCCTGAAAGCCAAGCGTCGTCTGGAGGAAACCTGGCAACATCCCTACGGTGAAGCATGGTGGTGGCAGTATCATGCTGTGGGGATGTTTTTCACCGGCAGGGAATGGGAGACTAGTCAGGATCGAGGGAAAGATTAACGGAGCAAAGTACAGAGATCCTTGATGAAAATCTGCTCCAGAGCGCTCAGGACCTCAGACTGGTGCGAAGGTTCACCTTCCAACAGGACAACGACCCTAAGCACACAGCCAAGACAACGCAGGAGTGGCTTCGGGACAAGTCTCTGAATGTCCTTGAGTGGCCCAGCCAGAGCCCGGACTTGAACCTGATCGAACATCTCTGGAGAGAAAATAGCTGTGCAGCGACGCTCCCCATCCAACCTGACAGAGATTGAGAGGCTCTGCAGAGAAGAATGGGAGAAAACTCCCCAAATACAGGTGTGCCAAGCTTGTAGCGTCATCCCCAAGAAGAATTTAGGCTGTAATCGCTGCCAAAGGTGCTTCAACAAAGTTCTGAGTAAAGGGTCTGAATACTTACGTAAATGTGATGTTTTTTTTGTTTGTTTTTTACATTTGCAAATATGTCTAAAAACCTGCTTTGTCATTATGGGGTATTGTGTGTAGATTGATGATGGAAACAAACAATTGAATCAATTTTAGAAGAAGGCTGTAATGTAACAAAATGTGGAAAAAGTCAAGGATTCTGAATACATTTCTGCAGAGCTATCTGACAAAATCAATTGACTAGCCAATCAGAATTAGTTTTTCCCCACAAAAGGGCTTTATTACAGACATAAATACTCCTCCCACCCCTAATCAGACCATCCTGCAGGTGAAGAAGCCGGATGTGGAAGTCCTGGGATGGCGTGGTAACACGTGGTCTGTGGTTGGGAGACCGGTTGGACGTACTGCCAAATTCTCTAATACGTTGGAGGTGGCTTATGGTAGAGAAATGAACATTAAATTCTCTGGTAACAGCTCTAGTGGACAT
This sequence comes from Coregonus lavaretus, assembly GCF_964263955.1. NCBI lineage: Eukaryota > Metazoa > Chordata > Actinopteri > Salmoniformes > Salmonidae > Coregonus > Coregonus lavaretus. Next base: position 25,011,842 of record NC_140005.1, on the reverse strand, counting down.
TTTTGCAGTTGGCTCCCTCAAAATTTGAGACATTTGTCGCATTGTGTTGTGTGACAAAACTGCACATTTTAAAGTCGCCTTTTATTGTCCACAGCACAAGGTGCATCTGTGTAATTTTCATGCTGTTTATTCAGCTTCTTGATATGCCACACCTGTCAGGTGGATGGATTATCTTGGCAAAGGAGAAATGCTCACTAATAAATCACTAACAAGGATGTAAACAAATTTGTGCACAAAATTTGAGAGCAATAACCTTTTTGTGCGTATGGAACGTTTCTGGGATCTTTTATTTCAACTCATGAAACATGGGACCAACACTTTACATGTTGTGTTTATATATTTTTGTTCAGTGTAGGTTGAATATTTGCTTAATGAAAACTACAACTCCCTTCAGCTCAGCATCCCATACAGTTCTTGACTTAATTTCTCTTGTGAATTATTAGATTTCTCTCTAGAGAAATGGAGCATTGGGCTCACACAAAAAAACTAAACTAAATGGAATGCAAGTAATTGAACAGACGGTCAATTAGTTGTTTAATAACCCCCCCCCCCCCCCCCCCATCTTTTATTTTATATATAATCATAAATTGGTTAAATCGCTCAGCACTAGTAAACACCCAATGGGTGGGTTGAAGATACACTTTACAATATAAATTATCAATAAAATCGCTCCGACTCAGTATTCCAAATAACCCCACAGGTATTGTTTAATCACTGCAATAGGTATTAAACTGGTTGCGTCAAGTATGCAGTCGCTTAATCTCCTGAGTCAGGAGTCCCTGAATTAAGCTGCAAAATGAAATCGAAAAGATCTCTCCCATTAGATTTTGGATTCCTCTGGCTAGTAGCTACTCCCAATGGACTAGAGGAGCATTATCAATCTCGATGGGCTTCAATAAAAACGATCTGTGGGAGAGATACAGTAACAACCAGGAAATTAACTTGAAATTCCCTAGCACGCATTATAAAAATGTAACTACAATTTCCTGGACAGCAATGGCCATTTCCCTTGATCAGTTCCACTTGATAGCAGATAACATTGGCTTCCCCTAAGTCTAGTGGGTTAATTTGATCAGCTCTGAATAATAGACAGACAGACTAATGTATGGAGCTCTAGGAGGCGGCTGCTCTCTCATAAGCTCAGGGCAAACAGGTCAATATTGATGAGGTTGTGGAAATCGCTTAGAGGATGATCAGCATGAATGGAGGGAGGACGACGACAAGAGGGAGAGAGAGAGAGAGAGAGCGCAAGAAAGGACGGATTGTGGATACATGAAAAGGATAAAGATCGAGGAATCTTTGTTACTCAGACTCCTCTCCCCCCCCCAGACAGGCTGAAGTTTTTCCCACACTAGAAATGGAAATATGAAATGAGCTCCCTAAGGGCCGACCGATTTAGGTCTGTTCACAGAGCATGATGTCACAACCGCTGCCATGCTCTCTAGTCCTACATCTGTCATTGACATTACTGAACTTTGACTTTCAAAACAGGGACATAAATGTTGCTTTATTGCAAGCTCTGCTCCAATAAATGAGTGATATTGAGATTAGTGGGCCTAGGGAGGAAATGGTCTATCATGGCCCCAGAAAGGTTCTCAGCAACAAAACTCCTTCCCTTTGCTTAAAATACAGCAACAATATTCTCTAGCCATTTTTTGTCAGCATTTAAAATCAGTGAGGTAAGTCCCATGAATTAGGTAACAGAAAATGAAAAGTTACCAAGACTGCATCAAAGGGAACCAAAAAGCCCTGTTCAAAGGAAAGTAAACTTAGCAGATGTTTATGCAAGGCATGATGGAGTATAGAATATTATTATTTTGGTTGCCATTATTGACCTTGTTTACCACCAGAAGAGACTCAGACGTTATCAACAGGGTCAGCTTGAAGACTACAAGGACATAAGTGAAGGCTGTGAGCCTGAAGCCGATCTGGAACAGGAGGTGTGTGGTGGAGTGGGTTTTAACCTTGATCAGACCACAGCCTCTTCCTTAGATTCACCACACATCCAGACAGACATAGTAACAGATAGCGTCGTCCTTGTACAGTAACACACACACAAACACCACACACACACACTCTACAAAATAGTCTAGAAGACAACATCCCAATCAAAACATATAGGCATATCATAACCAGACTGGCTCACTATTGTGACTGATTCCTTATATCTACGGATGTTACTGATTCCTCTGGGAAGCACACAGACCTGTAAGAGGACATTGTAATGTTTCTCTGGCTCATGGCTTAGGCTAGTGTGTCACATTTCATTTGAAAGGGTTCATCTCATCCAACTGTTCCTAAAATGTTTGCAAATATCAGGATCAGAAGTCGGTATTAAACAGCACATTATAAAACAGGGGATTTAGCTAAATATATGAGGAATGTGTTCTTTATCCTGTAAACATAATGTGAAAACACTGTTTGGGAACCTCTTTATGACCCTCTGTGCCCCACTCTCCCAACAGAGAATCTCTCTCCCTCCTTATAATAGGGGGTGACAGCTTTATACATGGACAATGTACCAACACCAGAGCATGTCAATGGATGCCATGGTCTCCCATGCGAGGACGCCGTGCCACAAGAGCCACTGACTGGCACAGGGCTCACCTTCCAGGTAGCTCTCACCAGCACAGACTCAAAAATAAAACTTACATATTGTGTTCTCCCAATTGGCATTGACAGCACAGCAAAAAGTCTGAGCATGGGAGAGGCCAGATATAGCCCTGGTGGTTGTATAGACCTGTGTGTGTGTGTGTGTGTGTTAGGAGGGGAAGGTTGGGAGAGGGGTGTGGGTGCCACAGGCTCTGGGCTGTAAGGATCTGCTGGCCTTCCAGGAGGGATGAGAGCTCTCTGAGAAACAAAGCACTGCTTACTTTGGGACCATTCCCGGGACATCTTCCTGTCTGGGATTGCTGGAGATATCTCCAGAAGAAAGAAAAAAAAGTGAAAGAACATAAGACTGCATAGAAAAAGAGTGAAATGCACCACAAACATGAGAGGCAGAGAAATAAATGGCTCTCGATTTCCTCCTCAAGCTTTTTGGGTTAACTAACAGATTGCAGAGAGCTATTCAGAGCCCTGGGACACATACACACACACACACACACACACACACACACACACTCATACAACACAACCTTCATTCCTCACTGCACATTTGCGTGGACATTACAAAAGGTTGATTAACTGTCAGTGTTTCTCTCAATGAAAGACAAAAAATAATGTCCTCCCCGATGTGAATACAGACATTTGGTTGTTGAAATGACCCGAGATGTGATGCCCCAGGCAGGAAGCCCATTATTGGTGGTGTTCATGTTGCATCCTCACAGACATACAGAACAGGGGCCTGGGGAGCATCTACATGAGGCGTCTATGAGGAGACGGTGGAAATATGCACACCATTTCCACCACCGGCCGTTTACAATAGAATATCTGTGGAATATCTGGGAGTAGGGAGACATGAAGGGCTGTGCCATATCCTAAAGAAGCTGAAACGTCCACCCTGTGACAGGCCAGGCTACTGGATGGATGAGTGGACGAGGGGGATGGGGGGGGGGCTAACGGTGCTCATCAGTCTTATTCTTCCCGCAGTACTTCCTTTCTTCCCTCCCACCCTTGTGATATGAACCATGCACTCTCTGCCTCAAAGTTAAAACCCAAGTAACATAATGTACTAATTCTCTGAATTTCAACAGCTTTAGACAGGTGTTGCTCAATACAATACTCAATTTTAAAGCATGGACATACAGTGGGCACACAAACACCAGATCTCTGTCAGGCAACAGGAACAAACTAGAACCAAACAGTGTGTTCAAACATAGATCAAAGTTCATAGAGAGATTGGAACTAGGGATAGGCTATTCATTGGCATTCTTTTCTGGATAACTGCTTTCCAAGCGTGTTAAAACCGCATGACAAAATCTGTAGAATTGCAAGAAATATGCTTCAGACCTGCAAAATTCTCTCCACCAACAAGAGGGGTGTGAACAGTTTGTGTCATGAACAGTGCTTGTGCCCATAGAAATAGACATGGCGCGGGCTCACAGGGGGGCGCGGGCGCGCAGGGGGGCGCAGGTTGTTCCCCAATGCTGGAAGAGCCCCCCCCGAGTGAAAAAGTTTGGGAACCCCTGATCTAGTTTATATAGAAATCATTGGTTGAAACCAATGAGTTCAAGAATCATTTAAATCTCAACTTAAAAAAGGCACAAATGAATGTTTTTGGGTAATGGTTCATAGTCTTATTGAACTTACCTGGACCACTTCTATTCCTCTTTTCCTGAAAGACAGATGAGAAGAAAAAAAACAATCAGAATACATACATTCATTATTCAATTATCCTAAAATGTAGAGGTGGGGAAGAGATACAGCACTGCCTTAACTCCAACAGATTACCCTGACACATCTGCAGACATTAAAACAAATTGACAACCATTTGCCAGCGTATATTCAAGCTCTCTGTAGTGGTGAACCCAAATGGCTCCCAATCACAAGGTGAATCTCACACACCATTACAAAGGTTATTGCTGTTTTGAAGGGCAGAGAGATGGTTGGCAAAGAAACCAAGATAGTGCATGCACCTCGCCACTTTAAGGGTCCGGAGTCTGTCTCACATAAAACATATTGACAGTGGTATACTTAACTGTTCCACTTATGCATGTACTGGATAAAATTCAATCTAACAGACTTTGGCATCATTGTTTAAATTCAAAACACACATAAATCTTATGAAATTCTGGGAATGAAAACCGCAGTGGCATAACATTCAAGAATAGAATGTGAATTTGTTCTAGGAATTCATAAATATGGTCATTAAGGCTCAATTAAATAAGCTCTGACTGCTTTAGTCTGGGAGTCCAGGGCCAGGGAATGTCTTTACTTTTCAAAGACACGAGATTGAGCTTTGTGTAAAAATCGGTTGCTTGGCAACGCACAGACCACTACAAGAGAGAAGTCCTCAGTAGCGTTTGTGTAAGAGACTTCCAGCTGCTCTAACGTAATAAATCACAATGCTTTCCGACGACCACTGAAGGACTTGACTGTCTTTCAAATCCACCCCAGTCTGCCCAAACAAACAGAAGTAGTATAAAAGGCACGTTCACACTGCACCTTAGCTCAGGGCTAAGAGCCTCCTTAGTGTTCACACGTGCACATTCTAAAGTCGGCTAGCACCAACCTTAGCCCAGGGCTAGCTGGCCCTGCTCCGGAGCAGGGTTAGCACAGACATTTCGGTTAGCTCCAGAAACACGGTGCCAAAATAGCCAGTGTGAAACGGGGTCAAGAACAATGCCTAGAATGCTCACTGTCCAATCACAAAAAGTGGCACTTCCACTTAATTTACATATGCTCAATGCCTGTAATGTGTTCCGCGCGTTATTTTGATAAGTAAATTCATACTACTAAATCCTTCCAAAAACCGAAATACTTTCATCGTGCAAAAACATTGGTTGCTATGCTTAACAGAAATGGTTGCTATGCAGGCTGGCTAAAGTCTTCTCACTTAGCAAAGTAAAGCTACAAACTCTACAGCTGGAATGGCAGCAAACACTCAATATTCCTCAGTTTTCATAGATTTCTATTGACATTTAATTGCATATATCTATGACAGTAATTTTGTCACATTATTTCGCCTGGATCAGAAAAGTTGATGTCCCATTCGTTCACAGCATTCGTTGTACAGGGGGCGTGATAGAATTTAAAAAGTGAAACAATGTTTACGATGTCTGACAGGAAGACAGCAAAATTTACACAAACCATCACTGTTGGAAGTCAAATGCTAGGCCAGAAGCAAGATGAAATAATGTGTTAATAAATGTATTACTGTTTATAACATTGGCTGCGTGTCAGAGATAGTCGCATGTTGTGTTTGTCCGTTATCCCAGGGCTTTGGAATACAAGTGTGGATCCTTAGCCCAGGGCTAAAGCTTAGTCTCCCGAGTGGCGCAGTGGTCACTGTGCCACTAGAGATCCTGGTTCGAATCCAGGCTCTGTCATAGCCGGCCGCGACCGGGAGACCCATGGGGCGGCGCACAATTGGCCCAGCGTCGTCCAGGGTAGGGGAGGGAATGGCCGGCAGGGATGTAGCTCAGTTGGTAGAGCATGGTGTTTGCAACGCCAGGGTTGTGGGTTCGATTCCCACGGGGGGCCAGTATAAAAAATAATGTATGCACTCTGGATAAGAGCGTCTGCTAAATGACTAAAATGTAATGTAAAATGTAGTCTAGGGCCAGTCTAGCCCCGGGCTAAGAACAATGCAGTATGAAAAGGCCTTAAAAGGTAAAGTGGTTAAGAGCGTTGTGCCAGTAACCGAAATGTCGCTGGCTCTAATCCCCGAGCCAACTAGGTGAAAAATCTGTCGATGTGCCCTTGAGCAAGGCACTTAACCCTAATTGCTCCTGTAAGTCGCTCTGGATAAGAGCGTCTGCTAAATGACTAAAAAAAAATATGAAAGTTTTTTTTTAAAAAATTTTTTTAAAGGGGTGTTTTCCGTACTATTAAAAACAGTGATCAAAACAATCTTAAAGGTTGTCAAGTAGTGAGGACATGCAAGTCCTAATCATCTGAACATACAGACAAAACAATGCATGGGGGAGGGAATGAACACCAAGCTAGGCTATGTGGAAAAACAGTGAACTTTCAGTGGCACGATGTCAGAATGCTTGAAGATATTTGTTTCAATAGAAGCTGTTCAGCTTCCTAGAAATCTGTCAAGGCAGTGAGAGTGATGGGACATGTAGAAACCTGCTGGTTCTATGGGAGCGGTTGTCTAGATCAGATATTTCCCCATTATGAAAGCATGAGGTCCAAACGCAAACACGGAAGAGAGATGGCATCTTCCACAGAGCTGGAGTATTTATAGTGATTAGCGGCCTCAATGAGACCGGGCTTTCTGATGACTGTAAACATAATGACATGCTTAGTTCATACAGAAGGAGATGACAACTGTCACAAGATTAGGTATTTTCGGAGTAAGGCAGAACAATTAATTAAACATTTGAGTGAACCGGTGATTCCTAATGTTTGAAATCTGCTTTCTTACCGATGCATGTTTCATTTAGATCGGTTTGGCCTCCTGCAGACCGATGCACTCTCATTTTAAACATTTGAACCGGGGACTAATGCCTATTGGTGAATCGTTACATCCCTAGTGACCATACAATGAAACCAGACAGGAAGTCCTACTATAGTGGACACATTTTATCTTCGTAAAACTGAAACGATACTTCAGGCTATTGACAGCAATAGAACCTACAGCTAGCAACCACAAAGCCTGTGTATGTTAGGCCAATGGCACCATGCACACTCCAAACAAACCTTGGCAAAAAATCTCACTCCTGAATAGGGATGGGCACGGTTATTCCAATATCCAAACGGACATTAGCATTTGATTACCTCGGAGAGCATTCATATGAACGAAAACATTTAAAGTCTAAAATTCAATCAAATGATCTATGCGACATGTAGGCGACATGCCTACAAGGATAGACCATTACATTTGAAATGTTAATAAAACAGTTAAATGACCATTTTTACAAGTGTGCCACATAAAAAAAGACTCATCCGTTTCACACCTGTACCTTGTTATTGTCGGTCAATCAAAGCGGCGCTACAGTCAGACACTCCATGTGTAGCAAGTGAAGTGGGAGATTTCTAATCAATACTAAATGGAATTAAAGTTACAGAATTAAGTTGGCTAAATGACGAGTAGGCTACAATGATCAACCAACAGGTAGGCTGTTGTTTGATATGAATGGAGATGTTGTAGACATTTGACAGGGAGCGCAGCAAAATAGCCTCAATTAGCCTTGCTACTTTAGCTACCTAGTTAGCCGACTACTGTAGCTAGCTAGCTTCTTTACAACGATTTGATGCAGTCAAGACAGGCACTACCAGATGGTATGATAGACAAACGTGTTGCTGCCATAGGTTATCTATCTAACTAGTGCGAGTCGGTTTGGCTACTTTCTGTCCCTTTCTCCGTGCCACAGACTGTCAGAGAGCAGCGCACAGGCTTTCCCGAGTCGCACAAGCAAGTCTCCATTTAAAACATGTATTTCTACTATCTGGATATCTGAAAAAATATCATGGTATTTTTCAAATACTGAAATCATTTCAAATGACCAACCCTATTCCTGAACTATATTTTCCAAGAGTAGGCAAGACACAGAACATTTCATTGTTCAAACTAGTCCAAACCCACCCCCCCCCACACACACACACACAACAGCCCATCCCCACCCCACCCTATAACCTATATATACATTCCGAGCCATCCTCCAGAGGGAGTCATTTGGTTGGAGGGTTATGAAGAGATTAAAAATATTTGGAGGATTACATTGTCGTAATCTGTGCTGGCTCAATCAGGTTGCTTTATGAGTCAACAGCTCCCTTGGCAAGGTGAAAATCCCTCACCACTGCTATCAGCAGAGAGAATCCACTGAAAAAATATCCTACGTAACCTACAGAGAGAGAGAGAGACCTGCCCTAGTTGAATCCCCTAGAGCTCCAAAATGGTTTTTGGTCATTTCACATTGTCTGCCCTTTAGGCGTTTTTCACATAGGCTTTGAGTAAGACACTCCTAAAACACGGGCAGCGTCAGAGCAACAGAGAGAAAGGATTGATTAAGCCAGTTTGCCTGAGTGTTGTGGGTCCCATCCCTGCTTGTTGATACCAAATACAGCACTCTTTGTCCATCAGCAGGCAGGGTTTACCATCAGTTCTGCTGAGGAAATCCAATGCAATCCCTGCCCCACTTTACAGCGCCTTATATAATCATTCACTCTGCTGGAGACTGATACAGCAAGGCACAATGTAAAGTAAGGTAAGAGATAATATCTCCCTCTACTCGAGAGTCAAGCGCGTCGCATGCACATACGCACACACACCTACTAGGTGCTTTAGTAAAGCCTCTTACTTTTCCAAATTCCAGTTGCTCAGGTTTCACAAACCTAACACACCCATGTTATAAGAGGCACCTGGAGCCACAAACCGCACCCACATACCCCCATCTTACACACACACACGCACACGCACACGCACACGTGTGTGGTAGTAGATTAGTGGCCTGAGGGCACACAATGTGTTGTGAAATCTGTTGTGAATGTATTGCAATGTTTTTAAAATTGTATAACTGCCTTAATGTTGCTGGACCCCAGGAAGAGTAGCTGCTGCCTTGGCAGTAGTGAATGGAGATCCATAATAAATACAAACACTAATCGCTCCTCCCCCTATCTGCTGGTGTAACACTAAGGCCTAGATTCACCACAACCACTCTGGTCGTCTAATGATTTCACTAAAAAGGCATAGACACAGCTAGGCAAATTCATACATTTCTCTCACTGAGGACTCAAACAGTAACAATGGTGAGAGCCTCCTCCACACTACAGTGCCACAAAACTCCTCTGTGCCCACACATACTCTCTCTGCGTGATGCTGAGTTCTGTAATTCTCACGTCACAGGAGACCAATCAGAGGTCTAATTAACTATGCTTCAAGGGGGACTCAAGAGACAGGAGAGTAAAGGGTAGGCGGATGGAGACCACATCTCTAACGAGAGAGCCTCTGAACAAACCATGAAAAGGACCAATTTAAATATGCTTCTTAAAAAGGCCACAAGTCACAGAGCACAGGATTAATAAAATGAGTCATAACCATAGTCTAAAACATATCCAACTGTCACTTATTTAGTCTGTAAATCAATCACTAAATGAGAAAGTCTACACCTTACAAGGCTGGGGCTGGAGACCACAACACCACAAACATCAATTCTGCCACACACACAGTTGGCCAGAATGAACAACCAGAGATCAAGGGAAGTAATTTAATAATAATCAGGGATTGACATCAAGGTCTGAAAGGCACTTGCTCATTGGGCAAGTCAGGAGTATTTTTTGGTTGCCAGAATATTATAATCACTTGCCCGACAATGTAAATTTATAAATTTTCAACTTTACACAGTGGAGGAACAAGAAAGACCAGATTAATGGAATTATTAGCATTTTGGTTATTGTCAGTAACAACAAATCACGTGCCCAATGATGAAACCTCAGAACAGGCTCAACTACTTGCACAACTGTTCTGGCCCAGGCAATAGTGAAACCCTTTTGATGTCAATCCCTGTAATTCTGTTTCATATATAAAAGGCTGTCTCTTCAGAGACATTGAGAAATGAACTTGGCCCAGAAACAGTTACATGATAGATGCAAATTGAGCTCGAGCTCACATTGGTTCCATTATTTGAATGTGTGTGACATCTACCACAGACTCTGGGGCTTAGCCTACACAATGTAAGCAAGCAAAGTGATCCCTACAGGCCACAGAGTTTGTGTCATATCCTCTTCAATTAATGTTCAAAATGCGTATTCCAAAATATATCAGTTAAAACAAGAAAAGACTGATGCAATTCTTGGTTCTTGCGGTCATTAAATGGAGTGGACATTGGGCACAGTTAAAGAGATGATAATCTAACTATATTTTCAAGACTGGATATGTGTTTCATAGCTACATGCTGTAGCTACACCGCTACAATGCATCTCTTCAAGATTGCTGTCTGTATGCCTTCACGACTGTAACTACTGTACAGTGGACTGAAAATGTAACCACCAGTAGCTGCATTGTTCTCAGCACATACCTGCACAAATCAGCGAAGGCCTGAAAATTCAGCTTTTTCATCTTCTTCTCGCTGAGCCAGTAGCCCACTTTCCTGCCTTTCAAAAAAGTCTGCATCTCTCCACCTCACGTATGTTCTTAATCCAGATGTTAACAGTTACTGTCGATTCAACCTGGAAAACAGGAAACCGTCGTCTCACACGAACCTAGACGGAAGGGATAAATTACTTAGCTAGCTAATATTTTGTATTATGTGAGGAAACCGGATAAATTGACTCTCCTCAATTCTTCCAACAACTTCTTTAGTTAGCAAGCAAACTAGCCAGCCATAACAACAATATTCAGTTTATGACAGTGCTAGCTTATGTTAGATATACAACTAATTTGACTGAATATCAAATAACCATTAGCTACCTAAATTAACGTTTACCAGATATATATCCATTTTTTCCCCGTAGATAAATCGTCTGCCCCCCTGATTGGCTAGCTGCATTTCCCGAAAAGAGACTAATTTCTAGAAATGCGCCATAACATAAACCAAATCAATACCAATAATATACATAGCTAGTTAGCTACAATGTGGTTTCTGGATAGATTCGCGAGCTTTATGACAAAGCTCGAGGAGAAGCAGAAATGCACAGCTAATAAATATATCAGAAGTTCAATTAAATGTATAGCTACCAGCTAGCTAGCACATTTCCTCCCTAAATGTCGTTGTCCTAGTAAGGATAGCCACCTAGCTAGCCTGATAGCTGTCCATTCTCCGTTCCGCTGGATGTTCAAGCTGAAGTTGTGATGACCAAGCACTGCGCTGAAGTCTTCTCTTCAATCTAGACTGGTCGAAATTGGAACCTAATTAACAGTGCACACACCCTCGAGTCGTGCTCATTTAGGTTGCCTAGCGCGTGCACCCTAAACAACTATGCATACCGTTAACTAGCTTGCTGTCAAACAGGGCAGCGTTTTTCACCCTAGTTAGAAAATAAAAGAGCACGTCAGCACAGCTTCTAAACCATACTGTACTGTCCTGTCCTTGACGTCAGTTTAAACAACAGCCCTTCTTCTTTTTCTTCTTCTTCGATGAGGTTTAACGGCGGTTGGCATCCAATTTGTTGCATTACCGCCACCTACTAGACTGGAGTAATAATAAATAATAATAATATGCCATTTAGCAGACGCTTTTATCCAAAGCGACTTACAGTCGTGCGTGCATACATTTTTGAGTACAACTCCCTTATATTTTGCTAGAAAAATAAAATAAAGAAATACCCTAACATCTAACACTACACTCACAAATTCAAAAATATGATTAATAATTAACACCACCCTACTAAATATATTCATTCCTACCTCATGCCCTCAACCTGAAATGATGGGACATCACCACTTAACACTCCCTATAACTCTTCTGATGTCAAATCTCGCACACCCAAATACCTCTCTGCAGCTGCCACCACAACCTCAATTTTCTTCGACTTATGTTCCATCCCTGCAGTACAATTAAAAACCATTGCTATAAATGCTAAAAATCCAATCTTACTGAAACATATATCACTTGTTGGCCCATCCCTCTGTACTGGTACTACTCTCACCACTCCCCCCCCCTTGACCCATCTTCCTCTACTTTCTTCACTGCCTCAGCATATGGCAACTTCTTCACTACTCTTACCCTGGAAACCGCAACCTGCCTCTCTCACATTTCTGATCCCCAGCCCCATGGGCACCCCTACAATTAGCACATACCACTACTTTCCCCAATGCTACACATTCCTTTGTCTCATGCCTTTCGGCATACTTCTCACACCTTGGAACCTCCCTTCTACACACTGCTGCCACATGCCCATAACTTTGACACCTGTAACATCGTAATGTATTCGGCACATAAGCTCGTACAGGATAATTTATATATCCTAACTTCACTTTGTCAGGCAAAGACTCAACTTCAAAACTCAAAAGAACAGACAATTACTCTTCTGTTTCCCCACTCTCGCCACCCTGTTTGCGTCGCACCAAACGACGAGCATCACAAACACCGGGAATCTTCCCCTTCAGTTGGTCAACTTTTACATTTACTGCTACCCCAGTAATCACTCCTTTCAGTGGCGCCCTTTTAAACAACAGCCCCCCTAGGTGGCAGCAAGAAATAGTTAACACTTAAAGGGAAAGCGGTCTTATTTTTTGGTAAAATGTGTGAATTCCATTTTTTATTTTATATTTTTACTACCTCTGAAAAAACGACTTCACTTTTGAAATGAAACCCATTATATTTAGACTGCATGCCTCAACTCCCCCTTACACTTATGACCTGCCTTTAAACCTAATGATACAGAACAGATACATTATCATTCAAACTGGCTAATGTTTCTAGGAATTTGGCACTACCATTGCACCATCTGCTGGTAAAACATTTTGAATGTTGAAGCTGGTTTTGTCTCAGAAGTCCTAAAGCAGATTTTACCAAACTCGGTCCTGATTTTTTGTGTGTCTGCTTCCCAGATGGCGACGGCGCTACACATTTCGCGACTCAGGATGATAGCTGTGTCCTGCTTCGTCACTGGGGTGACGTTGAGTGTTGAGGTGGATCGAATGAAGTTGAGGATCCCTGGTGTCTGTGATGCACGCTGTTCGGTGTAACAAAGACCCACTGGCGAGTACGAGACTGAGGAGACCCTGTCTGTCCTTCTGAGTTTTGATTCAGAGTGTTTGCCAGATAACGTTATGATAGGTATACGTTTTCCCATGACAGCTTTTGTTATGAACACACTACAGTGTTTCAGGTGCCAAGTTTATGGTCATGTTGCAGCAGTATGTAGGAGGGAGATTCCGAGGTGTGAGAAGTGTGCAGGAGGGCATGGGACAAAGGAGTGTGTAGTTTTGGTGGGAAAAGTGTATTGTTTCAATTGTGGGGGTAGCTATGTTGCTGGGGATCAGAAATGTCCTGTGCGAGTGAGACAGGTTGAAGTTTCCAGGGTAAGAGCAGTGCATAAAGTGTCATATGCAGAGGCAGTGGGGAAAGTAGAGAATGGTGGGCAAAGGGTGAGGGAGCCTGAGAGGATCCCTGTGAGTAGTAGGCCAGGGTCATTAATTGTACCGCTGTTGTGACTTTTGGCTAATTATAATTTAAGATAATTTATTGATTAATTACTGGAATCATTAATTAACCGTTTTACCATTAATTCTATATCAACAATATGACCACAGTCAATTTGACTATATTCTCATTCTGAACAGTCGAGAAGCTCTGGAACCTCAAGAATCCAATCGCTTGCAAATTAACTCAATGCCACAAATAATTAATTCAAGGTTTTATTTACTTGACTAAATAAGTTGGAAAAGGAGGTAGTTAACAGATACAATATAAAGGCAGGGTATCAACACAGTTATTGAGGTGAGTCTCCACAGGTCAATATGAATGGCTTCCGTACCGTCTTATTAATTGAAAGAGAAAATGTGAGAGGCTACACCGACACAGGCTTTCACAACCACAACATTATAGAGAGCTTCAACAACCAGGAATAGACAATGAACTAGGCTATCAGTTAGCATCCGAATGTAGACAATGCCAGGACAGTATTGACCATGGCCTCGTAGATTAGACATGCCTTCTTACAATTACTCAATGACTTCCACCACGTTACACACAACACCACTTCACTTGTGGGCTCTCGTTACAACACCGCACAGATGGAAAGGAAATCCCAGAAGATTGAATTGGTAGTAGCAGCAGCAAAGTTTTTGGGTGTCAGAGATTTTAGTGCAGAAGTACTACATGGGGTTTTGAGAGAAGGGGTTCCAGCCTCCCAGGCCGACGTCCAGGTGTAGGATCTGTTAGGGCTAAAGCAGTGGGAAGGGGTGGTGGGGTGTGTTGGGGATAGTGGTATATACAGTATATAGGGTTAAATGGCGGTGCAATTTCATTTTCCCCCATTTCTCTTTTCTGTGAACAAATGTGCAATGCACTTTCCAAACTGTGAAAGGCAGCAATACGCAACAAAGCATCTAGTCTGCCAGAAAACCACACAAAGAAAAAATAAGAAAGCGTCTAGTCTGCCGGAAAACCACACAAAGAAGAAGACACGCGGTGATGGCGGCAAGTAGTGAGGCTGCAGCTATGGAGGATATGGAGAGAAGGTTGGAGAAGCAACAGCTGCGCTGGAATGCGATCAATATGGTTGATAGTTCTGATGATATGGGTGGGGAGGATGAGGGTCAAGAACCTGCATGGTCTGTAGTGGAAAGTAATAGGAAAAAGAGAGACCATGCTACTGAAAGCAGTGGTGCTTCTAGTGCAGAGAGCGTGAAGAGGGTGAAGGTAGGGAACAAGAGCAATGATGTGTCTCAGTGGAAAGTTGTGAAAGTTTTGATGGTGTTTGATGTGACCACAGGGCCGCATCTACACCCTATCCGATTAACCAATGACGTAAAGAAAGAGATAAGTGAAGTAAAACTAGCCTGATTTATTGGAAATGGTAAACTGCTAATATTCCCATGCTCAGCAGGGGAAGATTATTACATTTACATTTTACATTTTAGTCATTTAGCAGACGCTCTTCATTAGCTTGAACAAATCTGGAAAATACTGCCAATCACTGAGCTCAGAGACCAACATTATTTTTTAATTTTTTTTCATACATTAGCTTGAACAAATCTGGAAAATACTGCCAATCACTGAGCTCAGAGACCAACATTATTTTTTTATTTTTTTCATACTGGCCCCCCGTGGGAATCGAACCCACAACCCTGGTGTGGGTCCCATATTCAAATGGTAACTCTCAATGGGAAGAACATCAAAAGCCATGTCCCTCGAGCTTATGCTAAGTTGAGGGGAGTCATTTCTGGGGTCCCACTATCTACACTATATATACAAAAATATGTGGACACCCCTTCAAATTAGTGGATGTGCCCATTTCAGCCACACCCGTTACTGACAGATGCATAAAATCAAGCACACAGTCATGCAATCTCCATAGACAAACATTGGCACTAAAATGGCCTTACTGAAGAGCTCAGTGACCTTCAAAGTAGCACCGTCATAGGATGCCACCTTCCCAACAAGTCAGTTTGTCAAATTTCTGCCCTGCTAGAGCTGCCCCGGTCAACTGTAAGTGCTGTTATTGTGAGGTGGAAATGTCTAGGAGCAACAACAGCTCAGCCGTGAAGTGGAAGGCCACACAAGCTCACAGAACGGGACCGCTGAGCGCTGAAGCACGTAATGTGTAAAAATCATCTGTCCTCGGTTGCAACACTCACTACCGAGTTCCAAACTGCCTCTGGAAGCAACGTCAGCCCAATAACTGTTTGTCGGGAGCTTCATGAAATGGATTTCTATGGCCGAGCAGCCGCACACAAGCCTAAGATCACCATGTGCAATGCCAAGCGTCGGCTGGAGTGGTGTAAAGCACACTGCCATTGGACTCTGGAGCAGTGGAAAGGCGTTCCCTGGAGTGATGAATCATTCTTCACCATCTGGCAGTCCAACGGACGAATCTCAGTTTGGCGGATGCCAGGAGAACGCTACCTGCCCGAATGCATAGTGCCAACTGTAAGGTTTGGTGGAGGAGGAATAATGGTCTGGGGCAGTTTTTTATGGGTCGGGCTAGGCCTCTTAGTTCCAGTGAAGGGAAATCATAACGCTACAGCATAAAATGACATTCTAGACAATTCTGTGCTTCCAACTTTGTGGCAACAGTTTGGGGAAGGCCCTTTGCTGTTTCAGCATGACAATGCCCCCTGTGCACAAAGTGAGGTCCATACAGAAATTGTTTGTCGAGATCAGTGTGGAAGAACTTGACTGGCCTGCACAAACCCCTGACCTCAACTCCATCAAACATCTTTGGGATGAATTTGAATGCCGACTGCGAGCCAGGCCCAATCGCTCATGGTTTGAGGGGAGGGGGAGGGTTTGTTAGAAATTAGTAGGGATTTGTTTATTAATTTTTTCTTAGTAGTACAGAATTAGGCAAACCATGATTGCTCGCAGACTCCAGCACAGTAGGTGGCGGCATGCACCTTAAACGTTTGTTTGCGGACCGCCATTATACCATAGAAGAAGAGTGCATCTACAGGTGAGACACAATTCCCTTTGTCCGAAGGGTTAAAAGGTTCCCGGCTATGGCTTTCAATCAGAGACTTTGGCATGATCCATTGTTGACCCAAGGTATAATCAAATAAAATGTATTCGTCACATGCTTTGTAAACAACAGGTGTGGACTAACAGTGAAATGCTTACTTACGGGCCCTTCCCAAAAATGCAGAGAGAAAGAAAATAGAGAAATAATAGAAAAGTAAAACATGTAATAATAAAAGTAATAATAGATACATAATGAGTAACGATAACTTGGCTATATACAAGAGGTACCAGTACCGAGTCGATGTGCTGGGGTATGAGGTAATTGAGGTAGATATGTACATATAACTAGGAATAAAGTGACAGATAGTAACAGTAGCAGCAGCATATATGATGAGTCAAAACATTTTAGTGCAAAAAGGGTCAATGCAGATAGTCCGGGTAGCTATTTGGTTAACTATTTACCAGTCTTATGGCTTGGGGGAAGAAGCTGTTCAGGGTCCTGTTGTATCCAGACTTGGACCATCGGTACCACTTGCCATGCGGTAGCAGAGAGAACAGTCTATGACTTGGGTGGCTGGAGTCTTTGACAATTTTTAAGGCCTTCCTCTGACACCGCCTGGTATAGAGGTCCCAAAAACTGACTAGGTATCCCCCTTTCCCTTTTCCTGGATGGCAGGGAGCTTGGCCCCAGTGATGTACTGGGCCGTCTGCAATACCCTCTGTAGCACCTTGCGGTCGGATGCCAAGCAGTTGCCTTCCAAGCGGTGATGCAGCGTCAAGATGCTCTCAATGGTGCAGCTGATGTGAAAGGGGGCATACTCGGCCCTCCATTCCATGTAGTCCACGATCAGCTCCTTTGTTTTGCTGACATTGAGGGAGAGGTTGTTGTCCTGGCACCACACTCCCAGGTCTCTGACCTCCTCCCTATAGGCTGTCTCGTCGTTGTCAGTTTTCGTTTGCAAACTTAAATGGTGTTGGTCCAGGAGGGGACTAAGCACACAACCCTGAGGGGCCCACATGTTGAGGGTCAGTGTGGCGGATGTGTTGCTGCCTACCCTCACCACCTGGGGGCATCCCGTCAGGAAGTCCAGGATCCAGTTGCAGAGAGAGATGTTCAGTCCCAGGGTCCTTAGCTTAGTAATGAGCTTGGAGGGCACTATGGTTCTGAACGCTGAGCTGTAGTCAATGAACAGCATTCTCACGTTGGTGTTCCTTTTGTCCAAGTGGGAAAGGGGTCGTTACATGTCATTTCAGAAAGCCATTACACCCACCATCTCAGATTGTTCTGAAATCATTTCTGTAGTTAGAAGCAGATAAGATTAGCATTCCTGCAACATTATTTTGTTGAAATACAATTTGATCTGAGAAATTAAGCTAATTGATTGCACCCAAACTGGCCATTTAAATTGATAGGATTCCTATAATATTTAATAAATATACACTACCAGTCAAAAGTTTGGACATACTGTAACATTGACGCTGTGAGTCGAGAAGCAGGTGCAGGTGAAACATTCAATAAAACAAACATGAAACGAGACAGTGTAACAGTGGCGATATAGCATAAACACAGGAACAATACTGACTGAGGACTAAACGTAAGGGAGGGTTAAAAGGGGAGGTAATGAGGAAGGTAATGGAGTCCAGGTGTGAATCATAATGATCTGCAGATGCGCGTAATGATGGATGCTAGGTGTGAGTAATGATGAATCCCAGGACCGGTGGTTAGTATTCCGGCGATGTCGCACGCTGGAGGTGAGGAGCAGGAGGTGGACGTGACAGTACCCCCCTCTGACGCGCGGCTCCCGCCGCAGGCCGACAGCAACCAGAGGGACGACCCCGAGGGCGAGGAGTGGGTCGGTCAGCGAAGGTGGAAATCACGATGATGTTGGGATCCAGAATGTCCTCCAACGGAACCCAACACTTCTCCTCTGGGCCATACCCCTCCCAGTCCACCAGGTACTGGAGCCGACCCCCACGACGCCAGGATTCCAGTAGGGATCTGACAGCATATGCCGGACACTCCTCGATGTCCGGGGGGGTGTGTGTCGTGGGGGACAGCTTCAGCTAGGAGACCAGGAACCACCGGCCTGAGAAGGGAGACATGAAAAGAGGGTGAGATACGATAGTGACTGGGCAGCTGTAACCTATACGTCACCTCGTTGACCCTCCAGAGAACCTTGAACAGCCCCACAAACAGGGCAGGCGGGTTGGGAGGTTCCTGGTAGAAAGCCAGACGCGATCCCCAGGGAGGAACACAGGGGTCTCATAGCGGTGGCGGTCTGCCTGTTCCTTTTGACGATGGACGGAGAACTGGAGTCTCACGTGAGCGTCGCCCCACACCTCTTCTGCGCACCGGAACACATCATCAACCGCAGGAGTGTCGGTCTGGCCCGGGGTCCAGGGGGCCAGGGCCGGCTGAAAACCCAGAACACACTGGAAGCGTGTCAACCCAGTGGAGGAGTGACGTAGCGAGTTCTGGGCATACTCTGCCCATGGAAGGAATCGTGCCCACTCACCCTGCCGGTCCTGACAGTGACTCCTCAGGAACCTCCCCAGCTCCTGGTTCATCCTCTCCACCTGCCCGTTGGACTGAGGCTGGTACCCGGAAGTGAGGCTGACCGTGACCCTGAGCTTCTCCATAAAGGCCCTCCATACTTGTGATGTGAATTGGGGCCCAGGGTCAGAAACGATGTCCTCCGGTAGGCCATAATGCCGGAAGACCTGCTGGAAGATTGCCTCAGCAACCTGGAGAGCAGTGGAGAGACCAGGAAGAGGGATTAAACGACAGGACTTTTAAATCTATCCACTACCACCATTTTGGTGGTGAAACCATCAGAGATGTGACCAGGGTCGCTGAGGCATGGGAAGTGTCAGGAGCTTCCCTGCTGGAGCATTCCGGGGGGACTTGGTTTGAGCACATACGGAACAGGAGTTGACATAGCGAGTGACGTCCTGCGCTAAGGTGGGCCACCAGTATTTCCCAGAGATGGATTGGGTAGTGCGAGAAATACCTGGATGTCCAGCGACAACAGCTGTATGCGCCCAGGTCAGCAGCCGATCCCTTATCCCTGTGGGAACGTAAATGCGCTCCGGAGGACAATTAGTGGGTGCGGGCTCCCTCTCCAGAGCCTGGCGGATGTCCTCATCTACGTCCCAGACGACAGGAGCTACAACTCGGGAGGATGGAATTATGGGCGCATTCTGGACAGGACCCTCACCCGAATCGTAGAGATGGGACAGAGCATTGGCCTTGGTGTTCTTAGAACCTGGGTGATAGATCAGCGTGAAGTCAAACCTTGTGAAGAAAAGTGCCCACCTTGCTTGGCATGGATTCAGCCTCCTCGCTGTCAGTATGTACTCCAGGTTCCGATGGTCGTGAGAATGACGAATGGTTCCTCGGCGTCCTCCAGCCAGTGACTCCACTCCTCTAATGCCAACTTCACCGCCAGCAACTCATGATCACTGACGTCGTAATTCCTCTCTGCCCCCATGCCTACCTCTGAAGCATCCACCTCCACCACAAAGGATGTTGTGGGATCTGGGTGTTTGAGCACTGAGACAGAGGTGAAACGTCCTTTGAGTAGACAGAAGGCCTCATCGGCTGCTGGGTTCCACACCAACCTACAGGGCCCTCCATTAAGGAGAGAGGAGCGGCGACAGAGCTGAAGTTCCTGATGAAGCGGTGGTAGAAGTTGGCAAACCCCAAAAAACGTTGTAACCCCTTTAAGGTGGTTGGAACTGGCCATGACCTGACTGCATCTACCTTCTTGTCGTCCATCTTCACACCCTGCGGACTGATTTGGTAGCCTAAGAAGGACACCATTCTCTGGTGAAATTGGCACTTCTCAGCCTTGACGAACAGGTGGTTGGCGAGAAGGCGTTCCAGGACTGCTCAAACGTGAATGATGTGATCCTCCAAGGTAGCTGAGTAGATCAGGATGTCATCGATATACACAACCACCTGGCGGCCGAGCATGTCCCTGAACACCTCGTTAACGAATGCCTGGAACACTGATGGAGCATTGGCTAAGCCATATGGCATTACCAAGTACTCGTAGTGACCAGACATCGTGCTAAATGCAATCTTCCACTCATCCCCCTCCCAGATGCGGATGAGATTGTATGCACTCCGCAGGTCCAGTTTGGTAAAGAACCAGGACCCGGGGAGCTGCTCGATGGCTGACGGCACCAATGGGAGAGGGTACCGTTACTTTGAGGTGATTTTGTTGAGTCCTCTGTAGTCAATGCAGGGACGTAACCCTCCATCCTTCTTGGCCACGAAGAAGAAACCAGCCGAAGCAGGGAAAGTGGACGTGCGGATGAAACCTTGTTGGAGCGCCTCTTGGATGTAATCCTCCATGGCCCGGGTCTCAGCCACCGACAGAGGGTAGCTGCATCTGGTTGATGGTACAGTCCCAGGGGCAATGTGGAGGAAGACAGGTGGCGCGGGTCTTGGAGAATACCTCCCGCAGGTCCTGGTATACCTCCGGGATGTTGGGCTGAAGGGCAACCACAGGACTCTCAACTGACGTGGAACCACAGGGGACAGGGCAGCAGGTCCTCCGGCATTTGAGTGACCAGTCTGTAATTCTCATTCTCGACCATGAGATGGTAGGGTTCTGGCGTTGAAGCCAAGGGAGGCCGAGGATGATCTTGTGGACTTGTGCACTGGTAATGAAGAAGGGAATGTTCTCCTGATGAATGGCCTCCACGGTGAGGGTTGAGTGATGTGGGTGACGGTTCCGGATCCTAAAGGCTGACTATCCAGGGCTTGAACCGGAAAAGGAGAGGAGAGCGGGTATGAGTTGATGTTAAGAGAGGAGGCAAGGGTCTGGTCAATAAAGTTCCCCGCAGCACCGGAATCCACTAAATTTGTAGACACAGTACATGAGGGACAGTCAGATAGTGTAATGGACACCAAAAAGAGCCTAGCAGACAGTGATGAAGCTGGAATACTCACTCCTGCCCTAGGGGGTGGAAGATCACGTGACTGTCCCTCTGCTCTTGTGGATCCCGGATTCGGACATGCCGGACACCTCTGGAGCTTGTGCCCTCCCACTCCACAGTACATACAGAAACCCAGCTGTATCCGTCAGTGGCGCTTTGCCACGGGGAGTGACCCCTACCTCCATGGGTTCAGACTCTGATTCCGAGAGTTCAATGAGGGAGGGAAAGAAGCGATGAGAGTACCGGCGCTCCCGAATTAGGTTATCCAGATGGATGGCCATCGCAATGAGTGCGTCCAAGGAGAGGTTGTTGTCTCGACAGGCCAGTTCCGTCTGGACCTCTTCACACAAACCTCTTCTAAATAGCGTACGAAGCGCCGGCTCATTCCATCCACTGGATGCTGCTACTGTCCGAAAGGTGAGCGCATACTCAGCAGCCATCTGGTTACCCTGCCGTAATTGCAGTAGCCGCTCACCTCCCTCTCTGCCTCCGGGAATGATCAAAAAGACATTTAAACAGAGCCAACCCCTCATAAGAATCAAGCTCCTCCTCTCCTCTCTCCCAGACGGCCATAGCCCACTCCAACGCCCGCACAGTCAGCAGAGAAATCACGGTGGGAACCCCGGACCTCTCGGTGGTGGGAGCTCCCCTCTGATGCGAAAAATAGAGAGAGCACTGAAGTAGGAAGCCACAGCATTTTGATGGTGTACCGTCATACTTATCCGGGAGGGATAAATGGGCATCGCTGACCTGAGCGGATTGCTGAATGGGCTGATGTGCTGGCTCATTGGGTCGACTGGTTGTAGCGTATCCTTTGCTGGATGAAGACAACGCCTCCTGGGTGTGTTCGAGACGTTGCACACTGCGAAGAACCTCTTCCATAACCGATCCCAGTTGTGCCAGCTGGTCATGGTGTTGACGTAGAAGATAACCCTGTTCATCGACCGTCTGAAAGATATTCGAATTTCCTGCTGCTTCCATGGTTTGAGTCTGTATTCTGTAACAATGACGCTGTGAGTCGAGAAGCAGGTGAAACGTTAAATAAAACAACAAACATGAAATGAGACAACATAACAGTGGTGATATAGCATAAATAGTGGAACAATACCGACTGAGGACTAAACGTAAGGGAGGGACGTATAAAGGGGAGGTAATGAAGTCCAGGTGTGAATCATAATAATCTGCAGGTGCGCGTAATGATGGATGCCAGGTGTGCGTAATGATGAATCCCAGGACCGGTGGTTAGTATTCCGGCGACGTCGCATACTGGAGAGGAGGAGCAGGAGTAGACTTGTCCCATACCTACTCATTCAAGGGTTTTTCTTTATTTAAATTTTTTTTTACATTGTAGAATAATTGATATATTAATTTTTATGTTTATTTTAATGACTAAAGTGTTCCACCCCAATAGTGTATAAATGTGTAAACTGTGTTAGAGTTATAAGAAAATAGAACCACTAACAGGGAAGCGGAGGAACAATTTATAGAGATAAAGAAGTTGCTAACTTACCCAAACAGTCTTAAGCTTTTCCTAAATATGACAGGCCTTTTACCCAAACGGTAGACTGTAGGGAGGGATATATGACATTAGTCTTGACATGGTGATGAAGGAGATTTTTTAGTGGACTATGAGATAACTGGGTGAAGTGGGAATCTGACCTAGGGTCGAATTACTCGCTCTTACTTAAATCCATGGCTGTACTATGTTATCAGTGACTGAAAGCAGACTGTGGCCTTTTGCTTCTCTCCTCAAACAAAGTGGAATAAGTGGCCTGGAATGAGCAGAGTTAAACCTTTGTGTCTCCTTGGCTATCTTCTTGATTGATTACAGCATGATGGGGTGGGGTTTGAGTATGTTTGAAAGATTTAAGTATAGACCTGTGATGTCCAACAATCAGTCTTCAGGTCAAGCCCGGGAGAGCCGGGGTTGAACAGAGTTTAAACTAAACATGAGTGTTTTTACAAGATAAGGGATTGATTGATTGTATTACTATTGATTCTGAACTGAATAAAAGTCGAATTTAGCCGCCATAATGGACAAAAGAAGTAGGCGGAGCGATAAAGAAGCAAGGGGCAGTCTCGAAAGAAGGGATATGGCATAAGGATAATTTACCAATATTACCTAAGTGATTGTTTAGAGATGTGGCAATATTGACACATGGGCAAAGCCATGTGTCAACAGGGGGGATGATGGTAGATATTAGGATTAAAGATAACTAGATGGAGGAGAGGACTAAATACTTTAAAGATATATATATATTTAGATACAGTCTAGAAAGAAAATACTAATATGAACGGTATGATTAGAGAGGGGTTAAGGAAAACACACAGGAGCGCAGGAAGAAATTGGGTACAATGTCTACCGATAGTGTTAATGTCGATCAAGATAACTCCAGATAAAGAAGGGTTATTGCCATTTGAGAAAGTATTTGGTAGACCATACAGAATGCCAGAGTTAGGAGGACAAGAGCAGGCAGAGATAGAGACTGAGAGCACTCTAGCCGAACACATGAGAAGGTTGGTTATTAACCACACCCGTATGTCAAAGGTTTTGTGCCCCACAGGTGAACTAAAGGAGAAGGTGACCCACTCTATCCAACCAGGTGACTGGTGTGGATCCAGTCCCTAAAGAAGAAAGACTGGAAGCAGGCCTGTTGGGAAGGGCCCTATCATGTTATATTAGTCACCGCCTTTGCCATTAGAATAGCAGAAAGAGCAACCTGGGTCCACATTACCCACTGCAAAAAGGTAAGAACACATGCAAGCACCACTGAACACACGCAGAGTTAGAGAGAAGAACTTGACCAATAAGTCCGGGGATCACCTCTGATAACGAAGATCTCCTACCCCGACCTATCATTACTGTAGTGTGTTCTTAGGGTGTGAGTATGGGGTAGTACCAAGCAGAAAAACCAAGGGCAGGAGAGGGTTGGCGGTTTTTGGGAATATGGATAACCCTGAGCTGCATCATAGTCTTGGCAATGTCAAGATCCACCACCACCCGCACCAATTACGCTATGCCCTTACCATTGTTGAGAAGTAAAAGAGAAGCGACCCGACATACTGACCGTCAAGGACGAGTAACCTACAAAATAGGAGTCAGAGAAGGGCAGACATTAGGATTCAAAATAAGGGTTAGGGACGTAGCCAACGGGTGGGGTACATGTCAACAAGCAACAGAATGGAATAATACCCCATCATATTTGTGTTTGGGCCCCATGGCGATTGTTCTTGGACTCAAGTGTTTAAACACACTTGGGGACGGGGATATGAGACCGGCCGGGACTGGACATCCAGATGGGGGTTAAAGAGAAACAAAGACATCACAAATTGTCAATTGGAAATAGTAGTAATGTGACTTACTTAGGTTCGGAAGCACAGGAGAGAATTCCGAACCTTACAGCCCCTGTAACCGATGTGTGGTGGGCGTGTACCAGTAAAGGCAGTATAAGGCAGACAAGGCCTGCGCCCAGGTTCTACTGGTTCAGCCAGTTAGAATTAGTGACCGGAAACCAAGGAGAGGGTTAAACAGATGTAGGAGGAGTTTTGACCAGAAGGAGAATAGCCCTATTTGGATGGATACAATTGGGATACCAAGGGGGTTACCGGATGAATACAAAGCTATGAATCAAGTATGGGAAGGATTTACTACAACGTTCTTTTGGTGGGTAACAATCAATAAAAATGTGGATTGGATTAATTATATATATTACAGCCAACAACGGTTTGTGAACCAGACTAGAGATGCAGTGAGGGGAATCTCAGATTAATTATCCGTCACCTCGCTCATGACTTGGCAAAATGGGTTGGCTCTAGATATGTTGCTGGCAGAAAAGGGTGTCTGTAGAATGTTGGGGGGCCATAATTGCACATTTATCCCCAACAACACAACACCAGACGGTGTTGTGGCAAGAGCTCTGATGGGGTTAACTCATCAGAGCTCATCAGACCCTCACAGTTTTGGGTGACATTAACCTCCCTACGTCTACCTTTGACTCATTTCTCTCTGCCTCCTTCTTTCCACTCCTCTCCTCTTTTGACCTCACCCTCCTCGTTTGTGAAGTCAAATGACACCGCTGGTCCTGCTCACACTGCCCTACCCTATGCTTTGACTTCTTTCTCCCCTCTCTCTCCAGATGAAATCTTGCGACTTGTGATGGCCGGCCGCTCAACAACCTGCCCGCTTGACCCTATCCCCTCCTCTCTTCTCCAGACCATTTCCGGAGACCTTCTCCCTTACCTCACCTCGCTCATCAACTCATCCTTGACTGCTGGCTATGTCCCTTCCGTCTTCAAGAGAGCGAGAGTTGCACCCCTTCTCAAAAAACCTACACTCGATCCCTCCGATGTCAACAACTACAGACCAGTATCCCTTCTTTCTTTTCTCTCCAAAACTCTTGAGCGTGCCGTCTTTAGCTAACTCTCTTGCTATCTCTCTCAGAATGACCTTCTTGATCCAAACCAGTCAGGTTTCAAGACTGGTCATTCAACTGAGACTGCTCTTCTCTGTGTCACGGAGGTTCTCCGCACTGCTAAAGCTAACTCTCTCTCCTCTGCTCTCATCCTTCTAGACCTATCTGCTGCCTTTGATACTGTGAACCATCAGATCCTCCTCTCCACCCTCTCCGAGTTGGGCATCTCCGGCGCGGCTCACTCTTGGATTGCGTCCTACCTGACAGGTCGCTCCTACCAGGTGGCGTGGCTAGAATCTGTCTCCGCACCACATGCTCTCACCACTGGTGTCCCCCAGGGCTCAGTTCTAGGCCCTCTCCTATTCTCTCTATACACCAAGTCACTTGGCTCTGTCATATCCTCACATGGCCTCTCCTATCATTGCTACGCAGACGACACACAATTTATCTTCTCCTTTCCCCCTTCTGATAACCAGGTGGCGAATCGCATCTCTGCATGTCTGGCAGACATATCAGTTTGGATGACGGATCACCACCTCAAGCTGAACCTCGGCAAGACGGAGCTGCTCTTCCTCCCGGGAAAGGACTGCCCGTTCCATGATCTCGCCATCGGAGTTGTCAACCGTGATCTCGCCATCACGGTTGACAACTCCGTTGTGTCCTCCTCCCTATCAGACTTTTCATCCTTCTACAAAATATACTTTCCTGCAACCCGCCTCACTCAATGTGGAACGGATTCTATTATTGACTTACCTTTTATCTAGAATCTCCAGTTGAAACTAGCTAGCCAGCTAACTAGCTACTTGCTATTAGCCACAGTTAGCGGTATTTCACCCAGAACATTGGATTTTTCTGCCGGAATAATTTAATCACTGGACATTAATCATCGGATCGCAACTAGCTAGCCGCAACCGCAACCGTTGCTGTTTGGCTAATCACCACTGCCCCCGATGCAAGCACCAGTTAGCCTCGAGCTAGCCTAGAGCCAGGTCCATATCCCGGCTATCTACCTCTCGGTCTACCGGACGGGAGTAGCCAGCTAACTAGCTACTTGCTATTAGCTACCGCTAGCAGTTTTTCACCATTGTCCGTGGCCTGCACCACCTACCAGCCAGCTCTAGCCTGGACTATTATTCGGCCAGTCTGCACTGTCTGCACAGCGCGTTATCGACCCAGAACATATCAGTTTTTCTGCCGGAATCACTGAATCACTGGACCTTTAACTCTGGATGTATTGCTACCAGCTAGCTGCAACAAAATGGACGTTGTGGTTTGGCTAATCATCCTGAGCTAGGCCCATCTCCCGGCTATCTACCTCTCTGTCAACCGGACGGGACCACCTAGTGTTGACACGGAGCCCCGCCGATCCTACACGACTGGTCTGCCGACGAAATCGTCTGATGTGGTTACAACAGGCTTCCCGTTACGACATCGACCATGAAGATTCCATCTGCTAGCCCCGGCCCGCTAGCACACGCTAGCCGTGGCCTCTTGCTCGCTAGTGCTTTAGCAGCCCCCGAACTACCTCCGACCTATCCTATTGCTGTTCACCGGACCTTATGATAACTCAGCTACACAGCTGATGCCTGCTGGACTGTTCCTTTTTACGGTACCGCATCCTGTTTATGTTTAGCCTCAGCCCAAACTGTGTCGTCATTACCAGCTGTTGTCTTAGCTCTCTCAAATTACACCTGTGATTGCTTTATGCCTCTCTCCCATGTCAATATGGTTTGCTTATTGCTGTTTCGGTTATTTCTAATTGTACTATTTCACTGTAGATCCCCCAGCCCAGCTAAACCTGCCTTAGATAGCTCCTTTGTCCCACCCCCCATACACGCGGAGACCGACTCAATCAGTGCCTCCAGTGATGCTATCTCTTTCATTGTTACCTAACGCTTAGGTTTACCTCCACTTTACTCATATCCTTCCATATCCTTGTCTGTACATAATGCCCTGAATCTTTTCTACAACGCCCGGAAATCGGCCCCCTTTATTCTATGTACCCAACGCACTAGAAGACCAGTTCTTAAAGCCTTTAGCCGTATCCTTATTCTAGTCCTCCTCTGTTCCTCTGGTGATGTAGAGGCTAACCCAGGCCCTGCAGCCCTCAGTATCACTCCTACTCCCCAGGCTCTATCATTTGTTGACTTCTGTAATCGCAAAAGCCTTGGTTTCTTGCATGTTAATATCAGAAGTCTACTTCCTAAGTTTGAGTTATTCACTGCGTTAGCACACTCCGCCAACCCTGATGTTCTAGCAGTGTCTGAATCCTGGCTTAGGAAGGCCACCAAAAATTCTGAAATTTCCATCCCCAACTATAAAATGTTCCGTCTAGATAGAACTGCCAAAGGGGGTGGAGTTGCAATCTACTGTAGAGATAGCCTGCAGAGCTCTATCATACTATCCAGGTCTGTGCCCAAACAGTTTGAGCTTCTACTTCTAAAAATCCACCTTTCCAGAAATAAGTCTCTCACTGTTACTGCTTGCTACAGACCCCCCTCAGCCCCCAGCTGTGCCCTGGACACCATATGTGAATTGATTGCCCCCCATTTATCCTCAGAGTTCGTACTGCTTGGTGACCTAAATTGGGATATGCTTAACACCCCGGCCATCCTACAATCCAAACTAGATGCCCTCAATCTCACACAAATTATCAACGAACCTGCCAGGTACAACCCTAAATCCGTAAACATGGGTACCCTCATAGATATCATCCTGACTAACTTACGCTCTAAATACACCTCCGCTGTCTTCAACCAGGATCTCAGCGATCACTGCCTTATTGCCTGCGTCCGTAACGGGTCCACGGTCAAACGACCACCCCTCATCACTGTCAAACGCTCCCTAAAACACTTTAGCGAGCAGGCCTTCCTAATTCACCTGGCCCAGGTATCCTGGATGGATATAGATCTCATTCCGTCAGTAGAGGATGCCTGGTTGTTCTTTAAAAGTAATTTCCTCTCAATCTTAAATAAACATGCCCCATTCAAAAAATACAGAACTAAGAACAGATATAGCCCCTGGTTCTCCTCAGACTTGACTGCCCTTGACCAGCACAAAAACATCCTGTGGCGTACTGTATTAGCATCAAATAGCCCCCGCGATATGCAATTTTTCAGGGAAGTTAGGAACCAATATACACAAGCAGTCAGGAAAGCAAAGGCTAACTTTTTCAAACAGAAATTTGCATCCTGTAGCACTAACTCCAAAAGGTTTTGGGACACTGTAAAGTCCATGGAGAATAAGAGCACTTCCTCCCAGCTGCCCACTGCACTGAGGCTAGGAAACACTATCACCACCGATAAATCTACAATAATCGAGAATTTCAACAAGCATTTTGCTACGGCTGGCCATGCTTTCCACCTGGCTACCACTACCCCAGCCACCAACTCTGCACCCTCCGCTGCAACTTGCCCATGCCCCCCCCACTTCTCCTTCACACAAATTCAGACAGCTGATGTTCTGAAAGAGCTGCAAAATCTGGACCCCTACAAATCAGCTGGGCTAGACAATCTGGACCCTTTCTTTCTAAAACTAGCCACCGAAATTGTCGCAACCCCTATTACTAGCCTGTTCAACCTCTCTTTCGTAACGTCTGAGATCCCCAGAGATTGGAAAGCTGCCGCGGTCATCCCCCTCTTCAAAGGGGGTGACACTCTAGATCCAAACTGTTACAGACCTATATCCATCCTGCCCTGCCTTTCGAAAGTATTTGAAAGCCAAGTTAACAAACAGATCACCGACCATTTCGAATCCCACCGTACCTTCTCCGCTATGCAATCCGGTTTCCGAGCTGGTCATGGGTGCACTTCAGCCACGCTCAAGGTCCTAAACAATATTATAACCGCGATCGATAATAGACAGTACTGTGCAGTCGTCTTCATCGACCTGGCCAAGGCTTTCGACTCTGTCAACCACCGCATTCTTATTGGCAGACTAAATAGCCTTGGTTTCTCAAATGACTGCCTCGCCTGGTTCACCAACTACTTCTCAGATAGAGTTCAATGTGTCAAATCGGAGGGCCTGTTGTCTGGACCTATGGTAGTCTCTATGGGGGTGCCACAGGGTTCAATTCTTGGGCCGACTCTTTTCTCTGTGTATATCAATGATGTCGCTCTTGCTGCTGGTGACTCTCAGATCCACCTCTACGCAGACGACAACATTTTGTATACATCTGGCCCTTCATTGGACACTGTGTTAACAAACCTCCAAACGAGCTTCAATGCCATACAACACTCCTTCAGTAGCCTCCAACTGCTCTTAAACACTAGTAAAACTAAATGCATGCTCTTCAATCGAAGGCTGCTGGCACCCGCCCACCCGACTAGAATAACTACTCTCGACGGGTCTGACCTAGAGTATGTGGACAACTACAAATACCTAGGTGCCTGGTTAGACTGTAAACTCTCCTTCCAGACTCACATTAAGAATCTCCAATCCAAAGTTAAATCTAGAATCGGCTTCCTATTTCGCAACAAAGCCTCCTTCACTCATGCTGCCAAACATGCCCTCGGAAAACTGACTATCCTACCGATCCTTGACTTCGGCGATGTCATTTACAAAATAGCCTCCAACACTCTACTCAGCAAATTGGATGTAGTCTATCACAGTGCCATCCGTTTTGTCTCCAAAGCCCCATACACTACCCACCACTGTGACCTGTACGCTCTTGTTGGCTGGTCCTCACTACATGTTCGTCGTCAAACCCACTGGCTCCAGGCCATCTATAAATCACTGCTAGGCAAATCCCCGCCTTATCTTAGCTCATTGGTCACCGTAGCAGCACCCACCCGTAGTCTGCGCTCCAGCAGGTATATCTCACTGGTCATCCCCAAAGCCAACACCTCCTTTGGCCGCCATTCCTTCCAGTTCTCTGCTGCCAATGACTGGAACTAATTGCAAAAATCTCTGAAGCTGGAGACTCTTATCTCCCTCACTAACTTTAAGCATCAGTTGTCAGAGCACCTTACCGATCACTGCACCTGTACACAGCCCATCTGAAATTAGCCCACCCAACTACCTCATCCCTATATTGTTATTTATTTTGCTCTTTTGCACCCCAGTATCTCTATTTGCACATCATCTCTTGCACATCTAGCATTCCAGTGTTAATACTAATTGTAATTATTTTGCACTATAGCCTATTTATTGCCTTACCTCCATAACTTGCTACATTTGCACACACTGTATATATATTTTCTGTTGTATTTTTGGACTTTATGTTTTTTTACCCCATATGTAACTCTGTGTTGTTGTTTTTATCGCACTGTTTTGCTTTATCTTTGCCAGGTCGCAGTTGTAAATGAGAACTTGTTCTCAACTGGCTTACCTGGTTAAATAAAGGTGAAATAATTTTTTTTTTTTTTTTTTTTAAAGAGTGCAAAGAACCTTGGCGTGACCCTGGACAACACCCTGTCGTTCTCCGCTAACATCAAGGCGGTGACCCGATCCTGTAGGTTCATGCTCTACAACATTCGCAGAGTACGACCCTGCCTTACACAGGAAGCGGCACAGGTCCTAATCCAGGCACTTGTCATCTCCCGTCTGGATTACTGCAACTCGCTGTTGGCTGGGCTCCCTGCCTGTGCCATTAAACCCCTACAACTCATCCAGAACGCCGCAGCCCGTCTGGTTTTCAAACTTCCCAAGTTCTCTCACGTCACCCCGCTCCTCCGCACACTCCACTGTCTTCCAGTTGAAGCCTGCATCTGCTACAAGACCATGGTGCTTGCCTACGGAGCTGTGAGGGGAACGGCACCTTCGTACCTTCAGGCTCTGATCATTCCCTACACCCAAACGAGGGCATTGTGTTAATCAACCTCTGGCCTGCTGGCCCCCCTACCTCTGCGGAAGCACAGTTCCCGCTCAGCCCAGTCAAAACTGTTCGCTGCTCTGGCACCCCAATGGTGGAACAAGCTCCCTCACGACGCCAGGACAGCGGAGTCACTCACCACCTTCCGGAGACACTTGAAACCCCACCTCTTTAAGGAATACCTGGGATAGGATAAAGTAATCCTTCTACCCCCCCTTACCCCACCCCAAAGAAAAAAAAAATATATATTGTAAAGTGGTTGTCTCACTGGCTATCATAAGGTGAATGCACCAATTTGTAAGTCGCTCTGGATAAGAGCGTCTGCTAAATGACGAAAATGTAAATGTAAATGTTAACATCTTTAAGCAATGAGTGGGCTGAGAATTCTGGAATCAATACCTCTGCGACCGGATGGTTTGATGAAATGTTTGGGAAATGGAAAACTATAGTAGCCACAATTTTGGGGGCAGTTATTGCCTGTATGGGTACACTTGTATTATGTGGTTGTTGTCTTATTCCCTGTGTCCGAGGGTTGGTGAGTAAGGAGTTGGAGATGCAGTGTCTCAACAGATGATGAGATATGGACCGACTCTGGACTCTGACCAGTGGAATGTGAAAAACGATCCTCCAGGCTTGGTGGATAATGAGGACTTTGACCCTGATAATCTGCAATTAGATAAAACTGTTATTGGTTCTGACGTGTGAAGGTCATAGGGAAAATCTCAAAAAGAGGACCTATGATTGGAAGTAGATAATAGAACTAATCTCTGAGGTTAATCATGCTTGTAAATACATTTATCCTGATGGTGTAAACATTTAGTCATGTTTACACCATCACATGACTAAAGTGTTCCACCCCGATAGTGTATAAATGTGTAAACTGTGTTAGAGTTATAAGAAAATAGAACCACTAACAGGGAAGATGTTAGAAACTGTTGGAGACGAGCATTCCATAGTAAGGGGTCCACCTAGAAACTGCTGAAACATTCTATACTGTGGAAAGTTACAGGCCGCCTAAAGGTGGGCGGAGCAAAGTCCTTTGTGTGGACGCATATAAAAAGGCTGTGTGTTTTTTTTTAGCGGGAGAGCGCTCTCATTAATAAAATGGCTGATCCCTTGCAGACTGGAGAATTTGTTTAATTCATTCTTAACTAGAGTCTTACACCCTCTGGGGATTATTCAATATACAGAAGATAGCCCTATTTGGTAAAAGACCAAGTCCATATTATGGCAAGAACAGCTCAAATAAGCAAAGAGAAACGACAGTCCATCATTACTTTAAGACATGAAGGTCAGTCAATACGGAACATTTCAAGAACTTTGAAAGTTTCTTCAAATGCAGTCACAAAAACCATCAAGCGCTATGATGAAACTGGCTCTCATGAGGACCGCCACAGGAATGGAAGACCCAGAGTTACCTCTGCTGCAGAGGATAATTAGAGTTCATTAGAGTTACCAGCCTCAGAAATTGCAGCCCAGATAAATGCTTCACAGAGTTCAAGTAACAGACACATCTCAACATCAACTGTTCAGAGGAGACTGTGTGAATCAGGCCTTCATGGTCAAATTGCTGCAAAGATACCACTGCTAAAGGACACCAATAAGAAGAGACTTGCTTGGGCCAAGAAAAACAAACAATGGACATTAGACCGGTGGAAATGTGTCCTTTGGTCTGGAGTCCAAATTTGCGATTTTTGGTTCAAACCGCTGTGTCTTTGTGAGACGCGGTGTGGATGAACGGATGATCTCCGCATGTGTAGTTCCCACCGTAAAGTATGGAGGAGGAGGTGTTATGGTGTGGGGGTGCTTTGCTGGTGACACTGTCTGTGATTTATTTAGAATTCAAGGCACACTTAACCAGCATGGCTACCACAGCATTCTGCAGCGATACGCCATCCCATCTGGTTTGCGCTTAGTGGGACTATCATTTGTTTTTCAACAGGACAATGACCCAACACACCTCCAGGCTGTGTAAGGGCTATTTGACCAAGAAGGAGAGTGATGGAGTGCTGCATCAGATGACCTGGCCTCCACAATCCCCCGACCTCAACCCAATTGAGATGGTTTGGGATGAGTCGGACGGCAGAGTGAAGGAAAAGCAGCCAACAAGTGCTCAGCATATGTGGGAACTCCTTCAAGACTGTTGGAAAAGCATTCCAGGTGAAGCTGGTTGAGAGAATGCCAAGAGTGTGCAAAGCTGTCATCAAGGCAAAGGGTGGCTATTTGAAGAATCTCAAATATAAAATATATTTTGATTTGTTTAACACTTTTTTTGGTTACTACATGGTTCCATATGTCTTATTTTATAGTTTGATGTCTTCACTGTTATTCTACAATGTAAAGAAAAACCCTTGAATGAGTAGGTGTGTCCAAACTTTTGACTGGTACTGTAGTACCTAACATCTGATTTGGACCAAACTCTTTTCTAACAATGACTAAAGAAATGGTCAAAAGCCACCCACGGACCCCCCACACCAAACCCACCCCAACAACCAGTATACAGTATCAGTTCTCTATGTCTGACAAGTAGTATGGAGCTGCTGCTCTGAGTTTTGTTTCTGAGGCTCTGAGTATTGCTTCTTCGTCCTATATAATGTATTCTCCGTGAATTTGGTGATTTTTTATGGAGGACTAAAAGTGCCACAATTAAATAAATAAATACACCATTAAATAATTACTTAAATGTGTCATTAATTAATTAAAATTAGAATTAAATACATAAATGTGTTATTAAATGTGTCATTAATTAATTCAAATACCGATTCATTTTATGTAAAATACATATATAATAATTTCACTATTTACATTTACATTTCATGGTCCTGCGTTGGAGTGCTTCCTGAATTACTTAAAACTGTCAAACTGACCCATCAAAAGTTGGTAGGCGGAACCTAACGCCTGATTGGTTACCCTCTGCATCAAGCCAAGACAAATCAATTCCGGATAATGTCAGCAGGTCCTGCTTCTACATCCTCTGCTAAGTTTAAAATGTCTCTAACCAACTCCCTGGAAAGTTCACGGAGATCCTCCATTGTCTCTATCCAGGTTGGCCTACTCTACTTCAGACCAAAGCAATGGATCAGACTAGATTCGCGTTAGCCCCGCCCACTGACTTTGATGGGTCAGTTTGACAGTTTTAAGTAATTCATGAATCACTGCAATGCAGGATCATGAAATGTAAATGTAAATAGTGAAATAATTATATATGTATTTTACATAAAATGAATCGGTATTTGAATTAATTAATGACACATTTAATAACACATTTATGTATTTAATTCAAATTTTAATTAATTAATGACACATTTAAGTAATTATTTAATGGTGTATTTATTTATTTAATTGTGGCACTTTTAGTCCTCCATAATTTTTTCCCCCCCTCTGTTCAGAGAAATTAGTCATTGAATTTAGGTTGATGTCCCATCCGATATCCTGACATTACCACGTTCTGACCACTAGATGGTGCTGTTCCTGCTAGTAGGTGTTTTCTTTTTTAGTATATTCAGAATTATCCTGCAGATTGGGGTTTATTGTTTGATAGAGAAGTCAGAGACTGGCAGTTTATATATGTTTTACTTTATTTATTGTGGAACTAAATTATCTATTTCTCATGTTGTGCATGGCCATATATTTCAGCATGTCTGTAATTACAGTTCCAGTAGTCTCACATATTATGAGGAAGGTACTGTCCTGTTTAAAATACTCAAGAAGCTATGCTTGCTTACTTTTTACTTCATGTAATCATGAAACAAACACAGGGGAATGCTACAAGAAATGTAATCTTGTTTAGACTGATTGAGCATCATTGTAATGCCGTACAAAATAATTACGTTACTCATCGACGTCACAGTTGCGTGACTTCACTTGGCCAACGTCGCAGTCACAATACAGCCTGAAAAATCTTTGTTCTGTCGCAGACTTGCAAGTGTCTTATAAGCCATTTCGCTCGCCAGGTAAGTAGCTACTAGCAAGTAAGTAGCTCTCTTTAGTTAGTAGCTATATAATTCAAAGTTATCTCCAAATACTACTATAAAGATGACAACGAAGCATGCTTCTAGTCGAATAATTGAATGTTAGCTAGCAGAATATGTTGTTAGTTAGCTAGCTAAATTAGCTAGCTTGTCTGACAGAATGTTTTGAATATCCCAGCAGACAGTTGGATGTTATTTTGTTGCAATCAGTCAGGTGAGATGGCTACAAGTGTGGCAGAGTTCAAATGTATGTACACTACATTGTTTGTGACTTTGGCCGTAGTGTTGATATCCTTACTTCCCCCACGTGGTCCCTGACTGAAGAATGTAGTTATGTGCATATGTACATCCATTTGTGTGTTTGAGTGGGTTTTTATTTTGTTCCAAGGATGTCGGTGAACGAGGAGCGCACTGTGACCATACAGGACATACTGGAAGACGAGGAGCTGCAAGAGGCTTATGCAGTGTTGGCTGGAAGTGATCCAGATAATTGTTCCTATCCCCAGGTAAAGATGCTGCCTGCCCCACATCTGTAGTGTGTATCGCCACATCCAGAGAACTGCCACTGACCCCAGGTTCAGTGTGGCCTTTTGTGTCTTTTTTCTGTTACTATGATATGTCATCAGGGACCTCAACCAATCGAGCCACGACCTGTTCTCCCCGCTTCCATCACTCAGATGCGGGCAGTACAGGAGCATCATGGCTAAAACTAACACACTGACAAATAGCTTCTACCCCCAGACCATCAAGCTGCTGAATAGACACCACTAGTCCGCTACCTGCAACTCCTGCACCCTCCATTTTATTTTCTTCCCCCACCCTAAACTGACAATTACCCTGCCCACACCCCAATGGGCATTTATATTTATCATTGTCACAGTTGTAAATATGTATACATTATTTTTTATTATTATATCATTCACACCTGCACTGTTGGAGCTCAGAGCTTAAGCATTTCACAGTACACTGCAATTACATCTGTGACCCTGTGCGTGTGACTAAATAAAAAATACAATATCTATTCTATTGTGTTACAGGGATACTTGAAGAGACAGGCTGTTTTTTCCTGCAGCACTTGCACACCCATAGGGGTAGAACCTGCTGGGCTCTGCCTTGCCTGCACCAACCATTGCCATGATGGGCATGACATATTTGAGCTCTACACAAAAAGGTATGAACCTGATGCAAAGGGACGTTCACAAATTCCAGGAGTACAAATAACACTAGGGGTCAGGTAGCTGTTTACATTTCCATACTCATTGTAGGACTTGTTGAGGTCTTGACGTTGCATATTCCTTATTTGCTTCTATTTGTTTGCATGTAGGAATTTCCGCTGTGATTGTGGAAACAGCAAGTTTGGCGAGTTTAAGTGCCAGCTAAGTCCTGTAAGTGTCCTAATGTCCTATCTACCCCTCAGCCATGTCATCCTGACAGCTGAAAACATTGTTGCTTGATTTCCATTGTTCCTTTTCCCTTTGCAGGGCAAAGACCAACAAAACACTAAAAACCATTACAATCACAACTTCCATGGCTGTTACTGTACCTGTGACAGACCTTACCCAGACACTGACGATCAGGTATGGATTTAATTCCAGCATTACGAATCATTCCCTTTCTCCATAAATTAATACATGTTTTAATTCTGTCTGAATCATAGGCTTTGTTGATATGCTTGGTCTCTAGGATTCAGTTCATGTGTTGTTGAAAGAATGATGGATATGTCATTCCTCATCACAAAACACCCTCTCATGCTTCCCTCCCCCCCACACCCACCCATAAGGTTAATGAGGATATGATTCAGTGCATCATCTGTGAGGACTGGTATCATCCCAGGGTATGTATTGGGGGCAACATCATGATTGTTTTCAGGTGTCTTTCGAGATCTAAACTATGTTCGCTGGGATAATGGTTTTGATACAAAGACAGGAATGATTACTCCTCCTTGACCATGTGGGCATTCTCTGTGACAGCACCTGGGTTGTACGGTGGAAGACTCGGAGGAACTGCAGGAGATGGTGTGTGAGACCTGCATGAACAAAGCCCCCTTCCTCTGGACATACGCCGCCCACTTCGCAGGTGTGTTATATCCCTCCCACTGACGGAAGGAGGCAGCTAGGGATCCAGAGCACTGGGCTTGGGTTACACCTCCCCCCACCATAAATGGGTACTACTTATGAAAGTAAATCTCTTCCCCCTTCGAACTAGCTAAAGATGGGAGATATCAGTCTTCTTCATCTAGGGATAATTTGGGTTAGGTTTTTAGTGCACAGACAGTGACAATGAATTGGACCTGATCACTATACAATGTCATACCCTTTATGAACATCCTGCAGTTAAAACAATGGCAATGTATGTTGTTTTTTTCTGCCAAGAACCTCCCGTGGTCAAAGTGAGCCCCTGTAAAGAGGAGGTTGAAGTGAACGTGGAGGAAGATAAGGAGCCAGAGGAGAAGAGGGATGAGCCCTGTAAGAACGGGGGCGAGGGGTCCTCCACCAGCCCCAGCTGTCAGAAACAGGAGAAGGTAAGGAGAGCCAAGCTTTGACTTCTACAATTGCGTTTGAAACCCAGACTCCTAAGTGCATGACTCACCACTTGCACCAAGCAAATGGGAATGACATCAGGGTGAGGAGAGGAACTCTCTCTGTACTGTTGGCTGTGTTTCCATTGAAGGCAGACATAAACACCCATCTATACTTAAGCAGACATTTGGTTAACACTGCCTGCTAAACCAATTCATACATTCTTCAAGAGTCATCCACTCAGCTATTTGGTGTGATTTGCAGTGCATGTCACCTGACTCTCAGCAGATGGCAGTGGAGGGTAATGTATTGGGCGGATGCAGACAGTGGACTCCTGTTCCTGTTGTGCTGCCCTCTCCTCTGGGTAATTAGGGAAGAAATTATCCATGGGACACAGATTCCCCTGCTCTGGGGACTGGCTTGGCCAGGCTTCACAGCTCAGCTTACTGTAAACAAGACTGATTTCATCAGCCCACCCTCTCATCGTGTCAACTCCTATTAGAGAGCTTGTGTGTCACCAGAGTGTCGCCTCCACGGGGGATCGGTCCCTCTCTTCCTCCTCGTTCTCCAGTAACACAATCCTGAAAAGCCTAAAATGTAATGCATGTTTTCTCCCTTGCTGTCTTCTGTCCAGAAGCAGGCTATAAATGGGAGGACTGCCTGCAAACGGACTCACCAGGAGATGACAGGCCTTCCTGTGAAGAGCCAGGCCAAGACTGTGTACTGCAGGCTGAGGGAGCTGAAGACCCAGGGCCTGGAGAGAGCTAGGGAAGGGGCTGTGTTCTGGCCTTACCACTGGAGAGCCAAGCTGTGCACCTGCGTCAGCTGCAAGGTGGGTCACTAAAGATGCTTCTCTCTTGACTGTTTTTTGCCGTGACTGATTTCAAAAACAGTGCAGCCACTGTTTTTAGCTATTTGATGTGGAACAAATAGATTGCTGTAGCTAACTGTTTCATTGAGTTGTATTTGAGGTAGTTATAGACTTTACTGACCGTTCAGCACATTGTAGTGTCAGCCCTTTGGATTGGATAAAGAGCTGTTTTCATTGTATGTTTGGTGTTTCTGCTCAGAGGGCCTACGTCGATGCGGGAGTGCAGTTCCTGCTGGATGAGTCAGACACTGTCCTGGCCTACGAGAACAGAGGCACTATAGAGCAAGGAACTGCTAGTCTCGACAGTCTACTCATGTCAGGCCTGAGTACTCTGGACCGTGTGCAGCAACTGGAGATAGTTTACCGTAAGGATGGGGACCATCTTTTTCATTCCTTTTGTTTGGCAGTTATTAACTGTAGATGTAACCTAACACGGTGGGTTTCTAACCATTTGATGAAGTAAAATGTTCCTTCATTCAGAGTTCAATGAGATGCAGACTGAACTGATGGCGTTCCTACGGCAGATTGCTGATGAAGGAAAGGTGAGGATCTGTATGTTTGTTTGCAGAGGACAAAATGTCTGGCGGTAATTCCAGAATGTTTCCAATAATTCTGAGAGCACATGAACCCAGCATAGGAAACCAATATAATTTATGAGCAGCAGTCCATAGGTTACTTGTCACGTCAGCTCTTGCTTGATTGTCATTGATCTGCTTGGGCCCAAACAATAGCTGAAAAGCCGAACAAGCACTGCTGACAAGTACTTTGGTCATTTACCTCTAACCTCGATTGAACCACTCCTCCCCTCTCCCTCAGGTTGTCACAGCAGAGGCCATCCACCAGTTCTTTGGGGAGCTGATGTCCAGGAAGAGGCGGCAGATGAACAGCTGATGTCATTCTGCCCCTCAGTGTCCTGTTGTCTACTTGTTTTTTAATGTTACTTTGGGGTCATAGCAAAACAACAATTCTATGTCCCTCAAACACCTTCTGCTTTAAATAAAAGTGCTGCTATAAAATATGCTGTTACTGAGGTTTGAAGTTGAATAATTTGCTAAAAGGTTGTTCTTGAATGGGTCTCCATGGATTTCAAATGGTGTTCCTTGTCTTGTGAGAAGCTGAACGACCGTGCAAGTTAGCATGCTGTCAGCGGGCTTGGAGAGTAGCTGATGGAATTTAGTCATTTTAATCATGGACTTAAGACTTAATGTACCTAATAACACAAAGTTTTCATTAGACTTTCATAATGTGACACCCGATGAGGATGCACTGCCATTCATATTGAAACGTAACCATTTGATGGTGTCACTGGTATTCCTGAAAATTAAACATTTTGGAATAGTTCATCCAGCATACTGTGTGATGTGATTCTACAGCTACCGATCATCCAAATACCAGAAGGTACTCGTAGATGCTTTACAAGGTTGAACTAAATGATTTACCAGTCCAGAATTATAATGAAGCAGTTTATTTCGAAGATGCCCAAGTTCATCACTGTTATGCACCTTTTGAGTTAACAGTAGAAAAATAGAACCAGTAAAACCAAATACAATTTAGTACAGGGATCTACAAAAGTCTTTACATAGATTGTACAGTGGACCTGTTCAATTAGAAAGTTCAACATACAATCAACCACAAAGTTCCAGAGGCTTCAATTTCAAAGGTACCTAAACACAAAGACAACGTACACAAATAACTAGCTACATGACTTTTACCAAGGGCTATTTGATGCAGGCTGGTAAGCTGGTAGAAAAGGCTTGCATAGGACATCAGTCACTTCTCCAATAAAAGCCCAGCCTCTGGCAGGGGAAGGCACTGACTTCTACAGTAAAGAGCAAACGGAGGATGTGGAGTTTTTTTATTCATGGGAACACTGTCCTGGAAAATAAAGCAACTAACCAACATAAACATGAGGAGGAATCTAAAGTTTTGCATTTTTTCCCCCCATGAAGCAAACTGGATGGAAAAAAGGGTTCTCTGCCCAGCAGCTTCATTACCACAATGCAGAGCGAATATCCAGTGAAAATCTCACTTTTAAAAGTGCATACTGTTAACTCGTATCCAAATAATGTTGTTGACTTGTCCTACAGTGGGGGAAGAAAGTAGTTGATCCCCTGCTGATTTTTTTTGTGTATGTTTTCCCACTGACAAAGAAATGATCAGTCTATAAATGGTAGGTTTATTTGAACTGTGAGAGACAGAATAACAACAACAAAATCCAGAAAAACACATGTCAAAAATGTTATAAATAGATTTGCATTTTAATGAGGGAAATAAGTATTTGACCCCCTCTCAATCAAAGATTTCTGGCTCCCAGGTGTCTTTTATACAGGTAACGAGCTGAGATTGGGAGCACACTCTTAAAGGGAGTGCTCCTAATCTCAGTTTGTTACCTGTATAAAAGACACCTGTCCACAGAATCAATCAATCAGATTCCAAACTCTCCACCATGGCCAAGACCAAAGAGCTCTACAAGGATGTCAGGGACAAGATTGTAGACCTACACAAGGCTGGAATGGGCTACAAGACCATTGCCAAGCAGCTTGGTGAGAAGGTGACAACAGTTGATGCGATTATTCGCAAATGGAAGAAACACAAAAGAACTGTCAATCTCCCTCAGCCTGGGGCTCCATGCAAGATCTCACCTCGTGGAGTTGCAATGATCATGAGAACGGTGAGGAATCAGCCCAGAACTACACGGGAGGATCTTGTCATTGATCTCAAGGCAGCTGGGACCATATTCACAAAGAAAACAAATGGTAACACACTACGCAGTGAAGGACTGAAATCCTGCAGCGCCTGCAAGGTCCCGCTGCTCAAGAAAGCACATATACATGCCCGTCTGAAGTTTGCCAATGAACATCTGAATGATTCAGAAGAGAACTGGGTGAAAGTGTTGTGGTCAGATGAGACCAAAATCGAGCTCTTTGGCATCAACTCAACTCGCCGTGTTTGGAGGACGAGGAACGCTGCCTCTGACCCCAAGAACACCATCCCCACCGTCAAACATGGAGGTGGAAACATTATGATTTGGGGGTGTTTTTCTGCTAAGGGGACAGGACAACTTCACCGCATCAAAGGGACGATGGACGGGGCCATGTACCGTCAAATCTTGGGTGAGAACCTCCTTCCCTCAGCCAGGGCATTGAAAATGGGTCGTGGATGGGTATTCCAGCATGACAATGACCCAAAACACACGGCCAAGGCAACAAAGGAGTGGCTCAAGAAGAAGCACATTAAGGTCCTGGAGTGGCCTAGCCAGTCTCCAGACCTTAATCCCATAGAAAATCTGTGGAGGGAGCTGAAGGTTCGAGTTGCCAAACGTCAGCCTCGAAACCTTAATGACTTGGAGAAGATCTGCAAAGAGGAGTGGGACAAAATCCCTCCTGAGATGTGTGCAAACCTGGTGGCCAACTACAAAAAACGTCTGACCTCTGTGATTGCCAACAAGGGTTTTGCCACCAAGTACTAAGTCATGTTTTGCAGAGGGGTCAAATACTTATTTCCCTCATTAAAATGCAAATCAATTTATAACATTTTTGACATGCGTTTTTCTGGATTTTTTTGTTTGTTATTCTGTCTCTCACTGTTCAAATAAACCTACCATTAAAATTATAGACTGATCATGTCTTTGTCAGTGGGCAAACGTACAAAATCTGCAGGGGATCAAATACTTTTTTTCCCCTCACTGTATACTCATGTGGCAAAAGCATTTTAAAAAAAAACACAAAACCCCACCTGAAACTTTTCACAGGCTGTTTAAAAAATGCTTGCTATTTCCTTATAGGACATGTCATCTCCCTGAGGAGGATGAGCTGGCCAATCAGCGGTCTACTCGCGCAATATTATTAATGACTGGTATACGCCAACACCATTCCAACACAAAGCTGCTTTTTAACATACTTAATTATAATTTTTTTGGAAGGAAAACTCATATTGTAAGTAATTATAGGTCATATTTCATAGAAATCTGGAAACACTGGGCGGTTTAAAAAACAAATGGTATAAAACCTACAACTTAATGGTATTCCACACCAATAACAATATTAAAACATTTTCCTAAAATAAAACATTTTAAGAACAAAAATAAAAAATAAAGTTTGAGCCTAACCATCTTTCCGACTATCCTTTCTAGGTGAAATGTGGTGCTGAACAACCTCACAGTGTAGTCCACCACAGCTACTAAACAGCTGACTAATTCATTTATAGTACCACCACTAAGATATAATAAGGATTTCTGTTTGTACAGTATATTAAAATATTAAATGATTATTTATGATTCCTGCTCAGGATTTCTGAATGGTAGAAATGCACGTGACAGAGGCCATCAGATTGTATTTATTTAAGAATTATGCAGTTGTTCTGGAGCTCTTTAGTTCTAAATTCATTTGTTCCTATTTCCCCCCCCCCCATGTGAAATTGATCATTCCTACAGTGCAATGTTGCCTATGTTATGTATCATGGGTTTGTCCGTTTTTGTCAGAGGAGACAGGTGTGGCTGATCTTACAGGATCTGATGGGTGCACTTTGGTTTCTATAGCAACAGCCCCAGTAGCTCTCATACAGTATGCCATCACCTGACAACAGAGAGCAGGTCTTTGCAGGTCCAGGATTGGCCAAAAGGTGGCGTGACGGTGGTCACATAGGACATGGGAACAACACAAATGAACATCAGACTGAGGACATGTGAATGGATAGTGTGTTTAGAGAGTGAACAGAAGAGTCACACAACTAGGAGAGCCAGTGGTGGCATCACGCTTGTGATGGATCCCTTATGGTCACTTCAAAAAGTGGATTAAGGCTTCTAATTGTTTATGCCATTAAAAGAGCAAAGTGTTTTCAAGCATATTGACCACAGCATTATATGGTCGGTCTCTGGTTAATCATCTCAGAGCCTCGTGTTGATATGTAAATACAGACCTGATTAAAGATGGATAGTGAGTGTACAGTACTGAGATTGTTTATACAGTTACCTGGGAGTACGAAACGACACACATACAACCACACACACGTTCAGCTGAAATTAAACATCTGACTAGCGTGTTCATTGCACCCTTATCTTCCCAGTGTACCTCAGTCATGAACCTCTGCCCCCACCCTCCTGTCTCATTCCAAAAAACCCCAGGCTCATATTTTTGAGAACAACAGTGGTATCCAAAGAGAACAATGACAGCCTGCACAGACCTACTTCCAGCCTGAGTCTATTACTCATCAGCATTCCTGTGTAACGTGCAGCACCAGGAAGGAGAAATCAAATGTAACCAGTCAGGTGAGGTACGTACTGGAGGAATGCTACAGGAAGAGAGACGAAATACAAATGAGAGGAGCAAGAAAATAGACATGTTTTTATCATGAAGATAACGCTGATTGGAGCTATGTGCTGGTGTTCACTAGTTTACACTGAGATCCTATTTATATATCTCCCAGTTAAAGTATATGCTGAGGACTACAGTCCTTCTGTATATTACACATCCTCAGCACATCTGAACTACATTACATGGTTACGATCATAATATCTTTGTTATGATCTTCTTTATGATATGATCTTCGTTCCCGATTCCCACAACAAACCTGTGGTGCAACAAGGCTCAAGCGAAATAGACAAAACCCCTCCTAAACAGTACTGCTGGAGTTATATTGTAAAACTGCAGCATTGAGGTTGGCTTCAGCAAGCTTCAATTCAACAGTCTGACAGTCACTGCGGTTTCTCTAACTAACCTACAGTCCTGATGCTGCTTATCTGTAGCACTC
The DNA here is from genome assembly GCF_964263955.1 of Coregonus lavaretus. NCBI lineage: Eukaryota > Metazoa > Chordata > Actinopteri > Salmoniformes > Salmonidae > Coregonus > Coregonus lavaretus. The sequence goes on along the minus strand of NC_140005.1, from coordinate 24,966,886 downwards.
AGAGGAGACGTGAGGTGAAGACAGCACTATGTCATGGAGGGAGGGCTGGAGGAGGTGGGGTACTTACACATACACACACAGTCTATACATAGAAACCATTAGCCACCCCTTCACACACACTCATTAGTGCTTTGCTGTCCATGACAGAGGGTTGTTTCCCTCACTTTCCCTTTTGACAACTCAACCCCAGGTCCTCCCCGAGGGTTATAGTGCAGACTTCTTGTAAGGGTAATCAGGGTTGTTGGGTGACCTGTGGTCTCTGTTAGCCTCCTCGCTAACACTGTTCCTATGAGGCTGCTGGGCCCCTGCACCTGGGGACTCGCCAGTAACCCCCATCTCCTTCGGGCCTTCCCTGTGGGCCGACGACCGCTCCTCATACCCATCTAGGTTTCCACTGGGGGAGCCACACAAGTGGCCAAGACCGTGAGTAAGGTCAGTCTCATTGTTTGATCGTCCTCTGGGGACGTGTCCTGCCTCGGCCTGGGGACCAGAGGAATTAGCCAGAGCTCCATCCTGCCGCTGGGGTGGCAGGCCTAGGACATCCAGGCGCAGGGGGTCCGAGCGTGCCTCGGCTGCCTGTCCCTGGGTGTCAGACACGTAAGATGGAGGGAGGCTGCTGGAGGAGCTGCGACTGTGGCTGTAGAGGTCTGGCCCTGCGTAGGGGGGCAGGGGGTGGCTGGAGGTTGCGGTGGTTGGTCGGCAGGAGAAGTCATACAGGTCAGGGAACTCTGCCTGGGCCTCCAGCTTAGGCTCTGGAGCGTGCCTCTTACAGGAGTGACCATGGCCGAGGCTGAGGCGAGTGGAGGGACAGGGTCCAGGGGGGAGGTGTGAGGCCATGGGGCCGTGAGGGTTGTGACCGTCCCTGTCCACCATATGGTGCTCCCTCAGGGTCATGACAGAGACGCCCAGAGCGATGTCAGGCATGAACTCCCTCATCACAGGCTCCATGCTCAGCTGGAGAGACAGACAGAAGCACACAAACACTGCTAGTTAGAGCTATACATGACCACAGCACAATACACTTCTACAGCTACAATGACCAAAAGCAACACAAACACAGCATGACATGTTGACCTTCACCTGTGGTTCTGCGAGCAGGGCTCGGCCCATGGCCTGGGGGTTGCTGCAGTCTGGAGGTGGAGGCCTAGGGGCGGAGGGGTAGTCTGGGCTGCCATGCTTGGCTGTAGTGTGGAGCTGGAGCAGGGTGTGGTTACAGGGGTAAGAGAAAGAGCGGGTGGGGGGTGGGATGGGCACACGGGGCCTCCAGGCCCCCTTCAGCTGGGCATGGCTGGGGGTGGCAGGGGGGTGGTACGGGGGTGGAGGGGGAGGCAGCGGGGGGTGAAACCCAGCCATGCCCTCCAGGTCTGAGAACATGCTGTCCATCGCTGGGCTGCTGTTGACCCGACAACGACCCGCCTGGCGCAGGGCCAGAACAGGACTCTCGTCTCCAAAACGCTCCTCTGGGAAGAACTTGTAAGGGTTCTGAGAATAAACAAACAAAACATTTAGTATCCCAAAAACCTTCTACTATAAACACACACAAGTCATTACATAGTACACTAAGTGAGATATACTTTTGTCTTTCAGGGCGAAGGTCTTTAGGACTGAGGTCTCCCTCTATCAAGTCTACAGCCTAGTCCTCCCTGTACCCAAGGGTGTTTCCCCTCACCTGCAGTAGCTCAGTGGCCCCGTCCGCCAGGCCGAACTCCCTCAGCACACGCAGCTGCAGCTCATAGCTGACGGTGGCCCCCTCGCCACAGTTGAGAGCATAGGCCCTCTGGACCTGGTCTGTGTGACTCAGCTCCTGCAGCCTCCGGATCATCTCCTTCACCACCGCCAGTCTGGGTACTGACAGCACAGACCGACACACAGAGGATTAGTGGACCATGTCAATGTTTCTAATATGTTATACAAAATGGCTTCCTTATTGGCACCAGTCTTCTCCTCTTACCTGGGATCTCATTGGCTACCACGGATGGGGCGGTGGTCTGCTTGCTGGCCATCTGCTGATGGTTGATCATGTGACAGCACTGTGGCACGGCGTTGTTGACCATGTAGAGGGTGTCGGGCACGTTGGACATGCGCACCAAACGCAGACGCACCAGATCTGTCTGCTCCACCATCATCTCATCCAGCACAGACTGAGGGGAGAAGGAGACGGGTTAGGAGTCTGTCATACCCTGGCCCAAACCCTCTCATAGAGATGAGATAGAAGAGAGATAAAATGCTCTCTGTTAACCGTGCTGATTGTCATTAAGCCCTAGATGTGGAGTGTCCTACCTTGGCCTCCTCCACGTAGGGAGAGAAGAGACGTGGTCGCACATAGATGCCAGCGTTCTTCTGCCGTAACCACGAGTTGGCCTTGCCCCCCTCAGTCGTGGGCAGCATGTCCGAGGGAGGGGTGCTGATCAGACCCCTCTTTGTCTGTGGATGGAAAGTGGGTCATTTAAAGAGAACACACCCAGAAGGACAGGTCAATCAACAACTAAGCCATTAATAGGGCATCCATGATAGATCGATAGATTGATTGCACAATATGTATTGGCAGCAGAAACTGTATTGAAACATCCATATGACGCATCATCCATGACTACTAACCGTGTCAGAGAGGACGTCGCTGTTGGCAGGGAGGATGTGCTCGGTGCGGATGAAGGGAAGCAGGGGTGACAGGATATCCTTTAGCTCCTCCACATCCAGGTCCTTCCTCTTCACCCCCCGCTTGTTCACGCTGTGGGCTGTTCCGCTCAGCACGTTGGGCTCTGGGAAAAGAACCCGCCCCCAAAACACACACAGTTAGTAGGGACTCTATATATAATTATATGGTTAGTAAGGCCAACACACACACTCGTTATTTTTTTATGATACAGTATTTTCAGTTGGGTTCAGAGTCACACAAAAACAAAATACTGCAATCTACGATCGAGGTGCTTCAGAGTCTCCCATTTTAAGGATAAAACTTGGCTTCTTTTATAGTCTTTTAGAGTGTATTTTGGAGGCGCTGGTACTGTAAGTGGGTGATTTTCCAAGAGCCATTAGAAGGCTTGCTCGGAGGGTAATTATAGAGTGTATCATCTTACCCCTGTCTGCCATCCTCTTAATAAGCTGCTGCTCGCCCCACTTCACAACGTACTTGAGAATGTCCTGCTCACTCGCCTGTGAGAGAGAAGAGGGCAGGGGAGGGGTGCGAGAGAAAAAAGATAGCGGGATGAGAGGGGGATGGTGATAGGGAAGGAAAGGAAAGGAAAGGTTAAACATTGCAGTGTGGAGCAACATCTGAAGAGGCGGTTCAGTGAGGAGACTTGAATATTTGGTTGATGGTGTGACATGGTGTAGTTGTAGCTGAGAGTTGTATTTGTCTGATTGGATTACAGCGTTTCACCTCAGCCGTCCTGTGTGACACCCAGGGAGCTTGGCACAACAGAGCAGACCAGAGCTCAGCTTCAATTAGAGGCCATGTTAGAAGGCAATGCCTCCAGGGAATGTTCTCACTGTCTGTGCTCCAGACCCTGTGTGTTTGGGTTTGTGTTTATGCATCTGTGTGCGTGTTGCCACTCTTCACTAAATAATTTTGTCAAACCAATCATGCCCTAGCTGCCTAGTCAGCCATTGTAATCAAAGCACTGACTACAGCGTCATTTGGACAGGATTAGGGATGGGCATTTGACATGTTTTGACTGTTCAAGTACTGGCATAGTACGAGTGGAAAAATATATGCCAACAGTGAGCAACAATACCTAATTTATCATAACCATTACAGATAACAAATCCTAATTGCTAAATTGCCCCAAACATACATACATTCAGTCAATAAAAAAACAAATGCCATTTAAGATTAATTTATTGAAACCGTAATATCAACTGGTTATATTATATTGTGGAACACAATCTTCAAAAAGGCAGTAACCTCAGCAGTAACCTCCGCATTGGCGCTTGCTTATAGAAGCCTATGGTGCAATGGCATAGCCTTGTTTTGTTAATTTAGCAGACAAGAGGCTCTTATTTCCAGAGCCCTATTCACAGTCAAGACACACCTATGTTATAGTAAAAAAACATGATGTAATATAACAGACTAAAATAGAACATAATATTTTTCCAGTGCGAAGTGATGCGCATCTCACGTCTGGAACAATTATTCTCAATGAGTGATAATTTGAAACAGGAATCAAGTTGAAAGACAATTATTTCAGGGTTACAAACCAAAATCGGTTTTCTTTTCGATATATATTCCGCCTGTTCTTTGGATTTTTCCAAATGAATTAACAATTCCACATTGAACACGGCATGTGGATGAATTATGGCTACGCCATCAGTTTGGTGAGTAGGCCTACGCTCAGTCTTTATCAAACTAATGTGTTTGCGTATTTTCAGTGTGGAACCTGTATGTTTAGGGGGCTTATAGCCTAGGCTAACCAATTCTAAATGGCACTAGCAGTTCACAAAGTAGCCTAAGCAGAAAATAGACAGGATGCAATTATTCCAAAACTGCAGCTCATTGTTGAAACACATTTTCCCAACTTCAATTTGTGATAAAGCTGACGTCATTTGGCAAGGAATGTGGCTTGTGTATCCCATCAGTTAAATATGTTTTTATAGGCATTTATTTATTCAGGCCTAACGGGAGCTTGTGTGTTGAGGGAGCGTTCAGAACGCAATTGAGTGAGAGAGAAACAGAGGGGAAAGGGAATTTAGGGAGAAGAACTGTGTGATGCTTGGCTTGGTTTCTTTTTTGTTGTACCCCGCAAATGCACATGTACAAATGGAACACTAGAGTCAAAGCAAATTAACGTCGTCTTCAGGACAATATGTAATTTTCTTTTGGGACAACATTTCACTTGCCCATTGGGCAGACACAAAGCACATTCCACCAAATAGTTTTACAGTATTTGAAAAGGAAAAGTGATCTCTGCTTAAAAATCAGGTTTTGTACGTCCGTTCGAGTACTCGATTACTCATGCCCATCCCTAGACAGGATATGATCTTTGGACTCTGTGGAGATACATCCAGTCCAATCACACAGACAGCGGCGTGGGTCTCACCTGTAGGTAGTCTGACTGGATAGCTGTGAGCAGGTGCTCCTTGCTGAGCTCGTAGAGTACGTCAGAGGTCATGACCTGGCTGAACTCCTCACACAGGAAGTGCAGGGCCTGGCGGTGGACCCACTTAGAGCCATAGGGCTGAGAGCTCCACTTCAGGATGGGGACCAGGCAGTCCAGGGACAGGCTCTCCACCACAATGTCCTCACAGCCTGGGTGAGGAGACAGGAACACAGACCACAGGGGTCATATACAGTTGAAGTCGGATGTTTACATACACTTAGGTTGGAGTCATTAAAACTTGTTTTTCAACCACGCCACAAATGTCTTGTTAACAAACTATAGTTTTGGCAAGTCGGTTAGGACATCTACTTTGTGCATGACACAAGTCATTTTTCCAACAATTGTTTACGGACAGATTATTTCACTTATAATTCACTGTATCACAATTCTAGAAGGGTCAGAAGTTTACATACACTAAGTTGACTGTGCCTTTAAACAGCTTGGAAAATTCCAGAAAATGATGTCATGGCATTAGAAGCTTCTGATAGGCTAATTGACATCATTTGAGTCAATTGGAGGTGTACCTGTGGATGTATTTCAAGACCTACCTTCAAACTCAGTGCCTCTTTGCTTGACATCATGGGAAAATCAAAAGAAATCAGCCAAGACCTCAGAAAACAAATTGTAGACCTCCACAAGTCTGGTTCATCCTTGGGAGCAATTTCCAAACACCTGAAGGTACCACGTTAATCTGTACAAACAATAGTACGCAAGTATAAACACCATGGGACCCCGCAGCCGTCATACCGCTCAGGAAGGAGACGCGTTTTGTCTCCTTCCTGAGTGCAAATCAATCCCAGAACAACAGCAAAGGACCTTGTGAAGATGCTGGAGGAAACAGGTACAAAAGTATCTATATCCACAGTAAAACAAGTCCTATATCGACATAACCTGAAAGGCCGCTCAGCAAGGAAGAAACCACTGCTCCAAAACCGCCATAATAATAATATAATATATAATAATAATAAATAATAATATGCCATTTAGCAGACGCTTTTATCCAAAGCGACTTACAGTCATGCGTGCATACATTTTTTTTTTTGTGTATGGGTGGTCCCGGGGATCGAACCCACTACCTTGGCGTTACAAGCGCCGTGCTCTACCAGCTGAGCTACAGAGGACCACATGGGGACAACTGCACATGGGGACAAAGATCGTACTTTTTGGATAAATGTCCTCTGGTCTGATGAAACCAAAATATAACTGTTTGGCCATAATGACCATCGTTATGTTTGGAGGAAAAAGGGGGTGCCTAGCAAGCTGAAGAACACCATCCCAACCGTGAAGCACGGGGGTGGCAGCATCATGCTGTGGGGGTGCTTTGCTGCAGGAGAGACTGGTGCACTTCACAAAATAGATGGCATCATCTATTTTGTGGAAGGAAAAGTATGTGGATATATTGAAGCAACATCTCAAGACATCAGTCAGGAAGTTAAAGCTTGGTCGCAAATGGGTCTTCCAAATGGACAATGACCCCAAGCATACTTCCAAAGTTGTGGCAAAATGGTTTAAGGACAACAAAGTCAAGGTATTGGCCATCACAAAGCCCTGACCTCAATCCTATAGAAAATGTATGGGCAGAACTGAAAAAGCGTGTGCGAGCAAGGAGGCCTACAAACCTGAATCAGTTACACCAGCTCTGTCAGGAGGAATGGGCCAAAATTCACCCAACCTATTGTGGGAAGCTTGTGGAAGGCTACCTGAAACATTCGACCCAAGTTAAACAATTTAAAGGCAATGCTACCAAATACTAATTGAGTGTATGCAAACTTCTGACCCACTGGGAATGTGATGAAAGAAATAAAAGCTGAAATAAATCATTCTCTCTACTATTATTCTGACATCTCACATTCTTAAAATAAAGTGGTGATCCTAACTGACCTAAGACAGGGAATTTTTACTAGGATTAAATGTCAGGAATTGTGAAAAACTGAGTTTAAATGTATTTGGCTAAGGTGTATGTAAACTTCCGACTTCAACTGTACCTCTAACACTCATATCACCGAGTGAACAGCCCCTTTAATAGCCTGGTGGTCCAGTCAGTTCGTGCTTCAGCCAACTCCTCTCTGTGTCATGCTAAATATGTATTGCTTGAGTTGGCTACAGCACAGTATGGGCCCAGGCTACATTTTTTATATCTATTGTATGGGAAGTCATACTCTGTCAGAACAGTAGTAAGAGTATTAATGGGGGATTTAATTGAACCATAAATATCCCGCCACACAGTCACACAGCGGTCACTTCTGGAGCCATTCTGAAGCCTACAGTAGTTTCCCTCCTATTCATCACTACAGGGAGCATTCCTCCTTTCCCCCTGCCCCCTGCACCCCAACCCCCCTCCATGCGTTTCCTAAATCAGAGCACATACCAGAACAGCAGGCAGTGGTTTAACACTGTTACCCACCCCCCACAGAAATGCCTTTGATACCTTCACGTGTTCCAGTCGCTCTACCTCCCATTCACCACACTGAGTAAACACAGCAGCCAGAGAGAAGTATGCTGCACACACACACATCATACACGGACACACAGAAACACATGCACACACTCTCATATGCATACGCGAGAACACACACGCATTAATCAAAAACTCATTAAAAAGGTTGCAGAGGGTTTATTAATTATTACTTGATATACTGTAGGCATTCGAACACATCTTGGGTGAAATGGAATTTCAGAAATGGCTATAGTGGCAGTCCTAGCAATAGCAATTGAGATAGAAATAAAATAAAACATCAAACAATCAAATAATATCAACTTGGATAGGAAACTAGTGCATGTCCACAAGGGTACATCAATAATTTGGCTTCACTTTTTGACAGTCAACTCAGGGGAAAATGAGAGCAGACAGTATGATGCCAGTGATAGAGCCACACAGTGTGCCTCGGAGGCAGACAGAGATACTGGCCTGCTTTGAAGTGGCCCCTGCCCAGCCCTGCCCTGGCCCCCTGCTGCTGGCTCTGTATTGGGCTTGTGAAAAAGAGCGGAGCAGGCTGCCTTGCCCTGGGCTTAGCTGGGTTATGAGCTCCAGTACCAGCGCTCCTCTGGGACTCTTATCTGAGGGCTGCGTGAGATCTGCTGCACTGCCTTTCCCTTTGAAACTGTACTCTGGGAAATTGGACACTGACGCTCAGGGAGATGACGCCTGCCCTCCTCTTTAAAATGTTTATTTCCCTTCAACCGACACACACACACACACACAGTTAAAGCTACATTTTCCTACATTTTTGGTCCCTTCCTTAACTTTTATTTGCTAGGCAAAGAGATGCAAAGCAGACCTCCACAGTGTTAAACGCAGGATGGAAATCCTGTGTCATTAAGAGGACAGATGAAGTTGAAACGTGGACACAGACATTTTGCCTTTTTATCTGCCATAAACAGCCTGGAAGAGGGAATGGATTCCACACTTCCTTCTCTTCCCTTCCTTCCCGTATCTCTTCTCTCCTTATTCTGCTCATTCTATCCTCACTTCTCGCACTCTCTGAGCAGGGGTAGACACGTAGACAGACACACACGCACACAGACAAGTTCCTTTGAAAGGTAAAGCTTCCCCAGTGGGGACCAGCAGCACATGAAAGCAGACAGCTCTGTTCTCTATTAGCCCATTAGAATTCACAGCACCATTCAGCCTTTTAAAGCTCTGCACTCTTATTATGAGCCAGAGATTAGACTCAGCATTATATGTAATACTAAAGCCATTTTTCCCCTTCCTCTTTCCCCTCCTCTCTCTCTGGCACTATGCATTCACTGCAGCCTAGCAGACTGACTAGAATATCAACACAATGAGCATTATGGCAACTGCATCTGTGAGATGGCAATAACTGAGGATGTGTGCATCTTTTCTTGCTGTTTTTTTTAGCTCCGTGTTTATGAAACAATGTTTCCAAACCCACTTAAGACATCAGCAGCACTCAGGACCTGTAAACACTGTGCTGGACTTGAATCATGTCTGATTACTCAAGTAACTAGAGCTTTATTTTTAGCTGAGGTCTCAAACAAAACAAAAAGGAAGGAGGAGAGACTAAAGAAGAATGATGGGCTCTGCTCCGACCGCCTGAGGTCTAAGGCCAACTTCCAAGCAAACCGATAAGCTGAAGTTCTGCCAAGGAGCAACTGGAAATCCCCCTCTGCTTGGAACCATTAGGGTTCACTCACGTCATAGGTCAAGCTCTGCCTGTAACCAAAGATATGATTTGATTTGACAGCAATATCACAGACCAAGACTTATCCTTAAAACGCAACAGGAGAAAGTTGAACGTCTGACAGATTCTCCTAATGGAAGGTGCTATGACAGAACTAAGGCTGTTAGTCAAACAGGACCTAGCAACAGCCTCTTAAATGCAATGGCAAGTTAAGATTTCAATTCTGATCCCATTCACTACCACTCTAAACACTTTCACATCAGCAAGCAACTCTGAAGACTGACCGACTAACGTTATTTGTTTCCCCCCTAAGGTGTGCGGAGGTGTGGTCATTCATGGTATTAATCAATCAATGACTAAAACTTACTGCATATGAATTATGATTGTAATGGGCTGTATGTCTCCACAGATGAGTCATTACTCTCCCTCTCTCTGTGTGTATGTGTGTGTGTGTGTGTGTGTGTGTGTGTGTGTGTGTGTGTGTGTGTGTAGAAAGAGAGAAGACGTAGAGAGAAAATCTGCATTGGTATACTGATCCACTCATTATCATCCCTCTCACTGTGATTGAAAGATTAATACGGCTTTTAATATCGGTCAGAGTAAGTGAGAGTGAGTAAAAGAGTGAGTGAGTGAGTGATCTCCTCTGGCTAGGGAGCTAATAAGGTTGATAACTGCCGATGGAGAGAGAGGCTCTCAGATTGAATCCTACCACCAGTGAGAGTACCCTGGCCTGGCCTCAGCTCAACCAGATGGAGGGGGAGCAGTTGAGGCACATGGAGGAGGAGAAGGAAGGGACTGCCAGACCCTGACATCAGCCTGCCACGTGTCTCCGGAGATAGCACGATGAGCATGACAGCTACCCAGGTCTCTGACAGGAGGCGGAGGTCACTCAAGGTTGTCACATAGAAATGAAATCATGGGCCTTCCCAGTTCATTTGACACATGGGTGAGCAAGCGTTTTGGCGGCCAACAGCGTGTGTGCGTGTCAGTGGAGGCTCCTCACAGGATGATGGGGAGGACCATCCTACTCAGTGAATTTCAGAAAGATACAAATTGTGAAACACAAAAAAATATCATTTTTAGATACAACTATACTAAATATATTCACGTCACCAAATATTAAAAAGGTCTATAGTTGCCTCAACAGCACTCCGTAGGGTAGAACCATGCTGTAGCCAGGGGACAGCTTTTTCCGTCATCCTCCTTGTGGTACATTGACTTCAATACAAAACCAAGGAGGCTCATGGTTCTCAACCCCTTCCATAGACTTACACAGTAATTATGATGACTTCCGGAGGACGTCCTTCAGAGCTCTTGCAGCATGAACTGACGTGCCCACCCAATCAAAGGATCATGAATTTAGTACTGAAAGCATAAGCTACAGCTAGCTAGCACTGCAGTGAATATAATGTGGTGAGTAATTGACTCAAAGACAAAGAACGGCAACAGTTGAGAGAGAGCTATAATTAGTTGTATTTTTTTCCAATTTCAATTACTTAGCTAGCTAATGCAGCTAACTTAGCCTACTCAACAACCTGACTCAGAGAGGAATGTTATTTATGTTAGCTAGCTGGCTAAGGCTATCCAACGCTCCAACTCTTCCAAGTCAAGGTAAACTTTCGGTTTTATTAATTTATTGCCACCAGGGCTCACCGGTGTAACTGCTAAACTGATTGCTGTACACTGTACTGCGTGATTGTACACATGGATTGTATTGTGGGTTTACTAATGCGTTAGTTTTAGTAGCTATGTTGACTATGATGTTAGCTAATACGGTGACAACAATGTAGACTGTGTGTAGCGGTTATGGTATGAAGGTTTGGCTTGTAGAGGTTTGTTCGCCTGGTCACAGACAGCTGTTGTGTTGTGCACTGAAGTCCACAAGAGAAGGGAAAATGTGAGAGGAGGAGAGCGCGTAGATGCGGGAAGGAACTATACAACAAGCAAAGTGATGATGCTGTTTTTATGTGGCTGCTGAAAGTGAACTGTGTGTGCGGGTGATCAGGGGTGTATTCATTCTGCCGATTCTGTTGCAATACGTTTCTTAAACAAAAGCAAACGGAACAAAATGGGAATGGACCTACCTGAATTTGTCCAATAGAAACTCTAATTTAGTTTTGCAACTGTTTGGAATCATTATTACACCCTAGATCAGCTAGATGCAGGCAAGAGTGTGCAAGGCGGTATTGAATGTGTCACTGTCTGTCACCTTGATTATTCCAATTTGTCTCTCGACCTGTGCACCTAAGTTATAAACTTTCATTTGTAGGCTAGGTTGTAGCAACCTCATGATGGGTTTAGGGCAAATTTGAGTATCATGTAGTAGCCTAAACCTAACATTGAGCTGGGTGAATGGAATATGAATGACAGTCATCCAATATGCTGCAATAGAAATATGGCCATGATCATAAAAATTTAATAAAAATGTCCTGCCTAATCTTAAAACGGCACCGACCGCCAGGTGCGTATATGTGTGAGCGTGCATGCGTGTTAAAAAGGTTAGGGGTGTCATTGAGAGGAGGTTAACTAACAGAGGAAAGAGAAAAGAGAGAGAAAGAAAAGAAGATGGAGAGATGGAAATGTAATTAACTTAATAAGAGAGGGCTATCGTACAGACAAAATGAGAGGTCCTTGATACACAAGATACACCACAACCATCCCACACATGGGGTTTCATGGGAACTGATGAGATTGTTGCTTCTCTGTGGTCAAGAGAGAAGAGAGGGGATTAAAATACCCTAGAGTAGGGGCTTGGAGTAGGGGGAGGGGGGGTTTGAGGGGATGACAGTTTGCCTGGTGCTAAGCTGCCTTGGTGACCCTGAGAGGCATGATGTAGGGAGTAGTTATGGGGGGGGAATCAATACTGTCACTTATCAGGATATTATTTGACAATATCGCAATATTAGTTTTGCGTAAGTCAGCTGTACCTGCACCAAAACTCCAGTATTTTTCCTTCATAGCTTGTAAATAGTATTTTTCCTTCATCTTCTTTGAAAATAGTGAGCCGATTTGTTTTCAGCACTTTTATTTCCATGACTGATCAAAATGAGTTATTTTCTGATGGCTCTCTCTTGTCCCTCTGCAGCAATATGTTTGGAACATCGAATCGCAATATCGAATCTCAATACATATACACAGAGTGTACGAAACATTAGGAACACCTAATATTGAGTTGCACCCCCTTTAGCCCTCAAAACAGCCTCAATTCGTCAGGGACAAGGTGTCAAAAGCGTTCCACAGGGATGCTGGCCCATGTTGACACCAATGCCTCCACAGTTGTCAAGTTGGCTGGATGTCCTTTGGGTGGGGGACCATCCTTGATACACACGGGGAACTGTTGAGCATGGAAAACCCAGCAGTGTTGCAGTTCTTGACACACTCAAACCGGTGCGCCTGGCATCTACTACCATACCCCGTTCAAAGGCAGTTAAATCTTTTGTCTTGGCACACATACACAATCCATGTCTCAATTGTCTCAAGGCTTAAAAATCCTTCTTTATCCCGTCTCCTCCCCTTCATCTACTCTGAAGTGAATTGAACAGGTGACATCAATAAAGGATCATAGCGTTCACCTGGATTCACCTGGTCAGTCTGTCATGGAAAGAGCAGGTGTTCCTAATGTTTTGTACACTCAGTGTAGCATCGTGAGACTTGCAATACACATTGTATCGGCATCTAAGTACCATGAAATCGTATCGTGAGGTCCCTGGCAATTCCCAGCCCTAGTAGGGGGTGTGAGGAAGATCTGGCCAGCTGTGTGTGTGTGTGTGTGAGAGCAGGCAAACATGGAGTTTTTTGTGCCCTATGCTCTTTTATCTGTTTTACATGATTTACATGAAAAGCTTAAAAATAATAATTGTTATTGTTAATAACGTGTTTTTATTGTATGACAGATAGAGGTTGTAATCTTCCCACTGTCTCGACGGCCCAGTAGTACATCGTTTCCGGTCTGTGATGCTGCTAGTGACAAGAGGCACTAATGTCTGTGTCTGTATGTATATGATGGAGTGGGCGGGCAACAGCCATGATCAGTGTCTTCTTTACTACCGAATATGTAATACAGTCAAAATCCCACTGATCTCCAGCAGAGATGGAATGTAGCTGTTGAAGACAGATGGGCAAATGGACAGAATTCTTTGACACATTAACCACAGGCCTCTCTCATATACACTACCGTTCAAAAGTTTGGGGTCACTTAGAAATGTCCTTGTTTTCGAAAGAAAAGCAATTTTTTTGTCCATTAAAATAACATCAAATTGATCAGAAATACAGTGGACATTGTTAATGTTGTAAATGGCTATTGTAGCTGGAAACAGCTGATTTTTAATGGAATATCTACATAGGCGTACAGAGGCCTATTATCAGCAACCATCAGTCCCGTGTTCCAATGGCACGTTGTGTTTGCTAATCCAAGTTTATCATTTTAAAAAGGCTAATTGATAATTAGAAAACCATTTTTAATTATGTTAGCACAGCTGAAAACTGTTGTGCTGATTAAAGAAGCAATAAAACTGGCCTTCTTGAGACTAGTTGAGTATCTGGGGCGTCAGCAATTGTGGGTTCGATTACAGAATCAAAATGGATTGAAACAAATAACTTTCTTCTGAAACTTGTCAGTCTATTCTTGTTCTGAGAAATGAAGGCTATTCCATGCGAGAAATTGCCAAGAAACGGAAGATCTCATACAACTCTGTGTACTACTCCATTCACAGAACAGCGCAAACTGGCTCTAACCAGAATATAAAGAGGAGTGGGAGGCCCTGGTGCACAACTGAGCAAGTGGACAAATACATTAGAATGTCTAGTTTGAGAAACAGACGCCTCACAGGTCCTCAACCGGCAGCTTCATTAAATAGTACCCGCAAAACACCAGTCTCAATGTCAACAGTGAAGAGGCGACTCCGGGATGCTGACCTTCTAGGCAATTCTTGCAAAGAAAAAGCCATATCTCAGACTGGCCAATAAAAAGAAAAGATTAAGATGGGCAAAAGAACACAGACACTGGACAGAGGAAGATTGGAAAAAAGTGTTATGGACTGCTGCAAATGGAGGATTCTTTGACGAGAGCAAAGTTTGAAGGACACAATTATTATTTATATTCAAAATCATTATTTCTAACCTTGTCAATGACTACATTTCCTATGCATTTTTGCTATATTTCCTATTCAAACTGATTTCATGTATGTTTTCATGGAAAACAAGGACATTTCTAAGTGACCCCAAACTTTTGAACGGTAGTATATATATACAGTTGAAGTCGGATGTTTACATACACTTAGGTTGGAGTCATTAAAACTTGTTTTTCAACCACTCCACACATTTCTTGTTAACAAACTATAGTTTTGGCAAGTCGGTTAGGACATCTACTTTGTGCTACACAAGTCATTTTTCCAACAGTTGTTTACAGACAGATTATTTCACTTATAATTCACTGTATCACAATTCCAGTGGGTCAGAAGTTTACATACACTAAGTTGACTGTGCCTTTAAACAGCTTGGAAAATTCAAGAAAATGATGTCATGGCTTTAGAAGCTTCTGATAGGCTAATTGACATCATTTGAGTCAATTGGAGGTGTACCTGTGGATGTATTTCAAGGCCTACCTTCAAACTCAGTGCCTCTTTGCTTGACATCATGGGAAAATCAAAAGAAATCAGCCAAGACCTCAGAAAACAAATTGTAGACCTCCACAAGTCTGGTTCATCCTTGGGAGCAATTTCGAAACGCCTGAAGGTACCATGTTCATCTGTACAAACAATAGTACGCAAGTATAAACACCATGGGACCACGCAGCCGTCATACCGCTCAGGAAGGAGACGCGTTCTGTCTCCTAGAGATTAACGTACTTTGGTGCGAAAAGTGCAAATCAATCCCAGAACAACAGCAAAGGACCTTGTGAAGATGCTGGAGGAAACAGGTACAAAAGTCTCTATATCCACAGTAAAACGAGTCCTATATCGACATAACCTGAAAGGACGCTCAGCAAGGAAGAAGCCACTGCTCCAAAACTGCCATAAAAAAGCCACACTACGGTTTGCAACTGCACATGGGGACAAAGATCGTACTTTTTGGAGAAATGTCCTCTGGTCTGATGAAACAAAAATAGAACTGTTTGGCCATAATGACCATCGTTATGTTTGGAGGAAAAAGGGGAACGCTTGCAAGCCGAAGAACACCATCCCAACCGTGAAGCACGGGGGTGGCAGCATCATGCTGTGGGGGTGCTTTGCTGCAGGAGGGACTGGTGCACTTCACAAAATAGATGGCATCATGAGGAAGGGAAATGATGTGGATATATTGAAGCAACATCTCAAGGCATCAGTCAGGAAGTTAAAGCTTGGTCGCAAATGGGTCTTCCAAATGGACAATGACCCCAAGCATACTTCCAAAGTTGTGGCAAAATGGCTTAAGGACATCAAAGTCAAGGTACTGGAGTGGCCATCACAAAACCCTGACCTCAATCATATAGAATATTTGTGGGCAGAACTGAAAAAGCGTGTGCGAGCAAGGAGGCCTACAAACCTGACTCAGTTACACCAGCTCTGTCAGGAGGAATGGGCCAAAATTCACCCAACTTATTGTGGGAAGCTTTTGGAAGTCTACCCAAAACGTTTGACCCAAGTTAAACAATTTAAAGGCAATGCTACCAAATACTAATTGAGTGTATGTACATTTCTGACCCGCTGGGAATGTGATGAAAGAATTCTTAAAATAAAGTGGTAATCCTAACTGACCTAAAACAGGGCATTTTTACTAGGATTAAATGTCAGGAATTGTGAAAAACTGAGTTTAAATGTATTTGGCTAAGGTGTATGTAAACTTCCGACTTCAACTATAATATATATATCGATAATTCAAGGATTATTTTAACAGAGGGGCAAGTTTCTCAAGTAACTCAACCTGTCACTCAGCTGTCAGAGAATGGTTTGAGGGGTCTCTGTTAGCAGCACACCTCACATCATGACCGCTGCCTAGCGGAGGTGGGAAACAACATGCCTCCCATGTGTGACTTAGTACATTTATATTAAATTGAACCTGTGGTCCTCTGTAGCTCAATTGGTAGAGCATGGCGCTTGTAACGCCAGGGTAGTGGGTTCGATCCCCGGGACTACCCATACGTAAAAATGTATGCGCACATGACTAAGTCGCTTTGGTTAAAAGCGTCTGCTAAATGGCATATTATTCGATTATATTATTATGAAGAGAGCAATGCCCCCCTCAGGTTTAAAATCCCATTGCTCATTGGAATGGGAGGTGATGGTAATAAACTGACAACTCTCCGCTCTCGGCTCCATCTGACCTTCTAGGGAGCTCTGGGAGCCAACTCCAGTACTCAGAGTGACAGCAGCCAGAGAGAGGGAGAGCGATGGAGAGCGAGGGAGAGAGGGCTGCTATCTTGTGATAAATAAAGGAGTGATAGAGCCCTGACAGGAGCGCTCGCTGGCTCTGCTCTGTCACTGGAGACTTCTACAACCCCCTGCCTGGAGCGGGCGGGAGGACAGAGGAACAGTCCTGAACCTCCCATGCTTTTTCCATTTACACTGGCCTAGCGTCTGCAGCTGACAAAAACACAATTTGCACTAAAACAAGCGATCAATATGAGATGGGGACATATGGAGAATATAGGCCTAGGGATTCTGTATATAGAGATGTAACCTCCTGGTTACTTTTAGCTCTTTCTTGCATGGACTAATTTAGTTACATTGTTGCATTGGGGACATATTTTGGAAATGGACCCATTGCTAGGCAACAGTCTGAGGCGTGAGAGAGGGAGAAGGTTAACCCCACGAACTCCGTGAGCTTTCAAGACGGCTAGTTACAGTGCCTTCAGAAAGTATTCACACCCCTTGACCTTTTCCACATTTTGTTGTGCTAACAGGGTGGGATTAAAATGGAATGAATTACAGTTCCTAAGGAAATCAGTCAGTCAATTGAAATAAATTCATTAGGCCCTAATCTATGGATTTCACATGCATCTGTTGGTCAGATACTCTACATTACATTTTACATTTTAGTCATTTAGCAGACGCTCTTATCCAGAGCGACTTACAGTTAGTGAGTGCATACATTTTCTATACTGGCCCCCTGTGGGAATCGAACCCACAACCCTGGCATTGCAAGCGCCATGCTCTACCAACTGAGCTACATGACCAAAAGTATGTGGACACCTGCTCATCGAACATCTCATTCCATGGGCATTAATATGGAGTTGGTCCCCCTTTTCTGCTATAACAGCCTCCACTCTTCTGGGAAGGCTTTCCACTAGATGTTGGAACATTGCTGCGGGGACTTGCTTCCATTCAGCTACAAGAGCATTAATGTGGTCGGGCACTGATGTTGGGCGATTAGGCCTGGCTCGCAGTCGGTGTTCCAATTCATCCCAAAGGTGTTCGATGGGGTTGAGGTCAGGGCTCTGTCCAGGCCAGTCAAGTTCTTCCACACCGAACTTGACTTACCATTTCTGTATGGACCTCGCTTTGTGCATGGGGGCATTGTCATGCTGAAACAGGAAAGGGCCTTCCCCAAACTGTTGCCACAAAGTCGGAAGCACATAATCGTCTAGAATGTCACTGTATGCAGTAGCGTTAAGATTACCCTTCAATGGAACTAAGGGGCCTAGCCCAAACCATGAAAAACAGCCCCAGACCATTATTCCTTCTCCAACAAACATTACAGTTGGCACTATGCATTCGGACAGGTAGCGTTTTCCTGGCATCCGCCAAACCCAGATTTGTCCATTGGACTGCCAGATGGTGAAGCGTGATTCATTACTCCAGAGAATACGTTTCCACTGCTCCAGAGTCCAATGGCGACGAGTGATACACCACTCCAGCAGACGCTTGGCAATGCACATCTTAGGCTTGTGTGCGGCTGCTCGGCCATGGAAATCCATTTCATGAAGCTCCCGACGAACAGTTATTGTGCTGACATTGCTTCCAGAAGCAGTTTGGAACTCAGTAGTGAGTGTTGCAACCGAGGACAGACAATTTTTATGCGCTACGCACTTCAGCACTCGGCGGTCCCGTTCTGTGAGCTTGTGTGGCCTACCACTTCGCGGCTGAGCCGTTGTTCCTAGACGTTTCCACTTCACAATAACAGCACTTACAGTTGACCGTGGCATCTCTAGCAGGGCAGAAATTTAGCGAACTGACTTGTTGGAAAGGTGACATCCTATGACGGTGCCGCGTTGAAAGTCACTGAGCTCTTCAGTACGGGCCATTCTACTGCCAATGTTTGTCTATGGATATTGCATGGCTGTATGCTCGCTTTTATACACCTGTCAGTAACTGGTGTGGCTGAAATAGCCAAATCCACTAATTTGAAGGGGTGTCCACATACACTACATTGCCAAAAGTATCTTGATTACATAAGTATTCAACCCCATGAGTCAATACATGTTAGAATCACTTTTGACAGCGATTACAGCAGTGGGTCTTTCTGGGTACGTCTCTAAGAGCTTTGCACACCTGGATTGTACAATATTTGCACATCATTATCAAGTTCATTGTTGATCATTGCTAGACAGCCATTTTCAGATTTTGCCATAGATTTTTAAGCCGATTGTAGTCAAAACTGTAACTAGGCAACTCAGGAACATTCAATGTCATCTTGGTAAGCAACTCCTGTGTTTATTTGGCCTTGTGTTTTAGGTTATTGTCCTGCTGAAAGGTGAATTTTACTCCCAGTTTCTATTGGAAAGCAGACAACCAGGTTTTCCTCTAGGATTTTTCCTGTGCTTAGCAATTCCATGTATTTTTATCCCCCCAAAAACCTAGTTCTCCCTAGTTAATTTCTTTGCCACAATTTTTGCAGTTTTACTTTAGTGCCTTATTGCAAACAGGATGCATGTTTTGGAATATGTTTATTCTGTACAGGCTTCCTTCTGTTGTTGATCCATCCTCAGTTTTCCCCTCCATCACAGCATTAAACTCTGTTTTAAAGTCACCATTGACCTCATGGTGAAATCCCTAAGCAGTTTCCTTCCTCTCTGGCAACTGAGTTAGGAAGGACGCCTGTATCTTTGTAGTGACTGGGTGTATTGATACACCATCTAAAGTGTAATTAATAACTTCACCATGCTCAAAGGGATATCCAATGTCTGCTTTTTATTTTTTACCAATCTAACAATAGGTGCCCTTCTTTGTGGTTGAATCTATGTTTGAAATTCACTGCTCAACTGAGGGACTTTACAGATAATTGTATGAGTGGGGTACAGAGATGAGGTAGACATAAATAAAATTATGTTAAACACTATTATTGCACACAGAGTGAATCCATGCAAATTATTGTGACTTAAGCACATTTTTACTCCTGAACTTATTTAGGCTTGCCATAACAAAGGGGTTGAATACTTATTGACTCAACACATTTCAGCTTTTCATTTTCTATTAATATGTTTTTAAAAATGGGGGTAGGCCAGTGTGTAGGCCAGTGACACAAAATCTAAATTTAATTCATTTTAAATTCAGGCTGTAACACAACAAAATACTTTCTGAAGGCACTGTAATGGTTTTATTGTTTTGAAAGTTAGTTGAACTCGGTCTGAGTAACCCCAGTAATGAACGGTTAGCCCTGCATCCCCGACCACGTGAGGACGGCGTAAGATATATAGATATATATATATATATTATTATTTTTTATTCAGGTTCTACTGGCATCGGAAGACCTCTGTTTTTGCTCTCCTCCCGCTCGGAGGCTCGACCGTTGGAGATGATGTGAGAGACTGAGCTCTGAGTGACAGGCCCATTGGACTGTTTGCACTGGTGCGCTTCTCATCAGTCACGCACAGGTGACCTGGATTCCGGACCGTGAGTTTCATTGGATTGGGGACTAATTACTTTGCTATTTCTTTTATTGGTTTGAAGGGGATCCCCATTGTATAAAATGAGCGCTTTTCGGTATTAAACCCTGGTACCAGGTCCTTCCTAAATAAGTGTATATCTGTGACTTATTTGAGTATTGAAATGTGTTAAATAATAATTGTTGGGTTACATATGATTCCAGTTTGAGCTTTCTATTGAGACTGATTTTATTGCGATTACACTGACATGTCTTCATAACTCATAACTTCATTTCTTGTTTGGTGTGTAGTTCTATATACTGTGTGGGCATATCTCCTAGTGGGTCAACTATATATTCTTTAGGGATATATTACTTACTAGGTGGAGGCACTGCGCTACTTTATGGTTAGGCCCACACATACATATACATTTTCACATGCTGCCTACTTACAGACCAAATAGTTTCATATTGCCACACACCTAGATACTAGGTCCAAACTGATAGGAACTCAGGTCCCTCAGAAGAGAGGGACAGAGATTATAGGGATAGAAAGATACATTGAGATAGCTTTTGCAGTTGTGCCAATGCTCAGTCTACATTAAAGCCTTGATGTTGGCTCACACTCCTGCCCTGCTAACCTATGATAGATTTCAGTATGCAGAGATGCAGTTATATGAGGATATCCATCCCCAGTCAGACCTATACTGTCACAAAGCTAAGGGCAATACCACAGGGACACCAACGCCATTAAAATAACACTCTTTGCATGAAAGATTGACTTTCAAATTCATGATGCATCCCATTTATCCACCTTGGCAGACCTGATTTAAATTATTTAAACCATTGAAGCATATTCTCACTAGCTGATACAGGCAGTCTCCCAGACTACCATTCATCTACACACACTGAACAGATTATAAAGGTATCTGGGATGACCTCGACATGTACCCCCAGGCTGAATGTGAACACCAGCTCTCTATTGAGAACCATTCATTCATATCTACTCTGAGCTGGAGTGTGACTGTGGACAGGACAGGGATGGTTGGTACTATAGCTTACCTTGTGCCAGCATGCTGAACTCAAGGAAGAGCGCGATGTGGTAGAGCTCCATGGCCTCCTCAGTGCGGGTGCTGGCTCCTCCCCTGCCCCCTGCCACCAGGACCTGCACCTCCCCCAGGCTACCGGCCGAGGGGCTCCCCCTCAGCACCAGCCCGAGCTCCACCACATCCGTGTACATGCAGTGAAGGATGACCCGCACATACTTCCGCGGGATGATGGACTCGTCCAGCACGATGCGTGTGGGTGTCTGCAGCGTGCGCTCCGTCATCTCCTCCCCCGTGCGGATGCGCCGCTGCAGAAGGTTCCGGAAAAAGGGTGAGCGGGCCGAGAGCACGGCCTTATGGGCCCTCAGGTCCTCGTCTGGGGAACCCAGCCCCCGGCAGCCCCCTGTGGCAACACCCCCTCCAGCCCCCCCACTGCTGTAGGCCTCCACCAGCTCCGCGTCGGAAGAGAAGCTGAGTAGGGCGTCGTAGTAACACATGTAGTCAAATAGCCCTCTCATGTCTGCCTCCAGGGAGTTGGGCGTGCCAAACTCCTTGCTCAGTTGCACCAGCACGTCCACGTTCTGCAGCCTGGAGTCCTCCACCCCACCCACCCCAAACTCCCCTGTGTACAGGTAGTGCAGTAGTGCAGAGAACATGGGCACATCGATGCCCACCGTCTCAATGTCCATAAGGACCTCAGCGCCGTACCCTGGAGAGGAGGACAGTAGGGTCTTGAAGAAGGGGCAGCGGGAAGCCAGCACGGCGCGGTGGGCGGGGAAACAGGAGTCCTGGAAGATGAGGTCCACGTCGGTGCAGTACTTGTGCTGGTAAAGGGCAGCCAGGTCACGCTGTAGGCTGGGTGCCTTGGCCCGCGCTAAGCTGGCATGAAAGCTCAGCTCTTTGAGGGAGGCTGTGCCCTCATACTCCTCCACGAGGGCGTTGGCATCACGCACATCCCACCCCGACAGGAGCTCCTTCATCTGGCGGGCATGGTCTGCAGAACGGCTGGACTTACGGCGCTTGATGAACCTCCTCTTGAGAGTGGCCAGACCCAGGCTCTTCTTCTTCCTGTCATGGGGCTTGTCGTGACCCTGCTCCAGGCTGTACAGCTTGGACTCCCAGCCATAGCCCTGCTGGGAGTATGACGACGTCCCTGCAACACACACATAACATAACATAACACAGAGGTCAGCTGGTTCAAATGTCGTGGTTATTTCTGAACAGGGAAATAAGTTATGCTAGGATTTTATTCATATGATACATGTATCTTGTTTTTCCACAGCTGTTTTCTAAATGCAGTCAATTCCTCTGGCTTGATAGCATTTAGAGTTTTCCATTTCTAGTCTGAAAGCATGACCCTAGGAAACCCAATCTGTCTTTTCTCCTAGCCCAGTCATGTGACCTGTTAAGACTGTCCAGACACACCACTCTGCTCTAGGTCCCCCACAGCGTGCTTGGCTCTCCCATGATCTAGGGCCTCATGTCTCTCATTTCACAGATAATTCAACTCTCTGTTAAGAAAGGAACAGGCCATCATTATCTGACTTTGATTAAGGTTTGGTTGGAATTAGACGGCAACAGGAAGTTAAACATGGACTAAAACGTTTTGTATTGTGTCAGTTTGGGGGGGTAGGAAAGTCCCCCTTCCCCTGTAGTCTTCTGCAATGCACTTGACCACCCATACACTAATGAACTACCCCGAATATCAGTGATGTTTGGCTGGAGAGAGGGGACTCGCATCAGAGGCAGCACTGCCAAATAGAAAAGTCTCTCTCTGCCCTTCCTTCCCTGAGCATCCATCACTGTGACCCACATAATAGTAATTCTAATATTGTGACTCATCCTCCGTCTACGCCTGCACAGCCAAGCTTACAACCAACAAACGTTAGAACTGTGAAGACATCCTGATATTTTTTGCAATCTACAGGGCTTTCAACCCAATCAAATCTCCCTGAGCTGGGACTACAGACAAGAAACGTGTATAAAAGCCTGGGGGTTTTCGTTAAGCAGACAAAAACTACTCTCTAAATAAATTAATAAGCAGCCACTCATAAATGGTGACTTTCATTTCATAAGTCAAGACTGACAGAACTCTTCTTGTAAAAATGAGAACCTAAATCAGTTGCTGATTGAAATGTTACACTGGAACTGAAAAGAAACTCCAACCAACCACCCTCCACAATGACTTGCACATTCCTGTATCATGCATCACATTTTAAGCATATAATTTATCTATGTTCATATCCTTGCCATGAAGGTCTGTTGAGGTCACTGATGATCTACACATGTCCCAGTGAGGACTTTCAAGATACATACACTAGAGTATTATGGTGAAGTAAGAACATTGAGAACTTACCTATGAAGGTCTGCTGTATCTGTGTGTTTCCCCCTATACGAGGGGAGCATGAGTGCGAGTAGCTGGATGCATTGGCACCCATCGTCGCTCCTCTTCACTTGCTGTTCGGGGATCTCCCCTCTTGCATGGTAATTCTGCCCAGGCGAAGCACTTCATTCCTCAGCCTTCGGCTCCCTTTCTCAGGGCCGGGTCCTCTGGAGCCTCCTTTGACACCCAAGCCCAGTCTGCCATGCCTGAAAAGGGGAGATAGAGCAGGGGGGGTTAGCCATGGAGTGATTTGATTGTTTTTGAGTAACTCTGTTACTGAGTAAAGTGCCATGGGGATTAAGGCCTGATGAGACTGTTTATACAATTCAAAACAGACCAGTCTTAATGCATAACCATACATCCTGGCCAATTTCAGACTGATCTCAATTTCCAGATAGAGGATGGACAGAGTTAGTTTTTGCCCCTAAAATACCAGAAATTCCTTTTGAAAATCAAATCATTCATTTCCTCTTGTATAACACTACACATATTTGCTATACATGCAGAGGCTATATGAAGAATAAAAACATGAAAATGTTGATATCATTTTCTAAACCATTCAAAGGTGCTTATGCTTAGCACCACTTGAGACTGGTGCACTTTCTCTGCCTGCCCCTCAGGAAATGTTGATTGGCAGGCAATAATAAATGCAATACAGATATATGGCGATCTTTGTAGGGAACCAGACCCCAGCCCTGTCCAGCCTACCTCTTTTAAACCAAAAGCCCCATACAAACCCCAGCTCAACCCATCTCTGCAGGCCCAGCCCTAGCTCCAGTTTGCCCCTGCACCCAACCTCACTCTCTGTTAGCTCCTCCATTGACCCAACCTGACCCTCTGGGAGGCTGGCGGGAAGTTCCAATGCAATGGGAGATCTGCTTTATCTCAGATGGATGTTTTTACCCCCGGCACTATAACCAGCCTCCCAGGGGCTCACAGTAACACCACACGCTCTTCACTCACACATTGGGAAACCAAACATTCACACTGGAATACACTCAAACCTAATAAAACTGTTTCACATATACTAAGTTATGGTTGATCTTTGTTTCATCAGAGGGATGGATATGTAACTAAAAATAAGCCAGGCTTCAGGGAGAATATGGACTGGATTTGTGTAGAGAATTTTAATATCTAGTATAGAGAAGAAGAAAAAAACAGATGTACCGTCTTGTTTACAAAAGAAGGTCCTCTGAGGTGCAGTAGAAAAGCAGAGCAACAATGCATCCATCACATCAGCCAAACAATACACTCCCAGCTTTACACAGCCAGAGTCCAAAACAATCATCTTCAAGAACCACATTTTCAACTAGGATCCTGGAAGCATATCTTAATGTTTGTAAAAACAACAATTTATTTGAGACCTGGACACTCAGCATCCCAAGTCTAACTCCACTCTCTCTGATGTTGAATAGGCAGAGGAAGGATGTCTGGGGGTGTGGGGGAGGGACACAGCTGGGCTGGATCAGGGTGTTGGGACTGGGACTGGGTTGGGCCTGTGGTGGGTTTGGGGAGGGGAGTGGCAAGATGAGGAAAGGCAAGGCTAGCTGGGCTATGTGTCACTAATGAGAGGTGACAGGGGAAAGGCTTCACGCCATGGCACTCCCCATCCCCTATCTTTCACTACAGCAGGCTGGGTCGCTGTATTTAATCAGCCACTTAGACTCTTAGAAAAAAAGGTTCTGGATAGAACCAAAAAAGGGTTATATTGCTTGCTTCATCTATGGCACCCCAAAAGGGTTCTTTGATCGGAACCCCAGGGGTTTGTCTTCACGGAACCAAAATTAGTTCCATATAGAACCCTTGGATTCCATATATGGAACCAATTTGTGTATATATATATATATATATATATATATATATATATATATATAACCTTAAGGGGTGCCATATATGAAGCAAGCATAGAACCCTTTTTGGTTCTATCCAGAACCTTTTTTCTTAAGAGTGTACAGAGCAGACGGAGTACCTCAGCCTCCCACAGCACATTACCATACAAAACGCCAGGCGGGAATAGGACCAATCTATTATTCAAATGACAGTCAAGTCACTTTATCAATCATTTATATGGATTTTTTTATCAGAGTGCGTAGGAAGAGAAAAGAGGAGACAGGGATATCTCTGGGTCCTACTCATATCCTCCTAAAATTCCAGCTCGCCCAAACCCCTCCTGTTCAGCCTTCATCAGATCATCAACAGTGGCGGTCATCCCACACCAGTCCAGCTCACACGTGCACACAGCCATGAATTTACATAAGGGAGACAGTAACAATTGGGATAACTTGACCTACTAAGTACTCTATAGTCAAAGCAGATGCAAAATGGCCATTTGACTTCTGTTATTACAATGAACCTATAGTCCAGAGTTGCAGATTGGTCTAGTTTTTCAAATGGTTACTGTGCCCATTAGTTCTACGATCCAGAAAGCACTGCGCATTGACCAATCACCATGTCATTGACACAAAGATAGACAGTGGATGACAAACACCAGCAGCAGAAAGAGACACACATTCACTTCATTGCAAGTTACCTAATAGCATATCGATAGCATATTTTATCCTCTTTGAAAAGTGTCAAGGAGAAGGTTCTCTTTCAGCATCGTATCAAATTTATGCTAGGTTATATTCATTTTCCTGGCATCAATAAAGTACCAAGGACTTGAATTGATAGTACACTATACCAGTTCAATCATTCACAAGGCAATATATGAGCCTTTAGCGCTCCATACCCCACAGGGAGTTTCTCTTCATTTACTTACAATGAAGATGTAGAAGAAGGCTATTGATTTCTAAAGTCTTCTCTATTCATTTGGGTTGCCCTACTAATTCATAGCTCAAACATCCAATTACCATTATCATAAAACAAAGCCGTCCCAAGACACCATCAAAAAGGTCAGGATGTGTGACTCCCTGAGCTGGAAATGGAGGTTTGGGACATCACAATGCCATTCTAATAATAAACTCTGTAATGGTCTTCTACCAACACATCTCAGCCAATTGTTGACCAGGAGAGTGAAAGGTGAATAACAAGTAGGCTCTCTGCGTCATTTTCATTGTGTGCTTTACTACTGTGCTAACTAATAAGACAGACTCACACTGTCTGAGACAGCATGTCCCCTCCCCTCTCCATGTCCCTATACCTGTGTCCTTTGCTACTGTATCAGAGGCATAATAAAGCCTTCTAATGAAGGGCTGGGATAGCTTGGGAGGTTGACTATAGAGCAGGACACTGAGCTTGTTAGTATGATGACCACAGTGCTGGCCGTCAAATTGATATGTCTCGGCACCTTCTGCTGAGCTCAGACCTGACCTAGCCACCTTTGCCCAACCTGACATAATGGATCAATCACCATTCAGTCAGTGATAGGATACACTCGTTCACTCATTTTGTGACTATGTCCAGTATATCTTGACATTGGACTACTTTCCTTGTCGTTCTGAAACATTGCCATAAAATGTCTGTTTCACTATGTTGGCCAGATTTGGGCCAGAGCCCAGCGCTCTAAAGAAAGATGTGAGAGCTGACCTTGATTTGATTATTTTCCCTACTTTTTCCTCAGGTTTATGGTCTTTCATTTGAGGCTCTGCTGAGTCGACAGACCTAAATGTTTTTGCAGGATAAACTCACTAATCAGGAGCAGAACTCTATACATTTTACTCTAAAGGGCAGTAAGAAACATCCAACTATTTGTTTATGTAGTCTGTGAATCACTGGGACAGACTTACAGGGGCATGTAACAAACTGCTTAGCTCTGCAGTGCTTTGGTCCATCAGGCCAATCAGTTGAGCAGTGCATCCGTTCATTCTACTGATTACAGCCGCTGTTAGGACAGCTACCATAAACGACCGGAACAGACCAGAAAACAGAAGCGCAGTGGTGCGCGGGTCAGCTGTTTGTTCACCCGCACCCGCCCACAATTGCTAATAACCCATCTGCAACCACCGACTGACTATATGTGATAAAGTGAAAATCTGAGGCCTGCACCCAACCCTAACCTGCAAATATAGAAGTTGCGCTATAGGCTACAGTCAAAGACTTCATAACGATTTTTTTGACAGGAAAGAAAGTTGTGAAAACGACCCAATGTGTTTCTGATAAAATGTCAGTTCGGCTTAGATGCATATTTTATGTGGTCGAAATACTATCATCTTTTATGATGCTTTTATGGATGAAGACAGCACCTCTACAGATCATATCTAACTGAGCATTACATTCTCTTAAGATGCAGGAAGATAGAAATCATATTTCTCCACTCTTGTTCCCAAGTCCAAATTTTGCCTACATTTGGTGTATCATTTTACTGCAAGAAATGCTTAATTCTGCAGGACTTATTAAGACTATAGCCCTATTCGCCCGGAACTAGTATTACTAGAGGACGTTGGTTATGTGTATTTATTACCCCAGAATGTCCGTTATTCCAGAGGACGATTCAGATGGGATACTGTTTTTTCCAAAACTGCCCCCTGTAATTCTTTATTTCGTTTATTTTGTATAAATTGACAGTGATGACGGAAACCTGGATGTTTTTTTTCTAAGTGTGAAGATATTTCAAGTCCAGGTGATAACAGGCTACACTGATCAAATCAAATCAAATGTTATTGGTCACATGCGCCGAATACAACAGGTGCAGACATTACAGTGAAATGCTTACTTACAGCCCTTAACCAACAGTGCATTTATTTTTAACAAAAAAAGTAAAAATAAAACAACAAAAAAAGTGTTGAGAAAAAAAAGAGCAGAAGTAAAATAAAGTGACAGTAGGGAGGCTATATATACAGGGGGGTACCGTTGCAGAGTCAATGTGCGGGGGCACCGGCTAGTTGAGGTAGTTGAGGTAATATGTACATGTGGGTAGAGTTAAAGTGACTATGCATAAATACTTAACAGAGTAGCAGCAGCGTAAAAAGGATGGGGTGGGGGGGCAGTGCAAATAGTCCGGGTAGCCATGATTAGCTGTTCAGGAGTCTTATGGCTTGGGGGTAGAAGCTGTTGAGAAGTCTTTTGGACCTAGACTTGGCACTCCGGTACCGCTTGCCGTGCGGTAGCAGAGAGAACAGTCTATGACTAGGGTGGCTGGAGTCTTTGACAATTTTGAGGTTGGTTCCCAAGTTTCTAAACCATACCAAACCATCTTTGGTATAGTGTTGCCATAATATTTGAATTGAGGAAGTGTGATCATAAACTAGCACACTGACAAAACAAAAAAACTAAGGACACAAAAGGTGGTCTTCATGTCAACACAACTCATGGAAGCTAGTGAGCCTCTGTTATGCTGTGTGTGCATATTAATGACTGCATCATTCAACAGTCTGCCTTGGCATTACAAACAATGAAGGAACTGGATGTCTGTGGTAAACAGGCCTGAGCCTGATAGTCTTCAACCAGACTCTCAGGGTGACATTCAACATCTTGGGAAACAAAGGCACTGACCTGCTTTTCTCAAATATGGGTCAGCGTTTAACAGGAACTTTATTTGAGAATAAATCCAGTGTCAATACCTTACCACCTTCAGCTCAATCTCTCCAATTCAGATGACTCACTTCTATTACTTTGGCGAATTTCCTTGTGACAGAGGATATGTAGACCATGCGCTTCAATATTGTGGGATATTTCTCACTTTATACAATAGTTGTCATTTCTGAGTGTAACTGTCTACATTTTACTCTGTTGCCCAGATAAAATAATACATTTATTTATCTAAAAGGAAGCAAAGCAGGCACCTCAAGGACACAAAGCCATGGAAGCAGATAACTAATGGGCTTTGCCATGTCATAATTTGTATTGGCTTTAGGCCACAGAGTAATTGAGTAAACATAGTTTCATTGATATTTAGGCTCTACACATTCATCATCACGTTGCAAGAAGGATGCAAGTGCCTTACTCAAGAAACCATAAGCAGTTTTTGATAAGAGTTTTCTTTTTAAGAAAACATTGTCCCAGTTTCTTTAGGACAATATAGGGCAAATGAGTCCTGGCATCATTCTAATCAGATGCCTGTGTGAGCCATTCTGATGCAACTCAATGACATCCGGATGGATTTCACACTCCATAGGGTTCTATACACTAAACATCCTATAGTTATAGGATACAGACTAAACATGCTGCTACCTAAAATAAACCCAAACAGACTAAATTCAAGTTGCCATAGTAGAGGTTCTTAAAATGTTGTTACTGTAGCAGTCAAATTCAAGTTTAATACATTGATCTGCCAACGTTGACAAAAAACAACAACAACATTCGAATGTTTAACATTGACAGAATTGGAAACCTCTCATTTCAAAGCAGCATCAGTCACTTCAACAGTAGGCTAAAAAGGAAATGTAGGCTAGGCTACATTGTTGCTATAGCGCGATCCGCCAACAACTAATTGGATAGGCTTACAATAGCAATAAATAGCAACAATGTATAACTATTTGTTAAATTAGTTTATTTTTATTTTTACAATTTGCAATTTAACAAGTGGTGTTCTTGTTAGAGGAATGGCATATGGATCGGACCTTTCAGGGTAGCTGCAACGTAGCCTACAAATAGGCTATATAACTTAAACCATAATATGAATGTCGTGGAAAGGCTTTGTTAGTATCGTAAGCCATAACACCGAGCCATTGTTGCCTTGCTGACAGCCCGTCGCATGCCAGCGTCGTATCATGGTATAGCCTAGGTTCGACTGAATCGGAAACAATGACTCACAGTAAAAGTGGGCATTATAGCAAACAAGTTGAGTGATACAAATACAAATAAACATTTCGGTAGCACGTTAGCCATGTTCATAACCCTGTAATTAGACTACATGTCGGTTGCTACGTCTGCTTTGACTTGCTCCTCGGAGACTTGACAAGTTCTGTAAAATAAAATCTGGTCAAAAAGGGATATGGACCTGCGATAGATCGTTGATTGAATAGTTTAAGATGTCACTGTACCTTGAGAAGACTTCGATTCTTTCAGAAATTATTCTCCCTTTTAAGTGGATTCCCGACTGAAGTTATGATGATTTCCTAGAAGAAATAGTCTAACCTACCGCACAACTCCCCTTTGTAACACCGATCATTAAGCATAAATCGACGCCATATCCACATAGAGAATCCTGCATGTGCCTTTAGATCCACTTTGCCGCGACTTTTCACCAAATTGCATGTCTTTTTTCCCCCCGAGAATAGAAACTCAAGACGTGTTCCTTAGCTTGGCTTGATTTTCCTTAAAAACCCTCATCCTTGCGCGGCGCCTGGTTGGGTGGGTGGTGTGGCCTATCTAGACGCGGTTTGCTGACTGGTTCGAGTCTGGAATGAGTAGAGAATTGTCAGCTTGCGAGCGCCGTCTAGCTGTTTGTGCGAGCTTAAAGGCTGATATGATGATATGCCTCCGCTCCAGTATTCATGACATACATTTTTAAAAAGTGTGCCAAAAGGCTCAGACTTTTCTGTTTCCATACTCTGGCCGGCACCCTAGTCTCACTGGGCCATGGCTCCGGCGGACTTGCACTTGGGGCCAAAGCCAGGCCACCTTGAATTTTCAGCCTGCATTTACATAACACTTGCTAACTGTGAACATTAACACCTTTTCAAAAAAGCAACAGTTTTGATTATGCAGAGGTTGTTGATTCTGTGCTTCACAAGTCCACACTGTCAGCCCTAGCTATGGAAACACATTTTCCCTAGTATAACATAAGGGTGTGTATACACTACTGTAACACTGGTGTTACAGTCAAAAAGCAGCAAAAGTGCAGTTTATTAATATTTTAAAGACACAGTCTGTAAGATGTGCAAAGGGTACCATCAATGAGTGGGTCACCAAAATGTTAACAATGGAGCAAATGCATCCCATGATGACATCTATACATGCACATTTTTACATGATTTCTAAGCCAACTCTATCTGTTTTGCTACATAGATGCGCACGCGTCGGTTTTGTTAACCCACCTAGATTATTTACTGGCATGCAGTTGTGGTGTGAAGATTGTTTGAAAAGTGATCTATAATCAATCAAGCCTATAAATTATTCAATAATAGGCTATATACCTAATCAATTAGGCTATTTCCTGGTGTGTTTGGTCTTATGTGTATTTTTAGGCTACAAAATAGGTAGGCTGCATTGATAGTTGATTGTTGCACTGTAGGCTAGGCCAGGGTTTCCCAAAGTCAGACCTGGCGTCAGTCATCACTAAAGTACAAATGTCCTCCAACAGAGGGCGATATGTTATATAAAATGCATTCAGACCATAGATTCTGGTGAAATCTCTTTTATAAATATGCATTTTTCCCTGATTACTTTAGTTAATTTGTTATCATAGTAGCCTAGGTGATTATTCAAATATTAAATATTTACAATGATTCTCATGTGGTTGGTATAGGCCATCAGTTCCTAAATCTTGTAGGCCTATTTCTCTTTTGCACTTTTCTATTTGCACTGACATCCTATAAACATTTCCTGAATGACAATATTAATGTGCATTGAGAGTAATCCACTCTGGTCAAATTTGTTGTCATGGATGTCACATCTTTCAGTTGGACCTCACAAACTGTAGCATATGCCCTGAGAATAGAGCTCTCTAACTGGAGTGCATCATACTAGACCTTTAGATAAGTATGTTCATGGTAACCAGGCTGTATATTTACTCTTTATGAGTCTCATATAAGGAACATCTGTTTCAGCAATACCCACAACCTCCTGCTTCCTAGTGACCTATGACACAACACAGCTCGCTGTTATTTTTGTTGTGTGTTTATTTTAATGTTTGCTGCTGACCTTATTTCCTCCCATGTAATCTGATTATACACTACAAATGTGATATGGCTGATTCTGCACCAACTAAATATTGATGTAGACTTCATCAACTGTGATTAAACCATTGTCATAGTGGGCTACAGTCAGTGTTACTGGTTTTATTTTCTCAAGGTGTCACGACTTCCTCCGAAGCTGCCTCCCCTCCTTGTTTCGGGCAGGCTTCGGCGTTCGTCGTCACCGGCCTTCTAGCCACTGCCGCTCCATATCTCATCATTCCATTTATCTTGTCTTGTCAATTACACACACCTGGTTCATATTCCCCTCATTAGTACGTGTTTAAGTGTTGCCTCTGCCTCCTTGTCCTTGTGGGTGATTGTTCATTGTGAGGATTAGTAGCTCGGTAGAGCTCAGTATTTTATATTGCCGGGGTATTTTCCCCATGTGCATGTTTGTTCCAGTGCGCCTGTTTTGCGCACTGGACTGGTTAAGCTTGATTACGGAATACATTCGGTATACTGTGATTTACCCTCCTGCGCCTTACTCCTTCAAATCACGCATCACAAAATCACCCACCCGCTATGGAGTCAGCGGGAGAGGAGCCCATGCCTGGAGTCGTGGCACGGGTCCAGGAGCATTCAACAATGCTAGCCAGCATGGTTCGGGTTCTCCAGGTCGTCCAACGCCTAGAGAGGAGAGGACCCAATCTGTTGAGGCCAGCTGGGCAACCGGATCCAGCCACCCGCACCCAGAGGGATCCATATATCCCGACCACGGGAGTTCGACGGGACAGCTGCTCTCTGCCAGGGATTCCTTCTCTAACTGGAGCTCTACTTCTCCAGCATCAGGCCGGCCCCATCGGAGCGGGAGAAGGTGTCCGCCCTCGTCTCCTGCCTCTCGGGGAAAGCCCTGGAGTGGGCCAACGCAGTCTGGAACGAAGGAGGAGCCGCGTTGGACAACTACGGGGAGTTCACTCGCCTCTTTCAGGCTGTTTTCGATCACCCGCCTGAAGGTCGAGAGGTGGGCGAGCGTCTGGTCCACTTGAAGCAGGGGACGAGGATTGCACAGCACTTCGCCTTGGAGTTTCGGACTCTAGCAGCTGGGTCCGGGTGGAACGAGCGGGCCCTTATCGACCACTTCCGGTGCCATCTGCGGGAGGACGTCCGAAGGGAGCTAGCCTGCCGGGACACCATGTTGTCCTTCACGCAACTGGTGGACATGGCCATCCGTTTGGACAACCTGCTGGCGGCCAGAGGACGTCCTGGAGGGGGTCTGCCCGTTCCAACCCCAGCGGAGCTGATGGAGCCGTGATCCGAGAGAGCCGAGGACGACAGCGCCAGTGTCACTCTGGTGGCACGAAGGGACATTACACCGCACAATGTCGGCAGCGTTCTTTTGGGTCTGGAGGCGGCAGGCAGGGCACTCTCGCATCACCCCGGGTATCGAACACCCACACTTGTTCTGAGCCCCCTGCTGCGCACTGTACCCTACCCATTCACTTTCCTGATCACATTGTAGTTCCCCAGTGTAAGGCGCTAGTCGATTCAGGCGCACCTGGGAACTTTATGGACAGGGCATTCTCACACAGTCTAGGCATTTCATTGGTTCCCCTATCCATTCCACTCCCCATCAGAGCACTTGACAGTCGACCATTAGGGTCCGGGTTTGTTAGGGAAGTTACCGCACCAATCACCATGGCTACCCACGAGACTCATTGCGAGCAAGTCACGTTTTTTATCATTGAGTCTCCTGCTTTCCCTGTGGTACTAGGTACAGTGAGGGAAAAAAGTATTTGATCCCCTGCTGATTTTGTACGTTTGCCCACTGACAAAGACATGATCAGTCTATAATTTTAATGGTGGGTTTATTTGAACAGTGAGAGACAGAATAACAAACAAATCCAGAAAACCGCATGTCAAAAATGTTATAAATTATTTGCATTTTAATGAGGGAAATAAGTATTTGACCCCTCTGCAAAACATGACTTAGTACTTGGTGGCAAAACCCTTGTTGGCAATCACAGAGGTCAGACGTTTCTTGTAGTTGGCCACCAGGTTTGCACACATCTCAGGAGGGCTTTTGTCCCACTCCTCTTTGCAGATCTTCTCCAAGTCATTAAGGTTTCAAGGCTGACGTTTGGCAACTCAAACCTTCAGCTCCCTCCACAGATTTTCTATGGGATTAAGGTCTGGAGACTGGCTAGGCCACTCCAGGACCTTAATGTGCTTCTTCTTGAGCCACTCCTTTGTTGCCTTGGCCGTGTGTTTTGGGTCATTGTCATGCTGGAATACCCATCCACGACCCATGTTCAATGCCCTGGCTGAGGGAAGGAGGTTCTCACCCAAGATTTGACGGTACATGGCCCCGTCCATCGTCCCTTTGTTGCGGTGAAGTTGTCCTGTCCCCTTAGCAGAAAAACACCCCCAAAGCATAATATTTCCACCTGCGTGTTTGACGGTGGGGATGGTGTTCTTGGGGTCATAGGCAGCATTCCTCCTCCAAACACGGCGAGTTGAGTTGACGCCAAAGAGCTCGATTTTGGTCTCATCTGACCACAACACTTTCTCCCAGTTCTCCTCTGAATCATTCAGATGTTCATTGGCAAACTTCAGACGGGCCTGCATATGTGCTTTCTTGAGCAGGGGAACCTTGAGGGCGCTGCAGGATTTCAGTCCTTCACGGCGTAGTGTGTTACCAATTGTTTTCTTGGTGACTATGGTCCCAGCTGCCTTGAAATCATTGACAAGATCCTCCTGTGTAGTTCTGGGCAGATTCCTCACCGTTCTCATGATCATTGCAACTCCACGAGGGGAGCTCTTGCATGGAGCCCCAGGCCGAGGGAGATTGACAGTTATTTTGTGTTTCTTCCATTTGCAAATAATCGCACCAACTGTTGTCACCTTCTCACCAAGATGCTTGGCGATGGTCTTGTAGCCCATTCCAGCCTTGTGTAGGTCTACAATCTTGTCACTGACATCCTTGGAGAGCTCTTTGGTCTTGGCCATGGTGGAGAGTTTGGAATCTGATTGATTGCTTCTGTGGACAGGTGTCTTTTATAGAGGTAACAAGCTGAGATTAGAGCACTCCCTTTTAAGTGTGCTCCTAATCTCAGCTCGTTACCTGTATAAAAGACTCCTGGGAGCCA
This sequence comes from Coregonus lavaretus, assembly GCF_964263955.1. Taxonomy (NCBI): domain Eukaryota; kingdom Metazoa; phylum Chordata; class Actinopteri; order Salmoniformes; family Salmonidae; genus Coregonus; species Coregonus lavaretus. Next base: position 24,931,577 of record NC_140005.1, on the reverse strand, counting down.
GAAACCTTTCTGATTGAGAGGGGGTGAAATACTTATTTCCCTCATTAAAATGCAAATCAATTTATAACATTTTTGACATGCGTTTTTCTGGATTTTGTTGTTGTTATTCGGTCTCTCACTGTTCAAATAAACCTACCATTAAAATTATAGACTGATCATTTCTTTGTCAGTGGGCAAACGTACAAAATCAGCAGGGGATCAAATACTTTTTTCCCTCACTGTATCCCTTGGTTAGCACTCCATAACCCCACATTATCATGGCCGCAGAGGGTTCTCACGGGGTGGTTGTGAGAGTGTCAAGGTAGGTGTCTCTGTGTTTCCGTTGGTGCAACCACGGTGGAAAGTCCAGACAGTACCTCCACCGTGCGCATTCCCCCCGAATACCTCGATTTGGCGCACATGTTTTCCAAAACGCAGGCGACCAAGTTACCACCTCATCGGGCGGGGGATTGCGCGATAAACCTCCGGGTAGACGCTGTGCCTCCCAGGAGTCATGTGTATCCCCTGTCACAGGCTGAAACGGAGGCTATGGAAACATACGTCGCAGAGTCCCTGTGCCAGGGATATATACGTCCCTCCACTTCATCCGCCTCCTCAAGTTTATTTTTTGTGAAGAAGGACAGAGGTCTGCGCCCGTGCATTGATTATCGACCACTGAACAGGGAGACGATAAGATTTTGTTATCCTCTCCCCCTCATTCCTTCAGTGATCGAGTCAATGCATGGGGCGCGCTTCTTCACCAAATTAGATCTCTGGAGTGCGTACAACCTGGTGCGTGTCCAAGAGGGGGATGAGTGGAAGACAGCATTCAGCACAACCACGGGGCATTATGAAAACCTGGTGATGCCCTACGGTTTGATGAATGCTCCATCCGTCTTCCAGTCCTTTGTGAACGACGTGTTTCGGGACATGCTTGGTCTCGGTGTAGTGGTCTACATCGATGACATTCTGGTGTATTCCATTACGCGCGCCGAGCATGTGTCCACGGCATGCGCCGAGCAAGTGCTGGCCCAACTGTTGGAAAATGACCTTTATGCCAAGGCAGAAAAGTGTCTGTTTTTCCAGAAGTCCGTCTCCTTCCTCGGATACCGCATTACCACCTCAGGTGTGGAGATGGAGGGAGATCGCATTTCAGCCGTTCGTAATTGGCCGACTCCAACCACGGTTAAGGAGGTGCCGCGCTTTATTGGCTTCGCCAACTACCATCGGAGGTTTATCCGGGGCTTTGGCAAGGTCGCAGCTCCCATTACATCTCTGTTGAAGGGTGGGCTGTCCCAGCTCCGCTGGTCTGCTGAGGCTGACAGGGCCTTCAGTAACTTGAGGGGTCTGTTCACCTCAGCCCTGGTACTGACCCACCCCGATCCATCACTACCATTCGTAGTGGAGGTGGATGCGTCCTAGGTAGGGATAGGCGCTGTCCTATCTCAACGCTCGGGCACGCCACCCAAGCTCCGCCCCTGTGCCGTCTTCTCTATGAAGCTCAGCCCGGCGGAGCAGAACTACGACGTTGGTGATCGGGAGCTGTTGGCTGTTGTCCGAGCCCTGACCGTGTGGAGGCATTGGCTCGAAGGGGCGAAACACCCTTTCCTCGTCTGGACGGACCACCGTAACCTGAAGTACATCCGGGCAGCGAGGAGGCTGAATCCTCACCAGGCCAGGTGGGCCCTATTCTTCACCCGGTTTGATTTTACACTGTCATACATCCCAGGTACGAAGAACGTGAAGGCAGACGCATTGTCATGGCTGTATGACACAGTGGAGAGTCCCAGAGACAACACCCCCATACTCCTGGCCTCCTGCATTGTGGCGCCGGTAGTATGGGTGATGGACGCAGATATAGAGCAGGCGTTACACACAGAGCCATCTCCACCTCAGTGTCCAGCTGGGCTGCAGTACGTGCCTGCTCTTATCTGTGACCGTCTGATCTACTGGGCACACACGTCACCCTCCTCTGGTCACCCAGGTATCGGTCATACAGTGCCCTGCCTGACCGGAAAGTACTGGTGGCCTACCTTGGCTAAGGACGTGAGGGTGTATGTCTCCTCCTGCTCGGTTTGCGCCCAGAGTAAGGCACCTAGGCACCTCCCAGTGGGTAAGTTACAACCTTTACCAGTTCCATAACGACCATGGTCTCACCTGAGTGTTGATTTCCTTACCGATCTTCCCCTCTCCCAAGGTAACACCACCATCCTGGTCATTGTGGACCGCTTTTCCAAGGCCTGCCACCTTCTTCCTCTGCCCGGTCTCCCCACGGCCCTGCAAACTGCGGAGGCCCTGTTTACACACATCTTCCGGCACTACGGGGTACCAGAGGATATAGTGTCTGACCGGGGTCCCCAATTCACATCCAAGGTCTGGAAGGTGTTCATGGAACGTCTGGGGGTCTCGGTCAGCCTGACCTCTGGTTTCCACCCTGAGTCTAATGGGCAGGTGGAACTGGTAAATCAGGATGTGGGTAGGTTCCTGCGGTCCTACTGCCAGGACCGGCCGGGGGAGTGGTCGTTGTTCTTGCCATGGGCCGAATATGCCCAGAACTCTCTTTGTCACTCCTCCACTAACCTAACGCCATTTCAATGTATTTTAGGTTACCAACCGGTTCTGGCACCGTGGCACCAGAGCCAGACCGAGGCTCCTGCGGTGGATGACTGGTTTCGGCGCGCAGAGGAGACGTGGGACGCTGCCCACGTCCACCTCCAACCCGTCGTGCGTCGTCAGAAGGCCAACATTGACCGCCACCGCAGTGAGGCCCCGGTACGAATTACCGGGTGATCGGGTCTGGCTCTCGACCCGGAATCTGCCCCTCCACCTGCCCTGCCGGAAGTTCGGGTGGGGGGCCTCAGTACCTCGTGGAGTGGGAGGGGTACGGTCCGGCGGAACGGTGCTGGGTCCCGGTGAGGGATATTCTCAATCTCTCCCTGTTGCAGGATTTCCACTGTCGCCATACGGCTCGCGCGTCCTCCTGGCCGTCCCCGAGGCCTGGGTCAACGCGCTGCTGGAGCTGCGCGTCAAGGGTGGGGTACTGTTACGACTTCCTCCGAAGCTGCCTCCCCTCCTTGTTCGGGCAGGCTTCGGCGTTCATCGTCACCAGCCTTCTAGCCACTGCCGCTCCATATCTCATCATTCCATTTGTCTTGTCTTGTCAATTACACACACCTGGTTCATATTCCCCTCATTAGTACGTGTTTAAGTGTTCCCTCTGTCCCCTTGTCCTTGTGGGTGATGTTCATTGTGAGGATTAGTAGCTCGGTTGAGCTCAGTAGTTTATATTGCCGGGGTATTTTCCCCGTGTGCATGTTTGTTCCACTGCGCCTGTTTTGCTCACTGGACTGGTTACGCTGGATTACGGAATAAACTCTGTATACTGTGATTTACCCTCCTGCGCCTGACTCCTTCAAATCACGCATCACACAAGGTGTCAAGCAAGTAGGATTAATTTTATGGTGAAACATTTCTATATATTTATTCTGTACAATTTGATTGCAATTAAACCCAATCATATAAAACTCTATCATACCAGTCCTCAATACATTTGTCCAGCCTCTATGATTGCATGTATAGTATGTTCTTTGACAATGGTCTTGGAGTCTGGGCCCTGTTGTAGTGACTCCTCCCTTTGGATGATAATAATGGGAAGGCTTGATGAAAGCCCAGTGTCTCTATCTCACAGGATGTGCTGCTGGGAAGTTTTCCAGTGTTACTGAGATCAGATCTGCTGTCCAGAAGCTGTGAACCTGACGTTAGCCACACAGGACTAAGTAGAGCGATGTTTGCTCTTTTTAGGGGACCAACTGGGTTCCTTGTACGGACAAAGGCGGTTCTGCAGGACTACAGATCAAATATCTACAGCAAGCCACCCAAGGACAAGATTGGGCCTGGGGTAGGAACCAAAGCTCCTCTCTGTCCAACTTCTTTTTTGCAATCAGAAAAATATTGTTTTGGAAGTGTCCCATATGGCAATTGTTTCGTTAGGGCCATGTTACCAATTTCTTTAACTTTTGCGTTCTTTTTTTTGTTGGCTGCAAATGTTTGAAAGTGTATGGTATCCTATATTACCATTCAATGTCAGAATTGAGTGGTCAGGCTGGTCTAGGCAAAGCTCATAGCAATTGAACTAAAACAAAGTAAATTCTGAGAAGTTGCTGCCCACTGAACTCCTAAAATCACACGAAACTACAACACTACAACAAAGTTACAGTCTGAGGCAGCCATATCTTTAACACATTCCATTACATTCTCTAATGTGGTGAATTCAAGCGAAGGGGTTTTTCCAGCTGAAAGAGAAATATGTTATATTTATTTATTTATTTTTTAATTATTTTTATTTAAGTTAGTAGTGCCAAGCTTTCTCCTCTGATAATAAATCTGATGACAGAGTTGTGAGACAGAACCTAGTGCCGGTGCAGCCGTCCACTCAACTTTCCTCAGGGACATCCACAGGGTTTTTAACTGATCATTTATGGGTGTAGCTATGAAGCCCAACAGTGCCAGGGGAGGATGCTGTGGAGGCAGGGGGATGGAGACTGTGCTAGGGAGACCATGATGTAATATAATCACAGCAAAGGATCATGACCCTCTGGGGGGCAGGTCAATTGGTCGGCCCAGCTGTAAACCTACATACAGCATGAAGGAGAGAGGGCTTGATAAATAGGAAGAGACAGAAAGTTGGTGTCTATGAGAGAGAGAGAGAGAGAGAGGGGGAGAGAGAGATGGGTTTTACACAAATGCATAAAAACTTGACCCAGGTAATTAGTGTTATTACGTGACCAAGGAGTTACATTCAGCTGTTGCCTGTTGGCCATTTGATTCAGTATTTCTGTACAGCAATGTTTTATATTCTAAATGTGTATGTGGTTTCCTTGTTTCCCTCACAGCAATCTCTCTTCACAATTTCAGTGTTTGCGTTCGCTCTCCTGGCCCCGGCTGGATGGATCATGCACTGTATACCAGTTTACCGCCAAAGACCCCCTCCAGAACCCTGACTGTGCTCCACCACCATGCATAGTATGACATCAGTGAAACATCAGTGAAAGACAAAAACGTTGCCTAAATGTATCTTATCTTAATAATGTATAAGATGAATGAATATATAAACAGATAAATTAAACCACAATAATTTACCAGGTGGATGGTATAATGTTTAATATTTGCCATTTATTTATTTTCTAAAGAGGTGGGATCATGAAATGTGAATGCATTATGGATTGGGCCATTAAATTAGCACTGCTTCTATTTGTAATCATACCTTTGCAGTAAGTGCCATCCTATCTGACTCAGATCAATAAAGACAAAGTTGGCACACTGTTGCATTGTTGTTTGTCTTTATTGCAGACATGAAACATTGTTTCAGCAGGCTGGCCCACGTCACACTCAGTTTTCAGCTCAACAATTCCAATCTGTATGTGACTTCAGTTAAATACGTGATTTTTGACATGTCTTCTAGTGGACAAGGAGTACCAGGAGCCAGTGGGTCAGCCCAGGACCAGGCTCCAGAGACAGGATGTTGTTACTTTATCAGCTGGAGATGGGAATGGGAATACTTTAGTCTTGGTTCTTGGCACACACTGAGATCCATTCTCTTAGCCTCAGAACTGAAAATCTTGTTTATCTTTGGAACATCTTGTTTATCTTGTTTTAGCTGGGGTGAGCTGGGAAGAATTCCAATTACTTTCTGTAAAGAAAAGAAAACCATTCATGATATAAATAGTCAGTTGCCATAACCCCCCAGTGATGATGGAAAGACTTGGAAAAGCAAGAATATAGGAGCAATTCCTTCTCACCACTAACTAATGTGGATCAAATGGCCTATGTTTACCACAAATAAGTACAGTAGTTTGATAGTATATGGTTTTTGTGCATACTGTCACAATACATTGTTTAAAAATGCGACCCCTGATACTTTATACGTTAACCATCTGTTGCTTGATTATAAATTAGTCTATATAAAATAGTGATTATAAATTAGCCTATATAAAATAGTGATATATAGCCTAAGAGGAGTAAGTATGCCACGACGTTCGAACTTCTCACTTTGAATCTCAGCTGATGCTGAATTGTGAAAAGAGCATTAGCAGCCTCATGTTGAGGCGGGTGTTAAAAATCACTTTTTTGAATGACAATTTGTCATAGTCGGACCAGTCCATTTGGAAGAGTATGTGCTGATTTGGGTTCGGCTTTTTCTATCAGCACATTGACATATACATATACAATGACATATATAACATATACACGAAACACACCACATGCATTTAAATTACTTACAAGCCCAATGCAATAGATTTCAATTGCTGTTAACCTGCTTTCATGGCAGCAGTGGTACAACCAAAGCGAGCCTGTGCGCGAGGGGGTTTATTCACTTTTCTCAAGACAACACCGTAGGGGAGAAAAAACATTTGACAATTGACAGTGTTTGTTTTATGATTCGTGAAGTATTTCCACAATGTCTACGAAAGCAGAGCAATGTAAGTACTATTATTTAAGATTTTCCTATTAGATCCTCCCATTTTTAGGTGTAATTTTATAGTAAGAAAGCGAATGAGGGGAGCTGTCCTTGGTGATGAAACCGCGGTTGCTAAGGCAGGTTGCAACACGTCCTCGCGTTGCAGAGGATGGCTCTAGGGGCTGGTGTCTAGGGGATGCGCTATGTTCTGGCGGTGGTCAACAAAAATACATGGGGAAAACATACTAACAGATATTAAGCATTCATCTTTGATTGACACGCTGAAAGAAAGGTTGGTGCAGCAGCGAGATGTATTGGTTTCAAGGTCGATTTGACAAATTCTCCACTAAACAATATGGTGGCATTGGTGATCAATAATGTGGTTGATTTGCTTGTTTACATCACATCTTTTACTTGCATAATAAAATACGAGTTTTTTCTTCATCATTTGCCTCTGAACAGGTGGATAAACAGACTGCAGTTACACTATTTGATAAACTATCAGATTATTTACTCTAGAAATGGAGAGTGAATCAATGCATAGTGTAATAAACAATTGGTGTTTATTGGCCCAGCGTCGTCCAGGGTAGGGGAGGGAATGGCCGGCAGGGATGTAGCTCAGTTGGTAGAGCATGGTGTTTGCAACGCCAGGGTTGTGGGTTCGATTCCCAAGGGGGGCCAGTATGAAAAATAAACTAACTGTAAGTCGCTCTGGATAAGAGCGTCTGCTAAATGACTAAAATGTAATGTAATGTGTTTTTTTGTTGTTGTCAATCAACACACCTTGAAAGAACTCAACATTTCTCAAATAGGCATATGTGTTTTGAATAGGCCTATAATAATAAATGGAAGGAACAAAGTTCCTATATCTACATTTATCTGTGATAAAGCCGTCTTAAACGACTTTAAATCTATTTGGCCATGTTTGGGGCAACATAGAATGTACTACGTACTACATGCTACCTTATGGTACCATGTATAAACACCCACTAGGTAGCTTTGACGATTTGTGTTGTTTCTCCTGCATTCGGTAGGCTACATTGACATTACTGAATTGGTCAGACATTAGTTTGCACAAGTATCACAAGTTTTAGCCCTTAAAAACAAGCGTTCATATTTTGTTTTGGCAGGAAAAAACAATAGTTTTTTGGGCCTTTACTAAGCCTATCCACCCAGTTGGCTCTAGCAATTGAGCCTGTGGACGAGGTAACACTTTTGCTTACATTTCTGCTTTTGCAAAGTGTGTCTGAAGGAAGCCCTGCTGATTCTATTTACAGAACCACTGTGTTGTAGCCGACTCATATTGGCCATGTATTCATTGGTATGAAATGAGCAAAAAATGAACACACTTCTACACCCACGTATAAAGCCTACACACACTAATTTACTTACACACACACACCCTGCCCCACACAAACACAAAGCCTGTGGGTGTTATTGTTATTTTTGGGACTTGTCATTTGCAGTTCAGCGAGCACTAAACACTACCAGCACGAGTCACAAAATGGATGGCACCAAAATGACCCACTCCAGGGCTGGTTGTGACCTAGCTGGCCAAACACAAAGGTCACTTAAAGAGAGACAGTGAAGATGCCACAGGGACCCTGACCCTTTGCTATGCTTGGGGCAGCATATCAATGACCAGGCTTATACTGTACCAACCATAGCCCATTGCCCCCACCCCCCTGATTTGATAAAGGCTTCAACAGACTTCTTTTGTTTGTCACTCTGCTCTTTATTTTGTTTAGTTGCCTCTAAGATACGATACTTGCAAGAGTATCACAACCGTGTGCAACACAATATTTACCCCGTGCCCTCCGGAACAGACATTGCAAACACACTGAAATACTTTTCCCAAACCCTGCTCAGGTAAGTACCCTGCGCTGGAACCACAGGTGAAGTAACAGAGTATAACAGTATTTGATGTTTAGTTTCAGAGGAGAGGTGACTGGGGTGTAGCCTAATTCTAATACATGCACAGCAATATGACAGCATTATTGCTGGTAGGAAGTCAGTTGAAATTAGAAGATAGAAGTGGAAATATGGGAAATGGTTTCCAACAGTGCAAGTGTATCATCATTTAAGATTCCTAGTTGATAACCACCCAGGTCCTTTTTAGAGAGGGAATTGGGTTGCTCCATCCTCTGCCTTTGTGACACCATATGTTTCAAGTTGCTATACGAGGACCATGATCCTACAGGATATCAACAACAAGAGTCAACAATACGATCAACTCGTATCGCTCCATGGCTGTTTGATATTGTAGTACCCTATTTTGAAATAAAATAGAGAAGGTTTGTTGGGCTCCAACCAATAAATCAAATCTGCCAAGATTGCCATTACTGAGTCTTTCCAATGTGGGTGTGCCTCAAAGGGATTTGAATTGTGTTGATGTTGTAAGTAGGAGGTTATGAATAAGAATGTGAATAACAATGTTATTTTGCAGAGTGTACCTGGTATGGTTGGTATTATATTGGAGAAAAAGTACCAAAAAGAAATAGGCAATTTCAACCCCTCTGTAGGTTCAGTGGTAGCTTTGTAGATGCACATGTCCCTGGGATGGCCTGTAGTCTCACTCCCAGAGGGGCTAGGGGAGGTCTGGTCCTCTGGCTCCTTGGGTCTGACAGTTCCCAGTGTGCTGTGACAGAAGGCCTGTGGAGGGAACAACACGTCCCCTCAGAACAGGTCAAGAAGCCAGGGCAGCCATTATGGCCACAACCAGTATGTGACATTTATTTGTTGAGTTTGAGCAGAGCTCTCTGTGAGAATCAGCTGTGCTTTGATCATTGGCTACATAAATCATCATCATTAGGGAGACAGAACTTTCATGTTCCACTTTTATGAAAATTATTGGATTATGACGATCATTTTCATTTCATCACACGGTGGACATAGTAGTGAAAAAAAATTTGTGGCTAAATTACGATAATTTTCAAGTCAATATTGGCAAAGTATCTTTCTGACTTTGTTGAGAGAATGATCTAGCTAGATGTGGTAGCTAGTGTATTGTTACAAGCCTGGCATCCTATTGGTCCTTGGCACAGATGGAGCGTGACAGGGGCTGTGATTGTATAAGCCTATGTTGTGGTGGCATGTTAACGCTAATGACAATTGTGTCTGTGAGGCTCAGTATCGCTGGGGTGTGAAGGGAATCACGCGGGTATGATACTGTAACATTCGCCTCATGTTTTCCTTGAGCCAAATCTCCTCCCTCCCAACTCACACAACAAACCATGCCTCCCATATTGAAACCACTCTGCACTGCTCAGTAGACTCTCAGACATTCAGACAGGCACCTGTGTTTCATTGGCCTGGGGTGAACAGAGGGAGAGAGAGAGTGTGAGCTAAAGAGAGGGCGCACTGAGACTTGCATATGTCAGGTTCCTGGAAAAAAAAGAGTCCCGCACAGACAGAGGATGGAGCGCCAAATTAATATTTAATTAATTCTGCAGCATAGAGCGCTATCAGTGTAAGACTATTACGATATTGGTGTAAAGGGATGGGGCTACCTGGGCTCAATTTAAGGGGGCTTACCCAAAGGGGGTGCTATGTAACATGTCATATACAGTGGGGGGAAAAAGTATTTAGTCAGCCACCAATTGTGCAAGTTCTCCCACTTAAAAAGATGAGAGAGGCCTGTAATTTTCATCATAGGTACACGTCAACTATGACAGACAAAATTAGAAAAAAAAATCCAGAAAATCACATTGTAGGATTTTTAATGAATTTATTTGCAAATGATGGTGGAAAATAAGTATTTGGTCAATAACAAAAGTTTCTCAATACTTTGTAATATACCCTTTGTTGGCAATGACACAGGTCAAACGTTTTCTGTAAGTCTTCACAAGGTTTTCACACACTGTTGCTGGTTTTTTGGCCCATTCCTCCATGCAGATCTCCTCTAGAGCAGTGATGTTTTGGGGCTGTCGCTGGGCAACACGGACTTTCAACTCCCTCCAAAGATTTTCTATGGGGTTGAGATCTGGAGACTGGCTAGGCCACTCCAGGACCTTGAAATGCTTCTTACGAAGCCACTCCTTCGTTGCCCGGGCGGTGTGTTTGGGATCATTGTCATGCTGAAAGACCCAGCCACCTTTCATCTTCAATGCCCTTGCTGATGGAAGGAGGTTTTCACTCAAAATCTCACGATACATGGCCCCATTCATTCTTTCCTTTACATGGATCAGTCGTCCTGGTCCCTTTGCAGAAAAACAGCCCCAAAGCATGATGTTTCCACCCCCATGCTTCACAGTAGGTATGGTGTTCTTTGGATGCAACTCAGCATTCTTTGAGTTTTGACCAAAAAGTTCTATTTTGGTTTCATCTGACCATATGACATTCTCCCAATCCTCTTCTGGATCATCCAAATGCACTCTAGCAAACTTCAGACGGGCCTGGACATGTACTGGCTTAAGCAGGGGGACACATCTGGCACTGCAGGATTTGAGTCCCTGGCGGCGTAGTGTGTTACTGATGGTAGGCTTTGTTACTTTGGTCCCAGCTCTCTGTAGGTCATTCACTAGGTCCCCACGTGTGGTTCTGGGATTTTTGCTCACCGTTCTTGTGATCATTTTGACCCCACGGGGTAAGATGTTGCGTGGAGCCCCAGATCGAGGGAGATTATCAGTGGTCTTGTATGTCTTCCATTTCCTAATAATTGCTCCCACAGTTGATTTCTTAAAACCAAGCTGCTTACCTATTGCAGAGTCAGTCTTCCCAGCCTGGTGCAGGTCTACACTTTTGTTTCTGGTGTCCTTTGACAGCTCTTTGGTCTTGGCCATAGTGGAGTTTGGAGTGTGACTGTTTGAGGTTGTGGACAGGTGTCTTTTATACTGATAACAAGTTCAAACAGGTGCCATTAATACAGGTAACGAGTGGAGGACAGATGAGCCTCTTAAAGAAGAAGTTACAGGTCTGTGAGAGCCAGAAATCTTGCTTGTTTGTAGGTGACCAAATACTTATTTTCCACCATAATTTGCAAATAAATTCATTAAAAATCCTACAATGTGATTTTCTGGAAAAAAAATTCTCAATTTGTCTGTCATAGTTGACGTGTACCTATGATGAAAATTACAGGCCTCTCTCATCTTTTTAAGTGGGAGAACTTGCACAATTGGTGGCTGACTAAATACTTTTTTCCCCCACTGTATTAGTAAAGTATTATGTAGTTGCCAGCTTTGCCTCCCAGCCAGTCATCTAGAAAGTAACACATACCAGCCAAGCTGTCTAGCTCTCTGCATCAGTGAACCATGGATTCACAGTTGCCCTGACCCCATGCCAAATTCCATCACTCATTAGAGTGACTGTGAGGAACCAAGATGCAGTCTGACACTGAATCAAGATAATTTCATGTATCGTAGTATAATGTGATGTACTTCATTCCTAGTTCCTCTTGAACCTTGCCTGGCATGAACAAGTCACACTCAAAGGAAATTAAATATCTCACTTCTAGCTAAGAAACAGTGGTTATTACGGTATTATATACCCTAGTTAATGCTTATTTACGGTAATGTAATTTATAATCTGTGGCTCAGTTAGTGAAAACATTTAGAAGATAGCGAAAGTGTAGGTTGTTAAATCTGATCTAAGATGTGTTTTACTGTGTGTGCATAACGTATGTGTGTTTATTTGTCTGTGTGTCTCTGTGTGTCTCTGTGCGTCTGTGTGTGTGTGTGTTCAATTCAATTCTGCAGTTTAATATGTGCAACGAGGGCAGTGATATTAAGTCATACTCCGCAAGATATAAAGCTAATCCCCCCCATTGTTGTAAACTGACTATCCGTTTCAACTCCCTGAGATAATGTTTTTTACACTTTGGTTTCTGATATTTAAAATTGTCCAACATGCGGCCAAATTCTTACGGAGTATAACTTTCAGGGGAATAGTCAGAGTAAGAAAAGTTTTAAATGATTTTGATCTTGTAAAACGTCATAATAGTAGGCTATTCTGTATTGCTACACTAAAATCCTCTTATTCACTGCCCCTGTAGAAATTATATACCTCTGCCTCTATGAATGACCTTTCAAAAACAATACATCAGAATTTGTAATCTGGGCTCTCATGCTCCAAGTCATTTTACTGATAGCACAGCTTAGTGCTTTTAGATCATCTTTAGTAAAAGAGCAAGGCTCGCTGTCTCCCCCCACCCCCCACCCCCACCCCCCTTCCCCTCCCCACCCCTAGAATCCACACACACAAACCAACCAACTAGTTCTCCCTTCTCTCTAAATGGTGAGATATCCACCTTCCCAGGGGACAGCAAACACAAACGTCCATCCCCCATTAGCTCACAAACATAATGCTACCGGTCATCCCGTTTGAAACAACCTATTCCTTTGTCATTATAGTTTCTCCCCTACCGTAGATTAGTTCTTACATTTATTTTAGAGACTTGAATCCATATGCCTGTTGGATCTCATTATTTCTCCTGATGATACTGATACAGTATCATAATGTATACATACGGACATTTTGTCTCTGGTGCAATAAACATGTGCTGTGACCTAGGAATTCTTATCTAACCTCACACACATGTTTATTACTAGCTGAAGCATGTTTCAAAAGTGTCACCTCTGTATTTTCCCTAACCAATTTGGTGTCACTCCCATCCTTGACGACAGCCCTACAAAACAGGATATTTATCCCTGAGAAACATCATGGCCCATTGGCCTCTCGGTATGACTGCTGCTGAATTTATCTTTTTGGAATGTGGCAGCCATAGAGGGAAAATCATTTGCAGTTTCCCCTTTGGAGAAGTATGGGGTTGCCACTGAAAACATGCAATTATTTTTATTTTTTCTCCTTGTCACCAGATACGCATGAGATGCAGTGATCATTGAAGTTTTTGCAAACGTTTCTGTTCATGTTTTTTTGTTTTCAGAAGACAAAGATGTACAAAAAGTGAAATAGAAAATTAAAGTCATTGTATGTCACACTGAACGGATAAAGCAGGGAACAATTCCCCATGCCTTCAGTGAAATATTAGAGACACTGCATCCTATGTGGGGTCTATCTGGGTTTGTTTTCTTCTATTTACCCTGTCTCTGTAGTGCCATTTCAATGTAATGTGCTGTTTCTTTGTGTCTTTGTTGTCTCTTTTTTTCCCTTGTTCCCCCTCCCCTCTCCCCCCTCACCCCCGGAGCAGCATTCTGTCCCGCACAGGCAGGAAGGAGAACCAGGAAGCTTCCAATTTGGCCGTGCCCATGACCATGTGTCTTTTTCCTGTGCCATTCCCACTCACCCCATCTCTAAGACCACAAGTCAGTTCCATCAACCCTACAGTTACTCGCTCCCTCCTTTACAGCGTTCTGCGTGATGCCCCGTCAGACCGTGGGGGGCAGGGGCAGCAGAGTCGGGACGCTCAGCTCTCAGAGTACCCCTCTCTGGACTATCAGGGGCTCTATGCGACCCTCGTGACCCTGCTTGACCTGGTGCCCCTGCTGCAGCACGGTCAGCATGGTGAGTGAAACCAGGACACACCTTTGTACGTGTCAGTCGCCCCACGACCCGTCTTGACCACATGAAGCTGCCTTTTCTGGCCTCATTCCCTTCAAGAGACGAGTCCCACAGAAGATCTAAAGGGATGCATGGGGTGATGGGGAACATGCTGAATCCTGTCAGCTAACTTTGTTGATAACTTACTGGAATTTACAGACATATTGTAGTATTGTACACATGTATTAACTATTTGCAATCTCTTTTTAAAAAATGCATTGAAAATGGAAATGTATCTGTAAAAAAGCTATTTTAAAGGTTAAATTGCTATGGTTAGCATATGTTGTGTATCTATTAACTGCACCAGGGAATCGTAATCTGTAAATAGCAAGTCTGTGAATATATCTGAATATATGGAATAAGCATGAAAGTACATCTTCTTGACTAGAAAGCACTACCCTTTGCTGAGGGCAAACATCAGTGCAGTATTAATGGGTTTTACTGAAACCGCACTGACCTAAACTGAGTTTCACAATACTCTCTTAGGATTTTGTTGTATTTATACACATTGTATATTTATGTATTTTCTTTAGGTTTTAATGGTATATTTTTATTTACTTACATATGTTTGCAACATATGTACATTTCATTGAATTACTGTCTCTCTCTCTGTGTCTGTGCGTCTTGGCTCTCCCTTCTCCCATCAGATCTGGGACAGTCCATATTTTACACAACAACTTGCCTCCTGCCCTTTCTCAGTGACGATATTCTCAGCACTTTACCCTACACTATGATCTCCACTTTAGCTACATTCCCCCCATTCCTGCACAAAGACATCATTGAGTACCTGAGCACCTCTTTCCTCCCCATGGCTGTATGTGAGTACAGCCACTCTGTATCTAACATCTATCTACTTGCATGTGAAAAAGAACACCTTTTCAATTCAACACAAAGTTAACAAGTCATTAAGTGGGATAAGTCTCATTCAATATCAGCAGTCATTACCATATCAAAGAAACTGCTCGGTTGGTGTCCCACAGTATGCAATCCTTCATGAGGTTAAGGTTCTTCATTTGTCTTTTGTGCCCTTCTTTAGTGGGTTCCACTAGAAGAGAAGGGGGTGTCCCAGCATATGTCAATCTCTCTGCGTCCTCTATGCTAATGATTGCTATGCAGTACACCTCCAACCCAGGTAATCCTTTAACTCACGTTATCTCCAACCAATACAGTACATCACAGTGTCTCTGTCCAGTGTAGCACAGCCTGTCTTTTGATTAATGAACTGTACACTATGTTGTACCTGCCGCCTGCCTGACTTTAGCCTCTACCTCTTTGTTTCCAGTATACCACTGTCAGTTGTTGGAGTGTCTTATGAAGCACAAGCAGGAAGTGTGGAAGGTATATGTTTGTGAAATGCACGTGCCATTTTCACATAGGTTAGATGTCCAAACAACTCTCTTATAGATATGGAAAGTGTCAGTGAATAGCTTTGAGAGGTTCTTACAGTTTAGTTCACTATGGCGTGTGTTGTGTTGTGTCAGGACCTACTGTATGTCATATCCTACGGACCATCCCAAGTGAAGCCTCCAGCTGTGCAGATGCTCTTTCATTACTGGCCTAACCTAAAGCCCCCAGGAGCCATCAGTGAATACAGAGGACTGCAGTACACTGGTGAGGGGCTTATGGTCTACCTGTCAGGCTGGTCTTGTGTGTAACAAACCTTTAGATTACAGCAGTCTAATCCTCCTCCCACCTCTCCATCTCTCCCCTCTCCTTTTTTCCCTCTATTCTATTTTCCCCAGCCTGGAACCCCATCCACTGCCAACACATTGAGTGTCACAATGCCATCAATAAACCTGCCGTCAAGGTAATATCTGAGTAACTACTGTGCACTGTGTACACAAACATAAAGTGAATACATAAAGTATGTGCCAGATTGCCATGGTGTGTTAAAGTGTCTTTGTGTTTGCTGCTGTAAGCACAACATTAAAGGAACCAGGGAATGCTTGAGTGACTTTTGTAGTTCTGTGGTGTAATGATATCACTGGCCACGCAACTTGAGGCCTGTTTGCGCTACTCTGCCTGTCTCTGCTAAACTATGCTCAAAACAGACAAGTTGAGCAGAGATAGGAACAGGAGTAGGGACAGGGGCAAGATTTCAATTACCTAGGAGCACAGAGGGGGTGTGTGTGGGGGAGGGGGGGAGGGGGGGGGGGCTAATTGGAAGCCATGACCCCATGCTGCCCCTGAGGATAGTGCGCCTGTAAACGAAAGCAGTAAATTACAGAACACCATCTGAGCATCTAGGCCATAAGCACTGTGGCCTAATACAGGGCCATGCACAGATCATAGATAACAGAACAGAGACATATGCATGCAGCCAATCACAGACTAAAGGCAAGCAGAGACAGGTAGACTTATTTGTGTTTGAGGTGTTATCACGTGTCAGGGCACAAGCGTTGGAGAAATAGGGTGTGGTATGCACTTCTTAGGACCCCTACAATCAGATATCACTGCTATTATTGTACTGTATATTCCATCTGGATCCTGTAACTGTCTGTTGTCGGCCTAAAGATGTGCATCGACCCCACCCTCTCCGTTGCCCTGGGAGACAAGCCCCCTCCTCTATACATCTGTGAGGAGTGCAGCCAAAGGATATCAGGGTATGTTATTGTAAAACCTTAATCTCCACCAAGATGCCATTCCAAACATACATCACCTGCTGTCTGCTTCATTATTCTGGTCTTTATCCCGAGGGAGAGGCATCACCATGGTTACATAATTCCCTTGAGCAGATAATGAGATTGCCATCACTAAACAACTTGCTCTCATTTCCTCTGACTTGTGGCACACTGTAACCAATGGCTATGTCTTGCTCAATAGGGTACAATGTCTCTTCCTTGATCCTCACTAAAGACTCACAATATATAATGAAACAGTCATGCAGACTACTGTATATGTTTGTGTATCTGCTGTAAGTGTATTTATAACTCTGAAGTAGTCTCAGCTAACTATAATTTGATTTATGATTGATATATTTGTGTGACCTTTACAGAGATCATGCAGAATGGCTTGTTGATGTGCTCTTGCCCCAAGGTGAGTGTTAGCAAATTAGTCTCTCTCTCTCTCTCTCTCTCTCTCTCTCTCTCTCTCTCTCTCTCTCTCTCTCTCTCTCTCTCTCTCTCACTCTCTCTCTCTCTCTCTCTCTCTCTCTCTCTCGTCAATCAGAGGGGAGTTGGAGTTAAGACTGTAGGGAGGGAGGTGGAAGTTATTTAGGCTGAGTGCCCACATGAAAAAAATAAACTACAGTTTACAATAGAATACTACAGTATTTACTATAGAATTCTATAGTAAACTGTAGTATACTGTAGAATACTATACTACACGCTGTAGTATCTCTCGATCATGTGAAGTACTTACTATAGAATGTTGTGGTATACTGTAGAATACTATAGTAATTGTCACGTTGTATAATGATTAGAAGACGTATTAGGGTTTTTTATTACTCCACCCAACACAAGGTACGTCATGAAAAACGACGGGGACGAAGCCCAAAACAAGCACGTATATTGTAGTGTCTGAACAATTTATGACTTTGCTGACGGTTGTAAATGGTCTTAGAGGATGTTGACTCAGCTTGAGAAAGCATCTGGAGAGTATTTCTATAGGGGCACCCTAAAACAGAGGAAGTCTGTTAGGTGGAGTCCTGGGATTGGTCTGTAGGGGAAAACACCCATATCTGGTTACATAGGATATATATACTATGGTTTGGGACAAAGGAGGGGAGAATAACATATTAGAGATTGGGGCCGGGTATTCTCCAGATGTCTGCAGATGTCTGTAAATTAACGCTGAAATCCTTTGATATACAGTTTTTCTCGATTGCTAAGACACATTTCTTGAAAGCTGCTCTCCTTTTCTCTTAACTGTGAACACAAAACCCAATTTTCAAGCTACATTCACAAAACCTCAGACTCTTCTTGCAAAACCAAACTTTCACCTCAAAACAGTTCAATCTGTGCTCAAAACTGAACTATGTTGTCAAATCGTGCCCCGAGTCAATCAAAATTAAAAACACTACTGAACAGTCACTAAACACTACGTAGAAAAATAGAAAACACAATGCTCAGGACATGAAGCTGGAGAAATAAATGTTTATTGTTCACTGTAGGCTAAATGCATGTTGCAAAACAAAAAAAAACTGTGCATTTAGCACTTGTACAAAAAGACAAAACAGAAATCTTGTGCATTTACATGTAGCACTTGTAAAAACAAACAGAAATCTTATGCGTTTGCCACTTGTGTACAGTAAGCCCATGTAAAAATAAAGTACAAAAATATACAAATAAGTGCATTACTCAGCCACAGCATCATGTCTCCGTACTGGGTCAGGCCACAGGACTTCATCCACATCACAGGCCACATTTTGTCTGGCCAGGCAACGGGGGAAAAAACCCCTGGCATGCCGTATCCAGGCTTGGCATGCCTCCACACCTATGTCACCACAGGCAAGTCCCATGGCTTGCAGGAGATTTACCCTGGTGTAAGGTTGGCGTTCATATACCTTCCACCGCCATGAGGAGAAGAATTCCTCAATGGGGTTTAGGAAAGGGGAGTACGGTGGAAGGCAAAGATTGATAAAACCTTGGTTCATATTGTACCACTCTCTAACCTGGAGGGCTCTGTGAAAACTCACATTGTCCCAAACAACAACATAGATGGGATGCTCATCCTGCTGCCCTAACAAAGCATCTCGCATGTGATTGAGGAAAATGAGGAGCTGGTGAGTGTTGTAGGGCCCCAGGTTGGCATGATGGTGGACAACCCCATGATTGCTGATGGCAGCACATAATGTGACATTGCCACCACGCTGCCCAGGAACACCAACAATGGCCCGATGGCCAATCACATTACGGCCTCTCCTTCTCCTTTTGGTGAGATTAAACCCAGCTTCATCCATGTAGATGTATTGATGGGGTCTTTCCATTGCATCCAGTTGAAAAACCCTCTGTAGAAATAGATATAGTTTTGTAAGTGATACGGAAAAGTGATTTAGGCCCATACAGTAAATCACTACTTAGAGTAATCAACATTGAATGTGTCTGGATATATGCCAACCTGTACATACTGGAATCTTTGCTCTTTGACTCTGTCTGAGTTGCGATCAAAGGGCACTCTGTATAGCTGTTTCATGCGCAGTCTGTTGCGCTTGAGGACACGATCAACAGTAGAGAGGCTGACACTGTTGATACCCTCAAAATTTAAATGGTCCTCAATGATCTTCTGCTGAATTTCGCTCAGTTTACTGGCATTGTTCTCACGGACCATATCAACAATTAGGGTCTCTTGGTGTGGGGAGAACATACCTGTCCTCCCACCCCCATGTGGCAGTCTTTCAATTCTACAAAAAGAGAACATGGAGTTACAAAAAATATACATGGAATACTAGGCCTACAAACAGTTAGACCAACCCTCCATTACAATACTACTGTCACGCCCTGGCTCTGGGGACGCTTGTATGTTGAGCCAGGGTGTGAGTGTTCTTTGTGTTGTTCTAGTTTTGTGTTTCTAGGGTGTTCTAGTTATTGTGTTTCTATGTTGGCCAGAGTGGTTCTCAATCAGAGGCAACGAGTGTCAGCTGTTGCTGGTTGTCTCTGATTGGGAACCATATTTAAACAGTCTGTTTTTCCACAGTATTTGTGGGATCTTGTTCCTGTTGTAGGTTTGTGTTTTGCACCGTTGGACGTCACATATCGTTTTTGTTATTTTGTTCGTGTATCAATAATAAAAGCATGTTCGCAAATAACGCTGCGCATTGGTCCTCTGTATACGACGATCGTGACAACTACAGTACATTGGTACAGTGATGTACTGAAACATATATTTACTTACAGTATTCTGTGGTACAGTATATAGTATGTCATACAGTAATTGCTGTCAACATTTACATACTGTACTATAATGTCAAAAAAAGGTAATTACCTGTTCTCTTCTCTAAATCTTCGGATTATGGTGGACACAGTGAATCTACTGATGTTTGGTTGTACCCTTTGTCCAGCCTCTCTCATGCTCATACCATGGACAAGAACATGGTCAATCACAGTAGCTCTGATTTCATCAGATATTACTGTTCTTTGTCTTCGCTGACCACCTCGACCACCTCGACCTCCTCTCACACGAACTCTTCCTCTCAGATTTCTATCCATTGTAGGGCCTCACAAACCAGTGCTCTCTGAACTGGCTTACTGTATATGTTCCCTCACATCATTAGCCACAAGTGTGATCAATTTTGAGTTGTTGTGTTCAAGTGGTGACACCTGTGCTCTAATTGTGTTTGACTTTTGTCACCTGTGCTCACCATTATGCAGCACGGGTGCATCACAATGAAAATGTGTTGGCAAGTTATGTCTAAACAGGTGAAAAGTGCTTATGGTTTTGCCAAAAGAGTGATTGATTCAATCAGTGGGTTCAGGCAACTGAGCATTTGGTTCAGACAATAGGATTTAGTGTTTTAGCAATTGAGAAAACTGTAATAAACCTTTATAATCAAAGTACAGTGTCAGCGGACTCCTTGTTCTCACAGCATCTCAGCATCGTTTTCTCAAACACTACATTAAACACTACCGTTCAAAAGTTTGGGGTCACTTAGAGATTTCCTTGTTTTCCATGAAAACATACACGAAATGAGTTTGAATAGGAAACATAGCAAAATGCATAGGAAATGTAGTCATTGACAAGGAAAGAATGATTTTGAATAGAAATAATAATTGTGTCCTTCAAACTTTGCTTTCGTCAAAGAATCCTCCATTTGCAGCAATTACAGCCTTGCAGACCTTTGGCATTCTAGTTGTCCATTTGTTGAGGTAATTTTAAGAGATTTCACCCCATGCTTCCTGAAGCACCTCCCAGAAGTTGGATTGGCTTGATGGGCACTTCTTACGTACCATACGGTCAAGCTGCTCCCACAACAGTTCAATAGGGTTGAGATCCGGTGACTGTGCTGGCCACTCCATTATAGACAGAATACCAGCTGACTGCTTCTTCCCTAAATAGTTATTGCATAGTTTGGAGCTGTGCTTTGGGTCATTGTCTTGTTGTAGGAGGAAATTGGCTCCAATCAAGCACTGTCCACAGGGTATGGCATGGCGTTGCAAAATGGAGTGATAGCCTTCCTTCTTCAAGATCCCTTTTACCCTGTACAAATCTCCCACTTTACCTCCACCAAAGCACCTTCATACCATCACATTGCCTCCACCATGCTTGACAGATGGCATCAAGCACTCCTCCAGCATCTTTTCATTTGGTCTGCGTCTCACAAATGTTCTCCTTTGTGATCCAAACACCTCAAACTCTTCCTCTGTCCAGTGTCTGTGTTCTTTTTGCCCATCTTAATCTTTTCTTTTTATTGGCCAGTCTGAGATATGGCTTTTTCTTTGCAACTCTCCCTAGAAGGTCAGCATCCCGGAGTCACTTCTTCACTGTTGACATTGAGACTGGTGTTTTGCGGGTACTATTTAATGAAGCTGCCAGTTGAGGACCTGTGAGGCGTCTGTTTCTCAAACTAGACATTCTAATGTATTTGTCCTCTTGCTCAGTTGTGCACCGTGGCCTCCCACTCCTCTTTCTATTCTGGTTAGAGCCAGTTTGCGCTGTTCTGTGAAGGGAGTAGTACACAACGAATAGTTCTTGGCAATTTCTCGCATAGAATAGCCTTAATTTCTCAGAACAAGAATAGACTGATGAGTTTCAGAAGAAAGTTAATTGTTTTTGGCCATTTTGAGCCTGTAATTGAACCCATAATTGCTGATGCTCCAGATACTCAACTCGTCTCAAGAAGGCCAGTTAGTCGGGTTAATGCGGTAATCAGCAGGGAGTTGCAAACGGTACGTTACCTCATTAACCCTCCTCAGAACTTTAAATGGCCCCACAAACTGCAGGCTCAGCTTCCGGCAGGGCAAGCGGAGAAGCAGGTTCTGGGTGGAGAGCCAAACCCGGTCGCCTGGAGAGAAAACAGGTGCCCCTCTGCGGTGGAGATCCCATAGTGCCGGAAGAAGCGTAAAAAGAGCCTCCGCAGTTTGCATGGCCGACGGGAGCCTAGGCACAGGAAGAAGGCGACAAGCTTTGGAAAACCGGTCCACAACAACGAGAATGGTGGTGTTCCCCTGGGAGGGGGGAAGGTCAGTGACAAAGTCCACCGAGAGGTGAGACCAGGGTCATTGTGGAACCGGCAGGGGAAGGAGCTTTCCATAGGGAGGTGTCTGGGTGTCTTAGACTGGGCACAGATGGAGCAGGACGAGACGTAAACCCTGGTGGGCCACCAGTACTTTTCAGTCAGGCAGGCGATGGTATGGCCTATCCCAGGATGGCCCGACACAGGCAGCGTGTGCGCCCAGGAAAGGAGGCGGTCCCACACACCCATGGGCACGTAGGCGCAGTTCTCCGGGCACTGTGCAGGTGCGGATTCTGTACGCAGGGCCTGCCGTATGTCGCCGTCCACATCCCACACCACTGGCGCGATGATACGGAATGGAGGGATGATGGGGGTCTCCTCTCCCTGCCTCTCCTCTGTGTCATAGAGGCGAGACAGGGCGTCCGCCTTCACGTTCCTCGAGCCTGGCCTATAGGAAAGCGTGAATTGGAACCTGGCAAGGAATAGAGCCCACCTGGCCTATCTCGGTTTAAGCCTCCTCGCTGCCCTGATGTACTCCAGGTTGCGGTGGTCCGTCCACACCAGGAAAGGGTGTTTGGACCCCTCCAGCCAGTGCCTCCACACCTTCAGAGCCTTCTTGACCGCCAAGAGTTGCCGGTCCCCTATGTCGTAGTTCCTCTGGGCGGGGCTCAGCTGTTTGGAGTAGAAGGCGCAGGGTCGCAGTTTTGGAGGGGTCCTACTTCGGAGGCATCCACCTCGACGATGAAGGGGAGTGAGGGGTCAGGATGTGCCAGCACGAGAGCAGTGTTGAAACGTGCCTTCAGCGCCTCGAACGCCCTCTCCACCTCCGCCTTCCAACGAAGCCACTGGGGACCTCTTCTCAGAAGAGAGGTAAGAGGCGCGACCACCATGCTGAAGCCCCGGATGAACCTCCGGAAATAGTTGGCGAACCCCAGGAATCGCTGGACTGCTTTCACAGAGTTGGGGATGGGCCATGACCTGACTGCGCTGACGCGTTGCTCCTCCATCTCCACTCCCTCCATGGATATGAGGTAGCCCAAGAAGGACACGGACCGCTGGACAAACAAACACTTTTCTTGTTTGACATAGAGATTATGCTCCAACAGTCTTCCCAGCACAGACCTGACTAACAAGACATGCTGGGCTCGGTCAGCAGAATAGACCAAAATGTTGTCTATATAGACCACTACACCCCGTCCCAGCATGTCACGAAACACTTAGTTAATAAAGCCCTGGAAGACTGAAGGAGCATTAGACAGGCCAAAGGGCATTACGAGATACTCGTAATGCCCCGTGGTCATGGAAAAGGCTGTTTTCCATTCGTCGCCTGCACGTATGCGCACCAGATTGTAGGCGCTCCTCAAGTCCAGTTTCGTGAAGTACTGCGCCCGTGCATTTTTTCGATGATGGTTGGGATGAGGGGTAAAGGATAGCTGAACTTAACGGTGGCTTTGTTTAGTGTTCGATAATCAATGCAGGGGCGCAGTCCCCCATCTTTGTTCTTAACAAAAAAGAAGCTTGAGGAGGCTGGTGACGTAGAGGGGCGGATAAAACCCTGCTGGAGGCTCTCCTGTACGTAGGTCTCCATGGCCTCGGTCTCCACGTAGGAGAGGGGATAGACGTGTCCTCTTGGGAGGACTGCGTCAGACAGCAGGTCAATGGCACAGTCCCAGGGGCGATGAGGAGGCAGGCGTGTAGCCTGGGTCTTAGAGAAAACCCGGTCCAGATCCTGGTATTCCTCCGGTAAATTCACTTGAGTGGCATGGTCCAGACTTTCCACCATAGTGGTGTTGACAGACACCGCGAGACACCTCCCCTGACCAACCCAGCAGTCTCCTCTTGGACCAGGAAATAACAGGGTTATGCCAACTCAACCAGGGGAGGCCTAAAACAACGAGGGTGCATGGGGGTGTCTATAATCAAAAAGGTGATCTGTTCTAAATGAGTGTCGTGGGTCAGCAGAGAAACGGGAACAGTGATGTGATGTACGAGCCCTGTCCCTATTGGACGATTATCCAGGGCTCGAACCGGAATGGGTGACTGTAGGGGAATCAAAGGAATGCGTAATGCAGTGGCCAGTGCGCTATCTTAAAGATTCCCGGCAGCTACGGAATCAATCAGAGCTAACGGGAGTGAGGGGCTAGAGTATTCAGGGAATTTAATGGAAAAACACACTGGTTGAGTTGACAGAAAAGGAGAGGAGATATTGCATCCTCCTTGGGTTGGAGCAGGGGAATTCCCTGGCTTGTCACCTCCTCGCCTCTTAGTGGATAGAGGGCAGGTCGGGGAGAAATGACCCCTGAGCAGAGGCCCAGATTCCTCCTTCTCCTACGCTCTGCCTCGGGCAAACGTGCAGAGCCCACCTCCATCGGCTCTGGCCACTGAGCAGGTGTAGCCATGGGCTCCGGATTCCACGCAGGTCTTCGTCGGGCCCGCAGGAGGTTGTCCAACCGGATCGCCATGCTGATGAGCTGGTTGAGTGACAGGTTGTCATCACGGCAGGCTAACTCCATCTGTACCTCCTCCTGCAATCCGCTGTGGAAAACGGTGACCAGAGCTGACTCGTTCCATCCGGTGGAGGCCGCGATGGTCCGGAACTCCAGGGCGAACTCCGAGGCGGTCCTAGATCCCTGGCGTAGTCGGAGTAGACGCTCACCCCCCTCTCGGCCCTCCACAGGATGATCAAACACCGAGCGGAAGAGGAGGGTGAAGCGCTCGTAGGACTCGACCTCGGGTCAGACCGCGGCACCTCAGTCCAGGGCCCGTCCAGTCAGTGCCGAGATGACTGTGGCAACCCTGTCTCTCCCGGAGACAGCCTCAGCGTAGCAAGCGAGGTACAGGTCGGATTGCAGAAGGAATCCCTTGCATCTCGCTGGCGCGCCATTAAAGCTCTCCGGGAGGGACAGGGGTATTCCGCGGACCGGCTCAGATGGGATGGAGGCAGGTAGTGGTGGTGTGGGGGCTGGTGCCGGAACCGGTGCTGGAGACTGGAGGAACTGCACTTTCCCCTCCAACCACAGGATGGTTGCCAGCACGCTGTCCATGGCACTGCCGAGTCTGGAGAGACAGTCCTCGTGATGCTGGACTGTCGCTACGATGGTCGCCAGCTTGACCTTTCCCGCTGTCTCCATTTTTATGGGTTGATTATTCTGTCACAATGTATAATGATTAGAAGACAGGCGCAGGAATATGTATTAGGGTTTTTTATTACTCCACCCAACACAAGGTACATCATGAAAAACGACAGGGACGAAGCCAAAAACAAACATGTATATATATAACACAGGGATGTAACCCAAACAAAAGAGCGAGGTGTAAACCTCCAAACAATACACGGGACGAGACCCGTAATACCAAGAGCACAATATACGGTACTCACGAGACCAACGGACATGGGACAATAATCGACAAGGACAATGGGGAACAGAGGGCACATACAGTGGCTTGCGAAAGTATTCACCCCCCTTGGCATTTTCCCTATTTTGTTGCCTTACAACTTGGAATTAAAATGGATTTTTGGGGAGTTTGTATCATTTGATTTATACAACATGCCTACCACTTTGAAGATGCAAAATAATTTTTTGGGGTGAAACAAACAAGAAAAAAGAAAAAAAGAAAAATAAATTGAGCGTGCATAACTATTCACCCCCCAAAAGTCAATACTTTGTAGAGCCACCTTTTGCAGCAATTACAGCTGCAAGTCTCTTGGGGAATGTCTCTATAAGCTTGGCACATCAAGCCACTGGGATTTTTGCCCATTCTTCAAGGCAAAACTGCTCCAGCTCCTTCAAGTTGGATGGGTTCCGCTGGTGTACAGCAATCTTTAAGTCATTCCAAGATATTTAAATGTTTCCCTTAAACCACTCGAGTGTTGCTTTAGCAGTATGCTTGCGGTCATTGTCCTGCTGGAAGGTGAATCTCCGTCCCAGTCTCAAATCTCTGGAAGACTGAAACAGGTTTCCCTCAAGAATTTCCCTGTATTTAGCGCCATCCATCATTCCTTCAATTCTGACCAGTTTCCCAGTCCCTGCCTATGAAAAACATCCTCACAGCGATGATGCTGCCACCACCATGTTTCATTGTGGGGATGGTGTTCTCAGGGTGATGAGAGGTTTTGGGTTTGCGTCAGACATAGCGTTTTCCTTGATGGCCAAAAAGCTCAATATTAGTCTCATCTGACCAGAGTACCTTCTTCCATATGTTTGGGGAGTCTCCCACATGCCTTTTGGCGAACACCACACCAAACGTGTTTGCTTATTTTTTTTCTTTAAGCAATGGCTTTTTTCTGGCCACTCTTCCGTAAAGCCCAGCTCTGAGGAGTGTACAGCTTAAACTGGTCCTATGGACAGATACTCCAATCTCCGCTGTGGAGCTTTGCAGCTCCTTCAGGGTTATCTTTGGTCTCTTTGTTGCCTCTCTGATTAATGCCCTCCTTGCATGGTCCGTGAGTTTTGGTGGGCGGCCTTCTCTTGGCAGGTTTGTTGTGGTGCCATATTCTTTCAAATTTTTAATAATGGATTTAATGGTGCTCCGTGGGATGTTCAAAGTTTCAGATATTTTTTTATAATCCAACCCTGATCTGTACTTCTCCACAACTTTGTCCCTGACCTGTTTGAAGAGCTCCTTGGTCTTCATGGTGCCACTTGCTTGGTGGTGCCCATTGCTTAGTAGTGTTGCAGACTCTGGGGCCTTGCAGAACAGGTGTATACATACTGAGATCATGTGACCGATCATGTGACACTTAGATTGCACACAGGTTGACTTTATTTAACTAATTATGTGACTTTTGAAGGTAATTGGTTGCACCATATCTTATTTAGGGGCTTCATAGCAAAGGGGGGGAATACATATGCACGCACCACTTTTCTGTTATTTATTTTTTAGAATGTTTTGAAATAAGTAATTTTTTTCATTTCACTTCACCAATTTGGACTATTTTGTGTATGTCCATTTAAATTACAGGTTGTAATGCAACAAAATAGGAAAAACGCCAAGGGGGATGAATACTTTTGCAAGGCACATACTAATCAGGGGGAATGTACCTTGCCCACTCCCCTCCCCATATCCCAGTTTGTGCCACCCATAAGTGAGAAACCTACATGCCAAGTATAGACCAAATATTGTGTTCCCTACAGGTTACAGAAAAGAGCAGAAGCGCTGAACTACCCGTTCAGAACTACTTACGTTCAGGTTATGGAAAATGTGCTCTTTTAGTATTTCTCCAGTAGTTTTCCTTAAGGAGAAAGCCTCCACTTCTATGTCAAAGATAATAAAACAAAAACACTATAGTAAATACTACAGTAAGGTCCGCAAAAACACTACAGTAAATATCACAGTATACTACAGTCCTCAAAAACACGGCGGCAGGTAGCTTAGTGGTTAAGAGCGTTGTGCCAGTAACCGAAAGGTCGCTGGTTCTAATCCCCGAGCCGACTAGGTGAAAAATCTGTCGATGTGCCCTTGAGCAAGGCACTTAACCCTAATTGCTCCTGTAAGGCGCTCTGGATAAGAGCGTCTGCTAAAAAAATAAAGTAATTACTATAGTATATACTACAGTATTTATACTATAGTTAACTGTAAATACTACAGAAAATACTGTACTAAAGTATTCACTGTAGTGTTTTTGCAGACTTTAGTCCACAAAAACACCACAATGAATACTAAAGTATTTATACCATAGTATACTACAGTATTTGTATGTGGGTGAATCCATTGTCTGTCTGTATGTTATGTTGAATATCTCTGTGGCCTCATCTTTACAGCTGAGATATCTGCTATTTGTCAAAAGAAGGTAAGGCCTGAACGTTGGTGCATTCATATGTGTCTGTGTTTGCTCGTTTTTGTATTTGTTTGTGCTCTCATCAGTTCATGCAGAATTCATAGTAGTATATTTCATGGCTAAAAATACATGGCTAAAAATGAGTACCCCTTTCTTCTACATATTAGACCAACAAGTGAAGTAGAGTGGTGGAGTGGAATTGTTTGCTAGTTTGTTTGCTTTTTTGGATGGCTTTGCTTACCTAATCATGGACAGTGGCTGTGCCGCCCTTGCTATGTCGTTGCTGGTTAATGTGTTGGTTAATATATACAGTATCAGTCGAAAGTTTGGACACACCTACTCATTCAAGGGTTTTTCTTTATGTTTACTATTTTCTACATTATAGAATAATAGTGAAGACATCAAAACTATGAAATAACACATATGGAATCATGTAGTAACCAAAAAAGTATTAAACAAATCAAAATATATTTTATAATTTAGATTCTTCAAAGTAGCCAACCTTTGCCTTGATGACAGCTTTGCACACTCTTGGCATTCTCTCAACCAGCTTCATGAGGAATGCTTTTCCAACAGTCTTGAAGGAGTTCCCTCATATGCTGAGCACTTGTTGGCTGCTTTTCCTTCACTCTGCGCTCCAACTCATCCCAAACCATCTCAATTGGGTTGAGGTCGGGTGATTGTGGAGGCCAGGTCAT
This sequence comes from Coregonus lavaretus, assembly GCF_964263955.1. Lineage (NCBI taxonomy): Eukaryota > Metazoa > Chordata > Actinopteri > Salmoniformes > Salmonidae > Coregonus > Coregonus lavaretus. Next base: position 24,903,060 of record NC_140005.1, on the reverse strand, counting down.
CTGATACAGCAATCTATCACTCTCCTTCTTGGTCAAATAGTCCTTTCACAGCCTGGAGGTGTGTTTTGGGTCATTGTCCTGTTGAAAAACAAATGATAGTCCCACTAAGCGCAAACCAGATGGGATGGCGTATCGCTGCAGAATGCTGTGGTAGCCATGCTGGTTAAGTGTGCCTTGAATTCTAAATAAATCTCAGACAGGGTCACCAGCAAAGCACCCCCACACCATCACACCTCCTCCTCCATGCTTCATGATGGGAACCACACATGCGGCGATCATCCGTTCACCTACTCTGCATCTCACAAAGACACAGCGGTTGGAACCAAAAATCTCAAATTTTGACTCATCAGACCATAGCACAGATTTCTACTGGTCTGATGTCCATTGCTTGTGTTTCTTGGCCCAAGCAAGTCTCTTCTTCTGATTGGTGTCCTTTAGTTGCGGTTTCTTTGCAGGCCAGATTCACGCAGTCTCCTCTGAACAGTTGATGTTGAGATGTGTCTGTGACTTGAACTCTGTGAAGCATTTATTTGGGCTGCAATTTCTGAGGCTTGTAATTCTAATGAACTTAACCTCTGCAGCAGAGGTAACTCTGGGTCTTCCTTTCTTGTGGCGATCCTCATGAGAGACAGTTTCATCATAGCACTTGATGGTTTTTGCGACTGCACTTGAAGAAACTTTCAAAGTTCTTGAAATGTTCCGTATTGACTGACCTTCATGTCTTAAAGTAATGCTGGACTGTCATTTCTCTTTGCTTATTTGAGCTGTTCTGGCCATAATATGGACTTGGTCTTTTACCAAATAGGAATATCTTCTGTATACCCCCCCCTACCTTGTCACAACCCAACTGATTGGCTCAAACGCATTAAGAAGGAAAGAAATTTCACAAATTAACTTTTAACAAGGCACACATGTTAATTGAAATGCATTCCAGGTGACTACCTCATGAAGCTGGTTGAGAGAATGCCAAGAGTGTGCAAAGCTGTCATCAAGGCTATCACGTTTCAGGAGAAGACCCAGATGCAGACAAGTGTCGAAGTAACAAAAGTTTATTACAAAAACAGGGGGCAGGCAAACAACAGGTCAACGGCAGGCAGAGGTCAGTAATCCAGATCAGAGTCCAAAAGGTACAGAACGGCAGGCAGTCTCAGGGTCAGGGCAGGCAGAGGTCAATAATCCAGGGTGGTGTGACAAGGTACAGAACGGCAGGCAGGCTCAGGGTCAGGGCAGGCAGAATGGTCAAAACCAGGAAAACTAGAAAACAGGAACTTGAGAAAGACAGGTGCAAGGGGAAAACCGCTGGTAGGCTTGACGAAACAAAACGAACTGGCAACAGACAAACAGAGAACACAGGTATAAATACACTGGGGATAATGGGGAAGATGGGCGACACCTGGAGGGGGGTGGAGACAATCACAGACAGGTGAAACAGATCAGGGTGTGACAAAGGCAAAGTGTGGCTATTTGAAGAATCTCAAATATAAAATATATTTTGATTTGTTTAACACTTTTGTAGTTACTACATGATTCCATATGTGTTATTTCATAGTTTTGATGTCTTCACTATTATTCTACAATGTAAAAAATATTAAAAATAAAGAAAAACCCTTGAATGAGTAGGTGTGTCCAAAATGTTGACTGGTAGTGTATATATATATATCATGCCTTCATGCCAACATCCACCCAGTGTTTACCAATGACTAGTAAAAGTGCTTTATTTGATTTGAGGAGAGGAGAGAGGTAACCACTTGTGTCTTTTCAAGTGCTGTAGAAAGAAACACTATGCTAGCCTGCTACAGGCTACAGGGGCCTAAAGTGGAACACTACCTTCATTACTTGTCGGATGGATGGCCCAGTCTTAATGGAACTGGCAGGGCATGATGTTTGTTCCGGAGCACAGTCCCAAGGACATAAAAGTGCCCCCTTGGTTCCCACAGAGACTGACACACAAATCACATTTCTCAGGTAGTGGATCAAGCTGAGCAGCCACCCAGGTTTGTCATAGGAAACAACTGTCCTCCATCCCAGTTCATCCAGCAGCAATTTTAATCCTCACACAGCCTTTTAAATAGGCTTTGTCCCACTGCAGAAAGCTCTTTAAACTCTTACCTGGACCCATGCCAGCTCTCTCATTACTAGCACATTGTTGTTCTATCTGAGAGGTGATTGCTAGTTACAGCTAGACTAGGGTTTCCTTCACAGTGCTCTGCAGTTACAGTATAAAACACTCATATACTGTGTAGAGTATAGTCCATTAACCAGGTTTTCAGCATAATGTGCAAGAAGTTACGGATTGCATGCAGCTGTGGTTTTTTGTTGAAAGACAGAATTGTCCGTTTTATGTTTTTGTAAAGAACAGAGAAAGAGGGGGAAGGGAGGAAGAGAGGAAGGAATCAGAGAAGGGGAAGATCTGTTAATTTGATAGGTGGTAATGCATCTCTGTAAAGCTTTCAGTGGCTGATCAGATTAAACCAATCCCCAATTGCCACAATTTTTTTGGAGAAATGAGACACCATAGGGACATGTACATTATCTATCTAAGAATGTTGCTATCTGTCCCGTGGCAGCGTATACATTAGTATACACACACAAATATACTCAAAAGTGAAAGAACACCTCATTCATTTAATTTGGCAGGTCTAAACATCAATGTATTTATTGAGTCATGTGAGTATTTTAGCTCATTTCTACTACATATTCATCATCTCCAGCACCACCCCAACATCAACATATGTGAAAATTGCACATTTCTATGTTTTGTAGTAAAAAAGATAGAGGAACTGAGTATACAAAACGTTAAGAACACCTGCTCTTTCCATGACATAGACTAACCAGGTGAATCCAGGTGGAAGCTATGATCCCTTATTGATGTTTCTTGTTAAATCCACTTAAATCAGTATAAAGGAAGGGAAGGAGGCAGGTTAAAGAAGGCTTTTTAAGCCTTGAGACAATTGAGACATGGATTGTGTATGTGTGCCATTCAGATGGTGAATGGGCAAGACAAAAGATTTAAGTGCCGTTGAACGGGGTATGGTAGTAGGTGCCAGGCGCACCAGTTTGTGTTAAGAACTGCAACGCTGCTGGGTTGTTCACACTCAACAGTTTCCCGTGTGTATCAAGAATGGTCCACCACTCAAAGGACATCCAGCCAACTTGACACAACTGTGGGAAGCATTGGAGTCAACATGGGCCAACATCCCTATGGAACGTTTCGATGTGCATCGTCTGATTTTAACCAATTATGAGTAGGCATTGCCAACTAATTGTCTACTAATTGGTTGATGATGTCATTGGAAACACTTATCTTCCTCTATCTTTTTACTACAAAACATAGAAACACCATTTTCAAATATGTTGATGTTGTGGTGGTGCTGGAGATTAAGTTGAAAATGTTTGAAATTTCCCCTTAAATGGTGCAAACAGTTGAGATTTCTGTAGCCTAAATAATTAAGATTCTTATATTTCCTAAGTTGATAAATGATACGAGGAGTTGTTGTCCTCTCATTGCCCCCGCTCTGTCTTGTAGAACTGTAGCTCTCATGTCAGGAGGGCGGTTGTCACCTGCTTCTCAGCTGGCTGCTGTGGGCGCCATGGCAACCGGCCTGTCCGCTACTGCAAGCGTTGCCATGTCAACCACCACAGCAGCGAGGTGGGGGCTGCGGCGGAGACCCATCTCTACCAAACCTCTCCCCCTCCCATCAACACCCGCGAGTGTGGGGCAGAGGAGTTGGTGTGCACTGTGGAGGCTGTTATCAGGTAAACACCACAGCATCACAGACAACACAGGCAACCAACCGTATGCTTCACAGTAGCACTGTATTCAACCACAGTCATCTTTCTCTCTATCACTATCCATCTCTCTATCTCCCTCTGTCTTTCTGTCTGTCTCATTCTTGATTCCCCCTCTCTCTCCAACCATCTGTCAACGTCAGCCTACTGAAGGAGGCAGAGATCCACGCGGAGCTACGTGAGTTTGAGCTGAACAGGCGTCGTCAAATGGGCCTGTCTGCCTCCCACCACTCCCTGGACAACATCGACTTCGACAACAAGGAGGACGACCAGCATGACCAGAGGCTCCTCAGTCAGTTTGGCATCTGGTTCCTGGTGCGTGGCTCGCTGGTCTATCACTCACTATCGCAGTAGTGAGATTAGGATGTTGACACACCTGTCTGGGCTCTTATTACCAGCCCTTCATAGTGCAACATTATATGACAAAAAAAATGTATGCACTCACTAACTGTAAGTCGCTCTGGATAAGAGCGTCTGCTAAATGACTAAAATGTAAAACATGTAAACGTAATGCTTTAACCGTATCTCTCTCCAATCTTGGAAGCCCCTGACTGACCATGATACCCCGCATCCTTGCCCCCACCTCTGTAGGTGAGCCTGTGCACCCCCAGTGAGAACACGCCCACAGAGAGTCTGGCGCGGCTGGTGAGCATGGTGTTCCAGTGGTTCCACTCCACAGCCTACATGATGGACGACGAGGTGGGCTCCCTGGTGGAGAAGCTCAAACCCCAGTTCGTCACCAAGTGGCTGAAGACCGTGTGTGACGTGCGCTTCGACGTCATGGTGATGTGCCTGCTGCCCAAGCCGGTGGAGTTTGCCAGGGTGAGGAGGAGTGGGGGAGGGGTGGAGAGGGGGAGGTGGAGAGGTGTTGGAGGGTTAAGGTGGTTGAGCTTCAGGGAGTGTTCATGAGGGGTTGTAGGGTATAATGGTGGGTGTAGGGTAGTATGAGTTTAGGACTGTTTTTCTAGGGACAATGCAC